>NC_139022.1:131014600-132214600 GCF_964662115.1 Mustela nivalis
ATTAGTCTGTAATTCTCCTTTTCAGTGGGGTCTTTGTCTGGTTTTGGGGCCAAGGTAATGCTGGCCTCATTAAATGAGTTTGGAAGTCTTCCTTCCATGTCTATTTTTTGGGAACAGTTACAGGAGAATAGTTATTAATTCTTCTTTAAATGTTTGGTAGAAGCCCTCTGGGAAGCCCTCTGGCCCTAGGCTCTTGTGTTTTGGGAGATTTTGGATGACTGCTTCAATCTCCTTACTGGTTATGGGTCTGTTCAGGTTTTCTGTTTCTTCCTGGTTCAGTTTTGGTGGTTTATATGTCTCTAGGAATGCATTCATTTCTTCCAGATTGTCAAATTTGTTGGTGTATAGTTGCTCATAATATATTCTTATAATTGTTTGTATTTCTTTGGTGTTGGTTGCTATCTCTTCTCTTTCATTCATGATTTTATTAATTTGGGTCATTTCTCTTTTCTTTTTGATAAGTCTGGCAGGGGTTTATCAATCTTATTAATTCTTTCAAAGAACCAGCTCCTAGTTTCGTTGATTTGTTCTACTGTTCTTTCAGTTTCTCTTTCATTGATTTCTGTTCTGATTTTTGTTATTTCTCTTCTCCTTCTGGCTTCAGGCTTTATTTACTATTCTTTCTCCAGCTCCTTTAGGTGTAGGGTTAGGTTGTGTACTTGAGACCTTTCTTATTTCTTGAGAAAGGCTTGTATTGCTATATACTTTCCTCTCAGGACTGCCTTTGCTGCATCGGAAAGATTTTGAACAGTTGTGTTTTTATTTTCATTTGTCTCAATGAATTTTTTAAATTCTTCTCTAATTTCTTGAATGACCCATTCATTCTTTAGTAGGACGCTCTTTAGCATCCATGTATTTGAGTTCTTTCCAACTTTACTCTTGTGGTTGAGTTCTAGTTTCAGAGCATTGTAGTCTGAAAATATGTAGGGAATGATCCCAATCTTTTGGTACGACCTGATTTGTGACTCAGGATGTGATCTATTCCAGATAAAGTTCCACGTGCACTAGAGAAGAATGTGTATTCTGTTGTTTTGGGATGGAATGTTCTGAATATATCTGTGATGTCCATCTGGCCCAGTGTGCCATTTAAAATCTTTATTTCCTTGTTGATCTTTTGCTTAGATAATCTGTCCATTTCAGTGAGGGGGGTGTTAAAGTCCCTACTATTGTTGCATTATTGTTGATGTGTTCCTTTGATTTTGATATTAATTGGTTTATATAATTGGCTGCTCCTATGTAAGGGGCATAGATATTTAAAATTGTTATATTTTCTTGTTGGACAAGAATGATACAGTGCACTTCCTCATCTCTTATTATAGTCTTTTTAGTTTAAAATCTAATTTGTCTGATATAAGGATTGCCACCCCAGTTTTCTTTTGATGTCCATTAACATGATAAATTGTTCTTTTTTTTTTTCTTTCCCCCTAAGGTGAGTTTTTCTGACTTGTCATTTTGTCCAGAGAAGAATAGATGAATGAGAGAAAAAATGTTAAAAGGGTAACAATGACTCCAGAAAAACATACACTAACAAAATCAGAAAAGACCCAAAACTGGGGTGAGAAGAAAGAAAAAAAATATATGATTAGGCTGGTGAATAGAACAGAGCCACACACTTGATTCTGGGTGTGTTTTGGTCTGTTAGAAGAAACTGCCTCCCAAAATTTTAATGAAAGGAAAACTTATATATACACACAAATAAGGGTAAACACAGTGAAGGGATGGAATATGACTGTAAAGATGAAAATTAAAAAATATTTAAAAAAAAGAATTGATAAGATAAGAAGTTGGTTGAAAAAAGAAAAAATAAGGAAGAATGTGATCAGGCTGGAGACTAGAACAAAGCCATATGCTAGATTTAGGGTACTTTTTTTCTGTTAGAAGAAACTATATCTTTGGGCACCTGGGTGGCTCAGTTGTTTGAGTGTCTGCCTTTGGCTCAGGTCATGATCCCAGGGTCCTGGGATGGAGTCCAACATCAGGCTACCTGCTCAGCAGGAAGCCTGCTTCTCCCTCTCTCACTTCCCCTACTTGTGTTTCCTCTCTCGCTGTGTTTTTCTCTGTCAAATAAAAAAATAAAAACTTTAAAAAAAGGAAGAAACTATATCCCAAAATTTTAAAGAAAGAAAAACTTAAATGTATACAAAAAACAAGGTTAAATACAATGAAGGAATAGGATTTTAAAAAAGATTTCAAAAAAGGTATTGATAAGATAAAATAGGTTAAAATAAGAAAGAGGAAAAATCTGAAAAAAAAAGAAAAAAGAAAAAAAAAACTTTGAAAGACTAAAGAATCATGGGGGAAAAGACTATGAATTTTATGTTCTGTATTCCCCTAGCACTGGCATTTTTGCAGTTCTCATTGATCAGTAAACTTGGTCTTGGCTGGATGTTCTTATTCATCTTTTGGGGGAAGGACCTATTGCAGTGATTCTCAAATGTCTTTCCCTGAAGCAGAATTGCACCACCCTCGCCAGGGGCCAGGCTAAAGTGATCTGCTCAGTTTTGGTCTCGGGAGCTTTTTGTTCACTGAACACTTTCTGTACAACTTTGGAGGGAATGAAATGGGAATGAAAATGGTGGCCTCCCAGTCTCCAGCCTGGAGGAGCCGAGAGCTCGGTGGCCCCACTCCTCAGTACGCCCTCAGAGAAAAGCAGTCAATCCCTCCCATCTCCCTGGTCTCTGGCTGCACTCTGTGCTCACCCAATCTGTGACCAAGCATTTTTATCTCTGGCACATGGCCCCACTTGGAATCTCCAAACCCAGCCAGTTCCTGCTGTGCTGCTCCCATGCTGCTCCTCCTGGAGGAGGAAGGGGAGCCTTCCTGGATCTGCCACTTTGGGGGTCCCTGCCTGAAGAGCAGTGGCCCGACTGTGCCTTGGATCACGGTTTATGGCAACTCAGAGCTGAGAGCTCACTCATCAGCTCCATCTCTGCAACCAACTTCCCCACTCTGATACCTGGGAGCTCTGCTGTACTCAGGTACCCCCAATCTTTCTGTGACCCCGAGTGTCCTGAGACCACACTGTCCCAGCGAAGATTCCACCTCCTGCTCAGCTACTGGAGCGGCATCTCTCAGCAGAGCAGACTTCTAAAAGATCTAAAATTGTGCTCCACTGCTCTCCTGCTTGCCAGTAAGTGTCTGATGGAGGCTCCTCCACCCCGCTGTGGTTTATATTCCCGAATATTGCCTTGGATTCACTTCTCTGCACGTCCTACCTTCCAAAAAGTGGTTGCTTTTCTGTTCCTAGAATTGCTGCTATTCTTCTCTTCTATCTTCTGTTGAGTTTGTAGGTGTTCAGAATGGCTTGATAACTATCTAACTGAATTTCTGGGACCTGACAAAATTTAGGTCTCTTACTCCTCTGCCGTCTTGCTCCTCCACTTCTCAAGGGTCTATTTTTAAACAAGGTTTCCCTTCATATTCCCATGAATTACTGCCAACACTTCTTGGATCCACATCCTTCCAGGTTTATATCCAGTAGAAAAGATGAAGCCCACTTCTGTGCTAGTTTAAAAAGTTCTCTGGACTTGAGTCTCATGGCCCTATTTGGGTTATAGGTCCAACTCTGAACCAGTCACTGTGGCTGCCGTTTTTGTGGTGGATGAGATACACTGCTTGGTTTAATTTAGTAATGTGCTCACAACTGTAGTAAAGCTCAAAAGTTTAGAGTGGGGAGGTCAACTCCCTGAAACAAAACTGGGCTATGATGTCACAGGAGGGGAAGATGTTGGGTGGCAAAATAATCAGCAAAGTTCACAACATATATACTTGGCAGGGATTTCAGGGACCCTGTGCTCTAAACAGCTCATTTCATTAGCTATAAAACTGAAATCCAGAAAAGGGAAAGAGCTTACCCCAGGACACTTAACAAATTAAGAGCAGAGCCAACAGTTCTTAAATTCCCATTTGGAGCTCTTTACCCTAAAGCACCTACTCTTTAAAAAAAAAATTTTTTTTTTTTAATTTGATAGAGCTTACAAGTAGGCAGAGAGGCAGGCGGGGAGCAGGGGGAGCAGGCTCCCCAATGAGCAGAGAGCCTGATGCAGGACTCAATCCCAGGATGCTGGGATCATGACCTGGGCTGAAGGCAGAGGCTTTAACCCACTGAGCCACCCAGGCACCCTAAAGTACCTACTCTTTAAGGACCCATTTCTACAGCCTAGGTCATCATCTCCTACCTCCATTTTCATTTTCATGAAGGATAATAGGGGCATGGCTGCCAGGTACAGTTACACAGGTTATGGACTGAACAATTCCACGGGTACCATTTACATAAAAACCTATATAAATGGTGCCTTCTAGAGTTGTACAGAGCACAACCTGATGGGCCCGCATAGGGGTCCTGCACAGGAGAATAGATTTGGAATTTGTTCTTTCACAGGGATTGCAAACACTTGTCCCATGTAGTGATACTTCTCCCTCCAGTATCCATGACAGGCATTGCCTGTCAATCATGTCATTCTTTCCCACTAAGCTCATACTTAATCAGAGATCTTTTTCAACCCAACCTTTGAGGTTCCCACCAGTTTTCAACTGTAGCTGGCACTTGCCTTTCTGTTCTAAAATGAGTAGCCAAAATTTGTCTTCAGAATGATCCTCCTCCCAAACCTCTACCTTAGTTTCTATTCATTGATATCAGCATCAGATAGTGAGAAAACTTCCCCCCAGAATAAGCAGTCAATACTGCCATGATGATTTCAAAGAGTGTTTAAAGGATTAAATGAGATAATATAAACAAAGTTCTTAGATTGTGATAGGTATCTTGCAAATAGTCAATAATTAGTAATTTAAACCTATGTCTGAAGTACTAACGGTCCCTTATGTTTGTATTCTTAACTAACTACTAGGTTATGAAAATAAGTCAGAGGTATAAATTATTGAGTATTATTGAGAATTAGATGTTTATCAGAGTTTCAGCTGTTATACACACACACACGCACACATATACACACACCCCCCAAGGGGAAAAGGTGTGTATATGGTTCCGTGATGCAGTGGCTTTTAAAATCCAAGGGATAATTCTCTGTTCTTAGGTCTTATGGCTGTCTCATGAGTCAGTCTCTCTTCATTCTCTCTCTCCCCAAACCTTCCATCTGTCTTTGTCTCTGTCTTTCTTTCTCCTGTCTGTTTTCAGAGGAAAGCAGTGAATAGCAGCGTTGTGGTTATGGCAGAGACCAGAAGGAGCCGTCCTTCAGTGGTTCTCCTCAGCAGTCCAGAAGCAGCCAAACACCTTTGGCAGGATCAGAGAGACCAGGACCCCTGGTTTGAGTGGAATCATTGGCAGAGCCAGCAGAGCTACCACAGAGCAGCCTTCTCTGTCTGTGGTTTGCCAGCCTTGCCAGGTTGAGCAAGGAGAGGGGGAGAGAGCAGGAAGGGTCAGTGGATGATATTAGCTTGAATGCATTGGAGTCAGGAGCTGTGCCAGTCTCAGAGTTCTCAGGCATACCAGGCTCTGGCAGGAACATTTCTTTTCAGGCTTCAGTGTCTCTTGTCCTTAGCCCGATATTGGGCCTTTTACAAGTGGACCAGGAAGAGACAGCCAAACTCTTTAGATGCCTGCTTAGATCAGAGTGACAGAGAATGTCGCTGCAGGAGGGGACTTTGAAGATCCAGACTCATCATTGTAAAGATGGGAATCTAGAAGCAAGATCTTGACTCAAATGTTCAGCAGAGATAGTCCTGGGCTCTTTTAAAGACTCCATGGAGGATTATGTGTTGGCACTTGATCTTGAAGAGAGGTGTATAGGGATCTCAGGTTCTTTGGAAGGACATTGGAGGAAACATATTTTGGGGCAGAAAATATTTAAAAAATTAAAAAAATGTAAAAATCTGCTTTATTGACAACTTGCTTTATCCATGCATGAGTGTAAGATATTTCTAAGAAATAAGCCAGTGGGAGAGGCAGAGGAGTCCAGGGAAATAGCTCTGAGAGTCCCAGAAGCTGCATGCCCACCCCAGCTTTGCCATGTATTTACTGTGTGTCTTTTGGTCAGTGGTTTGACTGGCTGAGCCTTGAGTTCTACTTCAGTTGTGTGGGGAAAATAAAGCCATTAATACTGGGGAGTTAAAAAAAATAAGGAAAGGGAGGAAATAAAAACAATTTCCAAATTGTCCCAATTCCAATTGCTCCAAATTGCCCAAATCATATAAATAATTATTTGGGACCTGGACAGATTCTTCCGTGGAGCTCTTCCATTATCACAGAAGGGAATTCTTGGATTCTGATGGGCCAGGCACCAATATAGGTGTTTTATTCACGATCTCATTAAATATGTACTACAGTCCTGCATTTTTCCGTCGTGGTGACTAGAAGAAATAAGGTGTTTTCCCTGCCCCGTGCTGGGTAAAGCCTTCTGTCCTTGAGAATTTTGTCTAGGGGCTGGTTACATTTAAGATCCCAGTGGAGCAAAGCTGATGAGTGTGTTACTCTGAGATGATCACATCATAAAACAAGAATGGATTTGACAGAGGACTTAATGTGCTCTTCAATATGCACTTGGTTTCGCATCATATTATGTTTCCAAACCCTGCAAAATAAGGGACTCACAGTGCCCCTACCTTTCCTCCCCACCCTTCCACACCCACATTCACTGAACAATAAATCGTCAGATGTGTCCTCTCTTCCCTGAGCACACACCTTCCATCTGAGTCAGAAGGAACACTTGAGAATTCCAGGAACACATTTAATCACTTAAAATTGGTGGGTGCCATCAGTCTCTGGGGAACTGATGCACGATCTGGGAATTATAGTTGAGCCTTCTTGTGGAAACTTGTCACTGAAAAGATGACTCCTTTCAGGCTCAGGTTTGGTTTCAGATCCAAAAATTTAAGGTTTTATGTTTGTCTACATTGATCTTGAGTAACTGAATTGGAAAGTGTTCTCTCTTCTACCTTTGCCTGTTGGTGCTTGTTTGCTTATTTATTTACTTAAGTAGAAGAATGCCCCCTTTAAAATGCATTCAATTCTAGAACATAGAATTATAAAATCTTAGTTCTCCTTAATCTTCAAGTCACAGGAGTGTCATTTATTGATTCCACAAGTCTTTACAGAGATACCTGTATGTGCCAAGCACTGCACTGGGTGATGAGATACCAGAATCATGGGTGGACACCCGGCCATCCTTTTGTCCATTATCCATTCATTGATTCTATAAAGATTTACTGAGTACCTCCTTGTGGGTATCAGGCACTGTACTATGTGATGGGAACCACAATGTTGAACAAGGCAACAATGATCCCTGGTTCATGGATCTTATAGTCTCCAAGGAGCATTAAAACCGGGCTGTGCCTTTCAGGAGCTCTTGGTTCAGTGGGTGAGGAGGACACACACAGGACCCTTGCAAGTTGCTGGATCAGAATTTCTACGCAGTTGTGTAGCAGAATGCTCTGGAACGTGGAAGGAAGGATGGGGATGACATTAGGGAAGGTTGGGACTGGCAATGCTGGTGCGAGCTTCGGAGGCCTGAGACGTGAATTGGAATCCCAGCTTTGCCTCTGGTAACTGTGTGACCTTCACCTCCCCTTGTCTGGGTGTCCACTTCCGTGAAATGAGAGTAGCAGCGGTATCTTCCCCAGGGCTGGGAAGCTACCACAAGGCTCTGTGGGGACAGTACTTCGTATAGTGCCTGGTGGCAAGCTTTCTTCTCCAGAGCCCATTCTGGACATGTTCCTGGAAGGTGAAGTTGCCCATTGGTTCTGAGATGTGGTGAGCTCGTGAAATGGGTCCAGTAGGTCTTTGCTGCCATTCTGGTCTAGAAGTGCAGGGCTGGGTGAGAGGAAGAGAATCCGACTCAGGTTAGGCCCACTTGTTGGCCTGGGTCAACATTTCTCAAAAGGTGGTGGCAAGGCCAATACTGAACCGTGTTAAGAGCTCTGTATTTTACATGTACTACAAAGATACCATTTTTCCACTTTTGGTAGTTCTCTAATGCTTCCTTTGAAAATAAATGTATGTAGTTTAAAACAAATGATATGATTAGAAGAAGCTCAAGGACTAGCAGAGTGTATGAAAATGTGGTAAAACCATTTGTGGTACTTTCCTGTGGGGGTTTGGGAAATACTGGCCTGGAATGAGGCTCTTGTGGGTACCAGTTCTCTATAAGGGAAGTAACAACCCTTCCTCTCAGGGAACAAGAAGGTGACATGAGGCTGTGCATGAGGAAGGCCTTGCCGGAGGCTTCAGGTGAGTACTCATCTTACCTGAGCTGCTCTGTTCCTACCTCACTCCAGATTGCATTTCCCTCCCTGATTGTCTTCATTGCCTGTATCACTATTTAAAATCATCTTGTTTACAATCCTCCTCCATAGGGATGCCTGGGTGACTCAGTTGGTTAGGTCACTGCCTTTGGCTCGGGTCATGATCCCAGGGTTCTGGGATCGAGTCCTGCATCGGGCTCCTTGCTTAGTGGGGAGCCTGCTTTTCTCTCTGTCTCTGCCTGCCACATTGCCTGCTTGTTCTCTCTCTCTCTATGACAAATAAATAAATAAAATCTTAAAAAAAAAAAGCAAAAAACCCCCCAACAATCCTCCTCCATAATTTCGAAAATCCAAATGCCCTGAAAATGGAACGTCAAAAAAAAAAAAAAAGTTTTGGAACTCATCTGTTTATTTTTGATATAAACTTGCAGATTTTGTAGCAAAATCTGACCTGACCAGATATAGAATTATCTTTCTCCTTAACTTATCTTTAATTTGTGGAATAATTCATCCAAGATCACACAGTAAATGGCAGGGCTGGGACAGAAATCCAGGCCTAGGGGCCCCTGTGTGGCTCAGTGGGTTAAAGCCTCGGCTCAGGTCATAATCTTAGGGTCCCGGGATCGAGCCCCGCATTGGGCTCTCTGCTCAGCAGGGAGCCTCCTTCTCCTCCTCTCTCTCTCTGCCTACTTGTGATCTCTTGTCTGTCAAATAAATAGATAAAATCTTAAAAAAAAAAAAAAGAAATCCAGGCCTAACTGGTCCTTCCAACATCTTTTCTACATAGCCTGGGCATTTAAGAGCTTCTCCATTTCCTTCCTTTGAATCATTTCTGCAGATGACCAAGATGGAAACTCTTAGCTCCACCTGCTGAGCCCTGTAGCCTGAGGTGAATAGCTGGACAAGTGGAACCAGCCCCTTGAGTCACAGAGGACACACATTAACAGCAAGGGGCTCTATGGCCTTGTGGTTAATGTGTCAGGCTCTAGAATCCCATGGAGTTAGTTTTAGTCCTAGCTCTAATAGCAGATACCTCAAAGAACATAAGCTCCAGAGACCATGGTACAGATTCACGAACATGCATTTGGTTAGTTTGGTTAAATCATTAAATTAAATAATATCCGTATAGGTCAGAGTTCAGTGACAGGTGCAAACTAAGCATCTTCAAAGGAGAGCTACTATTTTCATTTACTGCTGGGAGCCCAATTTGAGTTTCAGAATCAATAACTCAAGCTTTTTGACAAGTGTAAGTGACTCCTATTTGATGAGAGCAAACCAGGGTAGAAACCTACAGAGACCCAAATCGGGACCTAGAAACTCTATGACTGGAGCAGTCCAGGCTTTGTACCCAATTCTGACTTCTCTGACACCACTCTGCCCTTGTCGTGCACGTAGTAGGGCCTGGCCTACAGCAGAAGAACAGAGGGAACAGGGGCACAGAAGGGTGTTAGGAACATTCTCAGCACTGAATCACTGATGCTTTGCCCGAGGGCTAAAAGCACAGTTAATTTATTTGGTGTCTTTTCTACCTCCCAGTGATCCAGCTCCTGTCAGCTTGGGAACGTTAACTTAGGTCTGTGAGGGCCCCCCTTCCTGTGTGTAAGCCGCCATTTTACCTGGTTTCCTCTCCCACCTCCACAAGCTTGCTCATGTGGGACATATCTCATGAGGAGGGGTCAGCTCTAGAGGAGCTGTCTTCATGAATAGAATTCAAGGTGGCAGAAGCTGAGCTGGAGAAGCGTAGCCTGAGTGATTTTCGAGCTACGCTTGTACTTAACACTGTGTAGTTTTGGATACTTCCTTTTTTTTCATTAGAAAAGTCATCTCAGAGTTTATTGATTAAATGAGTCTATGTAAGCAAAAGTGCAACATGAACTTGAAAGCAGTGTAAAGCTCTCGAGACTAGTATCTTTGGGTTCATGTGTATGACAGGGAGCCGTGTTAAAATGACATTTGCATTCATTTGTTTTTCTTCTGAAGAAGGATTCAGTAGACTATCCAGGACTCACTGAATGCAGTCCCCCTCTTAGAAGGTGGGTGAGTATAGGGCATTCTGTACTCACTGTGGGTGGGTATACTTAGAAGGGCAGTGCAGAGTGAGTTGTTGCATGATACAAGGGAAATGAGTCCAAAGAGAGCTCCTTACTGTGGGAATTACTGAAGATGGCTGGGGCAGAACCTATGTTCCCGAGATGGCTACATCAGTATATCTCCTGTTCCACAAGGTAATCTTACAACGTGATAGGGATAGTCCTGAGAGGTGGGTTCTGTGTTCCCCCTCCATGAAACAGGATGAACCTTTGTAACTGCCTTGCCCATCAGAATATGGTAGAAGTGATACCACGTGGCTTCCAAGTTTAGATTGTAGAAGGCAGTACAACCTGGGTCTTGGATCCCAGCTACCATGTTGAAGAAAGCCAGAGCCATGGGGAGAGTTGAAGTCATGCCCCCAGCTAGACCCCAGCCTACAGCCCACTTCTATCAGCAAACATTTGAGTGAATGAGCCCTCAGGTGAGTGAGGTCTCCAGTCTTTGAGTTTTCTAGGTGACACCCCAAAACATTGTGAAGTAGAAATAAGCCATTCGTACTGTGCCCTGACTTTATTTCTGGTCCCAGAAACCATGAGAAGCAATAAATGACTATTATTGTTGTAAGTCATGAAGTTTTGAGGTGATTTATGATGCAGCAGTAGATGACTAATTAAATAGATGATGATTTGGAATAGAAGGGGCAGGACAAGTATCATACCCTTGGGAGATCCTTGGCTAATATTGCAAGGAGGCTGGAGGTTCCGAAACTGAAAGGGAGCAGAGGTCAATCATTTCTGACCATGGTTGGCCTGGGAGAGGGCAGGAGATGCAAAAGAAACAAGAACTTCCTGGATGGAATGTTTCAGTGGGAGAGGCAGGCAGATGACCCTATCTCTGCCATTGAGTTTTGAGTTGACCCTCAAGACAAGGTTCTCTTCAGCAAGGTCGTCATGGCTGGAGATAGCATGCTCTTACACCTCTGGATGCTGGATACTGGAAGTTTATCCCAGCTCCTCAGGACTTCTGGAGTTTTATGCCAGAGCCTATTTACCTGCCATTACCTATTTCTCTTGGATATTGCAGGAGATAAAATTCCCTAAAACTCTTGGGCAATTGTAAGTTTTAGACTTAAGATGTAAGTTCTCTGGTCACAAAAGTATCAAGGAGTTTCTGCTAGCTGAGGTTCTTGATTGCAAACAATGGTCAATAATTTTAGGTGACTTAAGCTGAAAATGAAATTATTGAAAAGATTTGGGTTGTTTTCAAAATCTCCCGGAAGGGTGGGGAATAAGGACTAGATCACATGATAGAATGAGTTTAGTAAGGACACAGTTTCCAGGGGCTCATGAGTGGCTCAGTTGGTTAAGCATCTGCCTTCTGCTCAGGTTATGATCTCAGGGTCCTGGGATTGAGCCCTGCTTTGGGCTCCCTGCTCAGAAGAGAACCTACTTCTCCCCATGCCAAACCCTGTTTGTATGCTTGCTCTCTATCTAGCTCAAATAAACAAATAAAAATCTTAAAAAAAAAAAAAAACAAAACATAGTTGCCACAGCCATTGGAAGCTGGATGTCACTGAACTCCAGATGCAGCTATTATTATGGTCCTTGGAACCCAGATAGAGCTTCTTCTCTATCCGGATGGAACCTCCCTGTCTCTACTTTGGGTTTACTAGCAGCCAATTCCAAGTCCAAGAGCAAATATACCCGATTGGTGGATGTTGGGTCATGTGCCAACTCCTAGCTGCAGGGAAACCTGGGAAATCAAGGATCTAGCTGGGAAATCGATTTGTCTTTTTACAATGGAAAATCTTCCTCACATAGAAAGAGGCTTCAGGCACTGGGTAGACAAAAAATTACAAAGTTCCACTACTAAGTTCTAGGCTTGTTGCTATTGAGGATATATTAGTGTGTCACTGTATGTTCGTGTGGGCGAAGGAGAGCAGACCTTGAATTTGAGAACTATGGGAGATTGCTGGCAAGATCATTATATGTGGGAAACGTGGTGTGCTGGTTATCTGCATGTTTATTCTCAGTACCATCCTTGCCCTTCAATGTTCTACTCCGCACAGGGTCTGGACCCTTGCAAACCATGGATTCTAGTAGGCTCAGCCAATTCAAAGCACTGGTAGGAAGCTGGAAGGTGGAAGGAGGTGAGAAGGCACGCTCTCTCTCTCACCACTTCCTGTGGGATCTTTGGGAGTGACTGTATGCTTTACAGTTGAGACACAACAGCTCAGTCCTTGTCTGGGAGAGCCCTCCTTACTGGTCCCAGTACAGTACAGCTGGCCCTCAGACAGCTGCTTTCTCTAGGCTCCTAGGTTCTGCCTTACCTCCCTCTCTTTGTTCTTTCAGCACTTCCCAGACTTTGTAACTAACTCCCTGGGTTGAATCCCCTGTATTTGGAATACTAATAGGCTTTTTGTTTCCTCACTGGACTCTGACTGATGCACATGGTAATTTGGTAAGAATAATATGCCTGACATTTATAATATTCTCAATATCAAAGAGCTTTAATGTTTGGAATGCTGCCATTTCTTGCCTTTTCCATCTGGTAAACTCATATGCACCATTCAAAACTTTCTTCAGACTTTAGCTCTCCAGGAAGGCTTCCCTGATATTATCCCCACTCTCTGCTCCCTAAGCCCCAAGGGGCCGAATACAGTACCACTCACTTGTAAGTAGGTATGTGGCAGTAGTGTTCATTGATGTTGACAGTGACAGGCATGAAAATTAGAAGTGCATATTTGCAGGATAATGGTTTGATAGCTTTTCTTGGGCAAGAGTGCTGATTTTAAAGTCTGGAATTCTGGCCTGGATTCCATTAGTAGTTTACTGTGCAACCTTGGGCAAGCGAGCTGACTTCTCTGGGCTGCAGTTGCCCTTCTTGAAATACAGGTGGGTTCAATTAGGAGGGTGATTTTTAAATGTTTTCTGTGTGTAAGTTTTAAGTAATACTATGTGGAAAACCAACTGTAAAACCATGACTAAAGTTAAGGGTGAGCATTCCCAGTACGCCTCTATCCCCAGACCTTTGGTAGTACCTCTGTCACACTTTTAGGGCTTCATAGAACAAAATTATAATTCTGCACTGGATCACTTTGTCTATGTATTTTAGTTTTACACATATGGGCACAGCAAATAGATGAAGTGAAGCCATTATTCATATGATAGTCCGCACATGGCCTTACTCCTACCAAAAGATTTAGGGAACCCGAGTACAAATCCTTCCTGAAACATGTCAAAGAAGAGATGTATATTTTGGCCACTGGAAAACCACTCACATTCAATGGTAGATGTAAATGGAATTCTGGGGAAATATTTGAATATGGACGGTCCAAGTCTTTTTACTATGAACCTGATTAAGATCATTGTAATTGCTTTGAATGCTGAGGCTCAGTTTCCTTATAACCAGCATTCCCTCTTGAAACTTACCATCTGTGTGGGTTCACATTTCCCAACCCTGTATGTAGCCTAATTGGCTCTATTGAGTTGAGGTGAGTATTCACCATTAATGTAGCTTGATACATTAAGAAATCATCTTTGCAACCATCCACAATAGAGAACTTGAGTGTTTGGACAAAGTTCAAGTGCCCTGACTTGTGCTTTCCTTATGGAGGGAAGAATCACAGGGGCATGGGGCAGAATAGAAACAAAAATTTTGAATAAGGCTGGGATCTATCCAGAGTTGTTCCTAAGAAGGAGAAACTTTGAGCATGAGAATTAGCACACATTCTCCATTCAGGTTTTCATGATTATCCTCATTACCTTTGCAGTCAACATCATTATCTTCAAAGGCACTGAGCCTTTATTGTATGTCAGGAATAATGCTCAGTGCATCCAATTCCTATAGCTATCTTACCCTTGTTATTTATAGATGAGAAAACCGAGGTATACAGAAGTTCTATTACTCACTGTTTTTGCATTCATCTGCTAACAAGTAACTGAACTTGGAGTCAGACCCACATCTGCTTAATTACAAGAACAGGCTCATAAATAGGCTACTGCCTTCTCATTTCTAGAACCCCACAATGCAAGGATGGGGTCCCCATGCCTGTTTGTCTTATTAGTAAGATGACATTGCCATCATTAGTCTGTCCCCTCACACAACAAGGCCTGTGAAGCCCCTACGGTAAAGCTCCTGGTGACTTGTCCTCTGCTTGAAGAGGCTTCAAGTGTTTGCCTTCCTTCCACGCCTGCAACCGCTGGGTGCTGTTGAGCTGTCACCTGGCTTGGGGGACCTGCTGAATCAAGACTGAAGCCAATTAACATAGGAAACCTGCCAAATCATCCTCCGCACCCCCAGCAGAGAGCCTAATTTCCTTGCTGATGAGAACTTCTCACTGGCAATGATCTTGTCCCTGCCATGGGGGATTTTCCAGAGAATCACGTGCCTCTCTTCAATGGCTGCAAAAAAGTCAATTAATGAGCTAAAAAGGCAGAAATGAAGAAAAAAGTGGCAATGAGATGAGCATAGAGAGCCAGAGAATGTGGCCAATGATTACAGAGAAGACCCGTCATTTAAGCCAGACTGTGGGTCCCAGGAGAAGAGATGCCTTGGTTTAATGGTGATGGGAGAGACCACACTGGCTCCTGATCTCTGAAATCATCACTGTCCACAGTGATGAGCGCTAGACCTCAGTTTGAATCCCTGAGCGATACTGACATATGGTACTTTCAAAGCAAATTTTTCCCTTTTCTGGGTTGTATGGCATGGAGTTAAAAGTGTAGGTCCTGGGTTTGAAGTGCTTAAATTCTGAATCTAGTCTGCACCACTTACCAACTGATTTTGAGCACATTATCTAATCTCTCCAAGACCTTGTTTTCTCAACTGTAGAATGGGATAATGATAATATTCATCTCACAGGGCTGCCACAAGGGTAAAGGGAAATAATTCTTGCAGAGTACTAAGCACCGTGGCTGGCAGGCACACTGGAAGCATTCTCTAACTTGGGATATTTTGATAAGTTTGGCTGCAAGTCACTGAACTTCCAGCTCAGAGAGGCTTTAAAAGGAAATGTGATAACTCAGGCAACCACAAGGTCAGGGAGAGGATGTCTTCCAAGTTGGTTAAATTAATTCTTCGGTGATGTCCTCAAGAACCCGGTTCCTTCCACATTTCCGTTTTGTGATCCTGTGTTTTGACTCCACAGTTAAGCTAGTAATAGAATGGCTACCATGTAGATGTGTCAGCATCCTAGGGAAGAAGAGTGTCTTTCCTCTGACTCTATGCGAAACAAAAAGGTTTTTTTCAATCCCATCAGCAAACTTCTGTTTATGTCTCATTGGCAGAATTGGGTCCCATGCCTGTTCTGACCAATCACTGTAAGAAGCATTTAACCAGTGGAATCATGGAATCACCAGCAGTTAAGAGTAGAGTTCAGCTTTCTCTGAGGCTGCATGGAGGGAGGTTGGATGACTGAACAAAATTGAGGCTCCGTTAGGAAAAAGGAAGGGAGATACGGTTGCTGACTAGGCATCTTACTAAAATCTCCACAATTGATAAATTTCATTATCATTTTTATTATTACTGTCTTTATAATCAGTTTCTGCTTTAGACTACTTCTAGATATCCCAGTCTTTTGCGTTCTGAGAATCACGACTCTGATCTTACTTACCACTGTCAGTATGTGCTGGGCTAAGCTTGGTTTCTGCCTCATCTGATGAGAGGGCAACTGAAATGTAGCGTGCTGCTTCCAACTTTCATTCTTCAACCAGAAACACCTCAAGCCAAACACTGCAGTTACAGAGAGCTACTAAGAACGAGCCAAAAGAAATAGTTTTCAAGATCCCAGCATCTGTCCTTCACAACAGTGAGTTGTTTAACTGAGCCGATGACATAGTTGATTATGTGCCAAAGAGTTTTTCTACTTTAGGAACATGCCCGGGAATCCTTTCTCTTCTGAGATGGCAAGCCCACCTCAAATAGTATTCTGGATTGAAGGGTGGTAGAGTTGAACATTTCTAGCTCATCGAGGTAGTTCCTCTGTGTCTTCTGGTCACAGATTGTGCGGATAACACTTTTTTTTTTTTTTTTTAAAGAAAGACCCATGTGGATGGCTTGGTAAAAAATTACATTTTGGAGAAACAACCCAAAACACAATGATATATCAAATATTCCTCAGTTACATGGGACAACAATTTTTTTTAGCTCTTTCACCCCAAAACACAGTTTAGTTCCACATGCATAATTGTGTTGAAATTTTTCTTTTTAATTTAATTTATTCTTGGCTTTTGGTCACAAAGAAAGCTGCTTTGTTGAACAGATGGCATAGACCATTTCCGTGTGTTATGAGTAGTCAGTTCAATCAACCATCATCAACCCCTCATCTGCTAGTCAATTGGCCTGAGTCAATGAGAAAATGATGTGTTTGGTTCTGAGGGCAGACATGGGTCTTTTGCCTCATAGTTTAGATAACATTTTTCCTCCAACACATCAGGTCAGACACTGCTCTCTGATGTCATACTCCCAGGCAAATGGCAGAAATTCAGTACCATGAGAGTGCTCTCAATGATCAGCCAGGAAGTCTCCAGAATCTGGCAGAGTGAATTATGGTTCATTGAATAAGATGTTCATCACTCTCTTCTTAGAAATAAATTCCCTTTGCTTCATCAGAGAATCATGAACCCTCAGAGCTAGAAATGACTTTGGAGGTTATGTGTTTAAATGTTTTTGCTGCAAAGTCCATGGGGTGGGCCTAATTTGTGTCTGCTGCAGGGACTCTGATGCAGAGATTCTGTTTGTGTAAAGTCCCCATAGGCCTTCTAGGAGAGCCAGTGATGGAATATATTGGAACAGTTTGCTCTAGGCTAAAATTCTTGAAATGAGATGGGGAACAAGGGTTGCCCTTTGACTCTTGAATTGACTCTAAGTTTGAGTCTTCTTCTTCTTCTTCTTCCTTAAGATTTTATTTATTTATTTGAGAGATAGAGAGCATGTAAGAGAGCACGAACATGAGCAGGGAGGAGTAACAGAAGGAGATGTAGAAGCAGACTCCCTGCTCAGCCCATGTGGGAGTTGATCCTAGGACTCAGGGATCATGACCTGGGTCGAAGACAGATGCTTAACAGACTGAGCCACCCAGGCATCCCTTGAGCCAGTACTTGAATGGCCTGTCAAAGAAGGGGATAATTTTGTATGCTATACATTTTACATCTTGCCCTCTATCCTGGTCCCAAAAAACCTTTTCCAAGTTCTCAGAAGAGAAGACATGATAAGAAATCATATGTGTGAGTCAAAGAAAAGAATCCTAACTCCAGGCTGCAAGATGCTGAGAACATAAGGAGACTCTGCTTACAAGTCTGATAAGAGTTTGGTTTTGTGATTCTTGGAGTGGTGGAGGCATGATGAGAACCAAGTCTGTGAAAGAGGAGAAGGAGTCCAGCTACTCATAAGCTAGAGAGCCTGTGACTGCTTGATCAATGCTGTTTAGGACTTGGCGCAAGGGGAGCAGTAAATACAATGGCACAGAGAGCCTGACACCAGCAGCTGCACATGAGAACTTCAGTGGTCACTAAGCAGGTGGTCATGTGAACTGAGCTCATTCATGTGTCTTCTTCCTCTAGGACCGTACATATTGGGAAGCTTGGTTGACCTTCATTCGTTCCAGCCATGGTGCCATGACATTGTTGTTTAGAGAACCCTTCAGCATTTTCCCTTCAGTCTCTCTTGCAAGCTAGTTAATGTTGGGTTCTGTTGATTGCAATTAAATTACCCTCACTGTTATCGGGTCCCTTTATGAATTAGCTAATTGTAGAATAGACAGACACCAGAGGCATGAGTTTGGCCAGTTAGGGGGCCTGAGCCCTGAAGCTGTCAGCTCATCACTGTCCTGGCTACTGGACAATGTTCAGGCTACTGGGCAATGGAAATGTGTTAGTAGTGGATGCTTGGCACTTCACTGCAGGTGGAAGACACAGATGGTAGGCTGTCATGATACTTATCCTTGTCAAATATCATTGCTCTCTTTCTTGTCTCAATATGACCTGTGCCAACAGAAAGAGGGCTCTGGGAGTCAGCACAGCTACGGAGTAACCCAGGTCAGGCTCTAGCTAGCTATGTGATCATGAGCCAGTCATTCTACCTTCCTGCAGTCAGTTTCGTCACCTGTGAAAGAATGAAATAACACATGGTAACCCAACATACAATACTAAGAACAGCAGAACAGCTCCAGTTGCCAGAAAGTTGCTGGTGGGCCAGGTGGTGGTAGTGGTGGTGGAAATCTGCCTACTCAGGCTTTCCCGTTACCTCTTCTTTTGTTCTTCAGGTACTCGTGGAGAACTCTAGAGACCTGAGGAACACACTGAGGACCAGATCGCTAAATGATTTCTAAGGAACTTTCCAGTCTACAATTCAACTTATTTTAATTATTATTATTAGAATAACCATAGTCTTCATCCTTCACTAACCATAGTCTTCATCCCTTTGCACACTATACTTTCTCTGTGTATACAACAGGGAAGGAAAAAAAAATGGACTATTTAGTTCTTGCTGATTAGATCTTTATTTTGGGGGATGGCCTGGATTACTGACAATATGCCATGGGACCACCAACAACCCTGATAGGACATTTTCCTGCAGGAAGGACTCTTCCAGGTCACCTATGGCCCCTGTCAGGCTTGTCAGGGCTCCATGGCCCTGAAACAAACTTACAGAAGCACAAGAAGTTCTGAAAGCTTTGAGTCCCTAGAGCCCATGTTTGGATGTGCTAAGGATAAAATGCTTCTCGGAAAGCATCCTCAGAGATGCTCATCCTCTGAGAACCTTTCAGATAGATTTATAATACTGATACTTAACAGGTGTACAACAGATGTCAGCATTTCTATCCATCCATACTCCTTCCCTCCCCTTTTCTCCTTGAGAAATTTGCCAACAAGATGCTGAGGGATCCATGTTTGCACTAGGTGATCCCTCCCTGATGTCTGCCAGCTAGTTCTGATTGGTTTAAAAGTGACCCCTTGACTCAGTGTCACCAGAAAGTTCTTCTCTACTGGGACACAGATTGCTTGTCATTTAGATGTTGATTGACATGAAGCCATATGGGAATATGACTCTGGGACAGCTGCTATGTTGGGCCATGAGCAATAGTGGAAACAAGGATGCCAAGAAAAGAACACAGTAGGTATACAAAGAGAAGGTAGATAGCAGACAACACAAGGGAGAAGAAGGAGAGAGGAGAGGGAGGGAGGCAAGGAAGGAGGGAAGAGAGAGGAAGACAGAGAGAACTTTCTGATACTGTTCTCAGTCCACAAGATATTTAACCTTCCTACATTTAGCTTTTCTTTAGAGTCCCTTGGATACTTCCCTCAAACCTGAAGTGTTACTTGAACTAGCTGGAATAGGCTCTGTGTCTTGGCAATCAAGCAACCCTTAATTAAGAGAAAAGACTTAATGAAACAAGTCATGGCACCATCTACCCTGAAAGAGCTTGTTCATTTCTGTTCACTCAACTGATATTTACTTAACCTCAATGTGCCAGCACTGTGGATAACAGCATGAAGGATATAGTGATGAACAAATATTTAGGGACTGGAAATGATTTCAAGTGTGGAATGGCTGAAAGTTCCAGCTTGGTGAGGAACAGCGTGATGACTGTCATCCTTTATTTGAAGGGAAGTGATAGGAAGAGGAATTAGATTTGCTTTGTTAGCCCCAGAGGGCATAAGAAAGTTGATAGGCAGAAATGAGAAGGGGCAGATTGGGACTGAACATAGGGCAGAATTTTGCAGCAGTTTGGCATTGTTTAAAGATGAAACAGATTGTCTTGAGAGTTGAGTTTCTCCTATGATGGGGCCAAATGACCAGTGTCTGGGGAGTTTGTAGGATAGATGAAAACATTGGTTGAAGGTTTAGGTTGTATAACTTCTAAGACTCTGCCCCAGAACTCTAGATTGTAATTTTATCTTGGACCTTTAGGTTTGCATGATTTCTGGCAGATTATTTAACTTGTCTGGAGCTTTTTCTCATCTGTGAAAATTAGGATAGAAACTCTCTTGCTCTGTGGTTGTGAAGGAATAAATTATATGGCACTTAGTAAATGCCTGGCACAGAGAAGGGACTCAGTAAATGAGTGTTTTCTTGATTCTTCTCTGACAGGTGAGGCTTTTCTTCTCATGAAATGCTGCTTTCTCCACTCCTGCTTCCGCTTCAGGGATTTTATTTGCTTTAAGCAGCTGTATAGTTCATGAAGACAATATAGCTTATGTCTTATTCTTGCTTAGCATAGGGCTGTGTACAAAGGAGGGCCTTCAAAAATACTAGTAGGTGGGATTCAGTATGGAGTGTTAGCTAACAATCCCCATGCCAAAACTTTTATGAGGATGTACTTCTCTACCTTTTAAAATTAAACACTGAGTCACAAGTAATGCTCACCCACAAAGAACTGCATGTGTGCGTTCATACAGATTGCACTCAAGTAAATGCACAAGGTGCGCAGACAGACATGACCATGCACATCTACACACACAGACAAGCACCGACTTTCTCTTCCCCTTCCCCCAGTCAAGAAGATGCAAGAGGAATTGGCCTGTGGGATGAGTCACAGAGGCAGTTGGGACTCAGCATCCCTGGGGAATCTTTATTTATAGACTCAACTGCTGGAGAGGGGGCTGAAACCATTCCTAAGGAGCTTCAGCGATGGAGAATGATAAGATAACCAGAAGATGTCGTTCCCACCACCGAGTTCTGTTAGAGGCAGGCGCCTGTTGCTGCGGAGCTGAGAAGCGCTGTGTCACTCCAGGGCTGCTGTCCATGGGGAGGAGTTGAACTGACTATGTTCTAGCTGGCCCATTGGCTGCTGCTGGGCCCCTTTCCTCACTGCACAGGCAATCTCTATGCTAATCCGAGCAAATCCTCCCAGCTCCAAACAAACAGAAACCTCTCTGGGCTTGCAGAGACCACTGATCACAGAGGATGCAGCTTAGATTCATAATGATACAGTCTAATCCGCTGGCCCAATGGTTCTGCCTTTGTCAACAGTGTGGTTTCTGTATTGAGCAGAGCAAGAGGCATGGGGAAAATGCAACGTTGGGCCCTACCTGCCTTCCCGTGGGAGTGGGTGGAAAGAGGCAGCTGGCTCTTTGCTGGGCTTTGAGGGACTGTCTGGTGAGGGGTGGTGGTGGGGCAGTGAGGTTTTTGAGTGCAGACTCCGTGTCTCATCTACTGTTACACTCCTAGCGCCCAGCACACTGTCTGACATAGAGGCAGTACCGAGATCTTAGTTACAACGGAATACATGCATGACCTCTTTAGTTTTCTAGTGTATGAAGGCCCCAGTTATAGTTCTTAGGTAAGATGCATGCTTAAGAGGAAAGAACATTTTCTAGGGAGCCAGGAAGACCAGGGCTCTAAGTCTCCCTCTTCTTCTAAAAGACCTTGGACAGGTCACCCAATCTCTCCAAGCCCAGTTTGCTCATCTGAAAATGGGGATTGTGGATACCTATTATATTTGGGGGCTGTGCTAAGTATTAGAGAGAGTGCAGATATGTTACTTCACTATGATATATGCTACCTGGGAGGAATGGGTATCAAGTTGTTATCAGCCAATAACACTTGAGTTGAATTAGTTGGTCTGATTGCACTAGTAGGAAATAGTGATTCTCCCCCATCCCAAGACTGCCTGGGAGGGTTTGTTCTTTTTTAAAAAAGATTTTGTGTCATTTATTTATTTATTTGAGAAAGAGAGAGGGAAGGAGCACCTTGTTAGTGTGAGCAGGGGGAATGGCAGAGGGAAAAGGAGAGAGACTCTCTCAAGCAGATCCTGTGTTGAGTGTGGAACCCGACATGCAGGGCTTGATCTTAGGACACAGAGATCATGAAGATCATGACCTGAGCTTAACCCAAGAGTCAGACCCTCAGCCAACTGAGGCACCTACGTGCCCCTGGGATGACTTGTTCCACTGGCCCCTTACTTCCAAGCCCTGCTCTGGTGTGAGTTTTCCTGAGCTCTCAGTGTTCTCCGCTGGCTCACATGTGTGCCTGGACCTTTGCTCCTAGCTGAGGCTGGTCGGTCGGACTGGTCACCAGCTGCCCAGTGCAGACCCTGTCCTCTGCCTCACATGCTTTTCCTCTTGACTTTTGACCCTCACTTGGCTCCTGGCCCTGAATGGTTTAGGTATAAGCTCCTGCTCTTCTTTGAGCTCTAGTGCTGGTCCTGAACTTTCTAACACGTCAGGGTTGCCAGAGACTGGCCTGGCATTTGGTCCTGTCAGTTTCTACTTCTGATTCTTTGGGTTAGTTCAGCCCTGGAGTCCTGAATGGACAAAGCTGAAGAGACTTGAAACTGCCTTTCAAAGACAGAGAGTGCCAAATCCAACACTTGAGCTTTGAAGTAATCCAAGGGGAGGTCAGAGGGCAGGGGAGAACAGGAAAAGTAGGGAAGTGGAGGACAATCACCTCAATGGTATAATGTCCATCCTTGCTCTTGAGATAAAGAATGGTTACTGCAACCACCATTAAAACATCACTTCCTAGACTGACAGAATAATGTAGTGATTATTAAAAGCCCAGTCTTTTGAACCAGACACATCTGAGTTTGAAACCTGGCCCTGTTGCTTGCTAGCCTGGGCAAGCTGCACCCTCTTTCTGAGATTCGGGTTCCTCACTTGTAAATGGGGTCTGAACCAGTCTCTACCTCATAGGCTGGTTGAGAGCATTAAATAAGATGCTGGAGATTTAGTGCTTAGCACAGGGCCTGGGGGCACAGTACAAAGTCAAAGTAGTGGTTATGATGACTGAGATTTGTTCCTGTAACCCCTGCCTTAGTGGCTGCTCAGGGTCACCAGGAGGACCCCACAAGGTAAAGAACTTGAGCATGTTTAGTAGAAGATTAGAGGGCTCAATGTCCACAGAGAGTATTAAAATAATTATCTTCTTTCTTAGTTTTTGAAATTTGCTAATTGATTGCTAATTGTTATCAGATATAGATTAGGTGCCTCACAGCAGGAAGGTGTGAAGGACTCCTGCAGGCCCAGATCCTGTATGACATTTTGATCTGGTGCAGCAGGATGGAAGGGGCTTCACCAGCATCTTCCTATTGTCCCAGGGTCTTCTGGGCTATCAATGTGGCTCAGGCTTTCAAGCTTAACTGTGTGGTTTATAAATGGGTAGGACCAAGAGCTAAAGCTTTATTTGCCAACCATTTCTCAAAGCCTGTGGCTCTGAGGCTGCCTGGGACTGAGTGATCCAAGGAGGTGACAAAGGACCAGCAACAAGCCCTGATTTATGACCCAAGGTTCCCATTCCAGAAGCCACATCATTAGTCCCTTTGGGAAAGAGCTTTGACCAGATGAACTGCCTTTCCAGCTGTAGGATAGAGTCCCAGGCCTGTTCCCAAGGGCTTTTCTTTTTTATGTACCCCTTAGGGGAAAGAAAACCTGGAGAGCAACTTCTAGGGCTGGATCAATATGGGAACTTGCCCTCCTACTGGCCAGGCAAATGCAGTGGAAGATAGGGGTGGCGGAGGTCATAATGTATGTTGGACATATATAGAGTCCAGAAGAAGGGACAAATAATTTTCTACTTTGTATTCCAGTCTTACCTTACAACATCTACAGACATCGCAGTGGCTAATGGTGTTCTGCCACATTAGTTCTTCTCTAGCATCCCAGTTGAAGTGGGGCTATTAGAGCAAAAATTTGGGATACCATGTGTGGCCACACCTTTCACCAGTGGTAGGTAGTACAAATACCTACCATTCTCCTCAGCTTCCTCTATAGCAACAGTGTGCTAAGGGCAACAGTGTGCTAAGGTGGACCCCTCCATAGATCCAGGCATGAGCCATGTTTGGTCTCACTCAAACATCCCATTTCTAGTCCCATTTGTTAATGATTGGTTTAGGTGTGGTCATTTGGCTTAGCTCTCGTCAATGGGATCCAAGGCAAAGTCTCCAGGAATCATCTAGAAAGATTTTTCTTTTTGATCCAAGAGAAACTTGTGAGGAGAAACTGTGGTCTCTCTTTTCTTTCTTTTGTATGTCATTGGATGAGGATGTGGTGCTTGAAGCTGTGGCAACTATCTTGCCACCATGAGGAAAAAGGAAAGAACATAGAGCCTTGATATTGGTGAGCCACTGACCAAACCCTGCATCTAACTGGCAACTTGTAGATTT
This sequence comes from Mustela nivalis, assembly GCF_964662115.1. Lineage (NCBI taxonomy): Eukaryota > Metazoa > Chordata > Mammalia > Carnivora > Mustelidae > Mustela > Mustela nivalis. The sequence continues at coordinate 131,038,932 of NC_139022.1, forward strand.
TCTGTTAAAGTATTAACAGAAATTAAGAGAATTAATCAAATCTAGTCAGATACTTTACATGTATCAGAAGGCATTCAAACTAGTGTGTTAGGGAAATGTCTCTTCATTTGACTTTTTCTTTCCTCTCCCTTCCCTGCCTTAACTTAAAACACTCAAACTTAGCTGCCTGAAGAACCCAGCATGGGAATACCGAAAGGTGAACCTGGGCTGGTATTGGAGAAGCAAATTGGTGAGTGAGTGCTTCTTGTAAAGGGGCTGGTGCTGGTCATACAGGAATGCTAGCATGGCGTGCTTAGATGTTTTTATTGTTTCAGACAAACTGGAAAACTACATTTTTATGTGGAATCTTTCAATTTTATATGTGCATTTAAACTTTAAAGAAAGATACTGTATGGACCAAACCAACACATCTGAGTACTAGGTGTAGTTCAGGAGTCACACATTTGTGCCATAACAATTAACCCCCAAATACCATCTCTTCCTAGTTTGATTGCAACTGTGGCCTGTTAATGACTTCTTTCAGACTTTGTGTTGGGTGAGGCTGTGGCTATGGGCTTGGGTGACATAGGGATGGGAAACGAAGGGTGGGGGAAGGGAGGACAAAGGTGATGATTATGGCTTGCCATTAAGGTGGAGCATCCATAAGACAACAAACATTTACCCTATCAGTCAACCCTTTCTTCACATAGGTCTTGGGTGTGATTTTTACAGAAAGGATTACTGTCACTTTCTTCACAAAGTCCCAGTACCAGAGGCTCCTTTTTCTTATTCAAGCATCTCTCTTGTACATGTTCTAAAAATGGAGGTAAAGAGAATCTATTCCACAAAAGAGCCAGAGGACCAGGAAGTTGGATGCTACCTCCTAGAAGACTGCCATCCCACAGGACTTGGTGAGTACTGTGGAGACATATGTTCTGTCTGGGAGCAAGAATCCTCAGGCCCATTTAGTCCAATAAGTGCACTGTTCTTTTCAGCAAAATAAAAATATCCCACGGAAAATCCAAGGACACTGACTGCCTAAAAGAGGCTTACACCAAAAGATCCTTCCTCTTCCATGCTAAAAGCATTTGGGTGGGTGGGTAAATACAAACACAACGCCCTAGGGAAGGCCTGGATGACTGTGGACCTTTTAGGTCTTTGCTAAACTCACTTTCCATGGACCTGGTGACTCTGCTCCTCAAGGACAAGTTGAGTCCTGGGTCACTGAGTGACCCAAGTAGGTTGTTTAATTTAAGTCCATGGGCTATAAAATTGGAAATCTTCATGTTTGCCTTTAGGTCATGAAATTAAAAAGTTTTTAGAGTGCCTTTGTTGAAAGGCATCAGAGAAGAGCTAACATGAACTTCATGCACTGTGCTGTGTAGAGCCCAACGATTCCCTCTTGATGACAAGGGAGGATGAGTCACCACAAGCTTCAGGGATTGAGAAGAAATGTCAATGAAGCCATGAATAATAGGTGCTGTACTGACACTTAAGAAGGTTAAGGGCAAGAATTAGTTGGCAGGGAAGAAAACAGTATGTGGGGGAGGCTGGCCCCAATCTTGCAGAGCCCCTGTAGCTCATTGCCCTTCAGTTGTATACGCAACAAAATAAGGAATTTCTTTCATTTTAAAGGAAAAAAATGTGGATGTGTTGGAAAGAGAGGTCTTTTTTCAAGGACAGGGAAGTGAACTTGATGGCTTCTGGAAGCCCCTTCAGACTCCAGGACTTTATCATTACCAAGGGGGCTGGCAGTCAGAAATCAGTGAATCTTCTCCAAAGATCTCAGGCTCATCAGAAGGAAATTCTGCAGAAGGGCAGAGCCCAACCTTGGGTACTTCTAGGTAGACCCCAACATCCCAGAAATGCTGAGGAGTGTTGGGATGTGTTTCATTCTTTGCCATCAAGAGGGTGAGTGATTCAGAAGACATTTCCTGCCCTCTGCATAAGGAATAGGAAGTGAGGTTAAAGAGTTAGTGATTGTGTTTCCACAGACCTTCTGATCGAGTACTTTCCTGGTGTTTCATCCTGGCGGGACCAGCAAAGGATGGTCATCAAGAAAATGACCAAATGCCTCACCATCTGGTAGTATTTCCACTTGTTTGTCAGTTTAAAGTAGCCAGAAAAATCTCAGTGAGGGCCTGTGGATGGTCTAAGAGGAGAGGTGGCACCACCTCCACTGCTTCCACTATGATGGACATTGCTATGTCATTGACTAATATGTGCAGATTGATGGGTGTGAGCAGAGATGAGGATGTTAATAACAGCAAAGCCTGTCGAATGTTGGGTTCTCTAGAAGCGATGTCGATACAGGGTTTGGTGTTAGGGGTCAACACCTGTGGAAAGGAGAGGCCTGGGAAGCTGGGAGTTTGAACTGTGATACTTGTTCCTGTTGTCCTATAGTGGGCCAAAAGGACTGAGCCTTTATCTGTCACTGGATATGCACTTCCAGGGAAGAGTCTGGTCTTGAGCAAAGTGGCTCTCAGCAGGTCAGATGATAGCACCTGCAGCAGGGGTCATGGTGAGTTCTTCCTTGAATGGAGATCCGTGTCCTTCACAAAATCCAAATCTCAAACCTAAAGAAGACCCTCTTACTGATGTGATAGCCATGGAATAGCCCCTTAGAACCCCACACTATCTTCTGACCAAGGCCACTTATAAAGTTACTGAAGTGTTTGTGATGGTGAGATGGTGAGAATGAGCATAGCAAGAACTCAGGCTTTGTATTTGGATAGACCTGGATGCAAAGACCATGTTAAAACTTACTAGATGTGTTACTTTGGGAAATTAATAACCTTCTGAACTCCATGTCCTATTCTGTAAGGTGGGGATGATAATATGAACTGGTCCTGGGCCTACTTGTTTTGAGATCCATACCTTCCCTTACTTTGTCAGTTCTGGGTCAAAGGAGCAGATCTCTGCAATCTTCTGTTCCCAGGCTCCTATATTGCTGGCTTCTACTTTGGTTTGGTCAACGGTGGGAGATCTTTGGGCAAGAAGAAGGGACAAGCCAGGACATTTTTCCTTTCCCCATCAGCTTCAAGTGGTATCTCTAGGAACAGTTGTGGCTCCACAGAGGGGAGTTAGCATTTTTTAAAAAAGATTTTATTTATTTATTTGAGAGTGAAAGACAGGCAGAGATAGTGAGTAGGGAGGAGAGGGAGAAGCAGGCTTTCCATTGAGCAGGGAGCCCAATGAAGGACTTCATCCCAGGACCCTGGGATCATGACCTGAGCTGAAGGCAGACCTTAACTAACTGAATCACCCAGGTGATCTGAGGGAAGCTAATATTAACAAGATCACACTTTAAGGGCTATGTGTATAGGTTTTAACAATGTTGATGAGCTAGTGCCGTAATAAATATTATTTTAGTTGATTAACCATCACTTATATAGAGGATGGGATATAAGATGGGAATTTTGATTAGAACATGGAAAAGCAGGTGATGGAAGTATGTCAAAGCTTGTACTGCATGGACATGATGAGTAAATAAAGTAGGATGAGGAGGGCTTCAGGTTGTCAAATAGTGGTAGTGAGCCCAAGGAGAGGAACCTACAGTAGAAGGTGTTTAAATAATGTGGAAGTAAAGATTGTCAAAATCACAGCTCTGCAAAAACTAGACCTTCAAAGATGTTTGAAATTAGCATTTAAAGGCTCTCAAAATAGATTATCAACCCACTTCTATTATTCTTTCTTGAACCTTGTAGTTGGTTGAATGGTGACCCCCCAAAGATATATCCAAATTTTAACTGCCGGTATCTAGGCAAGTGACCTTACTTGGAAATGAGTTCTTTGAATATATTAATTAAGGGTCTCAAGATGAGATCATGTTGGATTTTGAGTGACCCCCAAATCCAATGACTGGTGTCCCTTTAAGAGAAGGAAGAGGGAGGTTTGGGACACAAAGATACAGGGAAGATCACCACTCAAAGACAGAGGTGAGATTGGAGCTATCTCACCGCAAGTCAAGGAATGTGAGAACCACCAGAAGCTGGAAAAGGCAAAGAACGAAATCTCCCCTATAGCCTCCAGGGGGAGTGAGGTCCTATTGACACCTTGATTTGGACTTCTGGCTTCCAGAACAGTGAAAGAATAAATTTCTGCTGTTTTAAGCTGCTTGATTTGTGGTGGTTTGTTGCAGGAGCCCTACGAAACTAATACAGACCCAGTATTGTTTCACTGGGCTATTTCTTGTAGCCTAGCTCTTTGCTGACTTCAGGTTATGTTACATTAGACATGCCTCATATTTCTATTTCATGCATGCAAATTTAACTGTGGCAAAAATAACAAGACATAGGCTAATTGATAAATTGACAGAGGCAGAGAGTCTAATAGTCAAGCTACTGCCAGTTCTGCCCCCTTTCCACATAGTAAGTGGTGAGTGCCCTCCCTGGAGGATGCAGGAGGCATGGCAATGACAGCTCCTTCTCTTCTCTTCCATGGACCTCACTTTATGTGTGAGTTCAATATTTAAGAATCCCCATTCTTCACACATCATGGTACCTCAAAGCAAACTCATAAATTCATTTGATGCTCAGCTGGAGCACCAGAAATTTATTTTAGGACTAGAGAAAGCACTGGCTGTGTTGGATTTTTTGAGACATAGTATGCCATTCTCCTGCATGGTCCCTGCTGGCCATCATCTAGTCATGATTGTTTTTTCTTGCTTTGTGCATGATTCTAGAACTCAAATGCTGAGTGAGATTTGATTCTTTTGAATTCACTTTGCTTAGAATTCCCTAGCATGCCTCAACATGCCATCTTTTCCAAAAATTTTCCCTTCACCCCGTCATCTGTGTAGAATGTCTAGATTCTTCAACTTCGATAATATTCCTTCCACCTTGTTGACATATCTTGGCTTATAGGAACTTGTGCACATACACTAGCCTTCCTGACACAAGTTCCTTGAGGTTGGGGACCTCATATCATTGAATCCCCCATACATAAATAGATGGATGGTAGGTGGATGGATGGATATATTGATGAGTTTATAGATTTCAGAGAACAATCAAGTGGAAACTAGTAATTAAGTGAAGAAGAACTGTGTACACTTACAGTGCCTAAGGTGAGACTTGATGCACAAAATGAGACTAAGATTGACAGGTGACTCATACCCTTGCAGCTGGCTGGCTTCATTTCTCTGTTGGCTTAAAATAAACCACTGCTGCTGGGATACATCTGTATTGCAACTCAACTTAAATATCAGTTCCTCAAAGAACTCTTCCTGAGTCTTTCCTTTGTCACATGCTGTCAGGGCACCCTCTTTTTCCCTTCATAGCAAATGTTGTAGTTTAAAGCTGTATTTATATGTTTTTTGTGACTTTTAGTTGAATATCTTTTATATTCTCCCACCTCCTGGCTGACTTTAAACTCAAGAAAGGTAGGGTACATGTGTTTCTTAACCCTGGTGACCTAATGTCTAGCTCCGTGCCTGACATATATTACCACTGCTGCTGATGTCTCACGCAAATCACCTGTATGGTACATGTCGAATACTGTTCAAAAGTACTTTACATAAGTCATTTCCTTTTACCTTCAGAGAAACTCTATGAGCAGGAACTTTTATTATTCCCACATGAGGGAACAGAGTGAGAGTGTGATGGTGTTGAGATTTAAACTCAGCCATACTGGTCCCAAAGTAAGGACCGGTCACTAAATATTTGTCAAATAAATGGATCATGATGAATATTACTGTGTATTGAGGAACTCTGGGACTCAGAACTGGGAGCGAATGTATATATTTTCTGGGCTAACTTTATAGTCCGTGCAGTAATGTCTGCATTAGTTATTCCGTTAGTTCTTCGGATCGTTCTGCAACTTCCAGCAATGGAAACTCACTAACTTTTCTGATGGACGTCTATCCATTGGTATGCTCTTCCTTACATGACCCTGAAATCCACTTCCATGGTATTTCTACCTGTGGGTACTTGTTCTACCCTCAGCAGTTCAAAATGATTTTAGTCCTTCCCATATAGCACTGAGAAGAGTTTCCAGTTAGATGACAGCTTCTTGCTAAACCAGAGCATATTGGTATCCCAATGAAACTGGGGTGTCTATATCTGGATACACAGTTTCTCAGGCATGGATAGTGCAAGGAGGAGTAGGGTAGGATTATTTATCTCTATCCATGTGGCCTGATGTGCTGCTTGTTGAAGTGAAATTGAGTGTTTTGATAGTGGTAATAAAAATCCTTTTATTTTAGAGTTGAGAAGTTACAAAACAGTTCTGCGTGTTTGATTTCAGCTGATATTTTCTACAGTACATTTGACCTGTGTTACTTTTTGATCAGATGTTTTAGGACATTAGAGCTATAAGCAGTATGAGAGGTTCTCTGAGGCCCAGAAAGATTTAGTGGTTTGCTTAGGGTCAAACTAGTAATAAAATTAAGTTTCTTCCTGAAATTGGTACTTTCTGGAAACTATGTCTTTAGCATGAACTCCTATAGGCCTGCAGGATTTCCCCACCTCTGGTTCTTTTCAATATGTTAACTGGGGTCAAAATTGTATTGGCAGTGAACTTACTGTCTTCAGAGGGGCAAACTGGCAATTAGATGACTATTGGGCAAGGATATTATATCACAATAGTTGAGACATCTAATGAATATGAGTTTCCATAATCTTTCATTCTCATCCATAGACTGCCTAGGGGTCAGGTAGAGTTTTAGCCATAAAGATTTGAAGAGTTCTATTAACCAAATCATGTCTGAGTTTAGCCACAAGTCTTCTCGCCTAAACTGGTAGAAGCCAACATTGTCATCCTTCAAGACTAAAACACCCTAGAAATAGATAACTCTTCAACACTGATTATCATCTGCTTCTGGGAATTCCCCAAGACCTTTTGTCCAAATCCTGCTCATTATTCACTCCCAGCTTGACTTCTATCCACTCTGAGAAGTCTTTCTCAATCCTGTCAACTAAAATGAGACTTTCCCTCCCACATACCACCCTGGCACGTGGTATCTTCCTCATAAAACTTATTAAAGTCTGCCTTATATTATGTATGCTTCCTTGTTTCATTTAAACACTCAGTATTGATTTGTGTATTAGCCCTCCATTTATTATTATTGTTAACTGTGTGCCAAACCTAGCACATTACATGTTTTGCCTTGTGTGTACATGTGTATGTGTGTGTCGGTGTGTTGCATTATTTACTCTTTGCAGTGACTCTGCAAAGTAGGTGTTATAATATCACCATTTTATGGATGAGGAAATTGAAATTTAGTTGTCAGTTTCCTAAAATTACATGGTAAGTTTGTGCCAGAGCTCAGCTCTTTGAGACTCTTTGAGTATTTTCCCCAGTCTGTGGCACAGTTTTTTTGTATACACTAGGTGCTTAATAATATTTTTTCTGTTGTTTATTGCTGCAGACTCAGAAAATGTTATGCCATACTCAGAACATGAAAAGCATGGGGTGCCAGAGAATCAAAGGCAGGTGGGTATGCTGGGCTTTGGACTGAGGTAGAAGCAGTCCTCAGGCTGAGCCAGGGGAGCATGGAGGAACTACATTGTGATAGGAACTCTGCCACTTTTCATCACCTGGCCATAGGAACTATCGAAAATAGTGGGCAATGGTCTACATCTTTTTAGTTTTGGGTGAAAAGAGAGGTAGAAAATTTTTGTTCTCTTAGCAATTGGTCTGACAATTCTTTCTCAGGAGAGATTCACCTTGGTGGGGGGAAAACCCTTAGTAGGCCCATTAACAGTAAAAGCTGACACCCTGGGTATATGTGGCTGTGTCTAAGCAAAGAGGGAAAGGACGAGGGAAATATGAGAGATGGAGAGGGAGGGAGTGGTAGAATCAGCAAGATGATGAATCAGCTGTGCTGGGCTGTCCATGATGTAAGTACTCTCCAGAACTGCCTGATGTTCAGTAAATTCTTGAAAAGCTTAGCAAATGGTCGGCACAAAAAGCTTTCTCTTTGAAAAATGGGGAAAAGACTGTGCCTTGGGACATAGTGATAGAATGACAACAGCAAACCAAACAGTAAGAGTCTCAAAGGTCTTGAGGAAGGTTTAAGGCTTTCCTGTGCGGTGGAACTGGGAGTTCAAGGCAATATTATCAAGATTTCAAGAGCTTGGGAGGCTAGCAACCACCTGTCACTTAGAAACATAGCCACAAGTGGTCATATGAGTAGTTTGAACTCAACTGAACAGAGAGTAAATAGATATATTTTGAGGACTTACTCAATGTCAGGCACCTTGCTTGGTTGGACATCATCTCAGGGTTGACCAGGAGAAATTGTGACCTTGACCAATAGGAGTGCTTCCCTCCTCTGTTCTGCTGAGAATTCTTTCTCAGTCTTGCTCATTCCAAAGGTAATTAATTCATATTATTCTTCTAAGAGGCAGGACCTCAATCTGGAACATTCTTTTCCTCGCTTTGTCCCATCAAAGCTTATCCATTTATAAGAAGCTCTAGGATTTCTTTGAGAGTGATCTGAACTTGGTCTTAGAGGACCTAGGAGGAAATTTATGCTATGGAACTTTCCAGCTGTTTGACTTAGGGCAATGCATTTCACTTTTAGGGGACATATTCATTTAGGTTTGTCTCCCTATAACAATTTTGACATGTCTGTCACCCCATGGGCTGCGAGTGGCTTAAGGGTAAGCAGTGTTATCTTGTCTGTAGCTTTAGCACTTTAGCATACAGTTCTTGGCAGTTGATAAAATTTGTTATTGGAATGAATTAATGATTGAACGCATACCTGTCCTTGCTTCTTCTGTGAAGCTGAATGAGTTAATGGTATGAAAGAATTAAAAAAAAAATACCCAAACTTGCTTGTTTATTAAGAACCTCATCACATCTAGCTCCAGATTAGAAAATATAAAGCTAACCCAATTTAAGGCATTAAGGTTTGAGAGTTAGCTGTGTGAGTTACCTCTGCTGGGGACTACTTAGGTTTTTTTTGTATGTAGGTTTTGGGAAGAGTGTTATATTTTACAAAGGGAATTTAATTAACCTACAGGACTTATGGACAGCAGTGACTAGCATACTGAAAAAGAGATTTTTCAATAAGGGGCTTGCTTGACTTCTTTAAGCAGGAATAAAAATCTGCCAGCTTCAATCGTCTGCACAAATGCCACAACTACAGCATCTTTTCCAAAACTCCTGGAAAAATGCAGTACAGTTGTGACAGGCTATATCTTTAAGTTTGTCTCTATTTAAAATGAAGAGAAACAAGAGGCCAGAAACAAGCGACCAAGCCACAGAGTGATTGTGGGAACTAGAGAGAAGTGTGGGTTATGGACTGTATGAGTTACGTTTTTCTTTGGGTTTCATGCAAAAACTTCTCTCATTTCAAGTTGCATCTGCTTTGCACAAGTGATTTTTTTCCCCAGAGTACCATGAATGATTTATGACTTTCTGACGTCGCATCCCACAAGATTACATAAGGAACAGAGGAAAAACAAGTGATTGAGCCAAACTTAAAAAAAAAATCAAACATTTGCAAAAAGTAGATTTTATCTTGGCTTTAGTCAGATAACAGTTTTCTACTCACCAAAAGTGTGCCCTCAGTCCAAAGTGCACCCCACCTAGGTGAGGATCTGGCTGATTTCATTTCACCGTTGCATGCACATGACCATCAACTTCGTTTAGCCCCAGTGATGTCCTGGAATGTCCAATGGCCCAGATTCCTCCCATCTCCTCCAAAGTGAACTTTGCAGTTGGATTGTACAAATGGTCTCATTCGTTTGGTTAATGATTGGGCAAAAACACTGATGGGAGTAATATCTACTAGACTTGTCATTTTTAAAATCATAGGATAATAGAATTACAGCATTGACAGGGGCCTGGGACCATCTACTTCCAGCTGTTGTTTGACAGAGAAAGAAACTTATGACAGAGAGCTGAAGTGGCATGCCCAAAGCCACATGGCGAGATCGCTTCAGAGAGATGGACAGAGACCTACCTCAGGGTAGAGTAGTTTGTGTGAATGTACCAAGAAACCCTCATCTCCTTAGTTAAGTGGATGTGTTAACATTGGATATTATTCTTCAACTACAGGGAATTCAGAGGTTATCTGATGGAATGTCTGTGACTGACTGTGTTTATTGAGCCAGAGCCAATCTAGAAAAGGTGGCAAGAGCTTGCAAGGCCAGGGATGGTGTTGAGGTTTCGAGAATGAAGAGAAGGTTGGAGGGGGTGAGGTGCCTCCTTGGAGTAGTCAGAAGGAACCACATCGTAGTTTGTTTGAAACTGAAGGTCTGGGTCAGTGGGTTTATATGCAGCTCCTGGTTTAAAGAGTAAGTAGGAGATGACAGCCTGAAGACAAGACCAGTGTGAGGAGTCCAGGAGCGATGGAGGGCAAGGGGGGGTGCCCAGGGGGAGGGCTATTGTTGAGCAGGAGACCCATCAGGTGGGGCGGGGCCAGCTGCTGGCTTCTGGGAGCCGGACTGGGCCACAGCTTTTCAAGTTGAAAGGCAGGGATTGAAAATCCACTATCATTACAGAGCAGTGTGTAGAGTGTGACTCTGTATACATGTCAGTCTCTCTCAACTGGTGGAATGGGGAGTACCAGGGCCTTTCCTGGTTAAGAGCACAGACTTAGGTAGTCAAAATTCTTGAATTTGCTTTTACCAGCTGTGTGATTCTCGGCAAGTCATTTAACACCTTTATGCCCAATAACAGAATAAAACCTACTTTATCCATTTGTTATGAAGCTCTGAGATAATGGACACATAAGGCACTCAGCACAGAGTCTGGTACGTAGCAAACGTATAACAAAATATAGTTTTACTCTTGATTTCTGGAATAAGGTAAACTTGGATTTGAAACCCAGCTTTGTCACTTACGTGACCTTGGGAAGGTTACCACCTCCCCGAGCCTCAGTTCCCAATCTGTAAAATGGGGATGATACTTGCCACATTGTGGGATGTTGTAAGAATAAAATGAGGTACTACAAAAGGGCTCAGCCCCAAGTACTCAAAGGAAGGTAGTCCTGGGGGATTGGAGATGAGGTGAAAATATCAGACAATGAAGCCAGAGAAGTGAAAAGGAAAAATCTTCATAAAAATGTCGGCCATGATTTTTATTTTGCTCGTGCTCAGTGTCCATGTCGTTGGAAGAAAAAAAGTGTGTTTACAGTGAGCCTGCTTATTGAAAGGAAAGAATGGATAGTAAATAACAAAACTTAAATAAACAAAGGTAAAGCCTGCCACTTGCTTTGTAATGCTTTGGTGCGGATGGTAAGGAGAGGCAAGCCCAGCCTGCAGTGGGGACAAACCGCTGCTGGGAGACTTCTCTCAGGTGGGATCCCAGTGGCTGTTCTGGATCAAAATAACTACTTTTTTTTTTTTTTTTTCTAAATCCCCTCATCAGACTAAGTGGTTTTAGGGTGTCGACTCGATCATAGTCAGTAGCAGAGATATCCTAATTTTTAGTCAATTGATGTACTGAATTACAGACTTTTAGAACTGGACATAATTTCAACCTTGCCCTGAGGCAAGCTCTTGATGGACCTTTCCCTGCCTCAGGCCACGGGGAGGGATCAGAGAGGGAGACAAACCGCAGGAGACTCTGGACTCCAGGAAGCAAATTGAGGGTTGCTGGAGGGGAGGGGGTTGAGGGGAGGAGGTAACTGGGTGATGAGCATTAAGGGGGAGTGCATGATCTGATGAGGACTGGGAGTTATATGCAATTGATGTATCATTGAACACTACACCAAAAACTAATGATGTACTATATGTTGGCTAATTGAATTTAAATAAAAACACCACCACCACCAATAACAGTAAGACGTCACTAGGAAAAAAAAAAGAAAAAGAAAAAGAAAACTCCCAGGGGGGCAGCAGCAGTGGTGTTCACCGTGGCTGCCAAATGCTGTCTATTCTCCATCACTCCTAATTTGGAACTCTGAACCGTCCTCCATCCAGCAACCTCAACCTCTATCAGGAATGCGCTTTGCCCAATATGCTGATGTTTGCATCATTTGGAAGCTCTCTGAAGGTCTAAAAAAGGGCATTTAAATAAAATCCCAAGCTCTCCATTAGAAGGGAGATTTATTCATATGTTCATATAACCCTTTATTCAACAAATATTTGATGAGAGTTTATGGACCAGGTACAGAGCTATATATCAATCCATCAATAGCAAAGAAAAGAAAAAGCAGGACTAAAGGAAAAATGTAGATTGTCTTTCATATTAGGTTAGGAAAAAGGGCTCTGGACCAGGAGTGAGGTTGCAGAAGTTGCAGAAGTTCTGCTAAAGAGCTCTGAGATCTTAGGCATGTCATTTTCTCTTCTTTGGGTCTCAGATTTCCTCTGTGAAAATAAAGAGTTTGGGCAAGTTAGCCTGGTCAGAATGATTCACTGAATTTTCCTTTTCAGAGATTAGGCTGATTTGGGGTTCACATTGAATTGTTCCTTCTTATTTCTTTTCTCATTAGCAGAAGGAAGGCCTGGGGGCTCCAGAGAGACTAAAGAAGAGGGTTTTCCCACTTGCACCTGTAAATCTGGTATGTGGCCTTGGCCGCCCACTCAGTGTTCGGTTTGCTGTCAAGACTGCAAGGCAGGTGGGAGCTGGGAGTTCTCAGTGATTGCAACTCGAGACCTTCTCAGAGGGGTGGGTGCCATGCATGGATCCAAACTTTGGCACAGGAAATCCAAAAGCTCCTGGAGACCGAAGCTGAAATCTTCCCTTCCACATCTTGATTTCTTTTTCTCTGTCCAAACTGTGAGTTGATTCCAGTTTAGTGGTCTCGAACTTGGCTTTCTAATACAAAACTTGTCTTGTTCAGTTCTTCAGGATTTTTGCTCCTGGCGACCCCCTCAAGATGTGTTTACTTGGTACGCCTTCCCAGGAAACAGGGGACCAAATTTTGCACGGGAGTGTAGAGTCTGCCGGTCCAAGAGGCAGTCCAAGCACTGCCCAAGCAGTGCTTCTGGTGGAGGCGGAAGGCAGATTCGACAATGGCACAATGCCACGTGTTGACATCCCACCGCGGCTGCGGGCATTTGGTCTGGAGTGAGGGGATGTGAGTGATGACGGGCTTCATCACCATACTCGTGGAGACAGTTGAAGTGTCATGACTTTGTGGCAGATCATTCTCTCTCCTCCCACCCTCAGTCTTGAAGGAGCATCCCAGCCCTCAGCAAGGACTTCCATGTGCTTCCAGGGAAGGCTCCTGCTGAGACAAGTCCGTATTCAGGGTAGTGCCCACCCTCACTGACCAACTCTCTTGGGCTGCCTTTAGCTTCCAGCACTGACTCATGGTGTCACCAGAGACATGGCATGTCAATTGTCCCATCTGTAAAACAAGGAAGATGAATTAAGTCAGGTTTTTCCCCTTGTGCCAGGAGGCAACCTCAGTGGTCCTCACAGCTGTCTGTGTGTGGTGGGGGGTGGGACGCGATGAGGATTTGGTCCTTAAACCGAGCAACTCCTCTTTAATCTCTTTTACGTTCTGAACTTTGCCCATAAGATTTCCTTGGAAGAATGTGTTCTCTTTGGGGGAATAACAGAAAGGTTTCATAAAACCAATAGAGTAAATGCATTCATTTGTGCAACTTTGTTTTTGAGTACCAGTTGTGTGACGGGCACTGGGGCGGGGGCAACTGTACCAGCCACTGTCGGCGCCCTGCTTCTACCTGCCTGGGCTCCTCCTTCTTTTGCTCCAGAGCCTCCTCCTGCAGGTACCTGGGACTCTGCCTCAGGGCTGTCTCAGGCAGCCCCAGCATGCTCAGCCCTCGAACAGTGTGGGGATTGATACTGCAGGAGTAGTCTTCAATTCACAGATGGGGGTTGGTGGAAAGTACTCCTTGGTGGGGGCAACTCGGAGGCATGTTCTCCATCTTTTCCCAGAGGTCCCCATTGGGAATATGACTCAGTCGCTTGTTAACACATCTTGTTTTGGCTGCTTTCCCTTCCATCTTACTTTCCCAATCCCCTGTGGGTGCTTCCTGGGATCACTTCCCAAATGAACCATTGCCCCTGAGTCCTTGACTCAGGGTCTGCCCTGGGAAAGTGGGGATATTCTAACCTGTCCTTGTGAGGCTTTCGATTGTGTGTGTGTGTGTGTGTGTGTGTGTGTGTGTGTGTGTGTTGGACGATAATGAAAGTCCCTGTAGCTCTGGTTTAGTCAAGGAAACAGAGCCCAAGACCTGAAGCTGCCTTTGATCAGGGTAAGCCCCCTTCAGCCTTTAACCAACCTCCTGATTAAGTTGCCAAGTATTTACTGAGTGCCAACTGTGAACTGGTCCCATACTGGGCTCTGGGACAGGCAGCTAAGCATTGGATAGCAAAAGAAAACTTCAAGACCTCTTCTTTACGATTCACTGAAATTCTCTAGATTTAGAGAAACAAGAGTTATTCCTAGCCTGGTAAGAGAAGAAAAGACTAACCCGTGAACTAGTTTGAGAATAAAAGCAAGGCAACAGGAGAGAAGGTGGGTTGTAAGACGGTTCACAAGTACAAGCTAGCTATAACATTATTATTAATATTAATCACATATATATGTATGTACCCACATACGCACACCCACGTACACACACTACTTCCTAAAACTAAAGAATAAGTGTACCAGTAGCAAATGCATACCTGACTTAACCTTTGGAGACGGAGAGGGGCTTGGTTCCTTAAGAAGGCTGGTGTGCAGAGTTCATCTGGTTAGGGGCGGGGAACCCTCGTGGGCAGACTACAGAAGTCAGGGCTGTTGTGTTACAAAGTAATGAAGAAAAGGCAGACCTGATATAAAGGACTGGTCTCTGAAGACTGCAGAAATTGGTGAAACCAAGTTGAGCTGTACAAGGGGACTGTCCAGACCCTCAGGAGACTCCAGGTCTCACAGGGTGAATAGCCACCGACCCCACGCCCAAGGAACCCCATATGTCAGCAGCAGAATGGTCTAGAACTGTCTTCTAGGTCTTCTCCATATCTGCAAGTGAAACTCCCTTAGAGAGCTTGTAGCCAGCTCCAAATGGCCTTGTTTCCCCCAGAGTTCCAAGGGAGCTTGGACCTTCATTACACGTAGGCTGTTACGTTTGTCTCTCTCCTCCAGCAATCCCCTTGGTTCGCTGTGCTAGACGATGAAGTTCCATGTCTCATCAGCCTGGGCAGGGATGCAATGCTGTTATGCGAGAAACTTTGCTCAGTTGCAGGGGAATCTGAAGGCTATGTTGCCTGGCACTCAAACAATTGATCTATTTGTTTGAATAAAACGGGTCAATTCATTTAAAGAAAACAAAGCCAACGTGCCGGTTGTTCGGTATGGTGGAGACAAAACCACTATCTGAAAGAGGAAGTCCTCATCTTGCGCCAGGCGGCACAGACCCTTCGTAATCACCCTTGGTCAAATTTTTTTCCCTTTCCCTTTTTATTTTCCATAAAATAAACTTCTGAATCCAACAGCTCAGATCCCAGTTGGCTGGAAAGGATCTCTTTCCTTCTCTTGGCTCTCCCACATCCTCTGTTATGGAGATTATGAATTACCAGGAGTGGCCAGTTGTGGAGGGGGGGAGGGGCTGATGTGGATGGAGCAGGGCTCTGCAGCCTGTCTGTTTCCTCAGGCCAAAGTTTGAGCCTCAGCCCAGCTGCAATGGTGCCTCCAGGCCAAGAAGCTCTGTCCTTTCATTTCCCCACAGAGCCAAGAAGAGGCCTGGGCCAGCTGCTAAACAGTATGGGGTTCCTTGGGCGTGGGGTCGGTGGCTATTCACCCTGTGAGACCTGGAGTCTCCTGAGGGTCTGGACAGTCCCCTTGTACAGCTCAACTTGGTTTCACCAATTTCTGCAGTCTTCAGAGACCAGTCCTTTATATCAGGTCTGCCTTTCTTCATTATTTGGATCCTCCATCATCAGCTTAGTCCAAACCTTGGCAAATGGTGTGGAGGCATCTCCTTCCACGTTGGTGGCATCGCGAGAACCAGAAGCCTCTGCCTTCAACTAGGCAATCACAGGATCATCAGTCACAGGAGGCACAACTTTTAAGGGAAATGGGTTCCAAAGCGAACACACAAGGAGAAAAACTGGGTGTGGTAGAATTTCCCCATCTCTTGGAAGGACTTGGCCTTGCTGGAATCTGAGGGAGTCAGAACACAGCCATCTTCCCCTCAGTATTGAACTGGGACTGATGCTGCTTCTTGGTGCCTCAGATGTCCTAGATGGCTTACTTTGAGACGAAATGAGAAAGTGTGCCTAAAGTCACTCTGTATGCAGTGGTGCTGATGCTACAAAAGGTAGCAGTGGACCGGCCGTTGGAGCACATCTTCTATCTGACACTCACCTTGGGATCCATGGTCAGTGGTTAGAAAGATGGGTGAAACCACATATACTATTAGATTATCTCTCCCTCTGGTTGTTTTGTTTCCTTGCTTCTTTGAACATTTCTTGCTAAATTTGTGTAAGTTTCATGTAACTTTTGGGTAAATCCACTTTATGTCATAATTAAGAGTGAGAGATTTGGAGTTGTGAATTCTAATTTTGGCTCTGCCCTCGTCTTGTGGTCTTGTGCTATTTACCTCATTCTCTCTGTACTTCTTTCCTTATCTCTATAATGGGAATAATAATAATACCTCATAGGGTTCTTGAGAGTTTCACATGAGAAAACATGCGCAACATGTTTGGCATAGGGTCTGGCTCAGGCAGTGGCTCTGACGATGTGAATGATGATGATGTAATGATGTTCCTGAGGGCTAGATGCTGTACATGTCTACAACTTCTCTAATCTGGGATTCCATGCTTTCCCTTTTCTCACTTCTTATTTCTTTGCTGTCTCTTTTAATTTGGCTTGGTTTTCACTAATTTGAGAATAAAAGCCAAAGCAAAGCAGTGGAGGGTGATGATCACAGGCACAAGGCATATATTACCTTCTCTCTGGATGTGAGATAACGTCTTTTTAGGGAAAAGGAACATATTGGACTGTGACTTTGATTTGATTAAGGACAGAAGAGTTGCATTGGGGATATTATTGTCTAATAACTAATAATTCAGGCTAATAATTATTTATGCTTAACAAATATCTGGAGCTATAAAAGCCAGTCCTGTGTCTGTTGCACAGTTCCAAAGTATCCTTAGGCAAGTCACTTTTCTCTGGGTCTCAGCTTTTCCCTTTGTATCATGAAGAGGTTGCGTTACTTCTATTAGTAAAAACTTTTCATTCACCAAAATCCTACAAGGAGCTCCAATATAAAAAATTAGATCAAAGTGGAGCTATTCTGGTTGAAGAGCTCTTGGGTGGCACAGAGCTTTAGTAATTGGGGATCCTTTTTGCCTCCCAAAAGAGCTTCTTATGTATTTCCAGGATATTCTCTGCTCCAAGGAAAAAACCCCTCCGTCCTCAAGTCTTAACTAAATGGTTCTTCTACCTTCAACAGTCTCAAATCCCTCAGATCCCGGTGAGAAAGGAACCAGATCTAAGAAGGAATTGCAAAGTGGCTTTCCACGTAAGTGTGCTGCCTACCATTGTTGGGCTACTCTTTCTCTGAGACAACCACTGTGCTCAGGACTGGCAAAGGGTGCCTCCCTTAATCCTGACAAATTTTCTCAGAAGTAGCTACTGTCGTTGTTCCCATTTTACTCCTGGGAAAACCGAGAGTCAAAGATAAGTAAGTGGCCCAATGTGACAGAACTAGGATCTGAACCGGATCTGTCTCCAGAGCCTATGTTTTTAACCATTTATCTAGCTTCCAGTCATTGGGATCAAGGAGAGATTCTCAGCAGGCTTGAAGACGGCTGCTCTATTCTATGATCTTGCTCACTTTGCGAAACCACAGTTACCGTAATTGTTTAGAAGAGGTTGCCAGATGTAATTTTGGGTAATGGATCTATGTAAACTTGCATGTTATGAACGTAAATAATTCACACCCTGAATGAGCTTGTTTGTTGGAGTGCCTTCTTCATCAACACTAAGACCCTGGAAAAATTGTTACAC
Source organism: Mustela nivalis (assembly GCF_964662115.1). Classification (NCBI taxonomy): domain Eukaryota; kingdom Metazoa; phylum Chordata; class Mammalia; order Carnivora; family Mustelidae; genus Mustela; species Mustela nivalis. The sequence continues at coordinate 131,056,774 of NC_139022.1, forward strand.
ATGTACCCTGGGAGACAGACTGTAGGATGAGTTTCATAGATGGCCCAGTTGTCCTTGGGCTGGACAGGGAAGGTTGCTTTCTCTTTTGGCTGGTGCCTTAGCTTTTTCCAGTTCTTAGCCAAGTTCAGGAGCTCCTCCCCGCTCAGTCATCCAATCAGCTTGGAGTCAAACTCTTGGCTGGCCAGGCACCTGTTAATCAGGATGACTCAAGCCAAGAGCTAAGCCAACAGCCGTCTTGACACGTTAAATGATGCAGACAGCCCAAGAAACATGTTGGCTTTGCATTGTCCTTCTGACTCATCATCCTGTACGTGACTTGACTCTTCTGACCCCCCTGTACCACTTCTGGGGTGTTTTTCAGTTTACAAAACACTTTAAAATCCATCATTTCATTTGATCCCCAAGTCACCTCTAGGAGCTGGATAATCTTGGCTCCCATGTCTAGATGTGGAACCAAGACCCAGTGGGATTCCATAACTTGCCCCAAATTGCATGGCTACTAATTAACAGAGCAGTGACTCAAATCCAGACTTTCTGTTGCTAAATGATGTATCTCAGTTTTGACTCAGGCTATGGGATTTAAAATTCTCTCTCTTTCTTTATTCCCTGGTTTGACCTCTGACTTCATAAATCCCATTCTTTCCATCCCTGATTACATTACATGGGTTGGTAATTTCTGCTTCAGATGCTAGTCATTATTCCTTAAGGACTACACAATGACTCCATTTGTCTTCCAGTTCATTCCTACATTTTGTCATCCATTCACGAACATTTATTAAGTGCCTGCTCTGTACCAGGCACTGTGTTTCAGGGTTAGGACTATAAGGAAGCACAAGAGACCCTCCTGACCACTTCCATATTGGAAGCTACTGGCTACGTTCTTTTCTTGTTTTCATTGCTTTCTTCTCTTTCATCCATGGCCTTGCATGTTGGCCCCAAACAAACAAACCAACAAAAACCCAGGAGGAGGGCCTGAGCAGAGAAATGCAGATCTAGAGCCCTCTGTCTAGAGCCAGGCTGGAGTGTGGCCTATGCAGTCATTGCTCACGTTTTGTGCTTGAAGGTCAGGGAGGTATGAGGCTGCCTGGGGAGCAGACACAGAGCAGAGGTGCCTGCCGGCTGGATCTCTTCCTCAGATGCTTGTGTTGAGCCTACGACGAATTTTCGGAAAAAAGCAAATTAGTCACCTACACTTAAAAATCAGAAAATAAGGGCGGTGGGGTTATGGACATTGGGGAGGGTATGTGCTTTGGTGAGTGCTGTGAGTGTGTAAACCTGGTGATTCACAGACCTGTACCCCTGGGGATAAAAATATATGTTTATAAAAAATAAAAAATTTATTAAAAAAAATCAGAAAACATTTCATACAAATCTAGATTCTTGGCCTCTCTTTAATGTTGAAAATATCTGCCAGGCCTGAGCCCGCACCAGAGAGCAACAAGGAATGAGAGTTGACTTGCTGCACCCTTTTAGAGAGGCACAGCCTTTCAGGTCTCACTGTCTCCAGACAATGGGGACATTCTCTCACTTCTGTGACCTGCCTGGCCCCTTCAGACGTTCTGAGTTTATGATCCTGGCAGAGCAATGGGTAGGCAGTATGCCTGGGGGACACTCATATTCATTGGGTAATGTACTCCTAGGGAGAGCCCTTTTTCTGGTTTTACCTCAAACTCCTCGTCTTTGCTCCAGATTCTATTCAGAGGATGTTGAGTGTGATCTTCCTAAAGTGAAGGAAGGACCTCTTCAGAGGCAGAGCAGTTCAGTGTGTTGTTCATTGCAAGGAGTGCCGGGGTAGGCAGCTGGGCCCTCCTGCTGAGGGAATGAAGCCTCGTCCCTGGTTTCCAGAGCACTGGCAAGTCATCAATGCCAAACCAAGCTGGAAATTAAAAGACACCCCCCCTCCCCTGCCGGGCCAGTCCTGCCTACTAAAGAGAAAGGATAAGGAGGGGTGGGAGTTTACTGTTCAGTTTCAGAGCCAGGAACCACCCAGACTGGGGCTGGGAGGCAGTTTGTTTTTTGCACTCCAACTGCCACTGGACTGACTTTCCTCTTGTGATGTAATCTTGTTATGTTGCGGTTACACTAGACTGTGTAAATTCAGCCTTTGTTCTCCAACGAGACAAGCACTCCCTTGCCTGCCCTTTTCGCTTTTATAGGGAAAAAAATCATTACAGTATTTCCTAACTTAGACCAAATATACTTTTATGAGAAAAAAAATTAGGAACCCAAAGCCATGTCGTACACATGATCCAGTGAAAACAGTATCCTGGGTTCTGAATTGTTTTTGCATCCTGCCTGAATTCTTTGAAAACTCTGAAAATGATATTATTTCCATTCATTCATTCATTCATTCATTCATGCAAAGTGGCTCCTCGCAGCAGAGGTTTTCCATAAATAGCAGCCCCAGTTGTAGGATTTCCAAGGTGCCTTCTGATTTGTTCTTTCACAAGATACTATCAACTTAGTGACCTGAATGTCATGTGTTGAGCGAAATACATGGCTGGGAGCTAGGGTTCTGGATTCTAGGACCAATCCGCAGCTAGTCTGCTGTGTGACCTCAGGCAAGTCACTTTTCTCTGGGCTTCTAGTCTTCAGTGGCACAATGAATGGATTGGACCGGATCAGGCTTCCTGAGATGCCATCATTCCCGTAGCACTTTCTGTGATTTTCTCACAGTGCCGTCTGTCTGTTTTGTCGTTAATATAAGTACATCCCTTTTATAAATACATCTTCTATTGCTACTAAAAGTGGTAAACCAAATCATATCCCCCGAGTAGACGAGAGTCTTAAAAATAAATGCAATGAGAGCAAAGCTGTCATGTTTCAATCAGGAACCATAAGCTGACAAAAATGGGAGCTCACATTGGCTCAGGGCTCTGGACCCAGCCTGCTTCCTCTGAAGTTACTCATTCAGTCCTCGTGGTAACTCCGTGAAACAGGGACTGTTATTATCCCCATTGTACAGATGAAGAAACTGAGTCACAGAGAGGTTGGTTACTTTGCCTTTTGTTCTGGAGTCAGTGTGTGCCTTAGCTGCGATTTGAACCCAAGCAGGTTGTGCCATGTTGCCTGTCAGTGTGGACCAGTTCTCTCTCTTTCTGTCAGAAAAGGGAGAGCAGCTTATGCCAGAGGGTGTTAGAGCTCTGAAGGAGAGTGTCTCACGCGTGTGAGCAGGAGGTGTAAAAGAGAATCCGAAGGGGACAGTGTGCTCAAATGATTCAATATCTTCTACTCCTTAACTCATCCTGAGCGCCTGTCATTTCGAATGTCTACCTGACCGAGAAAGTCCTAATCTGTGGTTCGCTTGCTCTGTACTTAAACCCTTATCTTGCTCATTTTCAATGGTTGAATATCACATTTTGCCCCTAGTTATTTTTCTTAAACTAAATTTTCAAAGAAAGGCACAAAATGGGATTTTTCACACGAGGCAACCCCCCTCCATTAGGAACACAAAGGGAGTCTGAGATTAGCTGTAATCAGCTAAGTCCCCATAATGCTGCAATAATGACTTGGAGTATCTTTTAATAGCAGTTAACAAACCCTGGAGGGCCAGAGTGGCTCCCTGGCAATTGTCATTCCCATCAGTCAACAGCTCTCTCTTTCATCCTGGATTCCTGGGTGATGCAGGGCGCTGGTTGGTGACAGCGGGTTGGGGGGGAGGTAGGAGGGGTGGGGGGCAGGGAGGGATGGGGAGCGGTGCCTCAGGACCATCTCTGGAACGAAAGGCTGAGTTGGGACTGGGACTGCAAGGCTGACTCATAGCAGGCCTGGGGCCAGAGTCATGAAGAGTTGATTCAAACATTTTTGCAAAGCACTTCCCTGATGGGCGATAAAGGGCTCCCATAAATGTGACACATTCTCCGTCGCCTAAGAGATGTTGAGTGCGGCTGGCAGGTGGAATGGCCTGGAACTTCCTGCCAGCAGTCCGACTCACTCGGACTGAGGCCTCACACCCTGAGTCCCTGTCACAGCATATGAGGAAGGGGGTCAGGTGGTGGTGGAGTAATGGACTGTTTCACAGCACAGGGAGGCCGGCTGGTCCTTCCTCATGCCTTAATAATCATACCAGGAACGGGTGTGGAGCCCATGCTATGGACAAGGCATCAGGCTAATGCTCAAGATGCATGGTCACCTCGAGTCCTCTCAGTAGCTCTCTGGGATCAGTACTATTATTTGCCCCATGCTATAGATGAGAAAACAGAGCCTTGGAGCAATGAAGTAACTAGTAGGCAGGGATGTCGGAATTTGAAGCCAGGCATTTAGACTTCAGAGCCAAAGCTTTTAAACCCTGTGATGCGCAAAAGAAAGGGGGTTATTGCACAGATATTGGGAAGCTCACAGAATGGAAGGGAGGAACGTTGGGGAGGACAGGAACCAGGGCAGACGGGGGACTGTTTCTTTGGGCTGCTACTGTTGAATGGTTCGATTCCAACCAGCCTTCGGGAGTACACAATACATCAGCAGCTGATTTCTGCTCTGTGATTTGAGGAGCAGCTGGTTACAGAATGTGCTGTGTTTTATTACTCTCTGCTCTTGGCTCAACTGTGGAGACAAGGTCTGTGGGATGTGTGACCTTGGAAAAAGCATTTAACCTCTCTGGGCCTTAGTTTCCTTATCTTTAAAATGGGGACAAAAATAGTAGCTATCACAAAGAGATATTGTGGGGATTAAATGAGTAACTATTTGCCAAGCATTTGGACTAGGACTTGACGCTCAGCCAGCAGCATGGAGTGGTTGTCAGTAGGGAAAGGGTAGTAGCTGGTTGGACCCTGAGAGCTTGGGTTCTGGACACTTGCAGGGTCCCGTCTCTCTCTTAGTTATGTTGACATCTCACCCAAGGGAAGAGACCATTTTGCATGCATGGTTGTCTAGAGAACCTGGTGATTCAAAGTGTGGTCCACGGACCAGCAGCATATCACCCACGAGTTTGTTTGAAACACAGAAACTCAGGCCTCAACCTAGACCAAATCAATCTCTGTACTTACCCAGACCCCCGGGTGAGTCTTGGACACAGTCAAGTCAGTTTTAGAAACTTTAAAAGTAAATAAAAGAAGGAAGAAAACCCTAAAATCTTTTCTTTGTTGGAGATGCAGTCCAAAGGATACCATTTTGGTTCCCCAAGCTAGAACCATCAGGATCCTAATAATTCACACATTGGTAGAACTTGACAATCTGAAAAAATTTCACCCACTCTTTGCTTGCTCTGTGGCACCATCCTGTGAGGCACATAGAGCCGCTAGTAATATCATCTTCATTTTACAGATGTGAAAACTGAGGCTTAGAGCATTAAGTGACTTTCCAAAGTTCTCCTGCTACCAAGTGTCAGAACCAGGAGCCACATCCAGCTGTTCTGATGCCACACTTTGGGGCTCATTGTGGTTAACACCCTGTTCATCAATGAGGAAATAACCGCTGCTGGTTCTTTCTCCTTCTCAATTATCCAGACACAGCCTGTCACCCAGTGCCCTGACTTTGTTCCATCTGGATGGCTGGGATTCAGCTTCTTGGTATGATTTCCCTGGTTCCAGCTTCAGCCAAGCTCTTGTGATAATAATGACAATATTAGAGCCCATTGAGACTTCCTGTGCTAAGTAAGATCTTACATTGTGTCATTCAACCACAGCCACCCTAAGGGGTGGTACTGTTATTATCACCATCTTATCCCAGACAATGAAATGAAACTCAGGCTCCAAGTGAGGAAAGTATCCAAGATCCAATGATAGCAGGCAACGGAGCAGAGTTCTGAATGTGAGGAGTTGGTCACGCCTGTTTGCACATAAGCTTCTGAGCCAGCCTGACCACCAATGGCCTGCTCTCCAAGCCTTTGCGGCATGGCCCCTGGCATCCTGTCCTTTCTCCTACTTTTCCCAGACAGCCTTTTCCTGAATACTCTGTTCCAATGAAGCTTCCTTCTTTTTGCATTTCACAGCAAATGCAGAAAAATGTATTATACTTTGTTGTGAAATACTCGTTTAATTTTTTTGTTATTTTCATGAGACTGTGAGCTCTGTGCGGAGGCAGGGGCCATGTCTTCTTGTTCACAGAGTGTTGTCCCAACACAGTGACTAGAGCCGGTGCTCCGTAAATGTTTGTTGAATGAACTTTGCTTATGGCCTGAGTTTGGTTTCTTCACCTAGACAGTCATCATATAAGGAAAGTATACATAACTCCTTTTGTATCTGCCCCAGCCCCCAGCACAGAAAATAGTTCTGGAACAGGGTTAGATGGTTACCATTTATTGATACGAAGCCATGTGGTCTCCTGAGTCATTCACTCCCTCTCTGAGCATTCACTGAGGGCTGACACAAGCACTGGTGTTTAGTCCTCTGGGTTCTTACTGCTGTCTAGGATAAGGTGAGGTGAGGTTCTTATAATCACCTCTCTTATCACGGTCAGGATCTTGGTGGAGATTTCTGGCCCTGAAAGGCCAATCGTAAGGAGACACTCAACCTCAGACACTCTCGTGGACAGAGCTGGAGGTCCCATGGAATCAGTGACTTGGCTGACCACAGCCTGTGGCTAGGCTCCTGTGCCAGGCAGGGGCCTGAGGGAGGCCAGAGCATGCCCCTTCCCAGCCCCTTGGCAGACTCCAGTGCCAATGAATGAGGGGAGGAATTTCTGCCTTGGGAGCATGAGCCAACTGAGCGGCTGCCACAGAGCAGCTAAGGACATAAGTCATCCTAGCCTCCTGTGGTTTGCCCAGGAGCTGGTGCCAGACTGGGAGCTGGGCAGATCTTCCTAGGAGGGCTGAGATCTGCCAGAGAGAACAGCTGAGCTTAGGTGAGAGCTTTCTGGATGAGGACGCCCAGGCTTCCGGGCATGTGACTAACTCTTTCATCTTCAGCGCACGGTCTCACAGTCCACCCCTTGGCTTGTCTTCTAATTGCTCAGAGGCCATAGCTTCCTGGGAAGACTCTCTCTCCCCACTGGGAGCATTTCAGGTGGGCATGGGCCTCCTGTGCTATTCTAAAGATTCTTCTGGTTGTTGCTTGTGAAAGGGCTGGCCTGTGGTCCTTTCCACCTACCGCCAATGCTGGGAGGGCTAATTCCACCCACCACCCACCACTCGCCCTTTGAAAGAGTCCTGTTCTTCCTTCCTTGGAGTAAGCCCAGTTGCCCTTGCATGAAGGTGAAAGCAAATCTATCACAAATGTCTCAGAAGAGTGCCTTAAAGCAGTACAAGGGGAAGGGCCTGTGTTGTGACCATTTTATAGGGTAGGGGGTGGGGAGGTGCTCTCCTAATGTGGGCCTTGGGAAATGTGTCACCAGATGCCCCACCTCCCACTTCTCCGCCTTTTCAGTACCTTCCCAGTCCCTCTTCAAATCCCTCTCTTTCCTCAAATCCTTACCACTATCCTCACCAACCACCCCCTCCTTCCCTTTCCACAGAAGGTCCCAGCCCCAGGGATCAGAAGCTTCCTGCAAATGACATTTGGCTCAGGCTCAGGCAGGAAGTGGGGGCGTGGATGGCATCAAAGTGATTTGTGAGGTGCGATGATTTATTGGAACATTAATTTGTTTTTGAGCTTCCTCGGTTCTCTTCTTCCTCTTCATGTTAAGCAGGTAGTTTGGCCCTTCTGAACTTCTTGCTTCAGGGTTTCCTGTCGACAGAACCAACCTGCAGCCCACAGTGCATTGGCATCTGGGGAAGAGATTCCTTTTGGTGTCCTTGGTGGAGGAGAAAAGGGAAGCCGTGAGTGGGTCTCCTGGGGCTGGACAGGGAAGAGAGGTCTGTGGCAGGGGCAGACATGGGGAGCGAGCAGGGGACTCCCCTCCTGGGCATGAGTGGTGCTCTGCGCTCTGTGTGGACATCCTTCAGGCCAGGTGGATTGGGACGCTCCCCGAAGAGATAAGCAGCCCTTGTGGGGATGGCAACCTGGTGAGTCCAGAAAGGCAGGAGCCTGGACTGCTGACCTGGGTGGCCGCAGAGTTCCGTGCCCCACACAGAGTGCCTGGAGCACGCAGGGCTGCGGGGCTTCCAGGGGTCAGAGCAGGGGCGGACCTTGAAGACATTCGTGCTTCCCTTGACAGCCTGGAGGTTACAGACCCATCGCCTGGTCCCAGAGCATCACAGCATTGTACTGCTTTTATCACCTTGGGAGTAGAGGGGAGGGGGGGCTCTCCTATGCTATTCCGAGGGCTCTGAGGAGGCATTAAACTGATTTTAAACACATCAAGAAGGTGATATTTTTCTTAAACTTGCATCCGAGGCCTGCAATTCGTACTTGCCTTCTTGATTCCAGGATGCAGACACATCTTTTCCTGCGATCACATTTCCGTTACAACTTGCACCATCCTCTACTTCTTTGACATTTCCATTTATTCCTTCAGTCCATAAATATTAATGGAGGGCCTACTATTCGTTAGGTACTAAGTTTAGTGTGGAGGATACAGTGATGTGCAAAGCTGGCTTCAACGCCCCCATGGACCTTACTGTCTCACAGGGGAGGATATATATATGTATATATTATATTATTTATAATTATATATTATATATGTCAGACAATTCTACAAATATGTATATATATAAATAAATTCTACAAATGCATAGTTATATATATTTGTAGAATATGCAAGTATTCTACAAATATATAAATAAATATATATTTATATATAAATATTTAAAAATATAAATTGTATATATACAAATGTATAAAAATTCTACAAATATATAATATATATAAATATGTAAATAAATTCTACAAATAGATATATGTATATATATATATGTATTTATGTATATATGTGTGTGTGTACACATGCGTGTGCATATATATATATATATATATGTAAAATGTACCTGGGTAAAGACTGAAAGGAAAGAACATGCTGCTGTAAGGGTGAATAGTAAAGGATCTGATACAGTCCGATCTGATACATCTGATACAGTGGACAGGAAGAGAGGTCAGGAAAAACGGGAGGTGATGTTTGAGCTGAGTTTCAAGACTAGACGAAGAGTGTGTGTGTGCATGTGTGTCTGTGTGTGTGAATGCATGTGCAAACGTGAGCATGCTTGCGTGTGTATATGTGGGCCTGTGTGTACATGTAGTTGCGTGGATGGGGTATTTTAAGGAAAGGCAGAGCCTTCTAGGAGGCCCTAACATGGAGGAAGGAGACCAGTGCCTTTAAGGAGCTAGACTGGGTGGTTGCCAGGTGAGGTCTGGAAGGGAGAGAGGGGCCAGGTCACCTAAGGCCTCAGGGATCAGATTGGGCAGTTTGGCCTTTGTTGAAGGAGTGATGGGAGGCCACCGAAGGTTTTCAAGCCTGGAGGTAATGGGATCTGACTTACACTGTAAAGAGGTGATTCGGCCTGTTGTGTCCAGCAGGGATGTTGAGAAGGGAAGAGCTGGAGCCCGGAGACCAGGAATTTGCAAGGAGGTAGATCTAGCTGTTTTTACAGTGGAAGGAAAGTGTTTAAAACATTTGTGAGTAAAAATCAAAACAAAAAGAAGCTGCAGAAACATAAGGATAGTTCTATTTGTAATTTTATTTTACTTTTTAAAAAAGATTTTATGTATTTATTTGAGAGAGAGAGCTGCAAGAGAGGGAGAACGAGTAGGGGGAGGGGCAGAGGGAGGGAGAAGCAGACTCCCCATGGGGCAGGGAGCCCAATGCGGAACTCGATCCCAGAGTCCTGGGATGCTTAACAGACTGAGCTACCCAGGCATCCTTATTTGTAATTTTAGAAAGAATATGCATCTGTGTGTTTATATACCCTGCATGTGTCATTCACATTGTAGAAGGTTGTGCAGACATAGCTGGTTTCCAGCCCCGTGTTATTGTTGACTCTTCATTATAGAACAGAAGGCTTCCTGCACTTGGGGCCCACCAGCTTGGGCTATTGCCCCAGATTACTGACTTTGGGTCTGTCACTTAGCTTCTCTGAGCCTCAGTTTTCCCAGCTATACAAGGAAGGTACTGGGCCAGCTGAGCTCTAGAAATGAATTCCTTCTACTTTTGGATTCTTGTAACTCCGGGCAGCAGGAAAGGGCAGAGACACAGGGAGGCAGCGCACATTATGCAGGCAAGTCACGGAACCCTAGCTCTGTTGCAACCCTGCAGAGTTAGGGTGACATTCTAGAGGAGGCGCGGCAGGCCCCTGGAGAGTGAGAACATCTCATAGGGCAGCCTGACAGTGGGAGGGGTGGGCAGCTGTCTCTGCTGTGATTCGCCGCCTCCCTGGATCCAAATAGCCCCATCTCCTGGCCCGTTCTGGGAAGCTCCTTCCTGGTAAATCTGAAATCCACTCCCCCCAGGACTGGGGCTGGATCTGCATGGAGCTATTTCCTTCCCACGTCTCATGAACCCTGCCGGAGTAATTACACTGGCCGAAATGAACAAAGGTGGCCAGAGGAAGGGAGGACTCCAGGCTAAGGCGATTTTAAAAAAGGGAGAGTCTCAGAGGCACCCCTGCCTCTTCCGTCGGGCCTGAAGGTTGCACTGGGCCAGGCTGAAGGGCAGCCATGAGGCAGTCCTGCTGAGGGGCACAGGGGCTCCTAAAACTCTTGCTGGAACGGGGCCTCGGTCCTGCTCTCCGTCTGCTCACATTCCATTGTCCAAAGCAAGCAAGCTCTGTGACCAAGCAGAAGTGTAGTGTCCACACACAACGCTCCCCCCACCCCTCCGTGGGAGGGCACTGAGAGTCATGAGGCGAGGATGAAGATGTGGAGTCTTCTGGCCGGAGGTCCCGGGGGACGACAGCACAATCCGTCACACGCTAGACGATACTGCGCTCCTTCCGCTCCAGCTGTGGCCTTTCTGGCTCTCTCCTAGAACACATCCAACCCTTAGTATTCCTGGTTTTCTCCTAGAAGGGAGCTTTGCAACACTGATTTCTAATGGAACTCAATGAAAAAGAGAGAATAGGTTCCACTTGTTGGCAGCTGGCAGCACTATTCTAGAACGTGTTTTTGCATAGACAGTGGCGAGCAGTTGGATGAAGGAGTGGTTGCTGTGATTCAGCCTGGTTCTCTAAGAACCAGGCCAGATACATCTCAGCTGGTTTCAGAGGTGTTCTGAGACTGGCGGCGCTGGGGAATGACATGTCCGGTGAGCTGGCCTTCAGCAGAACTTTGGTAGCGTCTTTTTTGGAGGAAGTGGGGTATGTGACAAGGATCATTTTTTTTTTTTTTAACCTGGGTGAGACACTGTACCTGGCAAGGAAGAATAAAGAGGTTGCTGGTTTGCTTCAGAGCTTTGCACTTGGCCTCCTCCCACTGAACAACATTTGGGTTGAACGATCGCTCATCATATCTGTCCCTGATGTTAACCTGAGAGGGGTAATGAATGCATAGTGTGATGGAATTGGGATCCCCAGATCATCATAGGTGAGAATGATGGGTAAAACCCACAGGATGAAATTAAACAGGAGTAAATACTAAGATACAGTATTGAGATTTCAAGAATCAATCACGTAAATAGAACATTAGGAAGGTGAGACCTGATAATTGTCTTCCGCTGAAAGATTATAAATCCCGGAAGTTTGGTTGAGAGTAAGTTTTCTATGAGTTCATATAAAATGACTGCTAAAAATATAGCATGGCTAATAATTTGAGATTTTATTTACAGAAGTACAGTGAAGTCTGATTTCAAGTCTGTGGACTTGGATGGGGCAACATAATTACAGAGGGAGAGAGGGAAAAAGGAAGGCGAGAAAAACAGAGACAGAGAGAAGAGGAGAGCGAGAAACTTAAATTGTGTAGAAGCTTTGCTGGCTTGCCACTCACTGAGTGTGTGTGCCTCTGTTTGAGTGAGAGCTGGGATGGGTTACGTTTTCTTTTCTAGTTTCAGTTCCTTTGTGTCTCCCTGTGTATGAGTGCTTCCCTGTGTTAGGTCTGACTCTGCTCTCTGTAGGTACCTCGTACAATACCACATGTTCAAGTGCAAGAGGCTCCCCGAGTGCCAGCAAGTGATTTGTGATCAAAGAGCGATGATCTGTTCTAGCATTGGCGGAAAACTGTAGGTGTTGGATTTCTTGAGAGGTGATAATGCTGTTGTCCAAAGTGATACCTCTTTTCAAGAGTAATTTAGGTGGCACTCAGGTTTTGCTCCCTTTCTGTGTGAGCTATGATTCCACTCTGTAGTGTCAGGATAGATGGATGTGATAGCTTTGCCCTAATTCGAGAGGGCTGTTGACAAGTCAGAGCTCACAAGGAGGAGGGTGAAATGTCACTGGAACTGTTGAGGGAACTAGAATGTTTTGCCTCTAGAACAGAAGCTTGAGAGGATTATGAAAACCGTCATTGAGTATCAGAAAAGCTGTAACGTGCTTGGGTATGCTCCTTCTGTATTGTTGCAGGAATAGAGTCAGAGACAGCCTATGGCAGGGATACATGACTTGATGTAGGGATGACTTTTCTAATAGGTTAGCACAAGAAGTGGAGTAGGTCACCCTGACAAGGTAGTGAGCTCCCTGTCCCTTGAGGGAACCTAGCAGGAACTGAGTCACCCAAAGGAGAATGTGTTTGAGATTTTTAGAGGAGGTCTCTCTTTTGTCAGCAAGCTTCCATTCCCCTTCTTTTGGTTATTGTACCTGAGTTTCCTCTAAGAACTCCTCATAAGAACTCCACTCCTAATCCATGTGTTTTGAGTGAAATGATGTTGACTCCATCATTAGCTTTAGGGATGAGCCTGTGGGATTTAGATCTGGTATCTCAGCCTTCTGGCTGCAGTGATTGGCTAGGGTGGGCAGGTGACCTACTTCTGGCCAAAGAGAACTTTGAGCAAGAAGCATGGCTCTCTTTTCTACTGGGTGAGAAGCAGGGAAAATATGGACCAGGAAAGGGTAGTCCTTTTGTTACCAGGATGAGCTTGAGGGTGGAGAAATCATGAAGGGCAGTAGAGCCAAGGGCTCTACAGAGGGACTGGGTTCTGAGGTCCGTGACGCCATGCCTGAAGTTCACAGTCCCCCAGGACCTATCAGTTAGGGGAGCCAATACATCCCAGTGTGTGCGTAGACAGTGTGAGTAGGGCTTTCTATAGCTCATGATCAAAGAGTCCTTGATAGCTACGACATGTGCAGTGAGGTTACGGTCTATGATTCTCCATGCGCTGAGCGACAATGCTGCTCAGCCATCTGTTTCTCAGACATATCAGAGGACGAGTTAATGCCGTCATGAGCCTCATGAACAAGAAATACATTGCAAGGGGTAGAAAACTCCTGAGCACAGAGTTGGAGCTCATTGCTCTGAAATGCTTCTGGGCAGATCTCCTTTTATACTAGTGGTGGAAATGATAGTGAAAACAGAAAAGGAGAACGTTTGAGTTTAATATCCTTGCGTGTTGCCAGAGTCACTTCAAATTCTTCGTTCATAGCTATTAACTATCCAGGACCGGCCCGCATGTGCATACCTGGGCGCCGAGGGTGGCCAAGGCAGTGACTGTAACGTGTGTGGTTAGAATTGCATCACGGGAACTTAACTAGCTCAGATATGACAAGAGCAGGGGGCGCAGAGATCATGGAATTCCCTAAACTCAGCGATGAAAAAAAAAAAAAAACCTGCACGAACTCCAGGCCTATAGGGTTTGATGGTGTGGTTTCAGCTCAGTTGGGGACCTTGTGGTGCCCCTAGTGGCTACTCATTTTAAGCTCCCTTCTTCCTCCATTACTGAAAAGAAAGACTGATTCGGAGTGGCTATGCATTCATTCAGTCACTAATATGGATGCTGGCCAAGACTTCCAGGTGGTCTCTGGGACCACGACAGAGAACAAGCCAAGGCCCTGTCCTCACAGAGTGTGCGTTCTGTGGGGAGAGACCTGTATTTCAGCAAATAATATGCAACATCACTCCAGTCAGTGTCTTAGTTCCCCGTTGCTTCTGTACCAAATTACCACATATTTCGCGGCTTAAGAAAACGCACGCTTATTATCTTATAGCTCCAGAGATCAGAAATCTGATATGGGTGCTACTGGGTTAAAATCGACATATTGGCAGAAGTGGGTTCCCCCTGAAGCTCTGGGGGAGAACCTGTTTCCTTGGCTCATTCCTTCCATGTTTCCTTCAAACCTCTGCTTCTGCCCTCATGCCTCCTTCTCTGACTCTGAGCCTCCAGCTTCCCTCTTATGAGAATCCTTGTGATGACACTAGGCCCACTGGGATACTCCAGGATCATCTCCCCATTTCAAGATTCTCCATCACACCTACCGAATCCGTTTCCCCATGAGGTGACATATTCACAGGCTCCAGGGTTTAGGATGCGTCCTTTTGGGGGCCACTCTTCAGCTTATGACAGGTCGTTGGAGGCATTCTGAAGAAATTAAAGCCACGTGAAGGAAGAGAGAATGGGGCGGGGAAGAGAAGGGCCTCTGGGATGGTAACATCTGTGCTGAAACTTCAGGAAATGCAGGTGTGAGCTGTGGAGAAGCCAAGAGGAAAGGCTTTCCACAGAGGGATGGGTGAGGGCCAAGCGTCTGAGGTAGGGACAAGCGGGGCTGTGTGAAGAACGGAAAGAAGGCCTGCGTGCTGCAGCCCAGGAAACAGGACGGGGGAAACAAGGAGGTTGACGAGGCAGGCTGGCCCTGGTGCGTGGGCTACTTATTCCCGCTGAATTTAGATTTGTTTCCAGATGTGACAAGAAGGGGTTGGAAAGCTTCGATCAAGGACATGACACATGATCTGACTTACAGCTGGAGGAGACCCTTCTGGCTATGGTGTGAACAGGTCCGGGGGGCTGGGGCAGGGGTGGAGGCAGAGAGAGGAGTTGAGGCTCTTCTGGTGGTCCTAGGTTGGGGTGATGGTGTGGCATCTGGGATTGGGTGGGGGTACTGCAAGTGGTCGGATTTCGGCTACATCTTGCTGCAAGAGCCCACAGGACTTGCCCATAGACAGTTTGTGGAGCGCGAGGGAAAGAGATGTGTCAGGCATGACAGATTTTTGGCCTGAGAACTTGGGTGAGTGGGGCACCATTTGGGCTACAGAAATCATGGCGGGGAGAAGCATTTTTTTTTTTTTTAAATTGGGTGTCAGGGAAGGAAATCAAGAATTCTACTTTGGACATTTTAAATGTGAAATGCCTAAAAGACATTAAGAGGCGGTGTGGAGTGAGAAGTTAGATAATCCAAGTTTGAAATTTGGAGGAAATGCTGGAGCAGGAGACACAAGTTTGGGAGTGAACATATGGATGGTATTTCAAGCCACAGGCCTGGGTGATACCATCCAGGGAGTGAGGAGAGAAGCTGGAGAGAGGAGGACACAGAGCTGAGCCCCGGGGATCTTCTAGCAGGGAGGTCAGAAGGGTGCAGTGGTGATCGAAATAGAAAAGGGGGTACAGAGTTGATAGAAAACCCAGGAAAGGGTGGGGGCCCAGACACCTAGAGATAATAAGAGGGGGGTAGGCAACTGTGCCAAATGATGCTGGGGGTTCAGGAAAAAATTGCTAGTGGAGGCAAGGATTGGTGACCCACGGGGTTGGTGATATGGAGCTGTCTAGATACCTCTGAGGAAGATGCTTCTGCAGAATGGAGAGTCGGAAGCTTGGCTGAAGGACCATGCATGGGCAGGGATTGAAGGTGGAGGGAGAGACAACTTTTTCAGGAGGTTTGCTCTGGGGGAGACAGGAAAAATGGTGGTCGCTGGCAGGGGATATGGGTGCCTAGGAGATGGGAGATGTTGCAACTATGCTGCAGGCCTAGGGAATGTCCAGTGAAAAAGGGAAGGCTGATCACATAGGAGCACACAGGGGGAGAGCTGTCAGCAAGGCCCTGAACTGGAGAGAAGCAACGGGGTCCCCTGCATTGGCCTTAGTCCAGTGATCAAGGGACAGATTTGATATCTGTCAAATAAAATCTTAAAAAAAAAAAAAAAGTAAGACTAGTCAGCCATGTCTGTGTCTTCTTTTCTATTCACAGTTAGCTGCTTGGGGTGGTAAGAAGTTGGGTTAATTCAGGGCTGGGGTTTTGCCAGAAGGCTATGCAGAGGGTTAAGCGTGTCTCCAGGGAGGGAGGGGGTAGGGGGGTGCGGAAAGGAGGAGCCTTTGGAGGTTTGGAAACCAGGCATGATCCCTGCCCAAAGGAATGAAGCTTGTAGTGGTGCAGACTTCCCTAGGTGTCTCTGAACCTCTGTCTTTCTTCTGGCCCTGCTCCCTTCTTCCCCAAGGGCTCATTCCCCTAGCCCAAGGTGGGTGGTGTTTCTCAGTGATGGAGAGAAACTTGGTGCCTGTTAAGAAGGAAGATCTCTGGGTCCTATCTATGACTTACTTAGTTCAAATCTTTGGGGACAGGCCCAGTGTTTACATGTGAAGCAAAGGCCCCAGAGCTCCCAGGAGAGAACCAATGCCTTGGGAGCTTCACCTTGTGTTTAAAAGTAAACTTCACTTAATTCTTGGCTTGAGGAGCAACTTGATCTGGAGAAACTGCCAGGAAATTCTGATTTTTTTGTTTTAAAAACCACTCTTCTTTCTAATTAGCACTGCACTTTCTTCTTCTTTTTAAATTTCTCATCCCTCTTGAAAAGCTGTCACTGAGCCCTACACTTTCAGTGGAAATTCCTAAAAGATGCTAATATTTGGGATCTGGAAGTTCCTGGGGTGTGGTGTGTTTGGATAAGAAAGCAGAGCTTTGTGGACTCATGGAGAAACTCAAAGGACATTTTCTTCTCTTCTTGAAAGTTTATTTCCCAACAGGAAAGCCATCCGTTTTTCCAGTACCACCCTCAGTCCCAATATCGGAAAGCTTGTTTGCCCCATCCTTTTGGCCATGAACTCATGCCATTTGGCTTCACAGAGGTATCCCTTATACTCAGAAAGTTATTGCACATAAGATGTAAAAGGCTAAAATAAGGGCCAGCAGGGAACATGTTCATGTTCAAGTAGATTTGTTCCTCTTGTCAAGGGATCAATACCAGTTGCTGTGAGAATCCCTGTCTTTGCTCCAATGATGGCTAAGCTACCCTGGTCTGCTTTCAATTTCTTTTTTATTTATTTTATTCATTTATTTATTTATCTTTCTTTTTTTTAATATTTTATTTATTTATTTGACAGAGAGAAATCACAAGTAGATGGAGAGGCAGGCAGAGAGAGAGGGAAGCAGGCTCCCTGCTGAGCAGAGAGCCCGATGCGGGACTCGATCCCAGGACTCTGAGATCATGACCTGAGCCAAAGACAGCGGCTTAACCCACTGAGCCACCCAGGCGCCCTATTTATTTATCTTTTTAATACCAATTTCTTTTTTAGATCAATGTCTTTGCATATTCCCCAAGGCCTTTGCAGATGCCATCTCCTCTGTCTGTAAGTCTCACTCAATTCACAAGGTTGATTGCTTTTCATTCTTTTAACCTCTGTTTAAGGGTCACCTCCTCAAAGAGGCTGCTCTAACTACCACCTCTACTAGAGGTCTTTGGATCACTGCCACCTCCCCTATTTCTTATGTCAGTGCCATATTTGTTTCCTTCATTGGTCTTGTTACAGTTTGTTATTATTATTTATTTACTTTGTCATCATCTATATCCTCCAACAGATTGCAAGAGAGCAGGACCTAGTCTGCTTTGTCCCTCATTTTGTCCCCAGGGCCTGGCACATTAAAGGTCTTTAATTTATTGATTGATTAATTTAAATATGCCCGGTACAGGGAGTGATGTGATTAAAATACATTTGGGTTCATATTTTTTCTGCACCAGTTAGGATTTGGTTCAGTAGAAAATGACAGAAAACTAAAAATAACAGAGGCTCAAACAAGGTAGGACTTTCTTTCTCTGGTTTGATGGTTCTGTGGCAATCTGGGACTTAAATTCCTTCAAGCATTTAGCTGTTACGATATGGGGATGGCCATTGGACCAAGATGACAGCTGGAGCTCTAGCTATCACATCCACATTTGAGACAGGAGTTTAGAAGATAGGTGAAACACAAAGAAACATAAAGGACCCATGCTAGCCACCTTTCGAGAAAGTTTCCCGGAAGCTGTCACTATAACACTTTTGCTTTCCTTTCACTGGTTGCTACTTAGTCACATGGCAATACCTATCTGCAAGGGAGCCTGGGAAATGTAGTCCTTTTGGGGGGCACATTTCTACTCTAAATGAAATTGGAGGTTTTGTTAATAAGAATGATAAACAATATAGATACCTGGGTAGGCAACTTTCAGTTGCAGACACATGTCTCCTGCTCACAAACCTTCTATGGCTCCCTAGTACTTATGTCAGGAGTTCTTAGCCAGGCTTGTATATCAGAAACATTCTGAAAATTTCCCAAAAGATAGATTCTTGGGTTTCAGCTTCTGAGATTTGGTAGATCTGGGGAGGGGTTTGTGGTTGGGGCTTGAGAGGATTCATCATATTTTTTTCTCAACTTCACTGCAAGCCTGAGTTCTGACCATCGAGGAAACATAAGAATTAGGAAAACGAGGATCAAAAACTTGCCTTTCCTCTTGATGAGGCTGTTTGGAGAATGTAGCTTTTAACTGTACTGACCAATGGACTAATACTTCCATCGCTAGATTAGGCAGAGTTATCTGGTTGTAGGTGGAGCAGGACCACTGTGTGCTGCTTTGTGAAGAGGACCTTTGCCTCTGATGCCATGGTGGGAGCAGGCAGGTCCACAGGCACTGAGCCCCCCACACCCATTTCCCTCCCAAACCCACTGATCAGATGAGTTGTGCCTATTTCCCATTCCCTTCCAGGTGAGGCCTGATTCAGGATGGAGGCAAGAGACCAGGAGGGTTGCTGTGGGAAAACCAAAGAGTGGGGAACAATGTAAAAACCCCTGAGCTGCCTCGTAAAGTCCAAATTTCCTGGCAAAGCATCTGAGCACTAATGTGATCGGCCTGGGACCCATGTTTCCAACTTTCTCTTCTCTTTCTTCATGTTCCCTCTCCTCCAATATTTTCTTACCCCAGTGCCTTTGTTCAAGCTATCTTCCTGCCTGGAGGGCCCTTCCTTTTTACTTTTACATGTTGGACTCCAACCTCCTTCAGAGTTCGTAGTTAACGCCATATTCTCCAGGAAGTCCCCATTAACCCCATGACACCAAAGCTACCTCTCTTTGCTCTGTGTTCCCATGGCATCTTGCTCTGCCATGTATACCATCTTCTCATTATTTACATGTGCATCTGTGATGGATACTGCTAATTGCCTATAGGGGAAATGACAAGAGGGAGGCTCATATGAAAGAAGTTAGGACAACTGGAGAGCTGGGAGGTGGGGAAGGTGAATGCAGGACGGCCTTTGGTGCAGCCTGGTGGCTTCCCCCTCAGACCACACACGTGCTCTCTGGTCAGCATCAACCTCACCACTCCCTGCATTTATCATACTGGGCCTCACATCATTACATTACCTGCCCGGCCTTGTAGGTGTTTGGCCTTGTGATCTGTGTTTTCCAGCCTCCCTGGAGCATGGCCGATCCCACCTTGCCTGTAGTACCTCCAGAGATAGAGAAATGCTCTCCTCTAGGTCAACCCATGGCCTTGCAAATACCACCATTAATCTTCCTGTAACTTGCACCAAGTGGCTCCAGTCCCATCTCTTGAGGTCACCCAGAATACATTGCCTCTCTCTTGCATATGACAGTTCTTCTGACATCCAAAGTCAGACATGTCACCATTGTTCCCATGCCCTCTCAATGATAAGCATTCACTAACTATCAGTTGTTTTGTGAATTATGTTAATAAAGTTATGACGGATGGTTAAATACCAGCTATGAGCATCTAACAGATGAAATGGGCCTCGGTCAGCTAAGGGAAATCAGAGTGTCAGAATTTTATGGGCATTTTAGAAATTGTTAGCCCACGGATGACAGACCGTGTCACATGCTCTTTAATAAATGGAGAGCGGCTGCTTGGAACAGGGTGCTGGCTCACTGGGAGAAGATTCTGGGATGGATT
The DNA here is from genome assembly GCF_964662115.1 of Mustela nivalis. Taxonomy (NCBI): domain Eukaryota; kingdom Metazoa; phylum Chordata; class Mammalia; order Carnivora; family Mustelidae; genus Mustela; species Mustela nivalis. The sequence continues at coordinate 131,076,585 of NC_139022.1, forward strand.
AGTAATGGCTGCCAGGAAGAGGAAAAAGGGCATGGTGGAGGGATGTCAGTCATTTGTCATCTCTGATTTTACCCAAACTCAAAGGCCCAGAGAAGCTCAGAGAGGTGGAGTAAGGTACTACATGGGCTCTAAAATTTCTGACTTCCATTCTTGAATTTTCTTCCTCTGACTAAGCTGCCTCACTGCTGTTGGTGTCTTCCAGGGCAATTCAGAGGCCAGTGAAATGCTTACCAAGACGTTAGTGGGGCTTTTTTTTGCTGTTCCCTCATTTTCTTACTTATTGGCTATCTCATTACTTCTTCATAACATCTTTAGATGTTAATCTGCCTATGCATCCCTTTTCCTAGTTAAGTAAAAAAGAATCCTCAGGTTCGTCCACTGCCATTCTTTTTGGAAAAGCACAATAATCAGTCTCTAATGAGCTTGTGACTCTGAACCGAGGTATAATAATTTCGGTGACTCTGCAGCTTCCGTTGATGGAAATATATTTATTTTAGAAGCTGATGACCTGTGGGAAAAGACTATTATTCTAAATATCATGATGAGGTCATGGGAGCTGATGGAGAATTTGGGGAGAGGGGGAGGAGAGGGGAGTGATCCAGTGAAAATTAGAATTGCTTATGAATGAAAATAGACTGCTTTCTATTCCGAGCAAGAGATCCTGGTTTTGTGATTCTTTAGGGGTGTTGAAGCAAAATGTACATAGCTGGGAGAGGTTTCTTGAGGCTGGTTCAGCCCTTTGCCTGGGGTTCCATTAGGTGACATCCCTCACAGTAGCTGAGGTCAGCCTGAAGTTCCAGGATGAAAGACTTACAGGAGTGGAGAATGGGATGGTCGGTGGTCATGCTTCACATCTTTATAGGATATTAGACTTGTTCCTGTACTGAAATTTTACTTTCTATTATATAAAAACCAGATAACAAAAAACAAACTAACAAACAGAAGTGTTTGGTCACCCATAATGCCATCCTGCAGTCATTACCACTAAGCATATATATACATCCCCGACATATGTAATTTGTACAAACATGTATTTTTTACACACACACACACACACACACACACGCCCATATCTATTTTGTAAGATGGGGATCTTAGTAGATACAGTCTTCCTTAATCTAATTTTTAACTGTATAAAATATATGATAAATATAGCATAGTGTATGGTATATACGGTAAATATAGTATAGTGATCATCTTCCCTGGTCAATAAATACAGATCTGTGATGTTGTGTTGTACATTCATCGATTGCCTTTCAAACAACCATTCCTACTTTCTCATTCTTAAAAGAATGTAGAATTTCCAAGCCAAGTGGTTTAGGTGAGTCACAAACTCCAGAATGGACATTGATTAGATTGTACCAATAAGTTTATCTTATCACCCAGACCTCAGCAATTGGTTCAGAGCTGAGCACTTGACCCAACAGGAGACATTTGCTGGGGACTTATGAGATAGAAAGCTTCTCCCTCTCATGGAAGCTTCTGGAACTGATGTTTTCTTTTACCTCAGGGGGTATACTATAAGAAGGTGGGACTAGAAGTCCTGTGGTCATTATTACTACCAGGAGGGATGGTAGCTGACATGGAAGCTGTGCAAAACACAGTTGAGAGCATGGCAGAAAACACCAGTCAGAACCCAGACTCCATTAGGAACCCCTGGATTAAACCACAGAGGCTCATGCCACATCACGGCTTTTCAGTTAAATGAGTCAATAATGCAAGCTTATTTGAGTCATTTTACTGACAATCCAAAACGTTCTAAATAATACATTCATTAAAAAAATTGTATGGTATTCTATTACACGGAAGCGTTCAAAGCATTTTCATGCTTATTACCCGATTTGATTTTTAAGCAGTCTTATGAAGTCAACAAGTATCTCTTTGGCAAGTGTAGAACTAAGGCGCAGAGGGGACAACTGACCTTTCCAAGGTCACAGAGCCAGACAGTGGCAGAAGCAGTCTTCCCGACTTCTTGAGCAGAGCCTTCAATAATGTTATACCTCAAGGCAGAAAGATTATGGAACAGTGAATAGAAATAATGCTAAAAGATGGGACCACATTGTTAGCCTGACAATTAGGATATAAAATTGACCCATCATGTGAATCAGTTGCAGCCTGGATTGGAAAGCTAGGGATGTGAGGTAGGAAACAGTTTAGCGGTTAGAGCAGTGGTTCTCAAACTGCAGGCTGGGTACCCCTTGAGACTTCTGAGATATTTTCAAGAGATTTGTGAGGTCAAAACTATTTTCATGATATTGCTAAAATGATACTTTCTCTTCCATTCTCATTCTCTCATAAGTGTAGAGTGTGGTTTTCTAGGAGCTGCATGACATGTGACATGCAGCAGACAAAAGCAGAGAGAAATAGGAGAATCCAGCTGTCATCTATTAGGCCAGACAATTAAAGAGATTTGCAGAAATGTCAAACAATGTCACTCTTCTTGCTGACTGTTTTGTTGTTGCTTGGAAAATACAGCTATTTTAAAAAATGTGTTACTTATGTTAACATGTAATGTTTTTGTTATTTTTGAAAATGAATTTATAAATAAACAATTAAATTTTTTTTTAGACTTCATTTAGAATACAATAGCTGTGGATATACATAACCTACACAGACAAAGCTGTTTGGGTCCTCATTGTCTTTTTTTTTTCTTTTTAAGATTTATTTACTTATTTCAGAGAGAGAGGGAGAACAGGGGGAGAGGCAGAGGGAGAGAGAATCTTAAGTAGACTCTGCTAAGCCCAGAACCTGAAGCAGGGCTTGATCCCAAGACCCTGAGATCAGGACCCGAGCCAAAATCAAGAGTCAGATACTCAGCTGACTGTACCACCCAAGCACCCTGGGTCCTCAGTATTTTTGAGGGTGTGAAGAAGCATTGCTCTAATCTCTAACTTTTTGAGAACATAAAGTTTGAGGGTTGCTAGATTAAAGGACAAGCATGATTTCAATTAAACTTCTTTCAGAAGACTCATGCAGACAAATCTAGTATCCTGTTGGCTTCTGATACCCAGAATCCAGGCACAAAATACAATGTGAACTGGAGACTTAACCATCGTCGAGGAATAGGGTTGATTGGCTTAATCCAGCTTAGACAACTTTGGCAAAAGTTCCCGTTGGGATCAAAATGAATTCATTTTGTTTACTCTGATCATATATGCCAGAAATTGACTAGCTTTGTTCATTACTTTGCAGATACAGAAAGTCATTAGAGAATTTTGTGTATTGAGAGGCATCTCTTACAATGATATGATGCCTATAAGTCAGAGTTTCTGGTAGCAGGCAACAGAAGCTGACTCTGGCTTGTTGGGCAGAGAAGTTGTTTTATCAAAAGGATACAAGGAGGTCTCAGAACTTGTAGGAGGAATGGAGAGCCAGGCTCGAGGCTAAGCTACCAGGAGCAACAGATGTAACATTCTATAGAGCTGTACTGATGGGGACCACTGCACTTGCTGTTGTCATACCAAGCTCTTGAAGGAATTGCTACCACCACTGTGGCACATCTCAACCATGCAAACACAGCAACCATCCCAAACACAGCAAGGGCATTTAACTGGAGCTGAGACCTCAGAAAACATGATTAATGTCTACAAAATGTAGTACACAAAGTCATAGAGTCACGGCTATGCAGAGCATTCCAGGGTTCACACTCTAACCCTATTGTTAGTACCTATAAGACCTTAAGCAAGTTACTCGCAAAGCTTCAGTGGTCTCATTGACTCCTTGGGCAGATATGAAGATTAAGCTAATTTCCTGGATGCAATAACATGTAATATAATATTGTGTGCACCTATTAGGCACCCAATAAATGATAGCTGTTAAAATGACCGATCTTTGGGCTCTGCCATGGACAAGTTTTTCCCTAAAGAGGCTAGGGGAAGCTCAGGCACAAGGAGGCTAAGGGACTTGCATAAATTTTGAGCAAGAACAAACATTAGGATGTGCTTCTGAATTCACTGGTTCCAGATCCAGCTCCTTTCCCAGTTCCTGAGTCTCCTTACCTCTGCATGCAATCAACAGGAAGGAGAAGTGATGAAGATCTCATATGGCCTGGTTATTTTGGGGTGGGAGGGTTTAAAGTAAGTTTGACTTATCTTCATTATTCTTTCCTACATTGATGGAAAATTTACCAATGAGTACACAGTATTAAAAATAAATTTTTAAAAGTTTTAAAATAGAAATAAAGCTGTTTTTATTTTGGGAAACAAAGAGATCTTTGTCCCACTTTGGGTTCCCCTCAAAGCTGAGCCCGAGATGAAAATTTGGGAATAGGTAGTTTATGTCAGAGCTGATCAAAGTCTAAGTTCTGGTTTTCAAATGAACTAGAAGGGTTACTGAGCATTTCCCAAGTGTGGATGGGTGATCAAGAGTATGTTACCAGGGATTACCCAGATAATGATGAAATGAGTTTGGGAGATGCTGGGACAACCCTCCCCCCCTTTTTTTAAACGACAGGACTTTTCAGGGTCTTTGCCACCTGAGAATCTCTGAGAGGGACACATAGCACCATTTCCCATTGTTATGCTAAGATAACTGTAGGATCAGTACTCTTGTGAGCATGTTGGGAAACATTTAATGATCTCAAAGGTCAGTTCAGTCTCAAAGTTAGTGATTTCTATGATCTCATGTAGTCTTTTCCCCAAGTCTGCAAGACGAGGAACCACGTTCAAAATCACTGGTAAAAGACCAAGAAGCCAATTATGCACAGAAGTGAGACTCAAAGCTGAATCTTTTGAGCCATTTTTCCCCCCACCCTACTGGGTACACAGAATGAGGAGGGCAGGCATTATGGTTGAACTGTGTCCTTGCAAAAGATATTAATGCCCAGTACCCCAGAATGTGACCTTATTTCAAAATAGGGCCTTTATAGAAATGACCAAGTCAAAATGAGGTCCTTAGGGGAGCCCTAATCCAAAATGACTTGTGTCCTTATAAGAAGGGGGAATTGGGACACAGACACTCATGGATAGAAGACAAAGTGAAGACACAGGTGAGGAAGAGGTGGAGTTTGAAGGTATGAGGCCATGAGCTAAGGGATGCCTGGGGCTTTGAGAAGCTGAAAGAGGCCAGGGAGGACCTTTCTCCTTTCAGTTTCAGAGGGAATGTGGCCTTGCCACCACCTTGCTTTTGGACTTTGAGAATCCAGAGCAACAGAAAGTTCCTGTTGCTCTAAGCCACCCAGTTTGCAATACTTGGTTACAACGATTCTAGGAACTACCAGAGCAGATGTGACAAGAGCCTTGGAATGTTGCTTCCAGGCTCCTTTTCGGTCAGACCCAAGACTGATCTGTGAATGCAGCAGCACAGCCAGCCTGTGGGGAAAGCTACTGGCCTCAGCCCTGGGGAGGAAGAGCTTCTGTTGAACAGCTGAGAACAAAGAGAGTCTCCATGCTTCCCTGGGACCCCCTCCCCTGCTTCCCCTGTCTTCTTGCCTTGGCCACAAGCAAGAGAACTTGGACGCTTGGACACCTTTATAAACAAACAGAGCCCCTTGAATGTTCAACATCCAATGTGGCTGGGCAGGGCTGTTTCCTTGTGCCGGGCCGCTGGGCCATGGAATGTGACCTCTCTGTGGGAAGAGCCAAGAGCAAGTTTTGTCAGTGGAGTTGGCTGGTACAGAGCTGCTCCCAGTACAGACACCTGTTGCTTGAGTCTATTTGTGGAGACCTCCTGGGTTCTTACTGTCCAGCAAGGCAGGGCTTGAGCCTCTGACTAGGAAAGTCATTTTTGCATCATCGTAAGAGCTTCTGCTTACATGGCCATCACCAGTTACTGAGGGGTTAGGGGCCCATGAACTTAACGATTTAATCCCCTCACTGACTCTGTAAAATAGGCAAGACATCCCCATTTTACTGATGAGCAAACTGAAGCCCAGACAGATGAAGGGACTCTTCCCATGGTCATAGAGTTAATTCATGGCAAAGGTGAGATTTTCCTGAAACAGAAGCCACGCATGGGAAGAGCTGGGTGTTTAGCTGAGAAAATGTCAGTGCAAGGCAATGGCTATTCGGCAGGCAGAGGAAAGAGCAGTTGCCCAAGGGAAATGCTTAGAAAGAAACGAGAGGTGGGGGTTGAGGGGTGGGCAAGAGCCTCAGCTTTGGAATCTGAATCAGGTTTGAATTTAGGTTCTGCCAAATTTGAGCTGAGTGACTGGGCAAGTGGCTTTCTGTGCCTCAGTTTGAGAAGCAAAGAAAAGAATTGTCCCTACTTCATTTGGCTGTTCCGACCATTGAATGACAGGAAACAGGTATTTAACTTGGCATCCCCTCTGTGGAAACTGGCCAGTCCGTCCCAGGTATGAATGCGGCCCTGTCTGTTCCCAGCTTCCGGTCACCCTGCACCTCCTCCCGGACCTGACCTGGTGAACGCTGGTCCCTCTGGGGTAGGTAGATGACCACCACGGGGGGGTGGTGGCTGCGGGCCAGGAAAGGTCCTTGGCAGCTTGTGGGAGCTGGGGAGCCATGAGGGCCATCAGCTCGCAGCCGTGATTTCTGCTGCTTACTCTAAGGGCCTGGAAACAGAACAAAACCAAACCTGGTTCGAAGTTTCCAAAATGTTCTTAAGTGCTGCCAGGGCTGGATCTGTTTTCTAAGCCACACTGAGGCAGCTTCAGCTCCCACTCCCTTCAGAGGGAAGGCACTGTGACCCTTTAGGGGCAAGAATCTGTCTTGAGCAGTGTAGCAACTGCTGGACTGTGCTTGTTTCCCTAAGGAGTCCTGGCTCCCGCCCCTGGGCCCCTCGTGCTGAGCTGCTTCAAACAGCGGCCAAGAAACCGGGTGGGGAGGAGGTCCGCTCTGCGGCAGGTGATTAACCACGTAGCCCTCCAGGTGTTGAATAAGAGGGTCACATCCTGGGGCTGTTCACTCTTCTCCTGGAGAAATGTCTGTGCCCTGCCTGTCCCCCAGCACAGATCTCACAGGGACACTGTCCCGTTTTCAGAGTCTCCCATGGCTCTCCCAAGGTTCAAATTCCTTGGCCTGGTATTCAAGGCCCCTGAGGGTCTGGCCTCAGCGTTCCTCTGCAGCTTGTCCTTTGTGGGGTCTCACGTGAACCCACACCAGCTCCCCCCCCGGAGCTGCAGTTCCTCAAAGGCACCTGGGGGTTCTATTCCATCGTGTCTTTGCTTGGTTCATGGGGAAGACCAGTGTAGTGGACACAGGGGAGGTGCTCAATATGAACCTGTTGAATGAAATAAAACCTTATTTTCCTCTCTAGTCATCTTTTAAAAACACTGTGAAAATAAAGACATAAGCAAAAGTGGTCGTGAAAAAGCTACCTTACACAACAGGGGTGATTGACTCACATTCCTGATGCTCTCACGTCCATCCAGCCTGGCCTTTAGGAGGCTTGTCTCGGAATTAGAAAGAGCAAATTGGAGTTATGCTCCTGCCCTTCGTCTGGGGACCAGCAGGCCTGGAATGGGACAACCCACCCCCCACTGGGCTCCACCACACTCTGCTCCCTCCTCCACATTAATCACTCAAGCAGACAATGGGGGACAACGGAAGAAGCCTGGAAAATGTCAGAGAATGTGGGGGAGGGACAACATTCTGCAAGAGGGTGCTTGTCTTTTCTCTGTAGGCGACCAAGTCACGTTGCCCCTGATTTGGTGGCTAAACCCATTTTGGAGGTAGGATTCTTGGGTCGGGATAAACCTGTTAGCCCCAGGATGCTTATGGTGTTAGCTATCTAGGGTCTCTACCACTTCTCATGCGGGTGCCTATTTTTGCCCTCCCCCCAGGGATTTCGGGCAGTGTACAACATCTGCAGATGACTTAGGATGCTCTTCCCCAGATCACGACACGGCGCCCCCTCTGAGAGGTCACTGTCTATGATAATCACTTCATTTACTATCCTTCATAGCTCTAACAATATCTGACATTATCTTATGTATTTGTCTCTGTCCCCCACTAGGAAGTAAGAGCAGTGAAAACAGGACTCCTGCGTGGCTTGTTAGGCCCTACATCCCTATGCCTAGGGCAACAGCAGGCCGGAGGAAGCTTTCCTGCTTGGTGGATGAAGTCTGGGTTCCCTCCTGCTCGTCCTCATCTCTACATCCTTTCCTCAGTTTCCCTTCCTTAGGCCTATGTAATGTCTTCCTTTCCGGACCTCTCCCAGCACTTTGATAACCCCGGGAGACTTTTATCTACTGTCGTGCACTTGCATTCTGTGGGCCTTGTGTCAAACCTTCTGCCCTATGGTATTCTCCTTGAGGACGAGGATAGGGCTTGACCCTGGTTGTCTTTCCTGGTTTCCTCCCGCAGCTCACCCTGCACGGAGTGCTGCCTGGATGCCTGTCAATGCCTGCCTGTCGCATTCAGTTCCACTTGGATCTTTGCCCCAGCATGGGACAGGGAGTTTTCTTCTCCTCGGCCACCTTCCGGGTAGAGAACCAGTCTTCAGCAAACTAGATTTCACACCTAGTAGATTTGCAAGCAGACAAGCGATTGTTAAGGCAAGAGGCTGTTGAGTCACGCCATTGTTTGAGTTCCTTTCAGCAGAATCAGAGAAATTATGAAAGGATAAGTAGAGCGCTGCAAAAGTTGCAAAATTCCATGCTATCAGTGAAATGTGGTTTCTGATCCCCACTCAATTGCTCTTCTAAGCTGGCCTGAACAATGCCCGGAGATTCTTTTTTTTTTTTTTTTTTTTTTACTAGACTCATTCCATGGAAGAGGAGTAAGCATTAAATTCAAGAGAGCTAGAGCTGGAAGGAAGCTTCCAGATAATCCAGGCCAGCTCTGCTTGGTAAAAGCCCAGGAATGGGAAGCTCCAGGAGGAGCTGTATTCAACATCACACAGAAGTCAGGGGCCAAAGCAGGGGGTAGCCAGACAGGCCTCCTGGCCCTTGGTCGGTGCTGATTTCATCTCCAGGTGAGCCCCTTGGTGCCAGCCACTCTCCTGATGCTGTTGCACGATATGTTTCTTCCCCCAAACGGCAGGCTCCGATCCTTTCCGTGCCCTGGCTGGTGGACTGGGGGCCTGCTGCCATGGCCTACTTTCAAGGACAGCAGGAAATCTCCCCCATCTCCCCTCCCACTCCTCTAGTCTCCCAACCTGGCCAGTCACTGGTGCCAGAAATCACACCATTAGAGACAAGCTACCCTGTGTCTGGACATAACCTGCCTTTAGACCAAAGATTGCAACCTCAGATGCCTATGGAGGCTAAGAGGGTCATATAAACGGTGAGTTGGCACGCGAGGGGCTGCGGGGGGCTGGAGAATGCAGGTCATGTCCAAAGGGCATAAAAGGGCAGCTATGACTCTGCTCCAGCTTGAGGGGCCATATCTTTTGTGTTTTCAGGAGATACTAGAAATGTGAGTTGTTTTCGTTTGAACTCTTCTGAATTTTAAGCATTGGCAACAACAACAACAACACAATTGAAGGACTGTCTAGCCAAAACCCAAATAAAGAAAAGCCCTCCCCCTCCTAGCTGGATGACATAGGACTATGCAGCCCACCATCGCTCTTTCCACCAGATACAGGATGAGAGAGATCAAAGAAATAAAGTGTTTCCTCAGAGAACTGCGTGGAAGTAAAATCTGGGTGGCCAGTCCAGGGCCAGGAGTAGGGGCTGTGAATGAGGTGCCTGGGGGGCTGCACATTGAGGAGGGTTCACTCTCAGGGTTGACCTTGAACTTGCACGACCTGAAGAGCGAGCCTTTCCCCGCACCAGTGTGCACAGGGGAGGAAGGAGAACCAAGGGCGTGTCCAAAGCCCCGTATCTACAGGTCAGGCTGAGTGGAGAAGATCCCAAGAAGTGCCATAAAGGCCGCAGAAGGCTGTGACTCTGCGATGCCCTCCCTGCCGCAGAGGGGCCAGGCAGCGCGTGTTCTGTGCCCCGAGCACCACTGCTTGCTTCCCTGATGTTGTCACACCCTCTGGAAGCCTTGACTCAGTCTTGCCCCAAGTAACCTCAGTGGAAAGTGTGAGAAAGCAAGGAGGAACAGTCGTTTTTAATCCCCCAACCAGGCAAGGCAAACAGTCCTCCACACGGCGCCCGGGTCTAGGGCCTCCATCTCCCTGACTGTCCAGGAGCCCCTGGAGCAGCTGGAGACCCTTGGTGGTGCGGGGGGCCAGGCGTCTACTCACTAGGAGGCCCCAGGAACTTGGTATCAACATCTGCCTCCTGCGAGCTCCCCAGGGGGCAGGGTAGATTTTGTTGCCCTGGAGGTGCTGTCCTAGTTAATCCTGAGGGGAAGGCTGGGCCTTTGCAGGACAAGGCCTCTCTGCCTCCTGAGTGGAGCTCAGCAGGAATCCGTAGGAGCAAGACTCTCTGAGCAGCTCCTCCTGCTGCCTGCCTGGCTCTCCAGCCAAATGCCTGTGGTTTCAGTCCGGTATGGGGGATGGCGGGGTTTGTTCTGGTGTTCAAATCCTGGGGGAGGGACGTGGTTTTAACACTGAAAAAAATGTTTTTAGAGAGAGAAGGCTTCCAGCGGGAGCTCTGGAAGGCTCTAACCCTGCCTGTTCCCTCGCCATGTCAGAGAATCACCGCCTGACGGGAGCCAGCAGTTAGCAAGCAGCCCCGGGGACACGAAGCAAGAGCGCGGGAGTGGGACCAATTATTCTCGAGATGCTGGGAGGTCCGCGTAGTCTCTGGGACCCCCTTGTTACATGGATCCTTGCTACCAGCTGCTTGCCTTTTTAATACCTTCAGCAGGTATCTTTGGGTACCTCCAAACCCTGTGGGGGCTGCTTGTGGGAGTCAGCAAGGAGGGACTCTAGGGGGCCCGAGAGATAGGACAGCTGTCTGGGTGTCAGAGAAGCTGTCATTTGGAAGTGGGAAGAAATGGACTTCTCTGGGACCCCAGACTATATAATTAGGACCAGAGGTAGAACTAAAGAAGACACATTTTCCTGTTCATATAAGCAAAACAACAATAGACCCAACAATCTTTTCTTTTTTAGGGATGTCTGCTGATTGTTGTGTCTTGTTACCTCCTAGGAGAAGGCTTCCATGAATGGACTCCCCTGGCCCTTATCTAAATTTGATCCTCTGCCTCGTTATTCTACTCATTCCCAGCAAGTTTCTTATCACAGTAAATATCACACTCAGTGCCTGCTCACTTGTTCATTTTTCTGTCTACCAGTCTGGACGATAGCTTCACGCGGCAGAGATCTTCATGCCTTGTTCATCCTAGCAGGGGGCCTGGCATATAGTAGGGACTCAATAAACACTTGTCACCTGGACAGATGAGGAGGGAATGAATACTTCAGGAGGAAATGGATTCCCTACCATGGGAAGGATTTAAGCAGAGGCAGATGTCCAATAGTCAGGGATGCTAGAAAACCCTCCCTCTTCCTCCCTGCATTGCTCAGGTTATGCTAACTGCTGTGCCAGGCAGACCCAAACTATATAATGGCTCAATCATGAAAGAGTTATTTTTGCTTATGTAATGTCTCAGCTGGGTGTTTCTGATGGAAAGGCAGCTCTTTTCTAGATAGTGGTTCAGAGACTTGGGTCCTTTTCATCTTGGGGTTTCATCGTCTTCAATATGTAGCTTTTTAGGTCACCATGCTCCGTGGCATCAAGTAGTTGGAAGGGGGAGAGGTGACTGTAGCCCATGCCTGGAAGGACACATCCCTTCTGTTCACACCCCACAGGCTGGAATTCCATCGTATCTAATTGCAAGGGTTGGGTCATGGTCCAGGACAGAGAGGAGATGAGTTTGGTTCATAATCCGTCAGGCTGAGCCATGGCCACCCTGGGCAGGAGGTGGGAGCAGGTGGCTTCCGGGAGCCTCTCCCAGTTCCCAGCACTTGTGTTGCAATAACTTAGCGTATAAGGGTAATTCGGGTACTTGTCACCTCTCTTTCTTTTCTAGCTTTCTAATTCTTGTTTCTTTTTTTCCTTCCAAGTTTTTAAAATGTAAACTCTAGTTATTCAACATACAGTGTAATAATAGTTTCAGGTGTACAACTCAGTGATTCAGCAATTCCGTACATCACCTGGTGCTGGTTACAGGTGCTCTTCTCCATCCCACCGCCCATTTCTCCTATCCCTCTCCCCTCCTCCCCTCTGGTAGCCATCCGTTTGTTCCCCGGAGTTAAGAGTTTGTTTCATGGTTTGCCTCTCCCTTTTTTCCTTCCCTATGCTTATGTGTTTTGTTTCTTAAATTCCCCATACGAGTGAAATCACATGGTATTTGTCTTTCTCTGACAGACTTACTTCGGTAGTCTCTGGCTCCATCCACGTTGTTGCAATCTAATTCTTTTCCCTTTTGCTCAAGAATGCCCTTGGGCATTTCTGATGTGTCATCGTGGACAGTGAGAACATTTGCTTGAGGCAAGCACAAAGTACCCACGTCAGAAGGAGCCGTGCAGGAACCCCAGCTTCATCATTCCCTGGGTATGTGGCTATGGGGCAAACCCTCCATCCTCCCTGTCTCTCTATTTCCTCCTCTGGGAAATAAGCACAATAACAACAGTCTTATCTACTGGGTAATGTGAGGCTTAAAGGAGCAGAGGTGTACCACTTACGAGGCATTTACTCTAGGTCATTATCCTAAGGGCCTTATTTTCATCATCTTTTTAAAGTTTTCACAGCAACTCTATGAAGTAGGTGCTATTATTGGCTTTAGCTTTATGAAGAGAGCATGGAAACACTGAGAGATAAAGCAGCTTTCCTGAATACATTGGGAGTGGGGACTTGAACAAAGTCACCTAGTTCCAGAGTCTACTAGGTCTGTAAGAGATAGCCGCAGTCACGGATGTCACAAGACAGATTCTTTGCGGTCATTGTTGGTTCCAGAGCCTCAGCCAGTTCTAGGCTTACTTACAATATTAGTCATGATTTGCCGAACATTTCACAGTTTATAACGTGCCTTTATGGCTCTTAGCTTAATAGTTCTTCATAAGACTCTGAGGTGCCTTCACCGTGGTATTCCTTTTACTGAGGATTAAAAATGAGCCTCAGAAGGCATGAGTCACCGGCCCAAGGTCACGCAGCCAGAAACTGGTGGAGCTGGCTTTCAAACTCTGACAAGCTTTTCTGACAAGGCCGTTGGGCTGGTTAAATTCAAGTCAATATTTGTTAAGCACTTAGAACGGTGCCTGGCACATAGTAAGCGTGAGGTTAAGTGTTCATTAAATAAATTAATTAAATAAATATCACACCCCACTGACCTCTTCAACAAACATTGCTCTAGCACCTGCTACCATCTGGGAAGTTAGAGGAGTGCTAGCTGTGAGCCCCGGGTGCTTGTCCCCATGCCCCAGCACCCTTGGGCCAGGGTCCTTCGGCTGCCTCTTGGCTGCACTGCTGTGTTTGCCTCCTTCCCTCACTCTGGTCTGCTCTTCAGGCAGCTCCTTATGATCTGGGCTTATCTCCATGGTTTAAAAAAAAAAAAAAAAGTGGCTTGTCATTGTTCCTCTTTGCTATATTCTGATGGAATTGCCTTCTAGAAAGGTGTTGTTAGTGAGCAATGGTCTAATGAGTCACAACATCCTCTCAAATAGTGTATTTACTACGAGGGGGCTCCAATTAACCCAAAGAAATAACGAGTGGCAGAATTTCAGGCCTCTGCACATGTCTGTGAGGGAGACACTTCTGGGTGAGAGGGCCTAAAATCACACCACAGACACTTGTGAAGGAAAGCCAAGCCTGCTCAGAGTTTACCCGAAGGCCCTTCCGACTGGGGGATTGAGATGCTTCCCTTTTGCTCTAGAAGAATAAAAGGAAGATCTAAAGATCTAAAGATCTTCCTTAAATTGCTTTAGCAAATTCCTAACATTCCTTGTCAAATTGGGCCCCAAATGACTTCTAACTCATGTTTTTAGTGGAAAAGACCCAGAAATTCCCAAACAATGAGGAAATAAAGTGGAAAACATGTATACACTTATTCCACAAATTTTATTGAGCCTCTATTATATAGCAGGTACTCTTTTAGGCACTAAAGAGGAAAGAGGAGCAAGCAAGCCATGGCCTCCCAAGGGCTTTGAGGAGGCCTATAAAATGCAGTTCTGCCTTCCAAACCCAAGTGGGATCCTTGCCAGGGGATCCCCAAAAGTCTCTTGGGCTTTAAGATCTACAATCTATGACACTGCAACCTTTTGTATGGTAGTTTCCTTCCTGCTACAAGGAAAGACATCATGAAAATGGGTGTGTGTATGTGAGAGATTTCCTATCGTATCCTGATATTCATGTCTCTGCCTCTGCAGTATTAGAACCCCTGAGTTATAGTTGGGCATTTGGCTACAGAGAATAAAGATTTTATTTTCCATCTTCTTTGTAGCTGAGAGTGGCCATGTAACTAAATTCTGACCAATGAGATGTGAGCAGAAATGTGTGCAACTTCTGGTTATGCTCTTAAAGGGAAGGGGTGTTCTCCCTTCCCATTTCTTCATAGAGAAAGGATGTGATGAGTCTTCAAGCACCCTGGGGATAAAGGCACTCCTCCCCTAGGATATCCCCTAGGGATACTGGAGCAACACGGAGCCTTATGTTTAAGGTAGTGATATTGGGGTGGGGGTCTCCCTATAGCACCTGATTAGCTCTATTCGTTAGTGAGAAGGTAGAGTTTTCTGTCGATTTTTGTTTCATGTACTTTGAAGTGTTTTTTAAAAAAAGATTTTATTTATTCATTTGAGAAAGAGAGAGAGAGACTGAAAGAGAGAAGGAGCAGGAGTAGATACAGAGGGAGGGGGAGAAGAAGACTCCCCATTGAGCAGGAAGCCTGACATTGGGCTCCATCCTGAGACTCCAGGATCATAGCCAAAGGCAGATCCTTAATGAACTGAGCCACCCAGACACCTCTATTTTGAAGTTTCTAAATAAACATTTATATATTTAAAATTATCATGTCTTCTTGATGGCTTGACCCTTCATCACTTTGAAATGCCCCTACTCACCTCTGGCATTGCTTTTTTGATTCAAAATATGTTTTTCCTTGTTTTTCATTTGTTACATAATTTTGAATTATATCCTGGATATTGTAAATGCTACATTGTGAGGACTCTGGATTCTGTTATGTTCCTTGGGTGTAGATATTTCTGCTTCAGGTGTCAATTAACTTGGTTAAACTCAAATGGCAAATTCTTGCCTATGATCTTGGGTTCAGTTTTAGCCACAAGATGCTAGGTATCTGCTTCTTCGATGCACAGGCAGGGGTTAGCCAGATACCTGGGCAGAGTTCTCACACAGAATTTGGGGGCAGCCCTTCCCTGGCCCTTTATTTTCTATCTTTTCTTTCTTCACTGTTGACCAGTTGTTCTTGCCTAGTCTCTGTCCTGTAGTTTTTCAGACTAAAAAGATGGTGGAATTTTAGCTGCTTCTCAGTACACCACTACTGTGGTCTCACCTAAGGCTAAAGCTGTCAATGGAAACTCTCTTTGTGCTGGCCCATTCTTCCAAGGTTTGATCTTCCTCCAAAATATGCCTGCTTTTGTTTCTCCTACTGATAGTTGTTTTTACTGTGTTCTCCAGAGTTTAGAATTGTCATTTGCAAGATAGTCAGTGTGCTAGAAGTTTAATTTGCCATACTGGAAATGGAATTCTGAATGTATTAACTTTTTTCCTTGGTTCTTAGATTTTTTTTTTTTAATCTGAGTACAGTTGACACACAATGTCATATTCATTTCAGGTGTACAACATAGTGATTCCATTCTCTATATGTCTGTGCTCACCACAAGTGTGGCTCCCATCTGTCACCATACAACTCTATGACAATACCATTCACTATGGTATTCCTGATGCTGTGCCTTTTATCCTTGTGACTTATTCATTCCATAACTGGAATGCTATATTAACTCTTTGTGCATATATCTCAAACTGTGTGAAGGAATTTAAAACTCCTGGATTTATGAGGTCATCAACTTAATGGCATATAGTGCAGACATTAGAAACAATGAAAACTGAGTTGCAACAAAAATAGTATTTATGATTAGTGAAATTTACATGATATAAAATCATATCTCTATTGCGATTACAGCTGTGTAATAATTTGTGAATACATATCAAAAATAATTGAAAGGAAAAGCATTTCTTTTGTATGTACAATTAATTTCAGTGCTATTAGAAATAATTTATGGAGAGAAAAATAAGATCAAAACACTATACTGCATTCTGAACAGAGTATCAGAGGAAAGGGAGATGAAACAAAATCTGATTCTAGACAGTGGACAATCGTTACTGGGCTGAGGCTTCCAGGAGAGGGGTGGAGAAGTAGAAACCACATGCACCTTGGGGTTTAGAACGCATCTTCTTTTCTCTGAGGGCCAAGTCCTTGCTCTTATGGGAAATGTAACTTCCTGCTTTATAGACAAGTGGCTCAGAGTGACTCTAAAAGTTGAAACTTCAAACGGGTCCTACAAAACATGGTGATATGTTTAAGGAAGAGAATCAGAAACATATGGATTAAATTTTGCCTAAAATGACAGAGATTTTAGTAGACAGAGAAGAACATTCTCAAGGGAACAAGCATGTTTTAGCATTCCTTACCCAAATCCCAAACATTTGAGAGATGCTTTTGAGTATTTTCTTAAAAACAAAAACAAGACAAAATAAAACAAACCATCCTGACTCTCAGAACTTGAAAAGCAAGCTGAATTATTTATTATGTCTTTTCCATAGCTTGTCCTCAACCACTGTTTCTATGTAACAGAGGATTTTCCTGGTATAATACTGGCACAGTGGAAGTCCAGGGAAAAAATATAACCTGTATCAAAGATATGTCTTTACTGTTTATCACCTCTGGGAACTCGAGGAGGCTGTTTTAGTGGTAAGAGCTTTAGTCTCCTCATCTGTGAAACAGGCTTTTATGCCTTCTTTTCTGAGTTGTAGATGTCTCTGTACAAAATAAGATCAAAACACTATACAACATTCTTTTTTGCATGTGTTTTCTGAGTTTCAATGTCTCTGTATAAAATTTCTGGCCATACTTAGCACTTGTAAGGCCCTGGCAAATGTTATTATTATATTGTTAAATAAATCTGCCCTATGAAATATAGGGTTTTTCTTATTCCCTTAACATACAGGAATAGCTTTTTTTCTAGCTAAATTATGATTTATTGTTTACCTTAGAAGAAAAGAGAAGCTGAGGATTGGGCTAGAGAATTGATAAATATGCTATTTTTATGTCATCAGAACTAAGTTCACATTCTGCCTCTACTAGTTATTGATTATTGACTTAGTTGAGAAATTTAACTTCTTTCATCTGTAAAATGGGAGCAGCAGCACTTGCCTCTTGGCATTGCGTTGATAAAATTGGTCGTGAATGTCAACTGATAGCCATACCACCTGAATGTAGTAATTGCTCCAAAAATGGTTACTATCATCATTATCAACATCATCAGTGTTCTATTAGATGATAAATAGTCTTTCCTTTCCTTACTCTTCCCTACCTTAAATATCCCAATCTTCTTAGTCACCAAAAATGACATCTAAAATGATACTTGACTTCTTCCTTCTCTTCTTCTGTCAACTCTTCCTACTATTACTCTTCAAATATTTCATGCCTAACTTGAAGCCTGGGTTTCTTGGGCCCTGATTCTACAGAAGTACAGATGACCCTAAGTATAAATTTACCTTCTGTAACACCTTGAGAAGTCTGCTGGAAGTTGTCATAGCACGTAAGTGCTAGATGGCACCTTGGAGGGAATCTTTGGTAGATATATATTGATCAACTGCTTTGTGCTCAATGCTGTGCTAAACACAGGGACCCAAAAGGAAAATGTGTAAGATAGAGTCCTTGACTTCAGGGAGTTCACAACTCAAATGGGATACTCAAACGGGATATATCAACTTTCCACCAAGAGTAGTATCTTTGGCAGGGGATGTTAATTGTCTTGGCCTGGGAACTAAAGGGGAGGAAGACCTACTGATGCTTCACATAAACTCTCTCAGTCATGCTTGTAACATCCTATAACATGTGCACTTTATTATCTCCAGTTAGCAGATGAAGAAACCAAAACCCAGAGAGGTTATATAACCTCCTCTACTAAAAACTCCCAGTGAACTGACTGTGTGATTATGCTGAAAGTCAGACCCAGACAGAAATGATCCTTCTAGTTCAGAGAAAGCACACACACAGTACAAGATTTTCCACCTCACCCATCTGTAAAATGGGTTAGTAGCTACTAACAAGCAAGGAGCAAAGGAGAGAAAGTGAGATCCTCTTCAGGAAATATATTTTTTATGGTTGGAATACTATAAAAATGTTACAGCTCATGCTGAATTTTCATCTGTACACCCCATCCTCTTCCTGTGACAGCTTCCCTAAATCAAGGTGGCTTCTGAAAGAGTGCTCTGAATATACTAAAATATCACCCCGCTTCACATAATAAAACACCATCTAGTCTGCATGCAAATCTTCTTCCAACGATGTTACAGTGACAAAAATCAACAAGTTTCTTGTCAGAACATCTTGGTCATTAAAAATACATTAATAGCTCATTACTCAAAATACTGTACTAATTCTGCTCATTTCCTACTGAAACTTATTAAATACTAAGAGCCTAATCAACCCAAAGTAGTGTTCAGCGGCCACAAAGAGTATGCTCCATTAAAGGAAAAAAAAGGAATTATGACCAAAATGGTTATTGTAATACATTGTATTTATCTGTCACTGAGCTCCTCTAATGGTTGAACGGCTTTGTATTTCACAGGGAAAAGGGTTTAAGGCACAATGTGTTCAAAAGAAAAATTTAAGGTAGGGATGTGTGTGTGTGTGTGTGTTTGTGTGTGGCAAACAATAAGGTCTTAAGGGCCTTTAGAATTTTTCAAAGAAGAGAGATTGCTAAAAGTGCTTCTGCAAAGACTTTCCTTTTCCTGTCCCCCTGCTCCCCACTATTTTAACATTTACAAAGCTAAGTGATCAGAGCAAGGGAGCCACCTTGCAACCAGAGTTCCCCACTCCTCATATGGGCAGTTTGAACGTGGACATTTTTAACACTTTATTTAGCCTCCAAGCTTGGCTATCAGGTTTTAGACGTCATTCTCTGGGTCTTTGTAAAATCATACTGAGATAATTTGTCATACCTTGCATGGGTTGTACTAAGGCTAGGTGGAATACAGGCCCATTATAGACACGCAGTGAAGGATGGTGCTACCGTTCCTGCTCCCCCTGGATGAATGACAAGGGTTGTATGTTATTCAACTTTGCATCCTCAGCACTAGCACCAAGCTTGGCACATGGTCGACTTTCCAGATAGGTTTGCTGCAGGTTTGCTGTATTTTCCATAGAAAATACTCCAAAATCCCCTAAGCATTGTAACATCTTGTTCTCTGTGGGTACCCAATAAATGTTTGGTTTCAAACATTCAATAAGAATGTGTTGAAGGGCGCCTGGGTGGCTCAGTGGGTTAAGCCTCTGCCTCTGGCTCAGGTCTTGATCCCAGAGTCCTAGGATCGAGCCCCACATCGGGCTCTCTGCTCAGCAGGGAACCTGCTTCCCTTCCTCTCTCTCTGCCTGCCTCTCTGCCTACTTGTGATCTCCCTCTATCTAATAAATAAATTAAAATCTTAAAAAAAAAGAATGTGTTGATTATTGATTATATACTGAGTAAGCTCATCACCTCATGGAGCTTTAAATTGATTTAGACAAACAAGGTCTATACATATGAAATGATGGGAGAACATTGCCTGTGGTGGATCTCTATTTCTCTTCTCTGTCCAACATCCACAACTACTTTTTCTGGCAACACATACTGGTTTTTCCTGCTGGATTGGCCACGCCACACTCCATGTTTTCTGGCACTCTCCAGAAAAAAATGTTAAAGAATCCAACGGTACCGTCATCTCTGCCAAGCGGCCATGTAGGGCCTCTCAGAGTCATGTGACCCAAACCTGACCAATCAGGGCATCGCATTCCTGTGGCTACAGGACTGGTTCAGAGATGAGCAAAATGTCCTTAAAAGCCTGTCAAAAATGTGCTCTCTGAACTGAACCCTTACAGAAGTTACAGATGACTCTGATCAGCCCAAAGTGTATATTATCAGCAGACTATACCAGAAGACAACAGGCTGTGGGATGTTCAGAGTCTTTAGCTTCTTGAAAAGCCCCAGTTTCCATAGAAAATACTCTTGGGTTGCTGATGATGGAACTGGGCCTCTTGGTATAAGGTCCTGACAGTTTTCAGAAAGCTCCCAGTGAGACATCATACTATAACCTCACAGTGTCATGGTTGCAAAACCTGACATTAGCAAGTCTCATCAATTTCTTATTTCACCGCTAACACCAGCGTGTCTCATTGTCCACAAGTCATATGATAATCATTGAGTGTCACTATGCTGGTGCCACAACCATCTAATGAAGACACTTATTTCTGGGGTCCAGGAGGAGGTGAACACAGTAGGCCAAAAGGCATGTGCCCAATCAGACCCAGTGAGACTCCCATGTGGGAATTCTGTGGACCTGCTGGGAAAGAGAGACTCCACTTCCTGCTGGTGCTGTTAAGAAGACAAGATTCAACATGGAGCTGCTGGCAGCCATCACAGCATCCTAAGGCAGAGATCCTGAGAAAGGAGCCCATGTGGAGGAGGAGAGAGATGCAGGAATTATGCTCAGTCCTGATGCTATTATCTGAGCCTCAGGATACCTGGAGTGAGATTTTCCCCTACACTTTTCAGTTTTGCCATGAACAAATTGTTCTTTTTTGGTTTTGCCTAAGACAATTTAAATTGTAATGAGCTACAGCACAAATAAATGCGTTACTCAGGTTACCAATGGGGTGATTTCAAAGAACAAAGAAGTGATTTCCAGAATAACTGGGTTACCTCCTTGGAACACATGGAATAGAGGAAAATTATTTGAAAATTTGGGTTAGTAAGAAAAAAGAGGGAGGATTCTATAGGCTATAAAAACATGAAAGAGGGAAGTAAAAAAGGGAATATGGAAACAGGCTGGTGTGACAGGAAGGGCACTGGCCAAAGGGTCAGGGTTCTAGTCCTTACTTTTTGCAACTAACCATGTGGTCTGAGAAAAAGCACCTTCCGTCTTTGGCACTCAGTCTCCCCTAGGTCACTGCACGGAACTGGATTCCTAGGTCTTTAACATCTTCTGGTTCTCTACTGTCCATGGGTTTATGAAATCTCAGAAAGCGGCTCAGTCTGTATATTTAAACATCTTCGCAGAGTTACTTACATGCAGATTTGAACTTGGACATTCATCCAGGGGGAGCAGGAACGGTAGCACCATCCTTCACTGAGTGTCTGTAATGGGCCTGTATTCCACCTGCATTAATCTTAAGCCTTAGCACAACCCATGCAAGGTATGACCAATTATCTCAGATTCTCTCTGGTCTTCCCTCTTTGCCTCCCACCCCCACTACTTATCCACTTGCCAAAGAGCAATCTCTTTCCCTCCTCTCTTGAATGAAATGGAAATGGACAAGCCACATTCACTGAAAAGCCATGACTTGAGCGTTGAAAGCACTTGATTGTGCCCAGAGAAGGCTCTGAGCAAGGGTGATGAAAGCAGTGTGAAGAGGCCGCCTAGTTAATTGTGCTTCTGTGGGGATTAAAGCATGAGCGAAGAACTTGGTGGAACTTTGCTCTTTCTGATCCATCTCTCTTGACCCTCTTCCTTTTCTGTGGAAAAGACTTTGGCACCCAGGTCTAAATTAAGATCCAAGCTGTGTTGTATACAAATTAGACACAGAAGGAGCAGTCTATAGCATTTGCTGAAGTTGCACCATGTTTCCCTCAAGGAAACATTCTCATGTCCATAACCCAATGAAGACCTACGCCAGTTCTTACCTGGGCACACATTAGTGGTTGGAGTATGTCTTAAGGTAAAACTGTTGCAGAGAGATGTGCAGGAATCATTAGAAATCTTCAGGCTGGATTTGAACAGAGGGCTTACTCAGGCTTGTATCCCCAAATTCTAAGTCCCTAAGTAACTATCGAACATTACTATGCTAATTTGTTTCCTGTCACCACCTTGAAGGCAGGCAGTTCATCTGATTTTATCACTTAATACCTGAGGCTGGCATAGAAAAATTGATCAATAATTTCCACTGAATGAGCAAATGAACAAATGTTAATAAAGGATTGATATGAGTTCTTTTACTTAATCAGAAACATAAATAGTTGTCTATCAGAGGTTTTTTTTTTTTTTTTTTTTTAAAGATTTTATCTATTTATTTGACAGACAGAGACCACAAGCAGGCAGAGAGGCAGGCAGAGAGAGAGAGAAAGGGAAGCAGGCTCCCTGTGGAGCAGAGAGCCCAATGTGGGGCTCAATCCCAGGACCCTGAGATCACGACCCGAGCCGAAGGCAGCGGCCCAACCCACTGAGCCACCCAGGCGCCCCCTATCAGAGGTTTTGATCAGAGAAAATCAAGAATACCACATAGAGCTGATAGAATTCTAGTACAAGACAAAGATACTTGACATTGTATATACCTTCACTGCAGATAAATGTGCAGTATTTATCTAACTTTAGGAGATACTGAAAATACCTCATGGTCCTATGGGTTCAGAAAACCAGGCTTGGGCATCTTTGACTTCTCTTACCCCTTTCATTTTTCATGTAATGTATAGAAAAAGATTTGTGTTCTTAGCACATGTCTGGGATTCCCATATAGAGAAACCCTGGCATTACTGAGACGATGTATAGTTGGGTACATATGCCTGGCCATGAATGCTGGCCAACGGGAAGTATTTAGAGGAAGGACCAGAACTACTGATAGACGTTTTGGGGGTCCTTTGGGAAAGAGAGAGAAGAGTTGAGGGAGTTTATCTGATGGGGTGGAGTGAGGGTGAGGCTGAACTCTGTGCCATAATTCCTCCTGGGACCTCTGAAACTGTTAAACCCACTCAACCCATGGGATCCTAGCAGCATTTTTCTTTTTTGGATGCATAGGTTCTGAGTTTCTCATCTGGGAATGTTGATGTGGGACAGACAGGGACAGTACTTACAGATCCAAAGTCAGAGATGTTCAGGATAAGGCATGCCCTGAGGACTGGAAGACATTATGGCCTGTCTCAGGCAGTAGTAGATAGGGGAATGTTTGAGTCAAGGTTATTTAGATGTCTGTGGGCTCGGGGACAGCGTTGGGTGACACTAGGGTTGCATGTAGATGAGGAAGCTAAGGCAACAAGATGTTGGTAAAAACAAAACAAGCACAACCTAACACAACAACAACAACAAAAGATTCTGGTTCTAGAACTAAACACCCTGTAACTGAAGTTGAGTCCCAGCTGTCATACCACTTCCATGGCCCCAAGCATGTCAAAAGCCTTCTGAGTTGCCATTTCCTCAGGCCCTAGCTCAGGAGGTGGTGAGGGTGACAGGAAGGGAGATTTGTCAGCTCTTAGCACAAACAGCTTCACAAGTAGTTTGCATTATTCCAAAACACAAGGGATTTGCCTGAAACATCCAGACCCAGGAGTGCTGAAGCAAGGGCTGGACCCTGGCCCTCCTGCCGAGAGTCTCGTTGGCTGCCCTTTTCCCAGATTCTAAAACTCCAGTCCTACTCTCAAGGTAACAACACAGATGGGAGCACTGGCTTTATGCTTTCGGAAGGCCCAGCTGTTGCTTGATAGAAAACATCCTGCCCCACGTGGTTTTATAAAAGCCAGGACATCACAACTATTGTAAATAATAAGGGTGAATTATGACTTCCTTTGTATTTATTAGGACAACACTGTAAATGGGAAATTGTTGTGGTGTTCTTGGGGGAGAGAAAGAATCTCATTCCATGGGAATCCCATTGTATTCCCCCATCAGGGCTCTGTTCGCTGAGGAGAAATGACATTTATCATCGGATGTCTAACATGACATTTATAGTCTCATGGAAGCTGTTTGCAGTGTTGATGGGTTGCTGACTAGAGTCATCTGAAGTCTGAGCTTCAATGAGGCCACGAAACTGGGAGGGAGTCTGGCTGGCAGGGCAGCCCGGCTGCCTGTGCTCCCGGAGGATCTCATTTTTCTGTGTGGATATAGGAGGACTGTTCCCCAACTCGGGGCCTCAGGGCCTTTCTTCATTAAAGCAAAAAGTTTAAAGGTTTGGCTTAGACAAATTTTAAGGGCCCTTCCAGCTGTAGTATTACATTATTCTAATAACTTGCAGCCAGTTTCATCACTGGTCAAGAGGGAAGTCATTCCCCTGCTGACATTTGCTTTGCGTGTTCTTTGCATCGGCTCTGCATTCGTCTGCGGGCGTGCGGCCGGCCCCAGAGGGCAGCTTTCTGTCTTCCCAGTGAGAGTCCAGGCCATTGAGCTCTGTTCACACCTTCACATTGTCAACTTTATCTTCTCATCCACCATCCTTCTCCTCACCCTGTGCTCTGCCCCTGGGCTCTGCCTGGCCTGTGCAGGGGAATTCACCTGGTCTTCTTGGACCTGAAAAAGGCTGAAAATAAGTGCTGGACTCCGGATATGCAAAATTCTGGATGGTCTAGATGGCATCCTCTTTCTCCAGGGAAAACTTTGTGTTCTTTTGAGTAGCAGTTATAGGAGGAACAGAACATGCCTATCCAACCAGGGACAGAGAAGGGAGTGAATGAGGGTTAGCCTATTTCCAGTTTGTTCTCACCCTCCATCTTCACTGGGAGCCTGGAGTTTTTACTGGGGCCCCTCATCCTTATGTCAATGAACACCACTCCTGTCTCTCCAACTCCATGAGAGCTAGTTTTTTAGCTTCTGACCACTGCCTTCTGCTTGGTTTCTTGGCTTGTCACTCCCACTCAGCTTAGGGTACTGCAAATTCCTTCAGGTACAAAGTAGAGCGACATATCAGGCTCCTTCCTCTAGGAGTTCCTTCCCTCTGGAATCTTGTGCCATTACTTCTGGCTGCCTTGGCTCTTCTCAGATGCTGTCAAGTAGACTCTTTTCTGGTCTTTGAATTTAATCCAGGTTTTATAGTTATT
The DNA here is from genome assembly GCF_964662115.1 of Mustela nivalis. NCBI lineage: Eukaryota > Metazoa > Chordata > Mammalia > Carnivora > Mustelidae > Mustela > Mustela nivalis. The sequence continues at coordinate 131,101,392 of NC_139022.1, forward strand.
TTAAATTAAAATTAATAGAAGGGTTTCGCGGCATCTGGGTGGCTCAGTGCGTTGGGCCTCTGCCTTCAGCTCAGGTCGTGGTCTCAGGGTCCTAGGATGGAGCCCCTCATCGAGCTCTATCCTCAGTGGAGGGGCTTGCTTCTCCCCTTCTCTCTGCCTGCTTGTGATCTCTCTCTCTGTCAAATAAATAAATAAAATCTTTAAAAATTAAAAAAAAATAATAGAAGGGTTTCATAAATCAAGCTACCCCACCATTCAGAAGCAGAAATTCTATAATGGGTTAATTTTAACCATAAGCTTCAGGGGGCAACTGGCTGGGTGCTCTGGTAGAAGAGCCTCAGAATCATCCAGGACCTGGCTGGAATGTCAATGCTGACTCTCATTAATTCGTTCAAGAAGTATTTATCGAGTGCTGGCAATATTCCAGGTACTGTGTACTCGGCTCCTGGGGATACAACAGGTGAATGAAATACAAGGTCTCTATTCTTAAAAAGTCCCCTTGGGAAGTATGTACCTTAAATAATACACAGATACAAATTATAGTAAGATTTTTTTTTTAAAGATTTTATTTATTTGTTTGTGAGAAAGAGCACAATCACAAGCAGAAGGAGCATCAGTCAGGCAGAGGGAACAGCAGGCAGAGGCAGAGGGAAAAGCCTCTTTGCTGAGCAAGGAGCCTGATGCAGGACTTTGATCCCAGGACCCTGGCAGATGCTTAACCGACTGAGCCACCCAGGCATTCGTCTAGCAAGATCTTTGAAGAAAAAGAACATGGTGCCTAGTCAGAGAATGAGAAGCCAGAAATAATCTAGAGGAGGGTGATGGTCAGGGAAGGCGTCACTGAGGAATCACTTAGGTTGTGAGTGGAAGGCTATGTTGAAGTTTTCAGTATGGAAAACATGGATGGTGGGTGGGTTGGTGGGGAAGCATGCCAAGCATAAGCATGTGCAAAGACTATGAGATAATCTAGGGCTTGATGAACTTGAATAATTAAAAGTAAGGTGAATCTGCATGGCACACAGAGATTAATGATGAAATGAGGCAGGATTGGGATGGACCAAAATTGCTGGCCTAGGAAAATGTTTAGGTTTTTTCCCAAGAGGGCTGGGGAGCCATTGCAAGGCTCCTAAGCAGGGGAGTGATGAGATCTGATTTCTTTGGTAAAGATTTCATTATGAGGAAAATGGCATTGGGTTGGGCTAGGCACAAGTTGGGGAAACCCGATGTAAGGGGATTATTGTGATCCAGCTGAGAGATGAAGGTGGCTTGCACGGTAGCAGTGGCAATGGAGATGGGAAGAGGTAATGACTTAGAAATATTAAGGGAAAAGCATCTTTAGGGCTTGGTGGGAGAGTAAGGGAGAGTGAAGAACCAATAGTGACCCTTGGGTTTCCGGCTTGAACAGTGAGTGGCACGGCAGGATCCACAATCACTATATTAATTGGCTAAGGCTCCTGCAACCATGTAGCACAAACTAGTGGTTTAAACAACAGAACTTTATTATGTCACAGCTCTAGAGGCTAGAAGTCCAAGATCAAGGTGTCCGCAGGGTTGGTTCCTTCCGGGGCTGTGAGGCAGAAACTGTTTCATGCCTTTGCCCTGACTTCTGGTAGTTGATTGGCAATGGTTTAGCGTCCTTGGCTTGTAGCTACTTCACCCAGTCTCTGCCCTCATCTCTACACACTGTTCTCCCTCTGAGCATGCCTCTATGTCCAAATGTCCCCTTTTTATAAGGATACCAGTCATATTGGAGTAGGGCCCACTCTAGTGACCTAATCTTACTTACCTAATTACATTCCCAGTGACTCTGTTTCCAAATAAGGTCACATTCTAGGGTCCAGGGAATTAGGGCTTTAACAGTTTTTTGGGGGGTGGGGCCACCATTTAATCCAAACATAGCATTTCTGTGCCTCAGTTTTTTCACCTGCAAACTGGGAGGGACAAGAGTACTTACCTCAGAGAGCTGTTATGAGAAATAAACAGGAAGATCTATTCAGTGTGTCAAGAATAGTATTGGGCACATAATGGAATTCAGGAATTGTTAGTCTCTTTTTTGCCCTGTTGCCTAACCCACAGAGAATGGAGCACTTTAGATCAAGAGGGAGGATAGGATAGAAGAATCTATTAGACAGTTGTCCCAGACTACTTGGCGGTCCACAATGTCTCCAAGATCATGCCCTGTTGGTGACTGCCTCTAATGTAGGCCTCACCTCCATGGTGAGGCCAGCCCAAGGGTTGGAGAGGTGCTTGAGACTATGCGGCCTGGGTCAGGGAAACAGCACTAGCCCAGGGATTAGACCTCTGAGTGCTAATGATTGGATGAGGAAACCCGGGCCAAGCACCTGCCTCCTCAGTCCGAGCTTTCCATTCAAAATATGGTCACTGTTTATTTGTTGGCTGAACACATGTTAATGAATAAATTACAGAGCACTTACTGTGTGCCAAGCCTGTGTTATATGGCTTGAATCCACACTCTAATTTAATTCTCTCAACAGCCCCATGAGATTTCATGGGTGGGGAGCCTGGGCGTAAGAAAGGTTCAATCACTGTCAGAGGCTACACAGTAAGTGGTGGGATTGATACTTCCCATCTGTCCTCCCTCACCATCTGGTTCTAATCCCGGATGTCCTCTGACTTCCCTGTTCTCTGGCTTCAATACTTCAACACTCCACACAGCCCCACTGTCCTGCTCTTCTTCACGCTCTGGGGCTCCATGGACCAGGTTGGTCTCTGGCACAGCTCTATCCCTTGATGTGAGGGAGCCAGTGTGGAGGACTTCCAAATCCCCAGTGCTGCTGGAGAGGGCCACGACCCATGCAAGGAGCAATTACAAACTACAACAAGAGGTGCACGAGTCAGAAATTCCATCCCTTTAAATATTTTGACTCGTTTGCCACATATTTGAGGTCTAATCTGTACTTAGGTCTCCGTCTTTCAGAAAAGGGTTTCAGAAAGGATGGGAGAAGTGGATTCTGAAGACGGAAGCTTCTCTTTTCCGGACAATTAGCTTGGATTGTTTACTGCAGGCTGATTTCATCCCTCCATAATTTCAGGGCCCCTTCCCCTTGTTGTTCCTGATAACATTCATATGTTTTCAGCTGCTGATATCTGGGCAGTTCCTGGATAGGGAGGAGTGGTGTGGTAGCCCCGAGGCAGCAACCAGGCAGTGCCATTCGAATATTAGAACCTGGAAGTTGTTTGGATGGGTCCGTAGTACGGGGCAGGGCTTTAATGAATGTATGCTGCTCACTGGGCCTCTTCTCACCGTGGAAGGAGGAAAAGGAACGAAGGACAGCGTGGAAAGAGGTAAAGCTTTCTCCATCTCTCCTCCTCCTTTAAAAATACATTTTATTAAAAATATATATATTTTATGAAAAATGTTTTATTTATTTATTTATTTATTTGGAAGACTTTATTTGAGGAAGAGAGAGGGAGAGAGAGCAGAAGCAGGGGGAATGGCAGAGGGAGGAGGAGGAACAGACTCCCCGCTGAGCAAGGAGCGGGAGACAGGGCTCCATCTCAAGACCCCGGAGTCGAAGGCAAACGCTTGTTGGACTGAGCCTGTCAGGGGCCCCTTTAAAATATGTTTTGATGAAAACACTTTCTCATCCTCAAATCCAGTAAGAAGGATGTAGATTTTTTTCATCAGAAACCGCCCTGGTATCAGGACTTGGTTGGTTGGGGTGCACAGAGCCTCGCGCAGGGCCAGGGAAAGGGCTGTTGCGACACCGGAACTCGCGGCTTCCGCTGCCGGAAGTCCCTGCGGCAACTTCCGGGGCTTGACTGTTGCCGGAAGCTCCACCGCTTTCAGTTTTGCATTCCCCGGAGGGAGGTTGTTGTGAGCTTGAGTATGTGCTTTTTCTTATTCAAGTGTCTTCATGGTGTCTTTCCCGCACTCTGGACGTCTGGTAATAGTGTGCAGTTTATGAAGGGGCCGTGGTTCTGCGTCATAGTTTTCATGGTCTGCAGGCCAAGGCGGAAACACTTTCTCTGGGATTCTAGACCCAGAAAATGAGGGAGGAATCCAATCTGTACACACGAGGGACTCCACACCTTTTGTCACGGAGAGTCGTCCGCCGGCAGGCCTCAGAGAGTGCGAGCTCACCGCCGTGAGGGTAGCGGCCGTTCCCGTGAGAGACCACCGCGGGGAAACCGAGCAGAGGAAGGACCCTGCCTTTTTAATATTAACAATAATAAAGGTCTTCTGAGAGTTGGCTTTGTCAAAATCTCCATTTTATAGATGAAAGGATGAGGCTCCGTGAAGTGACATCACAGGTCCCCACTGAGTCATTTGGTAAACAGCAGACCTGGCATGCACTTCCAAGTCGTGTACAGCTAGAGCTCAGAAACACATGACCACCCTATCTACAAGCCTAGGTTCACAGAGTGAAGTCATCTGAGGTCGCAAAACAGCCGATGGGCATTTTAGGAAAACAGCCATGATCCTGCCTTTAACAAAAAGAATCATACTCTGAACCTCAACCGTTTATCTAAGGCGTAGGATGAACCATCACTGGTCTTACAGAATGCTCAAGTGCATGATCTCATTTCTTAAAATGTTCTTAGGGAAGTGGAGACTATTACCGTTTCCGTTTCATAGTTTGGAGAAACTGAGGCTCAGAAATAAGAAATAGCATGCTTGTGCAGGTTGCTAGTAAATGGTACAGCTAGGGATCAAAGCTGCATTTTATTTCATTTGCATTATTCCACTCTCAACATCAATGCCTTGGAAATTTATCAGCTGGAGATTTAAGTCGAAGGCATTTTCATGAATCTAAAGGTAACATTCTTATTAGTAAGCATTTGTAGTTTTCTGCTTTGTAGTAATATATTCCAAGGGCTGAGTTGTTCCTTATGTCTTACATCCATGCGGCCCTGATGATCAGACAGAGCTTTTGGCTCACTCTAATTCTCTTCCTTTTGGGGCTCAGACCACAGCATTGTGTCCTCAGATGGTGTGAGAAGGCTGGGGCCCTGGGATCTTCACATTTTTAAATTATTCCCACCTCTCCCTCTGTCTGCGACTCCCTCCCATTTCACTTTTCACTCACACTCTCTGTCCCCCAAACTCTTGCTTCCATTCTGGCACCCCCCTCACCCTGTAAATAATCTTTAGTGATACATTACAAAGAAGCATATGATCCCTTAAAACCATGGTCAGATTATTTCATTCCTGCCCCGCAGGGGGTCTCCCATTCCACTCCAAAAGAGCCAAGTAATACAGAAAAGAAAAAAAAAAAAATAACAACACCGTGGAGAAAAGTAATAGCACAATAATTTCCTGATACACACGGCAAAACATGTGCTTAACAAAAGCAGCAGAGTGGGGGATTATGGGTAAAGGAATTTTCTGGACACCTTAGGATTGATCTTTTTACAATGTCCACGTCTCCTTTTCTGCTTCTGGAAGAGTAGTATAGTAGGCATAGTGAGTCTTTGCTGATTCACACAGTCCTGACGTCATTATTCTGGGTAGCCATGAGCTTCCACAGCTCCTCAGGCATACCCACACCTAAGATTTACTTCCCCTAGTGAGAGGAGAGATATCTACAGAGTTTTGTCTTCTCACTTCATTCCTGACACCTAGAGATTTTCTTTCTTGATTTCAACAGCATACTTTGTTAAAAACTAAAAATATTTAGGCTGACATTTCCAATACGGAGCAAGCAGGCCTTCTTGTCTCACTGCCATCCTGAGAGAGAGTTGACTCTGTGTCTCCAGGATCGAGCACTTAGCCATCAGGGTATTAATAAAGGTGGAGACTCCTCTTCTTCTACAAGATTTGTCTAATGGCCCACTTCACCGAGGTGTGCGGGAAGGAAAAGTAAGGTACTTAGTAAGTTCACTCATTTAAATCTTAAAAAGACTTGAAATGTAGGCATTTCTTATCCACGTGTTAGAGCCTGGGGAAATGGAGGTTCAAAGAGGCTAAGTAAGTTGCCCACGGTCAGCGAAGAAGTGGCCAAGAAATGATTTGAGCTAAGGATTCCCAGCCTTCAGGGTGGCAGGTCTTCCCACTAACACCCACTAGCTGGGGTGCAGTCCAAATCTGTAAAACTCATCCTTACCAGTTTGGAACACTCCTTCCTTCAGGCGGTGGTCTTGAGCAAGGGCAGGTTGTTGGATTCATGGCAAATGTGCATTTCTGGAGGCCTCCTGGGAAGGTCTTATAGCACCAACACTGCCATGGACCAGCCCAATCTATGGTATCCCTACCTTGGGCTCTTCTACTTGCCCACTTCCCTCCTTTCCTTGAATAAATTCAGTCTGAGAGAGCAATTTCCTTGTAATCTCTGATGTGAGCTCATTCCCCAAACCCGCAGCGCCTGGTTATGCAGCTTGGCCAAATGTGGTAACATTTCTAAACTTCATTTACCTGTCTGTATATAAGGACTCATAATTCTTCACATTAATATACAATGTCCCAAGTACATTCTTATTCCCATGGTTGTATTTTTTTCTCCAGGAATTTGAATTAGTAATTGTTTTTAAAAGCTCAAAGTTCTTGAGCACTTATATGCCAGGAAGGAAATCTGTGTATACTCATGCTCTAGTTTAGCTTCACCACACCCCTGTGGAGTAGGGATTTCATTGCTTCCATTTTAAGGACTAAGAAATTGAGATTAAGTAACTCATCCAAAGCCATATACCCACATATGAAAGGAGATCTTCTGAATTAAGAGTTGAAATACACAACTTCTGTCTTCTAGGGTTTATTAGATTATAAAGTGTTCTTCCCGTTTTTTTCACACGTCAAGAGATACGCTTAAACTCACACATCAGCAGAATAAGGATTAGAACCAGCCTAAGGCTTGACTTTATGGATGGGGTATTTTGGGCACACTCATGCAGTCTTTCTTTGCTCAAATTCACAAGGATGGGGAGGCTCAAAACGTGATCTATTGTGTTCATGAAACAAATCATATTTGGATGAAGCCTTTGAGTAAAGCCCCTTCTTCACCAAGGTCTGGAGGCTGTTTGAGGCCTTTCCTCAAACATTCCTCCCACCTACCACTCCCCTCCCCTGTGCACTACTAAGTGAGTTTGCTGGCTCTGTGTCCATGCCCAGGCCAGGGATTTATAGCCTGGGCTGACCTCACATCGTGGGGGCCCTCCCACAGCCTCCAGAGCCTTGACTGTGGCCTGAGGCCCTAACGACCCTGCTCTCCCAAGACGCATTGCTCTCTGCCGGCAAGATGCCAGCTTTGGGTGGGGTGGACTAAGGCTGGGGCAGGAGAGGAACCAATAAAGAAACAGCTTAGTTCTGTGCCCTGACCTTGGCACAGAAAGACATTCGGGGGAGTCTGAGTCCCTGTGACTGGCCCCAGAAGCTTTCAGGGATTTGAGATTCCTGACTTGGCCCCGAATGACTCCTTGCAGGATCTGCTTGTGTCTCCATTGCCAGAAAGTCCAAAGATGACCTCCCTGCCCAAGTCCAAAGATGACCTCCTTGGATGTTCACACTGGGGCCCTCCACAGAAGGACATGTCCTCCTGGCGGCCAGCATCCCTCAAGGAGGTCAAGTGAGTCTGGAAGGGCAACTTGGGGTAAATAACACCAAACTCCCCAGAGTTGTTTCTATTTATGCTTCAACTTTTCTCCTCTCTCCTTCCTTCAACTCCTTAATCTCTTTTCTCTTCTGTCCCATCAAAGAACAGGTTCATTCTGGATTTAAATACCAATTCTACCTGTAATCAGCTGTGTGGCTGTCAGAAACCTACTTAACCCCTCCACATCTTGGGCTTTTTATGTTTTTTTTTTTAAACCTATAATATAGGAATGATAAAATCTTTGCAGTTTCTAAGAATCGGAAATAGAGTGTGCTAAATGCCAAATATTTGACAAATGGCAATAATCATAATTTAGTATAGCTACTCTGAGGCCTGGTTGGGAAACTAGCTCAAGGATTTTACTTTATCTACAAGGACACCTACCAGGCGTGTCATTACAGGTCAAGATTTTTAGGAACAAGCGTTTAATCAGGGCTCAAAAGCTCTTAAGAAGAAAAATATAGGTATTACAGCATATGTCACTTTTCGAGTGTGAAGAGCTCTCTGTTACTCTGGGTCTCCCTAGGTCCCCGGATACACATGTTCCTTGATCTGTCACTGGACAAGATCCACACCTCACAGGCCACTCCCCACTGAGGCTCTTCAGTCGTGAAGAGAGACAAGAAATGAATTATAAGTTCATCACCCAAGCTCAAGAGAGAGCAAGAAACCCAGCACGATGCTGGACAGGCACAGAATTCCTGTCAGCAGAAGACTTTACTGGCCGAGGAAGCTGACCGTGGGGACATGCTGGAGGCATCCTAGCTCCACGGGTGCCGTCTTGAGGCAGGCTGGTGTCAACAGTTCCTTCTGAGCATTTCACTGTCCCAGATTAGGGTCTGTCCCACATTACACCAAGCCTTGTGCTCGCTCACCAGCTGGCTCTCTATGTGTCGCACACTAGGCCCAGATGACCAGATCCTAAATCTGGGCGGTCAGAAGGCTAGTTCTCCAAACTGGGAGACTTTATGAGGTCAGGGCTGGATCCGCTAAAGGATCCAAGGCGGGAGGCAACAAATAGAGGACATGTTAAATCGACGTTCAAGGCTAATTACTTGAGATTGAGAATGGGGGAGTGGAGATTCAAAACAGGGCGAGTGAGAAAGCAAGCTTCTTATCTGAACTGAAATCCTTCCCCCGAAGACACACACACACGTGGAATTCATTCCTCCAGCAGGGAGCCACGGACTGGCTGTCTACCGGGACCCTGCCCAACCACCGTGTGACGGTGACCGAATCCAGGCTGCGCTTTGCAAGGGGCTGATAGAATTTCCTCTCTGATAAATATTCCTGCCAAAGTTAGTTTTTGAGCCATGGTTCATAAATATACAGTATTCCAGCAAAAAAGTACAGAACGTCCTCCTGGGGTTGACAAGCAAATAGTTTCATAAATAACCCTCTTGACACGTGCAAGATGTTAACATTTTTGAGGTTTTGGGCAGGGGCAGCTGTGGATTTAATTGCTCGACTCAGTCTGGAGCTGTGATGGAGTTGGACGTTACCTCTTGGGGGCCCATGGAAATGTTTTTCTTGGCTTGAGCGAGCTTGCATTGCTTGTCGGCGCTGAGGACAAAGGCCTCTCCTCAGGAGGTTCTGGGCCAGGGCTGAGGGCTGCCCAGGTGAGTCTGACTAGAATAACATGCACAGGGATGGGCACTAGAGCATCAGATAAAAGGCATTTCCTTATACAAGCGAAGGGCTGAGTTGAGCCACAATATTGACTGCATTAGAGGCTCTGAGTGCCCAGCGCAGGCCAGGCTGACATGGAAGGGGGAGAACATTCCAAAGAAGGCTCTGATTCTAATAGCATTTTTTTTTCTTTTAAATCCAGAGAATTTGGGGCCGATTCTAGTGTGGGCCAGATCAAGTACTGAGTCTAGGGAGATATTCAGATCAGAAGCATGACTGGATCTTTAAGTAGTTAGTGAGACAGAGTGAAGTTTGTTGAAAATGGGTTTCATCCTGACCCCATCACATAGCTAGGATTCCCACCCCTGAAGTCCACTGCGGTCTAACCTATTCATAAACAGTGTTATTCAGGTTGAATGAATGAGGACATTACACTCCTGAGCATCTCAATAATCATTTGTATGATGCCTTCAAGTTTTCTAGGCCCTTCCACATCCATGACTGCCACCAATCCCCAGAGCAGCGCCTGTGAGATAAAAACAGAGCAGGCATGGTCATTCCTATTGCACAGATGGGAACGCAGAGAGGGAGGGAATTGCCTGGGGTCCTCAGAGACTAAACGACAGAACGAGGATTCACATGTGGGCCCTTGGCCTCGTGGAGCTATGTGCATGAATGGTTTGTTTTATCAGGCAAGGCTAGGCAAGCAGAGAGCAGGAGCAAGGGGAAATGAGCTCTAGAACGGGAAGATTTTGATGGTGGGCGATGAAAGGCAGGCTCCGAGCGCATGGGGGACTCTGTTCTAATGAGATGCCTAAGACAGGCGTCTGGAGGATAAGCAGCCCCACCAGCAACCCCACGCTCCCTCCCTGTGGCTGGAGCCAGTGGCAGACACAACATCACCGTAATGTTCTGAGGTGTGAGAAGGGCCCTTGCAGGTCTCGATTACAGTGTATTGACAGAGTGCTGGGCAGCCTGATTCTGAAGATGGTTCTGAATTCACCTGTGAAGACAAGGGCTTTTTAAATTCTAAAAGACAGGGTAAGAAATCTCTGCATCCTCTCAATTACTAGATATATTATATTTCTGTGCTTTGACTAAAAGGGCTCCATCAGATTGCTGTGGGTGTGAAGATAAAGGTAACAGGAAGACTTGCTGTCTCCTGACAGCTGAGCTGGGCTCTGGTACCCGAGCTAAGCACTTGATCTCTGTGCCCATTGGTCATGGGGGCTGAACTTGGGGAGGTGGGCAGGGGGCACCAACAGGAAGTGAGTTTCGTTTGCCTTCCAGCTGCTGTGCTGCCTAGTGACTGTTCTACAGACCCCACACCAGTCCCTTGGTGGCATCTTGGACAGACCTAGCTTCTGTTTTCTCTTCAGGTTAGTTTATGAAAACAAGTACTGCTCTGATCATTCAGACTCAACTCAGGTATTAAATGGCCCTCTCGAGGCTATACTAAACCTTTAGTGTCCCCTCTCTTTCAGAATGCCTGCACCCCCCAACTTAGGCTAGAAGGATCTGCAGTGGGGGTGGGGGGCAGTCTCTTCTTTCACTTGTACTTGACGTTCTTTCCTGTCCCTATGGCTGGCTGGCTTCTTTAGAGTCAGGGCAGGGGTATTAAGGGCAAAGGGACCCCCTTCCAGGACGGAATTGGTCACCAGTGCCCTCTTTGGCAGGTGTGCCTTCAGTGGATCTCACGAGCAGACTTGCAAATTCCTAGCGGCCCAGACTGAACACTCAGGCTGACCTCTTATGACATTCTTAGCTCTTGCTGTTTGCCTAATAGCATCTTTCTACTGGGTACCTCCCACGGGGGCTTAGGCCATGCTGGGTTCTGCAGCATCCCCATGGCCTGTAGGAAACTCATGTGTTCTTGCCTTGCCAGACGAATGGGCAGGCTTTTCCCTACCAGGTCCTTTCTTCTAGCCCTAGTGTGACATGTGGCTCTACCCACCCGCTTGTCTTTTTATAATGACCAGCCTCAGTAGTCATGGATGCCACCAAAGTCACGTCATCCTGTCCCAGCAGTCCTCCTGCTTTCTTGGCCTTAGTCGGATGATAGCAGTAGACCCTGGGGGCTCACTCTGATCTGACCCCAAAATGCATGTCCTTAACAGAAGACATGAAGACAGCGAGAAAGCCATTGGCCAAAAAGTCTGCAGACATAGCAAAAGACAGAAGAAGTGGGAAGAACAAATTTTCAAATATGTGTCCTGTCTGTATTTGTTTTCTTTCAAATGACTGTCATTTGTTACCCTAAAAACCATATCCCAAAGCCTTGATTTCAATTGTCTGTCTGTGATGGTGGGGCTAAAGCTGTGCAGTTAATTTGCATCTCGTGAAAACTCAATCACGCTGGCCTTAACTGACAAGCACAAACGGCTCTGGCAGAGGTGAGGGAGCCAAGTGCAAATAACAATGCCATTAGAGTTGACAAGAGCAGCATGATTAAGGAACGAGTGAACCAGAGTTCCCTGTGTGATGTCAGCTCCCTCACCAATCTCCTGCATGGAGTCGAATGAATAATTACGCTCTACCTGCAAACACAGATTTTTCCCTCTCCAAGTGCATTCACACTGGAGACATTTTTTACATGTCCCCTGTAATCAGGCAGTTGGAGCCAGGACTGCACGATTGGCCCATTTTTATGTAAGAAAACTGAGACCTGGGAATCTTGAAGTTCCCTGGAAGGTGAAAGGCAGCGTAAGGACTGAAGAGCCCGTCTCCTCCCTCTGAGTCCTTTGCTCAAGTGAGACTCTTCAACTGTACATTCAAAGAGGCCTCCAGGAAAGCAGATGTCCCTGGCGGCCCACAGCACTGAGCTCCTGCTGGGCTGCTTCTGTAAGCACAGGGGAGAGCCCTTTCCGCCTGCCTGAGTCTTACTTTTGTTGACTCTCCTTGTCTGCGCTCTCATGGTCTGTATTCAATTCTATGTATTTTTTTTTTTTCCTTATTTAGGAGAAAGCAAAAGACAAATCAAGAGGCTGAAACCACAGGGACTAACCTGACCTTGTCCTATTTATCTCTAGTTGCACAACCTCCTACATTCGCTTCCTCTCTGTCCACAGGGAAATGGGGAGGAACAATAATTTCAGTAGTAACTCTTCTTTGTTGAGCACAGACTGTGTAGGAGGTGGGATGCTAGGAGTTTTACGTGCCTTCTTTTCCCCTTATTCCCTCCAACTGTTGGAGAAAGAGAAGTTCAGGTCCACAGCATCGTCCCTAAAACCCTTGAGACCAGGTGTGTGACAGAATGCATGGGAGGTAATACAGTTTACCTGCTGTATATTCTTCAGCCCACCCAACACGGTGTGTAGCGACATCTTGTCCTCAAACATATACATATTTCTGCAATGAAAAGAGAAACAGTCACAAGAGATGGATAACATAAAGGCCATACATAGCCTCATGTCCTGATAGATCTGGTTTTGCTGCCATGTCAATGTGTGCCAAGCTTGGTGAGGAGACTTCTGAGTTCTTTGGCTTGTAGAATCACAGCTGGATGTGGTATGTGTACTACTATGCTCGCTTTACAGGCATAGATACAGAAGTTCAGAGAGTTTCCATGACTTGTCCAAAGCACAGGGCTGCTGAGTAGCAGAGCTCGGATATACACCCAGGCCTCCGACTGTGGCACCTGCTCCACCAACCACAAACCCTCTGTGATACGTTTGTCCCTGGAGCAATCAGAGAGGATATCTTCATTAACAGGCAGCTATCACTTCCATTCACGGAGGGCAGGGGCAACAGAACCTTTGGGATCTCTCCATCCAGTCTTGAGACTTCATATAGGCCCTGTCTTTCTTAGCGAGGATTTAGAGCAGACAGATAACACAGATGAGAAACCCCCTCTATGTGGTGTAGCCTGTGAGGTTTGGGGGGTTGTTTGTTACCCTGGCATAACCTAGCTTATCCTGGCTGACTCTCTGACTCATCTCCCTTTGCTCAGGAGGGACTGATTTACACTGCAGGAATGCCAGCCAGCAGCTCTGTGGGTGGGAAAAATGTACCTGCTTTTATGTACCCAAGCTAATAGCCTCTTTCTCTCAACTGCTTGTGAGAGTTTGTCTCTTTCTCCTGCTTTCTTTTGCAGTGCCAAATTTATTTCTGATTTGTTTTCCTTGTTGAACCTCTACAACTCCTTATTTTCCAAGGCTATTTTTAGTGGCTCTATTCTACCCTGAAGGAAATAGTTCACATCTTGGTGCCCAGGGCTTTTTTAGCTCCTTTTAATGGGAGAGGATAGCACATATCAACAATTCTTTTAGCCACCAAGTCATTTCCCCAAGAGGCTCAGAGAAGAACAAAATGTCTCCATCGGATGAGTTTTGGATGCTTGTCTCCAACCTCCTCAATGTGCATGATCCTTCCTGGTGTGAACAAGACTTCAACTTTCCACTGCTTCCTTCCTTCCTTCTGGAAGTTAAAACCTGTGTTCCTTAAACCTGGTGATTTTCCAGGCCTGTTAGGTCAGTCTTTAGGAGTGGGGCTCAAACATCTATGTCTTTGATAAGCTTTCTGAGTGATTTCCTATAGACAATTTTGATGACAGGTATTTGGGAAGTCTTGGGTTGACTATGTTGCCTACATTCTGAGCCACATATATTTGTTGTAACTCATCCCTCCTGTTCTTCAAGAAGTCATCCCAGTTAAAAATGTAATTAAAAACAACATTCCCTATGGATATTTATAACTGCTTTATTTATAATTGCCAATCTTAGAAACAGCTAAGGTGTCCTTCAGTAGGTGACGGAATCTATGAGCTGTGCTGTGTGCAGGTGATGGAGTATTATTTGGAGCTAGAAAGAAGAGGGCTACAAGCCATGGAAAGATACAGAGAAACTTAAATGCCTATTACTAAGTGAAAGAAGCCATTAAGAAAAGGCTACAGACTGTATGATTGCAACTGTATAATATTTTGAAAATGGCAAACCTATGAAGACAGTGAAAGGGCCAGTGTGTTCCAGGGTTTGGGGAGAGGGAGGGATGAACAGGCAGAACACAAAGGATTTGGGGAGCATTGTAGCTATTCTGCATGGTCCTACAATGATGGACGGATGGCGGTACACATGTCAAACCCCACAGAACGTACAGTACCAAGAATGTGAACTACAGACTTGGGTGATGATGATGTGTCCATGTAGGTTCATGGGCTGTAGTGGACGTGCCACTGTGGTGGGAGCCATTGATGGCGGTGAACATTGTGCACATATGAGGGTGGTGGTGGTGGTGGTGTTTTTGGGAACTTTTTGTACTTTCTACTCAATTTTGCTATGAACCTAAAACTGCTCTAAAAGAGAAAATCTACAGAAATAACAACAACATTCTCTTCCATGCTTCTGGAGGGAATGATGTCTTCTGGCGAGCAAGGCTGAAGGGGGATGCCCAACACTCCAGTTCTTTTATGGATTTGCTATTTGCCATTCAGTGTTCTCCATCTCACCAGAAGGCCAGTGAGGACAACACCAAGGGTCAGAGTGTCGGAAGTGCTTAGGCCATGGTCTGAAATAACTAGGATGTGCAAGGAAGACCCTGTTTGGGGGAAGGTTGTGACCCATGTCTTGTCCAGGAATCTGCAGCCAGATGGCTCCCCTCTGTCATCTCAAGGGGATGTCAGGGAAGCAAAGGTCTTTTTTTTTTTTTTTTTTTCCCCTATTTGTTCCATGGGGGCCGTGATTATTATGGCTTGTGGAGACCAGGAAGGAAGCGAGGCTAATCAAGCAAAAGGGCAGCCTGTACCACAGAGGCATCTACACAAGTTCAAACAACATGGGCAAGGAGTCAAAAGGGACACAGAATTCAGAAGGTAGGAGACCAGAAGCTAGGCAAAGAGACAGTAATGGATGGTAGGCAGGAGCGCCTGACCAGTGAGAAAGCCTTTTTCTCTGCAGTGGGAGCCTGTAGTGGGAAATGAGACACTAGGATCCAGAGGTGGCTGTGACAGTGGAACACAAGTGGGGTAACCTCCCAGTAGGAGGAGGTGGGTACTCAGAGTCAAAGATGTTACTGGGGGCGCCTGGGTGACTCAGTGGGTTAGGCCTCTGCCTTCGGCTCAGGGCATGATCCCAGGGTCCTGGGATCGAGCCCCGCATCGGGCTCTCTGCTCAGCAGGGAACCTGCTTTCCTGTCTCTCTCTGCCTGCCTCTCTGCCTACTTGTGATCTCTGTCAAATAAATAAATAAAATATTTTAAAAAAAAAGATGCTACTGGCTCATCACTACAACACGTGACCAAGAGTTAACCAGTTTCCACAACTTCCTCCAGAAGTCAGCTGCCAAACTGAGGCTCTCCCATGCCTGAGAGGGAGAAGAAAATGCTTGAAAGACGGACAAGGAAGTGTCTCCGTTAGGTCCCAATGTTGTCTTGTGTTTATTACCTGCAGGAAATCCTTTCCTCTTAGTCCCAGGTCGGTTGGTCGGTTGGTTGGTCTATCTGTCTGTCTGTCTGTCTATCTATCTATCTTTAGTCCCAGTTCTCTTTAAATTTACCAGCAGTCAAAACCTTTCTCTTTGACACAGCCTGGGAATATTTTATAAGAGTATTTGTTGATACTTAAAAAAAACAAAAGGATCAGCTTAGTTTGTAAACAGCTGTGAAAAAAGTAATCAAGAATCTGGTTGTCACAAAGGAAGCAGAAGTCCACTGGCCTAGTGTTTAGATTGTAGAAATGCACTCATGGCAACAGTAGTATTCTGATTGTAATCATAGTAAACAATAATAACAATAATAGTACCTTAGTGACTACTGAACCTAATGGCTGTGGTGAAAGATTTGTTGCTGGGCAGGTCTGGCCTGGCACGAAGTTTCTGGACTGTCCTGTGTTTTTCCAGTTTTCCTCTGAACCATAAACTCCCCTTCGGCGCGGGAGGTGGTATAACTACCGTGTACACAAATGTGCATGTCAGTGTGATGCCTGTTTTAGAGGAAGTGGTCTCTAAACCATATTTTAACGGCGGAATGGAAGTTAACTTTGCTGATGCCGGACTTTAAGGTGGGAGGAGTGGGGCGAGAGGTGGTATTTGGGAACATGTTGACGGTGTGATGTTGGGGGGTTATTAGTGGCTCTTCTGCAGCCCCTGAAATCATACTTCAACAAGTGAAAACCTTTGCAGGCTCTAAAGGTCTATCAGATACCAGACAAATTCCTTTCCTTATGACAAGTGACCAAGAGCAGATGCTGATGCCAGGGGCAGACCAGAGGGAGCTGGAGGACTGAAGGCTGAAAGGTGAGTTATTGACAGCTTTCAAATCCATGAAGAGCGAGAGAGCAGGAGTTGAGACCCAGCTGTTCTCAATAGCCTCCAAAGCCAGAAAAATAAGCACTAATGATAGCAGGAGGAGGGAGCTGAAGAAGATATAGAACAATACTAAGTACAGGAGGGGGTGGGAAATAGCCTCCCTTCACGCAGTCATTCAGCTAACCTTGATTGAGCACCAGCAGCAGGCATTGTGCGGGGTGTTGGGAGTATAAAGATAAGAGCCGAAGCCTCGGCTGTCAAGTGGTCCACAGAACCATGAAAGCAGGAGCCTATCAGCCCAGTCCTTTCCTCCCCAGATACGTGCCTTCCTCCCTGCAAATGCCTCATAGGGAGTCATCACACGAATGTTTGAAATAAGATGGAACCAGCAGGAAAGACAAAGACATCCTCAGGTATCACAGATGTTTTCTCTAGCCTGGGCTTGATGTATTTCTTTCCCGAGGCCGGAGGGTGGCCCACAGAGCTCTGTGTTCAACCGAGGATGCCACTTCTCTCTAGGCTTGATTCCCTGAAGTGCTGTTTGGGAGAAAGGTGTCCAATTGTTGAGGAAGGCCAAGTTTAACAAGTGAGACCTGCAACTTCACCAACCCTCCAAGTCAAGTTCACGGCCCGAGCGTTCATATGAAATTGTATATTGTCACCCGTCATCTGCTGTTCCAAGAACGCAGCACACTACCTGCAAAGCAGATACTCTTTTGGAGCTGTGCATTCCGAGTTCTGACAACTGGAATCAAAACTGTGCCGGGCAGTGTGACTGACAACCACACGTCGGCAATCGACGCCAGTCACTCAACACAGAAAAGACTGGAAGGCTTCCACCTCCCCTGCCTGCCTCTGCCACGAAGCACCTCACACACCATGCGCATCTGGCTGGCCGTCCACTAGGCAGAGGCAGCAGCGTGTGGTCTGTGTGAATCCCAGCCTTCTCCTCTCTGTGCCTGCAAAGCTGTCCTTAATTCCCTTGAAGCTCCCCGGACAACGCCCACACAAAGACCTTTCCACCCACGGAGCCCCTTCCTGTTGCTGTGTCTTGCTTTTATTCTTCACAGCTCGATAAACCTTTCTCATCTTCTATTTATCAAATGCAATCACAAAGGGACCACTTAATTAACAGGCTGCCATTGTGTGGGAGATGATTTGGAAGCTTATAGCCATTTAAGAAACCTCACACTGTTCCAGACGACAAAAACAGTAGGATGCACCATCTGGGAGGAAGCTTCTGCCGAAACAGACGCCAGTGTTTCCATGATTAAGAACCTAATATTATAACATCATAGTATGCTGTGCTGTTCGGTTAGCAGAGGCAGCCTTCCGAGCCAGTGTTCTCGGGTCTCGCCTGCTTCGAGGCAGCCAAGTCATTCAGTATCAAAATATTTGCTCTGGCAAGGGGCCCTGGTTTATACGGCTCTTGTTATCTGTTCCCCCATCGAGCCTATGCAAGGTGGACACATTGAAAGAGCTTAATTAAAACTTGCCAAGGAATTTGTTGGCTGTGACCATGCGTTGGGGAAGCGTGTGGTCACTACAGGTTAGGAAGGCAACTCCAGGTGCATTCAGAGTTCCAAGGGTTTGTTTCAAGACTGATTTTTAAAGTGTGGATCTGAAGCTTGTTTCAGAGCAAAACCCCAGAATCGGCCTTCAGCCACCCTGACTTCCTTAACACACATCCCCAAAGACTTCATCCTTTGATTTCTTTTTACTGAGCACCTACTATGTGGCAGGCATTGTGCTGGGCCTCATAGGAGGATGAAAAAATTAATATGATGTAACTATTGACTGTAAGAACTGAAAAAATTAACCTGGTTCCCCTAAAATATAACTGCTACTCTCTCTTCTATTTATACAAGAAACTGCTATTCATTACGGGAAATTTAGAAAACATAGTCAAGCAAAAATTTAAATAAAAATTAAGCATAATCCTCAGAGATAAACCTCTGAGAGCAATCTTTTTTTTTTAATTAATATTTCCTTCCTGTCTTTTTCCCCCTGCATTTTCTGCATTATATTCTGTGTATGCAGTTCCTGCGTTATTTCTTAGGCCGTTCTTAGTCTCATGTCTACCCTGATGACAACTTCTTGTCCCTTGAGAAAAGCTTTTTTACCTCCTTTCTAGCTATCCAAATCCTACTTCGCACTAACTTCTGGCTCTACCTTCTTCTGGGAGGCTTATCTCATCCCCATTAGAAAGATCATGGGATTACAGAGATTGTCATTTGGATTTTGGTTTCTTTCCCCGAACAAGCCGCGGACACGGGGCAAATCACTTACCTTCTCTGGATCTCAGGTGTCTCTTCGTGATGATGGAGATGAGAACCTTGCAGACTTGTGGTCAGAGTTAAATGCGGTGAGATGAGAAAAGAGCAAAGTCAGTAAACGGAGAGTCTGTTCCTTCCCTGTTTCTCTGCACACCCAGAGCACCTGGAGTGGGTTGCCCTCAATTTTGCCCCAGTTAGAGAGACTCCAACCCATCCTAGTGTTTCCAGGATACAATCCCCAATCGTTGGGTAGTTTATGACACCTGCTGAACAGCCTCATTCTGGACCAAGCTCTCCCTCATTCCCCATCCCAGTCACCTGACCTTCTTCCCCTGGGGGCATCTGCAAGCACTGTTCCCTCTCCAGGAACACTCTTCTCTCCCATCTCTGCTTTGTTCTCTCCTTCTCATTGTTCACATCCAGGCCCACTTGTCGCATTAGTAATGATTCCTGCCCAGAGTAGGAATCTTCAGAGTAGACCAGTCCTCTGCTGCCTTCTCATGGTGCCTGGGTCTTTTTAAAAAAATTATTTTCCCTCCCAGAATCAGTCTCCATGAGAGTGAGCATCATGTCTGTTTTTATTCTCCAGTGGGTTTCTGGTGTCCATCACAGCCCCTGACACGTAGTTGCTCCATGCATATTGTTGAAGAATTAAGTGATGCTGTTCTCCAGGTGTTGGCACCAATGATCGGCAGCTTCCTAAGGACCAGGGCGGTGTCTTCTGTTCCTATGGTGTTCGTGGCGGGCCACTTCATCCCAGTCCTGTCCCCAGAAAAATGATGCTGCATTAGCCTTGGTCTCGTGAACATCACCCTTACCTTTCAAGAGCATCTACAAGAGTCTGGATGAAGTTCTATGCCACGCCTGCCACTTCCCAGACTGTTCTCTCTCTCCTTTTCCTTTCAACAGAAAATCCGTCCACCAGGCCCAGCTTAGACACCTCCTCCACTGTGAAGCCTTCCTTGGTGTCCCCTTCGCACCATTTGTCATCTGTTCTGCCCTCTTTGGTACAAGCAGAACAGATTTCAGTCTGCTCTCTGTGAATGCAGCTGCTGGTGTGCTGAGCTGAGCTGTCAGCTGGTCTACCCTCTGGCTAAGCCCCAGGTCCTTAACACCTTTCACCTCAGGACTGGCTCCCACTTCCTGCCCCTCCCCACTTTTCCTTCCTCCTTTGCCCCCACTGTTGCAGGTATACGGAACATTTTTCAGTTCTTCAAGCCTACCACAACCTCACACTTCTGAGCTTAGACATATGCTGTTCTCAGACTCAAACGCTCTTCCCTCCTCCTCCTCTCCATCTGCCCAGTTTTTCATTATCCTCCACACCCTGGCGTTAAGGCTGCTTCCACAGGGAAGCCTTCCTTGGTTGCCTGGGTCAGGCTGGGTGCTGTGTCTCTTGAGCCCTTCTCACTTAATGCGGTTTTCTGTCTTCCCTGCAGGACATGTGCTCCGTGAAGATGGGTTGGTCAGGGTTACTTGGCTTACCCAGCACTTATTAGGGGCTTAATAATTGCTTGGTGGATGAATGAATTAAATCTGCCTTAGTCACTGTTGTCACCTTCATTCTGGAGGGCTGAGAAATGTTTGGGGGGAGGGAAGGGATGGAACTGAGTTCTGTCCTGCTCCTGTCGGTCCCCCCCCCCCCCCCCCAGTCAATGCTTCCAGAGGTGGCAGGGAAAGAGCTCCATGGCAGCGGGGACCACTCTCATCCAGCTCTGTGTCACCAGCACAGGCCTGGACACACAGCAGGGGCCCTACATTGTCTATCATATTACAATTGTATGAAATGTATTGAGAGACTTGGTTGTACCACCTGGGTCACCTCTGACAGGTTCCTTTCCCTCCCTGGGCTCAGTTTCCGGATCTGCAAAGTGGAATTTTGAGGGTTAAGTGAATGCAAATTCGCAGAGTTAGGCCACAGAGCAGAGTGCAGAATGGGAGCCACTTGCCACTTTGCCCCCTGCCACGTGGAGTTCTTTATCCCGACAAGGGCTGGCTCTGAGCTCTGACCGGTGGAACCCAGGCCTGGAGGTCGGGCCGAACCTCGGCAGCTGGGAGCTGGCGCGGCCCTTGGGGACTCCTGGGCCCCCTACCTCCTCCCGCCCCTGCCCCGACCGGGCTGCTGCGCCGCGTCCTCGCTGGTTTGCTTTCGAGACACACCTGGCCGCTGACCCGCGCCCTGGGCTCCGCGCCGCTGGCCTCCACCCCCCGCCCCGCGCCGCCCGCGCTCCTGGAAGTTTGAGCTGCGGGCGGTGAGTCACAGCCCTTTTTTTAGCAGCCGCGTTGGATGTGCAGCGTCACACCGAGGCTCCTGAGAGCCTGGCCACCGCCGCCGCCGACGTCAATGCGGGAGAGCAGGGCGCAGACCCGGCGCTGGGCTAGGTGCGGGGTTGGGGAGGGGGGAGGGACTCCGGCCCGTGCCCCTCGTCCCAGCGCTGCCACCGGACCCCGCCGCCTTTGGAGCTGCCAGGCTGCCCGAGAGCTCTCCAGGGACGCTCCTCCATAAGGGCAGGGGTGTGGGGGGGCGGGGATGCGGGGGGGGGGCGGGAGGGGGAGAGCGCCCCAGCCGGGTCGGTCTGCGCGACTTCCGGGCCTTGGAACTGGGAAAGGGTGGGCTGTGGTGATGCAGGGGGAGAAAAACCGGGAAGCAGCCATCTGTGCCTCTGTCCAACTGTAACCCTCCCATCCAGTCACCTGGACAACCACCTTCCATCCATCCAGGCATTCTTTCACGCTCTGAATCATTAAAAACCCTTTCTTCCTCCCATCCATCCATCCATCTATCCATCCATCCATCCATCCATCCATCCATCCATCCATCCATCCAACCATCCTTCCAACCATCTACCCACCCCACCGCATTGTTCATCCACCAGCTTGCTCTTCCTCCTAACTACCAGCTTTCCCATCCGTCCAAGCTTTTATTCACAGCTAAGTCACTTAAGACCCTCTCTTCCTCCCATCCAGTCATTGTTCCACCCATCCACTCATCCACCCACCCACCCACCCACCCAGTCCATCATTCATCTACCCTTCTGTGGCTCCACTCAACGACCTGCTTTCCCAGCCAGGCATTTGACGTCCTAAATCACTTAAGGTCCTCCTTCCCCACATCCATCCCACGAGTAATACACTCATTTGTTTACCTCCCACCTATCTATTTGTCTCTGTTCGTCCTTCCGTCCACCTATTCATCTACCTACTCATTCATTCAAATTAGCATCCGCTAGGCTGGATGCTGACCGCACCAAGATGATTAGGGCAGCATCCCCACTCTTGCAGAAATCAGAATCAGCATGATTTAATGTGTCCCAGGAAAGAAATCTCTGTCCTTATTCCTCTCCAAATTGAAGAAATATATGAATAGAGTCCTATTACAGGAGGATAATAATAATAATAATAATAGTAATAGTGATAGCAACTGCTAACAATTACCGAGCATGATTTGCCAAGCTTTTTGCATACAAGTATCTCACTGGATCCTCACAGCAGCCCAAGAGGCAGGTACTATTATGATGCCCAATTTTCAAATGAAAGAAATAGAGACTCACAGAAGTTAAGAAACTCCTGCTACAGATCTATGAAATGACCAAACAGGATTAGAGTCCAGACTTCGACTTCCAAACTAGTGCTTCTAGTTGCTTTACAAGCCTTTGTTATCAGAGAGAGGTAACACATTAAAAGGATGTAAGTTGGATCAACTATACCATGTCCCTGGGTCTCAGGTTTCTTTTCTGTATAAGTAGGGGCAGAGATTATGTATATTCAGAGATATTGGATATGCTCAGCCTAGCACCGATTTGGAAGAACTAATGTGACTGATGAACTTACTACTGGCCAATATCAGAGAATCAGAGTGGGGTCCAGGGGAAATGAAACATATCTATCACTATCATCTATGTTCATTACAGAGCAATTAAAGGTAGTAAAAAAAAACCCTCTTGTGATTCTATTATCTAGAAATAACAGCTGCTAACATTTAGTTTATGTTTTTTAAAATGTTTACTACCCACGTGTATGGATTATACACGTTCTTAAAAAATGTAGTGTGACATGAACATCTTTCCATGGGTTTACCACACTTTGAAGAAATCTACTCAGAGAAAATTAGCTGCTGTCTTGGTTGCTGCCCCTCTTCTGATAATTTCCCTCCTCCTGTCTTGCTGTTTCTTCTCTTCCTCCTTCCTCATTTCAGCCAGGAGTCCTAGTTGCAGACAACAGAATCCAGTTAAACTAACTAACTCTAGTTAGTTTACAGAGAAAGATGTTTATTAATAAACAGATGAATGGTGTTTATTACGATTTCTGTTGTTAGAGGATTAT
Source organism: Mustela nivalis (assembly GCF_964662115.1). Classification (NCBI taxonomy): domain Eukaryota; kingdom Metazoa; phylum Chordata; class Mammalia; order Carnivora; family Mustelidae; genus Mustela; species Mustela nivalis. The sequence continues at coordinate 131,124,408 of NC_139022.1, forward strand.
TACTAAATTGTTCATACAGTTGCTGGGTGGGCTGAATCCATGGTCTGGGATGAATACCAGAAAGACAACAGCTCTGCAGATGACACAACAGAACCAGGCCACCAACAGAGCTGCACGATGAGGACACTGCTGCCATGGCCACTGATTCTAAAATCATGCCCCCTCTGCCACCACCCACTAGCCAAATGCATGTCCCCCACTCTGTCTTCCCTCCTGGATTCAGTTCCAAATCAAAGTCTTGTGCAGATACATCTAAATTGGCAGAACTTAAATCCCATTGGAACCCCAGGAATTTCCTACACAGATTTTAACTTTCCAGGTTTTGTACACTGAAGTGGGGTTGAAGAGGGCATTACACGTGCCAGTCCCTAGGACCAGTTCCTGGTTATTTAACTAGAGAAGTTTGTGGAGTTTATCTTGTTGAGTATTCTCATTTTACCAAGAGGGAAGCTGAAGCCTACAGGTAGAGCTTTCCAAGGCTACCATATAAGTTTATGTTGAGAGAGAACTGGAACTGGGGCTGTAGCAGGATGTCACAGGACCTCTAGGACACTGGGGATGGTGGCATTTCCCTGTGCTGGATTTAGAACTTCACAGAATTAGATCTAGTCTGGTGGGTAGCCTATAAACCCATGAATGCAAAAACTCTAACTACCTTGATTTCCTACGAATCAATCTAATTCTGAGCCTGAAGTCCTGGCACTGGCAGGAAATTCTATCTCAGGCATTAATGGGGTCCCTTCCCTTACCAGGGTTGTCAGAATTAGAGAAGCTCAGGTGGTAGACTATTGTCATCATTGCTGCTGACATCCTCTTCTCTCATCAGCATGGGAGGTCCATTTGCATCACAGCCCCAGGAAGTGGGTACTATACTCCCCATTTTAAAGATGGGGAAACTGAGGCTTGGAAGGGTGATTTGCTTCTTCCAGGATAAAACCACTAATGAGCAGCTGAGTTGAGGTCCCAGTGGCTTCCCATGAAGCTGTACCCTAGTTAAACACATTTATCTGGGAGACTCATTCCCGAACCTGTATCTTTGTGCATGCCATCCCCTACTGTGAACAAACTATTTCTTACATCTGAATCGAGCACTGTTCTCTTTCTCTTTGGGGTTGAGGGGGTGAGAGAGCTTAGTTATTTTGAATGAAAAGCAAAAGCACCTATGAGCTGCAACTCCCAACCCAGCCATAGTGAGTCGAAGAAAGAATGCCATTGTTGCTTCACTGGAATTTATTCATTTGTCAGATGTCAGTTGAGGGTCTTCTGTGTTTCCACTACTGTAGGCTAGACACTGAGATACGAGGTGAAGGATGAACTAAACACAGACTGATCTCATGGACTGTGTGTGCCAGTAGGAAAGACAGACCACAAACCACAAAGCTAGAATACTGTGAGAGACCTGCTGAGCTATGACAGACGGAGATCAGGCTTGACATGGAAACAGAGAAAGGAACCTGAACTAGTCTGGAAGGGAGGTGTATCAGTTACATATTACCAAAATAAATCTGCATAACAAATTGCCCCCAAACTTGGTGGCTTAAAGAGCATTCGTATAGCTCATGAGTCTAGGTAGGCAGGTGGGTTCTTCTGGTCTCAGTTAGGCTTACTCAAATATCTGTGTTCAGCTTCAGGTCAGGGAGCTGGCCCTGCTGGTCTTGGATGGACTCTCTCACATATTTGGACATGAACTGGCTATTGGTTGGTCAGTAATGGCCTTGGCTGAGGTCCGTTCTACTTTATCTCTGCTCTGCTTCCCATATGTCTTTCTCCAGCAGACCCATTGGGGCAGGTCCTCATTGTGAAAGAAAAGGAGATAAAATGAAGGGCAAGGGCTCTTTTCAAGCCTCTCTTTGTGGGACAACTGTTACAAATTATATTGGCCAAAGCAAGCCACATGGCCAAACTCAGAATCAAGCTGTTTGGAAAGAGATTCTACTTCCTAACTGGAAGAGCTGTTAAGCTGTCTTGCCAAGGGTGAGGATACATGGAGGAGGGGAAGAATTCAGGCCAGTTTTGCCATCTTTCATATCAGGGAAGACTTTCAGGAGGAGGTTAACTGGGAATCGGTAGTTGTTCTGTGTGGTTAGAGGCAGAGAGAGCATGAGGAGAGTAGCTGAAGATGAGGCTGGAAAGGTAAACAGAGAGAGACAGGTCATGAGGAGTCATGTAGTGACATTAAGGGGCCTGGATCTTACCCTGGTAATGGTGGGGGTAGGGGTGGATGGGAACTTGATGAGCTTCAAGAAGATTAATACTTGTGTTCTCCAAACAACACTCCATGAACAGCAACTGGAGGCAAGAATAGCAGTAAAGAATTTGTGGCAATAATCCAGGTTAGAAGTGATGGTGGCTCAAACCAAGGTACCCTTCCTGGGTTGTAGGGGTGGAGAGAAGTGATTTAAGGAGGGAGATAGGACTGGCTTATTAGCTGACTGTAAGGATGAGAGAAAAGAAGGAGTCAAGGATGATGACACTTTTCTGGCTGGCTCTGTGGAACGGATGGTGGTTTATTACCAAGACAGTGGCATCTTGGTGTGCAAGAGGTTTGGACATAGTGAGTTTGAGGAGTGTGACTGCCAGAATAATGGCTGCCCAAAGATGCCCACATCATAACTTCCAAAACTGTGACTATGTTACATTATGTGTCAAAGAGACTTTGCAGATGTGAGTAATTTAAGAATTTTGAGATGGGGGAGATTATCCCGAATTACCTGGGTGGACCAATACAATCATAAGAAGGAGCCCCCAGGGCAGAGGCAGAGTAGGAGATGTGACCACAGAAGCAGAGGTTAGAGTGGTGCTGGGCCAGGAGCCAACAAGGGCAGTGAGCTCTAGAAGCCGAAAAGGACAAGACAATAGATTCTCTCTTGAAGCCTCTAGAAGGGACACAGCCCTCCTGACATCTTGATTTTAGCCTACTGAGACTGATTTCTTATAATAAGCATGTGATGTTTTAAGCTATTATGTTTGTGGAAATAGGAAGCCAGTGCCAGAAGCAGGTGGGCTCTCCAAGTGGGGATGAGCTGGAGCCCCAGAGAAACATCCAGGATGTAGACATGGACCTGATGGAGAGTTGTGGGCACAGGGACTGGATGGGAGGTCCCAGGGAGTGTGGAGTGGGAGGGAGGACAGCCTGGAGCTGGCTCAATACAGTGGGAATCTTTGAAGGAAAATGAGCAGGTGGACCTGGAGAAACACAGGGAAGTCTAGTGGTGGGAAATCCAAGGACAGAGTTTCAAGAAGGAAACTGCTTCTGTACATGACCACAGAGCGATCCATACGATGACTAAAAGTGCCTGTTGGATTTGGTGGTCAAGAGCATATGTAGTCTTAGGGGCAGCAGTTTCAGAAGCCCAGCAGGATTCAGCCAGTCTGTTGTCAGGGAGATCTAAGTGGGAGGTGAGGATCTGGAGACACATACTTTCTTAGATCGTTGACATTGGGGAAAGAGATAAAACAGTAGCAGGAGAAGGTTGGGGGATTAAGGGAGGACTTTTTTTTTTTTTTTTTAAACATTAGAGAGAGAGAGAGAGATATGAATAAGTTTAGTTTTTTCTGGAAGGAGCCAAACTAGGAAGCTGGAGGGTAGTCAAAGATGAAGGATGGAGGGAGAGTTTACGATGAGATCAGGTCTTAGGGGACATGTGTTGGGATCCAAGTGCCAGCGGGGATCAGCCTTGGATTCAGGAGGATGATCTTTCCATCAGGCATAATGGGAAGGAGGCAGAGACAGGTGTGTAGGTAGGAATGGGTGTGGGAGACAACTTTGAATGACTGGTTAGTGTGTTCAGACATTTTAGGACAATTCCTTTCTGACTCATTAAATCGCCACTGAAATTTCACTACTTGGATCAAGAAAATAGAATTTAGAGAGGATAGAGAGACTGGGCTAGTGGTCAGTTGATCAGCATAGAAACCAGAGCCAGAACTAAAAAAAAAAAAAAAAAAAAAAAAAAAAAAATTCATCTTAAGAATCATAACAACATAAAATACAGGAATTGCCATACTGGGACAGTCTCATGGTCCGTGCAGGTTGATGCTCTCCTGCCAACAGAGGTCCCATGGGATGGGCACCCAGAGGGCACAGTCATGCTGTACCCACCCCTGCTCTTGGTTAAGAGACAGAGAAACCACTTTGCCCTGACGTCAACCGTAAAGGTTAGGTATATCCCAGCACCCATTTATGGCTCCAGCTCCTCTCCGACTGCCTGCACCATCCCCTTGGGGTTCCGTGTTTCCTTGGTTTATTTCCCACTGTGTGACACAGAAGTCTAACATATTTATTTCCATCATACTTTGTCTGAGATTCAAAGAATGACCATTCATCCCAGGAGGCATCAGATGCAATAAGGCAAATGAAGCACAGTTAGCACATCGTAAACCCTGACATGTCATAAACAATTCATAAAGGCTAGTGAGGAGGAGGATAAAGAAGCTGGGTCTGTCTTCAATAACTGTCATGCATTATCTCTCCTATTTTACAGAAGAGCAAAGTAAGGAAGGCTCCGTGAGTTTCCATCATTGATAAAGGAGATCAGAGGAGAAAAAAAATTAGAGGTCAAGGAGCAATTCATTGCAAAGTTGAAACTCAGGGTTTGGGCTAGAAGCTGAAGAAGTCACAGCTTGGAAATGCATTGAGCCCACCTCCCATAACCCCCTGTCCCACCCCCATGCCAGCCCCAAGGCTGCATCTGCCAGCTTCTTGGCCATTAAGTGCAGGGTCTGAACCCAACTCAGCTGAGCCCCGGGGCCAACCAGCCTGACATGGATCCTTCAGGTCCAGAGCAAGAAAAGATCCATTTTATTTATTCTACGCTCGTGATGGAAATAGCCCAAAAAATGTCCTTGTGCTTACTAAGCTATTTCCTAGCCGAAGCCAGCCAGAGAATGTTAATTATCTCATCTTTTTTTCCCCTCCATGATGAATTATTGACTTCCAGTTCATGCTATCTTTAATTGCAAGGTATTCCAGAATGAGCAGGTTATCAAAAATGTGCAAGGGGGAGAGGTTTGGTTTAGCACTGCGAGGCTGAGGTGGGAAAATTTATCCTTATTTATTTACATGGTAATGGGATGAGATTTTGCCAGCTTGTTAATGGGTTCTTAAAGAGAAACAGGCTTCCTGTGGCCTAGTTAGAACGATTGGTTGCTCAGCTGCCACATAAAACACAAAATCAGGAAGGCAATGGATCCCTTTTTCTAGATTATTTTTCTGTGTGGGGAGAGATCTGCATTATTTGTCTGGGTCAAGGGATTTGTAATTTATAGTAGGAGGCAAGGTGGAAGGCTGGACACAGCTGCTGTCTGGTTTAAAGAGACCAGCCCTTGACTCTGCCACCAACCAGTTCTTTGCCTCGGATGGTGCATTCAATTGCTCCTAAGTGTCAGTTTCTCTATCAGTCCCATGAAGAAGGTCATGCTTTGCCCTAAAGCAACTTAGCAAGTTCATAGTAAAGACAAGATTAAAAACTTGGTTTTAAGAATGCCTAATGATTATGAGTATTTTGTATCTCTGAGGAGCACACGTGATTTTCCGGAAAGCAAGAGACAGGTCCTAATCACATTTAAAAATAAACCCTAGCATTTTCTAAGTGCTTGTCCAATTACTCCAAATAACGTTCATTCCAGAGGCTGCTAGTGGGGTGAGTCACGTGATGAATGTATTAGATTGTGGCACAGCCAGAGACAGGCTGCTGTGTCTCATTCCCAGATGGAAGAGGAGGCAGCCAGGTCCACAGATAACCCCCACTCCCTCCCTGCAGCCATTGGTTTCTCTTCCCTAGAGATGCTGGGAAACCTCTCTGGGTCCTTCCTACTCCATCTTCTTGATCCTTTTGGTCTTCTCATTTATTCAGTGAATGAATGAATGTTTGCTGAGTGCCTCCTATGTGCCAGGCACTGGGCTAGGCATGGGTAGACACATCATCTGGGAGAATTAAGTTAAACCGACACAGAAGTAAACACACAGTCACAGAGGGAGAGAAGACAGGGGCTTTGAGAGAGAGGGTACCAGAGGTGGGGGGTGGTGTCAGTTTACATCAGAGGGTCAGGAAAGGCCTCTCTGTGGTTACTAAATTGGGACTGACACCCCAAAGATGGACTGTTCCGATAGAGAGGACGGACTGTTCCGATAGAGACCATTCCAATCGGAGGGAATAGCATATATGATGACACCGAGTAAGGAAGAGCTTGGCGTGCTGGAAGACTCAAAGGGGTGGTGTGTGTGAGTGTGTGTGTGAGTATGCACACACAGGCAGGGATGGCTCATGCAGAGAGAGCAAAGGTTTGGGGCAGGTAAAGTGGGCCTGGGTCGAACCCTGCCTTTGCTACCTGTATTCTGGATAATCCTGGGCAAGTCCTATCACCTCTCTAGATCCTGTTTCTTCCTTTGTAAAAAAAAACAAAAAGAATAGATGCTAAGTAGCTCATGAGGCCTACTGAAGTTCAAAGTTCACCACAACAAAATAAAGCAAACCAAAGTTCACCACAATAGCCCATGAGGCCCTCTTAACTTGGCCCATGTTATCTCTTGGAACTTCTCTCTGACTGGTCTCTCCCTCCTTCCCTTAGCTCCAGCCAACTGCCCACTTTGCTGTTTCTCATACATACTAGACATACTCTACCTTAGTGCCTTTACACCTGCTGTTTTCTCTGCTGGAAGAGCTTTTCGTCTGAATGTCTTACTCCTCACTTCCTTCAGTCTTCATTCAGATATTGTATGCTCAGCGAGGCCTTCCTGACTTTATTTAAGATTATCACCTCCATTGTAGTGTAAGCATTCATCCTTGCTCCTGGCTTTATTTTTCTCCATAGCACTTAGTACCATCCAGCCCACTAGGTATGTATTTTATGCATCACTTTCCCTCCTCACTGTAGTATCCCTAGCATCTAAGGAGAGTGCCTGGGTTATATTAGGTGCTCAATTAATAATGTTGAATATTTGCAAGATACTTAATAAGGCGAGAGCAATGATGCTTCACACATGTATAATAGTTGCAGTCCTTTTATCTTCTTTTTCTTCCTAGTCAAAAAATGCTGTGCCACTTGGACCCATAGAAACTGGGTTCCTCTGTTCCATTTGAGTAAATCCCAGCTTTGCCAACTCTGTGCCTATACCAAACACCCCCTTTCCGCAAGATCTTATGTAAGTCCATGTCCTCCACAAATCCTTCCCCAGGCTGCAGGCATCTGGCCCACCTCTGACCACTTCTAGCACCTTCAGTGACTATTTCTTACATGGCTCCTATTATTGAGTACTCTGTGACATCTCCTGCCCTCCCTCCCCCCATTTAACCTTGTGATGACTGTGTTTTCTAACTAAGGCTTTGAATCATGGACTCAGAATTTTTGAATAGGGAGGGATCTCAGTGATGGTTTTCTTCAGTTTTACATCACAGGGCACCTTCTGCAAGCTTCTGGAGCTTCTGTTTGATTTATTTTAACTCTCTTATTTGTTTGGCAAATGTTTATGGAACACTGCTGTGCTCCAAGTCTTGGGTTGGGTAGTGTGTTACGATGGTGAACCTGACATAGTTTGAACTCTCAGTTTCTGACACGTTGGTGTGCTGCACACAGTAGACGCTGAATAAATCTCTGCTAAAGGAATGAATGGATAAGCATTCACTGCCAATTGGAAGATGATTACAGGAAACAGACTTAAAAATAATGAGGTTGGCTTTATAAACTATATGATGTCAGTCTTTTTGGAATCATAAATACTATTCCATGAAGATTTGGGATGGATAGAGGTGTGAAGGGAATTGGAGAGATCCCAAGAAGCCCAGAAGAAGGAGTTGAATTAACCTCCCATTGGAAGACCCATCAAAGCTCAGAGGAAGGGCAAGGATGGGATGGGTGCTGGTTACTATTGGCTTAGAGGGGATCAGCTCTCAGTGTCAGGGAGGTGAAGGATGCTATACTCTGGCATCTAAGATCTGCTTGGAAAAACCCCGAGATCCAGCAGGAGGTTCTAACCTTCTCGCAGGCGACCCCTGCTCCAATGGACAGAATTCTCTTACTGTCTTGCAAGTGATCACTTATGGGAAACAGTTTTATGCTTGGCAACAGCACACACTGTCAAATTCATTTATTTTGCTTCCAGTTTGCTCCCCGAGGGGGACATTGTACTGCCAAGTGGCTCTGCCTATGTGCCAGGCTCCAGTGGCTTCCAGCACCTGGGGGTCTGATTTCCAGCGATGCTACACTCCATCACTCAGCCTGAGAACATCTTAATTTAGCACAAAGTGTGACTGCCAGGCTGAAAGCTGCTCGGGGTAAAGAGTTGTCAGTGGTGGTCACTGCTAGTTGCAAATATGGCCAGTCTCTGAATCTTGGTTTCTTAGAGACTGTGACCCATTTGGTGTTGTTTCTCATTCCAATATGATACCATCATCATCATCATCACTGCCACCACCACCGGCATCACTATCATCACCATCAATTACCAGTACAGATCAAGCCCCATCAGATAGGTTTGCAATTATCCTGAGTGGGGGCAATTTTCTGGGTGGGGAAGCCCTGATCAACAAGATATTGGTCCTGTAGCAACCTCTGTAAGATTTTTCAATAAAGAAGTTGTTTCTATTCTACCAAGACCAAACCAAGAATCACAAGTCTGAAAACAATGCTATAAAACTGGCAGGTGCAGAAATAAAGGTGGGAGAAAACTCAGGACAAGATGAGGATTTAGCAAAAGTGCCCAAGCTATGAATCAGAAGACCTGGGCTCTAGTCCAGGGATTTTGGTTTTAATTTGGAGACTCTGCTGGGAGTATCAGTAACTTGGCTTCTTTGGACTAAAGTCAATGTTTCTATCAACTGCGATCAATAATGCTTGCCCGATCCTACCTCAGAAAAAAAGTGGTGGAAATTGAGTAAGTTAGTGGATAGGCAAGCTTAGGAAGGACAAACAAAAGAGGGGCATATAAGAAACTCTATGAGAGGTGTGTTAGATGTTGTATATTTAAGATGTTATAGTGAAGTGAGGTTGGCACTAAGGATTCTAGGTTATAAATGACAGAAACTCAACTTATAATAAATTAAGCAAGAGGAAAAGGGACTTGATTGGTTATATCATCGAAAAGTCCAAGGTTGAATCTTGCTTCAGGCTCAGCTGGATTCAGGACAAAAAGATGTTGTGAAGACCCTGACTCTGGACCCAGCAATCCTCTTCTCTGTGTGGTGCCTCCATTCTTCAACTTTGTGTAAAGGCAAGAGCACTGGAACAATACAGCCTCTCAAGTTCAAGCCTGGCAGAAAAATGTGAATGCCTCCTTCTTCTTGATCTTGCAAGCAAAGTCTCTCAATTAACTTTAATTCAACCTGATTAATTTGATGAATCACATGGCTATCCTGAACTAATCACTATGACCAAGGAATGGAACTGGCTTAGACCTAGGTGTCGGGACTCAAGTTCTATCCCTGGAGTATAGGAGGGAGCCCCATATATATCACTGTATGAAAATCAAGGGGCATGTAGTGATATAGTGATGAAGTATCAGAATGCAGCAAATATCCACCAGAAAGACTAACTTGTGAGAAACTCTTGGGTGGAAAAAAATATCTAAATCAGTCATGACCAGCAGCAAACAGCCATCTGTTTAAACTAGAATCTCTTTATTATCCTACTGTTTCCTACAGATATGGGCTTACACCTTACAGATAAATGTCGTTCATGTCACATTTTACATTTTCTAGAAAGGACCCAGGCTCACTAAGTGTTTTCTTCAAATGGCAGGAATGATCAAGGCTGGAACAAATATCTTCAAGCTCTCTACCTCACTCAAATGCAAAGTGCTTATTTGGTGATTAACCATGCAGTGATTATGCTATGGTTTACATTTTTATTTGTATTGTGATTTTAACTCATATAATTTTTCAAAAAAATTTTTAATGAGTTCATGGCTTGTCTTCCCATCCAGACAGTGATTTTCTTGAAGGTAGAGACTATATTTCATGCTGCTTTGCCTAATGCTATATGCTCAAAAAGTGTTTGTTGGTTTTCTCTAAATTAAATATTCTGATCAAATATTTTTCATCAGAGCTATAAACTCTAATAAACAAAAGTACTATGTAAAGGAAATGTAAATACCACTAGGATTTGAGGCAAACAAATTCATTTCCATATTAAAAGCTTACTAACCATGGAAGCTTCTTTGGTGACTACAGGATAGGATTGTAGCTATTCAAGTACCTTTGATAAGATGGCAAGATTATAAGTGCTACTCATTTTTCCAGGCCCATGGCAGCCAAAACTAATCAATCATGCTACTCTTTTCTATAAATCTGGATGTAGCTTTAGCATTTGTCTCAATATAGCACTTTCGGAGGGCATTACTGACTGATTAAGGTATTGGCCCAAGAATGGACCCCATTTTTCATGCAGCAAGTCATATTTTCTGCCATGTGTAGTTGCTCTCTTTGACCAAACTGAGAGCTTTAGGGGATACATGTGTGGAGCTGGACAGAATAAAAAGGGTATTTGCTCAGTTAGCCAGAAGAGTCAATTCAACCCTGCAACCTAGGATGGCAGGAGACAAAGGGAAACCACCTCATAGTTGACATTAAACTATATACTCTTTACTACCACCTAATCCTGAGTGCTAAGACCAAGTCTCTAGGAGTGGTTAGTGGGTCAAATTTTCTTTGATGCTTACGAGTCTGATAAGATGGATACATTTATGTGAATTTGTCTTAGAGAACTCACTCACTCATTGACAAATCTGGAGTAGAAACTACTATGTGCCCCATTAACCAGGGAAAACTTTTGGAGGGAATCAGGAGAGATTTTACAGAAGAGATGGCATTTCAACTGGCCTTTGCAGGGTATAAAACTTGTTCAGGAAAACAAAGTGTGTATGTAGGCAAGGAGGGGTAAGACTGTTGGGTCAGAGAGGATGGCAACATTTTTTGCAATGTTTGTCAAAGAAATACATGAGTACGATGACTTAAATATAGTTTGTGATTCAGGAATAATCAATCATCCATTGTTGCTATTACCCCTGCATTATATGTGTACATAAACAATATATGTCAGGAGGTCAAGGGGAAAGAATAGAGTGAGATCAGATATTTGAAGAGCCTTGAATATCCTATTAGAAAGTTTGGATTTGCCCAATGAACAATCGGCGCCAATTGCCTTATTTCAGTAGGAGAGATGGGATAACTGAAAATGAGTAGATTGCCTTGGTTGCAGCACAGAGTATGGCCAGGAAGGGTTTGCAAGACCAGAAGACAGAGATGAGCAGGAAGAAGCCACTACACTTCCTTACCTGTGATGACAATCTGAACTGGGACAGGGATCATGGTGTGGGGAGGAGGCAACAGAATAAAGAGAGACATCATGTTCAAGTGATGCCAAAGACGGGGTGAGAATCAATGAACTCTTTCAGATTTCTGGCCATCAAGATCAAATTGAAAGAGGGGCAAGTTGCTAAAGCTGTCAGATTAAGTAAATACATAGGGCACACAGTTAACTTTGCATTTTAGATAAACAACAAGTTCTTTTTAGTATATTTAAGTATCCCAAATATTGGATTTAACTGGGAATTTTTTATTGACCTACAAGTTGACCAAAACTGAATGGAAATCACTGGTGCTTGTGGGGAGCCATGCAGCAGAAACAAGGAGTCACGTACTAAGCGAGGCCTGAGGAGTGAGGGATGTAACCGATTGACCCTAGGAATGCAAGGAGTCCGGTACCAAGCGGAGCCTAGGAGTAAAGACTATAGATTAACTTAAGGAATGTGAGTGCTTTCACGGGTGACGTTTGATGGATACCAGGAGTCCTGGGAGAGGCACATGATCTGGGGAGCCATGGAAACCTATGGAGTCACATAGGTGCTCACGAGCATGCCGCATGCACACAGATAATGTCATAGGTAGCCCTTCTGATTGGTAGTTATGTTAGCTGTGGTGTACTCTTATTGGATATAGTTTGTACTCGGTGGGTATATACTGGGGGTCTTAGACTGACCCAGGGTCCCGGCGGTAATTATCAATAAAGAAGCTTGCCACTCACCTCGTCTGCGGGTCGTTCTTGCGGGCCGAGAGCGACAGGTGCTGACAATCAGGAAACCACTGACGTGCTCTTCAGAGACAGTTTCACTGCAGCAGTGTGAGTGGAATCTGGAAGTTGGTGGGTGGATGAATGAGCTGGTGACAAGGAAACAAAGATGGTGAGGAAGTGAGGGCAGCAAGGGAGTGAGATTAGTGAGGGGCCAATTCTATGCAGGATTTTGGTGGCAAAAGAAGGTGAGAAATAGAGAAGTAGCCTGAGAAGAGAAGAAAATTCTTTGTTTTGTTTTAGAAAAAGAGGGAGACTTTGGGGGGAAAAATGCAGAAAGGGAAGTGAATGAAAGAAACAAGAAAGAGGAGATCATCCCTGAAGTGAGATTCTAGAGGAGGATGAAGAGAACAGTGGAGAGAAGTCTGTCTTGGACAGGACATGGAAGAGTTGAGCTGAGAGGGAAGGAGGCAGGGAGGAAGGATGGATAAGTCATGGCATACATAATCTGGGCTTATAGGAAAGAAGGTGAAGGAGTGTAGGCAGGACAGACCTTTTTTCTTTGTTGTCTAGGAAGGGTCATCATTGATAAGACCTGGTGGCAGTCCTTCTGCAAGAGCGGGATTTTGAATTAAGGGCCATGATCAAGGGAATGTCTTGAGTACTAGAAAGTGGAGTGCTTAGAATCAGCAACTACTGCCTGAGGCCAAAAAACGGAGGTGAGGATATACAGGAATGTGTGGTGGAAAAAGGGCATCAAGTTTAGAGGTAGATAGACCTGGGTATGGGCTCTGGCTCTGTGTGTATCTAGTAGCTTTTTCCTAGGTCATGCTGTGTAACATACAGCCCCCAGGTCTCAGTAGCTTACAGAAACATTCTTTCCTTCCTTCCTTTTTCTTTTTCTTTCTTCCCTCCCTCCCTCCCTCTCTCTCTTCCTTCTTTCTTTCATTCTTCTTTCTTTCTCGTATTACATGGTGGTAACTGTAGGTGAATTGTTATAGTTCTTCTGCAGATAGTGGTAGGGTTCAAGTCTATTTCTTTTCTTTTTTTTTTTTTTTAAGATTTTATTTATTTATTTGACAGACAGAGATCACAAGTAGGCAGAGAGGCAGGCAGAGAGAGGGGGGAAGCAGGCTCCCTGCCGAGCAGAAAGCCCCATGTGGTGCTCAATCCCAGGACCCTGGGATCATGACAAGAGTCAAAGGCAGAGGCTTTAACCCACTGAGCCACCCAGGCACTCCTCAAGTCCATTTCTTATTCCAGGAGTCAGGCTAGGAGATCAGAAGCTACTGGGGCAAGACTCCTCATGGCAGAGGATACACGAGCAAGAAGCCAAACTGAACAAAGCAATCACACTTTTTTTTCTTGGATGACTTATGCCATGTTTGCTCATGTTCCATTGGCCAAAGCAAGTCAAATGACCAAGCCCTGCATCTGTGGTGTAGGGAAACAGTCTTCACTGTGTGGAGAGGGAAGTGAATATTTATAAATAATAATACAACCTATAAAATCTGAAGATTTTATAATTCTGGGAAAGTTACTGCAGCTTCCTCGGCTTCAACTTCCCCATGTATCATATGGTGAAATTAGCATCTGTTTTCTAAGATCTGCGGGAGTATTAAATGAGATTAATGTGTGTAGAAAACCTACTACAGTGCCTAGTACATAACAGACGCTATAAATTTGTATGAGATTGCCTTGCCTTGGTGTTGAAATTACATAGTCCACAATCATAGGAAATTAAATTTTCTGCTCTACATTTTCCTTCTTTCAAGTGACTGGATGGTCTGTAGGATGCTTGTTGGCTCTAAAACTTTCTATTTAAAAAAAATCTTGTACTAAATAATCAAAGAGTCCCTTACCTCAGAAGAACCCTCTAGCTTAAGGGGAAACTCTAAGTTCATTAGTGGTTTCATTTGGTCTGTATCTCCTTGGCCCAGCCAACTAGCAAGGGCAGAGGGAAGACTTATTCGCATAAACCTTAGAAATCTATGGCAACTAAAGAGCATGGTAGATCATCTCATCCTCCATTAGCACCACTGTTTAAGTTTCACAGAGAAAGGTCAAGATATTCTCACTTCACCTGGAGTTTAGCCACCTTGAATAATAAGCTCTGCTGGTGAGATGCGAAATCTGACAGCAAGGGAAGAAATAGTTGAAGAGGAGGCATTGAAAATGCCCAGAGTCTTCCCAAGTGTCACCTGCTGCCTTGTAAATGTGTGAAAATCTTGAAATAGTGTCTGGCAGAGCTCTGGAAATGACCCACCATATGTCACTGGCTGTTCCTCAGACTGGGAACAGGGAGAGGCATGTCTGAACAACGTTCAAGTGACCAATGATATCAATTAGGATTATGAGTGGCCACAAGGTACTGAGACCAGACCACAATGGCTTACACAGAACAGAGGTTTGTTTTCTCACACAGTCATACTTTTGGAGTAGACAGACAACTGTTTCATGAGGGTTTCAAGGTCATGGGAATTTCTGGTGGGCATCAGTCCAGAAGAAGGTTGTATTGGAAAATTTTACAGGTGGCAGTTTGTACTTGAGGCATTAACCCAAGGATCTCACAAGTACATTCCAAATTTAACATATAGGTTAAGGGTGTTGACCAATGCCCAGTTTAAATACCTGGCTTTAAACCAAGCTGAGTTATATCTAATTCCCTACCATAGTTTCTATTTTGGTTTGTGGGTTTGTAAATAATAGAACAAAACCCAAGATTCGGTTCAAGTTTAAAAGTAAACAGACTTAATATACAGGGGAGGGAGATCATCACATTCAGGGAAAAACTGGTAAAAAAAAAATCATGACAACCTGAAGGGGAGGTGGGGGTTGGGCAAAATGGAGAAATGGGGGAAGGGGAGTGGGAAGCACTGGCTTCCAGTTATAGAATGAATGTCACCAGGAGAAAAGGCACAGCATAGGGAACATAGTCAGTGGTATTTTATAGTGTTGTGTGGTGACAGATGGCAGCTACACTTGTGGGGAGCACAACATAAGGTATAGAGAATTTGAATCACTGTGTTGTACACTTGAAACTAATGTAACATCATATGTCTACTATACTTCAATAAAAAAGAAATTGTGACAAACTTTCTTCCATCTTTGTCTAAAGCTCTATTATTTCTAGTGGGATAGCCATCACTTCCATCTCCCCAATTAATCTCATCTTGATGCAGCCCTCAAAGGGATCTTTGACAAATAATCAGATATCATTGCTGTGCTTTAAACCCTCCCACACTTCACTTGCATTTACAGCAAGTCCTGAACTCTTCACTGTGGTGTAGTTGGTAGACCAGCCCTTCCTCCAACCCTATCCTGCCTCACTGTCTTGTTCTAGCCATAGTGCTCACAAGCCTACTTTCTGCCCCAGGACTTCTGCATTGTGATATCCTTCACCCAGGCTACTCAAACTTCAGGGAAGGTTTGGATCCTTTCAATGCAAATGTCACCTTCTTAGGGATCTTTTCTCCCATCACCTATCTGAAGTAGCCCTCCCTACTCTCTTATTGCTTCTATCCCATTATCCCATTTTACATGTTATTATTATTACTATATGGCTATATCTTGCTTGTACGTGCTAAGTAATTTCACAATCAAGTATTTCAGATTCTCTAATCATTCTGAAAAGAAAGATATTATCATGAACCCTTAGTCGGGGAACTCTTCCTGGAGAAGAAAGGAATGGTTGGACTTGGAAGAAAGAGAAGGAGCAGGGGTTTGAAGGACCTGGATCAGGGTGCCCAGGTGAAGCCATGGGTAAGGTTTGGGAGCCTTAGCCTGTGTCAATTCCTCTTCCAAACAGACAGCAAACAGTGCCTACATCTCTGCCCCTGGCAAATCACAGACAGAATGACCTTCCTTAAAAAAAAGTATTACCAAGGGCATGGAAGCAAAATACTCTGATGATTTCATCAAAGAAAACATGTGACTCTTGCATAAACCAAAATGAATTCCCAGACCAAGGGGGTGTGGCTGAGGGACAGTTCCTGAGCTGAAGAGAAAGTGCAGGACCTTCCAAGGCATTCTGTGAAAAATAGTCTTTGGATAAAACTGCAACTTAAAAATAACCTCTGTTGGGTGTGGAGAGGAGAACAACTGAAATATTGGGGCCAGAATCCCAGAGGGCCAAATTTGGGCTAAGAAAATGCTAGACTCTAAAGATCTTTGGAAAGCAACTCCCCCCCCCCACCTCATTTGTTTACAACGAACAAAGTTTCTTAGACATAAATATGAGGAAATGGGACAATTTGTGATTTTTAAGGTGTCAAACCAGTAGGCTAATAAGTAGATCATCTTCCAGTGTGGTGAGGGAAGAAGAAAATTGGAAAAAGACAAATCTATGTTCCAAGATAAATGAATATGATACCGTTATTAGAGAACAAGATGATATCCAGATGAAGGCCAAGTGAGGAGGTTCTGATCTTTGGAGCAATAGGCATAAGGAAGCCAAATGCAGTGAAAATTGAGAACTGTCATGAGGAGGAGGCTCACGTTGGGGACAATCCAACTCTGCCACTCTTCCTGTGTGACCTTGGATGAATCACTTCACTTCTCTGACCCTCAGTTTCTTCATCTATAAAAATGGGAAAATGTCTATTTCTGAGGCATACTGTGGAGATTAAACAAAGTACTGCATAAGAACTGCCTCCCAGAGACCCAACTGTTAGAAAGCTTTGGAAAATCTTGGGATTTTTATTTCTCTTCCTTCCCCTTGGAGGGTTGGGGAAACTAGAGAGATTCAGAACTATGATGAATAAGATATAAAACAAGATGTTTGCTTTCCTACTTAGGGAGTGTAATACTTTTCTATTGTCATAATAATGTTGTGGAACAAACCATGAGAAAACTTAGTGAGTGTGCATTTAGCTCACAAATCTGCAAGTTGGCCGTTTAGTCTGGACTTAGCTGGGCAGTTCTTCTGGTTTAGGTCATGTGTTTGGAGGTTGACTGACTACTGGTTGATCTAGAGCGGCCTCAGTCTTGGGGATTGGTCAGCTTGACTCTCCTCCAGCAGACTAGCCTGGGCATGTGCTCACGGTAAAGGTAGATGAGCAAGAGTGAGTATGACCACTTGTGCAAGTCCTTTTCAAGCCTCTGTTTGGATCACATCTGCTGACATACTATTGGTGAAAGCAAGTCATGTGGTCAAATCTAGAGCCAGAGTGGGAGGCCATGACAAAGTTGCATGGAAAAGGAAATGGTTCCAGGAGGGATGAAAAAATGAAACCATGAAAGCAATTAATCTACTGCAGGGAGACTAGACAGATACACATATAAATAATTAAGTTGTATATAAATACATAATAAGCAGACATATATAATTAACATAAGATGACAGATAATAATTTTAATCCCATAGCATTTCATTGACCTTAAAGAACCTTCCCTCAAAATGTTCCAGCTTAATCACCCCCTGTGAATAAGGAGCAGGTGTCACGATCTACTCCTTACAGATAAGGAAAACCACACAGTAAGGAGTGAGGCAGGCACTTGAACTTCTGATGACAAGCTTCCCCTTCATCCCATGGCCTCTAAATCAAGAGCCACATGAGTGGAGCATGCACAAAAGGGGCAAGGACTGTCATGAGCTTAGGCAGTCAAGGAGGCATTATACAGACCAGACTCACTTGGGATGTGGATGAATACATCATGATAAGTTCTCAATCTTTGAATGAACCAAAACACACTGTGTTTGAGCAATTTTTTAAAAAGATTTTACTTATTTATTAGACAGAGATCACAAGTAGGCAGAGAGGCAGGCGCGGGGTGGGGAGCAGGCTCCCTGCTGAGCAGAGAGCCCGATGTGGGGCTCGATCCCAAGATGCTGGGATCAGGACCCAAGCCGAAGGCAGAGGCTTTAACCCACTGAGTCAAACCTCTGTTTGAGCTCAAACCCCTGTTTGAGCAATTTTATGTAGAAATTGTCAACTGTATAAACTGATAAAAGAGCTATTTTATTAGCATACATTTATAGTCAGGTTCAAATGTACAACATTCACCCACCACATCAATCTATAAGAACAACGAGGCCATTTGGGGGAACTCTGGAGTTTGAAATCAGGGACTGATATCAAAGTGGGGGAGCCAGTACAGTCTTGGAGTCTGGTGTGTTCCTGTAGTTTGTTTAGGCTGCCTAGAATAGTGAACTTCTGTGGTTCTGCTACCCAGTCCTTATTCCCCATTTTCCATCTCCCAGTTCTGGTCCCATGGCTCTGGAGGAATTGGTCCCACTTCCAGCTACAGAGGTATGTCTGGGAGCTAGGGCCAGGGACTCCTAGAACACAGAGGCTGTTCCTACTGTCTGGTAGAAGGCCAGCCTGGAGCTGCTGGGGGTTAGGGCTCCACCACCCAGACAAACCTGCCAAAGAGACCAACCCAGGGGAAAGTTTGGCCAACAGGAGGCCTTGGGAGGTGATGCCACCACAGAAGTGTCTAGATCTAGCTGGAACTTAATCCAGCCCAACTCCTGCACTTTTCTGTTGTGCGAACCAGTAATATTTGTCATTCAGGCCAGACTTGGATTTCTGTCTCTTACAACCAAAATATTTCTGACCAATTTTCCCAGTAGTAAGGAGATCTGATTCAAACAGATAAGTAATTGCAAGTAATAATAGTTTTGAAAGCAGTTGATCTTGCCATGTCAGGAAACTCTTTCTTTAAAAAATAGGAGACATTTTACTCCAAATCTATACACATTCACACATGAAAGTTTAACCTGACAGCAGAAGTTAACATATACGATAGATTCAAATTTAGTATGCATTTGAAGGGATGTTTATTATAGATTTTAAAGTTGTTATATGTATTTAAAAATGGAATTTGAATGATATTTTTTAGGAGTCCTGATGTGTCCTTTAGATCTCCTCAGTTCCCAGAATATGGTTGAGAAACTATTGACAGAGAAGAGAAAATGATCTGTGAGAATATTCCAGACCTATTGGCATCTGGTCTTTTAGCATCAGAACAAAACTAACAATATCATTGAGAAAATTAATACATTGCCAAGCTCCACTCCGTTGTTCTGATTAAAGTCAGAGCAGTCCATACCATCTAGTACATGGCTACAGAGCGGTGGTGGTGGGGTTGGGGGGATAGAAGGGGAGGGTAGTGGGAGGTGGCGGAAGGCACACCACTGACCGCTGCTTCCATCTTTCTTTCATTTCATTAGCTCTCCTCTTCCATCCTAGGATGACACATTTCTTCCTCTGCTAGGGGCTTTGGAGAAGCAAGAGCAAGGGACTAACCAGTATGCTCTGCCCTAAACCCTGTGAATCGTGGTGTTCTTTGCACTCTGACCAACTATAGATTGAAAAGGACTGAATTTCTAGGGATGGGAACAATCACATAATCTGAGACTGTTCCAACACAGCCAGTCTGGGTGAGGAAACCAGAAGAGAAAGCCTGGAGCTGTTCCAAGCTTCTTCTACCTGATTACATTCCATCAGAGGCAGGTAGTGAGTGAGAGTCCACTTTGCTTTCCTAAGGGAAACCCTTCTCTTTCCCCCCCAGACCTGATCTCTCCACACCTCTCCTGGGGACACACTCTGGCCTCTCTCTTCTTCCTGCTCAGCGTTCTTCTCCTCCTATAACTATACAGTTGCACAGTGGTCAGCCTGGATCTGCCTGCCCTCCTGATCCCCTCCTTGCTTGCATGTGTGTGCTTACTTTCTTTCCCACTGCCCAAAGTGAGGCTGGAAGTGGTTGGAAGGCAATGGCTGGAAGTAGCTGTGGTTGGAAGTACTATGTGGTTAAATGTGCTGTTAGGGTCAGACCAGGGGCTCAGAAATGCCCTCCTCTGTACACTCAAGGGTCTAGATTAAGTGGGAAACTCACGAACTAGTTCATTACTAACTAGTCTTATGTCCAATACCCCTGTGTAGACTCTGACAAATTGGGCTGGAACACTGAGCTTGGGCTCAACACCAAAGCTTTCCCAGCACACAGTGACCTTACCCACTGTTATTGGGACCCAATTAGCATTCTCAGTGGTGTGTATGAGAAAATTCTTTCCTGGAGAAAGGTAGACATGGCGGTGTCGGGAGAGAAGGGCTACGACTTTCTCCTTCCCTCCCTATCCCCAACTGCTGTAACACCAGGGTTCTAAAAAGGTTTGACTTTATTTTTGCAAAATATAGCTGGAAGAAGTATTCATAAGAACAGACACAAAACCTCTCTGTTGAACAAGCTTTTGTTTTTCTGAAAAAAAAAAATACATACAAAAGTTTCTTTCATTAATGCAAGTGTCAAAAAGAATGAGAAATTTTCTCCTTAAGCCAAATATTATTTTGGGGGCTCCTTAAGAATATGAGATGAAATATAAAATCACAGCAATCCATGCTATTGACTCAGACCATGAGTTCTTGGAAGGGGGCGCACAGTGCTTGCCACTTTGAATAGGGTCTAATGCAGTCAAGCAAAAACAGAACTTTTATGAAGGCATTTGCATGCCTGAAATGATGGAAATGGGAGTAGAGGATTCCAATCTTGTTCTGACGACCTCTGGAAACCTCAAACTCAAAGGCATGAAGGTCTAACCCCCAGGGACACATTGTGCTATCTCAAGATAAGATTAATTAAAAGAGGCTGGGGATGTTTGGGGAGTCCTTCCTGAACTGTCAGATCACAAGATTTAAAATCTGCAGTCCAACTCCCTCTCACTACAGGATTCTTTGATCTCTTCTCAGGTCTGCTCATTGCTAAATAATTTTTTTTAAAGATTTTATTTATTTATTTTAGAGAGAGAGAGGGTGCACCAGCAGAGAGAGTGCAAAAGGGGAAGGGGTGGGAGGAAGAATCCCAAGCAGACTTGGCACGCCCGAGTGCAGAGCCCAACACGCACGTTTGTTCCCACAACCGTGAGACCAAGACCTGAGTTGAAACCAAGAGTCAGATGCTCAACCGACTGAGCCATCCAGGCGCCCCATTGCTAAATGTTTTAAAGTGATCTCCTCTGTTGCGGTAACCTCTGCAACAGAGGAATGTAGATCTGTCTTGTCAGAATATATGGACTGTTGCCATTGACAAACATGGAAAGCAGGATGGGTGGGCCATGAAGCAGGCCCTTGTGGAGTACAGCTGTGTCCTAGTGCACAAGGCAGAAGCCAGTCCTGAACAGGATCCTGTGATCAGAGAAGGTCTTGAGAGTTTTGGGGGATTTTGTAAGATGAGAATGGTGATAGAATCATTTTTTGAATTTATTCCGATCTCCCCATGCCAACAAGCAGAGCAAATACATAACAAAGTAAAAAACAACATTAGACAGTATTCCCACAAACCCCAAACAATAAGTTGTGGGGACAAAGCAGCGACTGCCCCAAGATTCACCTAGCATCAGTGCCTACATGTGAGGAAGGAAGGCAGCCATGGGGAAGCCAACAGACCTGGAAACAGGAACATCTCCACAGATACAGAAGCCACTTACTGGAACACACATGAAGCGATCTGAGAGTGGCCACTGATGTGACAGACATTTTGCCCAAGCCAGGCAGTGGGGCATGTAGGGGGTCTGGAGAGAAGGTGAAGAAGGGGAGCAGTCTAGTTCCTATGGTATGGACTCCCCAAAGTGACCACCTGGGCTCACCCTCTTGCACTGGGGAAACACTGCTGGGAGTAGAACAAAAACTGAACAGACTCTAGAGATGAAGGAAAACAAATTCAGTTACAAGTTACCGTGGAGGCCAAGGAAAACAAGGCTGTACCAACCTCGAGTCTAGCCCTGACATAAGTACTATCATCTTGACAAAGCAAAAGCTGGCATCTTGCACCCCCTCTCCACCCGCTCCTCGCCCCTCTCCCTCTCATATGTGTGACATTCCTCAGGCACCCTTGGCTGCCCTAAAAGAAAAACAAATAGTTAACTTGCAGAGATCACAATCCTGCAGGACAGGAGTCTCCCTTGGTTTACAAATGTCCTAGAGATTTACAACAAAGAAGCTATCTTAACAATAGCCCAATTTCCAGAGGCAAATAACTCAGTTCCCCAGGCCCTAATGTCGCCCTCCCCACCATAAAACTAAAGAAGGCTGAGGCGGAAGGAAATGGAAATAAAGTTAAATTTCTTCTAAACCTAAATCTCATTAACAAGGACACTTGATAGGAGAAATGTGAAACTTTATCTCTAAGCCTCCAAGATAGTGTCAGCAATCATTCCCAAGCATATGACCCACTGATATACATCTAAAGGGTCTCATGAGAAGATTTTTATTACTAGTAATAAATAACCTTTCTCCCAACAATAGCTAGCCCCTCAAGGTCCTGGAGACCTTCCTTCCAAAATTCTTTAGAGAATTATATCATCCCCTTTGTCCTCACCCACCAACGAGTCTACCGCTACTCTGCCTTTAAAAACTCTGACTATAATCTGGTTCCGGGTCCAAGTCCCTATTCTGCTGTGTCGGGTACACTTGGACCCAAGCTCGAGCTTGCTGAATAAACCCTTGTGTGATTACATCGGTGTTGGCTCCTTGGTGGTCTCTCGGACATGAAACTTGGGTGTAACAGTTACAAATTCAGGAAATTTCAGAAAGCAAACGAGAAAAACTGTAAGAAAAAGAAAGGACTGGGAATGGGGTACTCCCTCCCCTATAATTCCTATGTGAAAATCCTAACCCCTAATGTGATAATATAAGAAGACGGGGCCTTTGAGAGGTGGTGAGGTTGTGAAGTTGGATCCCTCATGAAGGAGGTCAATGCCCTTATGAAAGGGACCCCAGAAAGCTTCCTTGCCCTCTTCCCACCACGTACAGACACAAGAAGTCAGCAGTTTGCAACCCGGAAGAGGGCCCTCTCCAGAGTCCAACCATCCCTGTCCCCTGATCTTAGACTTTAGAACTGTGAGAAATAAATTTCTGTTGTTTACAAGTCACCCAGTCTAGGACACTTTGTTCCAGCATCCTGGACTGACTAAGACTGCTATTCCCCCAAAAGTCAAGATCATGGCTATTTGGGGTGGCTGGCTATGACTGAATGCAGCCCATGGGTGGGCTTCCAAAATTTGTGTGGTTTTCTATATCTGTGTTTTATTTAACCACAAATGGGTAATTACAGGACAGAGGGACCAAGGGGATCTCAGGTCCCAACTAATATTGCATACTAATACTAATGATTTGGGAAACAGGCAGAAGCAATATTATTAAATTTCCTTATCCACTGACAAGCCCTTGAAAAAGGCAGAGTGACAGTCCTCTAGGGACTCAATTACCTCAGCCTGGAGGCTTTGCTAAGGGCAAAGGCCAATGCCAGCCTGACCCACCCCTACCCCCAACCAGGATCCTGTAAGTCCATTTTAACAATTCCTTTGGAAACTTTTTTTTTTTTAAAGATATTATTTATTTATTTGACAGACAGAGATCACAGTAGGCAGAAAGGCAGGCAGAGAAAGAGAGAGAGCAGGGGCCGGGGGGGGGGGCAGAGAGAGAGAGAGCAGGGCGCAGGGAGGGGGAGGAGCAGGCTCCCTGCTGAGCAGAGAGCCCGATGTGGGGCTCCATCCCAAGACCCTGAGATCATGACCTGAGCTGAGGATAGAGGCTTAACCCGCTGAGCCACCCAGGCACCCCTCCTTTGGAAACTTCATCTCTAAACTCTCCAACACACATGTTGACAATCATTCCCAGGCATATGGCCCACTGATATACATCTAAAGGGTCTCATAACAAAGGTTTTATTACTGGTAATGAATAAGCTTTTTCCCAACAACAGCTAGCCCCTCGAGGTCCTGGAAACCTTGCTTCCAAAATTCCTTAGAAACTTGTGCCATCCCTGACCCCCTCCCAACTTGCAAGCATATAATGGACCACTTCTCACAACCCCGGGACAGCAGCTCTTTCTGCCCACGGGTCCTGTCCCGTGCTTTAATAAACCACCTTTGTGCACCAAACACGTCTCAAGAATTCTTTCTTGGTCATCAGTTCCGGACCTCACCCCACCAAACCTCACTTATACTCCAAAACTTCATTGCTAAAGCCAGTAGAATCCTGACTCACGTCTTCTGAGCAGGTGCCCTAGGACAAGGTGCACGCTAAGCACTTCAGCACAGCGCTGCTCTGAGTCTAGAGTCAGCTGGCTTGATTGGGCTCCTTTCCTAGCTGTGTGACTTTGGTGAGTCACTAATGCTACCTGTGAGCCTCTGCATGCTCATCTCTAAAATAGGGCAGTAGTAATGTATCTCTCTCTCTCTCTCTCTCTTTTTTTTTTTTTTTTAAAGATTTTATTTATTTATTTGAGTGACAGAGATCACAAGTAGGCAGAGAGGCAGGCAGAGAAAGAGGGGGAAGCAGGCTCCCCGCCGAGCAGAGAGCCCGATGTGGGGCTCGATCCCAGGACCCCGGGATCCTGACCCCAGCTGAAGGCAAAGGCTTTAACCCACTAAGCCACCAAGGTGCCCCTGTAATGTATCTTTCATGAGGCTGTTGGAGCAGGTGAGGTTTCAGATAAAGCCCTTACCACAATGCCCAACTCCTAGTGCGTGCCCAAGCCGTGGGAAGCGTGGCCACGTCCCTGTGAGGGGACTGGGACTCTCCGAGCATAGGTGAATACAATCAAGGTTCTGAGACGTTAAGTTGTGGCATTAGTCCCTGGTGAAACTCGGCTCTCAACCGTTCCCTTCTGCCTTCCCGACCCATTAGCTTCCTCCAGAGGCAAGCCGGTGCCATGGCACGTGACAGCGACCTGGCCCGGCTCCCCAGCTCTGCGCTGGAGGCTCTCTGGGGTCCTCCTCCCTCCCTCGCCTCACCACAGGCTGTTGCGAGGCTACTACCCGAGAGAGCGAATCCCGGAAGAGGGAGTGAGGGCGGGAGGGCCGCGTGGCCGCGCGCTCGGGCGCTTCCGCGGAGGCATCAACAAGTCCCCACCCCCCGGAGCCGCCCGGCCGCCCAGGGAGGCAGCTGGTTGGATGCGTCACCCGCGTCGTGCTGAGAGAGAAAATAAGTGGCATTCCTCTGTGCCGAAGTTGAAGCGTAAACAAGGAGCAAGTACTTTTCATGATAATTACCAAATATTAGGAGTGTATTGTTCCTTCCCCGCTCCCAAGACACTTCTAGGAGCTCCAGCTGTGCTAATAGTGTTTCGCGCGCCACTTCCAGGGCCAGAAGTATTGTTCCAAGACAAAGGGTCTTCGTCTGTGTTTGTTCTGGTTTCCCATCAACACTCTGGAACCGAGTTCACCTACGGGTTCTTGGGGCTCCGTGTTTTGTTTGGAAGCAGAGAGGAAGCAAAAACAACCAAACCACACCAAACCAGCATTTGGAGTTAAGATCTTCGGTGAGTCCTAATTTCTCGGATCCGTAACTATCAAAAAGAGAGGAATATTTACCTCATCGTAGAACGGAGACGAAGACGGCTGAGGGAACATACGTGAAGAGCCTCGCACAGAGCCTGGCACACAGGGAGCACCGTAGGTGAAGGTTCCTCTGGCCCCACGGCCTGGCGGGCACACCGTGAAGACAGGAGCCACGATGGCAGATCCCTACCACGCAAGCGTCTTTCCCCTGTGGTCTCCGCGGGCGACGTTACTAACAGACCACAGTATTCTTTCCTGTTTGGATTTGTTTGCTGTGGCTGCAGTGGCAAATCACCACAAATGGAACACATTAAAACAACACAATTTTATTATCTTAGCGTTCTGTGGGTTTGAGGTCCAACACAGGTCTCTTTGGGCTAAAACCAGGGTGGGGTGACAACTAAGGTTTTTGGCAGGGTTGCTTTCCTTTTTGGAAACTCAAGAGTTAAAATCCATTTCCTTGCCTTTTCCAACCTCTAGAAGCCTCTCTTCAGTCCATGAACATAGCAACTGCCCCCCCCACCCCAACACACACACACACACACACACACACACACATTTTCAGAACCAGCCTCAAGGCACCAAATCCTTTTCATACTGCTCTGACTCCCTGGCCATAATTAGGAAATGTCCTCCACTTTTCAGAACACATGAGATTAGATTCGGCCCACCGGATGATCCAGGATTATCTCCCCATCCCAAGATCCTTAATCAATCTGCAAAATCCCTTTTGTCATGTGGAGTGAAACATTTTCATGATCCAGGGATTAGGATGTGGGCATCTTTGGGGGCCATCATCCTGCTGTCGGGCTTCTGGGAGCAGTGCTCCAGGCCACTATCAGTGGATCGCAGTTTAACCTGTAAGATCAAATCTATCCAGTCTGTGAAATCAAAGCTATCCCTACTTTAGAGATTCATCAGGAGAAAGGAAAAAAAAAAAAAAAAAAAAAGAAAGAAAGAAAGAAAGAAAGAAAAAAGCTGGTCAGATCAGGGGATAACTGAAATCAAAAGAAAACACTTAACCGCATACTAAACACTTTTTGTTTTTGTTTTTTTAAAAAATCTGCTTGCCAGGATTCTCTTATTGTCATGGCCAGAAGTAGCTGCAGAAGTATCTGGTCCTCCAGCAGCTCTGGAAGGGGAATATCCTGGTCAGGTTGCCTTTCTACGCATGGGGTCCCACGGTCCCACCCCTGGGGCCTCTCAGTGGGGGTTATATGCAATCACACACCAGCCTAAACACTTTTTTTTAAAAAACAACTTTATTGGGGTATAACTGATATATCCTAGTGTATACATGTTCCAAGTGTAGAAGGTGCTAGGTTTTGACATGGATATACTTGTAAAACTATGACCAGAATTAAGATTATGAACATACTTGTCCCCACCCAAAGTCAGTTTGTGTTTCTTTGTAGTGCTTCCTATTCCCTGCTCATTCCCAAATTAACCACTGTTCTGCTATTATCACTTGAGATTAGTTTTCATTTTCTAGAACTGTATATAAATGGAATCATACACTCAGTACCCTTAATCTGGTTTCTTTCAGCCTGTGTAATGATTGTGAGAGGCCCAGCCATGTTGTATATATCGGTAGTTCATAACTTTTACTGTGGAGTCACATTTCAGTGTAAACCACAATTTGGTTTATCTTCTTACCTGTTGAGGGGAATTTTCGGCTTTTGGCTGTTACAAATAAAACTCCTATAAATATTCATGTACAAGTCTTTGTGTGGGTGTATGCTTTCATTTGTTTCGCACAAACACCCACAAGGGGTAATGGCTAAGGCACATGATAGGTGTATGTTTAACTTTCTAAAGAACTGCCAAATTGTTTTCCGAAGTGGTTGTACCATTTTACATTCTTACCTGCAGTGTGTGAGAGCTTCAGTACCTCTGTGTCCTTGGCAATATGTAGTATGGGTGGTCTTTTCTTTCTTTCTTCCTTCCTTCCTTCCTTTCTTCCTCTTTCTTTCTTTCTTTCTTTCTTTCTTTCTTTCTTTCTTTCTTCCTTCCTTCCTTCCTTCCTTCCTTCCTTCCTTTCTTTCTTTCTTTCTTTCTTTTTTTAAAGATTTTATTTATTTATTTGAAACAGAACAAGTGAGAGAAAGCATGAGCTGGGGAGAGGAGTAGAGAGGGTGAGGGAGAAGCAGACTCTCTGCTGAGCAGGGAGCCCGATGCAGGGAGCAATCCCAGGACCCTGAGATCATGACCTGAGCCAAAGACAGACACTTAACCGATGGAGCCACCCAGGTGCCCCAGTATGTTTAGTCTTTTTAATTTTAGCTATTCTAACAGCTGGGTAGTGCTATTTCATTGTTTTATTTGGATTTTACTTAATAACACTGAGCATCTTTGTAATTTGCTTATTTGCCACCCATGAAACTTCCTCAGTGACATTTAAGTTCAAATCTTTTATCCATTTTTTAAAAATTAGGTTGTTTGATTTATTATTGGGTTTTAGAATTCTTTGTGTATTCTGAATAGTTTTCTTATCAGATACATGATTTACAAATATTTTCCGTCATTTTGTGACCATCTTTTCATTCTCTTAATGGTATAATTCAAAGAACAGAAGTTCTTAATTTTGATGTACTATACAGTATCAATTTTTTCTTTCATGAATTGTGATTTAGATGTTATATCTAAGAAATCTTTATTTACCCAGTTAGAAATCATAAAGATTTCCTCCTATGTTTTCTTCTAGAAATTTTATAGTTTTAGGTTTCATATTTAGGTCTATGATGTATTTTGAGTGGATTTTTCTTTTTTTTTTTTAAATTTTATTTATTTGTCAGAGAGAGAGTGAGTGAGAGCGAGCACAGGCAGACAGAGTGGAAGGAAGAGTCAGAGGGAGAAGCAGGCTCCCTGCGGAGCAAGGAGCCCGATGTGGGACTCGATCCCAGGACGCTGGGATCATGGCCTGAGCCGAAGGCAGCCGCTTAACCAACTGAGCCACCCAGGCGTACCATGCATTTTCATAACAATTTTAAAATTAGGTTGTCAGGGTGCCTGGGCGGCTCAGATGGTTGGGCATCTGCCTTCAGCTCGGGTCATGATCTCCAGGTCCTGGGATCTAGCTGCACATCCCATATCAGGCTCCCAGCTGGCTCAGTGGGCAGCCTGCTTCTCCCTCTCTCTCTCTGCCTGCCTCCCTGCTTGTGTGCTCTCTCTGTTTCTCTCTCTCAAATAAATAAATAAAGTCTTTAAAATAAATTAAAGAAATAAAATAAGGTCATCAATTTTTTTAAGTGGTAAAATCTATTGGATCTATTTATTTATTTACTGTGATAAAAGTTTTTTTTTTTTTTAATGTAGTGTTCTATGATTCATTCTTTGCATGTAACACCCAGTGTTCCACGGAATATGTGCCCTCCTAATATCCATCACCAGGCTCACTCATCCCCTCATCTCCCTCTTCTCTAAAACCCTCAGTTTGACTGCTGGAGTCTATAGTTTCTCATGGTTCATCTGATTTCCCCCCCCTTCATCTTTCCCTTCCATCTCCTAATGTCCTCCATGCATTCCTTATGTTCCACAAGTAAGTGAAATCATATGATAATTTACTTTCTCTGCTTGACTTATTTCGCTCAGTATAATCTCCTCCAGTTTCAACCATGTTGATACAAAAGTTCTGTATTCATCCTTTCTGATAGATGAGTAATACTCTGTTGTATATATGGACCACATCTTCTTTATCCACTCATCTGTTCAAGGGCTTCTCAACTCCTTCGACAGTTTGGTTATTGTGGACATTGCTGCTTTGAATATGGCCCTTCTTTTCACTACATCTGTATCTTTGGGCTAAATACCAAGTAGTGCAATTACAGGGTCATAGGATAGCACTATTTTTAACTTTTTGAGGAACCTTCATAATTTTCCAAAGTGGCTATACCAATTTGCATTCCCACCAACAGTGTAAGAAGGTTCCCCTTTCTCCACATCCTCTCCAATATTTGTTGTTTCTTGTCTTGTCAATTTTTGCCATTCTAATTGGTGTAAGGTGGTATCTCAATATGGTTTTGATTTGAATTTCTCTGATGCCTAATGCTGTTGAACATTTTTTCATGTGTCTGCTAGCTATTTGTATGTCTTCTTTGGGGAAGTGTCTATTTATGTTTTCTGTCCATTATTTTTCTTGATTATTTGTTTTTTGGGTGTTGAGTTTGAGAAGTTCTTTATAGATCTTGGATACCAGCCCTTTATCTGTAGGGTCATTTGCAAATATCTTTTCCCACTCTGAAAGTTGCCTTTTAGTTTTGTTGATTATTTTCTTCACTGTGCAGAAGCTTTTTATCTTGATGAAATCCCAAAAAGTTCATTTTTGCTTTTGTTTCCCTTGCCTTTGGAGATGTGTTTTGAAAGAAGTTGCTGTGGCTGATTCTGAAAAAGTTACTGCTTATGTTCTCCTCTAGGATTTTGATGGATTCCTGTCTCACACTGAGGTCTTTATTCACTTAGAGTTCATCTCTGTGTACGGTGTAAGAGAATGGTCGAATTTCATTTTTCTGTATATAGCTGTCCAATTTTCCCAGCACCATTTATTGAAGAAATCTTTTTTATTTATTTTTATTTATTTATTAAAGATTTTTTCTATTTATATCTATATAATTATATCTATATAATTATAGATATATATAATTATCTATTTATATCTATCTATATAATATTCTATTATATCTATATAATATTCTATTATTTATTGAAGATCTATTTCTATTTATTTATTTATTTTTTAAAGATTTTATTTATTCATCAGAGAGAGAGAGAGGGAGAGAGAGCGAGCACAGGCAGACAGAATGGCAGGCAGAGGCAGAGGGAGAAGCGGACTCCCTGCCGAGCAAGAAGCCCGATGTGGGACTCGATCCCAGGACGTTGGGATCATGACCTGAGCCGAAGGCAGCTGCTTAACCAACTGAGCCACCCAGGCGTCCCTCTATTTCTATTTATTGAAGATCTTTTTCCCATTGGATATTTTCCCCTGCTTAGTTGAAGATTAGTTGACCGTAGAGTTGAGGGTCCATATCTGGGCTCTCTATTTTGTTCTGTTGATCTATGTGTATGTTTTTGTGCTGGTACCATGCTGTCTTGGTGATCACAGCTTTGTAATATAGCTTGAAAGCAGACAATGTGATGCCCCCAGCTTTGTTTTTCTTTTTCAACATTCCCTTGGTGATTTGGGGGCTTTTCTGGTTCCATACAAATTTTAGGATTGTTTGTTCCAGCATTTTGAAAAATGCCATTGGTATTTTGATTGGGATGACATTGAAAGTATAGATTGCTCTGGGTAGCATAGGCATTTTAACAACGTTTATTCTTCTGATCCATGAACATGATATGTTTTTTCATCTTTTTGTGTATTTTTAATTTTCCTTTGTAAGCATTCTGTAGTTTCTAGAGTTTCCTCTTTAGTTAGGTTTATTTCAAGGTATCTTAAGGTTTTTGATGCTATTGTAAATGGAACTTCCCTAATTTCTCTTTCTACAGTTACACTGTTAGTGTATAGGAAAGCAACTGATTTCTGTGCATTGATTTTGTATCCTGCCACATTACTGATTTGCTGTATGAGTTCTAGTAGTTTTGGGGTGGAGTCTTTTGGGTTATCCACATAAAGTATCATGTGATTTGTGTAGAGAGAGAGTTTGAGTTCTTCTTTGCCAATTTGAATACCTTCTATCTCTTTTTGTTGTCTGATTGCTGTTGCTAGGACTTCCAGTACTATGTTGATAGTGGCGAGAGTGGGCATCCTTGTCGTGTCCCTGATCTCAAGGGAAAAGCTCTCAGCTTTTCCCCATTGAGAATAATATTCACCATGGGCTTTTCATAGATGGTTTTTATGAAATTGAGGAATGTTCCTCTATCCCTACACTCTGAAGAGTTTTGATGAGGATAGGATACTGTATTTTGTCAAATGCTTTTCTGCGTCAATTCAGAAGACCATGTGGTTCTTGTCTTTTCTCTTATTTACGTTTTCTACCACATTGATTGACCTGCGAATGTTGAACCACTCTTGCATCCCAGGGATAAATCTCACCTGGTCATGATGGATAATCCTTTTAATGTACTATTGGATCCTATTAGCTCGTGTCTTGCTGAGAATTTTGGCATCCATATTCATCAGGGATCTTGGTCTTTAATTCACCTTTTTGATGGGGTTTTTGTCTGGTATGGTGATCACAGTAATGCTGGCCTCATAGAATGCGTTTGGAAATTTTCTTTCTGTTTCAATTTTTTGAAACAGCTTTAGGAGAATAGGTAGTATTTCTTCTTTGAATGTTTGGTAGAATTCCCCGGGGAATTTCTCAGGCCCTGGACTCTTGTTTTTTAGAGGTTTTTGAACAGTGCTTCAATCTCATTAGTGGTTATTGGTCTATTCAGGTTGCAAATTTCTTACTGTTTCAGCCTTGGTAGTTTATAGGTTTCCAGGAAGGCATTAATTTCTTCCAGGTTGCTTAATTTATTGGCGTATAGTTGTTGATAATAATTTCTAATAATTGTTTCTATTTCCTTGGTGTTAAGTTGTGATGTCTCCCGTTTTATTCATAATTTTATCTGTTTGGGTCCTTTCTTTCTTCTTTTGGATAAGTCTGGCCAGTGGTTTATCAATCTTAATAATTCTTTCAAAGAATCAGCTTCTAGTTTTATTGATATGCTCTTTTGTGTTTCTTGTTTCTAAATCATTGGTCTCTGCTCTAATCTTAATTATTTCTCTTCTTATGCATGGCTTGGGCTTTATTTGTTGTTTTTTCTCTAGTTCTTTAAGGTGTAGAGTTAATTTATGTATTCAGAATTTTTCTATTTTTTTGAGTGAGGCAGATTGTCAATTTCTATAGTAAACTCTGCTAAGATTTTGATTGGGTTTGTTTTGCAACTATGGGCTAATTTGAGGAATAATTGAAATTTTAACAATATTAAGTCTTCTGATCCATGAACATTATTCATAACTCCATTTATTTATGTCTTCCTTAATTTCCTTTAGCAGTGTTTTGTAGTGTTCAATCTATGGATCTAACACACATTTTGTTGGATGTAACCTCTAACTATATTTGTTGACACTGTAATAAATGACAATATTTTTTAAAATTTTAGTTTCTGATTACTCTTTGCTTTTATATAAATATAATCTTATTGATTTTGTGTCTTAAAAACATGATAAACTTATTTACAAGTTCTAGTAGTTTTTTGTTGTTGTTGATTCCATAGGGTTTTTCTACATAGATGATCATATCATCTGTCAGTAAAGACAGGTTTAGTCTCTCCTTTCTGATCCTCATACAATTTATTTCTTTCTCTTGCCTTATTGCATTAGCAAGGCCATCAGTTCAAATTTGAACAGAAGTAGTGAGAATGAACATCTTTTTCTTCTTTCTGATCTTAAGGGGAAAACACTCAGTCTTTCATTTTATTTTATCATTAAGTATAATGTAGGGTTCTTATAGATGTCTTTTATCAAGTTAAAGAAGTCCTGTCTGTTCTTAGTTTGCTCTTTTGAAAATGGATATTGTATTTTGTCAAACGCTTTCTTACCTCTGTTTTGATGACTATATGTATTGTTCTTTTGTAGACTATTAATATGGTGAAACACATTGATTTGTTAAATTTTCAAACTTTGGATTTCTGGGATAAAGTCCAGAACAATGCCATTTACTTGGTCATGATATATTATCTTTCTTACATGTTTTTAGATTTGATTTACCTTTTAGTTGACATTGTGTTTCATATTTATGAGGCCTATTGTTCTGAAATTTTCTTATCTATTAACATTGTCCTCTGTAATGGTGGGCTCATAGAAAGGATTCATAAGTATTCCTTCCTCTTCAGTTTTCTCCAAGAGTTTGTGTATTATTTCTTTCTAAATGTTTGATATATTTCCCCAAGGAAATCTAGTCTTTTGAGTTTTTCTTCTGAGAAAGTTGTTAACTACAAATTCAAGTTATTTCTTTTTGAGTGAACTTTGGTAGATTACATCTTTCAAGGAATTTGTCCATTTAAGTTGTCATACTTAGAGGAATTTATTATTTTTTTTATAGACCTAGAGTTGTTCCTAATATCTTCTTATTACGTTAATATCTGTAGAATCTGTAGTGTTGTCACTTCCTCATTCTGGATATTTAGTAATTTATGTCTTTTTTCTTCATTTCTTCTCAGTTTGGTTAGAGGCTCATACGTTTTATTGACTTTAAGGAATCAACTTTTGATTCTAATGAATTTCTCCATTGTTTTTTTGTTTCTTATTCCCTTGATTGATTTTGATTTATTATTTTCTTTCTTCTGCTTACTTGGCTTTATATTACTTTTCTTTTCCTAGTTTCTTGTAAGGTGGGAACTTGAGATTTGAGACTTTTCTTCTTTTTTTAGCATAGGCATTTCAATGCTATAAATTTCCACATAAGCACTACTCTAGCAGTATGCTGTAAATTCTGAAATGCTATGTTTTCATTTTCATTCACTTAAAAATACTTTCTTCTTTCCCTTTTGATTCCTTCTTTAACTCAACAGTTATCTAGAAGTGTTTTACATAGTTTCTAAATATTGGGGGATTTTATAGATAGCTGTCTGTTATTGATCTCTAATTTCATCTTCTCCAGAAAATGTGTTTTGTGTGACTTGAATTCTTAGAATATATTAAGATTTGTTAAGGTATCAGAACCTTGTCTATATTGGTAAATGATCCAAATAGTTTACACACTTTAAATACTTTTTTATATTTAATCTTTACAACAATGCTTACTATTATCCCCATTTTAATGAAGAGGAAATAGGTGATACCATAGCCCCATTTTAAGGAGAAAAGGCTGAGGATCAATCAATTTAAATAACTACTGAATGTGAGATAACTATTAAGTAGCAGAACTAAGATGAACTTCCACGTCTGACAACAGAGCCAAGCTATTAACCACTCTTCCACAATTCCTCCATAGCCATTTCTCATCCTGATAAGTGGGGAAAAATCACTTCTGCTCAAGAGAGTATGAGTTCAGAGGTTAATTCCCTCTCTCTGAAAGTGCTGGGATTTATCTCCTAAATTGCTCTTTCCTAGCATAAACACAATTGCTTCAGTTGTTGCAGACATAAAGGTGAGTTCTGTGTGGTGGTTAAGAGATGCCTTAACCCCCAACTGCTAATTTGAGTCAGAGCCTTGTTTCTGAGCCCTGCTGCTGTCTGATGCTCAATTACTAGGTCAATCTGACAATATCCAAGAACAAAGACTGACATAAGGTGCTTTTGCCTCTTTCTTGCAGGTAGCAAAGATGGCTGATTGCCACTCAGAGCCCAGTGATACTTAGGGAGACTCTGGACTAGCAGACTCTGTTTGTATATTCATTGAATTTGCATAATAACCTTCAAGTCAACCTGGATTGAAACAACTATTTCCTTACTACTTTCTTGTATTTAACTGTCAGGTATTAAAAGCATGATCTTATTGCTAGTAAATGTGGTTACAGTCCTTGTTCATTGGGACTGATGCCAATCTGGGAATCTATTAGTCGAATTCAACAAAAGAATTTTTGATCATCTGTAGTTCCGATTATCCAAGTGATCCAGGCTTTTTCATACTCCCATTACTACGGTAATTTGACTTTGCTGTTAATGATCTTTCTGGTTGCATCCAAGGCCCCACATAATGGGTTCATTTGTATAGATGTCTTCCAGGGGCATGTTCCACTTATATACAAAGTCAATTTAACTTCTACAGTTATTTGCAGGCACCCAAATTGTTCATAATTGACTACTTCCTAATGCCACTTAGCCTAAAATCTGAAAGGAATGGAGTATGCTGCCTAAGTGAGCTGCTCATTCAAAGTGCCATTTCTGCACCACTTGAAATGTTAAATGGCCAGCCCCAAAGAAAGGAAAAGAACTCCTGGGGATCTTCTTTGAGCACCTAAACATCTAACCTTTCACTGAAGTAGACTGGCTTTTACACTCTAATTATTAACCTGCAGATTGCTAAGCAGTTGAAATTCTTTGGTAAGACGATACAGTCCCCAGAAGTTACTCTGTGGTGTGTAGCATCTGATTTAAATTTTTTCTGAGGAATGATGCAGAGGGTATAGGGTAGGGGAGTTCTGCAGTAACTTCAAAGCCTAAAGAAGCCACTATTCTAGGTGATAGATAACTGCTTAGGTCTTTGCTTTCTCCTAAATGGAAACTATGTGGTTGAAAGAAACCTTTCCTTAAGATTCTGCGATTCTTGACAAGTCACTAGTTAGCAATGGCAAATCAATTTTAGCTTATGTCGGTTGATTGGCTGGCATTAGATTCTTGGGGTTCTGTCTTGAGCCATATTCTTGATCAGTGGGAAAGTGTAAGGTGGTCGACTAGTGTCTGCCATGAGCACAGTAATAAGGAATAATAGCACACCCAGAGTGCTAGGCTTTATACCAGGCACTGGGAATATAAGAGTGGACAAGACAGATTCAGTTGATGAACTGAATCATTCCCACTGAAAACTCAGGTGGGAATGATTACTAAGGTCACTTTTTATTTTCTTATTCTAAAATGTTACGGTCCTTGTTCTGCCTACCAGTCTCACTATTAATGAATTATTATAAAATAACCACAATGTCTCAATTAAGATCGTTCAGTACAGTTAGCTAGCAGGAAAACCCAGCAAGAGGAAAGGTATTTGCTACATCAGGTAAGACTTGTAGTTGTTGTGTTCTCTTTTTCTTTAAGAGCTCATTGGCCAAGAAGACCTTCATCTTGATGAAGGTGCTCCTTACCAAACCAGTACATTTCTCCATGGTGCAAGTGGCTGCAATCCTGGCTAGAGTACTCTTGTTTATGGAGAATGGAAAACGGTGGACAGAAGAAAATTATCTGTGGAGGTGGAATGGTGGATTACTACCTTCTCTGGGGCCACATAAGAAGACAATTCCTGAGAGAGCAATCAGACCAGGACAAAGTACATTCACCTTCTTGTTAACTGACCAGCAGCTGTTCCCAGATGTTTCCCTGTGCTGCTTATGTCATTTATGCTCACTCACATGCAAAGCCCCTGTCCATGTAGCTCAGCAGATGTCATCAACATTCTGGAAGGGGTAGGCTCTGTCTGTGAGAGTCTCATAACTGTAACTTTGCAGTGCTGGCACCAAAATCAGAGCCGGGAGCTCCCTGCAAAAGGCGCCCGCCCTTTGTGCAGATGAGGCGATGGATCCGTGTCTTTCTCACCATGGTGACAGCAGTTGACATGGAAACAGTTGTTCCCACTTATACACATAATCATTGTCCCTCACTCAGGCTTGCCAAATGTCAAAAATATTTGCCTGCCCAACATCCATTTCTTCCATCTCTAGGAAATGCATCAAGATTATCTTTGGGGAAATAATCTTTATTGAACACCCAAACCAGTTGTTTTGGAGATTACCTGTCTAAGCTCAGCAGGTGACTGATACCTACTAAAACTGAATCGCAGGAATGTGTAACCCATTCTGAGTCTATGAGCGTCAGGTCCAGATTCTGCTGAAACAATTGGGAAAGTGACAGGGTTCTGCCTGGTGTTATCAAGCTGATGGACCAGAAGCCTAAAGCTGCTGGTGGCTGTCCGTACCACCAGCTGTGTTGAACATGCTTGAAGATAAAGAAAATTTAGAGGAAAACCAAAATTGAGCAACAAGAGACACATTCCTACTGATAAAATTTGATCACCTACATCCAGTCTTTCTTGAACTTGAATACACCTTTCAACTTTTCAGTTATACAGATT
This sequence comes from Mustela nivalis, assembly GCF_964662115.1. NCBI lineage: Eukaryota > Metazoa > Chordata > Mammalia > Carnivora > Mustelidae > Mustela > Mustela nivalis. Next base: position 131,161,400 of record NC_139022.1, read on the forward strand.
TTTGCCCTTTTTGACTTAAGGAAGTTTGAGTTACGTTTCTAACACTTGTGCCCCCAAATCTGATGAATAGATAGGTTCTCTCCCTTTGTGGAGATTTTCATAAGAATTGAGCACAACTAGAGCTATAGCTGAAACGCTGAAAGCTTCAGCATTTGGACAATCTATCAGCTTTCTCTAAGCTTTGCTTAGAGAAAGATTTCAGTTCATCAGCACATGACTAGTTAACAATTGCTACCTGCCAAGCGTTGTGTTGGATACACAGCGAGGAAGGAAGTGAGGAAGAAAGAAGTCAGCTAGGATCCCTGTATTACCAGAGTTTACAGTCTAGCCAGAGGCAGAAGTAATACAAGGTAAAACTTAGAGCAAAAGTTCTCACCTTCAGGACCACAGGGCACTGGTGAGTCACCATGTACAATGAGGTATGCCACAAAAATCTTGTGACTCATGAAGCTAAGGTACTGATGTTGTTGGGAGATGATTTAAAAAATAAACACGAATTAGAGGAGACTCAAGGTTATCACAATAATAATGTCATATTCATTCATTTGGTTCTCCAGAATGTTTTCATGAGTGGGGAGAAAGGGTTGACATAATAGTGAACACCCACGTCCCTGTGTCCACAGAAATGTACTGTTCTCAAGGATGCTATCCACCACGTGTCCCCGAGCAATGACAACAATGTAAATGTGCGGGAGGAGAACGTCGAGCAGCAGGAGAACTGCCAGCATTCACTGGGCACTGTTTAGGTACCAGGTACTGTGCTGAGAGCATGATAAGGGCCGTTCATTGACTCTACATGAGAAACCTCTGAGCAATGATCTGCCATCTGGCAGATTAAAGAGCAAGTCAGTGCTAAACACGGTGACTCAGGCACGACTGGTGTTCAGAGGAAAGAGGGATCAGCATAAGCTGGATTGATTGGAAAAGGTCCTAAGGAGGGTGTGAGCCTTGAACAGGACCATGAGTGACAGGCAGGATCTGCACAAGCAGGGAAGAAGGGAGGGCAGGCCAGCTCTGATATGAGACAAATGCAGTACATTGGTGCCCTCCTCACCTTCTGGGCACCTTCTGCCACCAGGGCCTGGTGGGACAAGTGCGACTGCCCAACCCCTGTTTGTTTATTGCTTGTCTCCTTTGCCTCATCCAGGCCTTTGTCCATGCTGCTCACTCTGTCCTTGCCCCCTTCAGTTAAGTAGCTTCCGGGAGACACTCTGGACCCTCAGATCCCTTCTACCCTCTCTTGAGAAGTGGAGTTGCCCCCACCCCCAATTAGGGTTGGGGAGGATAACAAACAAACTGCTCTTCCCTTGGCTGCCAACAAACTTAGGCATCCTTTCAGACTGCCGGTTTCCTGGACTTCCCAATGCAGTGCTCCCCTGGGCCCAAGCTCAGCTGTAGACTTGCCTGCATTCTTCCTCTCGGCATGCCCAAAACCCTAGAGAAGCCCCTCCCGTGTGCCCAAATGTAGCTGTCCTGCACTCCCTCCCTCTGGTTCTTTCACTTGGGCCAGGCAGCTTGTTTGTTAGCCTTGAGCTGACATCTTGAAAAAAACCAACCAACCAACCACCCAACCCCAAATCTGCTCTCTTCCCTTGCCAAAGACTGTACGGTTCACAGTGAGCATTTAGAAACTGCTTGGTATGTGCCCAACCCCATCAGAAACAGCTATGTGCACTGCTTCATCAGTGCATCAGTCTCCCAGGAGACTGGGAAACAGGACTAGTGCCACTTATACCTTACAGACCAGGAAGCTGTGGCTAAGTAACCTATGGGATTCAGCCAAGCAAAGTCAGCAGCATGATGCCAGACAGACCCAGTGCTCTTCAAAACATGGCTCTCGTCCTTGCAGTAGGGGAGAGGGTGAGAACGGAACTCCAGTGAACTGAAGAATCTTCCAAATTCATGTCCACCTAGACCCTCAGAACATACCTTACTTAGAAACAGGTTTCTTGTAGATGGCCTCCGGGATTGAGCCTCAGGCTCCCTGTCCAGTCCCTCCACCATCAAGACATGGTTTAGTTCTCTAGACTTGACTTCCCACATGGCCTTCCTACACATTCGTCCACCGATCGGACCAGAACACAGGCAGAGACCGGGTTGTACTATATTAGGCTGTAGGTGATCTTCCCTCCATCCTTGACACCCTCTCCATTTTCTTTCCCTGTGGCTTACTAAGTACCAGGCACTGTGACAAAAAGTCTGTATGTGGACTCCTCGTGCAGTCATCTTGGTTCACCAAAAGCACCAGGGCAGCTCCTGGCATGTAATAGCTGCTCAGTAAATATTGCTAAAACAACTAATTCTCACCCAAATTTATGAGATAGATAAAATGATTACATTATTTTACAGAAGAGGAAAATGAGGCAGAGATGAGGTTAGTAACTTTCCCAGAGACCTGACCATTTCTATCAGATCACAGAGTACGATTCATTTCCTCACCCACATGCCGAGAGACACTGACATTTGTGAATCCAGTTCCTTAGAATTAATTGCTCTTTATCGTCTTCTCCATATCATCATATCCACTATCATTTATTGAACATTGCTCAGTGTTAGTGCTGGGCAAGGAGTTTTGCAAACAGCTTCACCTTTAACCCTTATTGTACATCTTTGGGCTAGTTACTTCTAGTATCTGCTTTCACATACTGGGCACTGAAGGTCAGTGAAATCGATTAATGATTCCAGTGTCATACAGCTGGTTAGCACCAGGATCAGGATTCAAGATCAAATCTCTGATTCTAAAGCCTGTGCTCATAACCATAAAGAGATTGCCTCTCTTAGCAGAAGCTCCACCAAAAGAAGACCAAGAGTCTGCCTTTTCCAGACTCCCTTCTCCAGATCCACAGATAGGACTTTTATCTCTGCATAACCTTGGATTGTCTGGGCTCACTCAGTTTCTCTTGGGTTGGTTCTGCTTGCCCTCTGCCAGAAAGCACAAGGTTCTTCTCAGGACTCCTCTCCAGCTTTCTTCATCCAAAGCTGAGGTTGGTTGATTCACTTGTCAGTCAAACAGAGATGGGTTTAAAGACAGGAGAGGACCAGGCATACACCAGGGATGTAGCAGTGAAAAGATAAATGCTGTTTCTCTTCCCAGGAGACTTCATCTAATGTTTTCTCCCTGCTAGTTCCCAAAAGTTCTATCTTATTTATTTCCCCAGGCAACTGCCAGCTTCACACCAGAGTGAACATTTCTTTATGCAATCCCAAGATGCATTTCTATCCTGAGCTAAGGATACTTAGAACAAAGATTCAATAATGATACTGCATTTTAACAGAGATTCAGCTTTCCAGAATTATGATAATATGGGAGAGTTTCTGGCATCAGAAAGGGAATAACTTCATGGGGAGAAGTGGGAGGGCTTCCCACTCCTGGAACTACCATAAAGGTGGGTGTCTATCCTGCTTATGAGAACGCCTGGTTTTGCCTAGAGAAACCCTACATTTTCTTTGGGTTGCCTGAGTATCTAAAAAGATCCTTTGAATATGATAGTGAGAACAATAAGGAAACCCAGAGAACATCTTGACCATCCTCTCCTGTTCACTAATGGAGAAAATGGGACTCTCCAAAAAGAGTCAATTTCCAAGCTGACAAGCACAGGCTGACTGAATGCCAGTACTGTCCCATACACTCTACTGGGTCACCATATCACTGGTCTTTCTGGATGTCCTTGAAATGTCCTGAAGTAGGAGAAAAGGATTTGTCCTATGAGAAGGGAAGGAAAGAGGGTTAATCCAGGGCTTCTCTTGGAACTCGCCATTTGTAATCATATCAAGGTGACCTACCATGGACTTGGCTCTGGAGCCCAGGAATAAAAATTTGAAAAAGAAGGAGAGGCTGAGAAGGGCCTTGATGCAAAGCAAGCAATGGCAGCAAAGGTGGTGCTGAGCGGAACAGGCCTTGAGGATTTATCTCACCAGGAAGACAACAGATTCGGCAGATGGGCCTTGGCAGTCTTGCAAAGCTGGGGCCCCTCAAAGCAGGATCTTCTCACTGAATTGTATATTCTCTGAAAAGGACAATGCAGCTTAAGAAAAAATCCAAGTGTGCACCTAGTGTAAAGCCACATGTAGGAGGAGAGGGCCCTCCTCATCATCTGTCATGACTCCATCTTGGACTGAGTCATGGAGATTCTAGAAACATCTATCTGCATCCCTACATCTAGGATGCAGTAGCGGATGCTCAATCAATATTTATTGAGTGAATGAGTCTCTTGGGAGGGGTAATATATTAACATATTATCTGCTGCTAATAGCTTTGTGCAAATTAGCTTAAAATTAAAACGAGCACTTCTTTGGTACTTTGCATCTTATTAATGTAGCATATGCAGAATCCCATTTAGTTTTCACAGTATTCTTGGAAAGGGTGGATTTGTGACCTAGGGTAAATTATTTAACCCTTCTATGCCTTGGTTTCTCCATCTATAAAATGGAACTATAGTACCTATCTCATAGAGGGAAAATTAATGGGATGATAAATGTAATGCATTAGAGAATCTTTCCATAGGGACTGTGCCCTCTGTGAATTGTGGCTTGTTTCTCCATTCCTGGGATACAGGCTAATAAGCAGTGGCTTAGGATGTGTAGACAGAACTGTGGCTGATATCAATACCTCCTCATAGTCACCATCTTAGACCTCAACTTAGCTGGCAGACAGTCTCCTCCCAAGACAGAATGTGGACTGGTATCCACTTCTGGCTTCACAATATCAGCCCAGAATTTTGCTTTGGAAGGCATTAGAGATTCTTTTTCCTCTATTGTTTACTTGTTCTCGGATCATGAGGAAAGCCCTCTGGAAACTTCTGACACTGTCATCATGGGCCAGAGAACTGGTGAGGGAGGAGCTGGTAGGAAAGTGTGAGAAGGGTGCCGGAGTTGCTGGGGTCCCCTGCTGTCTTCCCTTGATGTTTATCCTCCACATTTTTCTAAGCTGGATCTTTATAAGTGTCCAAAGCCATTACCAAGCCTCTGCTCCCTCCACTCTGTCTCATTCTGCCCACATCCTCCAATCTGAGCCTGGGGAATGGGTCCCCATTCTTCCTGGCTCCAACTTCCTTCTCTCTGTGAACACTGCCTCGCAGGGGAATGACTCTGTGAACATCAGAGGCAAAGCGGAGAAGAAACAAAAGGCACAGGAGAGCAAAAGGGAGACAAAGGGCAGGAACTTATAAAAAAAGAAAAGCAGTAGATGTTGGGCATGGATGGTACAGGGGACAGTAAGTCAGAGCATGAGAGCCCAGGAGATGGAGTGGGTTCTGCCATTCATGGGGACTTGGAACTTGGGACATTTTACATCAGAGGTTACAAGTGGCCAGCCTGTGGGCTGAATCCAGCCAGCCACTAATTTGGGGGCCCATATGGGATTTTAAAATTTAGGAAACTTCTTATAAACACCCAAGTACCCAGCTTGAAAATATGGTCATGCAGGGTTCACATTTCTTCACGGCAATGATGGACTGGAGCTGGAGAGCCCATGCCTTTGGTTGGGGCAAATGCCATTCCTAGTTTGCCACAGACCCTACCACCCTCTATTGCATGGCACTCAGCCTTGGCACTCAGCCTGTTTCTCTCACTTAAATTATCTTCCTAGTCCTGGTAGGTACCTGAGTTGGAGACACTTAGTTTATGCATAACCTTATGAGCGCCAGTTGATGAACCCACCTTTTCCTTAAGCAGCCACCCCACAGTACAGACCCGAATGCCCAGGCAATCACGGTGAGATGGTCTTGAAAGGAAGAGTAGAGAAGGATGGGAGCAGAAGCAGCTATGAAAAGGAAGAGAAAATCTGAAAGTGGGAAAAGAAAAAAATCCAGGGCAAGGGGGAGGGACGGTAGACAAGTGGAGAGAAAGGGAGTCAGAATTCTCCTTTCCCAGCTGGACTCCTGGCCCCCTGAATTTCCTTACACAAGGTGTGTGATCTTTGTGGGTCAGCAACTCTTCTCATTAGTATCAGGTTGCTCAGCATGTTCATTGTCAAACAGTGAACTTTCCGTGGGGCTCCTCTGAGAGTAAATCAGATGGAGATTCTCAAATAAATTAATCAACGACAACACACTGTTTATATTAGCTTTCCTGGGTGATTGATTTAATATTTATTGAGTCTAGAATGTGTGCTACTGTCTAAAGGACACCATTACTACCTTTTTCCAGCTTGAATTAATTTCTCACAGCAAGGCATTTGGTGGCAATCATTTCTAGGTGAAAGCTTTCATAAAGGGTGATGGGGTTCTGTGGGTGGGTTAAGGACACGGAGAGGTAAGGTGTATTGTCAGTTGTTTCTTAAAACATCAATCTTCGCCACCCTTTAAATGGTTCTCATTTCCCTGACTACCTGATATTTGCCAATACCGAGGCTAACCTACTGTAAAAATGCTGACATTAGATGCTGTTTCTGAAAGAAAGAGCTCTTATGCTAAAGAGGTTTAAGGCCTTTCTGTTTGTTCTGGTCTATCCGGATTAGCTCTCTGATCAGCTTTTCCCAACCCCATCACCAAATTAGTCTAGAGATTATACATTTCATTCATTCAGTGAATAATTCCTGAGCAACTACTATGTACCAGACACTATTCCACTATTCCACCAGGCGCTGGAATGGAAGAGAAATGACCTCTTCACTCATGAAGCTCCCAGCATCCAGGGTGGAGACAGGCATTAAATAAACCCACAGTACCATTCCCAATGGTTTGGAATGAAGTAATTTAAATGAAGCTGAGTAAGGGGCAGTGAAGGCAAGAGGGCTCATTTAGGAAGATACTCACTGAGAAGCAAACCTACGCTGGCTGCTGAATGATGGGAAGAACACTTTTCTCTGAAGACCTGGGGCAGGGGGAACAGCAGAGGGAACAGCAGTCACAAAGCTTTGGAGGCAAGGAGGAGCTTGCTTTATGCAGGACACTGAAGGAATGGCAGCATTGGAGCTGGGATACACGTGCTTGCTGGAACTAGTGAGAACATCAATTACAACACATTTTAGGGACATGCAGTTTTGTTACTTTTAAGCACCAATACTAATTGGAAGCAGGCTAATAAATAACGATACTGTAGAAACCCTTAGGGAACCTCCTTTGATGAATAGAGAAGAAGTATTTGTAATTATCATAACAGGATTGTCTGTAAATAAATGCTTCTAAAAATGCCCAATTTGACATTTTAAAAACAATTTGTCCTCTTAAGCGGTTTAAACACACTGTCTCCTGAATGCTGTTAAGACCTTCCATTTGCATTCTAAATCTCCTGTCTCTTCTTTCCTCTTCCCTTCTAATAAGCTCTAAACAGCTCTTAAGAGCTTGGGGTTCTTTGTAGAATTTGAAAAGCTCAACATTGGCCAAGTTGTTGCCTGAATTATCACAAATTTTTAATTAATAAAAATCTAGATTTTGAGGCATTCCTAGAATAATAATAGGTGATAGTTATTATAGTAGTTACCTATGTTTATCAATTTATGATGTGGGCACATTATTAATGCCATTTTGCAACTGAAGAAAATGAGGCTCAGAGAAGTCACGTAACTTGGTTTCAAGGTTGCACAGCAAGGAAATGGAGGAGTCAAGATTTAAACCCAGGTCCCCTGAGCTACCCACTAGTAAGTGTGGTAAGTATGCTGTAGTAGAAGTTAAGTGGCCTAGTTTCTAGTCTCTGCTCTACCATTAACTAACTCAGGACCTCAGCAGTATTGAACCTCCCTAGAGCTTAGTCATCTCTTCATTAAAAATCCTGCTCATGATACCTGCTTAGTCTAACCAGAACGCATCCACTCCTCAAATGTCACCTACAACTGTACCAGGAAGAATGCCAGGGAACTGCAGACATGGGGGAAATGATACAGGGGCTGGCTTCATGGAGATTGCCATCATGTGAAAAGAATAGATACTATCCCCATAAATAAGAGCAAAGTTATAATGGAAGCGGGTGTTCTGAGTCTTTACACAGCTGCGCCTGGCCTAACTTGAAAGTCCAGGGAAGGCAACCTGAGTAAGTGACTTTTGAACTAATGTTGAGCTGAATGTTGAGTGAAGTTAGCTCCACGAAGGGAAGGGGGTGTCAGTGGTGTGATGGAAGATGTTCCAGCAGGACGGCCTGTGCAAAGGCCCTGTGGAGGGAGGAAACTTGGTTCTGAAATAAGGTTAGTGTGTTTACGATATGAGGGGAGGTCAGGGGATGCTTAGGATGGGAGGGGAGGGGAAGCTGGAAGATTAAAGAGATCAACCATCCAGGGTCATGACAGCGTCCTAAGGGTTCTAGCATTTTCCAGATCGTATGCCCTTTTTTCTGTTGATTTCTGCCTTTCTTCTTCTGTCCCAAGAACCTATTACCCTAACCCTGCCATCTTCTTTCTTCTCTTCTCTTCTCCTCTCCTCTCCTTTCCTTTCCAGATTATTTATTTATTTGAGAGAAAGAGGAAGCTTGCACTCATGAGCAGGGGCTGGGGCAGAGGGAGAGGGAGAGAGTTCTCAAGCAGGCTCTCTGCTGAGTGTGAAGCTTGCTTGCCTTGGGGTTTGATCCCAGGACTCTGAGATCATGACTTGAATCAAAAACAAGAGTTGGAGAGTTGGATACTTAACAAACTGAGCCACCCGGGCGCCCCCTTCTTTGCTTTCAAAAGAAGGGGAAGACCTCCTTAGCGGGTACCATGGCCAGGGCCTTGATGCTGCAGTTTCTGGCCAGTCTTCATTAGGGACTGCTCAGCGGGCACTAAGAGGCTCCGGCCTGGCATTTGGGGCCCTAGGAACCTGCTGTAGGCCAATGAGACAGCACATTCGTGTCTGAGACAAGAAAGATCCTGACATCTGTTCCTTGGCAAAAAAGCCAGATCTGCCAGGAAAGCCCAGTGGCTGAAGCCTCGAATGCTGGAAAGGAAATTAGTTTGGGCGAAAACACAGCACTGAACGTCAGGCCCTTCCCTCCTGCCTCAGGAGCCAGTGACGGTGAACTCCAGGAGGCTAAGGGGCATGTAGGTATTCTGCGTTGTGGTCCATCCTCCATCCCAGCCCCCAGACCTCACATTTCTGATGGTGTGATGAAAGATTTGAGCTGCTGGGCTCCTGCCATAATCACTTTCATTCCACTGTTAGAGAGGGCTGTTTTCTGGAATCTCTGAGGAAATAAAGATGATGAATAGAGGGAAATCACGTTCTTTATTAGCACGGATGGGCACACAGATCCCAGTAGTAATTAATCCCAGGATGTTTACAAATTTTTTGTCTTTGTCAACCAAGAGTTGGGGTTTGCAATTGTCACCATAAAGGAAGAATGAAAGCTGAACAGCCATGTTAGACAGAGAGGTGGCAAAATATTGATTAATCAACCCATAACGTTTAACAATAAGCAGTGTCCTTAAATGTCAAGATCCCAGGACCCTAAGGAGAAGTAAGTTACAAGTGTGCAGGACCCTCTTAGGAAAGCTTAGAAAATCCCATGGCTTAAGCCTGAATTAGCAAAGACTCTTTTTCTTTTTTTCTTTTCTTTCTTTTTTTCTTTCTTTCTTTCTTTCTTTCTTTCTTTCTTTCTTTCTTTCTTTCTTTCTTTCTTTCTTTCTTTCTTTCTAATAGGGCAAGGGAGGGTGCATAGAATGTAAAGTCTCCCCCTACCCCAACCATACAAAACAGCTCTGCCTATGGAAATTAGATTGTTTGGGAACTTTTGTGAGTAATTAAGGGTCAGACAGAAAATCCTTTTGTTCCAGTCCTAGGATTGTGCAGCATCTTTCCAGAACATCTGAGTTCTCCTTCTTGCCTAGTAAGGACTGGAGAATAGCTAAGGTCAGTCATTCCAGGACAGTCATTATGACATGATTTGGGTTGTTTTGAGCTCTGGAGACACTATTATGAGCATCAGTTCTTTCTATGCTCTAACCCAACAACAGGAAATTCAAGTTTTGGTCCAGGCTCTAAAAAACACGACTTGTGTGATGTTAGGTAAGTCACTACACCACTCATAACTTCAGTTCACTTGTTGCAAAATCAAGGCCTCATGGCCCTGTAGGGCTTGCAATTTTCATGGGGCTGAATTTAAAAGCCTACACTTAATAGCAGATCTAGGCTATTGGGCTGAGTATGTAGTCAAAGCACAATAGACACCCTTCATGGTTTTCAAGTGTATCTTGGATGCAAGAGGTGTATTTGTGGAGAGGAGGTGATGGGAAGTGATTTCCCTATTTCTTCTTAAAGATTTTTGAGGATTGTTAAGGGATGCCTGGGTGGTATAGCCAGTTAAGCAGCAGACTCTTGGGTTCAGCTCGGGTCATGATCTCATAGTCCTGAGATTGAGCCCCATGTTAGCTCTGTGCTGAGTTCAGAGTCTGCTTTAAATTCTCTCTCCTGCTCTCTCTCCCTCCAGCTCATGTGCTCATTCTCTCATTCGATCTAATAAATAAATAAATAAATAAATAAATATTAAAAAAAGGTTTTTAAGAAATGTTAAAAATAAACACAAAGCATTATTTGTAATTTGTTAGCTGAGTATATAGATGTTTTTGAAAAGTTATACAGTGTTTAAAACAGTGTGTTCTCTCAGACTCTTTAATTATACTCTTCAAAGGTTTTGTTTGGTTTTTGCATATATCTTCACTTTGTTTTCAGCTACTTTATTCTTAAAACATGATCAGCTTCAGCCAATAGATTGAAAATTTGTACTATCTGAACTAAAGAAAACTTCTTATGCTTTCTTGAGCTCTGAGAGGCTCATCTCATCTTCAGTCTTCTGAGTTCTGGGAAGCTCCTAATCCATTTGCTCAGGCAAGAAGAAAAAAAAAATTCTTGGAGGGTATCCAAAAGAGAATTAGACTGCATTCCCAATGGTCTTCTGGTCAACCCTAGCCTCTTTGACTTGACATGGGTCCTGCCCATCACACTCTGCTCATGAGAAAATGGCCAAGAAACACCCGCAAGTTTTAAGCAAACAAACGACTTCACTGGAGATGCGTTATTATGCATGAGACCACTGGGCAAAGCTAATATTGCCGAACGATAAATAAATAAAGGGAAACACAAGGTTTGTTTAAAGATGCAAAGTGGGAAAGAACATCATTTTCTCTCTCTTGGGACTCAACCTCCACTGTGAACCACAAACTGGAGTTCACCACACTAATACTCTGAACCTACTGAACCAGATCGAAATCTCTGTCTCTAAATATGCTGCCAGCTGACCTTGAACAGCACCAATATTTCATTTGGTTCAAATCCATATTTTTTTTCTCTTGGTCACAGAATTACCTAAGTGATATGGTAACTAGCATTTCTCCCTTGAAGAGGGTTTAGAACTGCAGCGTGGGTTTGTGTGTGTGTCTGGTCTACTTTGTGTGTGGTAGTGATCAAGATTAGTGCTTTTAGTTTTTTGTTTTGTTTTGTTTTTAATATGAAATACCTGTTTCTGAAGCTGTCACTCAGGCCCCTCATATCTTTGGTATATAATAAAACTCAATTTTATGGGTTTGAGGGTTTTCTTTCTTTCCTTGTGCTTGCTTGCTTTCTTTTTTTGTTACAAAAACCAACACAGCTGCAAGGACTTTCACATCCAATAACCCGAGATAGTTCCTGTTTGCCCAGTTCCCAGATAAAAGAAAAACAAAACGAGTGTGGGGTGGTTTATCGTTTTTTGAAACAGGATACATTTTTCCCATGTTCAGATCTGAAAATACTTGGCTGTAATTTAATCTACCTTTATTAGATTACCCAGTTATGTGCACAAAATTGTGGAAGCCATCCTAAATTAGTAAGGTCAGGGAAGAAGCAGGCTGGATGTGAGAATTCCCTCTATTCCTGCCGGACATGTCTTCTGAATGGAGAGCAGATTATGAGCAAAACATTTGATTTTCCAGGAATAAAGGAGCTCATCACCTCTCAAGTGTCTCCAGTGGGAAGTCCACATTCTACTTCCATGATGACTTCAGAGTAACCCCTAATTCAAGGAGTATCTTAGCAGTAGAAGAGGCAAGAAATGGCCAGGTCATCCAAAAGTTATACTTTACTCGTCCAAAAATGCTTTAAGCCTAGTGAGCCCTATGTATGTAAGCCCAGTCGTACATAAGCGAGCCCTTCATCTGATAAAATAGAGGACACCTGTGCTGTGAAGTGTGCAAACCTGGTGATTCACAGACCTGTACCCCTGGGGATAAAAATATATGTTTATAAAAAATAAAAAAATGGGAAAAAAAATAGAGGGCACCTAATTGCACTTGTATTTCAAATAAATAAAGAATAATTTTTTTTTTTTTTGGTCTGAGTATGACCCAAATATTGCATGGGATATACTAATACTAAAAAATTATTTGTTATTCATCTGAAATATAGATTTAACTGGAAATCCTGTTTTTTTTTTTTAATTTGCTAAATCCAGCAACAAACCTCAAACCAACGAAAAGGGCCACGATATAATTTTTAATAGCAAAAATAAAATAAAATGAAATCATAAGCCACATAGCAGGTCTGAATCTTAGGTCATAAACACAGTTATGCAAGATATATGTTGTATTTTTTTTTTTTCATTTTTAAAATAAAAATCTGTTCTGCTTCTGAGTGCCCAGGCCAGCAGGAAACTCAGCCTCCATCAGTATGGGACACTGCCCTTTCCTATATCAATCCAGTATCTTAAATAGTGTCTAGAGAGTGCGGTTAAAGATCCAAACGCCAAGGTGTAATGGTGGCCAGTAACGTCCTCCAGGCTTGGAGTTCAGGGATCATTTTGGTTGCGGGGGGAGGTGTCTGTTGAGCCTTATGGGAATAGGGGATTTTTTTTTTTTTTTTTTTTTTTTTTGAGGCAAAGCAGCTCTGTACTTAGGAGCCATGTTTTGGCCAATGATCTCTCCATTTTAACACTGACTTCTTCAAGTTCTGTGAACTCTCTTTTCTTTATCTCTCCTTTGATTAATTTTGAAAACATTTTCTGACTTTTGGTTGATCTCAAAAGTACAGTTTCTTTACTAACTTGGGAGTATTTATAAAAGATAGGAAGAATTTCTGTCTTCAGGTAGTTCTACTACCCTCTGCCTCTCGGGCACAAAATAATCCCTAAGGCAGTAATTCTTCATGGGTCTGAATACCTCCTTGAAATTGAAGAAGGTAAAAACAAGAAGACAGTAGATGAGATTATTGTTTGGTATATATTACCTTCCCCTCCCACAGGAAGTGTCTTCTTCCCTTACCTGTTGATGTTGGATCTTGTCATGTGACTTGCTTTGTCCATTGGGATGTTAATGGACATCATCAAGCTTGGGCTTGAAATGTGCTTTTGTAGTTGGAGGTACCCTCTTGCACTCCACTGTCAATAAGAGATATATAGGGGAGATGTAGACCAATTCATGACCTAGAGCCAAATCAAGTGAAGTCCAGCCTGGATCACTGGAATTCCAGCCAAATTACAGACACGTGGACAAGAAATCAATATTGGTTATTGTAGGCTACTGAGTTCTGGGGTGGTTTGTTATGTAAAATAACTAACAGATATAGGTAAAATAAAAATTCACGTTTTAGTAGATGAGTAAATTGTCTTGACACACTTAATGCTGAACCATGTATTTAAATATTTATTGCATCCCAAAATCCCTGGCATATGCCTGAAATCTTATGATACTCTCTTTCTCTCTCTGTCTTCATAATATTTTATATCATTCTCTAAGTTACTTATTCCTTTTAAAAGCTTAGCTTTATTTAAAGCCTTGCAGTTTACCAAGTGCCCTCATATCCCTTATTCCATTAGATCTTTTTAACAATTCAATGGTGAGGTGAGGTTGGTATTACTAGCCCCATTTGAGAGACAGGGAACTGATTGGGAAAGAGATCAAGGGTTTGCCAAAGGGAACACAGGCAGTTCTGGGTTCCAGATCTGAGCTGGGACTCCAACCAGGTCTTCTCATTCCTTCTGCAAAGGCTTTTCCCTCCATGCTGTGGTTGCCCCCACAACACTGAGCATAGGGTTGAGTGCATAATAGTTCTTAGTAAATGCCCGAGGAATGATGGGGACATCAACTCTTTTGGCTGGAGATTTAAGTGCAAAGTCAAAGTTCCCAGAAACCACTTCACTGGAAGTTCTCTATGCATAGCCTCTATTAATGCTTCCCGAAATATGTGTTAATAGGAGTTGGGAGTGGGTGTGTAGAGGGATGGAGGGGGAAGATTAGATGCTGTTTAATATGTTTTAGAAATTCCAGCTTAGTAAATTAATTGTCTTTTCTGGAGTATTTTTAAAGTGATTTTGAAGAGCTTATTTGTATCACTTTCTAGGTGGTGAATAGAGTATAATGCCCTTCTCTAAGTTGTTTGACCATGAAACCTTTCTATCAGAAATCATCTTGCTGGATTACAGTTGCTTGGAACCCACTTTGGGAAACACCAGCCTATGCCACTGAGCAAGTCTGGTTCTGCCCTCTGGCTTCTCCCTTTTGTACCGGCCAGAGCTGTTTGTGCAGCAGGCACCCTCTGGGCTTTTCAAGTTTTCGTTAATAACTCTGTGTTAATTCCAAGAAGCTTTTAACTTAATGGGATGCTAACTTGATGTATTAATCAAGGTTCTTTTAGTTGCAAACATAAAAAGCAACTCTGGCTAACTTCACTGAAGACATTAGGAAAACCCACAAAATCATAAGAGTTGCCAAACGTTAGGATTTGAAAAGCATAGGATGCAGGCAGTTTGGGGGGATTTCAGCCCTGGGAATCCCTGGAGTCACCACTCTGGTACATCTACCATGGAGACATCCCTGTCCGCATCTTGGGGCTCAGGTTTGGTGTCTGGAGGAGAGAATATGATCTTACTGGTCTGGGCCACATGTCTCTGCCCCAGGATAATTCAGTCGTGAGAGAGGAGACAGAAGGTGCCACTGAGGAAACCACCATGCTCTGGTGACCCAGTCCCATCTCTCAGGGTCATCTGTTCAAAGTAGACGCATAGAGCTCTAACTACCTTTCTGAAGTCCATTACATTTTTCTCAAGGGATGGAAGATATTGCCGGTTTTTTGTTTTTTTTGTTTTTTTTTTTTTTTTTTTGGTCACCAAATAAAGAAGTTTTGAGACCATACGCTAAAAAAATCAGATTTCCAAAACTAAAACTCACACTTGGCCTAGAAAAGCACTTTTGCAGTTAGGATATCTCCTGAAACAGACACACAGGTGCTCGGGGGCGGGTGTTTCGTTGAACTTGCCCACAATTTCCAAATCCTTTCTGCCTCTCTCCTCTTTGGCTATGTGCAGGCAGTTGAATTCACAGAATTCAATGTACATATGATGCAACTCCACTAATACTTAGAGCTGGATTAATGCGATAGCCCTAACAAACCTTAGATAGAGGAAGTTAATATCCTCCTTGTTCATTACAAAAAAATGGATGAGGTCATCAAGGAGGTGTCCTGGAGGAGGCAGAGAGCTTGGGTAAGAGGGGGGTGCACCTGTTTGTGTTGATTCAAAAGCAATCTAAACTACTTTTTAAACAGGTCAAACTGAGGTTTTCTTCTGCCTTCTGAAATTTTAAATTCAGAAGCAAATGAGGCATTTAAAAAAAAGAAAAGCCTCCAACGGCACCACCACCCACTAGTATACTGTGGGGCTTTATTTGAATATATTTTGCTTTTATTGCTTTGTTCTCGTTCCTCACTATGATTTACAAAGCAGTGTGGGAAAATGGTTAACGCAAAATAAAAGTTAAAATTAAAGCCACTTTTTCCACGATGGTGCTGTCTGCTTCCCACCCCCTCATCCCCGGAGGCCTGTTCAACTGAGTTTAGTAGAACAAAGGCTACGGAGTTCCAGAACTATATTCATAATCTACCTAAGCTGGGTTGATTTTCTAGCTCTAAGACAAGATAAATGATTAGTTGGCTTTGTTGATAATACGGCGAGAACTGATAAATAATGGAGTAAGCTCATTTTAAGATGTCTATAGAACTCTGGAAATTTGTGGGATTTATTCAATTATTCAGGTTAACTCAAATAACTTTATGTTTAGAGATGAGCCTGATTTGGGGCCCAAATAGTTCCCCAGGAGAACGATTACTGTTCACAGCCCTGTCACATCAGACTCAGACCAGCAGGGACCATGTCTCCTATTTCTCTCTGGCTGCCTGAGTCTTCTCACCCTGAGGAGAAGGACCTTGACAGAGAGCCCCCCCACCCCCAAACTAGTGGCCCAGCCCAAGCCCTTACAATCACCCACGTCTTTGTTGAATACTTACCATGTGGCAGGCAAAGCACTGGCCACTTTTACACTTCCCACACATTTTACAGACCGTGTTTAAATCCCATGAGAATATGAGACTCACAATGACCTATGAGAACTTTGAGATTCACAATGATTAGACTCCATCCTTGATCAGACAGTTCTAGTCCCAGTGATAATAATAATCCAACTTGACAGAACAGAGAGCTCACTCAGACTATGGGATCAACGTGGAAGACTGAACCCGTAACTGTGTGATAAAGCAGTTAAATACAGTAACAACAGTGTATAGCTGAGGTATGGTGCTAAGTGTCTTTAGGTACTATGTTTATTTTAATCATCACATCGAGGCCATGAAGTGGGTAGTTTTAGAGATGGGAAAATGGAGGTCTAAGGGAAGTTAAGAAAATCGCTGGTAACTGAGATTTACATGGTAATTCCTACAGGCTAGGCTTAGGCAATAGAGCAGATACTGGTGTGGAAGATCTTGAGATAAGTCAAGACAGCTTCAGGCTGCAAGTTATAACAAGGAAAACTCCAAGTGGGATGGAAGAACTTCCACTTCAGCACATATATGGGCTAAAACACGGCACAGCCCAGATGTTAGGGGACGTGAATAGAAATTTATCTCAAAGTCACAACTCTAGTGGATGTCAAGGAGGAGAGGCTGATCGGTTGGCATCAATCATGGAACTTCTTTAAGAGAAATGAATTACACACCCTTCTCTGCCCTGGAGGCACCAAAGGCACCTGGCTAGGGCTTTCTAGTGCCCACCACACTGCAGTGTTTTCATGGGGAAGTCAGGCTCCAAGGAGTATTGGGGATGAATAAGTCACCATTATGCGAACTTCTTCTTCACCACTACCTTCTGGCAAACAGAGAGATTCTGTTTTTAAGAGACACTGCATTGGACATCTCTGAAATACAAACATGTTGAATTTTTAAAGGATTAAAATTAAGGAATGAACTTTAATGAGTCAGTTAGCAGAGTGGCAGGGATCAGGGAAAGGGACAGTGATATTTGGATAACAATGTCTCCTTAAGGTGCTAGGAAATACTGAACAGGCAAATAAAATGATAAGAGACCCAGGATTTGCTTCAAAAAAATTCTTGGGGTTTGGAGGATGGTGACGGATGAGAGCAGAAGTTGAGAGCATAGATAAAATTAGATGAATCAGAGGTTGATTGATCATTGTTGAATTTCTGTGATGAGTATGTTAGGTGCTCATTATAGTCTTCTAGTTTATATACATTTGAAATTTTCTGTAAAAATATTTTTAAAGAAATAACAGCTATGGTCTAGGCTTCAATTCTGTAGAAAATTTCATTCCACTTAGATTTTCTGCAAAAAGGTGTGGGTATCCCTTACATCCAGTGTCCAAGTCCCACACTTTCAGCCTCCAAACGTTAGCTCAAATCTGTCCATTTATCTCCTTCTCCATTGCCACGACCCTCACCTAGCCACCACCAACCAGTACTGATCTTGTTTAAACATGGCAGCGGCTTCCTAATTTCCCTCTGTAATTACAGCAGGAATATCCACTTCCAATCTTCTCTTCCTAAGGAAGCTGGAATGATCTATTCAAAATGCTAATCTAATGACAGTCTCACAAGAAAAAAGCAAGATGCAGAACAGTACACAGAATTTTTGTACACGAAAGGGGAAACAACTTACTCAAACACGCCCACCTATGTATATACCATTTGCTTATATTTGCAAAGAGAAACTCTGGAAAGATAAATCAAAAACCAAATGAAAATAAAAGAGGAGAAAGTACACAATGGAGGACACAGGCTGGCAGCAAAGCTTCTCTAAATATGTCTTTTTATAAATCTTGACTTTGGAGTCATGTAAATGTTTATATGTTCAAAAATAACATTAAGTAAAAATAAAATAAAATAAAATAAGAAATTTCCAAAAATTGAAACCAAATTGAAATAAAGAAATTGTTTATCAAATTGGTAACATTAACTGCAGCATGAAAATAATCATTTCAAATAACTTTCATAAAAACTATTTTACAGTCTCATGAAACATATCTTAAAAACCCCCCAAAAAGTTGCAAATAAGTCTTAGGCTTTATTCAGTACTCTTAATGTTAGTTTGATCTACATGAAATTACCTATATTTGACCATATTTGACCTATTAAAATGACAATTTCTTTTTTTTAATTAAAGATTTTATTTATTTGACAGAGAGATCACAAGCAGGCAGAGAGGCAGACGGGGGTGGGGGGGGTGGGGAAGGAGGCTCCCCACTGAGCAGAGAGCCCAATGCAGGGCTCGATCCCAGGACCCTGAGATCATGACCTGAGCTGAAGGCAGCGGCTTAACCCACTGAGCCAGCCAAGCGCCCCTAAAATGACAATTTCTTAGTTGCAAATATAGTAATACTTGTTATGATACAAATATGGTAATACTATTTTATATTACAAATATAATATGTTTATATGTAATATAAGCATAATATAAATGTAATATAATTCATATATAGTATAAATCATAGAAATATTGGCATTATTTTGGAAATATAATATATTCTATATTATAGAATAGAACAAATAATTATGTTAATGTTAAGAAGAAGGTTTTCAGCAAAACAAAATAATACAACTATTATTTTGGAAGTTAATAAAAACAGATTTTTTTCATTGAAATATAATTAACATATACATTGTATAAGTTTGAAGTGTGTGATGTGTTGGCTTGATACATTGCAATATGATTGCTACAGTAGTGTTAGCTAACACCTTTATCATGACATAGTTATCTTTTTTTTTTTTTTTTGTATTGACAATTATAAAGATCTGGTCTCTAAGCAACTTTGAAGTTTATAATACAGTATTGTTGACATATGTAATCACTATGTTGTCCATCAGATCTCCAGAAACGGTTTGTCCACTAATTTCAAGTTTGTATCTTTACACATCGAGACCTAGTTCTCCTAGCCCATGGTTACTCCATTTTTCCAAGTTCAACTGTTTTAGATTCCACATACTAGTGGAATAAACTAAAGTGGCATGAAGTGTTTGTGGCATATAGGTTTGTCTTTCTCTTTCTCCACAGTATTCTCTTCTTCTTTCTCTTGCTTCACTTAGCATCATGCCCTCAAACTGGATTGCAAATATCAGGATGAACTCATGATTCTTTTCAAAAATCCTCCTTTCCTAACTATCCACTAAAAAGGCCTAGAAGCAATAGCAACCCAGAAACAGAAAAAACCCAGACTGTGGCCTCTATTTTCCCACAAAAAGGAAGCGGAAACCCTGGTGGAAATGGAAGAAAATAGAAAGGTTAATTTGGGGGATATGTTATTGTGTAAGGAAGTAAGGAAATGATCAAAGAGTAATGAGGTCTGGTTAAAAAGATGAAGACTTAACTCGTGGGACTTCCCATTGGCTAACGGCAGGACAATTGGTACATCAATAGAATGATGAGAAAAACTGATTAAAACACAGCAAATACATAAAAACCACAAATGCATAATGATGCTGAAAAGAGAAAAGATCAGTGCACAAGAGTTCTTTATCCTTCACAGCCTAGCTCAGAGGTGGCTTCTGTAAAGAATTTCCTGCTGCCTTCCAAAGTTAATCTCTCCCTGCTCTATGCCCTTAGCTTCCTTACATACACATTTGATAATTTCATTTACATTGCACCATTTGTCTCTCCAGCTAGACGGTGAACTTTGCGAAGCTGGGACTGTGCTTTGTTCATCTCTATTATTAAAAAGAAAGACGCAAGGCCCAAGGTAGGGTCCTTTGCCCCCAGAATAGCAAACCAAAACTTAACTGCAGTTTCAACCTCTCCAGGTTTAATGATTTAAGCAAATCATTCTGGAGTTTTCTGGTTAGCACCCATGAAGTAATCTGTCACAGGGTTCTCTCCACCCTCCAGAGGAAGATGAAGGAATTCACCCAATCAGCCCCTGGTCCTCCCCTGTAAGGGAAGGTGAACCTTCCCCGAGACAAACTTCCCCCTTCTTTTGCAAAAATTTCTTGTTTCACCTTCCTTCCTTTAAAAACCTTTCATTTTGTACAAGTCTTTGGTGGCCCCCTCTACTTACTAGACGGGATATTGTTGATTGGCTCATAGATCACTTAATAAAGCCAATCAATCAGATCTTCAGATCAACTCAGGTAAATTTTCTGTTAACACTCTCTTACTAACACTAAGCAACATACTCTGCCCAGAGTAGGGCTCAATACATTTTTGTTCAAATGCAAAAACCATCAAAACTTCTAAATTATCAAAATGCACAATTACCGTGACAGTCATAGATTGTCTTTAGCAGATATTACACATAAAAGAATCTATTACGTTCTGGGTCTTACAGAAAAGATGTCTAATATGACTTCGATGTGACTCAGGAAATGGGACTTCTTATCACCCCCGTTTCAAGTCTCTGGTGCATTTTTTGTTACTCGCCTTTGAGACACGAGCTAGTCATTGTCATTTCGTATTTATATTACCTCTTCTCTGTGAATGTTGCCATATGCCACAGGGCCATTAATTTTTGTTGTTGTTGTTATTTTTAAAAAGACCCCGGTGTGGGAAGTGCCCTTGCCATAACTGGGCAGATAGAATTGAAGAAATAATAAATGAATGTGGTGTCATGGGAAGCCAGGGAGCCTGCATTTCCCTCCTTAACGTCAGACCAGCCATTTTCCCTCCTTGGGGCCTCAGGTTTCTGGTCTGTAGAATCATATCTCACTAGATGCTCCCAGAAGCTTCTTCTATGATCCAGAGTCTATGATAACTTTACCTTGAAGAACCCAGAAAAGAGGTGCCAATACACCTTCTGCCGCACACCTTCTGCCGCAGGCTGACTGTGTGTGTCCAGGAAGTGTCTGTTTGCTGGAGGGATCATTCCCTGATAAGAGAAAGAGAAAACAAAACCTATTATCTGTCTGGCCCAGGACCTGATGTTGCCAACTTTTCTCATCTCAGATAGGATGTGGAATAGCCTCGAGGAAGGATTCCTTCCCATCAAAGAAAATGCACAAAGGGAGTCAATGGAACATCCGGGGCCTGGACAGGAAGGCCCGAGAACACCACTGGCAATACACTGGACCTTCCCATCCCTGCCCTTCCTGTTACTCCCTTGTTGACCCAGAATTCCAGATTGGCATATCTGTAGCAGATGGTCCTTCCACTCCCAACTGCAGTCCACGGCAGACATTGCTAACTGATTACCGCCTGATTCCCTTCTAAAGGGAGACTAGGGATCTTTCTCGATATAGTGTGTTCCAAATACCAACAATTGACTAGAGTTGGCATATTAGCTGAAATCTATTTTCCATCCTGGGCTCCTGATTCTAGCAAAGCACTAATAGGTTTATCATTTAAACAAGTAAGGGACGATGGGCAAGTTTCCTACTTTGGGCGCTGATTTGTAAACTGAGAATTTCCTGGACCCCTCCCCTGTGTTTTTTGGATTCTAGAATTCTCATCTCCTTCTAGAAAATAGGGGGAAATCTATGTGACACTGCTGTTCCAAAGCTCTGGCTTCTTCACGACATACTAAGATTTAGCAACCCAAGTGTATCTGGACACATCTGACATGATGAGTGCTAGATGTCCACGGAATGACAAGGGCCACAAGTCATCTTTTCTTAACTCTCCCCTACTTCCAGACAAGTTCCCTGGACTCAAAACAATCAGATTAGACTGAAGTGAAGCTTGGCTGTCGGTGTCAAAAGAAAGCCCACAGGGCAGGCATCTGTTAAGCAGTCGTTGCTCGCACCTTCTTTGGTAAGAAACTACTTTTTCTTGTCTTGTTTTTACTTAAATTGCTTTTGTGTGTCCTGGAGACTAGATCAATAATCTCAATCTCTCTCTCTCTCCGCCAGTAGACCTGAAATAAATAATTTCATATGTAGGGAGGAAAGTAGGACAAATGGCAGAGCTGTGGAGTGTAGGAAGGGGGGTATGGCGGAATGCCAACACAAGGAATAATAGAAGGTATTTATTGAGCTCTTTCTGTGTGCCATGACCGGTGTTACCACATTTACTCTCGACAACCTATGGGTTATGCACTATTATCAATCTCCATTTTACACATGAGAAAATTGAGGTTCCAGGTGTTAATTTTTTTAGGATTCCTCAGGGAATTGGTGGGAGAGGAAAACCTGAGTCACATCTGTCTGGCTTCTTCCAGCACACCGTACTGCCTCTCCTAATCTGATACGTAGGATTTCATTAGACCACCTCTGCTTCATTAGTCAAATGTCTTGCAGTATGAAGAACAGAATTCCCATATACAGGGAACCATCCCTCTCCATTTGTTGACTTTGCTTTTGTCTATTCTTAAGGCAGTCTGCTCCTTCATGGTTGCAAGATGGCTACCATCAGCATAAGACTTCGACCTAGACCCTCAGCGATGCCAGCAGGAGAAATAATTCTTTTTCCTTATAGTTCTGGTTAAAAACCTGGGAAATTGTCTTTTTGGTCGGGCTTGCACCCAGTGGCCAACTCTGAGCCATCACTATGGACAACTGAGAAGAAATTAAAATTCACTTTCCAGACCTTGGGTCAGCAACTGCCCACCCCTTGAGGAAGTGGGAAGAAAAACCCTTCCAAATTATAGGGGCTGACAATCAGGAAGGGATGCTTCCCACAGTCAAATTCAGATATAGTGTCTTGAAAAAGCAGTGGATGGGTTTCACCCGTCAGAACAACAGATGTTCACTAGCTAAACTTTCATCTATGCAGCAACACATAGATGTCTTGGTCAAATCCCAGAAGCTGAGAACTCTTCCAGATACTGGAGCCTGTGCCCAGGTCTAGTGCATTAATATGGTCAGAGTGGGCAGCCTCTCCATTTACCCTCCTTTGCCCCTCTAGCCAGTGCTTCACAAAAGTCCCTCAGCACTCAGAAGCAGAAGCAAGAGTAGGTTCCTCTCCTTGTGTGTAAAAAGGCTGCATTTGTGCCATAAGAAAATCCTGCCCTGTCACTGGACTAGGTGGTGGGAGCGACTCCAGCCTCCCACTCGGTCACTTGCTTCTCAGATCGATTTCATTGTTCTTCAAACCTTATTTGTAATTCAAGGCCAGGTTCTTATGCATCTTCTCCATCAGGCTTTTTCTGTCTTTCTAGTACAGCACTTATCCCGCATCTCTTGTGATGCAGGATTTTCTTTCTTTAAAAAGATTTTTTTTTTAAAAACTTCAAAATGTTTGATACATATCGAACAGTACTTGTAATATATGTGTGACTTGTAAAACGTAATTATAAAACAAGTTGGCCATGAACCTACCACCCAATGTGAGAACTGTCCCTGTGTGTTTTGGCTGGTGTTTAGGAATGAGGTTGACTATTCTATTTTAATTTTATGTCCAGCTACTTTCTTAATCACTTGCTGATTCATTCTAATAATCTTCCTATAGATTAATTTAAGCTTTTTAGGTAATCATTTCATCTGTGACTCATGGCAATTTTTCTTTGCAATCCTTTTAACTTTTGGTGGGGGGGGGAGGATCTGACTCTATTGATTGGACTTCCAAATAATATTAAATATTAAATAGAAATTGTGTTAACGGGCTTTGTGGGGAATGCTGTCATGTACTACCCAGATCTGTCTTTCAGAATCAGACTCATTCTCCCAGCTGTGGG
The DNA here is from genome assembly GCF_964662115.1 of Mustela nivalis. Lineage (NCBI taxonomy): Eukaryota > Metazoa > Chordata > Mammalia > Carnivora > Mustelidae > Mustela > Mustela nivalis. The sequence goes on from NC_139022.1 coordinate 131,185,152, forward strand.
GTTGCTGTTGAAGATGGTCCTCAGTTGCACATCCTTTCTGGGAATCACCTTGATTGAAGAAAGCTGTCTCACTTGGGGTGCACTTCCTCTCAGGACCCATCCTCATCCAACAACCAGGGTACAAAGTCCTAGCCCTTTGTCCTAACTGATATAGTTCTAAAGGGCTACCCTGCTTCTGGAACTCACTGAGAGTTTGGCTGAGGTCTTCACTGGCACTGAGGGAAAAATAAAAAATATTTTCAGGTAAACTGAGGGAGTTTATCTACAGCAGATCTTTGTCAAAGAACTGTTGCCTTTCAGGGGGAGAAAACTGACCTGGTTCATAATAAAGAACTTTCAGCGTTGGGGAGATGAAAGGAACAAATAAAGGCTATCTACCAAAACCCTACTGCAACCTATTCTTAGTGGTGATAGAGTAACAATGTTCTCTTAAAAATGAGACCCAGATAAGAAAGCTGTCCCAGGCTGTGTTCCCCAAGAAGCAGACCTGAGACCAAGGTCAGCATACAAAATGCTGACTGGGAGTGCTCCCAGGACCAACAGGTGGGGAAGGAGAGGGGGATGCTGGCTTGGCCACGGGAGAAACTGAGCTGGGAAACAGTGCCAGTAGAAGTTCAGGCTGAACTGCTGGAGAGGTCACATGGTGAGAAGAAGTTTCAGACCCGACAGAATTTCCACCTAAATGGGGCTGCATGCGTTCCCACAGATGATACCATGTGCAGCGGGACTGCCTGGCCAGGCTCAGCCGACCCTTAGGACCATGACAAATAATAAATTGCTGCTGTTGAAGCTGCTAGATCTTGGGAGTGGTATGTTATAAGGCAACTGAATACTGAGACAGGGGTCCTTCTGAGTACATTGGCCAACATATTGCTGGAAGCAAAAGTTCCATTTGTACTTTCTGCCCTGATTTATGTTTTCATTCCTTTCTTCTGTCCTCTAGGGCAGAACTACATAGTGCTAAAGAGCATGGACAGTCTTCCTGGCTTGGATTGACACTACCCCGTTGTGTGATCTAAATTATATTATTTAGCCTTTCTGGCCTTCAACATTTTCACTTATAAAATAAGGATGTTAGTTGTACCTACATCATAGTGTTGTTAGGTAGGCTATATAACAATATAGTTAAAGTAGTTATCCAGAGCCCAGCCCATAGTTATAATGTTATGATCTAATGCTAGTGTCCCCTTCAACGTTTGTATATTGAAGCCCTCATCCCCAATGGGGTGATATTTGGAGATGGGGTCTTTAGAAAGCAATTCAGTTTAGATGAAGTCGTGAAGGAGGAAGAGCCATGAGATCTCTCATAGAAGAGGAGGAAGAGACATGCGCCAAAGAAGACCATGCGAGGACATAACCAGGAAGAGAGACCTCGCCAAGAACATCGCCATGATCCTGGGCTGCCAGCTTCCAGCTTCCAGAACCATGAGAAACAAATGTTGGGTAGTTGTAGCATCTCATTACAGCCTCCCACACTGACTAAGACATACATGATCAAAAAATGTTATCTGTTGTTGTTTTTATCCATCTTGGTATTTGAAGCAAAGCCAAAACTACCAGGTGCTAAATAACCATTTTTCAAAATCAATGGACCGATGGATCAATGAAAGACTTTGTAGACGAAGTCTCTCGGCCGCCTCCTGCCTGGTTTGCCTGCTTCTGTTTCAGCAAAGATTTATTGTCACTTCTTGCTACTCTGGGTCCGGCCCCTTCCTGGTTAAGAAGCTCCAGCATTCGGAATCAGGCCATGCTTTGTTCCTTTCCACTGATCTCTACTCATTTCAGAGCTGACCATATTTTAATCAGGGATCAGATCAGTTCCTTGCAAAGAGGAATTTCTATCATCTTCTTTCAAATGTACATCCACGGACAGAGTTCACATAAAGATCCAGGGAGGGAAAAAACCCCAAAATCAAATAGCAACAACAACAAAAAACCCTCCGCTGGCTTCTTCCCAAGTCAGGAAGCTCATTCTGGGAAGACTTTCATATAAATCTGAAATCTGATGCTACTTGTCAAAAAACGTTATTTGAATCCAAAGCTGCTTTAGCATGAGGTCTGTGGCCTTGCTGATTTCATTGGCTGTCCGAACACGAGTTTTTACAGCTCCATAATGGAAGCTTAAGAAAAATAACTCAGCAGAGGAAGAAAAGAACAAGTAAGAGACAGGGCCCTCAGAGACAGAGTTAGGGGAGCTCAGCTGTTTTGAGGGTGTCCAGCAACTACTGCTGGGGTGTTCCTGTAGCTCTGAACAGTGTGTTCCAGCACCGCCTCGAAAGAAAGAAGCCAGAGCCCACGGCCACATTGCTGTCCCATGGGCCAATGGCAAACTGCTTCACTGTGGCAGCTATCAAACACAAGCTTTTTCAGGAAAGCTGGCAGAGGGGGACATGTTAATGACACTTTGTTCTTATCCTACGAGCCCCAACCGTGAAATTTGCTTGGGGCCCGCAGATAGATCCCTCCTCATCCTTAGCACAGCTCCATACAGAACCCTAACTGCACTAAGTAGTCAGAACCTGTTCCTCTCCTTCTTCATTCTCCTGCCCGGCCAGCACTTCGTAGGATTCTGCTAAAATCTCTGGTGTGCTCTCTGGCGCCAAAGAGTTCGTTGGCTTAAAATGGTTGGCTCTGATCATTTCCTGCATCCCAGGTGTGGAGAGAAGAGAGGAACTTAGATGCCACTGAGCATGGAATCCCATCACCTGGGAGAGATCAGAGGCTAAAGGAAGACAAGAACAAAGGCAGGGGCGAAAAGTACAATAAAAGGTCGGAGGCCATGTAGGCTGGGAAAGGGCATCCACAGGGAGCAGTGGTTAAGGTGAACAAGACTAAATTCCAGTCCCACTATTGCTACTTACTGCCTTTGGGATTTGAAAGCAGTTGCTTAACCTCTCTGATCTTCTTTTTCCTCTTCTAGGACAGGATATAATACCCACCTTGATTCAGTTGTAAGAAAAGTACAGTGCATAACCCATGGTGATTTCTTGGTAAATGATCATGTGTCACGGCTCTGAGTAACCCTGGAAGTAGTAGACTGGATTTTTCTGTTAGTCTAAGATTATGTGCTGTCTACACATGGCAGAGACCAGTATTGTTATAGGTAATTGAGTATAATTTGAGGAACCAGAAAGACCACCACGCCCTCCAAATACCAGTGTTGACCAGCATGGTGAATGGGGCCTGAAAATCCCATCTTTGGAGTCCGTCCGGGAGGCAGGAAGCTCCCACCTCCATTACCGGTCCTTCACTTACAACACATATTGTATCCAAGAGTATGTAACATACCAAGGCCAAGAGTCCTAAAGCAGTGCATTACACAGCCCTGATTTGTTTGACTTTTTTCTTTGACAGAGGGAGGAGAACTTTTCCAGTTGCTCTGAGATAATACCGAGTCCCCCCATCACTTTCACTCTTGAAGCACAGTCTCCCTTGGTCTTGACTGGGTCAAAAGATAAGGCTCCCACCTTCACTTCTGTTTGTCACCCACCCTCAGCCAGGTACGGGTATGGGAAGGGGACCAGCAGCTCTCTTTTCCAACCGCCAACTGCCCACCTGCTTCTTCTCATGTGTGGCCAACGTTTGGTCTACAGGGGTACTCTGGCTCTGGAAGTTCTGCAAGTTCCAGAATCTCAGCACAGCAATCTCTCATCAGCCTGCCCATGTGTGTCAAGCCCCTTGGCTTCCTTTATATAGGTCCTGCCACCAGGTCAGAGGGAAGTGGCTGGAAGAGGCAGGTGAGGCTCACCCCACAGCTCTCACTAGCCACAGACCCTCTCTTGCAACCCTTTGATACCGTCACTGTGGGTAAATGGTTGAAGTGTCCCCCAACTGATTCTCCAAGGAAATGTTGCAGCCTGCTCTGCCACAGCCGACTCTGGTGTTTGAGATCTGCTGTGTCTTGGGGCTTCAGTTACAACTTCAAGTTTAACACGTTGCTACGTAAACCTGTTTCCAAGGGACCTTGGTGAACGCGATACATCTTCTTGGAGCACAAACTTTGGTCACAAATTTGTGGTGGGAAGGGCGTGGATTAGAGGTGGGTATGTGCTGCAGTGGGGTGGGGGGAGTGTTGAAGATATGACTGCAAGCAATGCAAATTCAAAGTTAAGACAGATCATGTATACACACACTTCATAATTATGTGTGATGGCTTTTTCAAGCGAAGGCTCTAGCTCACCCGCAATCTCCACAACCGCCAGGAGTAAATGTTTGTACTTTTCCCCCATTAGGAGAGGACTTGGGGTGGGTAGAGGAGGCATTTCTTGAAGCTCTGCGTGAAGACGTTATGAGCTATTTTCCTAATTGCTGTGGAGATCATAATCAAGTCACCGTGGAGCTGTGCCGGCCTCCTGACATTCGTTATCACATCTTTTGCAGACTGCTATGTTAAATCATCAGGGAAAAGTAAACAGAACAACAGCGCATTGCTCTGTGAGTTTTTGGCAAAATGTGGGGAATGGGCGTGGATTAGAAAGAACCTCTCAAAGCTGCACCGTCCAGAACAGTGCTTGTGTCTGTCAGTACACACGTGTGGCTCCTGAGCCCCTTGAAATGTGGCACGTCCGACCAAGATGTGCTGATGTGTAAAATGCAGCCGGGTATAAAAAAGGAGGGCACATCATCTCATGGGTAAATTCCCGTATTGATTATATATTGAAATGATAGCGTTTTGCATATAATGAGTTAAATAAAATACATTACTAAAATTAATTTTATCATTTTTCAAAAGAACTTTCAAAAACGTGGCTCTCAGAAAATTTAAAACCGTTGATACGTGACTCACATTTGTGACTTATGTTCTGTTTCTCTTTCATGGCTCTGTTCCCCCCCCACCCCCCTGGTCATCCGATCCAGTGGCCAGCAAGCTATGGCCCGTGGGCTAAGTCCAGCTGACTGGTTTGATAAATACATTTGCATTGGCCCACAGCTACACACATTTCTTTGCCGATTGTCTATGAGTATTTTCACTTTGTAGTGCTAGATTTGAATTGTGGCAAACTCAAATGTGTGGGCTGCAAAGCCTGATATATTTATTATCCCAACCTTTGTAGAAAAAGTGTGTCAACTTCTGGTATTATAACTCTCTATACCTTGCAAGTGGGAAAGTGAAGCCCGGAGAGAGAAAATGACTTACCCAAGGGCACGTGAACATGGAGTCGGAGGCAGGTTGGAACCCATCCCCATTCTTTGTGCCGCGCTGTGTCTTGGCTTATTTGTTGGGGTTGAGGTGGAGGACGGTGTTCCACGTGTGAGGGCAGACTCAGACTCCAGCTGACAGGGAGACATGCAGCCCCATCCCAGGGCACAGCTGGGCCCTGAATAAAGGTCAAGGCACCAGGAAAAGGCTCATGAGAAGGCTGGAGCCCATCCAGGAGTTAGGGGTGGGACTGAGAGTTCCTACAGCCACCCCCCTCCCGTACCACTTTGTTTCACATTATTCCAGAAATATCTTCTCTGGGCTACAAGTTAATGCTATTTCCTCTGCATCTACGAGAATTGATACAAAAACGTCATTTAAGAAATATTGCTGAATCATTTGCAGAGTCCATTTCAAAAATATTGGCCGTCATATTACCCCATGGTCTGCAAAGGATAAGTCACATGATAACATTTCTCCTAGGACTGAGTGACAGGAAAAATGTTGTTCCTCCAGATGGACTCGTATAGGTTTTTAAATTATAGCATGAGAACTGTATAACCAAACATGTTGCTCATTTTGCGTTGGCTGCCAGGATGATTAGAGCTAAAATCTGTGCTTAATTTCAGTTACCAGCTCATCCAAGGGGGCCTTATGATGGTTAATTTTATGTATCAAATTGACTGAATCACAGAGTGTCTAGATATTTGGCTAAACATTATTTCTGGGCGTGTCTGTGACAGGGTTTCCAGATGAAATTAGCATTTAAATCAGTGGAGGCAGTAAGGCGGAGTGCCCTCCTGACGTGAGTGGGCATCGACCAATCCCTCCCTTCCGTCGAGGGCCTAAATAGAACAAAGGGTGGAAGAAAGGAGACATCATCTTTTCCTGCCGTTGCACTGAGACTTACACCATCAGCTTCCCTGGTTCTCAGGCCTCTGGGCTTGGACCGAATTCCCCCATGGGTTTTCTTGGGTCTCTAGCCTACAGAGAACAGACCCTGGGACTTCTCAGCCTCCATAGTTGGATGAGCCAATTCCTTATAATAAATAAATAAATATATAAACAAATAGGTAGGTAGATGATAGATAGCTAGATAGATAGACAGGCCGATAGATCAATCGTGTTGATTGTGTTTCCTTGAGACCCCTGATACGGTCTGGTATATTGCACCATTGCTTCAGCCTCGCTCAGCTTTAAACTTTTACTTTGTATCTCATTTCTTTCCACACTTGGTATATTACCTCCTTTGTGCTTTTTCAACAAGTATTTATTTAGGGACCACTCAGGGCCACACCCTTGAAATACAAAAAGAAATACTTTCTATTCTCAAGGGTTGTATAGAATAATGTCGAAGTAAGGAAAAACATTCACTGGAAATATCGAGTGGCCGCCAACCTTTTGAGCAGAACATGTGATACTTTGAATAGTGTGATTTCATGAACCCTGAAAAGCTCTCCCTACTATCCCAGCTACAATCAGGATGGTAGAGTCATGATTTATATATAGCAGCTCCCAATTTCTGTGCCCGTGGCAGACATCACAATGAATAAGGGACAGGCGACGCTAGGTAAGGAGAGATGGGTAGGAGGCTACATAACCAAATACAGAAATCCCAGATGTGGAGAAATGGTATAGACAATAAGTATTAAACAGAGAGAAGGGAACAGAACAAATCCACCTTGTTCATTCTAAACATAGAAGAGATATTTTCATAATATTAACCAATCCACCTTGTTTGTCTTGAATGTAACATATGAGATATTTGTCAAGTTCCCTGGTCAGTTTCTTATAAAAGACCAGCCATTAAGGCCTTCAGTGGCAACCCATTCAGGACCCCTTCTCACTCTAGAGAGCTTCTTCTCTTTCCTTTCTGTTCTCACCTTCTCTCAGTAAACTTTCAGTTTACTTCACCCTTTTGTCCCCCAGATTTAGACTCAGTTCTCAGAATCCCGCAACACTGCAACAAGGTATCACAGCATTATTTTTCACAAATCCATGTACATAGGCTGTGGTGTGAATGAGAGCCACCACCACTTAATTAGAAAGGGATATATATGCCATCTTCTACAATCCACGAATAGAGGCTCACTCACTTGGCTTCTTATTAAAGAGTAAATAATTGTGGGAAGAGTAAAGTTTGGTGGAAAATTATATCAGTCATGAACAATTTAGTATAAATCAGGGGCGCCTGGGTGACTCAGTGGGTTAAACGTCTGCCTTCCGCTCAGGTCATGATTCCAGGGTGCTGGACTTCTTGCTCAGTGGTAAGTCTGCTTCTCCCCCAGCCCCTCCCCCAACTTGTGCACTTTCACTCTTTCTTATATAAATAAAACCTTTTAAAAAAGCAATTTAATATAAAATAACTCTCTCTCCCTCCCTCTCTCTCTCTCTGACAGCACATTCACGTATAGTATGATTGATCTTGAAGACATTGGCCATCAAAGGCTAGTAAAGAAGAAAAAATTAGAAACTTGAGGATGGTTCAAAACAAACTTTGTACTCTCCACCATTTTTCAAATTAATGGTATTCTACCTGGATAATAATGGATCTCCAAACTTTCTCCCTTTTCCTCAAGGGCAAGATTTTTGCCTCAAATTGCTACCTTGTTCCTTTTCCCTTTGCTTTCTGTCCTCTTTCTCATTATACATTCTTCCTAACTGTAAAACTCCTGAACACATGTGTATTTAAAGGAGATTAATCATTCAAATACCATAATTAGTTCAAGAATTGTGTCTTTTTGAGATGGAATGAGCTAATTAATTTTTTTTTCTCCCAGGGAACCTGCTCTCAGATGTGAGCTAATTAGTGAGCTGCACATCAAAAGAAGTGAAGTGTATCTTGTAAATAGGATTTCATTTAAAACAGATCAAAGGACTATTTGCCCAAATCACTCCCCTATCCTCTAGTTTCTGCAAGCATCAGGCAGATGGCCAAGAGAACAAGTCACCAGCATGATAGAGGAAACTCCAAGGGGATAACTGTGGTGCCCAAGTTGAATATTAATGAAGACAGAGAACGGAGTATGTCCAGAGGTGGAATTTCACTTCTCAGAACTTTCATAGTTGGGTTTCTGATGTAGACCAGCAGGGCAATGATCCATGTTTGTGATCCAGCCTGCAACAAAAGCTAGAGGATTCGAATTATGGTCTCTAGACTTGGTTCTCTCTCACTGGAAAGCTGTGTGACCTTGGGCAAGTTGCTTAACCTCTCCTGGACCCACTTTCTTCGTCTGTAATGTATGATCTCTGTCCCTTCTCTCCACACCTCTCTAGAGATTTGTAAAGATCAAGTGAGATGATTAAGGGGACACGGGTTTGGAGAAAAATCTGAAATGGCTATATAAATGTGAAACATTTTTGGCATGATTAACAAGGTCTCCACAGGCAGAATAAACTAGAAGAAGGGAAAGTTTCCCAGATGATTTTGGCCAAAATTACAGATCCTGAGGAAAAAAACATCTCCATGGGCTACCTTTGCAGATCAGACACACAGCGTAATTGCTCAAACCTTGTTATTCTTGTGATTACAGCTAGAAATTAGCTTCCAAAGAAGAGACAACTCAAACTAAGAAAGGGAATGCAAAGGTCTTTTTGTTATCCTTTGGAGTTCCAGATTTCTGAACATGACAGATTTCATAAGAATAAGCTTACTTGTCCTTCTAAACATTCAGTCATGCATCCAGTGGCCTAGAAAGACAAATGGGGCCAAAGCAGATGGTGACTGATGGTGAGAAGGGCCCTTTGCCTGGATTTTAAAATGCAAACTGATGTAAAGGAAATCAATAAATACAGTTTTGGGGTTTTGTTTGTTTGTTTGTTACAAAAATAGCTTCATGTCATTTCTTGGTGGTTGTTGCTGAACACTAAGAATTTCAAGGTGAGAACAGGGGCTGTGTTAAGCAGAGTGGTGCATTCTCAACTACCAGGGAATTTGTAGTACGATGTGTATTCAATGTTTCACCCCTGCTCATTCCATAATACCATTTTACATAATTTCCTTCACATTTATCATTTCATTTGCTCTGACAGGTTAATGCCCCTTTGAGGCTTGAAGACTGCTATTTTTTTAACCAGGATTTTCTCATTTGTTCCATGCAACAAATCTATGAAGTTAAGTCAGCAATACATGTGTTGTTATCTCCATTTCTCTTTTTTTTCAGTGTTCCAAAATTCATGGTATATGCACCACACCCAGTGCTCCATGCAATACATGCCCTCCATAATACTCACCACCAGGCTCACCCAAGACCCTCAGTTTGTTTCTCAGAGTCCACAGTCTCTCGTGCTTCACCTTCCCCTCTGATTTCCTCCAATTCACTTTTCCTTTCCTTCTCCTAATGTCCTCCATGTTATTCCTTATGCTCCACAAGTAAGTGAAACCATATGATAGTTGACTCTCTCTGCTTGACTTATTTCACTCAGCATAGTCTCTTCCAGTCCCATCCATGTTGATACAAAAGTTGGGCATTCATCCTTTCTGATGGCTGAGTAATACTCTGTTGTATATATGGACCATGCTTTCTTTATCCATTCATCCGTTGAAGGGCATCTTGGTTCTTTCCACAATTTGGTGACTGTGGCCATTGCTGCTATGAACATTGGGGTACAGATGGCCCTTCTTTTCACTACATCTGTATCTTTGAGATAGATACCCAGTGGTGTAATTGCACCACTTCATAGAGAAGCTCTATTTTTAATTTCTTAAGGAATCTCCACACCGTTTTCCAAAATGGCTGCACCATCTTGCATTCCCACCAACAGTGTAAGAAGGTTCCCTTTCTCCACATCCTCTCCAACACAGGTTGTTTACTGTCTTGTTAATTTTGGCCATTCTAACTTGAGTAAGGTGGTTTTGATTTGAATGTGGTTTTGATTTGAATCGCCCTGATGACTAATGATGATAAACATTTTTTCATGTGTCTGTTAGCCGCTTGTGTCTTTTTTGGAGAAGTGTCTGTTCATGTCTTCTGCCCATTTTTTGATTTGATTATCTGTTTTGTGTGTGTTGAGTTTGAGGAGTTCTTTATAGATCTTGGATATCAGCCCTTTGTCTATATTGTCATTTGTGAATATCTTCTTCCATTCTGTGGGTTGCCTCTTGGTTTTGTTGACTGTTTCCTTTGCTCTGCAGAAGCTTTTGATCTTGATGAAGTTCAAAAGTTTATTTTCACTTTTGTTTCCTTCGCATTTGGAGACATATCTTGAAAGAAGCTTCTGTTGCCGATGTCGAAGAGATTACTGCCTATGTTTTCCTCTAGCATTTTGATAGATTCCTGACTCACATTGAGGTCTTTTATTCATTTTGAGTTTATCTTTGTGTATGGTGTAATAGAATGGTCAAGTTTCACTCTCCTATGCATAGCTGTACAATTTTCCCAACACCATTTATTGAAGAAACTATTCCACTGTATATTTTTTCCTGCTTTATCAAAGATTATTTAACCATAGAGCTGAGGATCCATATCTGAGCTTTCTGTTTTGATCTGTTTTTGGTTTTTTTTTTTTCTTTTTCTTTTTCTTTCTTTTTTTTTTTTTTTTGGTGCCAGTACCATGCTGTTTTGGTGATCACAGCTTTGTAGTAAAGCTTGAAATCAGGCAACGTGATTTTTGTTTTGTTTTGTTTTGTTTTGCCCCAGTTTTGTTTTTCTTTTTCAACATTTCTTTAGCAATTTGGGGGCTCTTTTGGCTCCATATAAATTTTGGGATTGTTTGTTTCAGCTCTTTGAAAAATGCTGGTGGAATTTTGATTGTGATGGCATTGAAAGTATAGATTGCTCTGGGCAGTATAGACATTTTAACATTGTTTATTCTTCTGATCCGTGAGCATGGAATGTTCTTCTATCTTTTGTGTCTTCTTCAATTTCTTTCATGAGTGTTCTGTAGTTCCTTGAGTACAGATTCTTTACCGCTTTGGTTAGGTTTATTAGTAGGTATCTTATGGTTCTTGGTGCTATAGTAAATGGAATCGATTCTCTAATTTCCCTTTCTATATTTTCACTGTTAGTGTATAAGAAAGCAACTGATTTCTGTGCATCGATTTTGTATCCTGCCACATTACTGAATTGCTGTATGAGTTCTAGTAGCTTGGGGGTGGAGTCTTTTTGGTTTTCCACAGAAAGTATCATGTCATCTGTGAAGAGAGAGAGTTTGACTTATTCTTTGTCAGTTTGAATACTTTTTATTTCTTTTTGTTGTCTGATTGCTGTTGCTAGGACTTCTAGTACTATGTTGAACAAGAGTGGCAAGAGTGGACATCCTTGTCACATTCTTTTTTTTTTTTTTAAAGATTTTATTTATTTATTTGACAGAGAGAGATCACAAGTAGGCAGAGAGGCAGGCAGAGAGAGAGGAAGAAGCAGGCTTCCTGCTGAGCAGAAAGCCTCATGTGGGACTCGATCCCAGGACCCTGAGATCATGACCTGAGCCGAAGGCAGCGGCTTAACCCACTGAGCCACCCAGGCGCCCTCCTTGTCACATTCTTGATCTCAAAGGGAAACCTGTCAGCTTTTCCCCATTGAGGATGATATTCACTGTGGGTTTTTCATAGATAGATTTCATGAAGTTGAGGAATATCCCTTCTATCCCTATACTTTGAAGTGTTTTAATCAGGAACGGATGCTATATCTTTTCAGATGTTTTTTCAGCATCAATTGAGAGGACTATGTGGTTCTTCTCTCTTCTCTTATTGATCTGTTCTATTACATTGATTGATTTGCGAATGTTGAGCCACCCTTACATCCCATGGGTAAATCCCACCTGGTCATGGTGGATAATCTTTTTAATGTGCTGTTGGATCCTATTAGCTAGGATCTTGTTGAGAATCTTGACATCCATATTCATCAGGGATATTCATCTGAAATTCTCCTTTTTGGTGGGGTCTTTGCCTGGTTTGGGGATCAAGGTAATGCTGGCTTCATAAAAAGACTCTAGAAGTTTTCCTTCTGTTTCCATTTTTTGAAACAGCTTCAGGAGAATAGGTATTATTTCTTCTTTGAATGTTTGTTAGAATTCTCCAGGGAATCCATCTGATCCTTGTCTCTTGTTTTTTGGGAGGTTTTTGATCACTGCCTCAATATCGTTACTAATTATCGTTCTATTCAGGTTGTCAGTTTCTTCCTGATACAGTTTTGGAAGTTTATAGGTTTCCAGGAATGCATCCATTTCATCTAGCTTGCTTAACTTATTGGCATATAACTGTTGATAATAATTTCTGATGATTGTTTTTATTTCCTTGGTGTTAGTCTGTCACTCCCACTTGACAGATGAGGGCACTAAGTCAGAGAGAGACCAGGTGACCAGCACCTGGAAACAAAGTGGTGGACAGAGGCCTAAAAATGAAATCCCTGGGCTCAGAGTAATAATAGAAAAAAAATCATGAAGATCAAGATTTTTTAAATTACCTATTTTGGGAAAAAGCTGGAAAGGAATGTACAAAATAAAATGAGTTGTATAAAAAGGCTGTGATCGTAGGTAAGTGCTTATTGTTTATGACATTTTCTTTAATTTTTTACAATAGGGGTTCAATATGAATAGAAAATGGAAAAGGGAAATAGAAAACTTTTTTAGTTTGAGTGGAAAATGGTCTTGTATTATATGGGGTCATGGACCAGTTTCAACTTAAGTGTTTTCCAGAATTCAAGGTCCAGCCCCTGGTTAACGTAATGTGTATAAATCTTAATTTTGGAAAAAAAAGTCAGTAATATTTCTTGATCACATACTGTGTCCCAGGCACAGGACAAGGTGCTTTGTATGAAAGATTATTGTTTTCTCCTCAACAACCTAATGATTTAGACGGGGTTCTTTATTCTACAGAAGAGGACCCTGGGACTCAGAGAGGTTATATAACTTGCTCACAACTACATGGCTAGGAAGCCACAACACTGGGACTGCATCCCTGACAACTTGACATCAGTGCTCGTGTTCATCATTATCACTGTATTATATTGCCTCTGAGCTGTTCTATTTGTCATTGTTGGAAAAGTTGGAAGACATAAAGTTTACGGTATTTCCTTGGAATATAGATTTGTCTCTTCCTCCTTACATTTACTTATATGATTCCTTCTCACATCTGTTTAGTTTTATTCACAGTCAGGATGAAGAATAAGTGTCATCTCTAATGCCGCCTCCTATCGATTAGCAGTGTCTGTCTGGAGTAGGGTATTGACAAAGATTCTAAGGCTATGGGAAAAATTGCTATGATTGATTTGCAATGTCTGCCACAGGCACAGGAAGGGGAAATGTTGGCCAAGAGCAAGCTATCTGCCTGTCAGCCTTTGAAAGTGGATGGAAGGAAACATTTGGATGGCAGAACTGGGATCACTTCTTATGCTCTATAAGCCATTCAAGGGAAGTGGAAGTGATTATGACTCTAAACCTCTTAAGAGTGATGAGGGAGAAACCCTGAGTCCCAGGTGAGTGACAGAAGCCTAGTCCAGCTGACTAATAGGATATCCACTGTTCTTGCCTCTCACTAGCAACAGGATCTTCCTCTTGTTCCCTATTGGGTTCATTTATTTATTCAACCAATAGGGAAGGTCTACCAGATGCCAAAATTATTATACATACCAAGGAAAGCACCAAGAATAAGATGGACACAGTCTCGGCCCCTCTGGGGCTGATACTCTAGAGGGAAGAGAGGCAGTAAACTGGCAAAGAAGAAAACATTTCGTATAGTGTTGAAGTGATAAGTGGTGTGAAAAAGTGAAGAGAATACAAAGAGGCAGTGTGATGAGACTGGGGGTAGGGGGTGGAGTCCAGGTAGGGGGTGAAGGCTGTCGGCTGTGGTGAGTTGGAGGTAAACATGCACAGCTTAGTGCATGTTTAGCTGTTTAGTTCCCAAATCCTCTCATACTGCTGGGTGGTCTCTGAATGCCTGCTACAGCCATAGTCCTCATGTCATCCTGAAAACTTTATTTTCTTTGTGATCTTTCTCTTTCTTTCTTTCTTGCATTTTCCAATGTTCTAATATTTTTATTATTATTGTTATCTTTGCCTGCGCTCCCGCCCCCGGTATGTTTCCCACTTCTTTGCCTCATGAATATGACTCATTTTTCAAGATCCAGGTTGAGTTACCCCCATCCACACAAGTAGAGTTAGGTGTCTCTTCCCAAGGTCACCATGACCCTCTGAACGTTGCTTCTCAGGCGTTCCAGTGACAAACTCTAGAACTACCAGCCCTCTGACTCCAAAGCCTCATCTAGCTAATTTCAGTCTCACCTACCCCAGTAGTAGTGTCATAGGGCCATGTCTAAGGTTCCTTTGCAGCCTCATTGCCGAATCCAAAGCTTGGTAAATGGTAGGAACTCAACAGCTATAGTATCAAGGAGAGAATGGCTGTATAGCTGGGTGTGTGGGTATGACATGTGCTCTCTGCCAGACAGGCCACAGGTCATTCAAGGTCTCTGAGCTAGAGCTTTCTCACCGATGAGGTATAGATAAAAACACCCAGTTCAAAGGACGGTCATGAGGATTGAATGAGATGATTTCAGTAAAGCCTTTTGTGCAATACCTAACACAAAGTCAGCCCTTAATAAATGATGGTAATCAATAGTAGGTCCAAAATTGAGTAATTAATTGTTGTAATAGCAGTAGTATAGTTGATAGATAATGAAATATGGGTGAACGGATGGATGAGTGGATGCTTTTGCTTTTGTGCTTATACTTGCCTTGGAACGACTGTCCTGTTCTGAACTCTGCCTTCACTTTCTCCTTGGCTACAGACCACCCAGAGTCCCTTCTGTCTCTAGCCCTTACCTTAGGTAACTTTTGGAGGGTGACAAGCCCTTCTCCTTCTCTTTTCCCTTTCCCTTCCTCTTCCCCTTCCCTATCCTCGTCCCCATTTCTATTCCCATTTCCACCCTCGCCTCCTCCTCTTCTTTTTCAAACCTATATTCTTAATTCACTCTTGCTCATGGCTTTGGGTGACATTAAGAGACTTATCAAATATGAGACTGATATCTGCATCATACACAGTCATGCTATTTTTGCTCTTTCCATTCATTTTTCTCTCATTCACACATCAATTACTAGTCATTTATGTGGCATTTAATGCTTCATAAATGTTATGAGCCTTTCTACAGCACTAACTGGGAGGGATACAGGGAAAAGCGTTTATTTGATATTTTAAATCTAATTTCTCCACGTTATCCTTGTGTTTCCCCCTGGTGGTTTGCATATTTAGATCCAGCACCCGGGGCTTTTCTGAGCAAATTGTTATTGATGTGTGGAGTTAAAAAGGCAGGAACAAGAGGTTTCTCACTGTGCAAACTGGTAACTCCGCATGCCTTAGAAAAAATCATGCCTGGAGCTGCTGAGCCATCCTGGCTTTCTGCTTGCTGCTCTGTGACAGAAGCTTGGGCCTCACCTTCTGCATGCCTGATTCCCAGCCTACTGGCTGCAGAGCTTTCCTGGCTTCTGCTCTTGGGCAGAGGGACGAATGGCCACAAACAGCCTCTGCCTCTGATATCTCCGATAGTCCCCTTCCTGGCTGGGAGAGTGAGCTCTGGCAAAGGCTGATGTGGGTTCTAGGACTGATCACCAGTGCCCTGGACACTAAGACACAGGCCAAGAAACACAGGCAGAAGCCAAACCTGTCCTCACAGCCTTTGGTATCCTTCCTATTTCCAGAGCAGAAGGTTAAAGCAGGGAAGATGTCAGACACTAGAAGGGCACCTGGGTGGCTCAGTTGGTTGGGCATCTGCCTTTGGCTCAGGTCATGATCCCAGGGTACTGGGATCGAGCCCCGCATTTGGATCCTTGTTCAGCAGGGAACCTCCTTCTCCCTCTCCTTCTGACTACTGCTCTGTCTGTTTGTGCTCTCTCTGTCAAATGAATGAAATATTAAAAAGAAGAAGAAGAAGAAGAGGAAGCCAAATGCTAGGAAGCTTATAGAAGGTTGGTGGAAAGACACACCCTTGCACACATACAAATTAGGATGCCATTAAAATCACGTTTTTGAAAACATTTAACAAGGGAGAATGCACATGACATAATGTCAAATGAAAAAAGAAATATAAGAAACATATGAATCAAGCAGAGAGTGTCAATTATCATATGGTTTCGCTTATTTGTGGAGCATAAGGAATAACACAGAGGTCATGGGGAGCTGGAGAGGAGAGGGGAGTTGGGGGAAATTGGAGGGGGAGACGAACCATGAGAGACTCTCATGGAGAAACAATCTGAGGGTTTTGGAGGGGAGGGGAGTGGGAGGTTGGGTGAGCCTGGTGGTGGGCATTAAGGAGGGCACGTATTGCTTGGAGCACTGGGTATGGTGCATAAACCATGAATTCTGGAACAGTGAAAAGAAATTTTTAAAAAATTTTAAAAAAAGAAAGAAACTTATATATAAGCTTCTCTGTGTGTATATGGGCATAGGCAAATTATTAGAAAAAAGACTGGAAGAAAACAAAAATAATAATTTTTTAAAAAATATTTAATAATTATTTTGAATTGGTTGTATCACATGTGAATTTTATGATATCTTGATTGAAGATATGATATCTTTTGTATTCCTCAAATTTTTATAACATTCTTTTATTTTCTTGAGTTATTATTGCTTAGGGCAAAGTAGTAAGACAAGAGACAGAATGAGAGATGATGGAAGGGAGAAGATTTTAGGCAAGTGGCAAGGGATAGGAATCCAACTCAAACTGAGTTAAATAAGATAAAGGAACTATGCTGGGTCACTGCTGAGAGTCCAGAGTCCTAGGTTCAGACATGGCTGGATCCAACGACTCCCCAGTGTTCTGGGGGCTGGTGTCTCCTTCTCCTTTCTCCTCTTTGGTCAATACTGCTAGAGGCAGCAGAGTATAATGGTTGAAAGCATGGGCTCAGGAGCCAGGCTGCCTGGCTTCAAGTCCTGCTTCCCCACTTACTAACCTTTTTAACCTTCAGTTATTTAATTTGTCAAGGTCAGTGACCTCATCTGTGAAGTAAAGATAATAATAGCAATAATAATTGCACTCATGATAATAACAATCATAGTACAAGGTCTATAAAAGTTAAATGAGTTAATACATGTCAAGTATTTAGAACAACTGGTGGCATATGGGTAGTACTCAATGAACCTTGTCCTTCAGCACCACCATCACCACCACCATTATCACCTCCAGCATCACTTGTCTTGACTGGCTACATTTTGCAGATAAGGTCTCACCAGCAGCCCCATCGACATCCTCCCAGCTAAACACCCTAAAAGGAAAGAAATCTTTTTCTGTGTTCATTTATCAGTCCCAGAGATTCTAATTGGCCTGGCCTCATTCCATGCCCAGATGTGAGCCAATCACTGTGGCCCAGGAAGTGGGGGGCACATAGGTTGACCAGTCTGGGTCACAGATAGTTTCTATGGTAGGGCTGGGACACCGTGATTTACAGTCTCACCAGGACGTCAGAGGAGGGAAGAGGAGTTTTCCTGGGGGGGGGGGGGCAGAGGGGAAAGAGATTGGGAATAGGCAATCAAAAATTATTGCTACTAAAGAAGGCTTTTTTCAAAATGAATCTTTAAACCTGTTATTGTCACCGAAACCAGTGACTGAATCCTTGGAGCATGGTCTCAATTTGGTTCTATAGGCTCGTAACTTGCAGCAGAGAAGTGGACTGTATCCCAAGATGGATTATGAAATGCAGGCTGGAGTGAAATGGATAGATATGTGAAATACTATCCACCCCACACTGTGCCCAGTAGGAAGATGGGCACATGGCATCCAGACACCTGGAAAGGATACAGGATCTTGTTTATCAGAGTGAAGTTGTTACAGGTTGGAGGGAGGGACAGCAGTTAGTAAGACCTTGCTCCCATCCGAAGGATTTCCATGATCTCAGCCAAGGGAAGTGGGAAGATATAAGAAGATAAGGGGGTAAACTCAATAGGACTTAGGAGTGGGCAATGAGAGAGAGAGGAGTCAAGATGGCGCCCATAATTTC
The DNA here is from genome assembly GCF_964662115.1 of Mustela nivalis. Lineage (NCBI taxonomy): Eukaryota > Metazoa > Chordata > Mammalia > Carnivora > Mustelidae > Mustela > Mustela nivalis. Next base: position 131,203,216 of record NC_139022.1, read on the forward strand.
CTCTTAGGTCAACGAGGTAAATGGGCATCATATAATATGGAAAGACATAAGGAAGAACATATTGGGAACAGTGGGAGTTGGAGGAGAGGTGAAGTCATCAAGGCCATCCACGCGATGGCTATCTTATGTCCTTTTCCCTGGTGACCCAGGTGGCAGCTCTGCTCAAAGAATGTTAAGTGAATCCTGGCAATTTCTTTGTGGAAGACTGAAAACAACTGTTTTGTAAGTAAAACATGCTTGCTCTGGCTTTAAGACCACTGAGCATTTTTAAAGTGCATTTGCATGCTGGTGAGTCAGTAACAAAGACCCTGGGCCTCATAATGCATTTGCAACATTTCCAAACTCAGGAGAAAACCTGCACAGTGCTTTAGTGATCAACACGATTGGCTCAAACAACCAATTTGTCATGGAGTAATCTGTGTAAATTACCACAGCAAGAATATTTTCTATCATCTGCAGCGTTTAGCAGAGAGCATTTTCTTCTATTATTTAATCCCTTGGGCCTCAGGGAATTGTTTTATACTGATCTAATACAGCAGAAGGCAGGTTTATTTACAAGACTCATTAGAAATGATACCGCCTTGCTCTCTCCTGACATGGAGGGTAAAATAATGGGTGAAGGAAGCAAGTCTGGAGATGCTTGAAAAGATCAGAGAACAAGGGAGTCCACACAGAGGACTGAAATAATTCACAATCGCATGGCCTTTTAAGATTTGAGTGCTAATTTCAAAGATGGGCATGAAAAAAGAAAGATCCCCAAATATAGTCTAAGTTACCAACTCTTATCTCTATAGGTCTTAGGCCCCTTTGGGACTCTTATAAAACTTAGGAAACTTACCCCCATATACAACATAGCAAGGATTCATGGCTTGCCTAAAGTCCACCTGTGGGCTTTGGGTCAAGGACACCTCCTGGGGATTTTCATGGCCTCTCATTGGCATTGTTTTTGGGAACAAAGACGATGAACCACGTGGTTCTACTTGTCCTGTGCATAATATACACTTCCTGATCATCTAAAGATTGGTATGCAGCAGAGTAAATCACCAGAACACAACTAGGAACCCAGAAGGAAGCAAGATGTGAGATGGCAGGAAGACCACGCACTACATCTGAAGCACTCTACTCAGAGTCACTCTGGTGCTCTCCAGGAAACCAGGAACTCTTGTTTTTCACAGAATTCTGAGAAGCTCAACCATCTGTTTCCCTAGCTAACAAATGGAAGATGGAAGATAGGCTACCACAGACAGGCACAACGATCCACCTCAAGAACTCAGCTTACCGAGAGCCTGACGGCCAGGCAAGAGGGAGGAAAATTCCTCAATGCATTTCGCAAGGACTTGATGTATGCTGGGCTTTGAGCTAAGCACTATGGATAAAGATGAATAGTTTCAGTTTGGTTTAGGAACTGGGGATTGGTGAGAAGGAAACAAATAATCACAATGCACCATAGTACATGTTTCAGTCAAGATACGTGCAAGTAGCTAGTTTGAGAACAAGGGAGAAAGTGTCATGCTCTGCCTTTGGAGCAAAGGAAGACTCTAGAGTGAAGGGAGCATCTGAGTTGGATCTTCACTCAGGATGGGTAAGAGCTAGCCAGGTATTGACAAGAATAAATGAATTTCAGACCAGGACTTTGAGTTATGTGTGGATGGGGGTTTATGGGCAGGTGTGACTTGGTAAGTTTACATGGGCAAGTGAGTGTGGACAGGTGTGGATAGACAGGAGCAGAGGGGCAGACTCGGTGGAGCAGATGTGGAGGGGCAGTAGTGAATGGGCCAGAGTAGATGGGTAAGTGTGGATGGGCAGGAGTGAATCAGTAACAGGAATGGCAAAGGCCTTGCTCACACAGGAGATTGGTGTCCCATTCTAGCCCTCACTGAATGCCATGACTCGAGGTTCAGACTTTTCCCAATAGGAAATGGGGAGCCAAACAGAGGATTTTCTCACAAAGAAGAAGCTCGAAGGAATCCGATTCGGTGTATGAAAGAGAACTCCGGCAACAATTCAGAGGAGGGACTACAGCTGGGATTGTCCTGACTGGCACAGAGAACAGTTAGGAAACTTTAACTTGATTAGGAAACTAATAGCTTGATTGAAAGTTGGCAAAGACACATAGAGGACATGTGTGTGCACGTGCCTGTGCATGTGGATGGGTGTACTTATGCGTAAGAAGGCACAGAGGGAAAGAGAAAGACAGACATTGTATGTGTGTGTGGGAGTGTTTACCCATCGGTGTGCTGACTGAAATATTTTTATGAACTGAGATCTTGAGGTTTCAGTGAGGTGTTGAGAAAGAGGAGGAAGAGGAAGGAAGAAGGAACGTGGTAACTCAATGACTCTGTTGTACGCATAGACGCCATCTTTACCTCTCACTGCCACCGCATACATGCAGATTCTTGTTGGTTCAGAAGATATGGTTCCCTGGTGAGGGGGCGGCAATCTCAGGTTTGCCTTTGAAATACCTGGGGAAAGTGTGACCACCAGATGCTGAAGCACAGGCTTCCCATATCAGAATTTTCTAAAATTTTCATTAAAAACAGGATTCCTAGCCCAGATCTACCATAGTACTCTGAGTGGGAAGCCAGTGTATCTGTAGTTTTAACCAGCTGGTCAGGTGACTGCTGGGAAGCTGTGATGGAGAACCACCACTTCAGACAACTGTGGGTCAGCTTGAAGGAGGTTGTATAAACGCTCAGAACAACGCATCTGCTACTTACATTTTCTTTATCTAAAAGGGATGTAAGGGTCTTCATTTGCTACCCTTTTGTGGGGGATCATCTGAGAGTAGCTGCACATGCTGCAGAATAATTCATGGCATTTCTTTAAGCATATTCCTTAGTTAAGTCTCTTCAGTAATTTACCCTCAGCCTAGTGCTTTGATAAATATCAATGAGTAACAGGCCAAACTGAAGCCAAGCAGCCTGCATAAAATCATCAGCTATGGGTCCCCTTCCCTTTTCTCTTTGCCTCCCACCCTAGGTGAGCTCATCCAGTCCCGTCGCTTCAAGACCATCTGTATGCCGATGACTCACAAATTTTTATCATCAGCCGAGGCCTCTCATCTGCACTTCAGGGTCATATATCCAAAGATCTCTGTCATCTCTACTTGGAGTCTCACACAAATACTAATTTTAAGGAGAATAAAAAGTACTGAATTCTTAAGTCATTCCACCCAGTCTTCTCCTCTCCCAACCTCCATCTTCTCCCCCTCAGCGAATGGTTATCACCATTCCCCTAGTCCCTCCAGCCAAAAAGCTGAGTGGGATCCTTCTTGACCGACCTCTCTCTCTCTCTCTCCTACCTCCTCTACCATTCATTTATTTCTAAGCCATGTCAATGTGGATTCCAAATCTGCCCATGACTCCCCACCTCCACTGATGTGACCTTGACCCAAGCGGCCTCTCAATCCACACCACCTCTTGTTTTATGGAACCATAGCAGGGATGGTTTCTTCTTCAAGCCATCCCCTGACCAGTGGGGCCCGAGGGCTCTTTTACAATTACAGTACATCACCCCCTGCTTGAAACCCTCTAGGGGCTTCCCAGGACACTTAGATCCATATCCACATCTTTTTCCAGGGACTGAATGGTAAGGGTCAGAGTGAAATGGCCTTCGTTCCTCTTGTAACTTGTCCAGGAGCTGGGTCTCCGTCACACTGTCTGGTCAAACAGACCTTCCTCCAGGTCCTTGGACACACAAATCCTCCCTACTGCGGGGCCACCACTCCTGGTCCTGCCCCTGCGTGGAACGCCTCCCACAGCTAACTTCTCCTCCAGGTCCAAGCTAAAGCTGACCTTCTTGGGAGAACTCCCCTGATCATCAAAGCCAGAGTTAGCACACATTTTTCCTTCAGGAGCCAGATAATAAATAATTTAGGCTGTACAGGACATAAGGTCTCTGTCACCACTACTGAGCTCTGCTTTTGAAGCAAAAGAATCCACAGACAAAATGCAAATGAACAGGTGTGGCCGTGTTCCAGTAAAAATCTATTCACGACAGCAGGCAACGGCAAATTTGGCCTCTCAGCTGCGGTTTGCAGATCCCTGGCTTCATCCAAAGTAAGGCTTCTCCGTTATTCCTTCTCAGAGCTTCTCCTAATTTCTAATAGTCCGTACTGTCTGTCTGTCCCGCTAGTCCGTTAGCTCCAGAAGGACAGGGAACTAGGCCTCTTATGTATTTGCCATAAAAGGTGCAGTGCCTGGGCGATGGCTTGCTGCAGGGAGGCTCCAGAAAACATCAATTGGAAAAGGAAGGAAGAGGGGAGAAATGAGGAAGGAAGGGAGCATTTCTCTTTGAAGCCCAGGTACTTTTTTGTAAAAACGCAGCAGTCATGACCAACCCATATTTTTGAACTCCTGCTGTTTGTCTGCAGAGTTCCAGGGTGAATCCCTTCTTCATTTATGGCTCTGTTCATTCCCTCACTCCTTCAGCGATGAGGTATTTCTTAAAGTCCAGGCAGGCAGGCAGGCAGGCAGTCAGGCTACGGGCTCTTCCCAGATCTCCACCGCCAGAGGCCTTCTTTCTGACTTTTCCCCTGGAAGGCCTTTGGAAGATTCGAGCTTTGTGCAGTGACCTTGAGAGGCATTGAGCAATTAGCAAAGAAGGCCAGCGGAGGTCCCTCTCAGGCTGCGGGGAGACCTGCCCTCTCCTTCCCGACTCATTACCGTGAAACAGCCCCCAACGTCATTCTGCACCATTTCTCCACTGTGACAGATGAAAAGGGGATAATTGGGTACCCCCAAAGTTGAGCACCAACATTCCTTTGAAAAGACCTTCCTCCCCGCAGATGCACACCCCACTCCTTCCCTCTCCCCCCCATCCCCAGGCCCCTCTCACTTCCGCACCTCCTCCAGGCTGGCTGAGGCACCAGAGAGCAGGCTGAACGCTGGGCAGCCCTTAAAGACCGTCAACTAAAGAGCTCTTCACCAGGCAGGATTATGTCTAATAGAGAGCAAGAGTATTCCTGCCGGCTCCGTTAAGTTTCATCAAAACTGTGCCTAATTAAAATCCTCAATTTAATTATGCTCGTCTGCATTACAAATTTCGAGCAAATGGGTTTAATTTGGTCAAGGAGAGATGCTCCTTTCGCACGCACAGGAAACCCATCCTGAGGCTCTGCTCCGTGTCCGGAAGCCGCTCAGGATCCTCCTGTATCACCAGCACGGCCTCCAACTGCCTCTCCAGGTTGGGTGAATCGCCAGAGGCTCCGAGAATTGGCAGCTGTTGCTCTGCCCACATCTGCAAGAACTGACGGCTGCCTTTCCCCACCTCCCCACTCCCAGCCTCCCTTTCCTCCTCTGCTTTTGAAACACCCCATCCTAGGGAAGATCGCACCCAATCTGTCAGTGAAACACGCCGTGGGACTAAAGCTCCGGCAATCTGCTTCCAGTCTGGAGAGAAATCTCAGCCTGTTAGTGGTCCTGCCACTAGAGAACCTTTGAGAGTCCTTGGTTCACAGAGCCCCAGCGCAAATAGAGCCCTGATGGCCCCACCAGAGGCAGTCTTCCCATCCTTCCACTCACGGTCAATAGCACGGCCAAGATTCAGGTTCCCAACCCTTTGTTCCCCTTTCTGAGGTCCCTCACTCCTTCCAGTAAGGCCCCAAGACCTGGTGTCAGCTGGGTAGTCCCCTCGGCTATCGACCTTCTAGCAACCAGACCTTTCCTGATGATCTCACTCTCGTCAAACTTCCCTGCCTATGGTCCCACTCACTCCCATGCTTGTCCTGTTAAGTGGCTAGCCAATTTCACGATCCGATTGCTGCCAAAAGAAAAGAAAGAAAGAGAGAGAGAAGAAAGAACACACTTGGCTCCTTGCTGAATGCCTTGCTTTTCAAGCTGAAGTGTGAGCTCCCTTCTATAGGGGTGCACCTGGGATCATTTGTCCTATGTGAAGTCATAGGCTAGATGCTGCGTGTCACCCAGCAGAGTCTGTTTTACTCAAAAGTAATTTAAAATCTTATTTGTGTGTTGTGGAGAAATGGAAAATTCACATGACGTTTTAAAACAGGATGGGAAAATTGAAAGGTAAGCCCCTGGGGCTATAACTCCAAACCTTTTGGGTCTCAGCGGACTCTCTCCAGCTTGGTCAGAGAAGTCCAAGTAGGCCTGCCAATGTGTCACTCACCCCAGTAAATGCGCACACTCTCCTTGGATTTCTGGCACTGAAGAGCTCTATTTAGAGTGTAGCTGTTCCCTTCGGAAAAGATGCCTGCCTCTCCTTCTGCTCTGGTCTCTCTCCTCGACTCCAGTCCTAGATTGCCAATTGCCTGATTGGACATTTTCACTTGCGTGGTACCTATTGTGGCCTTGAAATCAACTTGTCTGCAACTGCCAACCTACCGTGTCTCACCATTACCAGCAAGCCTGCTCTCCCCATCACCCTCCAGTGTCTCCTAACAGTGCTCCAGTTTCCCCAGGCACGGGAGCTAAAAGTGCGGCAGACACCCTCAACACCAGCTGTCAACTAAATAAACAAATAAACAAATAAGGGTTGCTTCAAAAATAACTAAGGGCTTACTTCAAAACTCCCACATTAAATCTTTTCTTGTTTTTTAACTGGTAATTGACTAGATATTAGCCTTTTTTTTTTTTTTTATAACAAATGTGCTTTGGTTACTGATTGTATTTGAGCACACACTCTGTAATGATTTAGGACTAATGTTTCAACCCCATGTAATAATTGTCTACCCCTTAAGCAAGACCATAGCCAAGTGCTGCCGGCACATGGTATGGACTTAGCAAGTGTTATAGGTATTTGTAGAATCAATAATAAATAAAAATATATCCGAATATGGTAAAAGTTATCAGTGGATAATACCTGATTAATGGCCAAGTGAGTAAGGACAGAAGCTGTGAGCGGTCAGGAGAGAGCCATCCTCCGTGTGGGCGAGACAAACAGTCCAGGGAGACTTAGGGAGGTGGGTGCCCAGGAGACTCTGAGGACACCTTGTGTGATGGGCAAACCAGCTTCCCCAAAGCTCCTGAGTTAGGCTTCTTTAGTCAGATGCAGCTGACTTTGGGGTAGAATCCAATGGACTAAAGGGGTTCAGATGCTAGGGCGAAGGCTGGGTGGCCTGCGGCTGGAAGTCTTGGACTGGAAAGTACAAAAGGCATCATGGAGGAGACACGTATTTAGGGGGTGATTTCATCATAATTATAATAATATCATAATGACTGAGGCATTTATCAAGAGCTTGCTCTGTGCTGAGCCGCATGCTAAATGCTGTACAGGCAGTCCTTATCTAATCCCTGCCATCATCCTGAAAGGGACTGTCTATTGTTCCCTGGGGACGGATGGGGAGCAGAAGCTCTGAGAGTTTGGGTCGCCCATGTGAGTTTGCATGGTGAGGGTGTGGCCGAGTCAGGGTCTAAAGCCAGAGGGGAATGTCGCTTCCTCCCATCTTTCTTCCTCCTCCTTCCAGGTCTGCGTTACGTTAACATTCTCTCTCACATGCGCTCTCTTTTTTTTTTTCTCTGAAGATGTTCCAAACTCACAGTCAGTTAAACTCTTTTTGAAAATAGAGGCAGGGTCTCTGGGTTCTTGGCATTCTGCTCAAGGCCACCCCCAATGCCTTCTGTGTGGTAAATAATAAATCTGGTGGGTTTATTGATAGAAGTATGTGTTAATGGATCAACGTTGAGAAAATCAGACACTGGAGCAGGGAGGGGAGAACTTTCTGGAAAGGGCTGTTTGGTGCTTCTTTGGTGAAGCCAGTATAACATCAACGGGCTGTATGCAACTGTCTTTCCTGGTTCACACCATTGTGCTGGTTCTGCTGCCTGGAACTCTCTTTGCTTGCCTTCTTTCTTCTCCTGTTCTATTCCCTCTCATCCTACAGGCCTCAGTGCAGATGCCTCTTCCTCCAGGAAGCCTTCCCCAATTGCCCCCAGATTTGAGTTAGAGGTTCCCACAGAGGCCTAGGCTTCTCTCATCACAGAACTTAACTAATGTATTGTAATTGTCTGATGACTCTTCAGCTTTCCCAAGTAGATCATAAGTTTGTTGAGAACACAGTTGCCCTCAGCACCTAGCACATGGTATATATTTTTAAAATATATATGTGTGTGTATAGCATTAAATATACATATACATTTAATATATATACATTAAATATAGATGAATATACATAGTACATCTTATATATACATTGATTTTATATACACACTGAATACAATGTACATTTATTGAATACATAATTGTTGATGCACTGAGATCTCTCCAACCTTACCCCAAAACAATATCAATACTCCCCACATCTTCAAGAAGCAGGGACGGTAGTAAACATAAGTTCCCCTGCCTCTCACTTCTGCCTAAACCAGGACTGGTATGTTCTCGGGATGTACAAAAGGAAAAAGAGTGTCAAAGAGAAGTTGGAGAAGGTGAATGAGGTTACTGACCTCACCTACGAGTTAGCCCCAGTTAGCCGGGATTTGTGTCTTTGGGAAGCTCCATACCTTCTCAAAGTGTAGGTGAGGAAGCGGGGAGCCACTCTACCTCCCTCATGGGAGAGCTGTGAAGATTCATTAAGTTATAAAACAGCACACAGCACCTGGGTGGCTCAGTGGGTTAAAGACTCTGCCTTCAGCTCAGGTCTTGATCCCAGGGTCCTGGGATCGAGCCCCACATCGGGCTCTCTGCTCAGTGGGGAGCCTGCTTCCCTCTCTCTGCCTGCCTCTCTGCCTACCTGTGATCTCTGTCTGTCAAACAAATAAATAAAATTTAAAAAAATATATAAAACAGCACAATACCTGGCACCTGTATTTCCCCAGTAAGTGTCGGATCAGTCATTATTTTATTAGCATCGCCTGGTGTTGGAGTGTTTTATTTTTCGTGTCTGCTCATATAGAGGAGCTTTGCCAGAACACTTTGATGTCATTGGTATATTATTATGCTCTTAATATATACAAGTAATTTTGCAAGTGATATACACAATTAATTAAATGTACAGTGATGCTGAGGTCTTGGAAGCAAAGTCAGACTGATGGGCAAACCTCAGACTGTCTGACTGACCAGGAGTGTGTGTGAAGCAACCAGGCTTTGCTGGGACCACAGGATCCTTCCAAAGCCTCAGATGTCTGGCCCAGCATGTCTCACTGCATAGCGCCTTTCCAGTTTGGTCTACATAGCCGAAAATGAAAGCAAGTCAACAAAACCCCCCAAATGTAAGTACTTATGGAATGTTCTCAAATTTTATTCAGCCATAAAGCTGTCTATGACCGGAGGATAGTGAGTTTCTATTTTTTTAAACTGTGAGCAGCAACATGAATTCAAGAACAAAGTTTGGCATTGTGATCAAATAAACTAACAGCAAAGCAAACCTGACATATTTAATGACAAATCCTATTATTATGCTGCATGATAATTAGACAAAATGACAAGTTGATATAATGGCTGTGATTATCTATTCATACTACTTTCATATTGTCAAAGCAAACTTTTATGGGTTTTCTTTCTTTTGCTAGTTCTTCTGCATTTATAAAAAGCCGGTGTGCTGACTACTTTCTCTGGGACTCCTTAAGAAATGGACTCCTCATTGCACAAAGGCATGGTTAGACACAAGCACACAGACAAGCCAGGAGACACAGACCTGGGGTTGGAGTTCCCATGGGCTAAGCTCCTACATTGTTGCTCCTTCTCTGGCTCAGGGCTCTAGCCTCTGGGACCACCTGTTTCCTGGTCTGTGATATCCAAGCTTTCCCTGCACTGCTGTCTCTCCCTTAAGGTGAGAGGTTCTGGGTAAGACGATGTAGACTCCCTTTGCCATTTTAACCTCATTGGGTGATATTGGCTGCTATCCCAAATACAACCACAACTGTGTAATGGCCCAGCATGATAGAAATGTATTTCTATTCTACCCACCCAACAACCCAGGGCAGGTGTCCCTGGTTGGCATGACACTTTCCTCCACCCAGTGATTTGAAGACCCAGGGTTCCTTCTGTTGTGTGGCTCCACGGTGCCCTACAGTCTTGTCTTCATTGTCTGCATTCAACTGGCAAAAGGAGAGAGCAGTGTTGAGATCTCAGTACTTCTTAAAAACCTTGACCTTGAAGCTTACACCCATCACCATCATCAGAGCTTGGCCGCATAGTCACACACCCGACTTCAAGCGAAGCTCAGAATGAGGTCAAGCTCTGTGCTCAGGCAGAAGAAACGGGTTTTGATGTACAGCGTGAAACCTCTGCCCTTCCTGAAACCAGAGTGGAACTGAGGTGGCAGAGTCTGCAAACCAGACACAGAACAGGGTGTGGGCAAGGGGCAATTAGATGAGATGGGAACGAAAACAAAACAAGAAGCGATAAAGTTCATAACTGGGACAATCAGGGTAATATGAATTTAGTTTGCATAATGGTATTATATTAATGTTAAATTTCCAAAGTGGAATAATTATGTTGTGCTTATAGAGGAGAAAGACCTTATTCTTAGATGATAGCTGCTGAAATACTCAGGAGTGGAGTGTCACAATGGCTTCAACTTACTCTCAAATGCTCTCCCAAGTGCAATATCCACCCCCGCCCCCCACCGCATTCAGACAGAGAGAGGATGAGAAAGCAAGTATGCTAACCTGCAAAGCATCGGTGAATCTGGATGGAGTCCCTACAAGGAACAAAGTACAGCATAGGATAAGTTGTGTTAAAATCAGGAAGAAGGCCTGGCTTGCAACAGCAGTAGGTGTCCACCCACACACCAGGATGTGAGCCCAGAGAATGGTCAAGGTCATGACAAGGCTTGTCCAGCATGAGGCTTAACTTCATCCTGCAGGCAATGAGGAACCTTTGAGGGGCAAGTAGGGGTAAGATCTGTTGGGTCTTTGAGATAGAATGCATTCAGGATAGATTTAAGGGGAACAGTTCTACTAAAAGACATTATTTTACTCACTTTTTTTTTGCACTTTCAGGTGCCGGCCCTGAGCTAGAGGCTCTAGACGTGCCGAGCTGGGGCAGTCACTGGGGGATGTGGAGGAGAAAAGGCAGACTTTGTTTCCACCTGTTTGGAGATGAGCGTCTAGTAACCAGAGGTACATATCGAGTAATAATTTCAAGAAAAAGCATAAAAGTACCACACAAGTATGAGAGGTAGGAAGGAGACATTTGGTGCCCTGAACCCCATGGTGGTTGCATTTGGTTCGGGCGGGGGAAGCAGCAGCCCAGAGAAAGTGGTGTTGGATAAATAAATGTTATTTGGGGATGACTGTATCAGTCAAAGGCAGAGGGCAAAGGAAGCCACTCTGTGTGGGAAGCATGATATGTGTGACTAGAAGACCAGCATGGCTCAGATGCAGTGAGTGAAGAAACGTAGGCACGATGAGCTCAGAGAGGTGAAAGGGACAAGCCCGTGTACCTCCTTGTAAGTCATCTGAATGGACTTTGGCCTTTATGCCATGAGAAGTGGAATGTCTTGGAGAACTTAGCAGTATGTGAGCACTGGGGGAACAGGAGGGACGTAACCCCGACAGCCGCGTAGTGGAGAATGGGATATGCCGTAGGCGTCCGGGAGACCAGTCAGCACCCTGCTACAGCCAACCCTCCGGGGGATAAGAGTTGGAGAAAGGGATGGGAGACAAGAAGCCCTGAGATTGCCAAGTGGATAGAATTTGGCATTTGCTGTTTGACTTGAAGTGTCAAGGTTGAAGTGGATAGAACAGGCGGGGCGAGAGTGTCATTAGGCATGCGGGAGAGAATTCTGAAGAGATGCTGGCTTGTGAAGACCAGAAAGAGTTCGGGTTGGGACAGGCTGCGTTTGGGACACCAGGCGGGCTGTCCTACGAGGGATTTGCAAGTGAGTCTGGAATTTAGGAAGGAGGGCGCACCTGCAGGGCTGAGCTGTGAGCACGTGACCTTTAGATTTCAGCTGGTGCAATGCCAGTGCTTATGGGACACCATCGTTTAGGGACAAACGAGACGGAGCCGATTTCAGAGACAGGGAAAGAAAGGTCAGAAACAAAAAACAACCAGGAAAGTATGGTGTACCCAGAAGCCTCGGGGGTGCTAAGATTCAGAAATTGCCAAATGCCCAAAGGCTTACCTAGGAGCTGAATACTGTCCTCGGACTGTGGTAGTTAAGAATATCACTGGGGACCTGTGTGACGACCGTGCCAGCTGAGCAATGCAGCTAAGGTCAGAAACCAGTAATGAGGATTTAGGAAGAGAAGACAGTTGGGCACAGGTCACTCTTGGGGAGACTTTAGATGAGACTAAAGGGAGAGACTCAACCGTGATCATGAGGCATCTTGACCAGAGACCCTTCATTCTGTCATTCGTCCCTCATACCGCTCTTGAGTGTATTTTCAGTGTTGGTCACTAACTAGACCCAGAAGAAACCAAGGTGGTACCCTGCCTTCCAGAGATTGTATTCTGCACGGACTTATTTGAGTGTAGTTGACACACAATGCTACCTTGGTTTCAGGTATTCAGTGTGGTGATTCATCGTGATCTCTCTCCCTCATGCTGTGCTCCCCACAAGCGTAGGTACCATCTGTCTCCACACGACGCTATTACAGTATCATTCATTATACTCCCTATGCTGTATCTTTTATTCCCACAATGTACTCATTCCATATCTGGAAGCCTGTTCCTCTCAAGCCTTTGACTTGGAGTGATTTGCAATCTCCATCCCATAGAATCCTGGGTTCTGGAGACACCAGAGGGAAGCTGAGCTGAGCTGGGGGACTTTGTGACACTTCCCTCCCTTATCAGCCCTGCACTCATCTTTTTCATGAGCTTCCACATTTAAAATATTCTTTACAGGGGTGCCTGGCTGGCTCAGTAGGAAGAGTATGTGACTCTTGATCTCAAGGTCATGAGTTTGAGCCCCATACTGGGTGTAGATATTACCCAAATAAATAAAAATTATAGAAATATATATTCTTTACCAAAAAAAAAAAAAAAATACGCGTTCTATTCCTAAAGGGGAAAGTTTATAAAGCAGTGATCTAGAGGATACAGCATTCTAGACCAGGTGTTGGCAAACTATTTCCATAAAGGACCAGATAGCAAATATTTTTGAAGTTGTGGATCATAGGTTCTGCTATAATCTTTCTGTATAGAGTGAATATAGCTGCAGATGGTAGGCATGGGTATGGTTCTGTTGCAATAAAACTTTATTTATAAAAATGGGGAGTGCATGGTAGTTTATTGACCTCTTGTCTACATGTTGATGAGATGCAGCAGGACTTTTCCAGCTTATTATTCCTGAGAGAAGATCTGTAAGACCTAGGATATCATAAAAGAGTAGATATGTTCTAGCCTTTCTCAGTTTTGCCCACAGCTGCCTGACTGTGGGCTTCACCAACTAGAGGATGGCCCATCAGCTCTCATTCCCCCTTGAAGGTCACTAAAATTAGTCTTTTCCTCAGCTTCACCTTACCATATTTATCATTTCTTAATCTACCGTCCATTTTGTTTTTCCTCTCAATTTAAAAGAAAGAAGTAAAAAAAAAAAAAAAGGCAATGGGAAATCCATGTCAGTCATCAGCTCAAAGCCCAGCGGGCTGCACTCTGGAGCCAGTAACAAAATGACTAAACTCCGGGGAAGGAAGCCTTCCCTATGCAGAGTGGAAATACCCTGTTGCCTTGTCTTGGAAAGTAGAGAAAGGGAGTGGACAAACGAGAGCTTAGAGCCCAGGAATGGGCCATTTGAAATCAGGTTGACAGGCATGGGTACCTGCTGGCGTGGCTGTCTCTGGCTATGTGGACTGGGGGGGGGGGGGGTGGAGGGGAGACGCTTGTCCCCAATATTATCCTGGCTGACCTGGTGCTAATGACTCATATTCCTCTACTAGAACGGCTCTAGGAAAGCCCTGACGGGATGCTTGGATTAAAATGACAAAATACAAAAAAAACGGTTTAGAAATAAAAGCTGAGTCTTAGGAGTGCCAGAACCTTTACCAGACACCTTCAAGGGCACTGGATTTGGAGATAATTCACTTGAGAACCAGCAGGGAAGAGAGCAAGTTTTGATAGATGATGATTTCGGAGCCAAAGGCACAGACTGCAGTCACGTGTAGCTGGACCAGCCTAGGGGCAGGTTTGACGAGTAGACAGGAGAGAGGAGAGGGGCAGGAGATGGAGGAGAGGGTCAGGCACCAAGATGCTTTTTTCCTGGGTCACAGGAGATAGGAAGAGATCTGTGCCCCAAGCTTTTACCGTGCCTAGGGACACCCCCTCATTTAATATAAGAATGACCTCTGACAACATTAAAATTCCCACCCACACTCTCAGAAATGCTAATGCAGGACAGAGCCCCAGAATTTTCCCTTTTCACATGCAGCTGGCCACTCTGAAAAGCACTTCCTTCCAGGGCAAAACAATTGAGTTTGGACTCAGCCCTTATGACATACCAGGCTTCCCTTGGTTCATTGAGCACCGGTGCTCGGATCTGGGGACGCCGAGTGTAAGCAAGCCTGCCATCATTAGACTAAAGACAGAAAATACTGCTCTCTCTGAAAATACTGTGAAAAATACTGTGACTTCTTTTGTGTAATGTTTTACAAAGTTATTTCTCATTCGATCCTCATGAACTGATGAGGTAAGCAAGGCATGAATTATGGGCCCCATTCTACAGATGAGGCACTGACCCTCCCAATGACATTGGCCCAAGGACACACGCTAATAAATGCCAGGGCAGGGACTGGAAACGGGACCTTCTGTCCCCTTACCTGTTATCTCTTCTCTCCACGGCCAGTACTTGTCACACCCCCATCCAGAAGCCTCATGATTGGCAAACTGAGGCCACAGAGTTAGCATTTAGCTGACTTGGGTTGAGTTGGCCCTGTGACTTTTAAACTTATTAATATCACATTTTAATTTAGCGGTAGCAGATTGGAGTCACCTAGGCTTCTGTCCACAATACAGATTCCCAGGGTCCAGTCTAAATTTGCCCAAACAGAACCTCTGCGGGGTGGGGGAGAGGGGGGTGTGCTAGGAATCTGCCATTTCATAAAAGCTCCCCAGGTGATTGGATGCTGAAATTTTGTGAATCGGTGCAATAAATTAGGCAAAAAAAAAAAAAAAAAAAAAAATTCAAAATCAACTCTCAGCTGTCCCTCGATTTACTACCCCGGGAATGGCTTACTGGGGACTTAGGTTCTGCCCCCTTCCAGGCCCATCCCCAGCTCTGCATTTCCCCATAGCTTTGTTCTAGAGGAGCATCTCTTACAGGAAGAGAGGGGCAATGTAATTGGAGTCATTCTTTCAACTGGGGAGTGCCTCTGATGGTTTTGGTATAAGAAAATTGAAATTCTCTTCTCCTCCCAACCCACATCATGGGCAGTGGGCCAGAAATCCTCAAGGGTATGGTTTTGAAGGATGATTAAAAATCAAAAAACAAAAAACAAAAAACTTGACTTTCACAAACTGGGATAGCGCTTCTGACCCCCACCTGGCGTGATTGCTCATTCTGTGCGGGTTCTGCGTAGACCAGATCGGCTCATTCTCGAGATAGAATCTAGAGACGCGACGGACTCTGCGATGGCTTCACGTGTTTGTACACAGTGCGGCGGAGCTTCTGGTATTTTTATTACCCGTCAGAAGAGGCCTGTCACTAGCAGCCACCTGCTTGAGTCACGGCTGGGCTGCAGCGGCCGTGGCTTCAGGGAAGGAACACCAATCAGTCCCGGCTCAGGGAAGAGGCCCAGACCAGGGCGGGGGAGCTGCCCGTGCCCTGCGAGTGACGGCCTTCGGGGTCCTGAAGGATCCAGTCGTGTTCGATGTCAGGAAAACTCGCCTTCCCGTTTTTTGGATCCTTAAAGAGAACGAGCGCCTCTGCCTTCAGGTGGAAGCTATTATATTTGTGCTCGTGGAGATGTTCAATATTTCAAAGTGATCTCCGCGGTCCCATTAAAATTACAGATTTCCCTCCCCCTGTGCTTCTCCACATTCTAATACAGGCTTGTGAAAGGAAAAAGAAAAAAATGTGAGAGAGCTAGCTTGGGATTTTTCTCCAGGGAGTCAAAGAAATTCAGACTCTGATTACTGGACTTAACATCCAAGGAATCATCTTATTTTTTTTTTTTTTTTCCTGTTCTTCTTCTTCTTTTTTTTAAATCAATGTACAAAATCCTTTCATGCAGACAGAAAGCTTTCTGAATCTGAAATTATTGTTTGACTACCAAGTTAATAAAATGTTTCAAACTCTTTATTCCACATCTAATCCTGACGCCAGAGGTTTAGAGAGCAGAAAGGAAAGACTCCCCAAACCAAGGACTCCCCCCATACAAGCTGCACCAATGAAGATCCACAGCCTAAAATAAAGGCTGTATTTTTTTTTTTAAATCGTAATTCAACCAGCACCAAAGAGAATGGTCTTTGGAGTTGGGGGTCATCAAAAACACTGGCTAGGAAAAAATTATTTTGAGATCTGGAAACAATGATGAGTTAACCCTTCCCCACCCTCCAAAAAATGGGGTGGAAGAAAGAAGAAATGTCTGGCTGTCGACAAGAAGGGAGTGAAGCTTTTTTACAAATGCACAGTTTTGCCACAGAGAACGGTGATGATCTCAGAAGGTCCTGAATCCAACGTGTCGATGTTACTTGGCATTTCTGCTGGGTAAATCAAGGACAAAATAGGTGGGGGAATGTAAAAGCTATTTGTCTAGAAAACGATCCCAGATTTATGGGAGGAGGTCAAAGAACCAGCAGAGGGTAGGCCCCTTTCCGGGAAATGGCTAGCCCTGCGTTGGAAAATACACCACTGACTGAATTTGTTCTTAGGCCAAACTCAATGGCTGAGCTAGCACCAGGTAGGGGGACGGCCATGTCCCCTGCTTCTCCTGCCAGCACAGCAAGAGGACATCAGGGTGCTTCATGTTTGCGCAACCATATCCCTGAAACCGTGGTACAGCCAGAGAAGTTCCCTATTTCTCTGTTTTCCTTTAAAAATAACCAAACCAAACCAAACCAAAACAGAAATGAAGTCTATTCTGAGCTAACATCCAGATTTGATCATTTATTAATATTACTATTTCTTTATGGTAATCACCAAGAAGCAGAAGATTAGAAGTGCAAATTATCAATTGTGCAATCTTAACTGTTTTCAAAGGAAGATAAAATAAATGTCAGGTCCAACAAGGTCATGTGCCCTTCAGCAAATAATTGTCTCCCTGAGCCTCTTTTGATGTATTGAAACTGAAGTAAATTGTTAATGCCTTTCATTTACAGAGGGGAGCTCATGCCTCTGCAACATTATATAGTTTAGAGTCTAAAGCAAGCCCCCCAGGCATTAGTCACTCTTTCTGGGCAATCGTCTAAAAATAGGGATAAAAATAGGGATGGCCTTTCCAGCTACCTTTTGTAGAACATTGAAAATGGGATGATAAAGTTGCCTTCTCATCCTTTCCATGGACTCTTTTCTCTAAACTCTTGTGGTCTGGAGGAAGGAAGAATCTTGTATTTAAGGTTAGGAAAATTGGCCTATGTTTCCTGACTCGTAGCTCAATCAAGACTCTTTGGTTCTGTGTAAACAGAAACATACTCAAACCAAAATAAAAGAGAGGGAGTTTATGATAGGGGCGTAAGAGGGACACATATTGGCTCGGTGGAACCAGCAAGTGGAAAGCCATTGGAAACCATAGTTACTGTCCCCTGAATGCCATGTTTTCTTGTGTCTGTACCCTTCCACCATGGATTCATCCCTCTCCTCTGGTCAGAGTTTTCACACACCAAGGCCAAAGATGGTGCCCTAGGGCCTTCAAGCTCAAAACCAGCAGAGACTGACCAGTGCCTTTTAGCAGCAATTCTAAATTCCCTGGAAAGGAAATGTAATGTGCTGAGGTGAGAACTGGTGGCCACCTATGTTACAATATCTAGGACAAAGCAGCAGAGTTGAGAATAGCACAGATATGGCTGCCAGGACCTGCCACTCCTGTAATATGCAGGAGTGCTCAAGAATGGGGGAGGAGATAGGTAACACCCCAAAATGCACCTGCTACAACCTATCATTAGCATCAACAATTTATGTTGCAATCTGCCAGTGACTTATAGTTTCTGGGAAGCCCTGATTTCTAGTGAAGAAGCTGACAGTTGAGTGAGGGACCAACATAGACATATAGTTACAAAAGTCAGGCAACAGGCTAAGTTGGTGACTGAAATCATTGGAGGTTGGGGTCTCTCAACCTCAGCCCTCTTGACATTTTAGGCTGCTTAATTCTTGGCTGTGGAGGAGGGAGGGTTTCCTATGGATTATAGGATACTCAAGAGTATTCCTGCCCTTTACTCAGCAAATACCTGCTCCCATGCCAGTTGTGATAACCAAAAATGTCTCCATACATTGCCAAATGTCCCCTGGGGATGGGGCACTTTTACTCCTTGTTGGGAATCACTACATAGAGCAATATGAGATCATAGAAGGGGATAGCAAAATCAGGCCTGAAGATCTGGAAAAGCTACCTGGAGGATGAGGTATTGAAGTTTTGGGGGACAGGTAGGAATTAGCCAAAAGAATTCAGGCTTCAGAGTTGGGGAATGGCAGAGGGAACCCAAGTGTGTGAGTCAGGACACTAACACTTCAAAGTCTGGCTGGATACATGGTGTATAGAATTCTTTAGCCCAAGATTTAGACCCTTTTCTGGGAAGTTCTAATACAGTTTGTTTTACACAATACATTCTAGTATAGTAAAGGCTCTGAGAAGTCCTAGGGCAAGACCATCTTTTTAAGGTTTGTAGCACTCTTTCATAAAGAATGTGGGCTTTGGAAGGAGAGTCTCAGGATCTGAATCTTGGTTCTACCACTTGGCAACAGCATGTCATGAAAAAACTTACTTTTCAAAATTTGGATTGCTTACCCGTAAAAATGAGTTGATCTAACAGGACCTATGTCACAGGGTTGCCAAAAGGATTAACTGAGATGGTATGTCTAAGTCATCTCGCACAGTTCTTGTCTTGTTAAGAGGTGCTCAACACTTGTAACATGTTTTAAGAGCTCTCCACAGAGTTCTTTTTTTTTTTTTTTTTAAGATTTTATTTGACAAACAGAGATCACAAGTAGGTAGAGCGGCAAGGAGAGGGGAAAGCAGGCTCCCCGCCGAGCAGAGAGGCTGATGTGGGGCTCCATCCCAGGACCCTGAGATCATGACCTGAGCCAAAGGCAGAGGCTTTAACCCACTGAGCCACCTAGGCGCCTCACGTGTTACATGTTTTAAATGTTGTATTTCCCCCAAAAGATTTTGTCCACAGAATATAGTTTTCATCCTGAGAAACACAGTGTAGAAAGCTCAACAGAGAAAGGGGAGCCACTGACCCACCAAAGTCTAACTTTTTACATTTCCAGCACACAGAACCTGTTGCAGGATTTCCTCTCCTTCAGAACCCACGGTTCTCGGTCACATGGCTTTGAAGAATGGAGAGGTGGACCGGACGGAGGGTTGGCAGCAAAGCAAGGTTTGCTGAGCAATGGTGCAGTGATCTACAAAGCTTTCAAAGAGGGAGGGGACCTGAGAGAGTTGCCACTGGACTTACTAAGTCTAGAGGTTTTAGGGGCTGTTTGAATCTGATTAAGTCTCCCTGCACCTGTCACCCAATCAGGTTTTTGTCGTCTTATCAGTCATGTGGGAAAGGGCGCGGGGCTCCTTCCAGAGTGCTGTAAAATCCTTTGAAAGGTGACTTCCTTGCATGTGGCCTTTGCTTCTGTTTGCTAGCGATAGTTCTACTGTTTTCAACAATGCTACGGGCGTACGTTGCCCTGCTGACTAATCCAGTCCCATCAGGGCTCCAGCGAAGGAACAGTTCTTGAGGTCAGTGTTTGATCTGTGTTCTGATGCCTGGAGGACCCCTCCCAGCTATCTCCCTTCCTAACGCACCCACAATGTGGCCAGTCCACAGCTTAGCCTGTATCTTCCTTGAATCTAGGATTCTCTTCCCAGTTGCATTTCACCACTACCTCCACGGCTTTTGAGAGCAATCTGAGGCTTGCACGCCACACTTTATTGCAAAGTTGTTGCCTTTGGGAAAAGATTATGTGCTACCTGTTTCACAGGCTGTTTCTCCCCCAGGTGGAATTTTGGTACCTGGCTATGGAGCTAGGAACCAACACAACGCGCTACTTCCTTTGGAATAACAATCCCACTTTGTGAGCTGAACACTCAGTGGAGGTGGGGGGGGGGGTGTGCGGTAAACTGAGCTCTTGTCATTGCTCCTCTTGACATGATACCCCAACTTGTGAACCCCAGCAAAGGGAGACCAGTGTTGCGGAAACTCTCTGCTTTTAGTGCCTGCGGTTCTTGGTCACACTGCTTCAAAGAATGAAGAGGTAGACCAGAGGAAGAGTGGTGGGCGGCAAAGCAAGGTTTATTAGCAATAGTAAAGAGCTCCCAGAGAGGGAGGGGTGGCTGAGATGGTTGCTTTTGGAGTTTCTAAGTTTAGGGGGTTTTATGAGCTCTTTTGTGGGCTATCTTAAGCAATCAGGGTGTGCTCAGTCATGCCAATCAGGGCTTTGGTCATCTATCTGACTACCTATTATTAGGTTCATGTCCACGTGCTGATGATCTTTTTTGCTGACCTCTGGGGGCTTATGTCTTAACTGCTCCTCGCTTGTGATATTGACAAATGCTTTGTGTAATTGCTGTTTTAGGATATTTTGCAGAAGTCGTTTCTGCAAAGGCTACCAACACAGAATGCTAGTGTGGTCCGGTCTAAGCTGCAAAATGGGATGTTAGTGCTATTATATCTTAGCTGTCC
This sequence comes from Mustela nivalis, assembly GCF_964662115.1. Classification (NCBI taxonomy): domain Eukaryota; kingdom Metazoa; phylum Chordata; class Mammalia; order Carnivora; family Mustelidae; genus Mustela; species Mustela nivalis. The sequence goes on from NC_139022.1 coordinate 131,223,886, forward strand.
TGACTCTATATTTTCTTGTTGGGGACCCTGGCCCTGACTACCTAACTTCCAACTAACTCCTAACACCAGGGCACCAGGATTTTCAGCACAGCATGCCCAAGCTGGAGCCTTACTCCAGGGATGGGGGGTAAGCAGCAGGGAGACTCCACCTCTAGACCACACTGGGCTGGGACTTAACAGGTCACTGGAGACAGGATGAGAAATGTAGATTTCCTGCTCCCCCTGGGAAGGAAGCCCTCCTTGTGGAACCTGAGGTAGGGGTCCTACTGAAGCTGGAGAATGAGATTCTTGTCTCACTCCTGGAGTAGACCTCATAGACAAAGGAAAGTGGGTAAAGCGACTGAGTTTTATTGAGCAAGGATACAGAGAAAGCTCTCAGGAGTGAGAGGGGTCCTGACGGGCTGCCAGCGTGGTTATCCACTGGCAAGTCTTTTATTTAGAACTGACCAGGGAGCTCGTGGACCTATTCTTCCCACCGTATCTTGGCTTGAGTAAGGACCGGTGATAACGTCTTTAATGACTTCTTTGCGATCTGGTTTTGTTGGTCACAATGTGACCTCCAGAAAAAGACCCACTTCTAACCCCCAGGGCAGGGTGGTTGGGTTCGTTCCCTTATCTCTGGTTTCGTGTTACACTCAGCATTTCGTGGGGGTTGGGGGGGGGTTGGTGAGGCTGATCTCGTAACCTCCTGCCTATCTGCGTACCTCACCCTGCCTGTCCCTTACTCGCTATGCTCTTGGCAGCACCGGTCAGAGTGAAGGCCCACTGAATTTGGAATGGGGATCGAGGGAGTGGTTTTGTTGCAAATACCACAGATTCTCACTTCTCTTACGAAATTTTCATACCTTTTTTTTTTTTTTAACAGATTCATCTTTATTTGTTATATACTCTTAGGACCATTTCCAGAGGCTTTACATAGTCGTTTCTATTAATTTTCACCAGTTCACCTGCAAAGAGCGTTCATAAAACTCCTCCAACTGTCATTCCAGAAACTGATCTCAGGGTATCTCAGATATTTGAATTCAATGGGTCCATATCTGGAACACAAGATACTCCTGATCCTCAGAGAAGGTTTAGGCTGGTTTTCAAACAGGGACTGATTCTATTCTGTTTTAAATCTCATGTTTCTTAGTAAGAACTAGGAGTCTGGATATTTGTGGCAAGGTTAGTGAGGTATCTGGTTCTACTAGCAGTTTAATTCATCCGTTGGGCAAATTCACGACTAACCGCCCAGCAGTCCCCAGCATTGTTGTAAGTGCTGACACTGAGTTAAAGCAAAACAAAACAACAACAACAAAACAAGTTCTTTTCTCCTGTTGGTGCTTGAAATCTAGTAGGTACAGACAGGCAATAAACAAGGAGAGAGATACACAGACACGGTAATGAGAGATGACGGTAAAGTCTCGGAAGGCAGCGGATCACTGGATAAAGGCGAGGCTGTGTGAGGTGGTGAGTCAGAGCTGAGGCTGGAGAGACAAGAAGGAGCCAGTCAGGCAAAGCCAAGAGAGAGCATTTCGGGTAGCGGAACCCATGACTGCAAAGGACCCAAGTCAGGCACGCGTGTGGCATGTTCAAGGCATAGAAACAAGGCTAGTGCTGCTGCAGGAATAAAGGGGAGAACAGAATGAGAAACGAGAAGGGCCTGGGGGAGCCAGCAGCAGCCAGACCGGGTAGACGCGCAGGCCTTGGTGCTGAGCTGGAGTTTGATTCTCAGGGCGGTGGGAGACCATCAGAAGGTTTTAGGCTGAGGAGTGAGGGTGGTGCATGAGGGATCCCGTAGGAAGCAGGCTTCAAATGTTCAACATCGAACTGTCCAACAGTGACCTCTGCCTTCAGCCAATATTCCGCATAGGTTTTTAGAGGTTCTTAACTCTGTGTCCTGAACATCCTTCTCTCTAACGGAAGTAGACTTAACGATTTCACTCTTCTACCTGCAGGGGAAGAGGCACATTTGACTTCTCCTGCTTGGACCTCCCACCGTCATTCTGCCAAGGGCTCCTCTCTACTCTCGGTGAAAGAATGGCAGGTGCGTATGCCTCTATTTTTGTGAAGGAAGCCCTCTTGAATTTGTGCTGTGTGACCCGGCTGTCTTTCCCTCTACTTTTTATACCCACAGGTATTCCCACCTGTGAAACAACTTTAAAATCTGATTAGACAATGCCTTCCTGCCCCTCTTCTAATGTAGAGATGCTTTATCTTCATTTCCCAATGATCACTGGAGGCTAGAAGTTCCCTAACACCCTGGTCAAATTTCCCTGACTCTGCCAAGACCCTAGTCAAGTAGTAAATTCTGTGAAAACAAACATAGTAAGTGCTCCCGATGGAGCCCTGGATTTAAACAACACTGCGTTTCTTCTCCAAGGAAACACATCTTCTTTATAGCTTCAGCGTTTCCTTTATATGGTTTTCTTAAAGAAAGGCATGCCCTGGGCAGTCTGTTCTCTGGACTCAGTCCTGTGATGATGGTTTGCAGTAATGGAGGCTTCCGAGTGTGGTTGAGAGTAGGCCTTGGATTTTTGGGTCTGAGCTCTGGCTTAGTGATTTCACAGTAGGTCTTTGGCCAAGCTGACTTCTTTAAGATGCCCATGCTTCATCTTTAAAAATAGGGATAAAATTGGATAAAGTAGCACTGGCCTCATAGGGCTATTGTGGGCATCAGATTATACGATGGCTGGTCTGTAGCGAGCTCTCGGTAGGTGTGGGTACTAGCCTCACATTTTAAAAAAAAAGGTGACTAGATCAGCATATTGACTTAAAAAGACACATGATGGGGGTGGGGAGAGTGAGAGCTTGTGCACAGTTACCACCCTTCATCCTGACTGATTTCGTGGCTCTTTCAGGAACTAGGGCACAGGGTTGAAGGGCAGAGGCTGAAGCTGATGAGAACTAAAGATTAGACAGTCTTTCAAAGGCTTTGAAATACAATCCTACCTCAATCCTCCAGCAACCATCTGAGCTGACAAATGTAGCTTATCCATTCTATCTGGAAACCCTCACCCTGGCTGGACTCACTATGCCGAGGGGTGGACTGCATGGCAGGTTGGCTGTCTAGATACAGCCTGATATGTTTTCATTACTCTCTCCAAAGAATATCCTCGGCTGACAAGTTTGATAGTGAAATTTGGAAATTATAATAAAGAAACAGCGCAGGGAGGTAGAAAAAGGAGTGGATTTGTGATCAGGGGGCTTGAGTCTTAGTCCTGCCTCAGGTATCAGCAGACTGGAAAATTCTGGAAAACTCTCCCTCTGTTTGTTGGTTTTCTCATCTGAATGATGAGTAGGTGAGATAGATGATCTTGGAAGACACCTCTTAAAGTTGTGATATGATAAAAACATAGTTGTTCTTAATTTCCCAAATTCCCTAGCAGAGGGGCCCCTGGGTGGCTCAGTCAGTTAAGCATCCACCTTTGGCTTGGGTCATGATCTTGGGATCCTGGGATGGAACCCCGTATCAGGCTCCTGTGTCTCCCTCTCCTTCTGTCTCTCCCCCTGTTGTGCTCTCTCTCTCTCTCTTAAACAAATTAAATCTTAAAACAACAATAACAACTCCCAAACCAAAAAACAAATTACCTAGCAGAAGGATGGGAGGAAGAGAACTGAGCCCCCTACAACAAGAAGCAATAGGAAACAGTTATGAAGTATTGGAATGAGCCCTTCACTTCTTGTGTTCACCTTAGAAATATGCTGACTAAAATCATGACATAACTAGAACGGCTAAAATGAAAAAGAACCAATAGTAAGTGCTGGGAAGGATGTAGAAAGACTGACACTCTTGTGTACTGCTGGTGGGAGTGTCATCAGTACAATCTGTCTGGCATATCTGCTGAAGTTGAACCATACACTTACTTTATGACCCTTAGAGTTTCTTAACTCTGATTATCCTGCACAGAAATGCCCCTTTGGGCACCAGGAGACACGTATGTACACACATGTTCAGGACACCGCTACTTGCAATTCCCCAAACCTGGAAATAGGTCACATGTCTGCCTGGAGTTGAGTGGAGACCTAAATCCTGGTATGGTCATAGTCATGGAATGAAATGTACCTTTGCAGCGGGTGATATGACCCTCACTAACACACTGGGCAAAAGATGTCAGACACAGAATACCTTTTCATTGATTCCATTCATACAAAGTTTAAAGACAATCTAAACAACGGTGTTGGAAGTCAGGAAAGGGGTTTCCCTTTGGGGGGATTGGTGTGATTGCTAGGGGTTATGCGAAGGTTGCAGCAGTGCCAGTAATATTCTGTGGTGGTGGGCACTGGTTACACACAAGAGTTTGCTTTTTGACTATTAATTGAGCTATCTGTTTTTGATTTGGATATATGCTATACTTCCATAAGTTTGCCCCCCCCAAAAAGCTCACATATGCAAATCATTCCTGAGTTTATGTCCCCTCTGAGGAAAGAGAAGAGCCATATTCTTGCAGCAGATATATATATCGCTCAATCTTGGAGTGTAAAAAGAAAAAAAAAAGTCACTTTATGTTTTCTCAACTGAACTTCATTTGTATTCTGGGTTCCTCTTCTCACCTTGCCCCCAGTGCATGTCTCATTCTTCTAGTGGTGGAAGCAAGATCAGTCAAGTCTGCCTCTCCCTCCTCGCTTGGTCTCCCCTGGCTTGTGTCTGAGCTTCAGGGGTCTTGCACAAGCCAGAGTGGAGCTGGGGAGGGCTGATACTGACCCAGGTGAGGTGCCCTGAGAGGGCCCTGTCTCATCGGTCTCTGGTAACTTGCCTGCACAGATGGCCGCACTGTCCTCTTGCTCTCATTATTCACCCTGTGAACTCAAAACCAAGACCTACTTGTGCATTCTTCTGCAGCAGTGAGAGCTGCACAGCTGTCCAAATGTGAAGTGAAGCCTGGAGAGAAAAAATGGTCATTACAGAAAGTACTGGGGGTAGCACAAGACAATATCACCTCACATTTTCATCTGATGAATATGGTGTTTGTCTTGGCAGCCTGTGTCATCTATTTTGTGAGTCAGTTTCCCAAAGGAGGAGGAACAGAAGGTGGGATGGGGTAGAAGGAGAGGGCAAATTAAAGGGTGTTCACTCCCTGGTACAAATCACCATAAAGGGGGTGGCCTTTTATTCTCTCACAATTCTGGAGATTAGAAGTCTGAAATCAAAGTGTTGGTAAGATTGGTTCCTTCTGGAGGGCTCTGAGGGCACTCTTCTAGCTTTTGGTGATTATTGGCCATCCTTGGCATTCTTTGGCTTGTAGAAGCATCACTATGATCTCTACCTCCCTTGTCTCAGGGCATTTTCCTGTGTGTGTATGTGGGTCAGATTTCCTCTTCTTATAGGACATTGGTCATAGATTAGGGTTCACTTGAATTCAGTATGACCTCATCTTGACTTAATTACATACGCGTATCAGTTTGCTATGGCTGCTATAACAAAGTGCCCCAAACTGGGGGACTTTAACAACAAAATGCATTGTCTTACAGTTCTAGAACTAGAAGTCCAGATGAGGTTGATTTCTTACAACCACTGTGACAGAAGGATCTGTGCGTCTGTTCCAGGTCTCTTTCCCTGGCTTGTAGATGACTGTCTTCTCCCTGTGTCTTCACATCATCTTTCTTCATGTATGTCTGCTTCTGTGTCCAAATCTCCCTTTTTTTTTTTTTTTTTTTTACAGATACCAGTCATATTGGAGTAGGACCTACCCCCACTGACCTCATTTTAACTTAATTATCTCTTTAAAAACCCTGTCTTCATTCTGAGGTACTGGGGGTTTGGAATCCCATATATTTGGTGGGGTGGGAGAGACAATTCTCCCCATAATAATCATTTACAAAAAGATTCTGTTTCCAAATAAGTTCACATTCTGGAGTTAGGACTTTCATGTATCTTTTTGAGGGACACAATTCAACCTACAACAGTCAGTTCCATGAGTTCTTGAGAGCTGCCAGAATGCCAATTTCATCACCCTCATGTCTGGATATGTTCTAGGAAACCTTTCACTGAGCGTGTCCTGAGGTCCCCAAGCATCCCCCCATGTATCTCCAACATATTACTAACCACATGTGAAATCTGTTTGTGTGTCTATCAGCCTTCCCATACCACCTGGGACTATGAGCTCTTCCAGGATGGGGACTAAATCTTAGTCCCCATCTTTATACCCCCAGCTCAGGGCCTGGCACAGTATAGGTGCCCAGTGAGTATTTGTTGGACAGAACTGAATTGTTTGCCTACCACTTAAAGAAATTATCTTGTTTCATGCTTTGCCATCAGTTGTGAGCCAATAAGCAAGTCAAATATGTTCTTGAGTGATTAGGGAAATGATACAACCACAGGCTGTCAGGATCACGGGGTAGCCTAGAGATTTTCTAATTTAGGAATAGTAGATGGTCAAGGCTTACCTTATCATTCCCAGATCAGCACCTGTGGCAGACATCGCTAATCTGTGATGGCATTCTTCCCCACTAAGCTTGGATACAGCTTCAGAATAGTTCTCAATATGTAACTCTAAGATGAAATCAATTGCTATTTCTTGGGAAATTCAACTCCATTCTTCCCAATAGATAAGAAAATCGAGACCCGCAGTAAAGAAATGTGTCCATGCTGCTAGTGGTTGAACTAGAGTGGGAACACTATCTTCTAATTCTGAGGGCCACGATTGTCCTGCCCCCTCCTACAAGGTTTTCCAGAATGTTCCAGTGAAACGCACATCACTGACATACTGTTGCATTAAACAACATTGATTCACCCAGTGAGAAAAACCGTTCCTTTTTTAAACTTTCTGATTATATCAAAGAAGTCCCACTTTGATTCTGTTATGTCTCTAACATTCTTAATTTTTTTTTTAAAGTCTAGGTCCCAATCGGGAGTCTTCAGTGGGCAATATATCTGGTCAGAAATTAATATCACCTATTGTCTTCCTTTTACTTATAATTATGACCACCATCCAATTATGATAAACTTTTCACATGTGGCAGCTATAATATCTTCCTTTTTAAGCTAATATACTTAAGTTTTTCAAGAGTCAGTCTAAAGAAAAAAATTAACTAAATACAATATAGCTAAGACACAAATGTGGCCAAAAAACAAAGAGCAAGAAAAAGAAAACCTTAGGCAATACAGGGTCACAACGTGCAAGCAACCTTGTTTAGGACTTCTCTATACTCTCCTCTCTAGGACAAATAAGGCTCCCACACCCACTTGTTTTTTTTTTTTTTTTACCAAAAAAGTATTAATTTTGCATAGGCTCCTGCCCCTCTCTTAAGTTTTCTTTTGTCCCCAGGTCCTCGCTTGCCAGTGCCCAGCCTCCCCAGTTGCTAGACTCTGTCATTTTCAGCATAGCTCCCTCCATCTGCCAAAACCCAGTCCCTGCTGCCTCTCTGCAAACCATATGGCCTGGCAGACAAGGCGGGCTCAGTGCTGATCAAAGAATTGAAAGCAAATCCAGCTTAACGCCCATCCTCCCTTCTTAGCAGGAGAGGAAGCGAACTTTGTTGTCTTGTCTTTCTTACCTTCAGCTTGAGGGAAGTGGATCCCAGCTAGCTTCATGGTGCCTGCCCTGGATGCCGCTGTGTTCCTTCTCCACGGGGACCATTCTTAGACTCTTCTGGACCTTTTCTTAGAAAGGAGCATTTTGTGTTCCTTAAAGGATGATGGACTTCAAGCTAACAAACCTTCCTCAGGTCAGGAGGGAATGCGCCAGCCAGCCTCCCTCATAGTGGAAGGCAGTAAAGGCCCACAAAGGATGGACACAGGTGAAACGGGGGCCTCAGGGTCATCCAGGAAGGGACTTATAATTATGGGTGTGCACACACAGTCCCTGCGGTGCCATGTCAATAAGCCCAGCTGCTGGTCCTGGAGGTCAACATCAGTGTGTGTCTTCTCTCAACGGACAAGGTGAACCAAAGCCACGTCAGCCCATTGGAGAAAAGAAAAAGAAGAAAGAGAAAAAAAGAGAGAGGAAGGGGCCAAAGAGGAAGGTGGAGAGGATCTACCCAAGACTTCTTGTAGAGTTTTCTGAGACCAAATAAAAGGTATCATGAAAGGATATTCCAAACTATTGTGGATGTGGCTGGCCATTCACAAAGGTTCCATCCATCCGTGATGGTAGGTACAAGTACTGACTGAGCCCCACTGTGCACTGGTTGGCTTTTATTCAACAGGCATGACTGAGTGCCTACTACGTGCTAGGATCTAGAGCTCTAGCAGTGCACCAGACGGACAAGGTCCTTGCCCTCACAGAGTCAACATGGTGGTGCAGTGAGAGTAGTGCACGGACACTGGAACAAGAGTGACCGCCAGCCTGCATCTTGACTGTGTGACCATGAGTGTGCTTTCCTATAAAACGGGAATAATAAGGGCCCCACTTAAAGGGTTTTGGTAAAGACTACAAGATACAGCCACTAATGATGGAGAAAGCTTGTGGTGATTCCTCCCTGAGGCTTTCATTTGCATTTTCCTAAAGTCTAATGATGTTAAACATCTTGCTATTACTTATTTGCCATCCCAATGTCTTTTTTGGTAGTGTGTCCATGCAAATCTTTTGCATTTTTTATTTTTTTTGGTCATTATTACTAAGCTATAAGATGTCATTATATAGTCTAGATGCAAGTCCTTTATCAGACATAGATTATTTCCCCAAGAGATGGCTTGTCTTTTCCTTTTCTTAATGGTGCCTTTCTAAAAGCAAAGGTTCTTAATTTTTACAAAGTCCAATTCCCAATTTCTTTCCCTTTAAGCTGCTTTCAATAGCATAGTGAAGAAATCTTTGCCCAACTTAGGCTATATGGTTTTATTGCTTACAGTTAATACTTGGATCTATTTTAAGTTAATTTTTATGTATAATGTGAGTTCAAGGTCAAGGTTCAATTTTTTGGACATGAATAATGACAGTGTTCATAAATCTCTTCTTAAAGATGGAGAAAGAGGCCCAAGGAGGCCAAGTAAAGAGCCCCAAATTACACATGTTATAATATGCTGAGCTATACTTGAGCCCAGGTCTCCTGATTCCCAACAAAGTCCCGCCTGTGGGTGGCCTGCACCACGTGGACACCTACACTAACTTCAAGGTGGCAGTAAAAGCCAGGCAAACTGGCTTCATTTTGAGTCCTGCTTCCATCACATACCTCAAGCAACTTAAATGGGCCTTCTAAGCCTCCACTTGTTTATTTACAAAATGGCGCTGAACCTGCACTACAATGTGGTGAGGACTATCTGAAAAGATGTGTATAAAGTGCTCAGCACTTAGCAGGTGCCTCCTACGAGTCAGTGTGTCGGGATGCCTTTTCTCACATCCTCCACCTTCGCCATGGCTGGAGTCCGTACCCAGCCCCTTCTGGGCTTTGGCATACTCCAAAATGGTACCGCAGGAGATTTGGGGTAAGCTGAGAAAAGGGACAGAGGGTTTCTGCCATAATAATCCACTGGAATTGTACCGCATGAGTTGGTGGACCTGAGCAGCAGGCCAGTCTGTTTGTCTAACAGGCATTCCACCTTGCACCTGTTTTAGTAACTCCTCCCCAGCCCGTCTTCCGAGCCTGAGCTGCGCAAGGGATAGAGATCAAAAGCTACAGTAGCCGACCCCCTCCAGGATGGCCCCATGCTTTGCCTTCTGGAATTCATGCCCAGTGTAATTCCTCCAGTGACCTGCTTCTAAACAATAGAAATGATGACAAAGGTGATGAGATGTCATGTTCCAATGACATTACAAAAGACTGTGACACCAGTCTTGCAAAAAACAAAACTCTAGCAGGCTTTGCAGAAGCATGTGGCCATGTTCAGGAGGCTCCTGTGGCAAAGCATGGAAGGTGGCCTTCTTCAAACAACTAGCAAGAAACTGAGGGTGGCTTTCTGCCTGTCAGTCGGCAGGAAACTGAGGGCTTCGTAGTCCACAAGGCCACAGAGAACTGAATTCTGCTGATGGCTGCATGAGCTAGGGACTCATCTTCATCCAGCGGAGCTTTGGGATGAGCTTGCAGACCCCATCCACACCTGGATTTAAGCCTTGTGAGAACATAGAGCCAGAGGCACCAACTTAGCAGGGCTTGGACTCGTAACCCACAGAAACTATGAATCACCGAATTTGTGGCAATTTGTTACATAGCAATAGATAACTGATATGGAAACCATGAGAGAGAAGCAGCAGAAGCTGGAGAGAAGAGCAAAGGCAGTGAATGACCTGGGGAAGTAGTGAGAGCCAGACGCCCTTCATCAGCAGCCAGGAGTTTCCCTCCATGCCTTTCTCTGTGCTCAGGGCCCAGATGGAAACTCTAGCAGGCCCCATGACTTTCTGGTGAACACTTGGGTAACAGAAAGTCCTACCACCACTTCAGTAGCAAAGATGCTCTCATTTTGGTGGTTCCAGCACATGGTCCCTTGAAATGAGCAGAAGTGGAGTGCAAATGAGACTTGTGGTTTCTCCGTGTCCTTTTCCTCCCATGGGACCAGCCACAGGCCAGCCTCCTGTCTCCCGAGTGGGCCATGGGGCCAGCTCTTCATTTCTCTCCTTACTTCTCTTTCCTCTTCTGTCAGCTTACTGACAATGGCCTCTGTTCTCATCAGCATTGCAGTACAGAGGGGGTGGATGGAAGAAAGTCAGAAAGAGTTAGGTGTCTGGCACTGAGTGATGACTCTGGGCTCTAGGGGCCAGCAGGGGTTCTACCAGTTCTTTATGTCCTGAGCACATTTGGGGTTCTTCAGTGTCTGTCCAGTGGGGTTCCCCTGTCCTGCTATTCCCATGAGGCAAACAAAATTTGTCCACCATGTGAATGCTCCCCACCTCCCTTCTCAGTTTCAGCTCATTGTCTGAAGGGCCACATCAGGAAAGATCTCTGTAGGGCTACCTTGCCTTCTAGAAGAAACCTGTTGGGACAAGATGCCTTTTAAGACAGCCCTATGATAACATTCATACTGGGGTATCTACACGTGCTCCCAGTAGTCATGTACATTTCACCAGCCAGTGGAGGAGAGAGCAGTGACTCCCCAACATGGCAGCAACTCCATTTCCTTCTACAGTAGAAATTCTTCAGATTTCTCAAAGGTATATCAGCCATCGGTCTGTCATGGCCACCTCCAACTCCAAGAGGCAAACGTATATCAGCTGCCAAGTGGTCTTCCTGTAAAGGTCCCTTTTTACACTTTAAGGTGAAGGGTAGACCCTCCCCACTTCTCCCTCTGGAAGGTGGGGCTCACCAAGTAGAAGCAGATCAATCCAAAGACAGTTTGTCACAAATTCTTCAAAATTTGCTCTTCATGACCTAATGCCCTGAAAATTTTTTTTTTTTTTTTTTTTTTAAGTAGCCTCCACACCCTGTGCAGAGTGCAATTTGGGGCCTAAACCCACAACCCCGAGACCAAGACCTGAGCTGAGCTCAAATGGTGGCTTAACCCCCTGAGCCACCCAGGTGCCCTGAAATTTTATTTTTTTTAAAGATTTTATTTATTTATTTGACAGACAGAAATCACAAGTAGGCAGAGGCAGGCAGATAGGGAGGAGGAAGCAGGCTCCCTGCCAAGCAGAGAGCCTGATGTGGGGCTTGATCCCAGGACCCTGGGATCATGACCTGAGCCGAAGGCAGAGGCTTTAACCCACTGAGCCACCCAGGTGCCCCTGAAATTGTTTTTTTTTAAAGTTGTATTTTGGTTTCGTCCCTCGCTTTGGAATTTTGTATTTATTGTATTGTGGTGCTTCAGCTGAAATGACCTGGATTTCCCATCTCATTATATGATATTATTGGTCTGCTGGCCTCTCCAACAGCCATCATCCTTTCCTCCTTGGCTAACAAGAAGGAAACAGAGTTAACAGACCTAGGGCAATTTGGTGGTTTGGCACAAATCAGATTCGTTTGAGTGTAGCCTTTGGTGGTTAGAGGCAGGAAGAAGTGATATAGCCCTTTTCTTGCTCCAAGCAAGAAAGGAATCTTTCTTGGATTCTTGGAGCAATCTTGCTCCAAGATGGGGTCTCAAAGTGAAAGCAAGTCTCGGGTGAAATTCACCAAGCATACAGGGGTATGTATTAGCAAGCAGGCAAACAAGTGCTCTTTGTCTTTGGAAAGACTACACTTTGTCCTCCTCTCCCTGCTTTGGTTCCCCAGCAAGCCCCTTGCAGGGGCACTCCCTGTGAAACAGATTTCCTTAAAACATAATCAGAGGCCTCATCACCAGACCAGGCAGTGGAATCCTCCATGGAAGGATTCAGGGCCCCAGGGCCCCAGAACTTCTGCTTCTGGTACTGACAGCTGAGCATGCTAGTTTTTTCTACCTCATTCATGCACAAGTGTGCATTCTGCTACCCCACTGCTAAGTGATCTTAAACACAGCTTATTTGACCAATAAAAACTTATTCCTAACATTCCTTATGCTAATTAACAAACCAAAGGTATTGATTCAGATAAGGACTCTTCATACACTAATTAACCACTCATTCTTAGAGTGTTGATTGGCATTAACTTGCACACATACACATCACACCACTTATACTGAAGTATTTTAAAGTAAATTACTAGGCACACAATATACCACTAATAGAACCCTGATTTTGTTTGGGTTTCCAAGTATGCAGCCCTGAGAGATGAATCGTGATTGCTTTTGCTAATCCAATCATGACGAACACAGCCTCTTTTTTTTTTTTTTTTCTAATTAGATATTCACTTTTCCAGCCTTTCTTTGTGGTCATAGGTGACCACATGGTCCAGTATTGACCTGTGAAGTAAAAGGGGAAGTGGGCTGAGACTTTCCTCCCGGATAAAAGAGGGACATAGAGCAAGCACTTTCCTCAGCACCTTATCTGCCTTTGTTTCTGTCTTGATTTGCGGTCAGGAGAAAACAGGGTGCCTATCACTGAGGCAGCCAATTTGCAATCATGAGGCCTTCAGGACAAGGATGAAAAACTAAATTGCTGAGAACTGGCAGAATTGAAAGGCTTAGGTTCTGATGATCTTGTTGAGTTACTGACCATCTCTGGGACTTGTGCTTTTTTTTCAGTAAGAAATAAACCCACCTCTGGTTTTAGTCATTATTAGTTAGGTTATCTCTTATTTTCAGTCCAAAGTATCCCAGCTGATATATTTGTCCTGAAATAAACACATTAGAGAGAGACCTTTTCTAAATTTCTAATTCTCTACACACAGATACACAGACACACACACACACACACACACACACTTCCTCCCATCCCAAGGCTGGAGACCTATCCTTCTCAAAGAGTTAGTACAAGCCCATCTTTTCAGAGTGTTCTGGTCAGTTCTAGCCTCAGTTTCTAAATAGTTTTTAAATAGTCTCTAAAATAGCAAGCATAGCATCTTCCCTAAAGATCTCATGGGCTTGGGATAAAAATTAAATAAGGTAATTTAAATGAGACAGGACTTGGGCTAGAGCTTAAAGGCACAGACCCTGGGTTGAAACCACAGTAAACTGAATGAACAAATTATTTCTCTGTGCCCTAATTTCCTTTTCTGAAAAATGAGGATAAAAATAATACTCATTTCAAAGGGCCTTTATTAGGCCTTAATGAGTTAATACATGTAAGCAATACAATAGCAAGTAACAAAAGTAAGCCCTGTAAGTATTAGCTATCGCCATTATCATTATCATTATCATTACATCTGAAAAGGTTTTGAGAAATATAAGTGCCCTCTGTGAAAGCATAAGAGGGCAGTGATAACACCGATCACCCCAAGTTAGTCATAAAGGAATATTCGTGAAACCAACAGGACTTATGATTTCAGGGGGAGAAAAAGAGGAAAGAAGAGATAAACCAAAGAAAGGGAAAAGAAGGGCATGGGAGGGGTTGGGAAGCGAGGGAAGGAAGAGGAGCAGAGAGGGGAGGAACCACGTGGCAGGTGGAATTGCACCGAGTAGAAGGACGGGCTAAGTGACAAAACCAGGAAGAAACTGCTCGTTTTCCTTTCAGTAGGCATTGCTGTGACTTTGGGAGAGCATTGTTCAAAATGTGCCGTTCCCCACAGAGAGTAATGTGGCTCACCCACAGTTTCATCAGTTGTCCTGAGCTGCACTGAAAGCATGGAAGCCATCCTTCACCTGAGGGCAAGGCCATGTGGTGCCATTATTTTCACGACAAACCAAATCATTCCCAGGAAACAGAACAGGAAAGGTAACTGAAATGTCCACAGTACGGTAAGAAATTCAGAGCTGCTAAGCATTGCACATTTGTGAGATTGCCCTGTGTTTGAGATTCTAAGTCTAGAGTTTCTAAGTCTAGGGGTTTTTATAGACTTGTTGGGGGGCTGTGTCCCTCCCTGTGTCCCGGTGGCACCTAAGGGTCCTATTTTTGAACAGAGCATCAGCAGCTCACACATGGAATCCAGAACCTTCCTTTCCTGTTGCCTGGTATGCACTAAACCAGGAAAAAGTGAATTCATTCCCAAGTTTAACACCTTAACTGCTCAGCTCCCCTCATCTCCCAGAAAGACCTTTTCCTTATCTCAGTTTAAGTTACCTGGCCGCGATCTTGACCTCATGGTTCCTGCACAACCTCCCTCCCTTCCTGTTCCCTCCCACTCAGTGTAAATGCCCTAGAAGCATCTCTGATTTTAGAAAATAAAGTGATGCACCGAAGAACCAAGCAGAACTCTTAGGGACCTGCTAAATCCCAGCGCTTAACAAATATTAGTTGTTGGGCTGGCAGGAAGGGCTACCAAAGATGGCGAAAGTTCCCGCCACAAGACCTGAGCTCGGACAGGAGAACAAAGGCCCAAGCAGGAACCTGAGACCCCCGCCCCGGGCTCCTGTGGACCAATGGGATCCCGATGAGCAGGCGGGATATCCAAATAAGGGAAACTTGCCAAAAGACCCCTGAGCTTTCCCCAAGACCCCTTAAAAGCCCCCTCCTCCCTGCCTTGGGCGCGACTTCCGCCACTCTGCTTTCCAGAGTGGCGGAACCTCGCCCGAGGGTGCCCACCTCCTCCCGGCGCAACTTTCCTGGCTCCCCTTCTCCTGAGCCCTGAAACTTCGCTGGAGAGCGTTTTAATAAATCTTGCCTTGCACCCACTTTGCCTGGTGTTGTGTTTATCTCGCTGGAAAAAACTTTACATTTGGTGCCGAAACCCGGGAAGGAGATTGAGCCCCCACACAGTGGGGAGGCTCTCTCCTTTCCCTGGCTGAACCGGCCCTGCCCTTCCGAACGCCACTTCCGAAGCTGTGGTGAGTTTCTCCGATTCCACGCCTCCTTCCGGAAAGCCCTGCCCTAATCGCGGCCGCGTCAGGGTGGACCCCTCCGGTCACCAGGTGACCTCCGTGACTCCGAGAGGCTGGGAGACGTCCTAACCTCTACGGCAGTCGACACAGTTTTTCCGCAACCCAGTGGTGGACGAGGGGACGCCTTCCTCCAGCCCTCGGGTTGCCCGGCAACGAATCGTGGGGACCTCCCAATCCAAATTCGATTCTAAAACATCCCGGGGGTGTTTTAGGCCTGCTGGCCAATCTTAAAACCCTGGAACTGGACCAGGACCTGCGAAAATGACGTTACTGTACTGTCGGTTGGCCACAATACCGATTAGACAATCAGTCCCAATGGCCTCCGGAAGGCACGTTTAACTATCAGACTTTCATGGACCTAAATAACCTCGGCAGACACCAAGGCAGATGGGCCAAGGACCCTTATGTCCAGCTTTCTGCACTCTGCACTCTCGCCCCTTCCATGGACCTAAATAACCTCGGCAGACACCAAGGCAGATGGGCCAAGGACCCTTATGTCCAGCTTTCTGCACTCTGCACTCTCGCCCCTTCCTCTGCTCTCACTGCTCCATCTCTCAGGTCCTCTTGGCCCGCTCCCCTCCCCTTCCCCTGCCACCCACTGCTCCCAAAGACTTGGACCTCTCCTCCCCGTCTCCTCTCTCTGAACCCCCAGAGAGCTTCACCCATCCACTGACGAGAGGGCCTCTGGTTTCTCCTCCTCCTCCTCTTTACCGCGATCCTTCACCCCAAGGTCCCTTAAATTTAGGATTTCTGAACCAGCGCTCTCATCTACCCCTCCTTCTCCCCCTCCCCACTCCTATCCGAACTCCTGACAAATTTATCCGCAGTAAACGGGAAACTCCAATCAAAGTTTACTGAAGGTCAAATAGGCTCTTGTTATTTGTTAAAGTCTGCTAGCAAAGAGATGACTAGAACTGCTGGTTAATTGTGTGTCTCGGAGTTTTAATGGGTCATTCTTAAGGTAGCATTCAAAGTCTTTGGTAACCTTTAACAGAATGGGATAAAATACCTGAGCGCTGGTCGCCAGAACTAGGTTTACGCTTTTGAAATCTGTTGGTAAACACCTTTTGTGTTTAATTGAATTCTGTTGTAACAGCCGCAGGGCTACTGTTTGAGCTAGATCCTTTCGTAAAGAATGGAAGGGGAGACTGATCACCATCCATTAGCCAGGGATACCCAAAGGGGAGGGTGTCCAATCTGTTTGAATCTGAAGAGTGCCTGACTGCGTGAATGTGTCTGTGTGGCTCCAGCCGCACTAGGGCTCGAAAGCCCCCCCCCCCCCGCTGAGTTAGTCTGCCCCCCCAAGGGAGGTTGCTAGAGTTGAGGAAGTTTGAGTTCATGCGCCCTTCTCTCTACAGGACCTTTCCCAAATTGAGAAACGTTTGGGCTCCTTTTTGGCCAGTCCTGATAACTATATTAAAGAATTCCAATATCTAGCCCAAGCCTATGACCTCACCTGGCATGATTTACATGTGGTCCAGACCACCACCCTCACCATAGAGGAGAGGGAACGCATCCAGGCTGCTGCCCGGGAGCACGCGGATCAGGTCCAGCTCACTGATGTTGGAGCCCGGGCGGTCCCAGCTGTAGAACCAGGTTGGGATTATCAGGATGGCCAAGATGGCCACTGGCGCCGCGACCGCATGGTCCAGTGTCTCATAGCAGGCATGTGGCCAGCCTCTAATAAGGCCGTTAATTACGACAAGATTAGGGATATTGTCCAGGCCCCTATGACAACCCCACCATGTTTCTTAACCAGTTGACCTAACCTTTAACCCAGTACACTCGCTTGGACCCTGCCTCTCCTGCGGGGGCCACGGTACTGGCTACTCATTTTATCTCTCAATTGGCACCAGATATACAGGGAAAGTTAAAGAAGGCTGAGGAGGACCCTCAGACCCCCATTTCTGACTTGGTGAAAATGGCATTTAAGGTCTTTAATTCCCGTGAGGAGGCGGCTGAGCTTAAACGACAAGCCAGACTCCAGCAAAAGGTTCAGTTGCAGACCCAAGCTTTGGTAGCAGCCCTGCGGCCGGCCGGCTCCGGGAGCCAGCAGAGAGGGGCAACCAATCGCACCCCACCGGGGGGCCTGTTTCAAATGCAGGGCCGAGGGACATTGGGCTCGCCAGTGCCCCAATCCAAAGCCGCCAACTCGGCCTTGCCCTCAATGCCATTTGATGGGCCACTGGAAATCCGACTGCCCTAACCTCGGGGTATCATCGGCGCCTCAACGTGGGGGACCCCCCGAGATAGTAAGTCTGGCCTTTCAACTGCTTGGATTGGAGGACGACTGACGAAGCCCAGACTCAGCCACCCCTCTCACCCAGGCCGAGCCCAGGGTTATGCTCCAGGTAATGGGTAAGTCCATCTCTTTTTTGCTGGACACGGGGGCTACCTACTCTGTTCTGCCTTCCTACTCCGGACTTACTCGAACCTCACCAATTACTGTTATGGGGATCGATGGGACCTCCTCCAACCCTAGGGTGACCCTTCCCCTTACCTGTAGCCTGGATGGGTTTCCCTTCCCCCACTCGTTCCTATGATTCCTTCCTGCCTGGTCCCTCCACTGGGTAGGGACATTCTCCAGAAACTAAGGGCAACTATCTGCCTCTCCCCTTCCTCCCCTCTATCCACCTCAACCCGTCTCATCCTACACCTCTCCACTCCCTCGACCCTCACTCCAGATGACCTACCTACTGTAGACCCTCAGGTGTGGGACACCTCGAAACCCATCATTGCTTCCCACCTTACCCTGGTTAAAGTACAGCTTAAGGATAACTCTAAGTTTCCCTCAAGCTCAGTTCCCTATTTCCTTAGCCCACCGCCAGGGCCTGAAACTATCATAGAACGGCTTTAACGTCAGGGACTCCTGATCCCCATCATTTCCCCCTGTAACACTCCATCCTCCCAGTACGCAAGCCCTCAGGGGCTTATCGACTGGTACAAGACCTTAGGCTTATCAACGAGGTCATGGTCCCCCTCCACCCAGTCGTTCCTAACCCTACTGTCTCGCGTTCCCCCAAACACCTCTCACTTTACTGTACTGGAGCTAAAGGACACTTTTTTCACCGTCCCCTTGCACCCTGATTCCTATTTTCTTTTTGCCTTCACCTGGGAGGATCCTGACACGCATGCTTCTGGACAATTAACTTGGACTGTTCTACCCCAGGGGTTCAGGGACAGCCCTCACATTTTCGGCCAGGCCTACAGACTTAACAGCAGTGCGTCCTTAAGGCCAGTACTCTACTACATATGTGGATGACCTCCTCCTCTGTAGCCCCTCCCTCTCGGTCTCCCAAGACGACACCTCCACCCTACTTAGTTTCCTGGGGGCCAAGGGATATCAAGTACCCCCCTCTAAGGCCCTCAACATGACCTTAGGGCAGCCCATCACGGTCTACTCTCCTGCCGACTCACAGATCTCCTTAGCCACCGATACCTGGCCCATCTGACCCTCGTCTCCAGCTATTCCATCTGCTATTCCTAGAAAACCCGCATCTCTCTCTCTACCTCCCCCCGCTTAAACCCTGCAACTTTACTGCCTATACCCTTGCCAGATAAGGGGTGGATCTACATCCAGGACAGGATTGCCCTGCCAGGCAATCTGGTGCACACCTTGATTACTGACATCCACCAATCCCTCCATAGTGGCCCATAGGCTCTCCACTAATTTCTTCAGCCATTGTTCTATCATCCTTCCTTATCTAAGGTAATCGAAGTTGTCCACAGGGCTTGCAAAACCTGTTCCGCCATGAATTCACAAGGAGGAATCTGCAGACCAGGGCCTAACCAACAGCTCTGAGGGCATCAGCTGGGGGAAGACTGACAACTGGACTTCACTCCCATGCCTCGCCATAAAATACATTCACAGGCTGGATCGAAGCATACCTCATGGCCTGGGAAACAGTGAACGTAGTGGCTACAATACTCATCGAGCGCATCATCCCGAGGTTGGGATTGCCCCTGACCCTCCAGTCAGACAACAGACCTGCCTTCATCTCCAGTGTAACCCAACAGGTAGCTGAGAGCCTCAACATAACCTGGAAACTTCACATCCCATACCACCCACAGTCATCGGTAAGGTAGAAAAGGCCAACGGGCTGCTCAAAGCCCAACTCACCAAACCTACCCTAGAAACCCGTCTTTCCTGGCCTACACTTCTGCCTATGGCTCTCACCAGACTCCTGGCTACGCCCCGCAGGTCTTCAGGCTTAAGCCCATTTGAATTACTACATGGCCGCCCTTTCTTAGAAATCATAGCCCTCCAGCCATTTCCCCGCCTCTTTTATCCTATCTACCTTACCTCACTCTACGTCCTGGGGATACCCCTCCCTATTGACTGGCCACTCCCCAACTTCAGGGCCACAAATAATACGGTCCATATGGGCCCCATGGGGGGAAACATACATATTATTAATGTGTCCTCCCTTACCACCACCGCAGCTGCCATATCACTAATTCCTCCCTCCTGTACTGTACTCCCTCGGGAATATTTCTCTTGTGCCCTCAGGGAATCCATCGCTGCCTGACCACTAACGACTCCCTGGGCTGTATATTCATCCTACTATCTCCTTCTACCACCATCTACTCTGAATCCCAGCTGCTGTCCATCCTATTTCCCCAACACCATGGAGGAAGGGCTGCCTTCCTCCCATTCATAACAGGGGCAGGAATAGCCACAGGGGTGGCAACTGGAACAGCGGGGATAGGAACCTCCATAGACATTTTTCTTACAAACTCTCCCAAGCCCTGAATGATGACACAGAACAGGTTGCTGACTCCCTCACAGCCCTACAGACGCAAGTCACCAGCCTGGCAGCCTTAGCTCTACAGAACCGAAGGGCCTTAGACCTTCTGACCGCCGAAAAGGGGGGGACTTGCCTATTATTAAATGAAGAATGTTGTTACTTTGTTAACCAATCATATAGTTACCTCCAGGATCAAAGAGCTCAGGGATCGGATCCAAGCACCGTGGCGAGACACGTCCTCCTGGGGCCTGGACCCCTACAACTGGGTAACCTGGCTGCTCCCTCTGGCGGGACCTGTATGCATAATCCTCCTTCTAATCTCAGTTGCTCCCTGTCTTTTCCGGTACTTGCAGGGTCGCCTATAAGAACTTGCCTGAGTATCTGTCAATCAACTCCTCCTCCAGCCCTACTCTCGCCTGCCCACTTCCAACGACGACTATGACGACGCCCCCTGTCAGCAGGAAGTAGCCAGAACCGAGTCGACGCCCCTGACACCATTATATTAAGCAAAAGGCCGGAATGTTGGGTTGGCATGAAGTGCTACCAAAGATGGCGAAAGTTCCCGCCACAAGACCTGAGCTCGGACAGGAGAACAAAGGCCCAAGCAGGAACCTGAGACCCCCGCCCCGGGCTCCTGTGGACCAATGGGATCCCGATGAGCAGGCGGGATATCCAAATAAGGGAAACTTGCCAAAAGACCCCTGAGCTTTCTCCAAGACCCCTTAAAAGCCCCCTCCTCCCTGCCTTGGGTGCGACTTCCGCTACTCTGCTTTCCAGAGTGGCGGAACCTCGCCCGAGGGTGCCCACCTCCTCCCGGCGCAACTTTCCTGGCTCCCCTTCTCCTGAGCCCTGAAACTTCGCTGGAGAGCGTTTTAATAAATCTTGCCTTGCACCCACTTTGCCTGGTGTTGTGTTTATCTCGCTGGAAAAAACTTTACATTAGTTAACCTTCATTTCCCTTCTACAAATTAGATCTTTCACACAATCTCTATCTCAATCTTTCGTGTAGGCAGTGAAGTATAAACTTAAAGGGTAGTGGCTTTGGGCACTACAGATGGGAAAAATCATCTGCAAGTGGATTATAATTTGATAAATCATTCATCACCTTATTTTAAAAATAAAATGGCTTGTTGAAGGGATCTACTATTTAACCCATAGAATCGAATTCAAGAGTTCCACCATCGGTTCGGATATAGAGATCCTATTCCCTAGCAACAACAAAAAACCCCTGCATCATCCAATAGACAACAACAAAAGAGGGAGAAGGGCTTTTTTAGATAAGCACCGACCAGAAACCATTCTAATCTCTAGGGGGCGCTGCTTAAGCTGGGAGAGGCGCAAGCCTGCTGTGGGCCCAGCAGTTAAGTGGAAACAAAGAGAAATCAGCCAAGCTTTTCAAGGCTCTGCATAGGCTGGTGTGGGTGACTAGCCCTCCCCCAGCTACCAGTTTC
The DNA here is from genome assembly GCF_964662115.1 of Mustela nivalis. Classification (NCBI taxonomy): domain Eukaryota; kingdom Metazoa; phylum Chordata; class Mammalia; order Carnivora; family Mustelidae; genus Mustela; species Mustela nivalis. Next base: position 131,245,263 of record NC_139022.1, read on the forward strand.
CCCCGCAGGCATTTTATTTAATTACTGGAATCCTCAAAAAGCCTGGTATAGGCGTGGAAAGCGTGGAGAGATAGCAACATCTCCTGGTGCTTAAATCCTGAAACCCAGCAAAAGGGAGGGGCCTGATCTCCCTTAAGACATTTAAACCAGAGGATAAGGAGAACTAATGCTACTGGCCAGGCAGTCTCAATTCAGCTCAACAGCTAATTAGCTGGATGAGTTCAGCCCCTAATAATAGCTGCATATCAGACAAAAGGGTGAGCCCTTTCTGGAAACCATGATAATCCTCTTCAGTCTCTGCTGGTCTTTTACACAGTGTCTGAAATATAATAAAAAATTATGACATGTGAAGAAGCAGGAAAATGTGACCCACAGTAAAGAGGCATAAAACCTATCCGTAGACTCAGACCCACCGATGATCTGTGATGAAATTTTTAGAACTTATTTATGACTACTGTAACTATGAATGAATTTAGGATAAGGTTTAAGTGGGGTTAGAGATGGAGAGCTTTATCAAAATGAAAAATATAGAAAAGAACCAAATAGAAATTATGTAACTGAAATAGATACATACAGATTATTGTGTTACAAGATTTCTTCTCTACGTGCTAGTGGTTCTTGGTCACAATGCTTGGAAGAATGAAGAGGTGGACCAGACAAGAGCGGTGGGCAGCAAAGCAAGGTATATTGAGCGATAGTAAAATCACTGAGTGATGGCACGAAGCTCCCAAAGAGAAAGGAAACCAAGAAAGTTGCCATCACAGTTTCTAAGTCTAGGGGTTCTTATGGACTTGTTGGGGGGCTGTTTTAAGCTGATTAAACTTCCCTGTGCCCATCAGGTTTTTGTCATCTGTCTACCATCTGATAAAGGGTGGAGGGCTCCTTCCACGGTGTTGTAAAATCCTTTTGAGGGTCATTTCCTCTTAGGGTGGGGGCCCCTTGTCCCTGCCTGCCTTTCTTCCAACTATCCTTAATCAGTTTGGATGGGCTTGACAGTAAACCACACAAAGTGTAACAAAAGATAAGTGAACTCAAAGTGAGCCAATAGAGATGATCCAACCAGAGCAGAGAGAAAAATAGAATGAAAAAAGAATATCAAAGACCTGTGGAAAAGTATAAACTCAACTAACAGAAGGGTAATTGGCATCCCAGAATTAGAGAAGAGAGAAAATAAAGAAGGAAAAGTACTTGAAGAGATGGTGGCCCCAAATTTTCCAAAACAGATGAAACCCTTTAGCCCACACATGTTGAGAGCATACCAAATACAAAGCAGATAACAATGACAACAACAAACCCCCTATGTATAATCTCCCCTATTTTTATTTTTCCCTCAGAAAATTAAAATTTTCTTTTAAAAAAAATAAAATAAGGTGGATTTTTATTATGTGACCTTTCATTAATTTTTCATGCAAGTCATGTTGATCTTGGCTTGAGATCATACATTTAACTAATTGTTTCTTCTCTGAGTGAACTTGAGAGAGTGTACATATATTTTGAACAGTAGCAAGTTCTAAGCTCTGTAGTACAGAAAATAAGTCTGTATACTGCTCTAGCTTTGCCTCTGAGTTCAGTATATTTTGAAGTGGCTAAAGCAAGAAGACTTGGAAACAGAATGCCTGGGAAGGGGGGTGAAATATTATATTTCTTCGGGGGAGGAATTGGAGACATATTTCAAATGACTGTCTCATATAATTTGTAAGTTACAATTGCTTGCTCATTTCAAACAAGAGGTACCTGTCTATGTGCAAGGACACACACACAAACACAACACTGCAGGCTCTTTCAAGGTAAACCATCAACTATGTCTTAAAACAAATCCTTTCTTGTAAATCAGAACCACTATCAGCTTGCAGTTTCTGAAGAGAAAACTTTCCCTGACAGTCGCATTTTCCGTAAACCCAAGGCTGTCCACACGGGTGTTCTCTGCCATCGGGAAAGGAGTAGATCTACAGGGAGGTGACCTGCTGTTGGGGCAACACATTCGCTGTTGGAATGCGCTTCTTATCTTCCTGGCAAATTCACTGGAGAAACATTTCACCTTGGCCATTTCGCAGCGCACTCCTGTCACTCTGACAGGGATGTGGGGAGGAATCCAAGTGTATTACATGCTTGCCTGAAAACTTGCCCACACTTCATTACCAGAGAGGCCAGTCTATTTGATCTCAACCAAACTGAGGTTCCAGAAGCATTCATTTTGCAATGAGTCCAAATTTTCTGTGTCATTGACCCTATTCCTCTCAGAGAACCAAAGTGGAGAAAGCTTAGCTGTTTATAAACATAGCATATAAATTAATCATGATTTAAGTCCTGAAATTTCTTTTCCCCAATAGTAAAAAGGTCAAAGAAAATGCCATGACACAGCCTGTCTTTCTATAATGAACAGCTGCTTCCCTAAAAAAAGTTGCACCAACAAAATTCACCCTATACTAATTTCCATCATTTATTGACTGGCTTCTTGTGTGCTAGGCATTGTGCTAAGGCCTCCCAAGATGACTTCATGGACTTTTCATTATCTTATGAGGTAAACATTACCATTATCCTCATTTTACAAATGAAGAAATTGAGGCAGAGAGCTTAAGTCACTTTTATACTATTCTTAATAGGGCCTGGATTCAAAATTGAATTTTAAAAAGTCTAATTCATAGGGCTTTTTCTTTTTCTTTCTTTTTTTTTTTTTTAAAGATTTTATTTATTTATTTGACAGAGAGTCAGAGACCACAAGTAGGCAGAGAGGCAGGCAGAGAGAGGAGGAAGCAGGCTCCCTGCTGTGCAGAAAGTCTGATGTGGGCTCAGTCCCAGCACCCTGAGATCAGGACCTGAGCCAAAGGCAGAGGCTTAACCCACTGAGCCACCCAGGCACCCCCACAGGGCTTTTTCGTAATCATGATTTGTGACTTCTTCCCATTTAAAACAAGCAAACAGACAAGTTGTAACTGGAGAAAAAGAAATTAAGAGTTCGTTTCTTTTACACAATTTTATCATCTTTGCCATCCTCAAAACAATGAAATAAGTTGTAGCAGAGTTTGCAAGTACAAATGGCCAACAAGAGAAACTGAGGGAGCTGATAGCTAACAATGTGCTTCCCTGCCTGGGGAAACCAGCTTTTCTCATCCAAGTGGTACGGGTTCCCCGGTGCTCCTATCTGAAGGCTAATGTTCTGCATGGGTGAAACTGTGTGTTCTCAGTGATCAGTGCCATTATGTTTCTTTTGCATTATGCAAACTCAAGCTGTGGGGGAAATATCTGTAAATAGAAGGTAGATTTTCAAGAATGAATGGTTTAGATGCTGTTAGAGAGTCCTGTGTGTATTTCTTGCCATGTCTGGACGCTGAGTTTCATGGTGTAGGGAATAAAACACCAAGTTCAAAAAAAGAAAGACTTTTTCTTTCATAGTCTGCAATTAGCAGAGAATCTGAGGCATTTTGTGTCCTGGGAAATAGCCACAGCCTTGTAGCCTTTTCCTACCCACTATAGAGTTAGATGGAGACTCGGTGTATTAGTCAGACTTCTGCTGTGATAACACTGAGTAATAAGCAATCCAAAGTCTGCCATCTCTGTGACTTACAAGAAGAATCTATTTCATGTTCATGGGAATGTAGGTTGCCCATGAACCGGCTTGGCTCAGCAGGGCTAGGCTGAACTGCGCTCTATGATTTATGTTTTAAATCTGCTCCATGTGTCTTTATTCTAGAACTTGGGCTGAAAGAGCAATGGTTACCTGAGACATAACCATATGGTCAAATGCAAAAGTCTGAGGTGTCTGACAGAAGTTTGCTATGCCTCTTAAAGTATCTGCTCAGAACCAGCACCTTGTCACTTGACTTCTGCCTAAATCAATTGTTCAAAGCCATTTGCATGGCCAAGTCTCAAATGAATGGGATGAGAATATATATTCTGCCTACTCTTGTGACAGACATTGAGAAGTATATGGCAGGGAGCACGGGTGTGTAATTCTTTATAGAAAGGAATGAAGACCCAGGAGTAATAATCCAAGCTACCACACTTAATATTTCCCATAGGATTAAGCTCTGTCATACTCTCTGTCTTTTTTTATGGGACCCATAATACTTCACTACAATCTATTTATATAAGTGATTCTCCCATACTGACTGGTTCACCACTCATTCCCAGCCCCAGGGACCATGGCACTGCTTGTGACGTTAGCAGATATTCAGCAAATAAGTCATGAATGATATGCATGAGGACACTTAGAAGCCAAGCATTATAAGCTTGTGTAAGTTATTTAATTCTCAAAATTAGATTACTCCAGAGCATCATCTATAGGAAAGTTGGTAATTACTGGTTGAGAATGTAATTATTCAGAAGCCTTATTTTGAAATGCTCCAATTTTGAATCATTTCATGCATTAAGTCGGTATATATTTATGGAGTCCCAACTATGTGCCAGGTGCAAGGACATAAAAGTGAATAAGACAGACACAGTTACTGCTCTCACAAGCTAGTGGGCAAGAGACACAATCAGGAAATTATCACACTGTGTGATAAGTGGCAAGGTTATGGAAGGGTACAACCTAGGTTTCAGATTTGAGCAGCTGGGTGGAGGTGACATGATGACATTTACTAAGAAGAAATACAGGAGAAAGAATAATCTTTTGGATGGCGTGGTGGGCTGAGGAGAGGACATTGTGGACACTGATGGATTAGAAGTACTGTGATACCTCCTAAAAGAGACACCTAAGTGGCAATTAGATCTGAGAGTCTTAATTTCAGCGCAGATATATGACCTGAGACGACAAATTTGTGATTCATCTGTACATATGTGTATGATATAATAAAAAATATGTCGGGTTTTTGTCCCCAGTTCTTGGCACAAAACCTTAGAATTTCTTGGTGACAAGAGTGACTTTGTTCTTCTAATGGGGTCACTCTTAGTGAGCCACAGATAGCTTTGCAGTGGGAGCTGGTCATCAGAAAGACCAACCACATGATTAATAGGTTAAAACTTTGGGCCAGTCCAACCCGTAGGGAGGAAGGTGTTGGAGACTGAGCTCAAGCACATGACCAATGATGCCGACATAAGGAAACCTCAATAAAAGTTCTGGATACCAAGGCTCAGAGGAGCTCCTGATTGGTAAGCACACTGATGTAATGGGAGGATGGTGTGTCTGGATCAGAAACTATGGCCCACCCCAACCCCATCCCCCCCTCAGATCTTGCCATGTGCATATCTCAGCTGTTCCTGAGTTGTACCCTTTATGATAAAATTATAATAATAAATATGGCATTTTCAGTGAATTCTGTCAGTTGCACTAGCTAATTATTGAAACTGAAGGGGTCACAGGAACCCCTAAAATTATAGCCAGACAGTCAGAAGTGTGTGTGTTCCCTGAGACCTGTGGCTTGTATCTAAGGAAGAGGCACTCTTGTGAGACACTTTTCCCTTAACCTGTAAGGTTCACACTAACTCCGCGGAGTTGATGTCAGAATTGAATTACATTGCAGGATAGCCATTTGGTGTCAGAAAATTTTTGTCAGAACAATGTAAATTGAGACCATTTGGTACTGTTGAACCCTGGATATAGAGAAGACCATGTAGTGCAGAACCTCAAGGAATATGGACATTAATACAATGTTCCTCAAGTGTCATTTTATTTATTTTTATTTTTATTTTTTAAATTAAATATTTTATTTTTTTATTTGACAGAGATATCACAAGTAGGCAGAGAGGTGGGCAGAGAGAGAGGGGAAGCAAGCAGGCTCCCCGCTGAGCAGAGAGCCTGATGCAAGGCTTGATCCCAGGATCCTGAGATCATGACCTGAGCCAAAAGCAGAGGCTTTAACCCACTGAGCCACCCAGGTGCCCCTCAAGTGTCATTTTAATGCCATTGGTGCTAAATTGAGTTTAAGTGGTCTAGAAATAAACTTCTGTTACCTAATAACTATGTATTTATTATAAATGTGTTCAGGCATAGCTTTTATTTATAGAAGTAATACTGGTTTTTCCATGAATAACAGTGCTATAAAGTTTCCTTGTAAGGAAATTCATTTGAGTTTAAAAGGGAGCCAATTAAAATAAAAATATTGGCAAAAAACTGAAGAGGTGATACTCAAATAACTAAGTTCGCTCATTCAGTAAATATTTATAGCATGCCTAGTATGTGCCAGGTCTGAGAATCTAGTAGTAAACAAAGACAAAAACAAAACAAAACAAAACACAAAACAAACAAACAAAAACAAACCCTGCCCTCATGTGGTTTATATTCCAGTGGGGGAGAAAGAGAACAATCAAGATAGATAAGTTACATGTATAATACAGCAGACAATAATAAGTGCTATAGTGATAAAAAGGCAGGAATGTGGGTAAGTTTTGGGAAGAAGGGCAGGAATTTTAGATTTCAAGGCCATCAAGGCCAAGGAAGAAGTCTTGAAGGAAGAAGGGAAGTTTGTGAATATTTGGGAGAGGAGCATTCCAGCAAGAAGCAAGGGTAAGTGCAAGGGCCCTGGGGCAAGAGTGTGCCTGGAAGCCCGGAGGCCATTGTAGCTGGAGAGGAATGAACAAGGGTGCAAGAGGTCAATGAGAGGAGCCTCTCACCTTCAGTGTAGATGGAAGAGGCTGGAACTAGACAGAAGTCATTTACTGGCAATCAATTGATCAAGATGAGGAGCCGAGGAAGGTGTTCAGAATACAAGTAGAAACTTGTGTCTCAGATAAGAAGGGTGTGGCTTCCATTGGAATGGGTGGGGGGAAAAAATGCCTGCCACAAAGTAGATGCTGCTGAGCTGTCCCAGGGAGAAGATCATCTTCATGATTCTAGACCTATTTCTTTCTAGCCTAAGCTGCCCAGCAGCCAGGTATCCAATGGCTACCCCAGGCCCACCACCTCCATTGACCTCAACCCAGTAAATCCCACTTATCTCTCCATCTCTCCTGTTTGTTTGGAGCCTGGCACCCTCCAGTCTGATTAGTCAAATAGCTCCACTCATTTGCATTTGCATACTTAATGCAGCATTTACCTGGAAAGTACTGAAGGTGAAATGCAAATCACAAGGACAGTCTAGAAATCTCTAACTGAGGGTAAAGATCTGTAAGCTAATTAAACCTCAGCTGGGTTGTGGCACTAGGACTGCCATACTGCTTCCCGAAGTAAAATAAAACAACATCTACAGAGTACTATTGCCAGACAGAGTCCGGCCGGTGTCCTCTACCCAGCCCCCTCAAACCCTTTCAGCCCAGGGGAATGGCCAAGTGTTCCAAGGCCACAGAGCTTCCTCATCAGCAATGCTCAAGAACTCCAGTTACCTGCCAGACTTTCTAAACTTAAGTTTTATCAGTGCAGCAGAGATTTGAACTTGTGTGGGGAAGAGGACTGCAGTTCTAGGCCCCAAAGCCCTAATTTCTTCATCTTTTAAACTGTAGCTTTCTTTTGAAAGAGATCTAAATTTTGTCATATCCTCCAGAATGTATCTGTGCTGTGTCTTGGATTTAATGGACTTCCTCCACCCTATTCTGAGTAAATTGAGGCTCCAGGAGAAAGGATCATGTTTTTTTAAAATCTTGAATCCAGTAGAGTTAACATACAGTGTGATACTAGGTTCAGATTTACAATATAGTGACTCAGCCCCTGTGTGTGTCATCCTGGGCTCATCACTGCCGCCTTCCTTCACCCCCATCACCCAATTCATCCATCTCCCCACCCCCACCTTCCCTCTAATAGCCAACAGCCTGATCTCTATAGTTAAGAGTCTGTTTCATGATTTGTCTCCCTCTTTTTTTCCTTCACTCATTTGTTTTGTTTCTTAAATTCCACATATGAGTGAAATTTTATGGTATATGTCTTTCTCTTATTGACTTATTTCACTTAGCATTATACTCTAGCTCCATCCATGTCATTGCAAATGGCAAAATTTCATTCTTTTTGATGGCCAAATTTTATATCTATCTATGTATCTCTCTCTCTCTCTCTCTCTCTATATATATATATATACACACACACACATATATATATCTCCCACATCTTCTTTATCCATTCATTTATCAATGGACACTTGGACTACTTCTATTATTTGGCTATTGTAGATAATGCCGCTAAATCAGGGTGCAGTTATCCCTTTGAACTGGTGTTTTGTGTTCTTTGGGGAAATACCCAGTAGCGCAATTTCTGGGTCATAGGGTCATTCTATTTCTAACTTTTGAGGAACCTCCATACTGTTTCCACAGTGGCTGCACCAGTTTGCATTCCCACCAACAGTGCATGGGTGTTCCTTTTTCTCCACATCCTTGCCAACAATTGTTGTTTCTTGTGTTTTTGATTTTAGTCATTCTGACAGGTGTGTGGTGCTATCTCATTGTCGTTTTTTTTTTTTTAAATATTTTATTTATTTATTTGACAGAGCGAGGTCACGGGTAGGCAGAGGCAGGCAGAGAGAGAGAGGAGGAAGCAGGCTCCCCACTGAACAGAAAGCTGGATGCAGGGCTCGATCCTAGGACCCTGAGACCATGACCTGAGAGGAAGGTAGAGGCTTAACTCACTAAGCCACCCAGGCGCCCCATATCTCATTGTTGTTTTGATCTGCATTTCCCTGATAATGAGTGATGTTGAGCATCTTGTCATATGTCTGTTGGCCATCTGGACATCTTCTTTGGAGAGAGGGTTGTGTTTAATTCAAATTCCTTCACTGTGCCATTCTGGGAAGACCAGCACTGTGTGGTGTCATCTTCTATGATACCAGCTCTCTTGGCAGGCCTCCTTGGAATAATCAATGACACATTGGTGACACATCAGTAACACATCAGTGACATGCAGTCTTCCGTCAACACTCTTCCATTTGTAGATCTTGACTCCCCATTTAATTTTAAGATCTTGTGGGCTGAAGTACTGGTCATAGTGTCTACTCTGTTCTGAACTGCATAGTTGTGCCCCCTCCTCCGAATTCATATGTTGAAACCTTAACCTCCAATGCAAAAGTATTTGCAGCTGGGGACCTTTAGGAGGTAATTAATGTTAGATGAGGTCATGAGGCTGGGGCCCTCATGATGGGATTAGTGCCCTTAGAATAAGAGCCACCAGAGAGCTGGTGCTCCTCCCTCTCTCCATGTATGCTCATGCACCAAAGAGAGCTCATGTGAGGACACAGTGAGAAAGTGGCTATCTGCAGTGCAGGAAGGAAGATCTTGCCAGAACCCAACCTTCCTGGCACCCTGGACTTCTAGGCCTCCACAACCATAAGAAACAAATGTCTGTTGTTAAACCATCCAGTTTATGGTATTTTGTTATGACAGCACAAGTAGATGAAGACAGTGTTCCTAGGCCTCCTCTTTCTACCTTTGCTGGAAGAAACTTTCTTTGTTGCCCTCTTCACCTTCATCTCCTTCCATAGGAGAATAACCAATGCTACCCAGGTCACAGCAGATTGGTCTACCCTGGATGCGTGCCTTCCTCTTTCCTCACCCATGCCATGCCTGGGTCAGACCCATCAGAGAATTTCTATAAGCTTCCAAAATGTGGAAGTCATTCTTTCTCGAGTGGCATGAGCAGAGAAGGTAAAATCGGGGGATGTTCATGGATATTGTCCTACCATGTAGAGAATGAGGCCAGCACAAGGCATAGTGATGTGAGAGACAAGCAGAGGCCAGATGTTGCTGAGGTTCTGCTTCCAGTTTCCCTAAGCCCTGGCTGTGGCCCTGCCTTTCCTGTGAGTTGAGATTTATGCTTGCATTCTGGGGCCCATAAATTCCTCCTTTACTTAAGTAGCTTTGGCAGGAATGTCTGTCACTTGCTCTAAGAGGAATTAAATTTAATACTTCTTCAGAAACCTGAACAAAAATCAGGAGACTAATAAGTACTTGTTGATTGCTTGTTTACCACTTATTGGCTTAAGTCTTACTGAGAGAAACCATACTGGGAAAATATTGACTGCTGGAGACTCCAACCAGAAGACATAACTCCAGGCAATTCATGCTTGTAGTACTGGTGAAATTCTGACTACAGACTAGGCTAGCCCATAGGCTGAAAACAAATGAAGGGGCCTCTAGCTAGGAAGGGGAGAAACAGACACAGTGATGGCTTCACCTCAGGACAATACTCTCAAAATGATGACAAGAGACGAAAGAAAAGGTGAATAGTCTGGGCCAAGGATCAGAAGACCTAGATCTTCATTCGGGATCTATTATTGACCAGGTGTGGGACTCTGGAGTAATCACAGGGTTTGTGTTTTCTCACCTATAAGATAAGGAGTTTCGAAAAGACACTTTTTTTTTTTTAATTTCTTTTCAGCATAACAGAATTCACTGTTTATGCACCACAGCCAGTGCTCCATGCAATACTTGCCCTCCATAATTCCCATGACCTAGCTCCCCCAACCTCCCACCCCCGCCCCTTCAAAACCCTCAGATTGTTTTTCAGAGTCCATAGTCTCTCATGGTTCATCTCCCCTTCCAATTTCCTTCATCTCCCTTCTCCTCTCCATCTCCCTATGTCCTCCTTGTTATTTGCTATGCTCCACAAATAAATGAAACCATATGATAATTGACTTTCTCTGCTTGACTTATTTCACTCAGCATAATCTCTTCCAGTCCCGTCCATGTTGCTACAAAAGTTGGGTATTCATCCTTTCTGATGGAGGCATAATACTCCATAGTGTATACGGACCACATCTTCCTTATCCATTCGTCCATTGAAGGGCATCTTGGTTCTTTCCACAGTTTGGAGACCGTGGCCATTATTGCTATAAACATTGGGGTGCAGATGGCCCTTCTTTTCACTACATCTGTATCTTTGAGATAAATACCCAGTAGTGCAATTGCAGGGTCATAGGAAAGCTCTATTTTTAATTTCTTGAGGAATCTCCACACTGTTCTCCAAAGTGGCTGCACCACTTGCATTCCCACCAATAGTGTAAGAGGGTTCCCCTTTCTCCACATCCTCTCCAACTCATGTTGTTTCCTGTCTTGCTAATAATTTTGGCCATTCTAACTGGTGTAAGGTGGTATCTCAATGTGGTTTTAATTTGAATCTCCCTGATGGCTAGTGATGATGAACATTTTTTCATGTGTCTGATAGCCATTCTTTGACAAAACAGAAAAAAATATACAGTGGAAAAAAGACAGGCTCTTCAATAAATGATGCTGGGAAAACTGGACAGCTGTGTGTAGAAGAATAAAACTCGACCATTCTCTTACACCGTACACAAAGATAAACTCGAAATGGATAAAAGGCCTCAACGTGAGACAGGAATCCATCAGAATCCTAGAGGAGAACATAGGCAATAATCTCTTCGATATCAGCCACAGCAACTTCTTTCAAGATATGTCTCCAAAGGCAAAGGAAACAAAAGCGAAAGTCAACTTTTGGGACTTCATCAAGATCAAAAGCTTCTGCACAGCAAAGGAAACAGTCAACAAAACAAAGAGGCAACCCACGGAATGGGAGAAGATATTTGCAAATGACAGTACAGACAAAAGGTTGATATCCAGTTATGGAGTGCAATTTAAATGAACTGGTGAAACATGGTCTGTGTGCCTTACGAGAGATGCTTCCGGCAGAACAGGACCTAACTACAAAGAATGTTTCCATTGGAATTGTTGGTAAAGACTTGGAGTTCATGATTTATGATGATGATGATGTATCTCCATTCCTGAAAGGTCTTGAAGAAAGACCCCAGAGAAAGGCACAGCCTGCTCAACCTGCTGATGAACCTGCAGAAAAGGCTGATGAACTGATGGAACACTAAGTTACAAGCCAGCCTATGTGTGTATTATCTAATTTGTAAGAATTCAGGAACATGTACTGATGACAGTAATCTATATTTGAACCAAAAGATGCAGGATGATCTTATGGTATATTTTAGGAATCAGTCCAAATGTGTTTTTCCTAAGCAACTTGTCTGAAACCATATAATGGTATGATTTTTCTTTGAGAGGGCCTATATAATCATTTTCTAGTAAGTATAGTTATCTGTACTAATGTTTTTATATGAAGAACATAGTGTCTTTGTGTTTTTAAAGATAACTGTGAAATACAATTGTTTCACCTTAAAAAAAAAAAAAAAGGTTGACATCCAGGATCTATAAAAAACTCCTCAAACTCAACACACACAAAACAGATAATCATATCAAAAAATGGGCAGAAGATACGAACAGACACTTCTCCAATGAAGGCATACAAATGGGAAGCTCTATTTCTAGTTTCTTAAGGAATCTCCACACTGTTTTCCAAAGTGGCTGCACCAACTTGCATTCCCACCAACAGTGTAGGAGGGTTTCCCTTTCTCCATATCCTCTCCAACACATGTTGTTTCCTGTCTTGCTAATTTTGGCCATTTTAACTGGTGTAAGGTGGTATCTCAATGTGGTTTTAACACCTTTAAGATGTAAAAGTTGAGGCTTCTCCTTCCATTTACTCATCGCGGGGTAGGGGGCGCTCTGAAATCCATCCTCTCAACTGAAGGGAGTCCTGAGCTTTCCTCTCTCCATCCGAGGAGGTCATCACATTCTGCCCATGGTGTGCCAGTCCTGGCAGGTGGTGGTCACCAGTACAAAACTACTGTCTGGAAAGGGAAGAGATGGTTCTTGAGAAGATCTTTCTTCAGATGGAAGTGTGGACATCCCCAGTTTGGACTGACACTATAGGAAGGGATTTAGGGCCCATCAAATTTACTATGGGGAAAAAGATTGCTTCCAAATCAAGGAAGCCGAGTGACAAGCTTGCAGGGACGTAAAACTGGGCCAGGCAGAGACAGGAGCCAAATAGAGAGCAAATGGCAGATCGTGTTTGGCAGATGATAACGAGGACCTAGGGAGATGCGATCTAGTGAGAAAAGAAATAAACAGAAATTAGATTATAATGTGAGATCTCACTGTTTTCAAAATGTGATCATCAAAACACCAACAATGACTACAAGAAATACTGTCAAGGCAAAACAACACAACAACAATAAAAAACTGGGCCTGTGAACTCAATCTGAACTATGGCCTTGGCACGATATGGCGTATATATTAAATTATGACTCCAAGTCCCATAATACCTTATCACACCAACCCTCTAGAGCCACCAACAACCCATGGAGGGTCACAAAGAACAGCTAGGCTCAGCAAGTGAAGCTGCCTGATTTGCACGCAGGTGAAGTCTACAGCCATGTAGTCTGACAGGTGCAGGCAGCTGCAGCAGGGGGAGCAGTCAGACTCGCCGGGTTTACCAACAGTGAGAACCCTGAGCTTCCACAGCATGGTGATGCCTGCTCCCCCAGCACTGCTCATGCTGTCCTGATGCTCACTGAGTGCCTGAGGGTCCTGTCTCGGGCTGGGGACTCCAGATCTCTCCCCAGACCCAGGCCCCCAGTGCTAGGTTAGGGGACTTCTGGAAGAGGGAGCACCCAGAGCTTTAATCCATGCGAACCATCACAATCCCCTATGTTAAGGGTGGGCTACTGTGGACTCCCCCATCCCAAAGCAATGTGTATATGTCTTGGTGCTGGTGTATACTCATAGGAAGGTTTGGTTTTAAAAGGTCAGAGAGTTTTATTTGGATAATGTTTTGTCATGTTCAATAATTTTATGATCAAGAACAGTCATTTGAAAAGCCTGTCTCTGGTGGGTTTCCACTGGTGATACCAAAGCCATGGAGCAAATGTAGCAGGATTTACTGAAGGCCTCAGACCTCCAAACCTGAGTCCCCCTAAACACGACAGAGGAGTGAGGCTGGAGTATCTGTTTCTATGGACACCTTGATTCTCAGTCTCTTGCTCTTTTCTTCTTCCTCTCCTTCTGTCCTGAACTCAACTTCTCTTTCCTGGCTCCCCAAGGTTAGAACAGCCAAATGCGTTCAAAGTCATTGGCCCAAGTCTTTCTTATGCAGAGAAAGTGGTAAACTCATAAGGAAAGGAAGAGGTAGAAAATAGAGAGGTGGGCCATTCTAAAATTAGATCACCAGTCTATATTTAATTCTGTTCATTGTTGCTTGACAGTGACTTCCCATTTACTTCTGTTTGTTTTGTTGATACAGAAGCAAAATTCAGACATTTTAAGCACCCAGAAGGAAAGGATATTCCAGCCGCCATTGTAGATAAGCCTCCCAGACATGCAGACACATCTCTCAAGCTTGGTTCAGTGGAAACAGATTGGGGATTTTCACCACCTAAGTCCCCAGTGTCAGGGGCTGTCAGCTCTGATTATCTATCTTGTTGATTATCCAGGTCCTTTGTTGTTTTGTTTCGTCCTGCCTACTGCCCAAATGGGCTCAATGTCAAATTATCAGTCTGGGGAATGAGGATATGTGAGAAAGGGGACATATGGAAAAGACTGGAAACATGTTCTCCAGCATGTTAGAAGGAATTTTCAAAAAACTTACCCGGGATTCCTAAAGTAGAGTCACTCTTGTCCCTTTTTCTGCCATCTGGTCCTACCTGGGGATATTAGCCTAGGCAATTAGTTAGCAATATAACCAGTGATCCCAACTTCCCACTTGAACAGAGTTCTAGACCCTTCTTCTCAATTCCCAGCTGAAGGTCATCTAAGAGGTGTAAACACATATCAGATGGAGAAGTGAGGTAGGAGACTGATAGTTTGGGTGACCATGAAATCATCTAGACAGCTTGGAGAGTGAAAGGGAGCACTGTTCACAGTTATGCAAGGCCACCAGACAGAAAGAATGTGTTTGCCTTTCTTCTGAGTCATGGAGACAAGCAGTCCCAACCTTTTTCTGGTCCTGAGTCCACTGGGGAATAGGATGAAACTTACGAACTTTTCAGCCTGCACAAATGTACACTGTTCTGCATAAATGCTCTAGAGTTCCAGAAGCCCTCCTTGTCCCATCCATCGATCTCGAGCTAGGAAACCTTTTATAGCAAAGATAATAATGGGTGGCCTATGGCCTGTAAAACCACCCCTTCCCCGGCCTTCACTAATATGAGGGCAAGAGAGGGGGCTTCAGAGTTCGGTGTGGCCCTAGAGGAACCCTACTCCCCATCTCACTCCCAACTCTGCCTTGACCCTATCAGTTCAGCGCTAATCTCTCTTTGCCTTTCAATCCAGATATCTCTAGTTATCAGGACTCACACAGCAGTCCTTATATCCCACACCTCTGCCCTCAGATGGCTCAGGGGGTGGTTGGGAAAGCAATCTGTGTGTACCCTGCTATCACCCTGCACCGTGGCGCCTTATCACTAAGTAGCATGTTATCTGCCTGACCCCTTTAGGCATGAGGTGTCAGGTGCTTGGTGCATAGAAGGCATTTCACAAACTTATTTTGAATGAAAACCTGATTAATAGAAGCTAACATTAACTGAGCACCTACTACATATCAGGCATGTAAGCACTTTTGTTTATACTATTTCATTTTGTCTTTGCAACCAGCCAGTGAGAGAAGTACTTATTACTTTTATTTTACAGATGAGGAGACTGAGACTTACCAAGGTTATGGCTTTGTACCAAAGCCCCAGAGCTAGTGAGCAGTGGAGGCAAGGTTCATTCCAATAGCTGTGCTCCTAAGGACTAGGGATTTAGGAGGCCTAAGTCATTCCATGAACTATCCTAAGCCACAGGTTATTCTATATCACAGATGGGACATCTTGGCCTGTTTTCTGTTTTTGTCTGAGTTGTATTTTCTGTTATTCCAACAGCTGGGGAGATAAACCCAATCCGTTCTACATGTACATACACACCATTTCTTCCCATAACACATATCATAATAAAATTTGGAACACTGGACTCTGAGATACTTCATTAGAACAAGTATCTTCATAAACTACGTGACACTATTCACTTTCCACCACTGTTGCGTAAACCAGCTCCACCAGATGAGAAGTCAGGTTGGAGAAATCCATTGGTCCCAATTGAGCATTCACGACATGCTTGGAGCGTGAACCAAAGAGCCCGGCATCCGCTCAGAATGATGCATTGCACCTGCAAGCCTGAGAAGGCGCGTTCATTTCTCATTCGTGGGGAGAATGGGACACCTCTGGAAAGAACGGGTCTGGAACAGATGACTAAGGATTGACCAAGAAGCAAGCATGTTGTCAGCTTGAAAGGACCAAACCACCTTCCAAAATAGAGCTCTCATTGTCTCCCTCACTGTAGCTAAGATGCTGCCACAAGGGGAGAGCTGGGAGTGCCCCACTCACCAGAGAAAATCATGTGTGCAGAATCTGCATTAACCTCTACAATCCCATAAAGGCCAGATCTTCACAGGCTAAATAGAGTCATCACTTACTTATCTGTATCCATGATATTACAGAAGCTTCAAATTGAGATGATCTCCTTTCTTCCCCTCCAAAGCCCCAGTGGGGCTAGAAAGGTCTACATGAAGGCTCTAAAGGTTTCTGATAAATTCACTCATTTGGTATGCATGGACATGCCAGGAACTTGGCTGAAGGACACAGGAATGGAAAAAGGAAAAAAAAAAAAAAACCAGAGTTCTCATCTCCTGTCCTTCTGGGGCTAGACTTCACGTGGGGCAGTCATGCTTTCTAAGGAGCATAACGTCAGGTTATCAGCAGCTCTGTGTCGACAAGAGCCGTGGTGCCCCTGAGTCACCCACAGGACCACAGAGCCTGGAGCTGGGCATCCTTTAGCATCTTAATTACATCAAGTCTGATTACAGGGTTTCCCGGTAGGATCTCAGAAATTGTGGTGCATCGCTTTGGTCCCAGAACACTGACACGGAATCACTTTAGGTGCCATTCTAAATGCAGATCTCTGTGTCTATGCAGTCAGAATCTCAGAGGGCCAGACCAAAAATGTGCAAAAGGAGCATCTGATTTGCACCCTTCCCATGACCACTGGCCTAGTGCTCAGGGCTCTAGGTACCTAAGCCCACAATTAGGTTCAACACATTCCCTTGTCCTTTTCACTTTGGTGATTTTTCTCATTGTGCTAATTTAAAACCATCTATTTAACAGCTAGTAGGGAATTTGTGAAGAGCTTAGGCTTTATAAATCAGGAGAGCCAGGTCTAAATCATCAGTGAGTCGTCTCAGTTCCCTTGGACAAGTTACCCAGTGAACCCACCCGATAGTTGGGGAGCAGTACCTCCCGGTGTTTTAGGGGAGGGATCGAATGTATTATTCATGCAAGGTTGGCCAGGGTCGGGATAATGATGCTGGTGGTGGCGGTGAGAGTCAGAGTGACATGGAGGCCCAGAGGCCAGGGGAAGGGGAGCTGACAGATCTGTGAGTCTTGTGTTTAGAATCTCAGAACTTGGCCAAGTGAGATAAGAAAAGGGGTGGGTGAGTCCGCGCTGGCACCGGCGTTTGTCAGGGACACCGGGAGGCGCTAGTGGCTGGCGCTCTGCGAGCTCCACCCCTTGGGTCAGATCCAGCCTGTCATCTGTTTGTAAATAAAGTTATATTGGAACACAGCCAGCCCCCGTGTTTACATACTCTCCATGGCTGCTTTCAAGCGGCAGCGGCAGAGCTGAGCGGTTGTGACAGAGAGCCATATGGCCCACAGAGCCTAAAATATTTACTAACTGGTCCTTTTTCAGAAAAAGGTGGCCAATCCCTATTCTAGTGGGCCGAGAGAGGAGTTTTTGTCAAGGAAGAGAGGCCCAAAAGAGGAAGCCAAAGAGGCCAGCTGCGCTGACCTGTGCTGCCCACCAACACACACATACACACACGCACATGCACACATACACATGTACGCGTGCGTGCGCGTGTGCGCGCACACACACACACACTCACACGCACACATATGCACACACCACTGCCCCAGGAGCCTGGAAGGATTTGTTCTCCTTCTAAGGGTTTCTCAGGACACCCATCTCCCAACCTGGCCAAGGGAAAGGAATATGGAGCTGAGAGCTAGGGCACTTAGATCCAGTCCCGCCACTAACCAGCTCTGTGAACTTGAGCAGGTCATTTTAATTTTCTGAGCCTCAAGGTTCTCATCTGTAAAATGAAGGTACTTTCAGGACTACTTCCTAATGCTATCCTAAGTGCAGGCATCCCATGCAGGGGCCACTAGTCTTTCCAGGTCTGTCGGGAGCCAGGAGCTGGGCGGTGAGGACCTGGCTGAATAACCTGATATTCCCCGAGGCCCTCCGCACCAGGCTGCAGGCTCAGGCCCTGGGATCGGCAGGTACACTCTTTCCGTGGCTCTGAACAGAACCGTCAAGAAAGGCATATCGGTCAGTGTTATGGAATGCCTTGTCCCCCACCCCCACCCCGGCCAGATTGGGTGTTGCAGCCCTAACCCCCCAAAAAGATGATGTTTGGAGGGAGGGCCTTAACAAGGGAAGTGATTAAGGTTAAGCAAAATCCTTAAGGTGATGCCCTAACCCGAGGGTTTGGGGTCCTTGTAGGAAACACCAGAGCCCACTCTCTGCCTACACAGACAAAAGCCCGTGTGAAGACACAATGAGAAGGTGGCTGTCTACAGGCCAGGGAGAGAGGTCTTTGCCAGAAACTGACCTTACTCGCACCTTGAGCTCAGACTTCTGGTCTCTGGGACTGTGAGAAGATAAATTTCTGTTGTTCAAGCAGCCCAGTCTGCGGTATTTTGTCATGGCCACCGTCGCTGACTAATACAATCAGATTGCTGGCTTGGTGATTTTGTACGGAATAACAATGACACAGTGTTTAGCTCAAAGGGCTTCTTCGGGAGATGAGGGTTAGGAAGGAGGAGCAGCAGACACCGGGGGTCACTGTGGTTCACACCAGTGTTGCTCAGTTTCTTCTCAATATCCTGTTGCCTGTGAGTTGATGGACCTGGTTGGGTGTTTGTTTGTTTGTTTGTTTGTTTGTTTGTTTTTTCATGACAAACAGAGAGAAAATGGGTTTTCAAGTCAGGATGTCTCCATTCCAATCTCAGTTCCCTCCTATTATGCAAATCAAGTCCAGCTTGGCTTTGGGGATTGAGCAGATCTGAAGTCCAAAACCTATTCTGCCTCTAGCTGTGTGACCTTGGGCAAGTGACCCAGCCCTTCTGATGGACATTTGCTTTATCTATAAAAGGAGAAAAATATCAGTGCCTGACAGGGTCCTCATGAAATTAAATGCACTGGAGCATACCAAGAACTTGGTTCATAGGTGGTAATGCCATGCACTGCAAAGTTGCATTAGTTACTTTCCGCTAGGTAATTAATTACCCCAAAGCTTAGTGGCTTAGAACAACAAATATTTATTATCTCAGTTTTGGGGGGTAAGAATTCACACATGGCTTAGCTTGCTGCCTCCATCTCAAGGTTTTGTACAAGGTCCCAACTGATGCATTGGTCAGGGCTGTCATCTCATCCGAACTTGATTCGGGGAGCATGTGCTCATTCACGGGGTGGGTCAGGAACAAGATCATGGCTGTATCAAGAGCCTCATTTCCTTGCCAGCTCTGTCAGTTGCTTGCTACATTGGCCTCCCCCTAGGGCAGTTCACGCCATGGCACCTGGCTTTCCACAAAGCAAACAAGAAAGAAAAACAGAGGGTCCAGTATGGAAGTGATAGTCTTTTTTTGTAACCGAATCTTAAAAGTGACATCTTATTACTTTAAACCACATTCTGTTCATCAGAAATCAATCACTAGGTCCAGAAATACTCTCAAGGGCAGGGGCTTACCACAGACATGAAGGCTGGGAGGTGGGGATCATTGGAGGCCATCAGAGAGCTGCTGATTGCACGGTAAATTGTGAAGAAATGCCGGAACATGTTCTAGAATAAGACTACAGCCAGTCCTCATTATCTGCAAATTTGTAAATTGGCCTGCTTGCTAAAATTTCCTTGTAACTCCAAAATCAATAGTTATAGCACTTTCGTGGTCCTTTGCAGATATGGGCAAAGCAATGCAAAATTTGAGTCCCCCAGTTCACATGTCTGCAGCTGATATGGGGCAACAAAAGGAGCCTAGCCCTGCCTTTCCCCTCGAAGCAATGTCTCTGTATTTGCTAATTCCATGTTTGTGAGACTTTACAGAACCTAACTACCAGGAATAGCAAGAATTGATTGTACTTGGGCTTGAAATTCAATGTCACCACTTGCCCAGCTGAGCCATTCTGAGCAAGCTTCCTAACCTCTCTGCCTTATTTTCACTGAATAAAAGGAGAATAACACCTGGACATACAACCAAAGTCTTTGGGGAGGACGAACCATAAAGTTCTTGGCACAGTGGGTGGCACAGAGTAAATGCTTCATAAGTAGGAGATATTTTTATAATGCCAGAGCTCAGTTTTGTCTGAATTATACTAAATTTTTTGGAGACTTCTCTCCTGTTCTAGGATAGTGTTTTGCACAGAGCAGGGACTTGTTAACCACATATCAAATGAAGGTTCTCTAACTCCATCAGCCAGAAGATTCCAAGCTGGAGGAGGAAGGGGGCTTCTGCGCCTGGCCTCTGGGTTTGAGATCATAATTGTGGCTGATGGAGGTAGGAGTGTGTGAAGCATTATAAAAACTCTCACACAAGAACCCCTGTGAAGACACCAAATCCATAGTATTGACAGATGGTTGACTCACTTCCCCCAGGAACCTAGAGAATGCCCGGCAGATGGAAATGTACCACTGCAGCCGTGGTATTTTCCCCACGTCACCAGGCACGAGGCCAGAAGGGGATTTGGCCATAGTACACAAAGGGATCAATCGTCTGTAAATAAGTCGCCTACATAGTCTCAGAGATGAATTTTCATCTCTAAATGCCGAGTCATCGACATAGGAGCCGAAGTGTAAAATCTCTATGGCTTCTGGGTTTGGGATCCAACTTAGCTTCTACAAATTGCTCTCCAAACCAAAGCCCCAGTCTTCCAAACCGGACAGCATTTGGGAGCCCTCCAACACAGACGGTCTAGGGGAAGGGGGCACAGGTGGAGTTCAAGGGCTACCATCATTCATCCTCTCTTGGGAAGGCAGGAAAGTTGTTCTCAAGAGTTGTGGTTGCAGGGGCGCCTGGGTGGCGCAGTGGTTTGGGCTGCTGCCTTTGGCTCGGGTCATGATCTCAGGGTCCTGGGATCGAGCCCTGCATCGGGCTCCCTGCTCTGCAGGAAGCCTGCTTCTCTCTCTCTCTCTCTCTCTCTCTCTCTCTCTGCCTGCCTCTCTGCCTACTTGTAATCTCTGTCTGTCAAATAAATAAATAAAATCTTAAAAAAAAAAAAAGAGTTGTGGTTGCAGTGGAGTGTGTGTGTGGGGGGGTGCGCTACAGCCTGTTTCTTGAGGGCATCCTGATAAAGCTGTGTGACTCACCCTCTGTGGATCTCTCTGAGACTTAGTTCCCTCCATCATTGAAACAGGAATGGTAAACAGTGCTTATTTTACAAATCTATGGAGATTCACCCACGTAAGGAGAAAGTAACTTAAGTTATTCCCACTCACCTTCTCACCACCCACCCCTCCTTCTCAGGGTTTAGTAATAGCTACCTACAATAGCTAACTTTTGTGGAGTGCTAGGTCCCAGGCAGGCTGTCATTCATTCCTCCCCAAACCCAATTATTATTCCCATTGTATGGATAAGGGAACTGATGGACGAACTCACAGAGCCCTGATGATACTTCCCAAGGTCACAAAACCAGTACGTGGCAGAGCTGGGATTTACCCCCAGGTCATCTGACTGCAGAGCTTCTGCTAAGGTCTTGTACCTCCCCTAGAAGATACCTATATTTTTAACAAAGATAGCATTGTAATCTAACTCAACAGTGGACATTTCAGGTGGTACATCAGCTGGTGAGTGAGACGGCTGGGGATGACAGGTTCCCCACTATACCTCACCCATGATTGTCTTACCTTGGTCTAAGGGCCGACCATCTGAAAAAAGGATTAGGAAATTAACCTCACTCATCATCTGTCCCTTCCCAGACAACCTTCCTCCACCTTAAAGGCAGAGCTGTAATCAGCTTGGTGTGGCAAGAGACTTCAGGGTCTCAGAGCTGAAGGGACTGAGATGAGGAGGTCAACAGGTCCTCGACTGCATGGACACTACCATTTTTTGTTTTTTTTTTTAGTTTTTTAAATTTTTTAATTTTTTTAATAAAGCACCATAGATCCCACACCAACTCAGCGCCAGGCACTGGTCTCAGGACCTGATAGGCTGCATCACTACTCGTCACAAAAACTAGGAAGTAGCCACTGAAGGCCCATTTTACACATGAGAAAGTGAAACCAGAACAGTCACGCAGACTCTCAACATAGCCGATCTGTCATGGGTAGATCTGGCCCAGGACCGCCTGGCTCCAAAGCCAGGACTCCTAGGTCACCGCACTGGGACCGCAGAAAGCTTCCCTGATGCGACAGGCTTGCTCCTGGCTCCAAAAGGTCTCATCAGCCTGGCTGCTCTGGGCGACAGCTGAAATTGCCAGGCCGGGAAAGAGGCTGTTGAGCTCGGCAGGAGATGGATGTGCCACACAAAACAAAAGCCTCTCTGGAGACAGTAAGGTGGCCCAGAACACCAGCTCACATAGTTCAGGGGGATAATAGGACTCGGGTTTTACATGAACTTTTATCATACCCAGGAGAAGTAGACCGAGAAAGGCTCGCATGCCAGGATTCCTACCTTGGATGTCAACCACAGTTTGGAAGAACATTCTTTTTCCACCTCCTAAAAAGATCAACTAATAGACCTGCACCACAAAAAAAATCCTTCAAATGTGGCAAATTTTGAAGCAGTAATATCTGGAGCCAGAAGCAATGGAATTTTTTTTTTTTTTTTTTTTTTTTTAAGTCAGAGAACAGATTTGGACACCAAATTTGGGGCCTGTTGGACCAAAATTGGCCTCAGCATTACATCGTGGTAGGATTATCAATTGAAATAACATTTCGGGAGGGCATTTTAGCAATATGGGTCAAAGAGCTTAAAAATATGCTTGGCCTTTCATCCGGCCATTCAGCTTTTTAGGTTGGATCTTGAGGAAGCAATCAGAGGTTTGCACAAATGAGTTTACAATAGCATTATTAAAAAAATAATAATGGAAGCAATCTACATGCCCAGTAATAGGGGGTAGGTTCTATTGATTCACTAGGGTTAAGTAAGCAGGTACTGGTTCAAAGCTCATGACTTTCCTCCTCAATCCTGCTTCTCTTCTCTACTGATACCTGCATCCCGGCAGGTGTACCAGGTAGAAATCTCGGAATGCTCCTGGATGCCTCTCTCCTACCCCATCGGTCTCCAAGTCCTGCCGCATAACAATTCCTAAAAAGATCTAAAACCCATCTATTCTCTTCTATTCACCTAGCATAACCCTAGTCCAAACCACCAACCCCTTTCTCCTGGATACTCTGGGGCTCCCTATATCCACCACAGTCCCCATTTCTAATCTGCCCTCCCCACTTTGTCCAGAGGTCTCCTTCTACAAGGAAATCTGGTTAGGTTTCCTCCCCACTTTCCTTCAACTTCTTCCCACAGCACTTGTCATAAAACAATTTTACCTCATGCCTGTCTGTGTTCCAAAAAAACTTTATAAAGGCAGGTGGCATGCTGGGTTTGACCCATGGATTGTAGTTTGCTGACATCTGCCTTCTAGGTTCTTGACCATTACCCTCCGCAACTTCCACAAAACCCTTCACTAGTCACTGTCCCCTCATCAGGACCTCAGGCAAACTGTTCCCTCGACTGGGACTTTTCCTGTTCCCTCAGTTCCCTGCCTGCCCCTATCCCTATCCCCTTGGTCCAACACATACCCCCCCACTTCCTGGCCAGCGATTTCTCACCATTCTGGCCTCAGTTTCAAAGTCTGTTCCTCAAGCGCACTCCCTGATGCACTCAGGCTAGGTTGGGACCCCTATTCTCTCAACAGACTCAGTATTTGTATTTGTCCTCTGTTGAGTTTGCCAAGTTTGAGATTAAATACTTCTGAGTGCATCTGTGCGTTTATATGTTACTTCTGCTCGACCTAAAGTTTCAGGAGGTAAAGGATTATGCATTTGATCACAACTTTTTTCCTAGTGCCTGGCAAGGTGCCAGCACACACAGACAGTGATAAATATTTGTGGAAATGTGGACTCAATCAATGATCACACAACTAGGGATAAAAATCTGCACGGAAATATATTGAAATATTAGGAGCTAAGTGCCTGGGTGATTTTTGTTTTCTTCTTACACATTCCTCCGTTTCTCAGATTTTTCAGAAAGAGCATATATTAATAGTATACTCAGAAAAATAATCAGTGTCAAAGGAAAGGTGGGGGAGAAAGAGAAAAAGAGAGTTTTGTGCCTGTCTCAGCTTTTTCATGGTAATGCTGTTGGCTGGAAAAGCCAAGGGGCACTGCCCTGGGCCCTGGTCAGCTTCGCACAGATACCTCCCTTTTCCAAACCAACATTACGACTGGCCTGATCCAGACAGTTCTTATTAAGACTGCATGATCCCCTCAACAGCAGCCATCAGGGAATTTTGAAAAAATAAACATTTATTACTTACAAGAGCCAGAAGTTACACAGCACACCTGGGGCCACACAGCAAGGTTGCAAGTAGGGAGTGAGAAAGAGAGAGAGAGGAAGAGCTCTTGGCCCAGGGGCCAGAGATTCTGCTTTATTGGGTTGAGGTTGGGGTCTAGTGTTGCAAGCACACTGTTGGTGAATTTAAAATATAAGAGTGGGTTGGGCCCCTGAGTGGCTCAGGCCGTTAAGCACCTGACTCCTGGCTTTAGCTCATGTCATGATCTCAGAGTCCTGGGATACAGCCCTGCCTCAGTGGAGAGTCTGCTTAAGGATCTCTTATTTTCAAATAAATAAATAAATCTTTAAAATAAATAGAAGAGTGGGAATTTAAAGTGTGAGAAGAGAAAAGACAAGGGGCCCAAATGATCAGTTATGGAAATCAACTAAGATTTCTAAAACAAAGGAATCTCAGTTGGAGAGGTAGGCAGGCTCTTTCTCGAGTCCTACTGCCGACAATGTGTTTATTGGAGAAAGCCGTCTTTGAAGTGGATGTCTCAACAGTCAAAGCTTAAGTCAGGCACTTGCATCACAAGAAAGGAAAAAAATAATCTAACTATTAGGGCTAGAGAGAGAGAGAGAGAGACACAGAGACAGAGACAGAGAGAAAAAGAGAGACCCAGCTCCTGTCTTACGATAATCTGGAAGACAAGCCTATTTTTGGTATATCCCACACTTTGGGCCATTATTTTTCCTCTGCTTGTTCAGAGCGGTCTAATAAATTCCTCTACTTCTCTTCTTCTTGCCTTTGCCTGGCCGTTCCTCATGTTCTACAGGTGTCCCCATCAGGTCCAGAAGCATCTATGTACTCGGGCAGTGATTTGTGTCAAGCCACTCTTAGAAGCAAATAAATAGCAGTGGATACACCTGTGTGGTCTAATTAACCTTCCAGAGCCTTCCAACTGCAAGTTTAGGAAAGAGTTAAAAATCATGTGAGATCATAGGCACTAGTGGCTTTGCAGTGCAGAAACTGTCCACGCAGATGGGAAGTGTGACATCGAACTTATTTATTTCACTCACCAGTGGCTCAGCTTCAAACATCTGGTCATTTCCATGCCAGGCTGGTCTCCAAGTAGTACTTGGGGGCAACAGGCCACATGGCCACCATGTTCCTTTTCATTCATCCAGTAATTCCCTCCACACTGAAGAGAAAGCCAATAAAAGTGAGACTAATTATTATCTCCAAATAGAGATCGCATTCTGGTCGTCATCTGGAAGAATCTGTGTGTGGAATAAAGAGGGGGTTCATAATTGACAAAAATGTATGGATTATGTAAAGTGTTGTGGGGCTACAAAGAAGTAAAAGGTCCAACTCTGTCCTCAATGCAGAAAGTTTCCAGACTATTTGGATATTCAAAATGATCACATAGAAATACCAACAACAATACAAGGTAAGAAAAACAGCAGCCATAATTGTCCCAACAAATGATAGTGACAGTAAGTGCCATGCAAGTCACCTTCCCCAGTTCTCACAAAGACAAGGTCACTGCTTCACATCCTAAAGTTTCATGGCATAGCAGAGTGCTACTGGCCCCAAGTAACCCAAAAAATCCCAACTCAAAGGACTTAGGTAAAAGGAAATGTCACCTCATATTTGACAAAGTCCAGAGGTGGGGCAGGGGTCGCTTGAACAGCAGCTCACGAAGTCATCTAGGATCCTGCTATTTTCCATCTCTTCACTCTGCCATCAGTGATTGCTGCAACCTCAGACTTGGAGCTAAAATGGCTGCAGCAATTACAGGCATGACATTGAGACATAATAATCTCTTCTTGTGGTTTTCTATTAGGAATGAGAAAACTTTCCTTGGAAATGCTCCAAAAAATTCCCCTAATATACCCTTGGCTAGGGTTGAGTCATGTGTTCCATGAGACAATCCCTGGCAAAGGGACAGAGATGACCCTCAGATCAATCAGACCTACCACTGGAGCTGGGGATAGGGCTGGCTCCCACTGAACTGGCTACATGGGGAATGGCTTTTGTTAGGCAGCAAGGGAGACAAATATTAAGTGGGCTACCAATAATGTCTACTATTCATGGTTAATTCTAAAGGTAAGAAACATTTTATACTTACAGAACCTAACCTTGCAATTACCTTCCTAGCTTCATCTCACTACTCTACACCTTTATCTCTCTCTCTCTCTCTCTCTCTCTCTCACACACACACACACACACACACCCCTAAGCTAGTCAGATTCCAATTCTCTCAGTTCTTCAAAAGCAGTGTTTCTCATACGACTCTGGGATTCTTTCTGCTTCTCAGCCCTGGGCTAATTACACATCTCTGTTTGCCTAGAGCAGTCCTGGTTTATACCTACTGTCCTGGCATAACTACTAATAGTGCCTACTTCGTTTTTGAAAATGTTCCAATTTAGATAAGAGCATGAATAGTATCAAAAAGAAATGGATTTGGGGATTAGGTGTGCAAAGTCAAGGAGACAGAGGAGTCCTGGAGGCATCTCATGGAATCTGATTTGAGAAGCTGCATAGGTTGTAGTGTCGGCCATCAAAACAGGGAATCAAGAAGGGTATGGTTTAAGGGGATACGTTAACAAGTGAAGTTTATAGTGTTACAGAGAGCCCAAATCAGGTATGGAACAAAGAGAGTTTATTGACATTCACCAGTACCTTTCCTGGAGCATTCAGAGAGAACAGCAGAGTCATAATTTGAAGGTAGAAGAAGACATTTATTGATGACCTGGTTTTTAATGGGAAAACAGAATCTTCACAAAGTTAGTTAAGACTCAATGGCAGAGCCTGGACAAAAACTCCTAGAACTTGACTCACCATTCATGGACTTGTCTGCTGTATTATGCTGTCTCTTTCTGGGTGCTGAAATGGCAGAGATGCCTGAAAATGGGAAGGAGGCAGGATCAACACAAATCAGTCTCCATCGCTTTAAACAAATGATTCTATTCCACTTCTCCACTACTGGCAACTTGGTGGTAGCCACTGTCATACGGAGCCTGGACTCTGGCAGCAGCCTCCACACTCAACTCCCCATTGCATCCAGTTCATTTTCCTCACATCAACAAATATGTCACATCACTTCTCTACCTAAAACCTTTCAAAAAATTACCAAAGTCAATCAAAGGGCAAAAGGAACTGATACAGTAACAATTGGATAAACATCTAGAAAAAAAGAAACTAACCGCTATTAGGTCAATAATATAATTCAAGGTGAGTCACAAATCTGAGCATAAAACTAAAACTACACTGCTTCTAGAAGAAAACTTAGGAAAATAATTCACAACCTGGGGGCAGGCAAACATTATTTAGGGGCAAAATGAAAAGCACTAACCACAAAAGAAAAAAGACCAAATGGATTTCATCAAAATTAAAACAATTTTCATCAAGACATAATTAAGAAAATGAAAAAATTAGTCATAGTCTGAGAAAATGGTTTGATATACATATGTGTGTGTGTATTTATGTTTGTGTTCTTATATATATGAAATCAATAATGAAGACAAAAATCCCTATTAAAGAAACTTCACAAAAGAAGACATATGATTGGCCAAAAAGCAAATGAAAGGGTGTTCTAAATCAGTAGTTATTAAGAGAAAGCAAGTGAAAATTATAACAGGATACCACATCAGACTGCATTAGGATGGCTAAAATTAAAAAGGACAGAAAACTCAAATGTTGACAAGTCTGTGGAGCAACTGGAACTGTAATGCATTGTTGTTTGTAGGATAAAATCCATGACTACTTTGAAATACTGTAGGCATTTCCTTATAAAGTTAAATATACACCTTTTCAAAGAAGAAGAAAATTGGAAGGCTTGCACTATACAATTTCAAGACTTCCTATAACACTATAGTAATCAAACTGTGATAATGACATAGGATAGACATATAGAACAATGGGACAGGATAGAGAATCCAGAAATAGACCTGTAATGTATGAGAAATTGATTTTTTTTGACAAAGGTGTCAGCTAACTCAATGAGGGAGAGGGCAAACTTTTCAGAAAAAGGTGCAAGAACAAGTGGCTATGCAGATACAAAAAAATGAAACTTGAACTCTCATCTCACATCACTTGTAAAAGTGAACTCAGAATTGATGAGAAATCTAAACATAAGACTCAAATTATAAAACTTCTAGAGTAAAACCTCTGATCTTGGATTCAGGAAAGGACATCTTAGAAAAGACACAAAATACATAAATTTGGACTTCCTCAAAATAGAAAGAAAATTGCTTTTTTGAAATTTACTGTTACAAAATTGAAAATATATGCTGCAGGCTGGGAGAAAATGTTGGCCAAATATGGATTTGTTAAAGGATTTGTATAGAAAGTATATAAAGAAATCTCAAAACTCACAAGGAAACAAATAACCTAATTTTTTAAAGATGAAAAAAAGATTTGAGCAGACATTTTATCAGACAATATAAGACTGGCATGTAAGCACATGAAAAGATGCTCAATATTATTAGTCATTATGGAAATGCAAATTAGACCCAAATGAGGAAAATGGCAAAGTAAGGATCTTTGAAAATTCTTCCCTCAATAAAAGCAATAAAAAAAAAAAAACCTGGCAAAAATGGTTAGAATCAACTTTTTCAGAACTCTGGAAATTAACCAGTCTTTTAACAGTCTGGGGTGCATTTATTCAAGAAAAACAGATAAATCTCAGGAAGAACACAAGTTCTGTGGCATTTTGCCCTAGTCCCTTTTCCTATTCTCCAGCTCCAGAGTAGTTTCTAAAACCAACAGCCCCTAAGTCATGGTAAAAACCTGGCAGGCTCCGGAGGAGGTAGAATAGGATTGGAGCTACTTCAAAGCCCCATTCCCAAAGAACTGTCCTTAGATGACATGTTTGGTGATTCCCTAGAAGATCCCATTGGCTGTGTTTATTTGACTTGAGTCAGAACTCACCCACTGCCTCTCTGGGGGCACTAGCCAAAAACAGTTAAAGGCAATTGCTTAATTTCGTGGTTGTCTGAGGTGCTGGATAACAACTGGGGCAAACAATGAACTAACCAAAAAGCTTAAAAGGGAAAGTTAGGGATGAGATGCCCATAAGAACTTTAAAAGCTTTAACATATCCCTGAGAATCTAAAAGGCAATGTGCATACATAGGGCTGTGTACACACATAGGAAAGATCTGAGGAAGTCCTAAGCTCTGACTGACTTTGAGGCTCTGTACAAGCAGCAAGTGAAGGGTAAGGTAGAAATGTCAGCTGCCTGACTGACTGTTCAAGGCATGCATGTTCCAGCATTAAAGCAGAGCCCTTGGCAAAAACTGAGACTCATATGGGTTCTAGATGTTTTAAGACAAACTCTTGTCTAATCATCAGATGACCATTAAGTTAATTAAGCAGTGACTTCAGTACTCACAAAGAATGAAGAATATAAATTTTACAGATATAGTCAGAAAAGTCACTAAGCAAACCAACAACAGTAACTACAATAAACAGAACAAGAACAAACCCTAGGGACCCAAGAGAATCTGATTCCCAGAGTTGCTACATTACATCATTTAAAATGTCTAATTATCAACAAAAAGAAAATTATGAGAAACGTAAAGAAGCAAGTATGACAGAAAGCAAAAAGCAAGCAGTAGAAACTCTGAGAAAGCACAGACATTGGACTTGTAAACAAAGAATCTAAATTCATTATTTTAAAAATGTTCAAAGAAATAAAGTATAGCATGTCTAAAGAACTAAAGGAAATTACGAGAACAATGTTTCACCAAACACAGGATATCAATAAAAAGATAGAAATTATATAAAAGGACCAAACAGAAACTACAGAGTCAGAAAGTACAATAACTGAAGGGAAAAGTCATTAGAGCCACTTGACAGCATGTTTGAGGTGGCTGGAGAAAGATTTAGCAAATATGAAGATAGGTCCATTGAGATCGTCCAATCTGAAGAATATGAAGAAAAAAGAATGAAAAAAAATTAACGGAGCCTCAGAGACCTGTGGAACACCTCAGGAACCTATGGAAAACACCATCAACTAGGCAAAATTCGAGTCCCACGAGGAGGGCGGGTCATGGTAAGGGAATGAAAGAATGCTAGAAGTAATAAAACATCCCCAATTGGAGGAAAAGCATCAACCTACACCATCCAAAATGCTCAACAAACTCCAGGTAGGAAAAATTCAGGGAGATCCATGCCTAGACATGACTGTAATCGAACTGTCAAAATCAAAACCAAATGACAGTCTACTACATGCTAACAGCAATGTCTAAAATTAAAAAGGGCATGAAGTCATTGGCTTTCTTATGCATTTCTGGTAGAAATGCAAAATGACACAGCTAGTCTGGAATACATTTTTTACTTTCATATAAATTAAATACACACTTATCACATAACTCGGCAACTTCGCTTTTATGTACCCAAGAGAAATAGAACGTAGAACTTCAAAGACTTATATTTGAATGTTTATAGCAGCTTTTTTTAAAAACAGTCCCAAATTGTGGGGAAAAAAAAAAGTGTCCATCAACCGATGATAACACATTGTGGCATATCCACTGCTCGGACTACTACTCAGCAATACATAGGAATCAACTATCCATGCACGCATCGGCAAGGAGGAATCTCAAAAGCATTAGGCTAAGTGAAAGAGATGAGACATAAAATATTACATAACATGATTTCGTTAACACATGAAAGTCTAGAAAAGGTAAACTATGGTGATAGAAATTCTATCAGTGGTTGACAAAGACAAAAGATGAGGAACTCATGGACTCCAAAGGGACAACATCAGGGAAACTGGGGGAGAGGGGTGACATGAATGTTCTTTGTTATGCTGGTGGTTATGTTTACACACTGTATATATTTGCTAAAACTCATTAAAAAGTTTATTTAAAATAGGTGAGTTTTATCACATGTAAATGATTCCTCCATAAAATGGACTAATTCAAAACATAAAAGGAAGAGTAATAATATACCTGCCTAGAATCCAACAATGTCACTCCAGTTATTTCCCCAAAGAAGTGAAATATATGTCCTCAAGGAGATTCATACAGAAATGTTTATAGCAGCTTTAGTCATAAAAGCCAAAAACTGAAGGAAAACATCCTTCAACAGAGAGTGTATAAGCCAATTGTGGTATATTCCTAGGATTAAATGATATTTAACAATACAAAGAAATCAATAACTTGGATGAATCTAAAAACATTATGGTGAACAAAAGCTAGATCCAAATAATACATAGTATATGATTTCATTTGTATGAAATTAAGGATAAGCAAAACAGGGATGCCTGGGTGGTTCAGTCTGTTAAAGGTCAAGTCTTGATTTCAGCTCAGGTCATGATCTCAAGGTCATGATCTCATGGTTGTGAGACCTTGCTGGGCATGGAGTCTGCTCAAGATTCTCTCTCTCCATCTCCCTCTGCCCCCACCTCCACCCCTGCTTGTGCACGCACACACACACACACACACACACACACTGTCTCTAGAAGAAGAGGAAGAAGAAAAAGGAGGAGGAGAAGAAAGAAGAGGAGGAGGAAGAGAAGGAGAAGGAGGAGAAGGAGAAGAAAAACAAATCTATGGTGAAAGAAATCAGAAGAGTGGTATTACCTACCAGGGGTCGTACTTGAGCTGAAGGGGACATACAGGACCTTTCTTGGGGAAATTGAAATATTCTGTATCATGACTAGGGAATTTGTTATAGGTTGTATGCACTTTTATTCTTGGTAGAACAGTACACCTAAGTTCTGCGTGTTTCAGCACATGCAAATTTTACAAACTTCTCATTGCATTTAAAATAAAATCCAGGGGCACCTGGGTGGCTCAGTGGGTTAAGCCGCTGCCTTCGGCTCGGGTCATGATCTCAGGGCTCTGGGATCGAGTCCTGCATCGGGCTCTCCGCTCAGCAGGGAGCCTGCTTCCCTCTCTCTCTCTCTCTGCCTACTTGTGATCTTTCTCTGTCAAATAAATAAATAAAATCTTAAAAATAAAATAAAATAAAATCCAAGCTCCTTACAGAGGCCATAAAATCCCAGACCCCGCTCCAATTTACTATATTCCACACTGTCCTTCCCTCCCCTTCCTCCAGGCATATGAGCTTCTTTTAGGACCTCGGGCTTGCCCTAGTAATCCAGGCCTTTGCACATGCTATCCCTTTTGCCTGGATACTCTCCTCTGCCCCTTCACTCGGTTGGGTCATTCTCATACCTCAGGTCTCAGATAAATGTCACCTCCTCCAGGAGGCCTTCTTTGGCTACATCTAAAAGCGGCCCTCCTTGGTCCTTTGCCTCTGTCCCTCATTGGTTGCACTCATATACTTATTAACCACTCCTCATTTTCTGTGGTCTAGCTCCTTCTTTTCGCCACACACAGAACATAAGTTCTCAGTTCTGTCAGCAGTAGTTCAGAATTTTGTTGTTCATTGTTGAGGCAAGTGGGGATGTAGGGTTAATTAAGATCGTCTTTATTTTATTTTTTAAAATAGATTTTAATGATTTATTTGCGAGAGAGTGTGCAAAAGAGCAAGCAGAAGTGGGGCTGGGGGGTTGCAGAGAGAGAGGGAGAAGCAGACTCTTGCTGAGCAGGGAGCCCCGAGGCCCTGGAATTAGCATCTGAGCTGAAAGCAGCTGCTTAACACACTGAACCACCCCCCACCCCCACCCCACCCCACCCCCACCGCACCCGTGGAGTTTATTTTAATTTAAAAGCAACACACCACTTTTTCCTCCAAACCTGTCTCAAGCACTTCTCCTTCCTGCCAGTCCTGACTTTCCAAATTAAATGAAATGTTCCTAAGGGTAGGCATCAGATTTCTTTACATCCAAGTGGGTGTCCTTCGCCACCTGCTCTGCTCTGACACAGCCTGGGGCAAACGCCCTACCTGCCGCTACCTGCCGCTCGTTCAGCTCACCTGCAAACAGGGCCGAAGAGCAGAATCCCCAACCCTGGAGAGCTTCGTTGGGGCAAGATAAGAACAGAAGACCCGTGTGGAAATACAAATCTGTTCTTTGGGGCGGAGAAAATGTTGTCACGTAGGTATCATTATTAATAGCACTCTTTTACTCTTAGAAGTGTCCTGGTTTGGACAGGAAATTCTACTGGCATCCTACCCAGCAGGAAACCTCAGGGACATGGTGACAAGGAGGAGAGGTAAGTTGTGGGGGCTGAGGGACAGGGTAAGACAGGGGCATAAAGCCTCCAGGAGGCACCAGAAATGCAGGAAGGTGTGGGAATGGTGACCGGCAGGCAACCACAGAGAGCCCATTAACGGAACAGGAGACATCAAGGAAAACTTTTCTCCTAAACAACTGCGTCAGGTGCTAGTTCAGCTTGAAACACTCAAAACGTATTGACCTTTCCTTGAGGTGAAGGTGATTAGCACCCATCTTATCTACAGGAAAATTAGTGCATATTTGCAATTTATATTCAACTCACAATACTTGTTTATTCTAGAAAAAGAGTTAGAAGCTT
The DNA here is from genome assembly GCF_964662115.1 of Mustela nivalis. Lineage (NCBI taxonomy): Eukaryota > Metazoa > Chordata > Mammalia > Carnivora > Mustelidae > Mustela > Mustela nivalis. The sequence goes on from NC_139022.1 coordinate 131,278,948, forward strand.
CTCTTTCAACAGTTTAATCCTTTGGACTAATCATTCTCCAGCAGTAGTTGGAGCTGACTACAGATAAAGCCCTGAGGGAGGGCTGATGGGAGTGGGGGTCCTCCAGGGGCCCGGCAAGCAGTCAGTTTGAGCCCAGAATGCTGGCGAGCCAGCGCCAGTGTCCTGATCCCTCTGGGTGATGAACGTGCCATTTCCAAGAACGCTTATCTAAGGTTTCCTGGCCTGATGGTTCACTGTTTGCACGTCTTACGCAGGGCTGATCTACAGAGGAAAACTCCTTTTCAGATTTCTCTCTCCCCTGAGCCTGGAAAAGAATCTCCTTTTCCCTGTGACCTCCTGCCACAGCCCTTGGCAGGAGATCATAACCCAGGGCCCACCACCCAGTAATGGGTGTTTTCCACCGAAGGTCTGCTAAGGAGAGAGTGGCTGGATTCGCCTTTCTGCTCCTTCTGCACCACAGGCTGAGAAAGCAAAGGCACCCCAAGGGTGAGCTGCTTCCCACCCATGCTCCCCACGCACCGTGCAAAGGGAAGACGAAGTATTGCGGTATTCACGAACCACAGAAACCTGTACCCCGAAGATGGCCACTTCGCAGCTTTCTGCATACCCTCACTTTTTCTGCCACAGCTGGGCTCCTTCTCAGAACTGTTTTCCAAGTGGCAGCTTGTGTTTATTCTACTGGGCTTTTGGAGAACTTTGGGAAGGAAAAAATCAACAAAGTGTAGTTATGCGCATGGAAAACCATATGCTTCATAAAGCTGCATATGCGCTGTGTTTAAGATGTACATGAAAATATGCCAGAATAAACACCTGCCAACTTCACAACCTACCTAGATTAGAAAATTCAAAAAGCCTATGTTCATATGCAAAAAATACAGCCTGAGTTAAATTTTGTAGATTGTTAAAGCTGAAAGAGCTCATTCGAGGTTTGCAAACTCAGATTCCTAGGGCAAGCAAACAGGTCGTGTTAATGAGAAAAGCGGGCCAGGCGTGGCCAGCGGGGAACTGGGATGGGCTGAGGACCACCCAAACAAGTTCCTTTAGGCAAGTGTGGCCGCTCAAAAACACAGAAACAAGAAAGCTAGAAATCTATATTCTTTTGTGAGTTCTCCTGACTTTTCCGGTGTTGTTGGGTCATTCGGATTTATTTTAAACTATTGTAGAGGTTGAACAACATGGCAAATAAGATTTGACCCATGGATGTCCAGTCTGAGAACTCTTCTTGAAAGATTCCATAATTTAGTAATGGTTGAGGGGTTTGATGGAAAGTTTTCACAATGTCACACTGATGGTGACTGCCAAATATGTCAGCAGGGCTCGGCTTTCCTGTTTCCAATTTCTCCTAATTCTGATATTGTGTGACCTGTCTTCATAGGAGATGTTGCTTCATGGATAGGTTTTCAGATGATCAATTCAGTTGTGCGTTTTTCATGTGGGTTTTTTTTTTTCCCCCTATTTGTCCCTCAAGATCCATTCTGCATCCTTCTTTATCTTGCTCTTTGTCTCCAGAGGCTGACCTCTATTGCTTTGCCCTTGTCCTTTGGCTGCTGGTGGAGTTTAGCCAATGAGAGGCCCCAATATGAGCTCAGAGAGAAGGTGGGAGGAAATTTATGGGTTTCCCTCCACTAAAGGCTCCTGTCAGGCAGTGTGCTCCATGGAGCTTATTTCTTGGGTTTTAGGAACCACACCCTCTTCTTCCCCCTTCAGACTAAGAGGCGGCTTTGAATTATTGTTGGATTCAGAGTGCTTCATTCTTCCTTGTTGGGCTCCCCAAACGCTGTCCATAAGTTTGTGAATAGTTCCTTTATTACCATCTCTTCAATCACCAGCTAGAGGTAGAGTAGGCAACTAGCCTGGTTTGCCTAAGACTCTATTTGGGATATCCCACAGTCCTGGGCAAAGCGAAGTAGTTGGTTGACCTACGTATGTGCTCTGTTTGTATACTTCTTTAAAACCTGCTGCTTTATCATTCTATTCCTTCTCTCTGATCTTCAATAATTTCAAATATTCTTATTTTATCTCTTTATAAGAATATTCAAATATTCTTATAGTCTCTTACAGATACTTTTATTATCTCTGATTCTTAGGGTGCTCTTTATCCTTCTGCTGCATCTGCTGACTCTCTCTCATGGTGGTTGATTTCCCTGTGTGAGTTCTTTGTGGCTCTTTGAGTCCCAGCAGTATCACAATTGCTTCTATTTTATCCTAAGGGTTCGACTGACCTGAGTAGCTTGTGCTAACTTCATATTAGTATACATTTGGACACCACACCCATATGTGGCACAGACTTGGTTTCTTGGACATAACTTTTTTTGTCTTCTATTAAACCAGGGCCTTAGACAGGCGGCAAGCTTTCTTCCTTCTTTCCTAGACTCAAGTGTGGAGATTTTATACTCACCATTTTATCGACAGTGTAACTTGTCAAGGCTCACAGCTTTATGCTGAAGCTCAGATCTGGTTTCCCTACCTGGCAAGGGCTTGAGGCCACATCTCTTAGAATTCTGGCTAGTGTCAAGACCCCAACCTTTAGGTATCAGGGTCTATGTCTGGGTCAGAATTTTTGCTGAAATGCCAGCCCTCCATTACAGTCCTGGCTTTACAGTCCTGGCTTTGATTTCCCCTTTCATGAACCAGAGGATTTTTTTTCTACTTTTATGCCAGAATTTTATAAAATTCTATTTCTATATTTTCATTCCATTCAACCTTTCTATGAATCTGTTGTGCCATACTGTCAGAAACAGAGACAACTTTGAAACACTGACGTTCAGACCCAGCATAAACTGGAAGTAGGCTTTAATGTGGCACTGCTTCTGCCCTTGCAGAGTCAGAGAGAGAATTTGGCTCACACATTGAGGCCAAAATGCAGCAAGTCTGAGGGGCCAGACTTGGATACCTAACCAAGTGTGAGTCACTTCTGATGCTAATCTCATCTCATTTAAGGTGATTGGCACCATGAGGCAAGGTGGAAATGAAATATTCATTGCCCATTCAATATTACCTAATTTGTATGTCCAAGTGTTGACAAAAGAGAAGCCTTTGCCGTCTACTTTATGAGTAATTGTAAATTAATATGCAGCCCTGCACCCATTCTAGTGAGAAGAGAATAACTTAAATTTGCCAACTGTTCCACAACATGGCCTGGTTTCAACTGCAGATGTCACCCATCCTGTTGGAAATTTAGAGGGATCGAGAGACTTCCTAAAAGAAGCAACTCTGAATAACATTTTGGAATGGGGAATCTGAGAGTCTTATATAACCAAGGTTAAAAGAAACACCAAAGATCATCTTCTCATTTCACCAGTGAGGGAAATGAGGCCCAACATGGATTTCAGGGTAAGACATTTCTTCTAACTCTTTCAAGCAACTTTCACAACACAGCCAAATAAATAGTCGTTTTGCTTCTGCAGTTATGTTGTCATTCTATGGCTTGATAGATTTTTTTTTTTTTTTCATCAAAAAGTTGTACTGAACAGATCTTTGGGTGGGGTGCTCCATACCTACATGGATCTTTCAGGCAGGACTAGAGAGCTACGTCCATCACAATGACTTACTGCCCAAAGATGGCAGCTTGTTCTTCGTTTGCTTAATGAATCCATTGGGCCCCGAGGTTTCCTAGGGCTTGATCAGAGAGGAAATGCCCAGGGCTTTGACACTTTGCAAATGTCAGTTTGAAGTTCCAGACGTTTCTCCCAACCGTAGGCTGTCTGTACAGGAACAAGGCCCCTCAGCACAAAGCAGGTACCTCAACCACTTCCTAGCCAGAGCCCTCTGTAGGGGGCTTCACTCAAGTCAAGACCTAGGAGTGGGAGCCCCTCATTCTGAATCTAATTCCTTCATCCAGTAACAGAGGCAAGAGCCAGTGGGAAAGGGTCCCGGAAGAATAAGGTGATGTGGTTGTGAAGCATATGGGAAAAGAATTACTGTAATTAGAAAAAAGGAAAACTAGTAAGTGTTGTTTCTGTCCTTTGCATTCATTCTCTTATTGAATCATTACCAAAATGCTGTGAGTTAAGTACCACTCCTAATCCCATTTTACAGATGAGAACACTGAGGCACAAAGCAGTCAAGCAGGAAATCACACAGCAAGTAAGGGACAGAACCAGAATGTGAGTCTGGCACTCTTGACTCAAGAACCTTCTATCATAACCATGCTGCATGCCATGTCCTGAGCTCTTGGGAGCACCGTCGTTCACATGTAATGTTTATCTGTCCTTGTGAGACTTCTCAGGCATGCTCCCTTCTCTTATAGCTTTAGATTTTAATACTAACAATACCTGGATAAAGCACTGGTTCGAGAGCTTTATATGCACACATGACCTTATCTATCCTCACAACTCTATGAGGTATTAGTCCCATTTTACTGATAAGAAAACTGAGGTTGAAAGAAGGTTAAGTTCCTAGTCTGATACCAGAGAGGTAGTAAGCAACAGAGGCCACATTCAAATCCAGACCTTCTGATTTCAAAATCTGAGCTCTCCTTACTATGACAGTGGATCCCAAACTTCAATGGGTACCCTGGGAATCTTTTAAGAAAGGAGATCTCAGCCTCTACTCCCAGATTCTGAATAGGTTGATCTGGGGAAATCCCAGGAATCTGTCTTCTTTAACTTGCCAGAGTAGAGGACTGTACTTTGCCAACCTCCACCTCACCATATTGCCTCTATGACTGCAACAGATCAGATATAAACTGGTCAGTTGGATTTTAGCTCTGGCATCATCATATTGCTCAAGCCTGCTCTCTGCTCCTGCAACCCAACAGACTGCATGGTATTGCTCACTGTACTGGCTTCTTACATTGCGGATGTTCTCCTTCCCAATCTCTGCACACAGCCCTGAGAAACAAGGTATCTGTGTTAGTTGAAACACTTCTCACTGCAAACAACAACAACAACAAAAAAAGCAATTAAACAAACTTTAGCAAAAGGGGGGATTCCTTGGCTCATGGAACTGAAGACTCCAGGGGTAAATCTACCTTTAGGTATGGCTTGATCCAGGTAGTCAACTGGTGTCACCCAGAATTCGTCTCTGTTTACTTTTCAGTTTTGTTTTCCTCTTCATTGGCTTCATTCTCAGGTCCAGCATCCCCTCAAGAGCTGATGGCCATCTGAAACTTCAAGCTCCTATTCATGTAGTTTAACGACTCTTGCAGAAAGTTGGAACCTCATTTTCAATTGTTTTGGCAAAAATCCTGAGGCCAAGTCTCATCAAGCTGTGTTGATTTAAATTCTTATTCTTGAAGGAAGCATTGTGGCCTGAGGGTGTAGAATATTCCAATTGGCTAAATTTGGTAGGTGGGGTGTGAGGTGCAGGGTCAGCCTGACCAAAGCCACATGAAATGAGCCTGAGGGAGAGTTGGGCCCTAAAAAATATATATATATATAAAATAAATAATGAAGACATAAAAAGAATAGATAAAGGGCAGGTGAAAGTTACCTAAGGCCAGCATCAGAGCGAGATCTGATTCCCAGAGCAGAGATTACCAGGCTAGAGGCGATTGTGGAATGAACTCTAGGGAAATTAACCCACCAGGCTTTTCCCATACTCAGAGCAGAGTTAAGTTGGAAGGAGAACCCTAACATTTTGGTACTAACAAAACAAAACAACACAAACTTGGCCCTTTACAAATGGAATAGAACGCACAATAAAATTTCAGAGTGGAGAAGGATCTTATCGATCTTCCAGTCCGACCACTTAATTTTGACATTTTAAAAAACCAACAAAAGTAATCATTTTGAGTTAGAAAAATCAATAAGCCATTCACTGAGCACACAAAGAAGGAACAAGTTTGTTGAGGTCTGTGGAAAGAGCCATAGAAGGTGTGGAGTCTTGAGTTCCAGTTCCAGACAAAGGAGGCCGGTCACTTCAGCAAGGTGGTTCCCGCCTTCCGCCATCTGTGATCTGTCAGACGTTTCTCAGCAACATCATATCGGGGTCAGGACTACAACCCAAGTCCCCCAGTCTAGGACTCTTTGCTTTCATCTTTGCAGTCCCTGCTGGGAATCATGTCTTCTCCCTTTCTTGGCCCTACTTTCTTTGCTCTTTTCCTCCTGTTAGACTTTCCACCAAAAGGTTGGCCTCGCTCATTCAGTCTGCATTTATGGACTGCCCAAGACGCATGTAAGGATGGTGGGAAAGGAATGACAAGTGAGACACTGTTGAGCTCTCGAATTTACAACTTGGTCGTCCTCAAGTTTCTTGGAAAATGCTTCTTTCTTGCCAGTTCACCCCCATCTGCCATACTTTCCCCGCTGTCTCAATGGTTCAGAGTCCTCCCCAACTGTTCACTTCCCTTAAAACACTCTCCTCTGACTTGCTCCTTTTCTTGCTTTCCTGAACCATGGGCACAGAGTAACCTTTTTCTGAGTTCATTCCATCTGATACCATCTGATACCAACCGTTAAAATTTAACGGCAAGTGCTTAGCAAAAAGATGACGAGCTTTACTGGCAATTCAAACCAGGTTATTGGGCACCATCTGCCTTCCTTCAAATTAATGGGAAGAAGGAATGGATCCTTAGGGCTTTGTTTATTTTTAGATCATTGCAAAGGAACCCAGAGGGCTGTCTCTTGATCATGTTAATCCCCAGCCTAAATGAGGCCAAAATATCAAGGGGGAGAATAAATTACCATAAACAGGTTTCTATTCACATATAGTAGCTATGGGAAAAGCAGAATAAAGTGTTCCTATCTCCCTGTCTTCATCCTACCATCCCCACCCATCCCTGGACCCACTGGGAGAAAAGCAAATAGATTTATACCCCCAAGGAGGTAGCTGATGGAGACTATGCTGGGGTAACAGGAATACAGCATGTACATCTGTCTACCACAGCTACTCTCAAATTCGGGATCAGTTAGTGGTTATAATTCTCCTTCAATCCCAGCTCCAGAGGCAGTCAGAACTTCAGAGAAGAATCTCTCTGGACAATACTAAATAGGTCAAGTTTGGACTTGACTGAGCTTAGAAGGATGATTCCATAGAAGCTGTGGAGGAGACGACTCCCATGGTTTCCAAACATGAGTGAGCGCATGACCCCTCCAGGACACTATTAAGAAGGCAGATCCAGGCCACGTTTGCAGATGTGATTCACCGTATTGAGGGGTTGGAGGAGAGAATTTGCTTTTAACAAAACTCCGGATAATTCTGAGGCAGGAAATTATTCTGTGGGCTGACCTTGAGAAGTTCTCTCCACGTCATGCCCCGCCTCCAGGCTGACCTAAAACTCTCCCCATAGCAGGCATCCACTCTAGAAGGCTCCAGTTAAAAAGCAAAAATAAACATTGGGGAGGGTATGTGCTTTGGTGAGTGCTGTGAAGTATGTAAACCAGGCGATTCACAGACCTGTACCCCTGGGGATAAAAATATATTATATGTTTTTAAAAAATAAAAAATAAAAAAATTTAAAAAAAAAAAGAAAAAATAAACAGTGGATAAAAGAAAGTCTCTTCAGTAAATGGTTCTGGGAAAATTGGACAGCTCTGCATAGAAGAATGAAACTTGACCATTCTCTTACACCATATGCAAAGATAAACTCGAAATGGATAAAAGACCTTGATGTGAGGCAGGAATCTATCAAAATCCTAGAGGAGAACATAGGCAGTAATCTCTTCAACACCGGCCACAGCAACTTCTTTCAAGATAGGTCTCCAAAGGCAAAAGAAAAGCGAAAATGAACGTCTGGGACTTCATCAAGATCAAAAGCTTCTGCAGAGCAAAGGAAACAGTCAACAAAACAAAGAGGCAAACCACAGAATGCAAGAAGATATTCGCAAATGATACTATAGACAAAGGGCTAGTATCCAAGATCTATAAAGAACTCCTCAAACTCAACACACACAAAACAGATAATCACGTCAAAAAGTGGGCAGAAGACATGAACAGACACTTATCCAAAGAAGATATACAAATGGCTAACAGACACATGAAAAAATGTTCATCATCACTAGCCATCAGGGAAATTCAAATCAAAACCACATTGAGATACCACCTTATACGAGTTAGAATGACCAAAATTAACAAGACAGTAAACAACAAGTGTTGGAGAAGATGTGGAGAAAGGGGAACCCTCCTACACTGTTGGTGGGAATGCAAGTTGGTGCAGGCACTTTGGAAAACTGTGTGGAGATTCCTTAAGAAATTAAAAATAGAGCTTCCCTATGACCCTGCAATTGCACTACTGGGTATTTACCCCAAAGATACAGATATAGTGAAAAGAAGGGCCATCTGTACCCCAATGTTCATAGCAGCAATGGCCACGGTCACCAAACTGTGGAAAGAACCAAGATGCTCTTCAGCAGATGAATGGGTAAAAAAGATATGGTCCGTATATACAATGGAATATTATGCCTCCATCAGAGAGGATGAATACCCAACTTTTGTATCAACATGGACGGGACTGGAAGAGATTATGCTGAGTGAAATAAGTCAAGCAGAGAGAGTCAATAATCATTTGTAAGTAGTTTCACTTACTTGTGGAGCATAAGGAATAACACGAAGGACATTGGGAGATGTCTCAGAGAAGTGAATTGGGGGAAATTGGAGGGAGAGACACACCGTGAGAGACTATGGACTCTGAGAAACAAACTGAGGGTTTTGGAGGGGAGCGTGGTGAGGGATTGGGTGAGCCAGGTGGTGGGTATTAAGGAGGGCACGTATTGTATGGAGCACTGGGTGTGGTGCATAAACAATAAATGCTGGAACGCTGAAAAGAAATAAAATAAATGGGAAAATTAAAAAAAAGGTAAGCATGTACCCCAAGAGACAACCAACAGCTCATCAACAATTGCTATCCCATCAGCACATATTCAGGGTTGAAAAGCTGTAAAGGCCTGAACACCACCCTGGAAGCAAGAACGTAGGGAAAGATTTGCGAGGTTGGGTGGGAGAAGGGAGTTGAAGATCCTGGTTCTAAGGGGTTTGGAGACGAAGAGGGAGCCTTGCCAGAACAAGAAGAGAAGAGGAAAGTGATGGGGAGTTGGAAAAGCCATGGAAAAGGATGAGAGATTTCAATATAATTTTGGCTACCTTCCACTTTCCTCCAGCACTCGAAGGAACACCGATGGATCAGATTTTCCCAACCTTAATATAGTACCAGGTATTTGGGAGGGGGGAATGTCTGTATTAGCAACATTCACAATAATACATTAATAAAGTTATCTTATCAGCCTAATATGTTCATACATTGTAAAGAATTAAAAAACAACTTTTGACAATTTATTGGCAAATTATTTCATTAATTTATATGGTGATTATTTCCTTTGGGAGCATTTTGCACCATCTTTGTAGTGCATTATATTTTACAAGCTCTCATTGGTGTCCCATCAGTACTTCCTGATTGGAAAACTATTCGGTTTGTTAATAAAGCTCGGGAAATGCTGAAGTCCATCCACACCCTTCATTTCTTCTTCAAGTCGTCTTCTTTGCAGACTCCCTGAATCGGGAACTCTATGGCAATGACAGCTCAGTGTGCTTCTGGAAAACTCCATGGGAAGAGCATCCTTCCTTACGTCCCATCCAACAGCTCTGAGAGTTTAGCGAACATCAGAGTCAGTGGTGGGTTTATAAAATAGAGCTTGCGGGCTCCAGCCCCAGAATTTCTGAAAATCTGCTCCTGGGACAGGTCCCGAGCTGCTACTACTGTTGCTGCTGCTGGTCTGGGACAAGCTTTTGAGCACTACTGGCCTGATCCTGGCCACGCCCCTGAAATTTCAGCTCCCTCTTCCCTAACTCTGATTCCCAGAATGACTGAAAGAGTCGAATTCTGTTTCTGCAGCGAAGAACTTCAGACATGGGGCTTCAAACATGAAGCTTCCCAATGCAATGTAAGCACCAGGGTAAGGACTGGGTCTGCAACATTTTCCTTGCTTTGCTCCTAGGGGCTCAAACAGTGCTGGTAACTTCATGTGCATGCAAGAAAGATCCGGTGATTGACTGTCTGGCACACAGTAATCACTGTATAATTGTAGCTCATTATTCTTATTACTTCTGAGGAATAACAATCTCACAAGGCAGATCTTCCTTCTAGAGGACTCCAGGATAAGCTATAAATGCACTCTGGCCCTGTCTGCTGTGTTTCCTGACCTCAATAGAGCCTAGAAGCTGGCAAAGAGTGTACTTTTGCCCAGGGTAAGGGGTTTCCAGAATTTTCCATACAGGGGGCTGGCAGGACTCCTATTACTCTACATTTCTTTAAAGAAAGGGCTCACAAAAGGAATGAGGTGATGGGTGTCTTCACCAAAGAATTCTCTTATTGAGTGGGGGAAAAGGATGGAACTCAGCAATCAATTGGGAGATAAAAGAGTAAAACCAGCATTCCATGGGGGATGTGCTCCAGACATCCTGGGAGTAATTTACCTCCACACTCCATAGCTGGAAAAGAGTCAAAAAAAAGAGGTTGTGCAGAGCCTGGGATGTAAGCAGCAGCTTCTTACTCCTGTCCTTCCTGAGGGAATGAACCTCCATCTGATTTCATCTGTCGTTACTGGTGTTCCCGTGTTAGGAATGGTGTCCCTCAGTGATGACGCTGGTTTGCACCTTATAGCTGGCCTTGGTGCTTCCCTAACCCGGTGCTTCCCTTGGAGGAAGAAGAAATATATATATATATACATAAACCTTTGAAATGAATAACTCTAAAGGCAATTCATTTTTGTCCTAAAGCACAAATAGGGTATCAGAGAATTGAATGGAAAACTTCCTTTTCGGAGCTCTTCCCAGGCTCAGGAACAAGTTATTCCAAAGCCATCACAGGCGAGTGCCTCAGCAAAGAGAAAAAACAGAGGAAACTATTGCTATAATTACGACTAATTACAATCTCATGATTCCATTTAATCTACACAGAAGAAGTTCACCAACTGGAGAACGCCATTGATCCTCTGTGCCCGAGCCAATTAGATATTTCGGTCCAATCCAGAATGGTTACCCAGCCTTTGCCAGAATGAAATTGTGTTTAGAATTTTATTTTTATAGTCTCTGAGGCATCGCAGATTTTAACAGGACACTGGATACCATCCATTTGTGGCACATCTGCTCCAACAAGATCTGCATATTTCAAAAATCATTGAGAAGTTAATACTGAAACCTGTTTTGACTCTCTCTCTGATGACAAGTTGTTTTTTAATGTTCACATGTTTAGATTTCCCTTAGAAACAGGAAAATGAGGGGCACCTGGGTGGCTCAGTGGGTTAAAGCCTCTGCCTTCTGCTCAGGTCATGATCCTAGGGTCTTGGGATCAAGCCCCTCATCAGGATCTCTGCTCAGCCAGGAGCCTGCTCCCCACCACCCCCCACCCCTGCTGCCTGCCTCTCTGCCTACTTGTGATCTCTGTCAAATAAAATTAAAAATCTTAAAAAAAGAAAAAAAAGAAACAGGAAAATGATTCCTTTACCTTGGGATTTTGATCCAGATCATAGAAGAGGAAAGAGATGACAAGTGACATCTCATTTTGGGGCACCTCGTTAGTCGGGATGTCTTGGTTTTCAGTGATGCTCTTCTAATTGACTCGCTGCAGACGCCATTCTGTGGGGTGTTGGAGAACCCAAAGAGTCCGGCTTCCAGCCCTCCAGAGCTTTGCAGACTCCTGCCTTCCACTGCCTGAGGGTCAGATGTCCTAGGAGGAAGGGGGGGGGCAGCCATTTACCTACCTTGTAATCTGAAGGAAGTTATTTTGTACCCTCTGACTCTCTGCTTTCTTGGGGGGTACCATGAATAACAGGCTACCTGCCTTAACATTTTCTGTGAGAATGGGAGACACAGCATCTGCTGTCCTAGGGTGGGGTGCAGGGTCTATGCCCAAAGAACATGTTTATTTGTTTATTCAACCAAAAGCGAAGCCCAAAGAGTGAATGACCAGTACGGGGACACTGTTTGTTACAGTCTGGTGGAGAGAACAGATAGGAGTCAAATCATCACTCAGTTTAATTAGAGATGGAAATAAGTACAATAAAGGAAAACTTCCAGCCGAGGAACTGCTAATTGGATGGGGATGGGTGTGGACCAGGGGTCAAGGCTGCGACGAGGGAAGATAGAGGAAGTCACTTTGAACTGAGAACTGAAAGATGGGGGCGGGGCACCTCACTGCAGGCCCTGGGGGACAGCATCGGGGAGGGAGGCCCCTGGAGAGAACAAGAGCAGTGGCTGAAGATTAGAGCTTGGTTAACCACTGGCAATTTCACGTAAATTACTAGCAAGCTCTAGCCAGGGAAGCCTTTGATTTAAATGACAGAATTTTACAAGTATGTCTTCAGAACAAACCTTTAATGTTGTGTGAAATGAAATTTATAGACAGGAATACTTCTTGACTCATTTCACTAATTTCTCTGAAAAGGTACCTAATTTATGTGAAAAAAAAAAAAGGAAAAAATATAGTTAATACAGAGCTGTGTAGTTACCTACAGTAGGTAGAAAATGCATGACTGCATTATAACTTAGACAAGGCATAAAGAGAAATGAGCTTGAAGAATGATCTAGGACAGAGGCTCCGCCATGCTCATTACTAATGTGTTTGCTTAAGGAAGTTATTTCCTTAGGGTTTTCTTTGTGCGGCGCACTGTGCTAAGAGCTTATAGGACGAGTGTTACGGAATTTTCACAATCACTCAGCGAGCTATCAACATCCTCCTTGTCCTCCTTGCCATTAGCTCAACTCCACTTTACAGAAGAGACAGAAGTTCAGAAAAATTCAGTAGCATGGCCAGTTGTACCTAAGTGGTAAGTAACAAGATAGGCATTTTAATCCTAGCGACAGTTCCCGACTCTGCGCTGTTAAAACCACGGCACCATTTGCTCCATCCAGCCCGAAAGGTGGTGGAGAACACAAAACAGTTGTAGAGGACCCCATGCCAATGTAAGAGACCACCAGGACGAATATCTCTGCTTTCCTGCCATGAATCCAGACCCTGTCATGGGCACCCCAGCTTTATTCCGCCCATCCAAGCTGGGATTTCGGAAGAGCTTTTCAGCAGGTGCTTTGCAGGGGGCCAGGGGCTCAGGGGTCCCCTGAAATCGTCTGCGAAGTGTTCTATGTGTTTGCGCATGTGCGTTTTTCTCGAGGTCGGTCAGCCAAAACATTTACGAACCTCTGGTGAGAGGAAGCTTCTCTGCAAATTCTGATCCAGTGAAGAGGAATCAGGACAATAGAGGCATGGGAGTTCGGGAGAGATTTTTACCTCAGTCTGGTCCCAAGCAGCAATGGCCTACTCGCTAGCTACTTCAGGCTAGCCCCTAAGGTGCAAGTCCAGGGCTCTAGCCATTTCCAGGCTCCTTTAACAATTACTCCCAGTGTCCTCCCTTTAAAAACAACAACAACAACAAAATGTCCTCAGTTCTCTATGTTCATTTATATATTTGAGAGTTAAATAATTTGCAGGAAAAAAAGAGCCTAGAAGACGCTGAACTCTGAACTATCCACATCCTCCAAATTCCAAGCAGTCCTTGCCAATGTACATGAAGACTGCTTTAATAGCACTGTAGTCAGTATGGACGTTCCCCCTTGCACTGGTTTTTCATGAGTGACCTTGCACATGAACATTTTCCTGCATTTGCATGGTCCGTCCTCTTGTGATTTTAATACCCTTAAAGTAGTCCATTCTGTTAACCTTTCTCAAATACATTTAAGTTTCTTTTACAAAAAGAAACCCTCCATTTTAGATCCTCAACTCATAGATTTTCCTTTTAAGATTTAAAAAAATCTGATACAGAAAATTCTAACAACATACAAAATAATGGTTTCTGAGCACTGCCTGTAGAACCTAACAGACCTGTATTTGAGTCCCATTTCTGTCTCTTATGAGGTATGTGACATTGGGCAAGTCACTTAAGCTCTCCGAGCCCCAGTCACCTCATTGTAAAACAGGAATAATAGCAGTGTTTCCCTCTTCAAATTGTTGCAAGATTAGCAATATAAAATGCTGAAAGTGCTTTGCAGAGAGCCTGGTACACGCTAAAAGCTGGCTAAGTGATAGCTATCGGCATAACAGAAAATAGAGAACAGGATCCATCTAGAGCCATTTCTTTAAGAGAGGGGAAAACATTGTTTTTTCCAAGGTCACAAGGAAAGGAAATATGAGTTCAACTGGCCACATACTGGGATCATTTTACTTGCCAATTCCAAGTTTGGGTGTCTGAAACGAGCATTTTCAGTCCTAAAATAAGGATGGCAAACTTGGGGCTGGTGCACATGAATAAACATAGCCAGAGAATAAATACACCCTGCGTGTCCCTGGCACGGGGCATCTGTTCAGCCTCACCGTCCCCCACCTCCCTGCAAGGCAAGTTCTTCCAAGCCGAGTCAGCCCTCCACCACCGAGGAGGATTTTCTGACACCTCCCCCGACCAAATGCTTGAACATAAAGCAAGACGGAACCACAGAGATTCTTTCTTGCCTAAGTCATTCACTTTATAGACCAGAAAATGGGCAGCTCGGGCAAATGAAGTGAATTTCCAAAGTTGCCTAACTCCTGAAGAGCAGAACTGGTCTAGAACCTCTTCATGATATTTTACTTAACCGTGGACCTCCTGGACTTTAGGTCCAGGAATTTTTAATTCTCGATTAATTAATTTTAATTCTCGATTAATTTTTAATTCTCGATTTCTTATTTTCCTAAAAATGTAAAACAAAACTTTATATTACTATTAACGGGAAATCCAGTATTACTTAAATAAAAGGTAGTCATAAAAATAAGTAGCAGAACAATGATATTGAATTCTGACTAAAATGCACAATGGGCTGTGAAAGGATTGCAGCCTGAGGTGAAGGCTTTCCTCCACAGAAAAGGAGATCAGTAAGGGTTCAAGAGTGACTGAACCAGGACCACCAAACTAAGGTGCCATCAAACTTTTCTTTCTGAGGCTAGAAAAAGAATGAAAAGGGAATAACCACATTGGCATGGTGTGAGGGGGTGTGAATTTGGGAACGACCAGCCTGCTCCATCCTGCTTGGTTTTACTTTCTGGCGTCCCTCTCTGTTACGGGTCACTCAACTTGGAGTGTTTCCTGGAGGCTTGTTATTTTGAGGTTGAGTCTAAGCTTCAACAAAGCTACTTCTTTGATTCCCTTTTCAATCTCAAAACTCTAGTCAAACCCTCAACATTCCTGGGCAGTTAAATTGTTTGCAGCCCACTCTGTGGCTCATTTGAGCTGCCTTTAGTTAGGCCTGTGTATAAGCATTACCTTCTTCACTCCCCAGTGATAACCTTTGTAAGTAGACACTGCTACAGTCCCCATTTTACAAATGGAGAAACTGAGGTACAAAGAAATTACTGAACTCATCTAAGTCCTTAGCTGGTAACTTAGGGCTACTTGATTTGATATTCTATGCTCTTAATCACTGTGTTGTACTACCTTCCAGTCTAACTCTGTTGTTTAATTCACTTCAAAAATATTTACTGAGGGGCGCCTGGGTGGCTCAGTGGGTTAAAGCCTCTGCCTTCAGCTCAGGTCATGATCCCAGGATCTTGGGATCGAGCCCCGCATCGGGCTCTCTGCTTAGCAGGGAGCCTGCTTCCTCCTCTCTCTCTCTGCCTGCCTCTCTGCCTACTTGTGATCTGTGTCTGCCAAATAAATAAAAAATAAATTAAAAAAATAAATTAAAAAATCTTAAAAAAAAAAAATTCAAGACGGTGTGGGATTTCATCTGCGAATTCTTTAAAAAAAAAAAAAAATTTACTGAATGTTTCTTATGATCCCATCAATGGACGTAGCATAGTAGGGGCAAGCAAAGGAGGCTATAAACTAAGTCCTTGTCCTTGAGTTTTATATGTCATTAACACATTCCCAAAATACTTATTCACCTTCTCCCAAATTGTAACTCTCCTGCAGACCCAAGGCACATACATATATAAAAAAGTACACAAATAAATAATATAATCAAATATAGTGTGTACAGAGTCATTGTAAGAGTGGTGAGCAGATCAGGAAAGAGATGTAGCATGGTGGTCTGACATTACTGGGGAAGGCTTTATGGCAGACTTGGCCCTTGAAAGGAGAGAGAGCATTCCAGGCGGCGAAAGTCCAGAGTGAACAGAAGGGCAGAGGTGGGTGGCACTAAGCACAGGGTGACAGGAGGCTCCTTTTCTTCATGCTTGATAAATTAACAACAACAGAACAAACAAACACACAAACCAGCCACAGGCCAGCAGGGTCTTACAGTTGGCTGTAAGAGAAGAAAGTTCCTCCAGTCTTAAGAGTAGCTTGGGGTCAAAGGGGAGCTTCCCCCAAGGAAGCTGTAGATTTCAATTGTGTGTTTGAGAGAGCTCTGCCACCAGCATCGCCTAGAATATCAACTCAGGGGCTGGAAGCTTTCAGGCAGCCTCAACACAGAGGAAGGAGGGGAAAAAAAATCTACTTAGGAGGATTGTTCACCTGAGAAGCCTTGAGGTACACTAGCAAGGCAAGAGCTTAGGAAATAAGACTTGCTCCTTACAGTTAAATGCCAAGGGCTGTCAGTGACTTAGGGCTGGCTCATTATGGACCTAATCAGCTAATCCTCCTCTTTTCAGGGACTATGGAAGCCCAAGGAAGGCCATTTCTTTTCAGTCAGGTGTGAGGGCAAAGAGCCATCTCTCCTTAATAAATCTCCAGGCTCACAGGATTCTTCCTGCAGTAGCTAGAGCAGAATCTGGAGGTCTCTGAAATGTTCAACCTCCATTCTGCCTCTTCCTGATTCAACAACAGCAACCTGTCTACCCTGCCCCCTATCTTCCCTATCAGGTGGTAAATTTCTAGAATAATCATCTATATACTCACTTACCTGCGCCTTACTTCGATCAACCATTGAGTGTCTCAATCGCACATACCTTTTTGTTAGCACCTAAGTGCTTGATCGCACTCATTTCTTTTTGGGGTCTGACGCTTACCTACATCTCTAGTTTCATGAATGACATGCCTCAGCGGTTCCGGCCACACTGACTCTGCTCCTCTCACCATAACTCCTATGCATTAGCTCTTCTACATGGACGTGGAACAAATACTCCTTTCTACCTCCCTGCTTCATCTGGTTGGCTTCTTCTTCTTCTTTTTTTTATCCACAATGTGTTTATTGGGATAGTTTCCCATTGGTTTTGATTCCAGATGCTTTGGGTGGTGCTTCCTTCTGAAGGTGCATCCTTCCAGAAGCCTTATGTGTCCTCCTGTGGGCTGGCAGAGGACGTGGAGCAGCCAACACACAGAACTACTGCTTGTGCATGGCCGAGGGCGGTGGATTTTGTAACATCTGGGCCAGCTCACGTCTGTGAAGAAGGAGCTCGGGTTCTATAGCAGGCACTCCTTCTCGTGCTTCCTCTTCTTCTCTTCTAGGGATGGGGGAGAAGGTCCTTTGAGAATGTCACGTCCTTGTTGGGAGGTTGTCATCACCAGAAACTCATCTGGTTAGCTTCCAGTCTTCTTTCAAATGAGCTCTGGTCTGACCTTGGCCCCCATGCCCAACACCCTGGGGAGTCTGGCTTCTGGAGTCTTAGGCAACTGAGCAACTGTGCCCTCCCTGGTCTGTGAGATCCCTGAGACAAGGATCTTGTCTGCTTTTCTTCCCAGCATTTAGTGCACCGACTGGCCCATAGGAAGCATTCAACATATTTTGATGTTTAAAGGAAAGAGGGAAGGAAGGAAGGAACGAACAAATGGATGGACGGGCAAATGTGGTCCTTTTCTCCAGGATTCTACCAGATCCCCAAAGGCAGTGATGGCATCTCCTGGTCCTGGTGCCTGACACAATCCCTGGTGTGTGAGCACTTAACTTTCAAGTATCACAAAGGACCAAAAATAAACAAATAAACATTAAAAAGACAGACATGTAAATACATGGTCCCTCGCCTCACCGGGCTTTCAGGGAAAGAAGGGAAAGGGATCAAGCACACGAATAGCCATAGTACAGCATGAAAATAAATAGGTGTCCCAAGAAGGCTACAGACCAAGGGGCTTAGGAAGTTCAGGGTCAGGGAAGGCCGCATCCGAGGAAGAGCTGAGAGAGGGGAGCAGCACACGGCAGAGGGAGATGAATGGGAAGAGGTTTTCGGGAAGAGGACCTTGAGCTCTGCAAGTGTTCTGGACTGTATCTGGAGCCGTGTGTCCATTACTGTGCTGGGTTGTTCCTGGTGAAAGTGAGGGGAGGGGGGACCCATCTAGCACCACCCTCTTTCCAAGGCCTTTCTGTTTTACAAAGCTCAAGACAAGGCAGGCAATTTATAAGCCCACAAGGGCCAGAAAGTTACGGTAACCACAAGATGCAGGTCGGCTATAAGACTGTGGACAAAGCATTGTCGCCTGCATGACGAGCAGAGACAGCTGCTTCTCAACGGTTGCCAGTTGTGGTCATGCGTGACTCTGGGCCCTGTGTCATGACGTCTTCTCTTTTTCTTTTCCTCAAGAAAAAAACAGAAGTCTGAATG
The DNA here is from genome assembly GCF_964662115.1 of Mustela nivalis. Lineage (NCBI taxonomy): Eukaryota > Metazoa > Chordata > Mammalia > Carnivora > Mustelidae > Mustela > Mustela nivalis. The sequence goes on from NC_139022.1 coordinate 131,297,321, forward strand.
CTTAAGTGAAATCTTCCAATTTTCAAATGTTGGCGACGAATTCAATTTTTTTTTTTTTTGGTTCCAAAAATACCCTTTGGTCAAACAAAACACACCGTGGATGCCATCCAGACCGCAGGCCCCATTCAGCTACACGCAACCGGTTTGCAACCTCTGGCCCAAATAGATGGACTCATGAAAATTAAAACAGCCGTTTTGCACCCACAAGATTAGCAAATGTTAAGAAATCTGTTCAGATCAAACCTTGCCAAGAAAGTGGAGCAACAGGAACGCTCAGATACAGCTGCTGGGCGTGATGAGTGGAGAAGAAGTGGTGTTAGCTTGGAAAGATAAGGATTTGCATATCCTATTACCTACCAGTTCCACTCCTAAGCACAGGCTCTGGGGAGATGGTTACAAATGCGCACAGAGAAACATATGAGAATTTTGGCTGCTACATTGTTTCTTACGGCAAGAAGTTAGAAACACACCAAATGCCAATTGCTGGGAGAATAAACAAGCCGTGGTACATTTGTAGAGGAGCATGAAAGTAACCTAAGTGCTACCAGTTAACGTGGGTCTGGTGTCTCCAAGGGCTAAGGTCACAAGCCTGCTGAGGGTTTCCATCTCCACAGTGAAACGTTCCTAGATATTATTAACCTTCTGTTAGCAGCATTTTTACTCCTTCAGCAACTCTGAGCATCCACAGGCCTGGCACTCCGCTAGGTGCTGGGGAAGCAGACCCCAACAGAAAGTATCCCTGCCCTTGAGTGTGGTAGAAGACATCAGTCAACAACCAAACAAGCACAGAGAGTTTCGAAGAATGAAAGAGTGGGGCGAGCGCCTGGGTGGCTCAGTGGGTTAAGCCGCTGCCTTCGGCTCAGGTCATGATCTCAGGGTCCTGGGATCGAGTCCCATATCGGGCTCTCTGCTCAGCAGGGAGCCTGCTTCCTCCTCTCTCTCTCTGCCTGCCTGTAATCTCTCTCTGTCAAATAAATAAATAAATCTTAAAAAAAAAAAAAAAAGAAAGAAAGAAAGAGTGGGGCGCTATCAGGAAGTCCTAGGGAAGAGGAAGTTGGTATAAATGGAGGAGGAGAGTAGGATATAGATAGTCACGGATGTCTTTTCTGTAGAAGGTATATTTGAATTGAAACTTGAGAAGTTAGACAGGAAAGGAATGCAGAAAAAAACATACCAGGCCATGGGAACAGCCCTACAAAGGCCCTGAGCCTGGAAATTGCTTAGAGAAGCTCAGTGTGGCCAGAGCATGGTGCACTAACCCTCCAAGCCTTGCTAGCAGCAAGGAATCTTCTGGATTCGTTGTTCTACCCAATTTTCAAGATGGCTGGCTAGCCAGAATGATGTGTGAAATCTACATGACAAGCAAAACTAACTGAATTTAATGCACAGGTTCTGGCTGCATTAACATGGTGTTCTACTATGCTAACTCATCAGCTAGAAAGAAAGGAGAGAATAGGTAGTAGGCTCAAATGTCTCCCTTCCGCCTGCATGAAGGGACCATGGTAAAATTAAGTGTAGATCCCCAGGGAATGAAAGATCATTACTCAAAATAGCTTTAGCTTCTTTTTTAAAAAAGATATTATTTATTTGAGAGAGAGAGAGAAAGCACAGAGGGAGAGGAAGAGGGAGAAGCAGGCTCCCTGTTGAGCAGGGAGCTCAATGAGGGACCCGATCCCATGACCCTGAGATTATGACCTGAGCCAAAGGCTCAACCCACTGAGCCACCCAGGTGCCCCTTGTTTCAGCTTTTTTTTTTTTTTTTAGATTTTTTAAAAGATTTTATTTATTTATTTATTCAATAGACAGAGATCACAAGTAGGCAGAGAAGTAGGCAGAGAGAGGAGGAAGCAGGCTCCCTGCTGAGCAGAAAGCCCAATGCAGGACTTGATCCCAGGACCCTAGGATCATGACCTGAGCCAGAGGCAGAGGCTTTAACCCACTGAGCCACCCAGGAGGCCCTCCTTTCAGCTTTTAAAAGCAAACAAATTCATGTGAGATACTCAGCTCCATGAAAGAAAGGTATTACAACCATTCAGTGGTGGCTCTTCTCATGGTTTCTAATTCACAAATTGTTACATCTGTGTGCATTTCCATTTATCTCAACATGCATACAAACTCAAATAATCTCAGAATCTAATTTAAAAACTTTCTGTCAAAGGGCACGGACGAATGGATAAGGAAGATGTGGTCCATATACATTATGGAGTATTATGCCTCCATCAGAAAGGACGAATACCCAACTTTTGTAGCAACATGGACGGGACTGGGAGAGATTATGCTGAGTGAAATAAGTCAAACAGAGAGAGTCAATTATCATATGGCTTCACTTACTTGTGGAGCATAACAAATAACATGGTGGACATAGGGAGATGGAGAGGAGATGGGAGTTGAGGGAAATTGGAAGTAGAGGTGAACCATGAGAGACTATGGACTCTGAAAAACAATCTGAGGGTTTTGAAGGGGTTGGGATGGGAAGTTGGGGGAGCCAGCTAGTGGGTATTAAGGAGGGCACATATTGCATGGAGCACTGGGTGTGGTGCAAAAATAATGAATACTGTTATGCCAAAAAGAAATTTAAAAATAAAATAAAATAAAAGACAAATTTGTGTGAAAAAGTAAAAATAAATAAATAAACAAACAAACAAATAAATAAATAAAACCTTTCTGTCTTCACTGTTTAATCTGGAGTGTTTGGGCCAAGAAACCTCAACTGAGCACAGCTCATACCCTAAAGTGTGTACATTTTTAAAAATTTCATGTTCTTGGTAATGAGGAATGGGCCAAGGACAGTGGGACTTTGCACAGGCTCCGGGAGGCCTCACAGTACTCACGGCCACCTTTTAAGAACAGGAGTGCAGTGTTTCATCTCAGTAGCGGCTTTCACCCCAAGCTCTCCATAACGAATTTTGCAGTCAGATTCCACAAGACCTATTCAGTGTTTGGCTAAATCTCATAGAACATCTCATTTCCTTTCAATTTTTCATTAGTTTGAATTAAAAGTAAAAAAAAAAAAAAAAGAAAAAAAAAAGAAAGCTAACAAGCATGGCTTGCATGGGTATTTCTAAATTAAAACACAGCCACATTGTCATTCATTTTGTTGTTTACAGACCTGACCTCCACCGCCTTCTCTCCCCACCACCCCACCACCTGGTCTGAAATGCCTCCAGTCTTGCAATGCCCTGTGTGCCCTTGGAGAGGGTGACCTGACCTTGTTCCAGGAGGAAGATGAGGAGAATGGCTTCCTTTCTATGACACAGTTCTCTGGAATTGGTGAATGCTGAGCAGTGAGCATTTGCCTTCTCATCTCATATCTACAGCTCCCATTTCCACAAAATCTAAATGGAACTAGCAAGCAAGGAGAGATGGGGTTCAGGGAGGATGGAGAATGGAAGTGTCCTGGAACTTTGGACAATGAATTATCTCATAAGATCCATACCCAAGACAGGTGTGTCTGTGAGATTTCCCACAGAAAAAAGATAGAAAATACTATGCAGTCTATTTATATGACCTCATTGTATTCACAAAATCTACTGTTTTCTGCTCCCAGATTCCTTTTGGAATTGGAACTCAAATTTTCATTGAGTCTCTAAATACTGTCCATCTTTTGATCTTGTCCCACCTCTCTGACCATGTTCATTCATTCAACAAACTTTTTTTAGCCCCTCCTAAAAGTGCCAGGGGTTATTCTAGGCACAGGATTATTTTGATGGGTAAGTTACTGTTGGCGATCACTCACTCCTACCCACATCTCTGTAAGAAGGTTACATGTTCACCTAGCGCCATATAACTTGCTGTACTTTCTGGAGGATACTTTGGGCTTGGCCATGGGTCAAGCTCTGGCTAGTGGAAAGAGAGCAGGCATGATACACACCATGTCCAGGCAGAAGCTTTTAGAGGCATCACCACTTCCTGCAGACCTCTTGCTTCTCCTTTTTTCCCTGAAAACAGCATGTCCCAGACAGAGGTGGTTCTTTCCACTAAATCCTGGAATGTGAAGACATATGAAGCAGATGGCTGGCTGGAACAGAGCCACTGCTGACCTACAGTGGAACACGTATGTTATTAAGAGTGAAAAAAAAAGTGTCCATTGCTGACAGCCACTGGGATTATGAGGTAGTCACTATAGCAAGCTGATGGATGCACTTATCAATGCAGCAAAAGCAGATTTGACCCTTGCTCATGTGGATCTAATAGTCTAATCAGGGAAGTCAGTCAGTAAGCATATGAACCGGCTGATAGTCATGTAAGTATCAAATAACATCCCTTCATTCTGCAGTAAGTCCTTTTACTTATCCAGCCAAATGTAGCCCTTGCCCCCCGCCCCCCATTCTTGCCATATTCTCTTCCTTGACAACTCCATCTACTCCCATAGCTTCATATCTCTTCGAATGATCCTTTAATCTATTTTCCTAGTCTGGCCCTCACTTACAAGTACTAGACCTGTATTCCCAGTAGATAGCTGGATATCATGCCTACAGGATCCATTTGTGTACCTAAACTCAGCATGACTGGAACCAAATGCATTGATTATTTCTCATGGTTTCTGTGGGTCAGGAATTCAGGAAAGGCTGAATTCATCTGGGTGGCTCTCAATGGTGCTGGAACAATGAGGGGCTGCCTCAGTTGGATCTATTCAAGTGTTTCCTCCTTCTCCTTGAGTGTGATCTGAGGGTCTCTCTTTGTGCTCTTTCCATGGGGGCAAGTTTGGGCTTCCTTACAGCATGGCAGCCTCTGGGTAGTCAGGCTATTTACACAGTAACTAAAGATAACAAGGATCAAGTTATTCCTGGCAGCAAGACAGAATTTGAATCACTTTTTGGGAATTGCTGCCATATTCTCTTGGTTGCAAACAAATGATAAGCCCGCTCAGGTTTGCGAGTAGGGGAATTAGACTTTATTTCCTTCTGTGGTGGGGAAGAAGATAATGTGGGGACCATATTTGAAAACAGAATTTGCTACTTCGTCCCCAGATGCTCTTCTTGACTTCTTGCCTGTGCTGGTACCAAATCCTGCCATTTTACCTCCACAACTGCCCTCTGCTTTCTAGTCTCAGAAAGCTCTCCTCAGGATCAGGTTCAAACAACTTCCAGTGAGAGTTAATAGTGACATGGCTCTCTATTCCAATGTCTCTTCTTTCCTCTCCCTTGTGACACAATATCTGTTTCTTAAGTGCCATGCTAGTCATGTCACACATCTGTGGAGTGAACAGTACACAGTAGGTTTTCCTGACTCTTGGGTTTTACTGAACATCTTTGAGGCCCTCCCTTGTCTGTTGAGTTAGATACAAAGCCCTTGCTCTGATACTGAAAGCCTTCCATAATATTCATTAATTTATTCAACCAATATTGATTGGGTATCCACTCTAGACCAGACACTGTGCTAGGAGCTGGACGAGGGGGATGGGTGGGTGGGGTGGGGGAATCAAGGCTGAGATGAACTGCTCCCTGCCTTCATGGAGCTTCTATGAGTATAAATATTCAGTCATTCATTCAAAAAGTTTCATGTGTTGAACATGCAACTATTCCCCGGATATGGCCCTAATCCTTCCCGAGTGGGGCAATGTTTATGTAAGAGTAATATGACCACATTTTATGTCATTTGGCACGAAGAATTAAATTGAATTTCCTTGAAAAACATGTTCTGAATGACCTGGAATATCTATTTATTTCCTTTTTCTGTCCAGAAAATTTTCATTTTTACATTTTAGCATATGTCGGGCTACTTGTCTGGAATTCTTCTCATTTCTCCCCAATCTTCAAACTCTAGCTCAGACCCTATATACTATAAGGGATGTCTTATCTGCTGTCCAATTAAGTGTGTATTCTTCCTCTCTTGGCCCTCCACAGCATTCTGTTTACGCCTCCCTTAGGCCACTTCTTATGTTCTGCTTTATATGATAGATAATTATGTGTGAGTCTTGGTGCCCCTGCTAGACTGTTAAGCCCTTGAAGGCAGGGAAGGGGTCCGTCTTGTCTGTATTGGTTTGATACATACTGTAGATACTCAATATTTACTGAATTAATAGATAGGCTGGGAACGAACTTGAGAAAGTACAAATCTATTGCCTTGTTTTGAGGCAAGGAGTATTAGCAGAATCATTTGGTTCAAAGTCCTGGAAATCCAATTTAAACTGCCTTTAGTGAAAATTAGAAGTATTGGCTGATGTAACTGAGAAGTCCATGGATTGTTCCATGCTACTGAGAACCCCTCCCTCTCTCTGTTGGTTCTGCTTGCCGCTGGTGGGGCCTTGTTCTCGGACAAGTTCTCCAGTTGCTCACAAGGCTTATATCCTATTAGCTTAGCAGCTCACTAGGAAAGAGAATAATGTTTTGCTAAATTCCAGGATTAAGTGTCATTGGCTCAGCTGAGGTCACAGGCTCCAGCCTGGAGCGATCACTGTGGCCCAGGGCTGTGGTCTTCTGTGTCACCACATCCTTGAGGTGACAGGGGACTGTCAAGGCTCTGGAGCAGAGACAGGATGAATTGTCTAGCAATGTTGTGAGAAAAACCATCTGATGGGAATGTGAATTGGTGACAATGACAGATAAAAGAGAGTCCAAAAATGACATTTGGACTCCAAGCCTGGGACCTCAATTCCATTTTGAAGAAAAGACCAGCCAAGGCCGAGGGGCAGGAAGCATCTGAACAGACCTAAACCAAAAGGTCCCCGGCAGCCGATGGGCAGGACTTATCCTCCGGCCCACACAGCAGCCAGGGAATCAGAGACAGGCAACAAAACAGGAGTCAGGAAACTTGAGTTCTCTCCCGGGTTCTGCCACAAACTTCCTTCATGATCTTGAACAAATCACTTAACCTTTGTGGACCTCAGTCCTCATTTCTAAAATAAGCTGGGAGGACTATGTGGTGGTCACTGACTTCCTTTTCCGCTCTGGCATTCTGCACTGCTATTTCTGGAGATGAGTATAACTGATCCATCCTTCATAATAGCTCTGGAATTCACTTTTCCCTGCCTCGTGGCCTTGGTCTTCATAGAGCCATTAAGGCCGTGACTCCTTCCACTTACTAGCTATGGGATCTCAGGCCCATCACCTAATCTTTCTTTGCCTCCAGGTTCCTCATCTATTAAATGGGGATAATAACAGTTCTTATCTCTTTAGGTTGTTGTGAGGATTAAATTAAATGAATATATAAAAAATGCTTAGGACAAAGTGAGGCAAATTATAAGTGCAACATAACTGTTGGCTATTATCAAAATTATTCATTGTGTTGTTTTTTGACTTCACTCAGGATAAGGAGCCCTAACAGCTAGGACATGGGAAGGTGGGCACTGTCTGATAATTACAGTCCCTTTGACCATGTGAGTAAATCAGGAGTAGCCAGGATGACAATCTCCATTGGGCTTGAAGAAGTAAAGCATTGCATTAAGGATGTGGTGGCCATATTTTCAGAACCCCAAATTAGACTCTATGATTTTACAAGTGTGATTACACTTATTAGGCAAGTGGGAAAGATCATTTGAAATAAAAATTATCCTGCATTCTTGTAGTCACTAAGGGGAGATTCCATTTGCCTGAATCCATGTCCTGTCCTTCCGACAAACACTTTAAGAAATGTCACTTGCATCAGACCCGGACCCAGTCATACTGTGCCCTTGGTCCCTGAAAACTGCTTTCTAGATGCCTCAGGGACAGAACAGCACTTATGGGCATAAATCATGCACACACACACATTCACACAGACACACACTCCTCCTTTCTTCCCTAAAAGCTGAAGTCCCACCCATTTCAGGCTCCTCCAGCAAATTCCAGATGAGTCATTTTCCAAAATCTCCCTTGTCAGTACTGCCTCTTAGTGCCAACTTCTTCTGTGCAGAAAATAAAATAGAAATAAAATAAAATAAGACATGAAATTGATGGGTCCTGCAGGCTTCTAAAAACAACTCCATTTCACTTACAATGGTTCTTGAGAATAGCTTCCAATACCCAGGCTCTCATGGCGGTGCCCTCTACTCCAAAGCTGTCTTAGGGCGGAGGCAGAGGACAAGAGACCCCGACTGGTCCTGAATTCTGGGGGTCTTGGTCAGAATGGCAGCTCACATCTGTGTTTATGCTTCCAGGGGCTTTCACGTCACTACTATACCCATTTCTCACAGGAACCTGTGCAGGCATACTATCCTTATAGACTTTTCACAGGCAAGGCACCTGAGGCTCAGAAAAAGGAAAGACTTAACCAAAAAAGAAAAAAGAAAAAACAAAAACAAGTTTATGTTTCAGCTGGACCAAAATCTGTGTCTCCTTGGACTTCTACCTCAATGATTTTCTCAAGAATAACAAGTAAGATTTTCCTCATGTGCCATTTCTAATCTATTGGTGGTGGCTTCCCAGAGTTGTAGCACTGAAAAGGATTCCAAGGTCATGGATAGGCTGTGCTTGATTAGCGATGTCTGACATGGCAGGATAAACAAGTGGGAGCAAATGTGTCAGACATTTGCAATCTTGTGCTATGTCGTGATATACTATGCTCTTAAACTTATCCCAGTAATTCAGCAGTCTATGGGCTGTGATATCTCAGAAGTCTCTCTTTTCATTGCAAGTAAGCTTAAATGCACTGAAGCCAAAAAAGGAAAATTTATTATAAGAACAAAGAAGTGTCTTTTACAACCCAATGACCAGAAATGCTGACAGGCCTATCCATGGACTAAAAGCAAGAACTGCACTGTTATTAGGAACCCAGGTATATTGTCCCTGATCTTTCTCTAATTCTCTCCCTCTAACTCTTTCTAGCTCCTTATCTATCTCCACCCCCACTCCTTCTCCTTATTCTGCCTCTTCTCTATTAAGAGTATCATTTTCCAATAGAAAGGCAATGCAAGTCACAAATATAATTTTTAAAATGTTAGTAGATACATTTTAAAAAGGAACAATTAGTTTAAATGTATACCTTTAACCAATATAGTCAAGACATCATTTAATGTGTTACCAATATAAAAAATTTTAATGAGATACTTTGAATTTTTTTCTTCACGCTAAATCTTTAAAATCTAATGTGTGGTTGACATTTACAGAACATTTCAGTGTGGATTGGCTACATTTCACATGACCAGTGTTTAGTGGCTACTGGATAGCAAAGGTCCAAAGTTCATATTTCTTTGACTCTAGCAACCAGCTGGGAATGGCTAGCATCTCTGAATATCCATTTTAGCTTTCAGGACAGAGAATCTATTTGGCCCTCATTGAGTCAAGTGTCCAAATCTCATCCAATTAGCCTTGGCCAGGAAGGGAAGGATCCTATCCTATAAATATGGTGGTCAAAGACGAGGGCAATTTTCAGAGAGGAGGATGAAGGTCTGATCCGGGCCTAAAGGATATGTAATACCATGTTTACAGGAAACTGTTTAGGAAGAAACATCCTGTGTCACCAGAATTCTCTGGAAGATTCCAGAAGTTCTCAAAAATCTTGCATTTGGGGGGTAGAAGACAGACATGCTCCTCAAGATAAGAACAACCCAAGAAGAAGAGTGGGCTGCAACCCTGGGGAAATCAACTAAGTATGCATTCCCAGGTCAAATGTGACCCAGGGCTGCCTAGAGAGAAGACGGCGTCATGCCACACAAACTCCACACTGGATCAGAAGTCTAAGGCAGAGGCTGGGAAACAGGCATTATTATGATCACTTCCTCAAGTTCAGGACTCAACTTCAAGAATGAAATTAATCCAGGAAAGACAATCCCATGCAGCTTGGGAATCTGCCCTGGCCCTCTGGCCCCCCAGGCCTCAGGATAGAACATTTGTCATGCCATTTGCCAACACCGAGAACTCCCCTCTATACAGACGCCTTTCAGTTACACAAACAATTTTTGTGGGAACATCCAGTAATCTCTGGTTTTGTTTATGGAAGCTCTTCAATATGAAGAAGGCTTAAGTCCTTGATGAGAGCAGAGCAAACAGCTGTTCTTTCTCTCCTCGGGATACTGGGCCTCTGAAAGAGCGCACGCCCATTCTTTAGTCAGCTACACTCATTTTAGGAGTTGACTGTGTTTGCTGTTTGTCACAGGTCCTCACCCTCATGTAGCCCCTCAGGTAATAACAGGGATAGAGAAAGAGAGCCTCCACCACCCACTGCTCTAAGGAGAGCAAATGATGGGGACAAGGTGGAAAGGTAATAAGCTGAGATTCCTAAGGAACTCTTTCTTGGCTGAGGCCAAGCCATAGTATCAGTGGTTTTCAACGTGTAGGATTATGACTTTCTGCCACTTCCGTGCTTCCTAAGGCTTCTCACTTTTCTTAGGATAAAATCCAAAGTTGTCATTGTGTCTTTCACGACTTGATCTGATCTGGCCCCTGTCTACCTCTCTGACACCATCATGTAGCTCATTTTAGTCCAACACAGGTCTCCTTTCTGTTTCTTGAACATGGAGGTCCCTGAGAACCTCCTCTTCCTTAGCTCTTCACATGGCCAGGTCACTGTCATGGTTCAAGAGTCAACTCAAAATGTCCGTTCTTCACAGAGGCCTCCCCAGGCCTCACGCATAAAGTAGTCCCTTACTCCTCCCTGAAAACCATTCATCAATCCATCACTTACTTCATAAGATTCTCCCCAGTTTGAAATGATGTTAATTTATTCACCTTTATCTTCTCCACTGGAATAGATGTAAGCATCTTCAGGGTAAAGACGCATCTAGCTTATTAACTGTTGACCCCCAGGGCCCAAGACAGTGGTCAGCACACAGTAGGATTTTAAGAATATTTGTTCAGGGGCGCCTGGGTGGCTCAGTGGCTTAAACCTCTGCCTTCGGCTCAGGTCATGATCTCAGGGTCCTGGGATCAAGCCCCGCATCGGGCTCTCTGCTCAGCAGGGTGCCTGCTTCTTCCTCTCTCTTTCTCTGCCTGCCTCTCTGCCTACTTGCGATCTCTCTCTGTCAGATAAATAAATAAAATCTTAAAAAAAAAAAAGTGTTTGTTCAATAAATGGACTCCCTATCTGGGAATGCCTCAGACTCACTAAATCATACCTTTTGAGAGCAATGCCTGGAAGAAGCAATTTTCACAAGGGCCTTAGATGACTTGTATATACTCTGGGATTTGAGAAAAACGGTGTTGATTTTACCTGCCTAGTCAACAGCCCATCTTTCCTTCTTATCTTCAACCTAAAGGTACTGTACTGCCTGATCCTAGGGGCAAATTCGAGGATAGTTAAGTCTCGTCCAACTTGGCGGCTCAGTCAGTCTTTCTTGCAACTACCCTTGAACAATAATGCATTTGGTGTGGGGGATGATGAGCTCAATGCGGACAAGAGACAGGTGGGTCTTCATTGTCTATCTCTGCACTAAGCAGAGTGCCTGGCATATAGAGGGCCTGCAATAAATATTTGTTAAATCAAAGAATAAACAAAGTTATGAGCACCAGGCAACGTGCTAGACACCAAATACGACAGATCTACATATAACTACAAGTTGCTCCAAGTCTGGAGGGAAGACAAAAATGAAAACTTATAATTAGAATAGAAACTGTGCATAAAGGTACTGTGGCCTTCTCAGTGACCATAAGGTCTGAGCTACACTGGTTTATTTTTTTGTTTGTTTGTTTTTTTATTTATCAGAGAGAGAGGGGGAGAGAGAGCGAGCACAGGCAGACAGAATGGCAGGCAGAGGCAGAGGGAGAAGCAGGCTCCCTGCTGAGCAAGGAGCCCGATGTGGGACTCGATCCCAGGATGCTGGGATCATGACCTGAGCCGAAGGCAGCTGCTTAACCTACTGAGCCACCCAGGCGTACCTTTTTTGTTGGTTTTTTTGTTTTTTTGTTTGTTTGTTTTTAAAGATTTTATTTATTTATTTGACAGACAGAGATCACAAGTAGGCAGAGAGGCAGGCAGAGAGAGAGGAGGAAGCAGGCACCCTGCTGAGCAGAGAGCCCGATTCAGGGCTCGATCCCAGGACCCCGGGATCATGACCTGAGCCGAAGGCAGAGGCTTAACACACTGAGCCACCCAGGCGCCCCTGAGCTACACTGTTTTATTTCTTCTGCATGCCCTCCCATGTCAGTTATCTGAAGTAAAATACTTCAGTTTTCTGAAGAGATTGTGGTCTGCTTCTTGGCTTCATTTTCCACCAACTGGAAAATTAAGGGAACCTCTCTAGGCCTTGATTTCTACCGCTTGTACCAACTTCATAGTGTTTAGGGGAGAATTAGATAAATTAACATCCATGAAAGGCTTAGCCCAATGCCTGAGACACAGCAAGTACTCAGAGCCTGTCAGCTATTATTATCAGGTATTTTTAACTCTCTCTAAACCCTGTACCCAGCCCCGCTTCAGGCACATGGGGAAAAACGCATTTTTACAAATTCATTTACCAGTAGCTAAAGCAAAGGGGAGTATCAGTCCCAGCCTCTGCCCAAGTTAATACAAATCCCAGGTTAGTGGAGTCTGAAATTAATTGGCTTTCTTCTCCTTGTAACATTGTAATTTAGAAGGAGCCTTTTCTCTACATAGGAGATGATTTCACTGTTACATTTCACAGAATCAGTATACTCCTGTTTCCAAAGAAAAATTCTATTACATTGAAATCGCATGTTCAAACCAAAACCTTGTGTTAAATCAAATTTTGATTTCAGTAAAAAAGAAATCTCAAAAAGCTACATTATTGCCCATGCCTTGGAGAGGCTTCGAATTCCTTGAAATGTGGAGATAGTGGGTTTTTTTTTAAGAGCTCTCCATTAGCGGGTCAGTTCCCAGACAACAGGGTCTGGGTTTTGTGGTTGCGGAAACCACATGTCCCAGCTTGCCAGGGATGGTCCCACTTTATACCCATCCTTACTGTTTAATAACAGCACTTTCTTGCACTCTCAAAATTGTTCCAGTGTGGGTGACACTTACAGAGTTACTCTAGTCAGGTCTCCTCATGTTTCCTCAGTGGAAAACTCAAGGTCCAATATGGACAAACCATGATGAAACCAACATTTGCAAAGCCCTTGCTATGTGCTGGGCCCGTCTCTTCAGTCACCACACATCTCATTCACTGCTCCCAACAGGGCTCAGATAAGACTTCCAGAAGACTCCAACACAAAGAAGATTACAGTGGACCCCCTCGACTATATTCAACATAAAAACAACTACGTGCGGTAAATCAAATAAAGAAGGCTGTTTGCATTTCGAAATTAAAATAGCTTCCTTCTAGATGTATCATTGCAAAATTTGGAATTCATTAATAAAAGCTGAACTTTTCACATTTTGTTTTTATCCTGGCTAGCACCTTAAGCACATACTCAGGCTGCCTGAGCTCACATATCTAGAACTGCTCATGATAACCCAGCAAAGTAGGTGTTATTGCCCCCATTTTACAGATTAGACCCTTAAGATTTGGAGAAATCACCCCACTGTCACACCCTGGATTTCCTGGATTCTACAACACCATGTTTATTCTCCCTCACATTTGAACATGGAATAAAGGTGATCTCACTGATGTATGCTTTTCATTCAGGATCATCCCCTGGCCTGTTTTTATCACTTTAATGTGGTATCTTACACCTGATGGCTTCTTAGGGTCCTGGATACATGGTGAATGGTGGAGCTGATGCCTCAGGTCTGTTCTGTCTTGGTTCCTTACCCTAACCACTTTGCCACACTGCACTCAGGAATGCTTATTAAATATCATTACATGTGAAGAGAAAAACTATTAGCAATACCTCACTGGTTATGCACGGTAGTCCAACAGGTAGAAGACTCCCCACCTCCACAGTTTCCAGCTTCTGACTTCTTTCCAGTGGTCTGTGTAACCAGTGGGGGTGAGAGTGAGGGGGTTGAGGGAGCAATGGTAACAGTACCAAGAGCTGAGGAGAGGGGTTTAGAGAAAGCAGGGCATGAGGGCAAGCATCCCCAAAGAAAGGGCTCTCTGATCCACATTTTGCAGGGTACAGACACTGCAAATTCTTAGCAGAGACTTGACCCTGGTAAATCTGTAAAATGGTTATGATAAGAGTTTCATTGTGAGCAGTAAAGGAATAACCATAAGCCCTCAAGAAGTGTTATCCAGGAGCCTGGGTGGCTCAGTGGGTTAAGCCTCTGCCTTTGGCTCCAGTCGTGATCTCAGGGTCCTGGGATCGAGCCCTACATAGGACTCTCTGCTCAGCAGGCAGCCTGCTTCCCCCTCTCTCTGCCTACTTGTGATCTCTCTCTCTCTGTCAAATAAATAAATAAAATCTTAAAAAAAAAAAAAAGAAGAAGAAGAAATGTTATCCATTACTGCTGGTCATCCCTTCAGCCTCATGTGGCCACCTCCCCATAACACGCACATACATACACAGACATACGTTTTCCAGCCAGATTAGATTTCCTCCGTTTATTCCAACAAGCCAAGCTCTTTACATCTTCAGAATTTAATACATGCTGTTCCTTCTTCCTGGAATGCTCTTCCTCCCCTCTTCGAAGGGCCAGTCCATGCTCATGTTTTAAGACTTACCATAATTATTAGTTCCTCAAAGTGATCTGTCTTGACTCTCTTCAAATATAGTCTCGCTCTGCCCCTTTCTATTATATTTCTCTGCTTTATTCCTTCCTAGCCTTCATCTGAATCTAAAATGGCGTTACTTATTCATTTTGTAGTCTATATACACTTATCACTGCTCTCACCCCTCCCAGGAACGTTAAATGTCTTACTATTCTTGCATCTCTACACCTAGCACAGTGCCTGGCATGATGGATGTTCAATAAATATTTGTTGAATTGCATTCCCCGAACTCAATAAATGAAAACTTCAGATTCTAAATCCAGGTCAGGTTACAGCCAGAGGCCCCACATAGAAAGGAAAATGGTTTGCTGTACAAATGGTTTTCTTCCCCACAGGAACCTCGGTCATGGTCAAGGGCTCTGAGCCTATGGCTCAGCATTCCTCCCAGGCACCCCTTCCCATTTATCTCCCAGCGTGCGTGTTCTGTTAGTAAAGTTACTGCCATATTTGATGATCCGAGTCCCTTTCTGACACTTGGCAGAGGAAAAAGGGTCCTCCAATATACATGTGCTTAGGAAGTATTGAAAGCTGCCTCACATAACTCTCATTACCTGTGCTATTTGGGGGGCAACAGTTTTCTGGGAGATATCACCGCACAGCTTCCTGAATCAAACATATTTAAGCCAGATGCCTGTGGGATCTGGATGACTCAGCCTAGCTTGAGGACTTTCCTGTCCTTGACAGAGACAGAGTGCAGGGTTCTGAATTTCTGTGTGCCTACGAGTCACCTACAGGTCGTAGGTAAAAATGTGCATTCCCAGCATCCCGCCTAAGAGTCTGAATGGGTGGAAACTTCGTCACAGGAGTATCTTTTATAACTGCAGACATGGTAGTTGCTGTTTGCAAGCAGCTTTACAGACATTATTTGGTTTAATACAACCAACGGTCCTATGATGTAGGCTTTCTCCCTCTTTCTAGATAAAGAACCTGGCGCTGTGAGAAATTAAGTGCTTTTCCCATGGTCATGCAGCTCATTAATGGGACTAAGAAGCCTCCAAATGTAGTCTGTGGACCAGCAGCTTCAGCTTCAGCTTCAGCTTTCTAACCTGGACGATGGTTAGAAATGCAGACTCTATGGTCCTATTGCAGACCTAACTTTGAGTTTGCATCTTTAACAAGATCCTCCACTCCAACTAATGGCCCATTCAAGTGTGAGAACCCAGCTCTGGTTTATCTGACTTGAAGCTGGCATCTGATTAAGAGCTTGGGAGTTGGAGTCACAGACCTGAATTCAGACCCAGTTTTTCTGCTCATTAGCTGTATAACTTTGGGAAACCTAGGTTTCTTTCTATACAAGACAGCCCACCTCACAGAAACCCTCTCCAAGGTGGTCGTGATGAAAATAAGATAATGTTGTTACAGCTCATTATTATGTTAAGCACCAACACACACTTTTACAGTCATGTTTGGTATTTCAATGAGCTTGAAGATGTTTTAATTGTCTGAAAGCCCCCTGAGGACAAGCGACTCTTCCTTGAACTCCTTTATCATCCCACAATTCCTAACTGGATTTACTCATGAGCCCTTGCTCAGTGATAGAGATCAGCCCCGGTCATTGTTACTATGTTTACATACCCAGGGAGGGAAGAAACTCTTCTTCAAGGCATAGTTTCCCTGACCCATCCCTCACCCTGTTTCTCCTTTTACAGAGAGAAGGCAGAAATGTACAGAGGAACGTCTACCAACTGCAGCAGATGAACTTGACTTTAGAGAAGAGTTACCTTGAAGAAGAATAGAACTGGACATCACCAGCAGATTTCTCCCATCATGGTTTGGGGCCTTGGGCAGGTCACTTAGGCTCCCTTGGTATCTACTTCCTCTCCCCGTAAAACAAGCAAGATGCTTGCCAAGACCTCCCGCTGCTCTTGCCAGTACTAACATTCTAATTCTTTGAGTGACTCAGTGACTCTCAAATCGCCTACCCACCCCTCCTCAGCTTTGCTGGGAGACACTGATGGGGAGTGACGAGGGTCCCATTAAGTGGGAGATGTGTAGAATGGATTAAATAGAGCATCTATAAAACCAGTAGAGCTATAGTACATGAGCCACCCACTGGTCTCGTGCCTGCGCCCGTGACTTTCACAGCAACCCTGGAAGGTGGGTATTACTGCTCTGATTCTAAGATGAAGAAGTTAAGTCTCAAGAGAGTGTAAGCTATGGGCCCAAGGTCACTCAACAGCACGTGTGGGATTTGAACCCAGGTTTTTTTTGTATGCAGGGGTGGGGGGTTGTGATTTGGTATATATTATTAAGTTAAAAAAGCAAAATGGCTAATAATGTGTACAATATACAACAATTTATCTAAGAAAGGGGAGATGTGGATATAACTTAGACACAGGAGACATTATCTGTCAACCTGAAAATAAAGAGCCAACAGTGAGAGGCATTGAATGTTTATTTGGAATCAAAAGGTTGCCACTGGAGGGGGTACTGGAACCCCAAGTCTACAATTGCCAAACTATGGAAAAAGCCAAGATATCCACCGGCAGATGAATGGATAAAGAAGATGTCGTGTACATACACTATGGAATATTTCCCAGCCATCATCTTGCCATTTTCAATGACACGGATGGAACTGGAGGGTATTTTACGCTAAAAGAAATAAATTAGTCAGACAAATACCGTATTTGCTCCTATGTGGAATTTTAAGAAACAGAACAGATGAACATAGAGGAAGGGAAGGACACATAAAATAAGCAAAAAGAGAGAGAGGCAAACCACAAGAGACTCTTAACTATAGGAAACAAACAGGGGGTTTCTGGAGGGGAGGTGGGTGTGCGGATGGGGTGATGGGCATTAAGGAGGGCACTTGAAGTTATGTGCACTGGGTGTTGTACGCAACTGATGAATCACTGAATTCTACCTCTGAAGCTGATAATACAGTATGTGTTAATTAAACTGAATTTGAACTTTTCAAAAAGATTGCTATTCAGAGAGCACAGATTCCAGCACTGTCCCCTACCTGCAGGGCGAAGACGAGGAGTTTCTATGAGAAAGAGGAAGGGGGCAACCACATGACTCGGATAAAAGAGAAACAAATTTCCCACGGATACTGACAGGCCGCTTACACTCTGCTGGACTCTTCTTTTAGGGTTAACCCATGAAACTGCTCCTGGTATCTGTTAGCTAGCTATCCTGTCTTCAGAAACTCTGTAGTTGGTCTACCCTTGTCCTGTTGACTTTACAAACAACTCTGTAAAACACTCGCTGCTTCTGAGCCGGCCCAAAGGCCCTTTTGCTCAGTTCAGAGTCCATTAGCCATTTGTTCTAGCAAGGAAAAGGGAGCTTTTCTCAGAAGGGAGTCTGTCATGTCCAGAAGCTTAATGGAACCCCACATATCTATAACCATATCCATATCTGAGCAGTAGAAAGAGCAACTGTAAACATTTCTAAGTGGTTTCTTACAGGAAGAGAGAAGGGATTGGGTGAAGGTGGTGGAGAATTATTTTTCATATACCTTGTTTTAAAAAGCACTCCTGGGGCGCCTGGGTGGCTCAGTGGATTAAGCCTCTGCCTTCGGCTTGGGTCATGATCTCAGGGTTGAGCCCCACATCGGGCTCTCAGCTCAGCGGGGAGCCTGCCTCCCCACCCCACCCCCGCCTGCCTCTCTGCCTACTTGTGATCACTGTCAAATAAATAAATTAAAATCTTTAAAATAAAATTAAAAAATAAAAATAAAAAGCACTCCCTAAACATTCCAAGGGAAAATGAAGTGAAGGAATTGAAATGTGTCACCAGTCGTTGGCATAAGCAAAGTGTCTTTAAAGCACAATTACTGAGCCACACACTGGCAAAGACAGATCCTAAGGACAGAGGAGCTGGTGAAACCAAATGTTTGCCAGTTGGGTTGGTAGCAGTAGTGTTGGTAATGTTATTCCAGGTTGTCCACGTAAGTGTGGGATAAATCAAATGACTAATACTGCGAGTATCATGGAAAAGCCGGCTCTCCCACATGGGAGAAGGGGAACAGAGGTGTGAGACAGATGGCGGGGAGCACAGAGCCTGCGAGGGTGAATCCGAATACAAGCCGTCTGCGTGAGACGCCGCCGCATGACACATCTCTCCTGCTTCCCTCCGCAGAAGAGGCCCGAATAACAATCCAGAAGCAGCGAGCCCCATCTCTCCTGCTTCCCTCCGCAGAAGAGGCCCGAATAACAATCCAGAAGCAGCGAGCCCCGCTGGGTCTAGATTGTTATCTCTAAACTCCATTTCTCACTGAAAGAAACCAGGGCTCCTCAGAGGAATGACTGATTTCATGTCCGGGCAGAAAATGTACAAAATGAACCTGGAAAATTCGTCATACCAGGAAGCAAAGAAGCTATCAAAGATTACTAGGATGGTGTCAAAAGGACCCAGGGGCTGACTTGTAGAGGCTCCCATCCACCAAAGATGGAGTAATTTGAGCACCGAACCTACAAATCACATCTAGTATATTTCAATTCATGTTATTCAAAAACACTAATTAATCATCTTGAGAGGTTGCTGTGGAATCAACATATTATTTACAAAACTGGAAAATAAAGGGAAAGAATGAAGCATTAATTTTATTTTTCTATAAGAACTAGGCCTTGGCATAACCAAATAGTGGATGTAGGAAAGTTTCTCTGCATAGCGGTATTTTTAAAAAAAAATGAAAGATGGAACCCAGAATTAGCCCATCATCCTTTTGCGATAGGAATCAATGGATCTTAGCGATGATCAATGACTACTCACATTGTGGAGACGATCAGACACCGCGTACCTCCTGACAGAAGAACAAAGTACCATCAGCAAAGCAGGCTTGCAAAAAATAGTTGGGAGCTTAATCAAAATTCAACATCCAACTACCAAATTACAGTAAACACAAGGGATGGGGGTATCTGTTCAGTGTCACCACAGAGATGGCATCGGTAAGATGGAGGGGCGAGGGAGCCTACAGGACAATCCACCCAGTTTCACAAAATTGGCTCGCCATCAGCCCTGCGGGGATATACTTCATTCTTTACACCCAGAGATAGCAGACTAAGTTTGGGCTGTCACGTTCAAGGTGTTTCTATGTATAAGTACAGCCATCCATTATCTCATACTGCTTCTAGAAGACTCAGGTCTACACTTTTCTGTGTTGCGATACATATTTTTTTTTTAATCATAGATCTATTTTTCCTTTTGTATTTCTATTCCAGAATTCCAGATGGGCATTATGACGTCTTTGAAAATTATGTGTCTGCGTGTTTATGATGTTTGAACTTGGTGTCACCATAATAAAGGGGTGAGAGGTATTTGGTGTGAAAGGTGGTTCTGAAGCTGGTTGGGTTGAGAGCGTGGCTGTGTCAGAATTTGAGTTCCTCATGCTCTCTGGGTCTCCCATTCTAGATCCCTCCCTACCACAGGTATAACGTCAGCACCCCCCCCCCCCCACTGGTGGGCTGTGGGGATTAAATGCTGGCAGTCGGCTTAATGAATTCAGTTATTGTGAGGAGGAGGATTATAATTATTACTATTATAACTAATTACATAAAATTTCTCTTCATAACTTTGTCTGATTGAAGCTGGGCCTCTGTGACCTGACCCTACCCACATCATACCACCACGACCTTGTTGTCCAACCTAACGTGACAACTTCCCGTCTCCTGAGTGGTCTCTGCATTTCGCAGACCTGGCCATATGCGTGCCGTTCACTCTGCCTAGAAGGCTCCATCTGTGCCCCCAGCCCTTCCCACTCTTCTTCCCTTAAGACTCAGTTCTGCTAGCTCTTCTTCCAGAAAGGCCCACGTCCGCCAACCAATCTTATGTCCCTCTCTCCTTTATGTTCCAAATGCCGAATTTCCTGTCCCTCTCAGAGCCAAATCATAATTAGTCGTCATTTTATCTATGTCCCGTATGAGGCTGAAAATCCCCTGAGATCACAGAGAGCTTCTTGTGTCTTTGAATTCTGGTACATGAGTTGGTGTCCAATAAATGTTGTTGATTAACTGAATAAATGAGTAAGTGAGTGACGTGACCTCTTTCCTAGAAACTCTTCATAGGCCTGGTAATTCGCAGAGCCAGGCCCGAAATGTAGGTCTTAAAATATCCAATCCAGGGAGCCTTCTTGTAGTTACACAGCTCACCACAGTGGTTTGGCCCGGTCAACAGAGCAGAACAAATATTCTCCTTTCTGGAAAGTTTTACTTCCAGTTCCAGGATTCCCAATGATCTTGGACAAAGTGCTACCTTCAAAATGATGAGGAAGAGTGTGAACATAAAAAAGGAATAGGTAGGTTTCAGGAAGCATGAGGGCTCTAAGGAACCGAACATCCCCTTGGACTCTTATATGCCTATCAGCTGTTGAGATTTTCTCCTGAGGGTCTGCCCTGGTGAGGATCCTGCCAGCCCCACCTCAGTCTCATAGTCCAGACAATTCTGCCTTTCCAGGATGGACCATAAAGGCACCCACTTAAAAATTCTGTCGTGACAACCACCATATATTACCAGGTACAAGCAGGACTGGGGGAAACACCAAATTTTTTGCTTTCCTCAGATCTGTGGCTGTTAGATGGTGGGTCAGTGGCAACCAACTCCTTAGGGAAGACGTCTTCACTTCGGGGTCCCAAACTTGGTGACCACTGGCGGAGTGGACTTGGCTACCGGCTTCCCCAGATCCAGACACTCCACTGAAAAGTTCCTATTCTGGTGTGTCTGGAACCTGCTTTCTACTCCTTCCGTGCTTCCTTCCTGAGGAAGTAGAAAGAGTACGCATGGGTGAGAACCCCGCTCTAGACTTGGCTCTGCCATTGCCCGCGTGTGTAGCCTTGGGGAAGTCAAGCAACCGCCCCAGGGCTCTGGTTATTGAATTTGGAAAAGACTGGATTCAAATTTATCTCTAAGATTGCTTCTAGTTCTAAGTACTCTACAAACTCACTACGTAAAGTGTGGTCCGCAGGCCAGCAGCGTGAGCCTCACCTGGGAGATGGTAGAGATGCAGAGTCTCCCTCCGGCCCCACCCAGACCCACTGGATTAGAATTTTACCAAGATCCCAAGGGGATTCCTACAGGCTCAAAGTTTAGAATGCCCTGCTCTAGGACACCGCAGGTTTGACTGCTAGACTGAGTTTCTTCTTCTTCTTCTAGAAAAGTACTTTGAATTCCAACAAGAACTACATCCACTTAAGAGATTAATGTCACTCAGAGAGGAAGGAAGGCTTTTTGAACAGGCTTTGTTCAGCTCATACTGCCTGAGGAAGCTCTAACTGGACTCTCTCTCTCCCGTTCTGGCTTTCTACCTTCCTTCTTTCCTCCTTTCTTCTCTCCTGTCCTTTCCTTCTCTTCCTTTCTCTCCTTCCCTTCCGTCTGCCCTTCTTTTCTTCCCCACTGGGAAAATGGAGAGAAAAAGTCCTACCATCTTCCAACAAAAGAATTCTCTTAGTCGTGTTTCCCCAGGGGTCCAGGCCCTCTGGGATAACCCCAGTGAGTGTGCTCTGACACGTACCCAAGAACACAGCCCCCCGGAGCCGTCCAGCTGAAGAGGCAGAGGAGAGGTCCCGGAAGTGGGGGAATGGGGAGCAGGGGAGGGGCTGAAGAGGCTCCACAGGGAGCCAGGCCCCACGGAGTGAGCTTCTAAAAACAAACATTCTGGATGGCTTTTCTCTACTCTGGCCAAAACTTCCCTTCTGGGAATGAGGCCACAGGACCCTCTGTGGTCCCCATCCTCGGGCAGCCACAGGGCAGATTCGACACCAGAGCTACCCGCTGCTGCTGCTGCTGCTGCTACACCCAGTCCCTGGTAGAAGACTCGTGTCCACTTGCCTGGTGAGACCTTAAAAATTAACACATGAGTGTCCTCGGTCCTCTTCTGGTGAAGGCGGGTTCTGGCTTTGTCTGATTAGTTTTCCCCTCCCCACACTCCTTCGGGAACCTGCTGCTGCTGCCATCTGGGTTCCTTGGTGTGTGCACATGGTGAGACAAGGAAATAGGAAAAGAGGGACCAGATTAAGGGGCCATAAAGAAGATGGCTTTTTAGGTGAGTTTTAAAACATGAGAACAGCTAAAGGATGTGAGGACTGTCGTGGGAGAGGAAAAAAAAGGTGCTGTGTCCTCATAAGCCAGTGGTTCTCCAAATGCAGTCCTAAGACATATAGTATCAAGATCATCTAGGAACTTGCTAGAAATGCAAACTCTCAGGCCCCATCTCCAACCTACTGAATCAGGTAGTCTGGGGATGGGGACCAGCAATCTCCTTTAACCTGCTTTCCAGGTGATTCTGATGCCTGTTTATTTGAAAGCTGCCGTTATAAACTACGCATTATTTCCATAGTAAATGAGAATCAGAGGCAAAAAAAAAAAAAAAAAAACCTTTAGCTTATTTGAAACTCTTGCACTCTTTCTTTGGCCGCACCTTCGACTCTAAGATTGGGAGATGTGGGTCACCGACATGATAGGGTTACCCCTCTCTTTCTGGTATTCATTGCAAGAAAGAGTAGTCGGATGCCATGCGTCTTCATCCTGCTCTTAGGAAGAATCCCCCTACAAGACTTCTGTCTGTTCCCTGCATGGGCCAGAGGCCACTGGATAGTGTATAAAGTTGAAGGACTGCTCTCTTCTCCTTGGGGTTTTAATGCTCAAGAACTAACATCAACGAGACCCTGTTTTCATTCAGTGGTGGATGGCAAATTAGACTTCTGCCCCAGCCTGCAATTTTACCTAAAACTTTAACCAGAACTAGCCAGAAACTGGGGCCATGAAGAGAAAGCATATATTCTTGGGATTCAAATTTTCCTAGATGCCATGAGTCTGTAAGGACAGGGAAGTTCGACACGAAACAAGATCACTGTTTTCTTCCACTTCGTTCATGGAGGGACCTCAGCTTCCCGAGCCTCCCTCCAGCAGCTCCTGTGATGTCATACGTCAGGCTGGTGTTACCAATGCCATGTCTCCCGCACAGGGATGTCTTCTGCTAGGCATCACCCTAACTAGTGAGTTCAGACTTCTATGGAACACAGACATGCAAACAGACTGCTCTACTACAGGCAGGTTTCTACAAACCTTAAAAGAATAAATAAAAAGGAGCAAGACACGCAAATGGTTTAGAAATCATACACAGATATGGTGAAAGTATATGAAATAAAAAGTAAAATCACTGTCTTTCACTTTTGACTACCTCATTTCCAAATTTGGGGCCATAGATCGTTCCAGAAATATTTTATGCACAGGCTAGCATATATACATATTCTTTTTTATTCACACATGGGATCATTTTGGGCATACTGTTCTGAACTTTGATTTTCTCTAGTCATAGCTTGGAAACTGTTTCACACATTCTTAATGGCTACATAGTATTCCATTATAGGGACAGGCCATAACTGTACTAACAAATCCTATTTGTGGCTCTTTCCCATGTTGACCTTCTACAAACAGCATTGCAGTGAACCTTCTTGTATCTTTAATTTGCAAATACATTAGTGGATTAAACTACTACGTATGGATTAGAGGGCATATGTATTTACAATTATTGCCCAAATGCCCAACTAAAATATTACATCAGTAATAATATGCTCATTGACTGTGGTGAGTGTCCCTGTTTCCTTATTCATTCAACGATATGGACTATTATCAAACTTTTCAGATTTTTGCCAATCTGATAGGTGAAAAAGGGCATCTCATTGCTGCTTAGATTTGCATGTCTTTAATTACAAAAGAGTTGAACATCTTTTCAGGCGTTTATTGGCTATTTGCATTTTTTGTGTGTGAACTGCCTTTCATATCCTTTGCCCATTTCTCAGTTGGTTTGTTCATATTTATTCTAATTGATTTGTATGAGCTCTTTGTGTTTTTTGTAAAAATATTTTTTGTATTTCTTAGAGAAGGAAATTATCTTTTTTCTGTTGTATGAATTGCAAATATCATGTACATTTTATCATTTATCTCTTGACTCCATGGAATTTGCTTCCATAAAAGCATTTTAATTTTGATGTGATTGAATTCATTCATTTTTTGCTTTATGGAGACCAGCATGATGGGGGGGAAGACTCAATGCTGAGATTATCCACTTCCTTGCCCAGCTGGTCCTTTGTGGAGCCAGAGATTTGGAGTGGACAGAGGATGAGACAGGGTGGATGGATGTGTGTGAGCTGTGTGTCCATCGGCTGTGAGTGCTGGGCAGGGTGCTGGGTCAGCCACTCCCACAGACCCGGGACAACACTCCCTTCACATGTCACTTTCGCAAAAAAGACAGCCCATGGGTCTGATCTTTACCCTCACAGAGAACTTTCTTTCTGAGGCCTCATCACCTTCTCTACAATCTGACCACGGTGACATCACTACACACCATCAAGTGAATGAACTTCATAACTCTGACCTCCAGGAGATTAAGTTGGAATTTTTTGTTCCTTTCTTCCTGGGGATCCACTGTGTTCCTAACTATATGGGTACAAATAGTTCAGCCATCTCACCCAGGAGAAACTGAGGCCCTCTCGTACTAACAGAGGAGTTAGTAATGAGTCCTTGATTCTTCCAAAATATCCTGTTACAAAATTAATGAACCAACCAATCACCTCTTAATTGAATCCCATATTGGTGGCATTCTAAGAAACATAACAAGGGAAGTGAACCTCATTCAGGTTCTGTGGGAAAGGGTACCTGTGGGCAGGGTGGGAGGGGGCAGGGGGTGGCGAGGACACATTCGCCCTGCCCAGAGTTCTGCCCCAGAATCAGTGCTCACTTCCTAACCCAACCCATCTAACAACACCATTTTTATTTTATTAAATGGGGGAAATGCTTGGAATCATGTGTCAGAATGGAGATGGTGAGATGGTGGAGATGGAACTCTGTCTACTTCACTTTTTCGGGTGAATGGAGGAGAGGCAACACAGAATTACCTAAGGTGAGAAGCTTGTGTAATTCATACCCCACTGTAACCCTTATGTGCCGACCCCAAGGAGTGAGTATGAATTGTGCTTCACAGCTCAGTTAGAAGGAGCATCATGTTACTTCAAGTCTAATTAAATCTAGCTTGGAAGCCCTCACTTACCAGGTTGACGGGAAATTCAGTCTGAGTGGTGATTTTGAGAACCCTCCACTCCCCAGGTTCATACAAGATTCCGGGATCTTATTTGGAGGCTGGGTAACAGGAGAAGGGTCTGGAGTCACTTCACTGCTGAAAGAGGCAGAGTTCTTAAACCAGTGGCCCTTTTGACGATGAGCGAAAGGGCTATCTTGCTCACACCTCTGGGCCCTGACTCATTCTCAATCTGACTGTTCTCTGAGATTCCACAACCTTCTCAGGGTGTTGGGTGGAGATGGATTGTCACCCTCACTGGCGGCAGAACTTGCAAAAACCCTAACACTTACCCAGTTGTGGTGGTTTTAAAACACATCTGCAAATTCCTTAATGTTCCTCCCATCAAAAGGGGGATTTAATCACTGTCCCTTGAATATGGACTAGCTTTAGTGTTGTAGGCTGACTTGTGTCTCTCTTTCCACTCCTGCCCGGCAAAATTCATACATCAAAGTCTCCTAGTCTCCCAGGACCTCAGAGTGTGACTATTCGGTGGTAGTGCCTTTAAAGAGGTAAATAAGCTAACATGAGGCCAGTTGGGTGGGTCTTCATACAGTCTGAATGGGGTCCATATGAAAAAAGATCAGGATCCAGGCACACACATCGTATGTAGACCATGTGAGGATCCAGGGAGAAGACAGTCACCCACAAGCCAAAAAGAGAGCCTCAGAAGAAGCTAACCCTGATGACACCTTGATCTTGGACTTTGAGCCTCCAGAACTGTGAGACAGAAATTTCTGTTGCTGAAGCCTCCCAGTCTGTGAGGGGCTTTGTAGCGGCAGCTGTAACTAGTGGATACACACACGGTGACTCACTTCTAGTGAGTAGAATGCTGTCCGAGTGAGGCCGTGGGACTTCTCAGGCTGGGTTAGAGAAGGTAACACAGCTCCTGCCTGGCTCTTGCTCCCAAGGTGCTTGCCCTTGGAGCCTAGCCACCACGTGGCAAGGAGGCAGCCCAGGCCACCAGCCCAGCCCAGGTGCTCTGGCCAGCAGCCCCGATCAGGGCCCCGCAGACAGCCAGTATTCATTACCAGGCCTGCAAGCAAACAGACCATGAGGAGACTCCAGCCCCAACTTCCAGACTCCCCAGCTGAGTGCAGAGGCAGAGAGAGAGAGACATACTGTTCCCGCTGAACCTTGGTCAAACTGCCAATTCATGAGCAAAATAAATGTTGTTGTTGTTCTAAGCCACCACGTTTTGGGATATTCCTTTAAGCAGCAATAGATAAAAGGAATACCCGTCTTGAGGTGTCAACAGCTCTTTCTGGCTCTCTCCAGTCTGAAGGAATATTTCCTTTCTTGTCTTCCCACGGCAAATGATCCCACATAATCTCCTTTCGCTTGACTTTAGCAATCCAGTGTTGGCTTCTCTTTCCAGGGGGTGAGGGTGGGAGAAGGAGAGGTTTATGCCAACCAGTTTTTTCTTATTAATTCACACTGATACAGTCATCTGAGGGCTCTCAGCATAGCACTTTTTAAATTCCTGTGGAGGGCGAGATCAGCGTAAAAAAGCAAGTCACTGCATCTTTATACAACGGTGGTCAGTTCGGGCAAGGTCTGCTTCGGCTGCCACTGCTCTGGCTTCAGGCCCGTCTTGAGTTCACCGCCAGAGCTCTCGCCACATCCCTCAATCAATTCCCCAGACACTGGAGATGACTGCAGGTAGCCTCAGTGGAGGGACGGTTCTAGCACATACTACACAGGACAGCTGTTTGTCTACTGTAGACACCACTGCTTTCTCTTTCCAGTTTCCCCATGATCTACCCCTCTCTGCCCAGGGCTGTCACCAGGGGCCTGCCTCCACCCCTCCAACACTGAAATTCTACCCCCCTGCAGCTAGCATAGGACACCCAGCAGAATACAAAACCCTGGGCCACCAAACAGGAACAGCGATGTTCCTGAAGCATGCCCCTAAGGCTTTCAGCTCATTCCAAGGCCTTTCCAATCTCATTTTCGTGTTGTTACTCATGTTACTTGTTTCTGTTGCTTTCCCTGGGAGCTCAAGGAAATTGGCAAGAGCTGGGCTGTTTTCTCTTCTCTTTGTTGCTTTGAAGAATGTGACCATGGCAGCCCTCCTCCAAAGTCCGGAACGCCAAAGTCAACACTAGGGCGCAGAACCGACAGCCAGTCGCCCAGTGCATGGTGGCCTGGTCCCGCTATGGCAGTAACCTCACTTGCAAAGGGCACACAGCACACGGCAGCAGAATAGCAAGGAGCCGAGGCAGATGCAAGAAGAAATGTTCCTAGTTAAGTCCCCCTTCATTTTAGGTGTGGGATAGAGGGTTAGTCCTTACCCCAGAGGTGGACAGACTGTAGCAATCATGCCAGTAGGGGGCACCATAGAGAGCAGTTGGGGAAAGCAGGCAGCATCCCAGAGGCAGCAAGATGCGGCAATTGTAACAGGATTTCACGGGGACGATTTGTTACTCTGTAACAGGCATCCTGCCACGCCCTTTGCACACTAACTCCCTTGATACTCAGAACAACATTATGAGGCAGATGCTATTATTACTCCCACTTCACAGATGACAAAACTGAGGCTGGAAGTTGCTAAGTGGCTTACCCAAGACTACAGAGCAAACGAGGACAGCTGACGAATGAGCAAGTGAGGATAGGTCTCTTGTCTCCTCATCAGTATCAAAGGAATGACAAAGGAATCTGGTCCGAGAGGGCGGGGACCTTTGTGTCCCCCCCATTAGAAGTGCTGCCATTCCCAAGCACTCACCGTGGGCTACCCAGCTGAGGTCTCTCCCTGTCCCCCCACATCAACCCTAGGAAGTAGATGTGCTCATTAGCCTCGTCTTCCTGATGAGGATTTTAAACAAGGAAGTGGTGTGATTCGATTTGTATGCTGAAAGGACCTTTCCAGGTCTCTCTGCCCAAATCCCTAAAGTCACTTCCTGCCGCAGGGAGAATGGATGCTGGGAGGAGAGCAGTTACAGGGTGTGTCTTCTTGCTGCTGATGTGGAGGGGAGCAGGGGAATGACAGGGACACGGGTGAGGCATGACTCCCTTTCTTCAGGCTTGAAGCGAGCATCAGCATGGCTGTGACAAGTAGGTGGCAGGCCCCACCCTCAGCGCAAGCACCTGGCACGGAGCCAACACTAACGGGGGGAGGGGTGGTGGCCGTAGAGGAGGTGCCCATCAGGGGAGATGAGGACAGACGGAGACACACGGTCCCCGAAAGGGAAAGAAGCATCCAAAGGAAAGATAAGACGGTGGTCGCTGACGGGACCATTTCGCAGAGGCCCATCCTGAGGACCATGTGGCAAATGGAATGATGGTGTCAGCCTCGAGCTCCATGCCTGCCAGCCTCCTTGCCCTGCACACTAAACTCATTCTCTCCGAATCCTCCAGAGAACTCCATGAAGCTGGTCCGACCCATACCCTGCATTTATGTTGGAGAACATGGATCAGAGAACCGAGGCCAGGAGGCCACAGAGCCACATAGGACCCTAAGCCCCTCTACTTGCCCCCGAAGCCCAGGCAGTGACTTCAATGCCACCTCTACTCCCTACTCTCTGAACCCGCACGGGTGCTGCCTCATCCCATGACATCCTTCCCCCGGGCCCCACAGGGAGGCTGCAGGGTGGGCAGATGGGCAGCGCACTCCGTTCTTCTGTCTTGGGGTCTGGAGGTCATTGCCCCGCAACAGGCGCACAAGCCCCGGCCCTGGCAGGGCTCCCTCCGAAGTCCTGCTATCTGCCTCATTTCATCAGGCTGCCAGCGGCCGAGCACAGGAAATTAAAAGCAACTCGTAGATTACGGAGCGTGGCACCAAGTGATCTCAGACAGATTCTGTCCCCCTTCCCTCCTACCTCTCCCTTCTGCAAGAAGGTAGCTCGAAGCAGTCCGCAGCTGAACTCTGCAGAGAGCCAGTATGACCCCTCCCAGGGCCCCAGAGGCCAAGAGGGAGACCCTGCCCTCAGAGAGCTGGGAGTCTGGGGAGGCAGGTCCCAGACTGATGGTGGTGGTGTGTATGTGTGTATGTGTTGGGGGGGGGGGGTGTATTCTAGAAGCAGCCACAGAATAGAGTGGTAGCCTCTATGGGGCAAACTGAGCTCATGGGGGAAGCAAAGCCTAGTCTTTCTTTTTATACCCTTTGTCTGGTTGAACTTTATACCATGTGCTTATGTTAACTATTTTGCTAAACAATCCCTACTCTAAAGATGAAATAAGATAAAGGGATACATAGGGAAGAGACATATAACCCAGGGGGGGGGGATGCTTAGAAAAAGTTTCTTTCAGGTGATATTCTTTTTTTTTTTTTTGAAATAAAAAAAATGTCAAAACATTTTAATTTCTTCATAACATTACAGAATATTATCATGAGGTAAATAATAAGTCATAAGTAAAAATTTAAAATAAAGATATTGTGAATGTTTATAGCTTTTTGGAGAGAAAGGGAATGAAGAGAGATGTTGTGTACATTTATACGTAGAAGACACATTTTTTGAACTAATATTATTTTCCACAAAACCTCTTTCATTGTGTCCAAGTAGTTATTGTAATTCTCAAGGGTTATACTGCCTCAATAAATATTTACTGAAGTACCCTTTTATTCTTTAAAGAGAAGTAAATCACAAACAATGTATAAAAAATGGTGGAGTTAAATTCATTCTGAATATGATATTATGTAACAACATTTATTCAAAGCTGTCTTTTCGTTTCCGTGTCTGTTTAAACTTTGGTCTTAAGCAGCACAGAAGATGAAGATACAGAGTTCTTTGGACTCAGGTGATATTCTTATGTTGAGTCTTAGAGAACAAAAGGAACTAAGAGTAACAAAGAGGGGCAAGGACTTTCAGGCCGAGGACACAGGTCAAACAAAGGCTTAGAGGTGAGGGGTTGCCAGGGAACTTACTGGAGGGGAGAAGACCAAGCACGGAGAGATAAGGGACTGGATGCTCAGCCCGTCTCCTTCCTCCTCCTCCATCTGCCAGCCACATGCTGGAGCATTGCTCAGTACTAACCTCAGGCCTGTGGTGAAATTAATTTCAAGAGGGAGTGGGGGTGGGGCTCTTCCCCATGGCGCCATTATGTGTTAGCAGTGACATCCCAGAGCTGACATACTCTGTGAGCGGGGACACCTGCCTTTGCTATTTGCCCAGCATCCCTTCCTCTGAGTTTTGGCTAACGTACTCCCTTCCCTTTCTTTGAGAAGTCTCCCCTGTTCTCTCGCGTGGACCTGAGAAGATGATCAGTGATGACACCCCTACTCCCTGTTACCACAGCCAGGAGAGGGGGTGGGTGGTGGCACAGCTGACCCAGACTCGCCCCCAGGACTCCCTCTTTCTGAGATCGGATCTTGGTGGGAGCCTTGTTAGCGTGCCCAGAGGCCAGGCTGATTCTGCTCTGTGGGGAAGCCCTGAAGAGGTTCAGGCTCCTGCTCTTCAAGAGATGATTGTTTTATTCTCCCTTCAGTCCTGTGAACTACCCAGATGCCACCTAATAAAGTCCTTTCGTTGGCCAGAGCCCATTTCTGTTCCTTATAACCAAAGAACCCTAGCAAATGCCCTCTTCTTTGAGGGTCAAATAAAAATTGGTTTGAGACCCTGTCCTACAGGTGATGCCCAGTCCTCATTCCTGCCCACCCTTCCGAGGACGTCCTTCATCACCTGCTTCCACGGAATTCTTTTAGCATATGGATGATTTCAGCATCCTGTGCGGGCCTTCGGTGCCAAACAAACCAGGAACTTAGCACCTTTTTCACAATTTCTCTTCGCTTATACAAGGGGTGTGTGTGTGGGTGGGGGGGGTGACAAAGAGAGAGAGAGACTGTATCAAGAGAGAAACGTTTACAGCACTCACACACAAAAACTGTGCAATCAAAAATTAGACATCCTTGCTCTTAAAATTTCCACAAATGCAAATCTCAAATTTCAATTTCCCCCTAATGGGTCTACTCCTCCTGTATTTCCTCTCCTTCAGATTCTCTTACCCAAATTCCCTATTTGTTTTTATACACAAACCACCAGTTCTCTCTTCATCATTCTGTTTCCTGCCAACTTTGCCCTCAGGGTCTCAAGATCATTCTCTTCCAGAAGAGAGTTCTGGGGCCAGCTGTTAGCATTATTGCCCCCAACTACAATGATTTGCTGCAGACAGAAGAGAGAATCCAACCAAAAGAACTGTTGTGGCCCCTTCCAGTTATAGAAACAATGATTCTGGGCTCAGGAAAGGTCACAATCCTTCTTTCTACTTTGGCTCATGTTGCACTGGATGGGGGCGACTACCTGTGCAAGAACGGAGGGCTCTCCACAGGCCACGTTCGTTTCTCCCCAGAGGCAGAAGGATGAGGGAAGGATGCTTTGGGAATTAGAGCCTCAGATGGGCTGAGGATGTGACCAGTGACCAGAAGTGACTCTGGGCAGGACAGGAGTCTGGGTGGTACCTGGCTTCTCTCTCTGCTAAGTCTTTGCCATGTTCCTTTGTATGCATAAGCTCAATCACTGGACACTTGGGGTCCTGGGGACGGGAGACCTACATGGTATTTACTCTTCATGGTAATCAGTCATGATCTCCGTAGTGTCTGACCAATGCCTCTAGAAGTAGCATGTTCGTTCCCTAGAACTCAAGCTTCTCACTAATCGTTCATTCAATAAACATGTCTTAAGTTCCCCCTCTGTGCCGAGCAATGGGGCCAAGAGCAAAATAAAACCCAGCTCTTATCAGGAGATGTAGGGAAGAAACAGGCAGTTATTTACAAGGATGGTAAATTCTGGGTCACGAGTCTACTTTTCGAACAGCTATTGAGCATCCTCAGGGTGCCAGCCTTTGTCAAGGGGTATATCAGATCTCTGTAAAAAATGGAAAAAAAAGAAAAAAAACAAAAACAAAAAAACCAGACCTGTGAGCTTGACTGTGCATTGGGTGCCTGGGGGCAGGGAACGTGAGCAGAACATTCGCAAGCACCTCATGCCGTGCGAAGCACACAGAGTCACTCAGTAAATATTTATTGAATAAATGCTGACTAAAATATAATTACAGAACCTGGCATGGGCTAGGCCAGAAGCAAAGGGCATAGTGGCTTACTGCTTGAAAATCGGAGAGCACGTTCAAACGTGGGATGACATCTGACCCTTGCCTGAACAGGGACGTGTCTTGGGTGGCGCACGAGTTTGGTGAGGGTTGTGGGGAAAAGACGAGAGACGGAGCTGGAGGAAGTCTGGGGTGACCGTGCCGAGGGCTGCCTGTGACATATTAATAATCGAGAAGCAGTCAGGCCTGGCCTCCAGGCAGGACCGGGAGCGGCTGTTGCCTGTGTGTGTCTGTGTTTTCATGGCAGAAAGTGGAAGTCGCCATTCACCCACTCAATAACAGAGTCGACAGGAACATGGGATTTAGAATCTAGGAGACTGGGGTTCAAATCCCCGTCTCGCCACCTATTTTGTCACTGAGATGTTGTTGAGCAAGTAACTTAACTTCTCTGGGCTTCCGTAGTGTCAGCTCTGAAACGGGAATCAAAATGCTCACCCCAGCAGAGTGTTGTAAATGATTACACAGGGTCGTGTACCATAAAATCCTTAATGGAATGCCTGGCTCCCAGTGAGTACTTTTTAAAAAAAGATTATATTTATTTATTTGAGAGAGAGAGAGAGAGGTCAGAGAAGTAGGGGCCAGGACAGAGGGAGAAGCAGACTTGTCTGCTGAGCTGGGAGCCCAAAGTGGGACTTGATCCTCGGACCCTGAGATCATGGCCTGAGCTGAAGACAGAGGCTTAACCCACTGAGCCACCCAGGTGCGTCTCATAGTGAGGGTTTTTTAAGTGGCTGTTTTGTTACTGTCATTATGATAATTATTATTATTACTGTCATTCCTTTTGGAATACTGTTGCTTCTCATCCATCTGCCTATACGGCCTGCAAAGAAAGTTACCTGCAGGCCCCATATCTTCTACCCTGGTTATCTCAATAGGGCAAGTGAATTTAGATCCACCGTTTGATGGGCAGTGTGGACGACTGCCCAAGAGAAATTCTCCAAGAGCAAGTGGGCCAAACTTTCTCAGTTCACCATTGAGGAGACTGGGGCCCGGAGAAACTGAGGTCTTGGCCCTCGTCCCATGGAGACTTAGAGGGAAGTGGGGTTACTCCCCCGAGTTTCCAGATTCCTGTCCCATGCCCCTCCCGCTCTAGCCCACAGTAATCCAGTTGACTCTGTTGCGGTTGAACAGGGCCAAGATTAAAATCAACTTCAAATGCCAACTTTCCAAAGCCAAGGCCCCTCGAGGAGCCAAAGCTCTTGTCCTGCCCCCTCCAGAGGTGCCTGTTTTCCTCACACTCTGCAGCCTCCACAGGCCGCTGCTCAGGGTCTGAGCCTGGAGCCGGCCTGACCCCTGGAGGAGGAGGTGTGAGGCCCTTCCCAGCCAGTGTCAGCTTCCAGTGGGAACCAGGCAGGGGTGGGGGACGAGGCCAGGGCCCAGCTGACGCAGGGAATGTTATTGCTTCCCCAGGCTCTCCTCCCCAGCAGAGGCTCTGTGCGAGTCACACGGCGGTGGCCTCCCCAGAGCACGGGGTCTGTTTCTCACCAGCAAGGCCTCAGTGGGTCGCTTTGGAGTCAGCCATTCTCTGGCAGTTGTTCAGGCTCCCATGGCTTCCCACAAGTCCCCTCCTGGTCCCAGGTCACAGCTCCCCTCTGAAGGAGAAGCTCAAGCGGAGACCCCCAGCAGGATGGGAGAAGCTTGTCTCTTTCTGGAGCTCCCCCAGTAGCTTTCCAAACCCTTCGCTGAGGGCTCTCACGGGAGAATTCAAACGGCCCGGACGTGCCATGGGAACTGCCCGGTTGCTCTTTTTGTGCCCTCTGTGAGACTCAGAGAGCCTGCCATATCTACAGGTGAATTTAAACATTCTGAATGTAAAAGAAGCGATTCTCTGCATCATGCATCTCTACCCACATCTGGCCTGACCCACAGGTAGTCAGGCGACGGGCTAACGGAGGCCCGTGTGGGAGCCAGGGCCTAGCCAATGGGACTCTCCTAGGCTGGAGGGTGACCGACCCACTGAACCGTCCAGATCCTCCCTCCTGCCCTACTCTCTGCCTAAGTCCATACTGAGGCCTTCTGCAGGCCAGGTGCTATGCAAAGTCCCAGCAGTACAAATGCAAAGAGGGTTCCACAGCCCCTCAGTAGGAATTCAGTGTATGACCCTGTCCTGTATTATGGACTTAGAGTACCTGTCAGGATTTTCTTAGAACATAAACACAACTCCCATTTATAGGGTAGCCATTATCCAAAAGAAACCAACACATTTATTAGAATCCTTGACTTCAAGGAATAGAAACTGAACCTAGTCTGCCTTGAGGAAAAGTCAGAATTCACTGGCTTCTATCTCAGAGGCCAGCACTACAGCTGTCCCCAGGAAATCAAATGATATCTTCTCTCTCACCCTCCCCGCGCACTCCCCCCCCCAACATTTCTCACCCCATATCTTAGCTCTTTGCTTCTCTCCGTGTAGACTCATTCTGTCCTAAGACAGAAGAGGCTTATCCACACAGCAGGAGGCAAGGCATAGTCAGCTCCAAGCTTCATCACCTCAGATTAGCCACACACAGGGAGAAAGAGGATTTCGTTCTTTTTTGACTCCAAGATAAAACTCAAGGCAAGAATGCCAATAAACCACATCTGGGTCCCAGGGCTCCCACTCTGAGCCAATCACTGTGGCAAGGGGTACAAAATATTATGATCGATTAGGCTTTGGTCCGCAACACCCCTTAGCCCGCTAGAACCAGATGTGAAAGAGGAACAGTTCCTCAAAGAAGAGAGTGTGCTCTTTTCATGGGTAAATGGAGCAGACACTAAACACAATCGGGGAGAGGAGCAGAAATTCCTATTGTACCGGAAAGGATAAAAGGAAAACCTATTGCTTTACAGAAGAAAAAAGTAGGGAAGGCCTTTACCAAAGAACAGCTAGCTTTAGGATGGTTTCTAATGACCAGCTTCTTTGGGGGAGCGGAAACATGAATATATTTAAAAATATTTAATGGAGGGATGCCTGGGTGGCTCTGTCCATTAAGTGTCAGCCTCCGGCTCAGGTCATGATCCCAGGGTCCTGGGATCGAGTCCCACATCAGGCTCCCTGTTGAGCGGGGAGTCTGCTTCTCCTTCTGCCTCTGCTGCTCTCCTTGCTTGTGCTCTATCATTCTTTCTCTCTCTTTCCCTGATAAATAAAATCTTTTATTTTTAAAAAATATTTAGTGGACTGGCAACTTTTACAGGATATATAGATGTGGTAAGTCAGTGAAGAAATAACAGCCAAGGTGTCAGACAATGAATCAAGTATCTTTAGGGAGAGGAAGGGAATTAATATCCACTGAACACCTGTTGGGTGCTGGGCCTTATTGCGCCCATGTCACTCGTGAAGCCACATGGCCATTGTGAGGCAGGCACCACTGTTTCCCTCCATTTATAGGAGAGGAAACTGATGCTGAAAAATGTTAAAAAAAAAACAAAAAAAAAACAAAAAAAAAACACTCCTATCACTGAAAGCCCCTCAACAAGTAAACAGTGGAGCTGGGATGTGGACCCAAGTTTGTCTAATTTGAAAGCTTGCTCTGCCGCCCAAAGGCAAAATATAGCCCAGCTAGAAGGTGGAAGGGCGAACAATGAGTGCCTCCTCTATTTATAGACGGAGAACAAAACCAGACTGCACAAAAGGGCAGAAGGGCCAAAAAGGGAAATAGTTTTTCCGGGTCCTTCATGAGGACATTCTTTGCTCCCAAAATGGAGACAGCACTTGAAAGTAAGCTCACACATTCATCTGTGGCAACCAGGGACTGTGGCCAAGAAAGAATTCAACAGCCCAGAGGACGCCCCTGGCCTGCACGGGGACTCGGCAGGAAGACGAGTATGTCCAGACCTGATATTTAAAAGGATTTATAGTCATCTGTCGATGGACATCTGGGCTCTTTCCATATATGGGGAATTTAAGAAACAAAACAGATGAACACAAGGGAAGGGAGGGAAAAATAAAACAAGACAAAATCAGAGAGGAGACAAATCAATAACAGACTCTTTATCATAGGAAACAAACTGAGGGTTGCTGGAGGGGACATGGAGGGGCATGGGGTGACCGGGTGACAGGTATTAAGGAGGGCACATGATGTAATGAACACTGAGTGTTATGTGAGACTGATGAATCACTGACCTCTACCTCTGAAACTAATAATACAGTATATGGTTAATTAATTGAATTTAAATAAATTTTAAAAAATAAATCAAGAGACTTCCATCAAGTAACTGGTGGAGAAAGGGCAGTGTCAAAGGTAGACCTCCTCCTTTGAGAGTTGGGCAAGAAATGTGATGCTTTCTGCATGTTTTTAAATTCCAGGGAAACCATGACTGAAAAGGAAGGGTTAAAGGAATCAGATTTTTTTTTAAGATTTTATTTATTTATTTGAGAGAGAGAGACAGTGAGAGAGAGCATGAGCGAGGAGAAGGTCAGAGGGAGAAGCAGACTCCCCATGGAGCTGGGAGCCCGATGCGGGACTCGATCCCGGGACTCCAGTATCATGACCTGAGCTGAAGGCAGTCGTCCAACCAACTGAGCCACCCAGGCGTCCCAAGGAATCAGATTTTAATGAAAACAATTGCTTGCCATATTACAGATAGAAAAGTACTAGAAAGGGCATGCCCTTAACAACAGAAATAAAAATCCAAATTCACCTGTCCAGCGAAAACTCTCGGCCAGGAGAACAAAGATTCTGACCTATTCTTGGCTGTTTTCTCTTCCTAACACTCTTTCCCCCACTTTTCCTGGGAACAACAGTGCACAATCCTGCACATGGGGTACCATTTAAATGCTCTGGCCCCTCACCATACTTCCTTCCACTAGATGCAGCAGCTGACTGACCTTATGTGACTCACACCAAGCCAGTGGGTCTCCCTCTGGGGGATCAAAGCTCTGACTCCAGCCATACCTGCTCTCCACCTGGACTCTCCCTTTTTGTAAAACAGCTAGAATTGGGCTTCTGTAACAACCAAAATAGAGCTCACTAACAAAATTCCCATCAAAGCTTCAACCCATAGGATGGGGTTCACTGTGAATAGAAATGAAAGTTGAGACCTGCTAGGGCCACTGAAAATGAATATAATAATAATAATAATAATAGTTAAAAAAAAAAAAAAGACGTGGGTCCCTGTCCCCAAGGAGTTCAAAGCTAGAAGTTCTTTTGCTTTCCTGCTATAGATAGGAAAACCTTCAGAAATGAAGGTTTAATAGCGTCTGTGTGGTGGGAGGAGAGCATGACAGAAAGAATCTTGGGTGGTTAGTTTTTCTCTAAAAGACTAATGATAATAGCCAAATTATTGGTTGGACTTGACAAATACACTCAGCAACCAGGAAGACAGTGCCCAGAGCTTTGAATTTTTCTCACAGAGACACACTAGCACACAGGGACACTCTTAGTGGGCTTTCCGGACTCCTGTCTCTCAGGGTTAGCCCCTCTTTCCTGGGACTTCCTTGGCTTCCTGGCCTTTTGGACCCCTCTGCTCTCTTCCCAGGAACCCCAAAAAAACAGTTCCACAAACTATGGGCAGCCGGAGGCAGTCAAATCAGATTCCTTCAGGGAGAGGGCGCCAAGCCCTTCAGCAAAATAGGGAAGCCCCACAAATTGTTCTTGGATGCTACCCTGGTCTGTCTCCCAGCACTTCTTCCTTGAGCTACCACATCGGAGGTGCCAATCTTTTCTCCCTCTTACCAAAAACAGTCTTCCAAATAAGAGGGGTGTGAGAGAGAAGAGAATTACGTAGTGCAGCACAAAGTGAGGGACTCTGGGTCCTTTTCCTCCCGCCATAGAGGCAATCCCGGCTCTCATACTTGGCACATCATTTAGAAACTAGAAAGCCACACTAGAAAATGTGTACCATTTATAAAAATCCTACCGTAAAAGATATTTTTACATACATAATAAGCCTGCAATAAGGAGAATTTTTTTAAACTGGTGACTTCCACCGGATTATAGAATTCTTTTCAAACTCGGAGACCCGCCCCTCCCCCCCGCACTGTCTCACACAACCTTTCTGGTGGGCTATTTGGCAATGTGCTTCAAAAGCCCTGAAAAATGTCATGTATTGTGACTCAGCAATTTTAGGGTTTTTTATGTGATTATAGCTGACACACAGTGTTATGTCGGTTTCCAACATCGTGATTCTACAACTCTACGTTCTGCTGGGCTGGCTACAAGTGTAGCTCCCGTCTGTCACCACACAGCAGTACAATACAGTGGATTGTATTCCCTAAGCTGTACCTTTCACTCCCGTGACTGATCCATCCCATAAGGCGAAGCCTGTTCCCCCATTTTGCCCACCCCACCCTGACCTGGCCACCATCAGTTCGTTCTGTGTATGTGTAGGTGGCCCAGCCATCGTCACTGCGGAACATGGACTCTGAAGCTGGGCCGGCTTCACCACCCAGCAGGCATGTGATTTAGCGTCTCTGAGTCTTAGTTGCTCCACCTCGAAAAGAGGAATAATGGCACCTAAGTCCTGGGTTGGTGGTGAAAATTAAACACAATTTATGTAATGCCCTAGAACCTATATGGTTCCATGCTGTGTGTGTGTTAGCCACGAAAGTGGTCGCAGATAGGACTAGAAAGGCATCTCAGTATTATTTTAATTGGCAACATTTTAGAAAACATCTAATAATAGGTAATTGGCTAAAAACAACGATGATACATCCGTAAGGCGGAGGACTGCCTAACCATTTTAAAAAATCATATTTAAAAGAATAGTTATGACTTGGAAGATATTCATAACGTAAGGTCAGGCCAAAGAAAACATGATGAATTTGCCAAGAGTATGTACGCTACACTACACATATGAAACTAAAAAGTGAAGGAAAGACTTTGAAGTGTTATTGGCAGGTGTCTCAGGGTAATGGCTCCAACTTGCCTGCGCACTGGACCCACCTGTGGAATTTTAAACAAAGACGGAGCTGGAGGGCCACGTTCTTAGCAATTCTGGTGTCCTCAGATGTCGCTCCAACCTCAGGGTTTTTACTTTCTTCTGTGCTTGTTTCTTTCCCCTACTTCCTCCCCTGAAATTTTCTACAACAAACATGTATCACTTTTATAACTAGAAATTAAAACCATAAATGCTATTTACAAGACATGGCAATCGCTCCCATGAGAGTCGCAGACGCCACCGCTCTGCCAGCCCCTGGTCTCCCTGGTTCTCTTCTCCCCTGCAGCGCTCCGAGAGGGGAGCTGGGGTTGGCAGGGGGCCCGAGAGGCGTTTTCAGAGAATGAGTCACACAGACCTGGGAGGGGACCCTCCATGGGGAGAGAAGGGACTGGGGCTCCAGGCGAGGACACGCAACATGGGAGAGACCCAGGGCGGGAAGCCAGAGGCCCCACGGCCAGCTCCCCTGGGCAAGCAGTTGTGCGCTGTGATGTATGGCCTTCTGGCCAGAGGCTTGGCCCCCGTGTCCCTGGTGATACGGGATCTCAGTTAGGTATGTCAGCCCTGTGTTTTCTCCTTTCCAACATGCACGCTTGATACCGGCTGACAGGAGCGAAGCCCCAAGGAGAAAGGAAGTGGTGCAAGGTCGGCAGCTGCTAACAATGCGACTGGCAAAGAGTCCAGGGCTGTTCCTATTTTTCTCCCCCTGTTGTCTGACATGAAACGCTCTGGGCTGATGATTCAGCTTCTTCATCCCATGTAGCAGTTACTTATTTTTTTCCATTCATTCAGCAGATCCTTACTGAACTCTGATTATGTGCCAAGCCCTGTGCCAAAGACTTTTCATCATTTAATTCTTATCTAGAGCTTTAAACTAATGACTTGGGTATTGTTATTAGCTGGCCTTTTACAGATGAAGAATTTTAAGCTCAGGGAAGTTATTGGCCTGAGGTTTCCCGGCAAGTTGTTACTCATCGCCTTCATTATCAGAATGGCTACTATTTATTGAGCACCTACTAGATGCCACACACTATACTAACAGCTTTATACCCATTTTCATTGTCAGCCCACCCCCTTCCCCACTCTGCCCCCACCCCACCCCAACAATAGCTCCATGAAACAATGGTTATTATTATTCCTGATTTACAGGTGAGGAAACAGCACAGAGAGGGAGAACTACTCACCTAAGGTCACACAGCTTTTAAGCAACAGAGAAGGATTTGTATTCAAGTGTGTTAAACTCCAGGGGCCCTGTTCTTCAGCACTAAATTGTGCTGCTCCCACAATTTAGTTCTGAGCTTCAGAAGTCAGGCCAGGCTTGGTGCCTTTGGTAGACAGTGTGCTAAGATGTTTACATCAATTCAAGACATTCACCTCAACTGAAGATGTTCACCTCTCTTGGCCTATTCTCAGTACTTACACTTTCTCCATCGTCCAAGCAGATCGTGAGAGGAGCTGGAAACCTACTCCAACTTAATTTGGGTTTGGGTGTTTTTTTTTTTTTTTCCACTTTTAATTCTAATTCTCTTCAAGACTGCTATTTCAGGCATGTGCCCATTATCATCCAAAAAGCCATGGCAGGAGAGAATTATGGGAAGATGAAAGAGAAGGCAGGAAAAGGGCACCTGCTGGTTGCCACGGTGAAGTGTTCAAAGGAAGCAGGAGACAGCCATTAGCATTCAGTTTAATGGTGTGTTTAGCCCCAGCTGTAACTGGAAGTGTGTTTACTGTTTCATACTTTCTTTGTGAGAGGGAGCCACAAATCTCATTCTCCAGATTGAGAGCCCGTTAATGGTTCTAATTATGTGTCAGCTCACACTGTTCCTCAGCCAAAGGATGGGGCAGTCAGCGTTCCCCACTTACCCCAGGCTGTCTCAGCAGACACCTTGCATTTTGGTCCCAGGAGACTAACCCCTTGCTCCCCAGTGGTTATAGATAACCCACCATGGCTAGGGATGTGGCCGAGAGCACCAGCACATGGAAACTGAAATGGAGCCCCAGGAGAACTTCATCCCACTGCTTCCCATGTAAATGGCCCTCGACAAGCTGTGTGTCCACCCAACCCTCGGCGGTGCTGTCCAGCTTGCAGGCAGAGATACTGAGACAAAGGTGTGCTATCTGGAATGTCAATCAGAGACATTCCTAACCATAAGGAGTTTGCTAAATCCCTCCCAGCCTTCTTCCTCTGCTCAGTGGTCCTTAAGCCTAGCAGCTTATCAGAACCACCTGAGAAGCTCTGGTTTCATCCTAGATCCAGAGCCTCAGAATTCTGGGGGGATCACACCAGACATCGTCATCTCATGAATGCTCTTCAGGCTTTTCAACTGTGCAGCCAGGAGCGAGAACCCTACTCTGATCCCTTTGTCGTTTCATTCATGCCCTGACTTCTGCATCTGGCATTTCACTCCCTCTGCCAAACAGACTTCCACATTAAGCTAGAGAGTCCTGCAGATAGCATGGCTCAGTGGTCAGCCCAGAAACACTGCAGCCCGGCTGGCCTGGGTTTGAATCCCATCTCTGCTACCTCCTGGACATGGGGCTGCAGACTGGTCATCCGCAGGACCAGAATGGAAGAGTGGCTGCCTTACAGGGCATAACATTCCTGGTACATGCTTAGCCCTGATATAAGGTAGCCAGCTAGCTGCCACCATGGGTAATGATGATCTTAACTGCTTCTTACAAAGGACGGTGAAGGAGGGCTGTCCTGGACCAGTGGGTTTCTGCTGGGAGCAGGGAGAGCAGTGCCTGGCTCTCCAGTACTGTTGTCGGCACACAATGGAGGGTGGGTTTTCCCCTGGTCCAGCTACCGAGAGGTTAACAGCAGCAACTAGGACCACAGACTGATATAAACAGCTCTGAACACATCTGCCCTTCTTTTTTCCAGATCTAAACACTGGTAGTCAAAACATTGAGATGCCAACTAACAGAAGAAAAACAAACCAAATGAAAAACCACCAATTATCTGGTGTGGAGTGGCAGAGATAGGTTCAGATCCTTGCCCTGATTTTCCAATTTCCACATAAGCATATATGTTCCTCGCAGACAATATCTAACATGCATTGAGTGCTTTCTGTATTCCAGAGTCAGATTGTCTCTTTCTACGCCTTGTCTCATTCCATTCTCACAACAGTCCCCTAAGATAGATGCTGTTTTAAGTAAGCAACCAAGACTCAATGAGGTTAAATAACTTACCCAAAACCACGCAGTAAGTAAGTAAGTTGAGACCTAAACTCTACTAGCCCCAGTCTTAACCAATATACTATCCTACCTCCCTGGTTTCTGTGGGGTAGAGTAAATACACAGAGATTATCCCATGGCCAGTGGTTTGCAAAGGTTTACCCACAACCAGATGTCAATTCCCAAAATCTATTTCAGTGACTTGATTGTCACCTTCCTCCAATACCTGGTCCTTCTTCCACTGAAGAGCCTTTGGAAAATAACCTTTGCATAATAGTCTTAGAGTCCCACAGATATCAGATGACCTGAAGACCCCCAGTCATCATGGGATCACCTCAAGAAGCAATATCAGCTACGTTTGCTTCCAAGATTTTTCAATGCTAACTCCTACCTCTGATTACATTCTATCCTCCAAATGTTCCCACTGCAAAGAAAAGACACCTGCAGTAAGAGAGAGTGGAAATTAGAGCCAGAAAAGGAGCCAAGCACTTCTGTTTTTAAGATTCATTTATTCATTTTAGAGAAGGGGGGTTAGCGCACGAGTGAGGAGAGAGAATCCCCAAGCAGACTCCTCACTAAGCACAGAGGCTCAATCTCATGACCCTGAGATTATGACCCTAAGACCATGACCCTGAGACCAAGACCTGAGCTGAAACCAAGAGTCAGAGGCTCAACCGACTGAGCCACCCATGTACCCCTGGAGCCAATCACCTCTACCTCCTACTTTTTCTCACTCTCTCTCTTTTTTTCTTAGCCTCTATTGCACATCTTTGGGGAGGCAATATATTTCAGTGTATGACTGATGAAGAGATGGCCTGTGTCCCGCTGGACATCCTCCCTTGCCCCTCGCAGACAGGACTTTGCCTCCACATTGCAGCCTCCTGGCCGCGCCACTGGGACACAGCCCCGATACTCTTCTAAGGGCTCCTGGCAGTCACTACCAATCAAAGCACATTTTCATCCTGCTTTTGTGACGAGAAGCATAGACTTTCACATCTGTCAAACCTCAATTAGCATCCCAGCCCTCACTGTGTGACCATGACCATGTTACTCAACCAATCTGAGCTTTAGTTTTCTTATCAGTAAAACAAAGATGATCACACTTCCTTCCCAGAACGATCATTAAGAGAGGATGAGAAATGCCCATACAGCTCTGAGCTCCTTGCCTGGCATCCAGAGGACCTTCCGTAAATGGTACCCATCCATCCCATTCCTTAACGAACTTTTTTTTATTTTTTTTTTTTTAGCTTAACTGGCAGTACTGTGTATTAGTCTGCTAAGAGCTGGGACCCCAGGAGTGAGCAGGTGAGATAAGCTTCCCAATCTCATGGCACATTCTAGGGGAGAGAGCTGTTTCTGGTAAATAATGATTTGTCACATAATTTCAGCTTGT
Source organism: Mustela nivalis (assembly GCF_964662115.1). NCBI lineage: Eukaryota > Metazoa > Chordata > Mammalia > Carnivora > Mustelidae > Mustela > Mustela nivalis. The sequence goes on from NC_139022.1 coordinate 131,341,259, forward strand.
GATAAGTGCCATGAAGGACGGGGCTCTGTGATGGGATCAAGAATGGCAGGTCGGGGTGGGCAGCAACATGGGAGCATCTCCGACACTACGGAAAGTTCCATCACTCTCAAGGGCTGGCCCTTGAATCCCCAGCAGAGGAAAACACAAATGGGAATAGGCCCCAGTGGTGTTTTGAAGCACAGTGATGGTAAAGGAGGCAGGTTATTCATCATACTTCCGCCCTCTGACCCTCTCCTGTTTGATTGGCTCTGTGCCCGGAGGAGAGAATAGGACACTCAGCGCTGTATTCATGTGCCCTGATGAGGCCTGATGAGGCCCCTTGGAAGTCCCCGCCGGTCTGCCACAATCAGCCTGCAACCCGTCGCAGAGACCCAACCACCCCAGCAAATCAGCCCTGGACCCCTGGGGACCCAGCCTGGCACACTGGTACCTTCTTCTCTCATCCCCCCTCTCCCCTCCCTCTGCTGCCACCTCCACAAGTTCCTGCCTTCAGTTTCTCCTACCCTCCCCATGTCTGGGGCTGCAGAGCCCATGGAAGCCCAAGGTGGGGCCCTCTAGCTCCTTTGACAACCACCTGCTGGGGACTGCATTTCATTCCCTGGGTATGGGCTCAGCAATCAGAGACAGAAACAAGATGCGGTGCCTGGGGAGGGGACACTTGTAGAAAGGCATAGGTCTGGGTGCCACCAAAGGGTGACCTTAAGAACATACATGCATCTGAAGGGAGAGAGGCCCAGCTAATACTCACCTGCATGTATGATACTTGACAAACCATTTCCCTAATATTTATCTTCCAGCAACCTTCAGAGGCATTGGGCAGGTGGGGAAAAAAGCTCAGTGATCCAAAGACTTTGACCCAGGGTGGTCAGCTGGTGAATAGAAGAACCAGGATGAAAATCTGGGTTGTTGTTTTGTTGTTGTTGTTGTTGTTTTATAAACACATCCTCCCCAGCCCTCTACCCCCAAAGAGCTAGAGTTTGCCCCCTCTGCCCCAGGCAGAGCTCTCCAGAAAGACAGAAGCAATAGGATATACATACAGTGAGAGAGATTTATTTTAAGGAACAGTTCACACCGTTGTGGGGGGCCGGCGGGTCTGAAATCTGCAGGGCAAGCCAGCAGGACAAAAAATCCAGGTAGAAGTTGGTGTTGCAGTCTTGAGTCTGGAATCCATCAGGCAGCCCAGCTGCTTGGAAACTCACGCAGGATCTCTATGTTATAGTCTTGAGGCAGAATTCTCTCTTCTCATCGCAGGGGGACAATAAATAAATAAATAAAAGGAAAGAAAATAATTCCTTCTTCTCTTGACAACTTCAGTTTTCGCTCCCAAGGCTTCAACAGATTGTGGGAGGCCCACCTACATTATGGGGAGTAAGGCACTGTTCTAAAGTCCACCGATTGCAAATGTTAATCACATCTACAAAATACTTCCATAGCAGCAACACGTGGGCTAGTGTTTGACCAAACAGTCAAGCACCACAGCTGAACCAAGCTGACACAGAAAATTAACCATCACACCTTCTTTGGGACATTTTCATGCATCATCTCACTTAATCTTCACAACAACCCATGAGTGGTTGTTGACCTGATGCCCATTTTACAGATGAGGAAACAGGCTCGAAGGGATAAAGTCACTTACCTGATCTCTCCTACAGCTCAGGTAGCTAAGACAGGGCAGACTACTTCCCTTTACAGAGACTTCTCAAGGTCCAAATTCTGTGGCTGGAAAAGAGCAATTTATCCCTAAAACTTAGGTAACTATAACATAATGAGACTTGTGTTTGGCATAAACATGCCCAAATTTGCATAAAATGTAGCAACCTTAAAAGGTATTTTAAGCCCTGCTTGAATATACTGAGACGATTCTGTGAGGACTTTAAGGGATATGCATAGGCTCACCCCAAGGAAAACCGGGTGAATGGGGAACCTGAAAGGGGCTTCGCACCCTATTGCTTCTACAGTACTCCTCAAAATTTGAATCATGCTGGTTATTAAATTAATGAATTTTAAAGTAAATAATAAACAAAACAAGAAATTGTAAACGATCCCACAGGGTCTCAGCCTCATGACTGCATAACTGCACTTTGCTTTGGATACTGAAAAAAGACGAGGCAGAGAGACAGGCCAGCCTGTTCATCAACACTTGGCACTTGGCGACTCTAGCTTCTTCCAAAAATCAGAACCACTCTCAAAAAATGAGGATTTGCCACCAGTGAGGATATTCAAAGAATTTGCTCCAGGCTCTGAAAACAATTCCAAGAGGAGCTTGAAAATGCAGTTGAGTGAAAGCAGCATCATCGGATGTCTCCCTGTTGGGCAGGGAGCCTAATGCAGGACTCAATTCAAGGACCCTGGGATCATGACTTTGAGCCCAAGGCAGATACTTAACCCACTGAGCCACCCAGGCTCCTCACATTACAGTCTTCAGGTAGCTAATTGACAACCGCATGAAAAGATTAGACCAGGTGTTGCAAAATCAAATCCCTGCCTAGTGCAGCCAGGTAGCATGAACATATGACAAAGAGCTGCGGGGAACGTAACAAAAAGACCCTGCGTGATCAACTGAAGCACCCATGTTCCACTGTATTTAAAATATATGTCGGGGCTGCCCGAGTGGCACAGTCGGTTAAGCGTCCAACTCTTAGTTTTGGCTCAGGTCATGATCTCAGAGACATAAGATAGAGCCCCATGCAGGGGTTCCGTGCTCAGCGTGGAGTCTGCTTGAGATTCTCTCTCTCCCTCTCCCCCATCCCTCCAGCTTGTGTGTGTGTGTTTGCATGTGCGTGTGTGCTCTCTCATGAATAAATGTCTTTTTAAAATTAAAAAAAATAAAACATTGTGTTGGGCAATGATCTTGTCTCAGGTCAAATTTGGCCATAGTCTATCATTTTGCTTCCACTGAATTAAGCTTTCTCTTCATGGGTAAAAGAAAACTGAGGCCAGCAGAGAGTTCAGAGGAAGACTTCAGATCGCTGGAAGGACTGATGAGCTAATAATGGAAGTCCATCAACATTGAGACGATTAGTTACAGGAGGAGTGAGTTTCCCATTGCTGAAAAGTATTCAAGGACACTACTTGGTTTTATGCTGGCTTGGTGGCTAAAGGAATTTCAGGCATCCAATGATCATTATGGAATTGATGACCTGGAAATTCTCTCCTACTAGAAATTTGATGGGTATGTGACTGATGAACGACAGACTCAGGAATATTCACATCTAACTGTTGTGTTCACAGCCCTTTCTCTCTGTTCCTTACTTCTTCCCTTTGTTTCCAACAACCAGAAGTGCTCCAGGGCATAGATTGATTTTTTTTGTATTTGTGAAGAAGACCTTTCTTCTCTCTTTCTTTCTTCCTTCTATCATTTTTCTTTTCTTTCTTCTGTAATCTTTCCTCCCTCCCTCCTTTTCTTTCTTTCTTCTTCCCTTCCTTCCTTCCTTCCTTCCTTCTTTCCTTCCTTAATATTTCTCCCCTGCCTCCCCTCTCTCACAGCCCTATCCTTCTGCTAATAGCCCCCAAAATTTCTTTAGAAAGCTCTTCTATGAGGTGATTCTGATGAGCGTCTACTTCCTTCTTCAATATTGGATTATGTGACCCAGGCCTGTCCAACTGTTGTAATTTAATCCCCAGGATACAGTGACTGATTCAGGCATGTGATGGCCCAACTAGTCTTCCCCACCAGTGAATACAGGGACACGTAGCTTTAGGAAGACAACCCAGTTTTCCACTAGATATTGACATGGAGGACATAGACATGAAGATGCTGCAGCCATCTTGCCACAGTGTTCCACCTGGAATGAAGATTATTTGGAGGCCAGAGGAATTAAGAAATGGAGAGAGACTAGGTCTAAAACCCTGGATCCACATTTCTTTGGCTTTTTCTGTTATGTAAGATAATTGATTCCGTATTTTGTTAAAGTCCTGAGTTGGGTTTTCTGTCATTTATCACCAATATAGTTCTAGTGAATACATTTGCCAGTAACAATGTGTTCCTTTGGGTTTGAGAATTGAGAGAATTCTCGATCTGCCAAAATTCCCCATGAAAATGCAAATATTTTTGGGAAGGAGACGGAGATCATAGGTAGAATCTAGGCATAATAAAAATGACAAGGACCTCAGAAATTTCCTTTCAGAAGCCCCCAGCGATTTTCTAGTTTTATGTCAGCAACAGAACACTTTTCGAAGAAACTCATACACTGAATCCCAATACATAAATGTATCTTTTCTGACCTATTCCACTCTGGTTATACAAGTACAACGAAGGTGCCACTGGGCCTTTGCACACACTGTTTCTACTACCCAAAGCTTTTCCTACTCACCATTTCCAACTACTCACCCTAAGCCAGTTTGCTAAACAAACTATCAACCCCTGGATAGTTCAGTTTAAATGATACTTTCGTTGAGATGCCATGTCTGAAGTTTGGGATTTCATGCCCTGCTCACATGCTTTCCAGCACCCTAGACTCTGCACCACAACACCTTTAACAAGGGGAGCTGTCACCACTTACATCTTTACCTGCCTGTCATCCTGGATGTTGGCTCTGAAGGTAGAGGTCGGGTCCTGAGCACTTCTGTGTGTGACATATGTCACGCCCGCAAGTATCTGTGGAATGAATGAGTGCATACATGAGCGGACGAATGAGATCTTGTGCCCTCACGGCTTAACCTCAGGGCAGAGATTGGGGTATGGGAGGCAGAATCAAGAGCAGTCTTCCCCACAGGTCTACAAACTAGTCTTCCCCACCAGGCTTTCTCTGTTTTTTTTTTTTTTTTTTTTTTTTTTTTAACAGTTCTACCTCAGAGTTTTGTTTCTTTGTGCTAAGGGACAGCAGTCCTTTCTCTAAGACCTGGCTTCCTTTGGGTGGGTGACATCACGTTCTACGGATGTAAGCTCCAGGGAAGAAGGGCTCTGTTTTCTCTGTTTTGTACATGCAGCAGTGTATGGTAGGCAACAGGGGCTCTGTAAACATTTGTCAAATAAATAAATGGGTCAGAGGGCGTTCTTGCTGCCATAGAATTTAGAGGGCCGGCTGTTCCATGATTTCCATGTTCTGTGGGACTAATATTTTGAGGAAAGAAGAGTTTGTGTTCCAGATAAGTATGTGAACTACTGAGTCCTGTTTCCCAGTTTTAATGACTCACAATGCACATTAAAAAGTAAGGACTCAAAATAATTCCTGTAGTGAATATGCCTAATTACGTTTGTTCCGCCCAGAGTTTTCTAAATTTCTTTGACCAGAGAACAATTTATGTTTGTTTAATGCCTTTAGGGTAATGCCTATTGATAGCCCACGGAACTGATGTTTTGGGAACGTGTGTTTGGGAAACGCTACCCTAGAACAATTTGCTCATTTCTCAGGGGACTTCAAGTGGTTTGCATCTACACAAAAGTTTTCTATGTCAAGTGCTTGCTGCGCTATCTCCTCTAAGCCTCACAGAACACTGAGAGATCAATGAGATAGTATTCCTGTTTTGGAGATTAGCAAGTAGAGATCCAGAGGGGTTAAAGGATTTGCTCAAGGTCACACAGCTAGTTAGTGACAGAGATGAAAAGAGATTTCAAGTCTCATATTTATCCAGTTATCACTAATTAACACCTTGGCAGGTGTCTAGCCAGTCTTTTCCCATACTAGGAAAGCAGGTTGAAAGCAGCATCTTTCTCAGAGAAATCTGAAATAGACTCTTTTTGCTGAAGGAAGGTGGAAACACTCAAGAATAGGAGAATTCTTGCTAAAAATTTGGATGGCTTGTCCCCCTTGCTAAACACTTCAGAGGATTAAGAGTGACCACCAGCTATCCTGCTTGCCTTTACAATCTGTCATATCCACCCTTCAAGGCCCTCCCTTGACCATGACAGACTTGGCTAAAGCACAGCCAACTATAGAGGCTCGGCCTGGCCTGGGAGTCCCTGAATCGAGCGGTCAGGCCGCCACTGTTGACAGAGCAGAGTCAGCCCAGAGTTGGAGTCTGTTTGAGGTCTTTGATTCTTCCTTCTACGTAGCTCCCTCAGGCTAATGGGGTTTATAAATGTACTCCTCAGAGCATCGAGTAGGGTTTCCTGTCTCTTTGCCTGGAGAATACGTCTTTCAAACTTCAAAGCATTGGCACTTATTTTTATAAGCTGTCAGTGATACATATACATAAGCGAAAGAGCTTTGGAAACAAAGAATTATACTGCTGAAAGAATTGTTATGATGATGGTTGCTCTGCCTCCTCTGTCTAGACTAGAGACAGCAGGCTTTATCTTTCTACTTCCTACTTCTAATTTTGGCCTGTTTGTTCCCTATCCCTTGCTCCATCCCAAGTGATCCAAATAATTTTCAAAAATCGAAACTAAACTGAGCTTCACTTTAAATAGGCCTTAGATACTATAACACTGAAAAACATTTTACTTACCGTAAAAGGTAACTAAGACACAAGATGAGAGCAAGTGACACTCAGTTTAATTCTGACTATCGTCAGATTTAGTGCCTCCCAGGGAGAGGGGCCCTGCCCCGGTTGGGGGGGGGGGGCAGGGGTTGCTTTACAGAGGCCAGTCCGGTCCCTCCCCTGACGACATCTCTCCCCAGAGAGTGAGGACTCCTGGGGCTCAAGGACTCCTACCCAGCTCCTGTACTCACGTCTCCCACCCTAACGACCATGCACCCTGGAATCTCTGCAGGCCCATGAGCTCACTCTGAGACCATGCTGATCTCTTCCCCAGAGTCTACTCTCCAGAGAGGGTGTAGATGGAACCGGGGCGTGGTGCTGGCTGCGCGGCCACCTGCACTTCAGGCCCTCGTGGTGTGAGATGGAGCCAAGCGTGGGTGAGAAAGAGAGGCATCCGGGTCAGAGCCTCCTTGCCCTGCAGTGCTTTGTGGAGGACTCCAAACCCGGCCTTCTAGAGCATTATGGAGATCTATTTATTAAAGTAGGAGGATAGAAAGATCTTATCTGATAGTTTTCTGGCTTGGTTTACACTTTTAAATAGTCATGCGCATGTAAGTGGGCCTCCATCTGTAAGTTCTGAACCCCCACAGATCTTAGATGTGGACCTGACTGGACCTTTTTTGGGTCTTTTAGTTCTCAAAACAGCCTTACCTGACTTTTTGTATGTGATCGGTCATTTAGGGTGTCTCTGATGAAGAATCCCGACTTTGCAGGGAACATGCAGTGATGGCTCTGTCTCTACCTTGCACTTGAAAAGGCTTTCACAGGGGCTCCTGGGTGGCTCAGTCAGCCAAGCAGCAGCTTAGTTTCGCCTCAGGACATGATCTCATGGGTCCTGGCATTAAGCCCTGCATCAGGCTTCACATTCAGCAGCAAGTCTGCTTAAACATTTTCTCCCTCTGCCCCTCCCTTTGCTCTCTCACTCTCTCTCTCTCTCAAATAAATAAATAAATCTTTTTCTTTTTAAGTGCTCATTTACTTACTGAACACCCAGAAGTTTCCTCAGCTTTATGAGGGAGTTAAAATCTCGCAGATGGTTTATCTTCTGCTCAATAAAATTATATAACATAGGTAGCTATGCTTGTAAACTGTAAAGTGTTACTCAAATGTAAGGGGTTTTTATTTCTTTTTTTTTTTTAAGCATGTTACGGAGAAGATGGGTTGTGATTTCCTTCATCCCTGTATGACTAGGGTTGTCAGAAATCTCATTTGTGATTCTAATCAGAAGCAGGGAAACGAATGACTTTTAAAATACCCTGGTTTTCCCAAGATCTTTTTGTCAGTGTGTATGCGGGGTCCTTGCCACTGAATATACAGACCTGCATAAGGTAAAGGATTTTAATTTCATATTCCCGGGGAAGGATGTGTGGAAAGCCACAAGGAATACCAGTAAATGCACGACCTTTGTATATTTCCACCTTTCCAGATTGTCGCCAAACATCTGAGCAGGTGCTCAGTTTTTTCCCTGAAGCCTGGAAGCATATTAAGGCTGAGGAGTGTTCATCACCGCTAAGCGAATCAGTCACAACTGACTGAGAGCCCACGTGCATGGCCGGGAGGCAGCGGCCATGGTGGCTCCGGAGAGCGCTGGGTGAAAGGAAACGGCTTCACTCAAAAGCTGCTTCCCAGTTACCCGGGCAGGGAGGCACAGGAAAAACAGAACCCCAGAGAGCTCCCAAAGTCCACTCCATAGTTCCTGCCCCTGTCTCCCACTATCCCTTTTAATTCAGGCGTTGACAAGCAGGCCACAGACTTGAGAAATGCCCAGTGTCAAACCAATGGATGTGCGCATGTCTCTTGGGGCTCTTGGTTAGCAGAGATTTACTCTTCTATTTTTGTTGAGCTATTACTATATGCCAGGTTCTGTTGTGGGCTCTGGGAACAGTAGCAAATAAGATGAATCTGGTCCCTACTTTCATGGAATGCATTGAATAGGCTTTTTACTCTTTCAAGAGTGCCCTTTTTGAGATCCTTTTCCCAAAGCGTCACCTCCCCACTCCTAACTTCCCCCCAACACACCACTTTTTTTTTTTTTTTTTTTTTTGGACAGGTACCAGGCAATAAATAAAGTAGGAATGGAAACATAATAAGTTTGCATTGTACATGCCACCAAGGAGATAAAGCCGGTGGAGTGATAGGGGTGACTGGAGGAGCCCCTGTATTAGCCCAGGTGGCCGGAGAAGCAGTATCTATTCCATCAAGTTCAATATAAGGTTGAATGGACACCCTCTGGGGGGGGGCACCGTGGAGTGGCTGCATCCAGGCTACTCTCCCCTGGGACAACTCAGCTTATGGGAAACACATCTCTCCTGTCCTACAAATTACACAAGGATCCCTGCTCCCACTGCTACTGTCTCTCCTGGCGCCACTGTCACAGTGGTACTGGTGCCCTCAACCTTCAGAATCTTCTAGGCAGGGGTGTGCACCCTCAGTCCTTCCACATAGTCATGTTGGAGTTCTCCTATATGCCTGGACGTGCTAAGGGTGGACAGGGGGAGCTCGCAGTGTTTTTTGCTCCTAAGATGTCCCTTGGTATCATACCATCTTCCCCAATTTCTGATATTTCTCTTACAGAGGCTGGAGGTAAGGGATAGACAGGAGGGACCATTTTTGCCAACTCTCAGGAGCTCTCCGTGAATGGGTCTGGTGTCTAGCACCTTTTTTTCCAGAAGGTGTGGGTACTTCACTCACTACCCACAAGCCTGGGGACTTGGTTAAGCCTCTGAGAATACAATGAAAGTCAACTTAACAGGATGTGACATTAGTTTAAAAGCTTCAAAGCACTCAATTTTATTCCATCAATCATATTTAAGAAGTAACAGGATCTTCCTACCCTTCTCAGAGAAGGGACTGCCCATGAAGACAAGCTGGTTGACCCCTTTGGGCCAGAACTGATTTGGTCCTTCCCTGCGTGTCTGACTGGACATCTCCTCAGGAAAAAAATGCCATCTTTCGTTAGCGCTGTGTGCTCTGGGCTTGAGAGGGAGAGTTGAGGCACAAGTACACATATCCGTGGACAAGGGTCTTATACCTGTAAAGGCTTCATATAGAAAGAGCCTCAGTAAACACTTGCCTCCTGTGGACTGTACTGAACTCCCTTCAGACCAGCGTGAGAACACGAACCACTCCATCATGGTACATTTTTCTGCATCATTCACATTAATGAGATTTGTTTAAATTAGACAAATATAAATGTGCATATATTTTCAGCCTTTCTCCAGGGGAAATATGTTTAGGGCATTTTGTCTGCGGGATTGGATATAATCCAACTGGATTATATCCAAGTCTGAGTCTTGCCAGATATTTACTTAAGGGAAATTGAAAACAATTCTGTGCCATATAATCTTTTCAATGAGCTCTACATTCCTTAACAACTAGGAAGGTTAGCACTGCCCACTGTCCCGTCAATACGCACCATCGCCCGGATCAGGGACCACATGCCCATGAGAGCATCCAGCCAATCAGAGCTTGGCATCGGTCTGGCTACCCGCCAAGCACGGACACCCAGCGATGGTTGTTCATGCCAGTACTCCAAAATCAGGACTTATCTCTGGTCCTTGTGAGCGGAATACTTAATAAGGCATATAAACTCATTTAAAAAGGTGACTCACCCGTGGTTAATGACCAACAATAAAATAATACAGTTATAACCCATTGTGTAAATGTCTACAAGTAGGAAAGAACTTGACAAGGGCAAAACGTTATAATCAAATTATGCAAATAGAAAAAAAAGTGGCTTTCTTTGGAAGAATTAAGCTTGTCTTATGCCTGGCTTTTGTCAAAGTCTTGTTAGCCCTAGGGTGTGAAGCCTGTGAGCCCTAGGGTGAAGGGAAAGACATGTGTATTCATACAGTTATTTACTATCTGACAGCAAAGCGAAAGGTGTGGTTTGAGTATTCCTGCCATTTGAAATCAGGACAATGTTGAAAAATCCAAAGTAATCTAAGGATCTTCGGCTGGCTTTCAGAAGAGGATCCTGTGGGCCATCACCAACTCCCACTGAACTCCAAAGAGGTGAAGTAACTTCTTCAAGCTCACACAATGGCAAAGCAGGACCAGCATTCTGGGCCCCCAGAATCCTTGTCAAGTGCTTAGTCCTGGACCCCATTCAGTGCTCCCTTGATGGAAGCCCAGGACCTAACATGCTTTGTGCCTTTCAATTTCTTGCTAAAAGATGTTCTTCTCGGGGCACCTGGGTGGCTCAGTCCATGAAGCGTCTGCCTTCAGCTCAGGTCATGATCCCCAAGTCCTGGTATCAAGCCCCCTGTAGGGCTCCCTGCTCAGCGGGAAGCCTGCTTCTCCCTCTCCCACTCTCCCTGCTTTTATTCCCTCTCTCACTGTCTCTTTCCCTGTCAAATAAATAAAATCTTAAAAAAAAAAAATGTTCTTCTAAGTTAATACAAGAATCCAGCCTGCTGGATTTCCATGATGGCTACGACTTTCTGAAATGATCTGGACATATGCTCTGCCCCTGCTTCCAGGAGGTCTGGGAGAAAGAGATGCGGCAGACAGCATCAGCAAGAGTCCTGGGCTGAAGGAGGGTGAGCCCTCCTCCCAGGACCTCCCCTTCCACATTTCCAGTCTCCGATATTTCAGACCCACTTCCTGCTCTGTAAATACTTCCTTTCCAGGATGGAAGAAAAAACAGCTTCTCTGCAGCGTAATAAAAGAAGCAGCCCCCAAATTAATCAAATTAATAGGGAACAAAATCAATAAAGGCAATTATCACAAATAAACTCAAGAAAATAAACAACTTATTTACTGAATTATTCACTTTGCCACTAGGTGCTTTGACTTCAAAGAAGTTGCAATTTAAAGGAGCTACAGGGGATACAGATGAGCCCAGACTGGCAAGGATTTCTAAGGATTTCCAAAAACCGTAATGCCCAATGTGGGGCACTGAACACAGGCACATTCATGCACACTCCAAGGGTGAGCTTACACAAATGCAACCTGCCAGAAAAGCCATTTGGCAATGTGTATCAAGAGACTTAAAAACGTTTGTGGTCTTTCAAAGGGAAATTCCATATCTGGGGAATTTCTCTGAAGGAGATCATCAGAGAGGAGCTCAAAGATTTTATAGAAGAAAGTTCAATCATTTTATATTACAAAGGAAACAACCTACGTATTTAATAATGAGAAAGTAGTGGATATTCCTGGGGTTTCTCTACCAGCCTAATCCCAGTGCCCTTCCTGTTTGGGGGAAGGCTCCAGGGGGTGAGTTTGGATGGCAGTGGACTCTACTTCTCATTACAAAAGTCTGTCTCCTTACAAGGTAGGGTGGGACACACTCTTGGGCTTGGACAACAAGTGGTTCCTCAGAACACTGAAAACCTGAGCAAATACAAAAATACTAAGGACAGATGGTTTCCGTGGCCAACCCTCAATGGAATTCATACTGCTGAGTCTATCTCGATTTCTGCCCTTTTTCTTAGCCTGTTTTAGTACCCGTCCATAGATGCTATGGCCACCAAGTATGATGGCAGTGAATTCCTCTTCCCTTTAGTTTAGCCAGCGTTGGTGGTATGGTTTCGGAACAAATGCTGTGATGGACGCTGGGAAAACAATCATATATGGTACAAACCATCTATCCACTATATTATTATTCATCTGTCAAAATCCATATTCTCAACACATATTGAAAGGCATGGAAAAAGGGGTGCCTGGGTGGTTCAGTCCATGAAGCACCTGCCTTCAGCTCAGGTCATGATCCCAGAATCCTGGGATCAGCCGTGCACTGGGCTCCCTGCTCTGCAGGAAGCCTGCTTCTCCCTCTCCCATTCCCCCTGCTTGTGTTCTCTCTCTCTCTGTCAAATAAATAAATAAAATATCTTTAAAAAATAAAAAATAGATGGGACGCCTGGGTGGCTCAGTTGGTTAAGCAGCTGCCTTCGGCTCAGGTCATGATCCCAGCGTACTGGGATCGAGTCCCACATCGGGCTCCTTGCTCAGCAGGGAGCCTGCTTCTCCCTCTGCCTCTGCCTGCCATTCTGTCTGCCTGTGCTCGCTCTCTCCCCCTCTCTCTGATTAATAAATAAAATCTTAAAAAAAAAAATAAAAAATAGAGGCATGGAAAAGCCAGTCTCATAGGACACATAGACACTCTGATCACCGTTCTGTAAATCCATGTGCATCTATATAATCATTCTTATTATCATATTTATACATCTATCCATCTGTCTGTATGTATATAGCAAAAAATACTAGAAGGAAACACACATAAATGCGAACAGTTCTTTTATCTGAGAAGAAAAATTACAGATGGTACAGGATGTTTCCTCTACCACCTAAGCTATTTTATCTTCAGAAAGAGTTTATTTGTCACCTCCTCCAGAAAGCCGTGGCCAGCCTGGTCTAGGCCCTCCTCCCGTAAGCTTTGAGAGCACCTAATACATCCTTGTATCGTGTAACACCGAATTGTAATTGCCTCTTTCATCCACCTGTCTTCCTGACTACTGTTTACTGCCCACTCTCCATCGCTGCTAGTCACACAGTGCCTACTCCAGGTGAAAATTCAATGAAATGCTTAAACAGATAGATGCAAGAATTATTGTTCTAAGGAAAAACGATGTTGTTTTTTTTAAGAGGCTGGGAACAGAAGATCTACGGGCAAGAAGTGAAGAGAGACAGAAAACTATTACTTTATAATGACTAAATTACATGAGACAGGGAATTGACTATTTTGGACCCAGTGAAATAGACAGACATTGTGTTGTCTAATGTGTTAGATTGGTATAGACGGAGAAACCAGGGCTCTTCTCTTGGTCTATATCATTGCAATAACTGCTTTCCCTCTCTATTTTCACTTTGCTTCCAGAGATATCGCCTGTTTATCTAGAGGCTTCTGTCCTCTGAGTGTATCTTCTGAGATTACCATCAGCTAAATATTGCATTGTCTTTGGCCGATTTTCCTACATTGTAACCCCCCACCACATTTTCAATGCTTCTCTAGTTCCAGACAAGCTACAGACTGTTAATTTACCCTTGCCTTTGCCTCACCTAAGGAAATTGAAAATAACTTTAATTTCCTAGTCGAGGGTTATGATGCTTCGTGTGGTTCAGAGAAAAAGAATAATTATTGTTTGAGGGAATTAGGGAACATTAGGAGAGTTTCTGAAGTTGTGACGTTACACAGTAATTGGTCACTTGTCCACATGGTTAGAAGTCGTTCCAGCGAACAGAAGTTTTGTCAACATCTAGGTCTGTTTGATGCTTGGCCTCAATCTGTCAATCACTCCAGTAACCATAGGTATTTTAAACGTCAGCTCTGAAGTTTGAATTCCATCAAAAGCTCCAACTGGCCTTGGAGATGCTGTCGAAGCCATTCTCATAGTTGGTTCCCTATCTGACCATTCAAAATGAAAGAAAAACTTCCTTTGGGGCAAATTGATGATCTCTAGGCAGGTAATACATAAGGGTGCTTTCAGAATTTCAGAGGTCGGAGCTTGAGCATCTGTATAGAAGGTGAGGGGGAGCAGAGAAGTTTTTGTTGATAAGTGTGAAGGCCTGTAGGAATTGAATGGAAGCTTGGGCATTTGGAATTGCTCAATGCAGTCCTAGAATGCGCCTGTGTGATGGGATTGGAGGAAGCAGAATGAATTGTTCTGTCTCAGGGAGGAAAAACCAAACACACTAACTTTTGGCAGCTTGGATTTTGTTGTTGTTGTTCCTTCTTTGAGAGCTATTCTTAGTATTTTTAGTATTTTTAGTGTTTTTAGTATTCTAACAATAGAATAGTCAACAAGTACTTATCATGTACCTACTATGTGGTATAAACTGGGCTCCACATACCGGTGAACATAAAACAAATAGCCTACATGTACACAGATGTGTGTGTACCATGTTTTTTTTTTTTTAACCTCATAGTAATCATTACATGTACATAAATGTTTTATTTTTATATCTCACATTTCCCCATGTTTCTACATGTTTTTTTTTGGTCAGAAATTTAATTCTGACAGGTGACCTTCTCCTTCTGGAGAGAAAATTGCTGCTGTAGAAAATACGATCCGGGCGCCTGGGTGGCTCGATGGGTTAAAGCCTCTGCCTTTGGCTCAGGTCATGATCCTGGGGTCCTGGGATCGAGCCCCACATCGGGCTCTCTGCTCATCTGGGAGCCTGCTTCCCCCTCTCTCTCTGCCTGCCTCTCTGCCTACTTGTGATCTCTGTCTGTCAAACAAATAAATAAAATCTTTAAAGAAAATACCATCAAGGAGAACACTTTTGTGGCATATAACTTTTTTCCTCCATTGTCATTGTTTCCGGGGATAAATCATCAGCATGCGATGCTTGAGTCCCTGAAAAAGGCAAAATATAGTGGATGTACTCCACCATGCCCCATTTCTAAGACACCATAATGCTTCCCTGTATCTGAGTTAGCACTGTTTCTGGGTGAGCACAGACACTGCCTCAGAATCCTTCTTAACACAACAATCCAAGTGGTCCCTATCATTCAGCTTCTGTAGCTATCCCTGGCAAACAAACGTATTTTGATACATACTGCTACGCCAAAATGTTACCTTGGAAATATGATGAGGGTGGAGGGAAAGCCACTTTCATCTACTTCCCCTTCCTAAGAAATTAGCAGGTTTTCCTTTTAGCTGACCCAATCTTCCCCGTCGTTTCCTTGCTCACTTTGGGTTTCTAACTATTCAGTACCCCCTTCCTCTCCATGGTCTTCCATCAGAGCTCACTCTACCATGCTGCAAACTGCCTGGATGCAATGAATTTCACCAGGACTTTAAAAAAAAGCACTAAATTTCCTTTAGCTAAATTGGCAGTCTTCCTGACAGTTCAATGACCACCAGCAATGGGAAAGAAACTTCCCAAAACAGCGAAAAAGAGGTCCTGACATCGCTGTTACTATAGTTAGAGAAAATAAGTGTAAACCACGAGGCCACCAAGGGTCAGTATCCTGGTCCCTGCAACCAGGCACGGTCTGCTGACCTTCACGTAGGAAGATGTGTGGCTGTCTCTCACAGTCACTCTGCCACCAGTATCGGATCTGGCCCATGCCTTTAACAGCTTCCTCACCGTCCATACCTAAAACCCTCAACCCTCTAAAAAAATTTGAAAATATTGTCTTCTACTCCAGAATTTCTCCAGGTTCTGCTTCCTTTTACTCTAAACCTGATTGCTCATTTTTCCTGATTTCTCCAGTGTGAGAAATCAGGAAAGTATAGTATACTAAATAGTATCTAGTATACTAGATAAAGTATCTCTCTCTTGTGGTTCATTGGATAACAGCCTCCCTGTGCCCATGGCATTGCGGCCTCTATGGCATTGCTGCCCTCATTTTGTTTCTTGTGTGAGGCTGGTGGGACTGTCAACTCCAGTTCCCTGACCATCTCTCTGAATTCATTAGTGAAGGCCCCTCCTCATCCCCCTGGCTAGAGAAATTGTTTCAACATTGATCAAGGGACCCAAGATAGAGTGATGGAGTTCTAAATCTTCCGAAATAGGCTGGGAGGGTTCTGCTTTCCTCCCAAGGTCACCAGGTGTGCTTACTGTGAGTTTGCTTTGATTGTGGCCATCCCCTTCGGCCTTCTGCTGCACGGTGAAAGCGCAGCCATCACAGAAGAGGAAGCCTGCCTAAGGAGATGGGGGGTTACGGTGGGTGGGTCCTACTGACAAATTTGAGGCAAATTTGGGAAAGATTCTAAGGCCTTCCTTTATCCCAAAGTATCCAGAACCAGTCCCTACCCCACTAACAAGTGTGAGGTTGGTATGGCCACTCGAGGAAAAACTGGGTCACTTGTACAGGTCTATTGACCAGATGGAGTGAGGGGGGCCTGGTTGGAGGTGCAGTCAACTGATCTACTCCATGCTTGAAATGCAGGCATTGGAACAGAGGCGTGAACTGAGTAAGTGGCTCAGCCCCAACCTTGCTTCTTAAAAGCACACCAAGGCATGCTTGATAGGAGTTCACAGATTTGATCATCCACAGATTTTAGTAATATCCCCTAGGCACCCCTAAATTCTTGTAAATAACTTCTTTCCCTTAAGAAGGCAATCTCTCTGGGATGGAGTTGTAATGGAGAGGAAGAGTGATCGAGGAGGACATTGACTAATCAGCCAAAGAGGTATGCTCACGTGCCCCTAACGTTTCAAGCACAGCCCTCTGCAAACACAGTTCCCACACCTCAGTGTCCTTCCTCCTTCTCATCAGGGACTCTAGGCACATCGGGGTGATTTTAATCATGTCACTTGTCATCCAAAATCCATGTGTGGGTGCGGGCCAGCTGCAGGGTGATTTATAAGTAATGACGGTAGGTTGAGAGTCTCCACATTGGGTATATGACTTTTAGATATGATTCAGTTGGTAGTCAAGTGTACCTGGAAGCTTTGTTGAGATTTATTTTTCCTTTTGTCAGTAATCCTTCTGAAGGCCCAAGTTTCATGAGGTAGTTTTAGTGGAATGAGATGCAAAGACTTACAAATCATATCACTTACTTATATTCAACTTCAATGACAATTGCTCATTGATCCCAAAGTTCCAGCCAACACCCAACCAAAGTGATGAGTCCTCATGGTTGTGTGTCAGCCATGTTGCGAGATGTTCTTACAAAATCTCAGATGGGCTGTGCTCAGACAGGCCACAGATGGATGTAAGTGACTCTAAGTACCCCTTCCTCCATGAAGCCTTCTCTGAGCTCCCCCTCCTTTTGTGCTCCTCATTAGCTTCTGATCATTTGTTGCATCTCATTAATAAGCAATTACTGAGCAACCACCAAGTGTAAGACGTTCTTTTTTCCTTACGTTTCTATTTTAATTCCAGTTAGCTAACATACAGTATAATGTTAGTTTCAGGTGTACAATATAGTGATTCAAAATTTCCATATATCATTCTGTGCTCATCATAAATGCCCTCCTTAATCCCCATCACGTATTTCACCCATCCCTCCCATCCACCTCCACTCTGGTAACCATCAATTTGGTTTTCCTTCTATTTCCCCCCTTTGCTGGTTTGTTTTCCACATATGAGTGAAATCATATTGTATTCATCTTTCTCTGACTTACTTGGCTTAGCCTTGTACTCTCTAGCACCAGTCACGTCACTGCAAATGGCAAGGTTTAATTCTTTTTGATGGATGGGTAGTATTCCATTGTGTCTATGTACCACATCTTTTTTTAAAGATTTTATTTATTTGAGAGAGAGAGAAAGAGCACAAGCAGGGGAAGGGGTAGAGGGAGAGGGAGAATCAGACTCACCACTGAGCAGGGAGCTCATTGTGGGAGCCTAGGGTAATGATCTGAGCCAAAGGCAGATGCTGAACTGACTAAGCCACCTAGGAGCCCTGTACCATATCTTCTTTATCCATTCATCAGTCAATGGACACTAGAGCTATTTCCATAATTTAGGTATTAGCAATAATGTTGCTATAAACATCGGGACACATATGTCCCTTTGAGCTAGTATTTTTGTATTCTTTGGGTAAATACGTAGTAGTGTTAGATCATAGGGTAGTTCTATTCTTAACTCTTGAGGAACCTCCATACTGCTCTCCACAATGGCTGCACCAGTTTGCATTCCCACCAACAGTACAAGAAGATTCCCCTTTCTCCATATCCTCACCAACACCTTTTTGTCTCTTGGGTTGCTGATTTCTACCATTCTGACAGGTGTGAGGTGCTATCACATTGTTGTTGTGATCTGCATTTCCCTGAGGATCAGCAATTTTGCGCGCCTTTCATGTGTCTGTTGGACATCTGGATGTCTTCTTTGAAAAAATGTCTATTCATGTGTTCTGCCCATTTTTAAATTGGATTATTTGGGTTTTGGGTGTTGAGTTTTATAAGTTCTTTATGTATTTTTGAAGCTAACCCTTTATCAGATATGTCATTTGCAATTTGCAAGTGCCAGACATTCTGCTAGTTATTGTAGGGAATCCTTTTTCCTTTCTCCTCCTGAAAGGACATACTTCCATCCCTCTCTCCACCCCTTACCCTCACCTCCACATGGGAAGAGAAGAGGTCATCTGACTGATGGTGACCCCTTGACATTTTACCATTAGCAGTGTTAGCCTTGCTGGTCTTGTTGGCCCATCCATGGCAAGCCTGCCATCCTTACCCATATCTCTGGTTGGACAAATGGATTTTGGGTCTGTTGCATATCTTCTCTTCCCTGTAGGACTGTCTGAGCTCATAGGTCTCAAGACAAAGAGGAGTTCCACAGTGCAGGACAGAGTACACCATGATGAATTCCCTCTCAACAAATAAGAAGCAGATTTAATAAATTGCTTGCGTGTGGGTGTGTGCTTGTATATATGTGTGTATGTATATAATATTTATATTTTATATTTATTATGTAAAATATATATTTATGATAGATAATATATAGTTAATAAAAATAATTTTTAATACATTATACATAATATATTTAATATATAGTGTATAATTAAAAGTTTACAAGTTATAATTATATATTATATAATATATTCATGATTGTATACTTATATATTATGTATTTATATATTATATATAAGATACATGTTTATATAATATATATATATACAATCACCTTTAGAAATTCTTCTACTTACACAAAATCCCTTCCACTCCTTGTGAAAGCACCTAGAATGTTATTAGTAGTTCAATCTATTTTTTTCCATTTTATTGAGATATAATTGACACAGCCCTATAAAGTTAAGGGGTACAGTGTAATGATTTGGCTTACATATATAGTGAAATGATAACAATCAGTTTAGTTAACATCCAGCATCTCACATAGATACAGAACAAACAAACAAACAGGAGAAAGAAGCACATTTTTCCTTAGGAAGAGAATACTTAGCTAACTACCAAACAGCGTCAGCTCCAGTCTTCATGCTGTGCATCTCATTCCTAGTACTTACTTATCTTATGACTGGAGCCCCCTTCCTCCTATTTCCCCTCTCCTCGCTCCCTGCCTCTGGTAACCACAAGTCTGATCTCTTTTTCTAGGAGTAACTTATTCTTCTGTATGTTTTTGAGAAAGAGCGAGCACCTATGCTGGTGAGGGGGCTGGACAGGGGGAGAAGAAGAGAATCTCAAGCAGACTCCATACCCAGTAGGGAGCCAGTGCCGGGTTTGATCTCACTACCCTGAGATAGTGACTTGAGCCAAAATCTAGAGTAGGATGCTTAACTATCTGAGCCACCCGGGCACCCCTAGGAGTAGCTCATTCTTAAAGTTATATTATTGTTATTTAATCTTCAGAAATTATGTATTAATTTGCAAATATGCCTGGGAGAAGTGAAAATTTATTAAGCCCTTATCAATTAATACCTGAGTCGGAGTTTGGACAAATGATACCCAATGGCGAGCCCGCTGAAGGGAAAGCCCCAAGCAAATGGGGCCGTGAGCGCTCTCACATATAGGTAAGCAGTGTTGTTTCTCCAGTATAAACTTGCAGTTGTGACTAATAAAACATAAATTCGTTAAGAAGTGTTACTATTACCATCTCTAATGTGGAAAAAATATGCAAGATACAAGTGAAAAAGAAAAAATGGAAGATGAATCATGGGAAAGTAAAAAATATATATTTGTTTTACACATAGAAAGCAAAGACCAAAAGAACAGTCACCACGCTATTTACAATTAATATGCAGAAGGTGAAATAAGAAAAAGCTCTTTTTTTACCCCCTATGTTAAATTTAAGTCTAATTTTATCAGAGTAATTTGCATAACAATTTTAAAAGCCAAATAGTTCCACAGGGCTTACAGGAGAAGAGCAAGATCTCTCTTTGTTACCCCTTGTAGCCCTCACTGTCTCCCTGCGGCCAATAACTTTCAGCTCTTTGGGCTGTTTCTCCTGGTATTTACTTATAAAATACAGAATAGTGTTCATAAGCCAATACGTCCTGAATGTTCCTTTTTATATGTTATCTATTGACTTCCCGGGATGGCCTTGAACTTTTCACACACTTCCCCATTCACCCTTCCTCTCCTTCCACTCTCCTAACATATTACATCCTGATTTTGCTGTGTCATTATCCAGCACTTGCAATAGTGCACCGTCCCTACGTAGGTGTTGCTCACAGAGGTGGCCATGCCATGACCACACCACATCATTTTCTTTCCCATAGATGTCTGCTCTTTCTGGAGTTATCTTGCTTTGTTTTTGTTATGGTTATGACTCACATTATTATCTGCTTAGTTTTCTATGTTCCTGTCACTAATTTATCCCCACATGTCCCCATGGTGCTCTAAGAATTTCTCTCAGTAGACCCAAGTCCATCAACCGTCCCTCAGCAACACCCATCATGGAGCCCTCCATCCTCTAATGCCAACCTGTACTGCGTACTCTCGAGATGTACTAAGCGGCTGTCATTCAGGAACCTGGAAACTCCCTTCAGTTCTCACCTGCATTGGATCCTCTATTTCCTACATCCTGTGAATTTCTCTCCTTCTTTTACTCTTTCAATATGGTAGAACACAAGCCAAGAATGATTATCATGGGCTATAATCAAGATGGGCTATATCAAGATCTTATACATCTGAAAGGGCCATTTTTCAGTTCTCACATTTGATTCGTAGTTTGTGAAGCCAGTTCTAGAATGGATGTCATTTTCCCTCAACAATGTAAAGGCACTTCTTTATGGACTTCCAGACTCCAGTGTCGCTGTTAAGGAGCCCTGAGACATTCTGATTTCACTTCTTTGTATATGGCCTGTTCCTTCTCTCTGGAAGCTTCCAGATCTCTGTTTCTGGCATTCTGGAATTTAACAGTGATATGCTTTGTGAGCGTCCTTTTCTTGTCCTTGCTGTGAGCACTCTGGTGGACCCTTCACATCCAGAAACTCAGGTCCTTCAGTTTCAGGAAATATTATTTCTTTAATATTCTCTTCTCTGTTAGCTTATTCCCTTTTCCAAGAAGTCCTAGTAACTGAAGGTTGGACCTCTTGATTAATCTTCTATTTTTCTCTCTACTGTCTTTCCTTTCTCTCCTCTTTTCTACTTACTGGCAGGGAGATTTCCTCTACTTTAATATAGTCTTTTGCTGACCTGTTCATTCTTGTTATCGTATTTTTTTTTAAAGATTTTATTTATTTATTTGACAGAGAGAAATCACAAGTAGATGGAGAGGCAGGCAGAGAGAGAGGAAGGGAAGCAGGCTCCCTGCTGAGCAGAGAGCCCGATGCGGGACTCGATCCCAAGACCCTGAGATCATGACCTGAGCCGAAGGCAGTGGCTTAACCCACTGAGCCACCCAGGTGCCCCTTGTTATCGTATTTTTAACCATCAAAAAGCTGAGTGCTGGGACGCCTGGGTGGCTCAGTTGGTTGGACGACTGCCTTCGGCTCAGGTCATGATCCTGGAGTCCCGGGATCGAGTCCCGCATCGGACTCCCAGCTCCATGGGGAGTCTGCTTCTCTCTCTGACCTTCTCCTCATTCATGCTCTCTCTCACTGTCTCTCTCTCAAGTAAATAAATAAAAATCTTTAAAAAAAAAAAAAAGCTGAGTGCTTTTTTACAATGTTCTCTTCTTGTCTCATAGATATAATTTTTTAATTCTCTGGAGGCAATACTAATCTATGTTTTTAAACCTTTGTTTTTATTACGGCATTGTCTTTGTTTCCTCTGTGTTTGTTTCCCCTGCTATTTTATTTTGGTATCTGTGTTTCAAATTAGCAGCTGTCCTCAGCATTGGGCCACACTGAGAGGAAGCTTTGTTAGGGCGTGTGTGCCTCCCCTCAGAACTCTTGTGTTGAAATGCCAACACCTGGTGAGATAACATTTGGAGATGGGTCTTTGGAGGGTGATTAGATCATGAAGAGGGGACCCTCATGAATAGTATTCATGCTTTTATAAAAGAGACCCCACAGATCTCCCTGGTCCCTTCCATCATCTGAAGACAGAGAAAAGACACTGACTATGAACCCCGAAGACAGCTCCCACCCAACCATGCTAGCACCTTGATCTTGGAATTCCCAGACTCCAGAACTTTAAAAATAAATTTGTTGTTTATATGCCACCCAGCCTGTGATACTTGTTAGAGTTCGCAGAATGAACTAAGATCCAGGTTTGGCTCTTCACTCACTTACAAGGGAAGCACCCACCAAGAAGGACCCAGCCACTCTCCTGGGGGGAGCCAAACCACACTACCTGTAGGATTTTCTCTTGTACTGATCCAGTTCCCCTGAAAACAATGGCCCAATCTGCCTGTATAGAGGTGCGAGGCTGACTGCTGCATTCTGGAAGCTGAATGGTAGAAAGAAGCAGGGGTCCTGCACGTTCAACATAGAACCTCTCAGGTTCAAACTCCCCAGAGAAGACACATTCCATCTTCAGTTGCAATGAGGAAAGGAGAGTTGCCCAGACACTCAGCCTTAGGGAAGAGCTCCAAGGGTCTAACTGCTCCTTAATTAGATTTGAAAGCCATTCTGTGCTCGGACCCACCTGTACCCTGGCTTACCCAAAACCCTGGTGCTCCAATTCCTGGACGTTCTGTGGGGCAAGTCTACTCCCTCATCAGCTGATAGGCTTTGTAGTCACAGCTGCCCTTCCTCTTGAAGAAGACCCTTACTCTCGCTCCTACCCCAGTCTTCCATTCTCTCGACTTCTCTCAGTTTCCCTTCCTTTGTTTTTATGGGGTTTACCACCATCATTTAATTAATGTCATGTAGCTGGTTTGGGGGCAGAAATTCAGATTAATAGAGCTATTCACTCTAGTCACTCTCGGATGTTTTCAAGGCACCCTTATTTTTATGCTTCAACAGCTTTTATGTTATTTATTTTATGTTCAAATAAATAGGCTTTATTTATTTCCTATTGTAATTAGGAAAAAAATAACATTTTGAAGAGCTTTTCTGAGATCTTATTAGCTTTGACTCTATATATTTTCAAAAATGAAAAACAAAACAAGCAAGCACACCTACCTAAAACCAACAAACCAGCAGAGGAGACCACCCACAACAGCTTTTTTATACAGAAGCTCAGCCCAGACCTCTGAAAGGGCAGAGTTCTCTGGTCTGCAGGGCCCACTCAGCTTAGAGGAGTAGGGAGCGTGTGAGTGTGAGGAGTGTGTAGGGAGACGACGAAGAGAAGGGCTTGGGGAGGGGAAGAGAAAGGACCCAAACAGGTCCCCCACCTTCACAGACCTGCCCAGGCACGGCCCTAACCAGGAGATCAAACAGTGTCATAGTGAAACTCTCTCCAAAAGAAAAGGAGTTTGAAAGCCCAGATGACATCGAACCCAACAGAAATCAATACCACAAAGTCTCCACAGAACTCTCAAATCAGGGCAGCCCCTGGAAATGCGCTGTGATGGGCTCTGACCTGCCAGGTGGAAGGGTGTCCCGGGAAGGCCGGGTGCTGCTGGCCCCAGGCCAAGGGAGGCGCCACCATCTCACCCCCTCCCATCTCCTCTGTGTTTCTCTGAGGAAATCTAATTTTCTTTTTTGGGTTCTTTTCTCTGACAGTATCAATTATTCTTGGTGAGGCCGTGAAAATCTTCACCTTGTTTCTTTTGCTTGGGTTCCCTGCTTTGATGGGCTGAGGCGGAAGGCGAGCAAGAAATCTGGTTACTGTAATTCATCTGACTACTGTTTAAAAAAGCAAATAGATAAGGCTGTGAACCCTATTATGTGCCGTCGATGTCCCCTCTGGCCTCCATCTGCTGGAATGTGCTCCATCACCCCAGCAGGATGACTTCCTAGTAATATTTACCAGCCCCACTGGCGCCTAATCCTCTTACCCCACTGGGTCTAGCCGCCCCAGCGCACGGCTGGGTAACTAGGTACTTAAGAGCCTGCGTTCTTGGCCCTTGATTCCAAACGGGGGAAAGGAAACCAAATAATGATCAACTCACAAAATGAAACACCCAAATTAGATTTCGTCCTTCCCGAGCCCCAACCCCCAGGATTCTAGGGACGAGTGCCACAGACGGAGGCAAGCACAAAGCTTCCAGGCCCTGGGGGAGGGCTGGGCTTGGAAACAAATTGGATGGTCAGAAATCTGGGAAGGAGGTCAGCTTGAAGGGGTCCTTCCCTGAGCTAAAGCCACATGGGTGTGTTTGGAGAGCTCTGAGGTGGTTCTTTCAACTGATTCTCTCTGAAAATCCCTGGAAGCAGGCTCTGGTTTGTGGTTTTTTACCCTGTCTTTGCTTCTAGAAATGGGGGCTTGAGTCTCAAGTGCCCGATGCAATGCAGCCCAGCGTCTTCTCTCAGTAGTCAGAAATCAAGGTAATGTTTGCCATGGTCAGGAAACACAGGGGGCATAGTACGATGGGCTTGAGAGGCATGGTTCTAGGGTTGGATCCAGGCACTGGTTACTTAGGGGCAGTCATTTTGTGCAAATCCAATGAGCTGTACATCTACATGAACACCATTCTTTAGGTATATATCTATGTATTTTTATTCTTCTTTAATAAAGTGTATTAAAAATTGACATCAGTTATATTATCTTTCTAGAGTCACAGAGCCCTCTGAGAATCTGACAAATAATGTGGGCCTTCTCCCCAGGAAAACTCACAAACACCCCAAATTTTGCATCTAATCTTGGGAGTTTGGTTGACTACCTGAAGTCATGGACAGAGAAGAGCCCCAGCAAAGACCCCTTGCCTTCCAGGGTTCTCTGCTTTCCCCCTCATGTCTACTCAACTGGGGAGTCCCAGTCATAGCTCCCACAGATGGGCTGCCTGCCCCCCCACTTCCACACAGTCCACCAGGCCCACCCCTGGCTGCTGTTGGCCCTAATTCATCTCGGGCACCACTGCTTCCTCATAAAAGGCTTCTGCTCGAAAATGTACATTGCTGTCTCTTGGCTAACTGCAAAGAATACAAACATCTTACCCATATTTGCAGAACCTCCATCAGCTACCCTTTCTTACCTACCAGACTCCACCTCACCTCTCCTCCAACGGTACCTTGCAATTCCAGCAACTGCAATATGTGAATTTATTCCTGCCTTGGAACATTCCACTTTTCTCAGCCAGAAATCCCTCTCCTTCTGTTAGGCTTATAAAATACGACGACCACAATCCTGTCTTCCCCAAGAAAGCTTTCTTGACCATGCCTGCAAAGATGACTCCTTCTTTTGAAATCTCCAGCACTTTTCTCTTTACCCCGATATCATTACATGGTCCTGTATCATTCACTCACTCATTCATTCATTCATTCATTCATTCATTCATGTGTTCTGTACAGAACATCTGTTATTCTGTTTGAACTCCATTAGTTTTCTAATACTGCCATAACTAATTACCATAAACTTAGTGGCTTAAAATAACATAAATGTATTATCTTATAGTTCTGTAGGTCAGAAGTCTTAAACGAGTCTCACAGGGCTAAAGTCAAGGGGTCAGCATGGCTGTGTTTCTTTCTGGAAGCTGTAGAAGTGAATCTACTTCCTTTCCTACTCTGGCTTCTAAAGGATGCCTGCATTTTATGGCCCGAGGCCCTTGACTCCATCTTCAAGTCAGCAACAGTGAGTTGGAACCTTCTCACATCATATCACTCTGACTTCCTCTTCTGCCTCTGTCTTCCCCTCTTTTTTAAAGATTTTGAAGATTTGTTTGTTTGTTTAAGAGAGAGGGAGAGTGTGTGTGTACATGAAAAGAGGAAGGGGTAGAAGGAGAGAGAGAATCTCGAGCAGACTCCCTACTGCGGAGCCCAACACAGAGTGTGATCTCAGAACCCTAAGATCATGACCTGAAACAAAACCAAGAGTCTGAGGCTTAACCGACTGAGCCTTCCACGTATCCCCCGTCTTCCCCTTTTAAGAAATCTTGTGATTACATTAAGTATACCCAGACAATCCAGGATAATCTCTTTATTTTAAGGTCAGATAATTAGCAACCTTAATTCCATCCACAACCTGAATTCCTCTTTGCCATGTAAGGCAACATATTCATTGGCTCCAGGGATTATAATGTGGACATCTTTGGGGGGCCATTATTCTGTTCTACCACAAATTCTGTGGCACTTTCTCCTCTATACCTGATTTTATTACTTAGGCCTGCATCATTTATTCATTTATTCAGTCATCCATTCATTCATTTTATAGTGAAGATCTATTGTTTTGTGGTCCAGCATCCATTGTCACATTCTCATACAATATCCCAAATTTTCCCTTGGGAATCCTGCCTCTCACTGTCAGTCAGGAAACCTCTACCCAGCTCCACCCCTGGCCACACTGATGTTTTGCAGAGACATGTGACCAAATAAGAATCAGTGAGATGATTAATAGCACTGGTAGGGAAAAGGAACATGTTCTTTGTCCCTAAGATTACAGGGAAAATGAGAATCTGAAGACACCAGAGAATGCCATGTAAAGCCTGGAAATGAAACCAACACTTAAGAAGGCAGAGCTGAGAGGGGTTCCTGGGTGGCTCAGTGGATTAAAGCCTTTACCTTTGGCTCAGGTCATGGTCCCAGGGTCCCAGGGTCCTGGGATCAAGCCCCACATTGGGCTCTCTGCTCATCAGGGAGCCTGCTCCCTCCTTTCTCTCTGCCTGCCTCTCTGCCTACTTGTGATCTTTGTCAAATAAATAAATAAAATCTTAAAAAAAAAAAAAAAGAAGGCAAAGCTGAGAGATGAAAAGAAACTGAATATTAATGCCATCATTAAGCCCCTGGATCAAACCATACCTGAAGTTAAACCAACCTCTGGGCTTTTCAGTTATGAGGTCTATGAGAGTTTCTTTTTTAATTAAACCTGGTCAGATTGGGTTTTTCTGTCACCTATAACTAAAGGAGTTCTAAGTGAAACATCTTCTTTCATTTCTTTATTCAACAAGTTCCCACTACACACCTACTTTGTGTTATGCACCAGAAATCACAATATAACTTTGTTATCATAATGAGGATTATGGAACTATTCAACACAGACAGGTATCTAAAAAATTGGTACAGGGAAACAACTAAGCTGACATAGTGCAATGAATAGGAATTTGCCAGGCTGAGATTGGGGAGAGATGATGATAAACTGTGTTTCACACAGAAGGAAGAGTAGGTTCAAAGACTAAGTAGCAAGGGACTCTCTTCTTGGTGTCCATGTGTAAGTCTGGCCCCTATGACCAGAACATAAGCTCCTCAGTATCTATCTAGATTTAACGTGGCATTAGAACTATAAGAACAACTGTAATATAGTTATAATAATAACAAAGAATAAAAATGGTATCAATAAATGCTAACACTTTTTGAGCGCTTACCATGTAACAGCCACTATTCTAAGTACTTCCTGTGTATTATTGTCTTCAAAACCACCCTCTGAGGTATTTATTATTATTGCAATTTTACACATGGGGACACTGAGGCAAAGAAAATCTAAGCAGCTTGCCACGTGTGATGGACTCTTCTGGCTCACTAACCAACAGTCGTTCCTCTGTTTCTCCCCTGCTAGCAAAATCTCCATTTTCATTCAAAAGATCATGGCTAGATTTTTTTTTTATATGACACATCACTTTTGTACATTCATAAAAAATATATATTCAAGGGAAGTCAGTTAGTCAAGGCCTTCCTAAATCTGCTTTACACTGAGAGTCTAGACACTTTTCCTCTCTGAGTCATCAGTGCCCAAGTTGTTCCATAGATGTTTATCCTCTGTACCATCCAGAGCTTTGATGAGGCAGCGTTTCTCAAAAGGGTGCCCCCCTGGCACCTCTAGGTTATGTTCCCAGGACACCATCAGCTTCTGCAGGGTGGATGCATGAGCATAGGCAATGCTTAGCACCAGCAATCGCAAGGCACACCCAGTACCAGAGATGTTAAATATACACAGTGTGTGACTGTGCACATGAACATTCGCACACATCTTGGGTTTTTAAAAAAAGAACAATAATAATAATCATAGCTTTCTCTTAGTGTTAAAACACTTTTAGTATGGCGTGTGCTATTTGCAGCCAAAAGCTTCTTTTCTGATTTGCCAAGTTCACCAGGAGAGCTCAGATTTGAACCCAGGTGTTCTGGCTCCAGGCAAAGCACCTGGGCTAAACAGCTTTTGTGTTTTAGCTAAAGTGACAGATCTGAGTTATTGATAGCAACCCCCTGGAGTGTTGTGTTGAGAGGGATTCTGAAGCCATGAGGTGTTATCTGTGACTGTCATGGAACCCCGAATGGTGACTTGTATTGTGCAAGCCACATGTTTACCTTTCTTAGATAATCATCTCAACTCTCAACTTTTATTCAAAGCCAAGGATTCCTACAGCTGAAACAGGACCAGCTTCCACTTAAACACTTCAGAACAAATAGACAGGACTGCCATAAACAGCCATGCAGACTGTGTACTGAAAGAACTTCAGAGAATGCTATTCACATAGACTATGGTGCAAATGGCCACCCCTGGTTTTGTACAGTACACAACCTGCACAGCTGTACCTGGAAGCACTTCTGATGGTAATTCTTTACTTAAAACACCATGAATACAACCTGCATAGCTAATTGCAATCATTTATTCTGGAATTTTGCAGCCAGAATGAAGGTCAAGTTATTTTTCTGTCTAATTAAATTTCTCCTGTTTAAATTAAATTCTCTTCCTGGATGACACAGACTTAAGAATAATACAAAGCATTTAGTCTGGCTCTGTAGGGGCTCAATATTCATGAAACATAAGTGAATCGTTAAAAATCTTTCATATATTTGAAGACAATAATTAAGTCTCTTATTCCCATTAGCTTCTGTGAGCTAAACAAACACACTTTACTTAATTAGCTATTACCATGAGCCAGGAACAATGCTAAGCACTTTGCCTCAGAATGTCACTTCATCCTCACTGAAACACTCTGAGGAGGGTTTGTCGTGATTCCCATTTTACAGATGAGGGTTGTAGTGGTTGGGGGCAGAGGTCCTGCAAGTCGTCCACCCGGGGCTGTGCGACTTCCGGTACATTCCCTCTGCGCTCCAGGCCCCTCAGCTGTGAAGTGAAGGGAACAGTACCTACTCCATAGGATTGCCCCAGAATGCACAGTATTTACCATCATGTCAGCGTCTGGTACATAGCAACATTCCTTCACTGCTACTGTTGTTGTCATTCCAATATCTCAGCCTGGGAAGGGCTTCAGCTGGGGAACAGAGCTCCAGGATGCCTTTCTCCTACTCTGCCCTTCTGATTCTGTCCCAAGTTTGAAAAGGACCTGAGAGACTGTATCATCAGCTCCTCGTTTTACAGACAAGGGACCTGAGACCCACTGTGGATCATTATCACCCACTTAGCTACCGGGGAGAATCTGGTGCTCAGAATAGTAGCTCTCTCATCTCTCCTACCATACTGCTTTTGAATCTGATCTCATGGGCCAGGTCTTCACCTTCCCAGCATGATGAATGGAGAAAACTTTTTTTTTAAAAAGAGCCAGCTCATAAGGGACAACTTGGAGTCATGTTGTTTCATGGAGCAGTAAGAGGTCACCTCCCCACCACCACCACCAACACACCACACTGATCGAAGTTCCAAGGGTCCCTAGGCCTGGCACCTTGCCCAGCCCAGGAGCCAGCTCATGCCTGGACACCCCAGAGACCAACAACAATTACATGGCACCATTCACTTGCCCCGGGGACTTCTTGTGTGAATTAGTGTCTCCTATTAAAAATGAAATCCAAGATAACAAATTGTCCTAAAAGGCTCAGATGTCTTTAATCGTGGTTTTATCTTCTCCCCCAGGCCTGGTGACTTCTAATGAGTTCCAGCTCACATCCTGGATGAATTATTGTTGGAGGAGTGTGTGCACTCAGGGAAAATAAACTAACAGCAAGACTCATGTTTACTCTTTAATTCACTCTATCCAAAAATAGTTTCCTTTTTAGAAAACATTTTCAAATGGAGGAATGAATGTTGATTAACCCTTTGTGCTTCATTTGGGAGAAAAACAAAACCCACAAGGGACAGACACACACACATATACACACACCCAGTTGGATTTATGAGCATTGATTTATGGAGTGATGTGAACTTGAAGTATCTGTGACCTTTGACAAGTGTCTTCCCATCCTGGGCCTTGGTTTACTCAATGACAGGTGAGGATAATATCCCCATCTCTGGTTGTCATGAGGATTCATGTAAATAAATCATGTCATGAACATGTCAGTTCAGCATATAGTAGCAAATGTTAGGTTTTTGCAAAAGCGAATATTTTATAATGCTAGGCAAAATTGCATATAAATTTAATTTGGGGAATCCATCTTGTTTTTTCCATTGATTTACATGATTTCAGAGATCCTTCATCATTTGTCTTCATTCTTCCTGGAGGGAGAGCAGACAAGAGCTCTTGTTTCTCTTCCTTTCTCTGCCTTCCATCAGATACTCATGGTCTGGAAGCAAATTCTTAGATGCCCTAGGAAAGTCCTCCTTAAAGGAATCCTGTGCAGAAGCAAAGCATTTGCCTGTAAAGTGAATAATCACCTCTTAATTGATCTGGTTTATGAAGGAGTATATTGAGTTTCTGTAAGTTCAACCCACACTGTGGGGGTCGCTCCACATCGATTTCCTTGGCAACCTCATTTAGTGTGAAAGAAATTAGGTGGAATTGCTTATACTCCAAGGAAGGGAGAAACGAAGCTGTCCCCTGCCCCCCACCCCAACTTCTCTCTACTGAGAAGTTTTGTTTTTGTTTTTGTTTTTCCATAATTCCTTCCTCTTTCTGCCTGTGGAAGGGGAAAGGGCTTCCGGGCCGGGTCACTCATTGCTGTGGTGGTGAGAGACAGTTCCATGAGTGAGTGTGTGAATCTGAGGGTGGGTGTTTGAGTCGGGAGCTGCATTTCAGAACTGAAGCCTGCCTCTGTGTGGAGATGCAGTCTGTGGCAGGATGAACCCCTTGTCCAAAATGGCCACCGCCGCTCTTCCCAGGCCTTCCTGCCTCCCTTCTCCCATGCACTCCTCACAGAGCTGCCTTGACCTCACCTAGAAAAATCCAGAAGCCAGAGGGATTCTTGTCAAAGGCATCATGACTGCCCCCTCAGCTCTGAAGGGTGAGTCATCTTCTGGTTTCTCCATTGGTTAAAAGACGAATATGAATATGCGTCCCTTCAGGGAAACTATGGAGTCTTCAGACGAAGCCTCAGCCCTTATTCATGGGTTTAATACCCACCTTGGTCCTGGCAAGCACTTCAGCTTTTGAGAAGGCTCTCTGAGATAGAAGCCAAGAGAAGGTCAGAAAAGAAACTACTTGAGAATATTTTGACCTAACCCCCCTGGTGGGTATAAAGTTCAAAGTCACAATTCTGGTACGACTGTTTCTGAAAATGGCAAACAAACAAACAACAAACAAAAACAAACAAACAAACAAACACTCTTACTCTTTCCATAGCAAGATAATGCCCTCATTCCTCTGGCCGAAGCCCATTCCTTTGGGACTAACTGAACAGTCTTCCCCTTCCCCTTCTTCTTGTCTCCTCTGGAGTGAAGCTAAATTCCCACAAGGCTTTTTCTTACCACCCTGGCCTTATGGGCAGCTTATCTATTCTAGACCATGCCTGTCATCTTGGCAGGTGTAGGTGCCACCCAATGTCCGGGCTGGCCTCTACTGAGGTACGCATCCCTCTGGCCCTGGGTGTTTGCTTCTCGCCTTGTTGTACCCATCTCTGAAGCGTCCACCACTGATGTAACAGTGGCACAGTAAATGGAGGTTGTCCTCCCTATGATTCAGCATCTCCTTGGCTCTGTTGATCCTGAGACTTGGCTGTATCCTCCCTGAGCCCCAGCTCTGGCCCCTCACTGGACACTCTGTTATGATGTCTCCTCAAGTCACATCCCAGCGACCCCGTGGCAGGCACTTGATTCTGACTTCTTAACTGCATCCTTCTCCCCTATCAGATGGGGCGGTAGGGGAATTCGGAGATCTCATCCACATTGACTAGACCTGAGACTCAGAGGCAAGGCATAGGGGAGATGGCACAGCCCTCTTTGCCTAAAAGTGTGGCCACTTGTATTCAGCTGAAGCCAGCCCATATTGCCGTGGGGCACCTCAACTGAAAGGGGGTCTCTTCCCAGAATATCAGATCCTCATTTTAGATCTCAAAGCTGTCCTCCTCCTTCAGGGATTTCAACACAAGGCAGGAGGTGGGAGGAAGTAAAAGATAATTAGTCCATTTTCCACCTGTTTCAGAGTTTGGATATAAACCCTCAGGGATCCAAAGAGAAAACATATATAAGCCTGGGGTTTGCACATAGACACAGAAAGTGCTCTATCAGTCTTAAAAAGATAAAGCTATCCCCATTAGTTAGCACAGTCTAATCAAATATCTAATCAGCTGTTTAATTGATTTAATATCTGTTCTTGTTATCCATGCCAGCACAGTACCTTATACACAACAAAGGCTCAGAAATTATTTGCCAAATTCACTCACTTTAAGGGATGAAAAGCAATCGGCTTGAAGACAAATCCTTTCCTTTCCACTGGATAGGGAGAAAGAGGGTTTCTGGTAGCTCATTCGGGAAACCCACAAAAACCAGGCCATGAGCTGGCTGGAAAGGGGGCAGGTACATATAGGGCTTCCCAACATATAACAGTCCTACTTCATGCTCTTCTTTCTTAATTATTTGTCAAGGGTCCCTTTGAAAGCAAGAGGCTGAGTCTCATTTAGGAGATGGTTTTGAAATTGATGGACTCAAGGAAGTCCCTTCAATTCACAGCTTGAAGAAAGTGAGTGTTGCTGCACAATGGAGCTCATCTTACCTCAAGATAGGAAGAGGTTATGGGAAGTGAGACAGGAACAAGTGGTCCATACTCAGTGTTGCTCTTTACACATAGCAGGAGCTCAATTGATGAAACAACTGATGACTTGATTTCCAATAGCATTTAAACCTCGCCTGTGATCCCTGCTTCTTTGGAGAGTGACCCCATTGCACATTGACATGACCACAACTTGGCTATGTTAGCCATGAAAACCAATGTCAACAGAGCAGCAAATGCCCCCCAAAGGCGTGATTCATTATTGCACACACGTGAAGAAATCCTTGGCATACCACATCCCAGCCCTCCCAGCAACTGGAACCGAAGCTGGCCACCTCAGTATGCCCTGCAATTTATTCAGTATTGGCACCTACTATGTGTATAACCAGTCATGAGAGCTTTGAGGCATTGATGTGGGGATAAAATATAATTTCTGCCTTATAAGCTGAGAAGAAAAATAAACACGCGAATATAGATTTAGTTATGCCATGAAATATATGTTAAATGACAACTGAGTGATAGTGTATCTCTGTGCTACAGGTTTTCAAAAGAGCAGATGGTATCTTTGAGGACCAGAGTGGTGAGGGAAGACTTCCTGGAGAGGCTGAGATTGCTTGAATCATGAGGCCTGAGTTTTGGGTGCGGGGAGTCCTGGGACAGTGAGGAGAGCCTCACGGGGGGTTGTCAGAGAAGACACTGAGGAGAGTGTCAGCTGATAACAACAGTTACCACATGTCAGGTATTGGGCTGAGTTTGATGTGAATTACCTCAGGGAATCTTCTCCAGAACTCCAAAATAGTGTGTTAGATACTGACAGGGTCTCCCCTTCTTCCTTCCTCGGGGTACCTCAGTTTTGTTTGAGGCAACACTGTGCAGTTAAAATACTTGATATCCCAGGGTGCCTGGGTGGCTCAGTGGGTTAAAGCCTCTGCCTTCAGCTCAGGTCATGATCCCAGGGTCCTAGGATCAAGCCCTACATCGGGCTCTCTGCTCAGCAGGGAACCTGCTTCCCCTCCTCTCTCTCTGCCTGCCTTTTTGACTATTTGTAATCTCTGTCTGTCAAATAAATAAATAAAATCTTAAAAAAAAAAACAAACTTGATATCCCATCTTCTTCTGGAGGTAAGGTTGATCATCCTGGCATAGTTGTGGCCAAGGAAGTATAAGATGGAGTCACTTAGGGGGACTCTCCAGAAAGCTCTTCAAATGGGGGACAAAGGCAACTGACTCATCTCTCAGTCACCTTGTGGTTCTGGGTGCTTGGGCAGCCAGACCGAAGGAGCCTGGGTCCCTGATGAGTCCCTTGGAAATGGCGCCAATACTGGTTTGCCCACCTCTGAACTGCTTGCTAACATGAGAAGAACACTCTCCTATTTGGTTAAGCCACTGCTATTTGATCTTTGTTATTTCCAGCAGAACACAATCTTAATACATACAGGTAATATTGATATCCTGTACACAGACTAAGAAATCAGGCTCAAAAGTGTCACTGCTTTTAAGCAGCAGATCAAATATTCAAATCCAGACCAATGCAGAACACAGCTGGTCGACCAAAACCGCCCTGAGAATGTGTGAAACACCTGAAGCCCATTAAAAAATATGTCAAAGAAAGAAAGCAATCTTTTTTTTCTTTTTCCTCTTCTTTTGCAGATTCTTTATTTATTTGAGAGAAAGCAAGCTCGAGGAGGAGGAGGGGCAGAGGGAGAAGCAGACCCCCTGCTGAGCAGGGAGCCTGATGCAGGGCTCCCTCCGAGGACCCCAAAGGCAGATGCCGAACATACTGAGCCACCCAGGTGCCCCAAAAGAAAGCAATCATTAGCAATTTCTTAACCTCCTGAGAAGTCCTTGTCACAGTCTACCTTTCTTCAGACTCTGGGAGGTATCTCTGTCTCCCCCAGTATATTGCTTTGAAATCTCCTAGAAGGCAGGGCGAGGACAGAATCATGCTGGTAACATGCCTTTCTCCTCACCTCCCTCAATGCTTAGCTCTGGCTAAATAAACATCCCAAAAATGCTGGTCAGGTTGAGTTTTTTAAAAAAATCATCCAGGATACTAACTGCCCCTGCGAAAGTGCCTCTTCTGTGAAGAGATGTGTGTGGTGGCACTGGTGTGTCCTTGAGGGAGTGTGTCACATTTTGTGTGTGTGTGTCTGTGTGTGTGTGGGGGGGGTGTCTGTGCGTGTGCGTGTATATCTGTGTGTGCCTGTATGTCTGAGCGGGGAGGCCGGAGGAGGAATGTTTTCTCATCGCTGTCAAATCCATCCTCCACCCCCTCCCTGCTCCTACAGTGACAGCACCAATGATCATATTAGTGATAACTAAACTTCTCTGCAGGACCTGAAAATTTAATTTCCTTGTGGGAAGCTGTAGAGAACTAAGCTTATTCGGGGCCAAGAACTCATGAACTTTCTCAGAAAAGGAAGCGAGAATACCAGATACGGTCCCTGGTCTTTAGATTTTTCTCAAAAAATAAAAAGACAACAGCTTAGTTTTGAATAACCCCTTTGGAAACAGTTTCAGATCCTTTCCCCTCTATACCTACCCCACATCAGAGCGGGAAGGAAGAGACAAGCAGCCCTTGAGAAACATCTGGTTCATTCCAATTTGTACCAGGATTGTGAAATTCTACTCTCATCTCTCTCTCTCTCTCTCTCTCTTTTTTTTTTTAAGAATTTATTTATTTATTTGACAGAGAGAGATCACAAGTAGGCAGAGAGGCAGGCAGAGAGAGAGAGAGGAGGAAGCAGGCTCCCCGCCAAGCAGAGAGCCGGATGCGGGGACTCGATCCCAGGACCCTGAGATCATGACCTGAGCTGAAGGCAGCGGCTTAACCCACTGAGCCACCCAGGCACCCTCTTCTCTCCATCTCTTAAGAAAGTCGAATTGCATCAATTTTTTTTCTTCTCCAGTTGCTCGGATGGTGAAGCCCCTGATGATATTTAATGAGTGTTCTCCATGTAACAGGCACTGTACTAAGTGTTTGCAGGCTTTGACCCATTTAACCCTTCTATTTTGAAGATTAAGAAATGGGAGGCACAGAGAAGGTAAGTAACTTGCCTCAGGTCACACAGCTAAGAAGTGACAGTGCTGGGATCCCAACCCAAGCAATGAAGGGACAAAGCCCAAAACTTTAACAGCATCACCGTATAGCCTGCGAAGTCTGAAATTCTCCTCCTGTTCTCTGCGTATCTGCTCTTCAAATGCAAACAATACTACCTCTGATACACTTAAGGAAAAAAAAAAAAAAAAGACAAAGACAAAGTGGAAAGAGAGAGAAGAAACACATTTCCCACCCTTGGCCAATTTAAGGCCAATTCCCAAGAACAGTCTGAGGTAACTAACCCTGGTCTGCTTCTGAGGAAATGGAGGAGAAGCTACCAGAACCGGGTGGTGTGGGTATGGGACGAGAGATAATAATGTGTATGCTACCGTGCCTAGGCCAAAGGAACCGGTCTTGCCAAATTTAATGAATTTGGGGTTGAATGGTGACACGAACTTAGCATCATGGAGTTGTCAAGGGGTTCCACCCTAACAATTCATCCATTCACTCAATCGTGCCCATGATCGTGCCCACAGTAGTCCCTTCTGTGTGCAAGCGGTGTACTGGGCCATTCGCTGCTCGCAGAGCTGTACGGCCAGCGCAGTGACACCAGAAGTATAGCCAGCCACTTGTTTCCCAAGCTCTAGTGCACACCACAGCAAACCAGGCCCAGGGGTGGGCCCTGGGAACAGTGCGAAGACCAAGTAAGCCCTCATCAGAAGACCAAGTCCGCCCTCACCACACGCCTGATCTCCCAGGAGCAACAATGAATTAGAACAAGCGCTAATCTGGGGAGGCAAACAGCGGGTGCCTAGTTTAGGAAGCGCTGTGCATTTCCCAGCTCTCCCTCCCAGGTCCACTTTCCACCTATTTCCACCCTTCCTTGTGCCCCCAGCAGGCTAGCATGTGTGGATTGTTTCCACAGGATGTCTTGTCCTGACTTCGAGTTAGATTCCGCCCATTGAGGCACTGGCAGGAGATTGAGGGAGAGGAGAGAATGAGGCTGAGATACTAATTTTCCAGCTCCTTCCCTGCTGGGGGCGGGGGGGGGGGGGGTTACAAGTGGGCTGCCTCCCTGTATCCAAGGTCAAAGTCCTGCCAGGCGTCCTCTCCTACAATCCCTGTAACTACAACCACTTTCTTCTGCCCCCAGGAACTGCTGCTCCCTCTTCTGCCTATTTAATGGAGCAGGGATAAACCTTCCGGCTTTGGCGAGCTCAGGGTGAGGTATCAGCTTCCCTGGTTGGAAGCCCCTAACTCTGTCCACATCTTGGGAAGA
This sequence comes from Mustela nivalis, assembly GCF_964662115.1. Lineage (NCBI taxonomy): Eukaryota > Metazoa > Chordata > Mammalia > Carnivora > Mustelidae > Mustela > Mustela nivalis. The sequence goes on from NC_139022.1 coordinate 131,378,584, forward strand.
GCCTCCTTCCTTTGCCTAGAGTGAAGGTAACACTGTTCCCTACAGAGCGGTCAAGCGAAAGTTACCAAGAACTGATGCTAAAGAAGATAGAGCCCGTCTGAAGCCAGAAGAGGAGACAATGATGCATTAGATGACCTGCAGAGCCTTATTCCCGGAAGAAACTACCAGGTGGGTCCTGCTAAAGTAATTCTACCCATGGCTTTATTGATTCAGGATTTTAAATGACATAAATTAGATTAAATGTAAGTTAATTTAGGGGGATTTCCTTAAGAAATACCCTGACATTAATGTGATTAGGCCTCACACACAAGCATTTTTGGGGTGTCTGGCCAGCCTCCACGGCCACTTCTCCGAAGACAGGTTTGCATGGCTGAGTCTGCCCCTTGCAACAGCCCGTCGGGACACAGGCAGGCAGATCCCTGGCCCAAACGAGACCAGTTTGTAGTTCGGCAAGAAATTAGACATGACAAAAATATCACTTCATCCTGTGGGATCTGGAAGAATGTGGGTTAGGTGACAATATATTTGGGGAAGTCAGAACCCATTTGAACAACCAATGTACTAGAAGCCTGATTAATTCTGCCAGTGTCCTCCCAGAACACAGCCTCTGTCCTCACTCTGTCCTATTCAGGTGGCAGTCAAAGTTGGGGCTCAGAGCTGGCACGTGGCACAACCTTCCCAAGGCCCCCCCTTTCTGCACTCGTCCACAACATCCAAGCCACACCCCTGTCTTCCTACACACAGACCACTCAGAAGGCAATCTGCGGCTCGCTTTTTCCGCTGCAAGTAAACAGCATGCCACTCACACGAACTAAAAAAAAAAGAGGGTATATTAAAAATGTATTGGGTGTCTCCAAGTACCCAGGGAGGAGGAGCTCATCTGGGTTCTTTCTTAGACTGGCTGTAGCAGTGTGCAAAAGCTGACAAACCACACAATTCTGTAGTCAGGTTTTTTAAATCTCCCATGGCCCCGATCCTAGCTGGGCAAGAGTGCAGCCTGATGCTAGCACATGTGGTAAGAACACTCAGGATTCTGACTGCCGGCTCAGGATGAGTCAACCGTACGATGTGACTGCCAAAAGAGCAGTGTGATCTCAGGCTGCATTAATACGAGAGGAGGAGACGACGCTTCCTTTGGTTCAGGGCGTCATGGATTCAAGGCACAGGAAACAGAGAAGGGTGACCAGGGAGGACTCAAAATCATGCTCTATGGGGCACAGTGGGAGACCTGGGCTAGTGCTGTCTGTCCTTCTGGGGGACTGATGGGAATTGCCAGGACTTGTCTCAGCAGTATGGAGTCTGGAGGTAGACCACCTAATCTAAACCCCAACCCAGCCACTTCCTACCTTGTTCCTATATGCCAGGAGCATCTGAAACTCTGCATATGAAATATCTGATTTAATCCTCACTACAGCCCTCTGAAGGAGTTTTTTGTTTGTTTGTTTTCTTGTTTGTTTGTTTGTTTTTAAGAGAGGGAGGGGAGGAGGAAGAGCAGAGGGGAGGAGGAAGATCAAAAAGGAGGGAGACACAGAATCCTAAGAAAGTTCCATGCCAGGCATGGAGGCTGACCCGGGGCTCAATCTCCCAACCCTGAGATCATGGCCTGAGCCAAAATCAAGTCAGGTGCTTAATGGACTGAGCCACCCAGGCACCTCTAAAGGAGTACTGTTTTTAACCCTATTTTACAGACGGGAAAATTTAGGGACAGAGAGGCCAATCTGCTTGCCTCAAGTTACACAGCTCGCAGGCTGAAGAGCTAAGCTCTAAAAGCAAGGAGAGTTTGCTCTGCCCCTGAGCAGCCATATGTCCTTGAATCTTATTACCTCTCTTCCCTGTACCTCAGTTTGCCCAACTGGAATATGGGGTGAGGACTCCCTGTCCTACCCCATCCTGGAGACATATGGTGTGGCTGAAATGATATTAGTGATATGAGAGCGTTGGGGAATGGTTAAGATATCCCAAAGGATGTATTACCTAAGCCCACCAGGCTCACAAAGGAGAAATGATGGCAGAACCCTCACCTTACCACATACCATCGCACCTTCAGGGGTTTCATCCTGCTTGTCCTTCATTTGCATAGTACAAACCCTCCCACCTCAGATGATCCAATCAGCTTTCATAGCCGCTCGTTAACTCTCAAACAGCCAATAGGAGTTGACACACTTTGGGGATTTTCCAGAACCCAAATTTACCCCACCTCCAGACATTATCTTCCTGATTTATAGCCTACTTCTGGAATTAGTGACAGTGCACTAATTCAGGGAGAAGTAAGAACATCAAGACCCATTTCTTGGGCATTGTTCTTATTATCTACTCTGCATACGACACCACCACAAAACATAGAGGCTTAAAAGAAAAACATTTGTTTTGCTCACAGATCCGCAGTCGGGTCAGGGCTTGGTGGGGACAGTTTGCCTCTGCTCTCCTCGGCATCCTGGCGGCGGCTCTGAGGCGGGGCCATTGGTCTCACTCAGTCTGGTTGGTGCCCAGGGTGGGAAGCCTCAGACAACCGGGCCCATGTCTCGAGATAGACCAAATGAGAGAGGCAGGTGGACGCTTAATGACCTAGCCTCAGAAGTCAGTGTTCTTTCCGTTGTACTCTGTTGGCCAAGCACATGCTGGTTCAAGAAAAGGGATTCTACACCCAGTGGTCAGGGAAGGAGTGTCACCATCACATGGGAAAAAAAGCCCGTGGGAAGGTATCAACATCGATATGGCCATCTTTGGACAATCCCATCCGCCCCAAGCACTTCCTATGTTCCCAGCGTGGAGCTAAGCGCTTCCGAGTCATGACGGATTATCACTAAACTCACTCCCCAAAAACAGTAGGCACTGTTATTTTATGAGAGGTGGAAGACTGCGAGGCAGGAAGGCCAGCAATCTACCCATGTCACACCTCAGCCCGTAGGAGAGGTGCGGATGGGCCCCAGGTGTTTTGACTATGAGGCCAGGGAAACAGGTGAAGGTCCTGCTTCCAGGAAGCAATGCTCACGGCAGCCAGGTGGCCTTGCCATCAGCCTGCTAGGGTTGGCCCCTCCGTCGCCAACGGCACAGCCTGGCGTAAGCGTCTTCCCTTCTCCAAGCTGTGCTGTCTTCATCAGAAAAACGGGAATAACCACAGTGCCCACCTGCGAGGATGAACCGAGGCGACACAGGTCAAATGCTTTGCACGTGGTCAGGAATCTCTTGGGGACTCTATAAATGTCAGCTGTTATTATGTTAAAAGTGGTCAGGAAAGGCATCTTAAAAAAGACAAATGTAGGGGCGCCTGGGTGGCTCAGTCAGTTAGGTGTCTGCCTTCAGCTCTGGACATGATCCCAGAGTCCTGGGATGGAGCCTGGAACCCCACTTCGGGCTCCCTTCTTGGTTAAAGAGCCCATTTCTCCTTCTCCCTCTGCCCTCTACTTGTGCTTGCTCTCTCTCTCTAGTGCTCTCTCTCACAAATAAATACATAAATAAACAGAATCTTTAAAAAAAAAAAAAAAGACAAATCTAAAAACCTACTACTACCAAAAGTATGTGTCATGATCCTCGAGCCCAGCAAATACTTGTAGCTGTTTGGCGTCATTCATTACCTGTTCCTGTACAGGCAAGCCTCCATGATGGACAGGCTCCGAGAGGCACAGCGCCCTCTCCCTCCCGCCCCAAGGATCCACAAGGCAGGTGGTGCAGTCTGAAAGAGTTGCTTGTGTGTCCTTCCCGGGTGGGGTACCTGGGCTGAATCACTCCAGTGACTCATTAAGTATCAAAAACTGATGAAATGACCTCAGGCCTCGGGAAGGGAGCTTACACCCAGGAGACCCCCATCACTCCAGGCTCCCCATGGCTCTCAGACCGGAGAACATGCAGGAAAATTAACTAGGTCTCCCTATCGGCAGGGGTGTTCATCATTCCACGCACACATATCTCCAGCTTTAATAAGAAAAGTTTCAGCTCACTCCTGAATATTCAAACTCAGGGCTAGCACCCCTCCCTCATCAGCTCCCATGGCTTCAATTACCATCCAGAGCTAATGAGTCCTCAACCATCCAACCCAGACTTCCAGACTTCTTTTCAGAGCTGGAAACCTGCCTCCACTCAGACACCCCCCACCCCCCAACCTGGACTCATCTTCTTCCCCTCTCCTGGGCCAGGCTCTCCTCCAAAATGCACAGTAAGAATCTGCATGGTGCACCAAGAGACCCCAACCAGATATCCAGCTCATCGTGACAAGCCCCTGTCCTGCCCTCCTGGGAAGCCCATCACAAATCCTGTGGTTTCTACCTCCAGAGTCTTACTTCTGCCAGGTTCTCTCAGAGGGTGTTCTAACCACTGCTGAACTCCTCTCCATCCTTCAACTCTTCACCCTCGCTGCTATAAGAACTCTGTCAAGTGCAAACCGCAGCACTGTCATTCTGCCTTGGGCTCTGCAATGACTCCCCCTGCCTTCAGAGAAAGTCCATACTCCTTAACACGGCTCCTCGGACTTGCTGGACCTGTCTGTTATGATCCAAACTGCATCCATCACCCCCAAATGTACATGTTGAAGCCCCAACCTCCAGTACCTCAGAAGGAGACTGTATTTGGAGATAGAGCTTTTAAAAAGGTGATTAAGTTAAAATGGCTTCATTAGGGCACACTCTTGTCCAGCGTGACTGGTGTCTTTATAAGATGCCTCCGAGGTTCTGCCTCCCAGCGTGTGGCCCTTTGTCATGGCGGCCCTGGGTGACTGACACACCACGGCTCTCCTCTACCTCGCTCCTGCCCCACGGGTGAGATGCTGCTGCTCTATACCCCCTTCCCTCTCCCCACTCTGAGCTTGGTCCTGCTCTTCCTTAAGATTCCAACACTCTTCCCAAAGCCTCTTCACCCCGTCACCTCCTTCCAGATTCGACATTATTTCCTCCAGGAAGCCAGCCCCGACCTCCATGTTTAAGCATCTCTCAAAACAACCCTCAACTCTCCCCTCCCAGCCCCATATTACAACCACCTATTTACTTCCCTGTGTGTATCACTAGACTGTTGGCAACATGGACACAGGGACCAGGACACCTGTGCCTCGGACAGCATCTGCTACCTAGAGGGTGCACCAGAAGTCCTTTTCAATGAGTGGGTGAAAAGTCAAGAATAATTCAAAATAAATCAAAAATACAATATTGCTTTTAGTATTTAAAAAAAAAACTTCAGGACACCTGGGTGGCTCAGTCTATTGAGCATCTGCCTTTGGCTCAGGTCATGATCCCAGGGTCCTGGGATCGAGTCCCATGTCAGGCTCCCCACTGTTTCTCCCTCTGACCTTCCTTCCTCTCATGCTCACTCTCGCTCTCTCTCTCAAATAAATAAATAAAGTGTTTAAAAATAAATTAATTAATTAAAAAGTTCAGAAACATCTTAGTGCACATTCCCAACACAGTTCTTTTTGGGGGACCTATGTTTTCAAGCAAAAGAGAGCCACTGCCTCGTACGTCTGTTTCTTGGGCCTCCGGAGAGTCTGTGAAAGAAGGGGGGCGGCTGTGGGCCCTAAGCTGAAGGTGCTGACACAGACTGGGCTCAGCTTCTGAGTCTGGCTCACCAACCTCGAGCCCGGGCAAGCAGGTCAGACCTCCTGAGCCCAGAGACCTCTCTGGGGCCATTGTGAGAAGCCGGAGAAGCAGAGGAGAGGGGACCAGCACTGTGGCGAGTGGCTCAGGCTGGGACTGAAGCCCTCATTCAGTCCCTCAAGTGGGACTGAAACCACTTGCTAGCTACGTGACCTCCCACAGGCTTCCAAACTGTCTTCAGGCCTCATTATTATCCCAGGGTCCAGCATGCGGTTAACAAGTTATGATTATTAAATGTGAAAGAATGCAAGAGAGGAACCGGATCCCAGGAAGGAGGGAGTAAAAAGGCAGGTACAGTCTCGCTGCAATTGTCTGAGAATCTGAAAATCGTCCCATTCCCCACTATTCTCCCCTTCCAAGCTCCCACACATTTCAGAGGGGGGATAGCGGGGCTGGGGGGAGACACCGGTAAGCTGCTTTAGGCATGGATGGGCTGCCGGACCTAGAATCCTCCCAGAACCTTCAGGTCCTAAAGCCTCCCCTTAGGTGGTGACAGACTTGAGATCCCCCCGTGAGCTCTACCTATAATGGCTCTGGAGCCAGACAGAGGGCGGTTCAAATCCCAGCTCTACCTCTTAGCTGGGGGACCACAACTAAAACTACTTACCTCCCCTGGACCTCGCTTTCCTCCTCTGTAAAACGCAAATAAAGAGAGGTAGCCTCTACCCTCTACGGAGACGTATTCCTGACACATGCATGTCCCCACAACAAACCCCGTGTTTTCCAGCCTCTGCCTCAAATCCTGGTGCTTCCTTCACCTCTACTGCCCCTTCCCTCCTCAGCTCTGCCTGCTGAAACCCAACCTAATCTCAGGGCTGTGTTCCAATGACACCACCACCATCAAGCTTCCCGGGTCTCTCTGTCATGTGTCCTCTCCTTCTTTTCAACCTTGCCCCCACCCTCCCCCTTTTTATGATGTCACTTGGAATAGAATCACCTCCTTCTCCACAGTAAGCTCTGGAATCAGACCTAGGTTTGCCTCCGTCTTCGCCCCTCAGGTCATGATCCCAGGGTCCTGGGATCGAGTCCCATGTCAGGCTCCCCGCTGTCAAAGCTCCGCGGTCTCCAAGTCACGTAAATTCTCTGATCCTCAGTCTCCTCATCTGTAAGACGACCCTGCTGAAACACCCAGTTTCTGAGGTGCGTAGTTAAGAATTCAGGGGGGAAATTGCATACAAAACATGGTGCACAGAGCCCAGGGCCTCATCTGTGCCAGGAAATGTTATTATAATTGTAACCATCATTAGCACAAAGGAGGTGTTCAGTCCGAGAGGCTGCTGTTTGAAATTCATTCCTCTGGCTCTCTCCAGGGCGGGACCTTCTCAAATGTGATATTGGGGTCAGTGATGGTGGCCCCAGGGAAAAGCAATAGGCTCACTGTTGCCAAAGACTTAGATGTTCTTTTGACAACCAAACTCTTGATGTCTGATGTAAAGGGGCTGGAAGAAGAAGCTGGAAGGAGCTCCAAGGGAGACGTGTACCTGTTTCTCATTCTTGCCAAGCCAAAGGGGGTAGAATATGGAAGGTGGCCACCATGGATTGAGGACCTGGCGTGAGGCATCTTTCCACAGGTTCTCTCTTTGAATCTCATGACAGACCTTCTGCGTTGTCATTCATTCCCCTGTTTTCTAACTGACAACTCTGACCTCAAAGATATAAAGCCATTAACCCAAGGTCACACAACCAGAGGCATCGGAATTCAGATTCAAACCCAGGTCTGTCTTACTGTGGGGCTCATGGAGAGGAGAGGGAGCAGAAAAAAGGGAGAAAATGTTTTTCCACAGAGAGCACACACCTCCATGATAGGGCAGAAAAAACAATATGAAAATGTATGGTTTTATTTATGGAAAATTAATTCAGCATACGACTTCATCATAATACCATTTTTCGAAACATTAACTCCCATCAATGTTGTAAAAGTCTGGGAAGCTACAAAATGTCTTTTTTTTTTTGGTTTGGTAAACCTCCTATTCTCTAGAAACATCCACATTTCAGGGTGACCAAGATTTCCCCTCCTCCCTTGTTAATCTGTTTATTTTAAATCTGGAAAGGTCAGGGGTGGCCCCACATGTTACCGTGCCTCAAGGAAGGGTCCCATCAGCCCACAAGCTCAGGGGAAAGCAACGCTCACTTTAATTGCTCTGTGAATTAGAGTCTCCCCTTTTGATTTAAATCCATAGCCACAAATGTATTATTTTCTCTAGTCCTATAAACAGCAGGGAACCCTTTTTCTTTTTCTTGTCCGATATCGTCCTCTAGTGGTCATACTTGAAAACTAGAGCACTTAAACCCACCAGATAGACTAGTGTGCCACTCAGATCCTTTCACTCCTTCACCCACCCATCCGTCCAGTCAGCCAACCCTTGGCTATCACTGCCCGAAAGCCTACTGTGTGTCGGGCACCAGCAACAAGGACTCTGGGATGCCCTAAGAGCCTAGCAATTCGCTTGCTTATGTGGAACTTGAGGAAGCGTCTGGGGGAAAATGGCCCCAGATCTGGAACCTGGAGAACAAAGTTTGAGTCCCAGCTCTGCCACTTTTTTAAAGCCCAAGTGACTCTTGGGATGGAAGTCAGGTCCCCGCTGGACATGTTTCATCGCCACAGAGCTGGTAATTTAGCCAACGTGTCCATCTTCAAAATAGACAATATTAGATGCATCCTGTCTTTATTTAATCTTATCTTTATTTTCATAACCAAATCGCCCCTCTACTCTTGGAGCGCACCCAGTTTCTGTGACGGAGGACAGGCAGCAGCATTGGTGGGTAAGTTCAGAGCGTGGCTTCAGGAGCCCTGGGTTTGAATCCCTGTTCTCCTAATTACTACCTCTTTACCTTGAACAAACTACTTAACCTCTCTGTTCATTCTTGTCTATAAAATGGGCACAGTCATAAGATTCAACAAGATAATTCAGGTTATTGAAGTCTGGTGTAAGCAAAATGCCCTGAGGATCGTGTTAACAGGCTCGGCTCTTCTCAAACATATTGGTCCAGAATCTCTGAACACGGTCGCATGTATCTCAGCAGTGACCAAGGCAGCCAAGTGATGCTGATGTCCGCAGCCTTGGACCACAAGGCCCCCTGGTCCTCAAACTCGGCCACGCAGTAGGATCCTTAGAAATACTGATTCTCACAGAACTGGTCCGGGAGAGTCCGGCATGGGGATTTTTAAGAATTCCTGGTATGGTCCTCATGGGCAGCATTGAGAACCACAGCCTTAGCCTGGGGCCTAAAACACAGTGAGTACTTAATAAATGTTAAAAGAGGCCCCACCAATACAGCCACATCAGGACTCAGACACTTTGATTCAACAATAACAAATTGTGAGACTCTGACAGGGGCCAGGCGTTGGCCATAGAAGCGCCATTACACCAACACAGAAAGAAAGATAAGAGTCTCTATCCTCGGGGAGATCACAATAACGCAGTGGGGCCAGTTTGCCCTTTGGCACAGGGCCCCCCCAAATTACAAAGCCAGCCCAGGAAGCAAGGGCTGTATATCACACTGGGCCTTGTGGGTCATGGTAAGAACTTCCCCTTTGAGAGGGAAAGTCATCCCGCCACCCGCCATTATCGGTCTCAGAAAAAGAGATTTTGAGATGCCTTTGCACATTCCAGAAAAGTGATTATCTGATGCTAAGCGTTCAGTCAGAGGCCAGGAAATGGGGCAGGTGCCTCTATGGGGCAGCACTGTCCGCCTCTTCCCCTTTGAGGAAGGCTGTCGGAGCAGGACGGACCGCCAGAGCCCGGAGCTTCCCTCCCGCGCCCTCCATCCACCCTCTGGCCTGCGGCCTGCAGCCTCCCTCCTCTGGGCTGACTCATCGGGCCAGCTGTTTCCAGCTGTACAGACAAATGGGAATACTTACTCTTAATCAGGATTTGAGCTTTGCACCTGCTCCCCCTGGCTGGGGCTGAGCCTACTTCAGAGGCCAGGGATACAGAGGGTGTAGGGGAAATCCTTTTTTATCTCCGTAGCTACTCTGCCAACCCCCAGCTGCTCATTAGCACCTAAGAATGAGGCCAGGGAAACCCAGGGAAATCTCGTCAAATCACCGAGAGTGTGGGAGGAGGGAGGAGGGAGGCCTCTCCTGGTCTTCCAACCTGGAACAGCTGCTGCCATTGCTCTCTCCACTCGAGCATTATCTTTATTCGTATCCCCTACCACCAGCCTACGGCTATACTCTGTGCGTGTTTACTTCCCGTGGTCTGCCTTCCCCCGCTGGAACGGACATGCACCGTCTACGGCACCAGGCCGTGTGTGGCCCTAGAGGGATGTTTATTGACCATCAGTCACTGACTGAGGGAATGAAGGACTGAATGAATGACTTGGGTCCACCCCACCTTTGCAGCTACTTCCCGCTCTGGAGAGTAGAGTTAGGAGTGAAGGGAAGGGGAGCACCGTGGGCATGTGGCAACAGGACAGCAGAGTCTGTCTTCCCCTCCAGTATTGACGAAAGGCACTGGGCTGTCACCTCCTACAGATGGACAGGAGTAAAGTGAATTTGCAGGGCTTTCTCCCTGGGAGGGGGAGGGACGGACGTGCCCGGAGCCTGCAGATGGGGATCAAACGTGATCACAAATGGGCGGCCCAAGCGACACCATCAGGCATGTCCTGTTGTGCCTGCGGGGGGTTTTTTGTTTTGATGGCTTGGTTTTGTTTTTCTGCACATGGTGCAATTCCACATTTAAAACCCAGCCTCCCGGGAGAGGCTAGCCAGCAACGAATGGTGGAGCCCCATCCCCTCAGGGCACCGGTGGCCTGTTGCTACAAGGGGCCCTGCTCCTTTACCCAAGCACAGCTCTCCAGAACCATGGCCCGAGGCTGCCCTACTGTTCCTGCCCTGCCCAGGCTTTGCACTGCCCGCCCCCACTCTTCCTGACTCCCTGGCTGTGCTCCCACTCTTGAGCTGGGGGGCTTCCGTGCCCACCCCCTGGGGTTGAATCCAGGTTGCACTGGGCAGCGGAATTCGCCGTGGGCACACCCGGCTCTGCCCTCCCACAGCCGCCAGGCAGGGGGCAGCCTCCCAGACCCATCCACGGAGCCACAGCCCTAAGCGGCCAAGGTCACCTGGGGGACACCCGGCATCTCTCCTGTACAACCACATGGCAAGCCAAGGAGAGGGTGGCTATTCTTTTCTTTCCTCATGTGGCTTCTACGAATTCGGCCACCAGCGTGATTTTATTCAGGTCACCTTTCCCAGCTCTCACAGCCCTCCCCCTTCTGTTCAGCCTGACAGACATAAGCCCCCAGCCTTCGTGATCTCCGATCCCCTCTTCCCTTTATGCCCCTCCCTTAAATTTCTCAACCCATCCCCTCCCTCCGTGTTCATTCTTCTCGGGGACCACAATCCTCCAGCCCTGCAAATCTCCTCAGCCATCTCTGGCGTGCAGCCGGTTCCTTCTTGTTATTCATATTCTTGACAATAATGGATAATAAATAAGACCTTGCTTTCAAAGGGCTTTCACACCACCAACCCCAGAGCCTCACAAGAACCGTATGAGGTAAATAGTGACACGCAGAGTGTAAGTGACTAGTCTACGATCAGCAGCTAGTTAGTGGCTGTGCCAAGTCGGGAACCTATTTTAAATGCCATTATTTATGTCTTATCGGGAGATTATCATTTTAAAAAGTAAATGAGTGAAAATGACAGTCCAGGTTTTAAAGCAGGGCTCTATTATATTTCAAGGGCAAGATCTATTCCCTTTCCTTAGTATCATAATTAAAGTAAATGGAATAAGATTCGGTATTATATTTGCCTTTCAAACAACCTTTTGAGACACCTGCATTGCTCTGCAAAAAGGAAAGCCATCTGCTCACTTCTCACTGCGTTCAACACCTACTCGTCTGCTCAGTCAACAATTCTGGCCTGTATTCTCCATCCGTGCCAGACCCAGGGCTTGACCTGAGACACGCGCTGACGAGCAAAGCAGGCCCTGCCTTACCCTCATGCACTCAGAGTCTAGCGGTGAAGCCGGGTACCACACCGAGGTTCACAACAGGAAGGCCCCACCTGAAGTAGGCTGAGTGCCAGGAAGGGGGTACCGGGGTTCAAGCAACTCCCAGCAGAGAAATTTGACCCAGTCCAGGAGCTCAGGGAGGGTTTCCCAGGAAGTGACCATCATCCCGGGAGGGGAAAGATGAGAATTTGGCACAGGGAAGAGGAAAGGGAAAGGACTTTGTAGAATAGGGAGCAGCACGGGCAATGCCCTCTTACTGGAGGAAAACTAGCACTTTCGGGGAACTGCCCGAGCTGGAGGAGTGAGACCTGGACGACGAAGGCCTTGGGGATCCAGGTAGGGGTCTTGGTCTCTTCCCAGACAGCATGACAAACTGCTCGAAGCAGAAACCGACATAATCCCGTTAAGACCAGTTAGGGGCAGAGAATTTGGGATAGCACAGGAAGAGGAATTTTTCGAACCTCAAAGAATTTCCCATCTCTTTCTTTAGCATTAATGAAGCTCCGCTCAAAATTAGAACATTGATTTTCTCAAAAATACAAGTAATACTCTTAAGCTAATAATATTAATAATAATATACTTACTTTATGTATGTGATTTCATGTCATTCTTCCTAATAATATTAATTTAATATATTAGTATATTAATAATAATATATTTACTTTATATATGTGATTTCATGTAATTCTTGCTTCACAAATTATAAGACAGCATTACCTGGAAAATGAGGAAAATGAAGTTCAGGAAGGGTTAGTAACTTGTCCAAGGTCACACAACTACTGTCACATCCAAAGTTCAAACTTAAAAGACTATCTAAATGCTGCTCAGTCATCTCTGGGCCCTATAATCTGGGAATTTTTATCCAGAAATTCAAGAGCCTCCAACATGCCAGGTCTAGAAAGTTTGTCATCCTTGGGATATCAGGGTCAACAATGGGCTACACTTTGCCAAAGCCAACGACCAAACCTCTCCTTGTCTTACTCGACCTTCAGCAGCAATGACCTGGTGATCACCTCTCCTTCCTGAAACATGTTCTTCTTGTTCATGTTCATGTTCAACCATCACCTGGTTGTCCTCCTACCCCCTGCTTGTTTCTGCTCAGTTTCCTCTGCTAGTGGCTCCTCCACAGCTCACCCTTTAATCGCTAAACTCCAGATCTCTGCCCTTGGCCATTTTCCTTCATTTGATGATCATATCAGGCCTAGAGCTTTAAACTGTACCTGTATACTGATGATAACCAGATACATTCCTTCTCTCCCTACCTCTCCCCTGATCGTGTTTCCCTGTGGTGGTTGAATTGACCTTGTCCGTTAGTTCTGGATTTCCGCCCCAAACCCTGTCCTGCCCTTGATGTCCCCATCTTAACAAAGGACACTTCCTTGCACTTTGTGGCTCAGGCAAAAAATCTAGGCCTTGTCTTTGATCAATATCTTTCTCATGTTTCAGATCCAAACCCTCAACCAGTCCTGTTGCTTTGCCTTCAAATATGCCCCAAATCCAACCCCTGCTTACCACTTCTCCAATACCACATTAGCCTAAGCAATCCTTTTTTTAAAAAATTTTCTTTAGATGTTATTTATTTTTTTAGAGAGAGAGCACTTGTACATGAGCAGGAGGAGGGGCAGAGGGAGAGGGAAAAAGAGAGAGGATCTCCAGGAGATGCCCCACTGAGCTTGGAGCCTGATACAGGACTCAGTCCCACAACCCTGAGGTCATGGCCTGAACCAAAACCAAGAGTCAGATGCTCAACCAATTGAGCCATCCAGGCGCCCCAGTCATTTTTTTCTTCCCTGAATTGTAGTCACCTCCTTGCTGGTCCTTCTGCTTCTCCCCACACTCCCTAACAGCAGTCAGGGCGAGGGGCTTAGTTTGTACACAGAGAGCCTGATCTGGGTTCAAATGTTGGCTCAGCTGCGGGGCAATCCACTTAAACTGTTTCCCCATCTCTCAACCAGGGGTAATAAAACCCATGTCAGCACATTGTCTGAGTATTCAGTGAGACGTTCAGCCTGATTCCTGTCCTTTTGAGGCTCCTTGGCTTTCCTGGAGGCTGCTTCCCCCTACCATGAGCATCAGTTGATGCTGATGCTAGCTAGTAAACCACACAGTGCCTAATTCATCACGCTCCAGCTTCTTGAGTCTTGGCCAGCCTGTGGTGGCCACTGGGCACTTCTCCGGGCTCCATCGTGTGCTGTTGGTTAACCATCAGGGTCGGGCACCCAGGCCTGGGGCAGAGTTTCGAAACGTGAAGTGACATAGGGTTTGGCCGGCCGTGTCCCTCACTCCCGATAAAACCACTCCCCGAAGCGCCTATCCTCCAGACCCAGAGGGGAGCCCTGACATGTGCGGCTTACAACTGTGAGGCAAGATTTTGCTGTCACATCCTGGAAGAACCGAATTCTTGGTTAAGAGAGGAGGTGGGTGTGGTCAGGGCAGAGCCATTGTTCCTGAGGTCTACATCCTCCTGGGGGATTCCCAAACTATGAAAGCAAGAATTCTCATCCTTTGGAAGACACCAGACCCAAATACCCCAGGCTGGGGCGCCCTTGCCCTCTGGCGCCCATCCTCCCCTTCTCTCATCTTTTCTCCCCCCTTCCTGGAAGGCTGGGCTCAGACTGGGTGGTCCGAGTGCTGGCTCTGCTCCTCGCTGGCCTTGTGGCCTGGGGTAACTGTGAACCCTCCTCGGACCTCAGTTTCTCCATCTACAAAATGGGAAATAATCCCAGAAGCTGTGACCATCACAAAAATAATCAGCATCATATCTGAGAATGGAGAGGCAGCATAGGACAGCTGCAAAGACGACGGACCCCGGGGTTTGGGTCCCGTTCTTCTATGCACTGGCTGACCCACGAACAAGTTACCTGATCTCTCCGTTTCACTTGGAACATGGGGATCACAACTGTTGCTCCCTCGATGACATGCTGTGGGAACCAAAGGTGATGACACATGTCAGGAGCCTTGAACAGAGGCTGCAAACTAGGAAGTGCCCACACTGGCTGTCATTTCCACCCACTTCCTATGCCCTTCAGGAAACTGATTGTGCAAGGAGCCTGGGTCCCCAGGGAGGGAGGTCCCAAGGTGAGATGGAAGACAAACCCATTACACACTTCCTTGCAAGGAGAGTACATTGTAATTTTCTCATTTCCCAGGAGGCTTTGCAACAACTAGTGAACCAACTCCCAAAAAAGAGGCTGCTGGGACCTGCATGGGGCAAGTCTTCCCAGAGCTGCAAGGGAAGACCCTCAGGCAGGCACACTCTGTATCATCTACTCCTAACTCTCACGCCCCATAAACATGCAGAGCGAACTGGTTTCATAGCATCTGGCCTCCTGCCTCTAATCCATTCTCCATACGACTGCCAGAATATGCTGGCTAACATACAGCATTCAGCAGTGCCTGTCCTACTGCTGCTCCACAACCTGCCATGGCTCCCCAGGACTGCAGGAGAGAGTCCAAGCCCCTTATGGGGTCTTGAGATTTTCAACCAATTTACTGCCAGTCTCATTCTCTGCTGCTCTCTTTCCATACAACCTGCCTTCCCAATCGTCCTCCCTGCCACACACTATGGCCACTCTGCAATTCTTACTGCCCCAAAGGGAATGTCCATACCTTTGTGGTTTTTCTCAGTTGGTTTGCTCAGTCCGGGTTGCCCTCTCACCTCTGGCAAATGTCTCCTGATTTCTCAGGACCCAGTTTAAATGCCACCTCTTCTGGGAAGCCCACCCCCTGACTTGGTAAGTTAACACCTTACTTGCACTTCATACAAGTCTTTGCAAAGCCAGTGGTGCAGTGATAAATGCTTAACATCTCTCTGGGGAGGCAGGTAGGAAGAGAGTCATGATTTGGGGTGCTTACCAATCTCCATGGTGTAAACACTCTCACCTAAACTGAATTTCAAGCTACAGTGATTTAATATTCAGCCCGTGAATTTCCTACATATTTAACAATTGGTCCTCGCGAATAAGTACAAGGCGGCTCCAGCACAACAACATGAGACACTTTTTTCCGTGCTCCTTAGTGGATTCCTCATTCCTCATTCCCTTCAGATCAAATCCTGACCCCTCAGCAGAGATAACAGGCATGCAAACCGGCAAGAGACCCCGAGGGAAGAGTGGGCTTGCAGTGTCTAAGGTCTGTGCAGCTAGAGCAGAACTGTGAGGACTTGGACATTCTGAGCACACAGGAAGCTACTGGAGGGTCTGAGCAGAGCAGGAACACAATCTGATGTGTTTTCAAAGGATCACTGTTGCCAACACCAATCAGGAGCCAGATTGCTATCCCAGTCCCAAAGCTGACTAGAGGGGTGACCTCCGACCTCGGGCAGGTACTCTTCTCCTGGGGCGGTTTTTAGAATCCAGGGGAGCTGAAATCTGTAAAGTATTCAGATTTGTGCCTGACACGTAATGGGTACTATTTAAGTATTTGTTTAAAAAATGTCAAATAAGACAATCTGCAAACAAGGTAATTCCACCAAATTCTACCTGTGGAGAACACAAGGACTGGAGTCAAGGATGGAAACAGAGAGACCAGGTAGGAGGTTAAGATGCAGGCAGGCGACGCTGGAGGCTTGGACCAGGGGCAGTGGAGGGGTGGTGCTGGTTGAAGGTCAGGGCAACCCGCCAGCAGCATTTTCTGGCTGTATAAGAAGGGAATCCAAGATGATGCCCAGTTTCTTGGCTTTAGCAAAGGGAAAGCTGAATTGTTCATGGAGATGGGGGGATTACCATGGGAAGAGTAGGCATTGGGTAGAGAGTAGATGGGCTGGGGGCATGAACAAGGTGGTCTTGTCATGACCGTGTTTTCCATGACACTTCAGCATGACCCACCACAACCTTTCCGAGAGGTATTAACGATTACCACACAGAGATAAGAAAACTGAGGCTCAGAGAGGGAAAGTAACCTCACCAAGGCCACACAGGGAGTAAGAAGGAGAAGGCTTAGGACCTGAGGCTGGCAGTGGCTGCAAAGCCCACGTGGTAAGCAATTTCTCTTTAAAGCCTGTGGGAACCACACCTGCCAGATTCAAGGACGTGGCCACGTGATGTTACAAACGGGTGTTAATCCATGCAGGACTCGGGAATGTGGTCTGACTTGAGAGGAGAGAGGTCAGTAAAGGCCAAGGCACGCCTTTGAGTCATGCTTTAATGAGAAACAGTAGCAACATGAATGGCTGCTTGCTGTCCTCATTTCACTGACGAGGAGGCTGAGACGTGCCGAGACAGAATGAGCTCCCCCACCAACACAGCTCCGGGGATGATGTGGTCTGAACTGAACGGCACTCTGCCTGACCCCAGCACCTGCATTCATGACCTCCAGACCCACCCCCTGACCTGAAGGGTCAATGGACTAATACAAGCAAATGGAGGATTGGCACATCTCCCTCAGCGATGCTGGAATCAGTGGTTTGGGCCTCTCAAGTTTCTGCTCTCCAAGAATCTGTAGAAGCTGGGGCCTAGAAGGACAGGAAGGGTTAGCTCATCAGAGGGCATGGGTGAGGGTTGTTCCCTGCCCCAGCATGCCCACTCACCTGCTGGCTCATGGCCACATCACGGGTACAGAAAATGAGTGAGACCATCAGTAGCCCAGCCATCTGGTGAAGATGACACAAGACAAGACGGCTGAAGGCACTGGCAGGATGGACCTCGACACATGGAAAATGTGTGGCCAGATGCTTTGTGGTCATACACACAGAGGATCCCAGAACCCAGGATAGCAGAGGTGTCTGCAGTCTGGGGCAGCTCTTTGGTCTCAGGACCAAGGGAACCCAGCTGAAGTGTCAGTCTGTAGGACCCCAGTCCCCTCTTTAAGTCCTATGCTCTGTGGGAGTGGTTAAGAGCCCAAGGATCATAGTCGACAGACCAGGTTACAAGTCCAGCCCTGTAATCCCAGGGGGTGGGACTTAAACTCTTGGAGCCTTAATTTCTCCCATCTGTCAAATGGAATTGATGGTGGGATTCATGTCATAGCATCATAGAATTCAATGCCTCACTCCATACAAAGTGAGGATAATGACGCCAGGCATGGACTTTGCATCCCAATCAGTGATAACTGCCATTTCCACCATTATGGGTGGAAATACTCTGACCATTTTTATTCTCCAAATTCCACCACACATTCAGCCTCTTAATTTCATGGCACAAAGCTGCAACCATTTTCTCTTCATGCCTCAGAATAACTGAGGGACTTCCCAGACCGACAAAGCAGGTGAAAGTGAGGTCTGGACCTTGTGTTTATAGGGAACAGATGAGCCGTTGCCAGAGTGGTTTGGATTTGGTCATTCACGCAACTATCCAATGACTCTGTATTGAGGGACCATTGTATGCAGGCCCTGCTCTGTCTCCTGGGACCCACTGTGGACAAGATAGAGACTACTGCCTTCAAGGACTTCACGTTCTAGAGCAGCATCCCCCAACAGAAGTATCACGTGCATGCCTACACAACCTTAGTTTTCTGGTAGCCACTTCTTTTAGAGGTGCAATAAACTTTCGTGATATATTTTATTTAGCCTAATCCCATATATACAAAACATAGTCCCTTCAACATGCAGCCAATATTAAAAATTATGATATATTTTGTATTCCTTTTGTATTTGGTCTTGAAAACCCAGTGTGTATTTGACACACACAGCACACATGAGCTCAGACTAACCATATTTCAGAGCAGGTCTCCAGTGTGTGTCATGGTGGGGGAAGGAATGCCAGCTAGATTGGATCAGAAAGACAGTGAGGGCTGTGGGGTTGGGGGAACCAAAGCAAGTTCATTTCTGCACCCTGTTTTTTAGCACAGAGGAGACACTGTGTCAGCCTTGGCTGAATGCATGCAGGGTGACTGCAAAGACCATGGTTTTGGGGGGGTGGCGGCGGGGTCTGGGGTTTCTATCCACTGACTGCGACATTCAGTGAGTTGCTGAAGTTCTCTGCGCCTCATGTCCTTATTTGGAAAATGGAAACCTAAGGTTTGCTCCTTAGTGAGTTTTGTGAGGATTAAGTGAGTGAGTAGAGGAAGAGCACTCAGAACGCGAGAGGTCTTGCTCATGGTATCTGCATGTCTCTGTTCCGCTCACCCCTCCACCTAGGGCTGCTACAGCAAAGCACCACAGACCAGGTGGCTTAGAGCAACAGAAATTTCTCTCACATTATTCTTCTTGAGGCCTTAAGTCCAAGGAGTCTTCCGGACCGTGCTCTCTCTGGAGGCTGGAGGGGAGAATGCGTCCTGCGCCTTTTCCTGGGCTCCTGGTGCTGTCCGAGGTGCTGGAGCTCCTTGGCTCCTGGATGCATCCTAACCTGTCTTGGCACAAGGCCTCTCCTTTCATGTCTGGGCTGCACAGGGCATTCTTCTCTCAGCATGCACCTGTCTCTGTGCCTCTGCTCTTCCTCTAAGGACAAGGGTCACATCGGATGAAGGGCCACCTTACTCCAGCATGACCTGATCATCTACATCTTTTTTTTTTTAATTTATTTTTTATTTATTTTCATCTACATCTTGACATCTGCAAAGACCTTATTTCCAAACAGGGTCCCATTCACAGATAACAGTGTGCTGGGACTTCAGCACAAATTATGGGGGAAAGCAGGCAACCCCACACGGGGTTATTGAGAGGATTAGACCATCCAGTGTGTCTAAATGCCCTGCTAGCTCCCAGATGCTCCCCCTTGAGGCCACCTCAGATCTCTTCTGCCAGCACCAGGGACACAATGCTTGCCCCTTGGACTGATACCCATGAGTTCTTGCCCCTCAACACTTCCAGCTCTGACTCGGATAAATTGCCAGCCACAGGGCACATGACTTGAACTAGAAATGCATGGGCGTTAACTCTGCTTGTGGTGAGGGTGGGCCGCTGGGAATCCAAAATAGAAGAGAAGCAAAAAGTTCATTTCCTCTCCATCCCTTGACACCCCACAGGACACTGCGGGGACTAAGTTCCGTAAGCCTCCCCAAGGCTATCTGGAGAGATGCAGCCATCAGCCAGGCTTGCTGCTACAGAGCTGTAGCCAGGGCAATAACACCCTCCGTCGTATTCCTCTCCACCTGGCCCTGCTCACTACCCTTCCCTTCATGCCTGCTTCCCTGGGATTGCACTCCTCCTTATGATCAGGTTTGCTTTTCTATAGAACCTGGACTAAAATATTCAATAAATGGCAGTTCCATTGTCTTTCTGGACTCAACCCAACTGATGTAATCTCCTCTAGAAACCTCTGATATACTCCCATTCTTAGCCAGTTTTCTTCATGCTCTGATAGCACCATCTATACTTAGGTCTATAATAAGTATTACGGCTACTTGCATCCTTGCCTATCTCCCCCACCAGACTGTGACACTTTCCACGGACCACTCTCTGTCATTGTATCCTCTGCACCGAGCACTCAATTATTTGAAAACTGGAGTTTTGTGATTCGAGTCGTTAGCATCTGCTGATACCATGGGATGGGAGGAGTCTATAAAATCTCTCCCACTCGCTTCCACCTTACCCCCGAGAAAATGCCTCTTCTATCTGCTCATTGATGCTGGAAATGCCTTTCCAAGAGTCAAGTGTCACAATGGGATAATATGTAAGATGTAAATATCTCTCTTAGACAAAATGCTAAGTCCTTAAATTATCACTAAAATGTAAATGACTGATAGGGTGGTTCTTTTCTGATAGAGGTGGGAAGTCATGGGGGGACAAAGGAGCATTTTATTCCATACCAAGTGGATATCATACATAGAGAAAAGAGCTCTGGCAATCTAAAAGAGTGAAGGGTATACCCTTCCCTCAAGTGAGCTCTGCCATTGATCTGTTATGGGGTCTAAAACTCCTACTCCCCCATGGATCAAGTCTATGATCAATAAAGGAAATCATAGATCAAGTCTATGATTCAGTAAGGAAAATTTCCCAGAAGTCAGAAGGTCTGGTCCTTTCACTGGCATTTTTGCTTGCTAGCTGTGTGATCTTGGGCAAAGACCTTTCCCCTTCAGTTTCCTTAAATTTAAAATTAAAATGATGGTGGTGACAGTGGTGGTGGTGGTGGTGGTGGTACAGTCTCTGGCTTCTTCATAGGGTGATTGGAAAAATCAACACATATGAACCTGCTTTCCAATATGTGAAGGAATTAACAAGTGTGAAGAATTTACTATTTTTACACTTGTAATAAAGATCTTGACAGAAGGACCACCCTTCACAGAAACCTACAGTTTCAGGAAAGAGTCAACAGGCAAGCCCTCTCTGTGTGACTCTCAGCTACCCACACTTGTGGGTGTCATTCTGCCTTCAGGGCCTAGGGTACCAGGGGTCTTTCTGCTTCTCAGCCTTTCTGCCTCTCAGGGGAGCTATCATCATCCCAGACATGCCCTCACCCACATTCTTTTCCTGCCCTCTGAGCCAAAAAGAAGAGGATGTGGCCTCCAGGCCTTTCTCCTGGATTCACTGGGTTCCTCATAAATGTCTACAGTTCTGTCTGGGTTAGAAGCTACACAGAACTTGACTCTTGGCTCAGGTTTAACTCAAGGGGATGTTTGCTAGTTATCTATTTTTTTTTCTTTTGGCGGAAAGTTTAAATAAAAAAATGAGAAATGAAAAGGACCACAGTGTGAAATCAGAAAAGTAAAAGCCAATGCAGTGTCTCCCCCTGGAGTTGTTTCTATTTCTGTTTCTGTTCCTGTTGTTTCCCTAGGAAACACCCCAACATTTAAACTTTTACTTCTAACTCTGGATTTTTCCTCACATAGTCTCATTTCTGCTAAGTTCATTAATTGAAGTAGTTACAAAGGTCCATCCAGGTTTGAGGGGAGAGAACGCTGAACCATCTCCTTCAACAGAGATGTGTCACGTCACAAAAATGTGCCATCAGGGGCACCTGGGTGGCTCACTTGGTTAAGCTTCTGACTCGACTTCAGCTCAAGTGATGATCTCAGGGTCATGAGACCAAGTCCCACAACAGGCTCCATGCTGAGTGTGGGGCCTGCTTAAGATTCTCTCTCTCCCTTTCCCTCTCTCCCTCCCCTCCACTTGTAAAAAAAAAAAAAATGTTCCATTAGACAGGAGCATGTAGGATGAAATATATGTTGGTGTGGCCATCTTTGGAAAATACTATCTGCCACACTAGCTTTTTAATGAAGGGGAAAAAGTTCTCATTAAAAACTATTAAGCCAGGCTGGAAAAAAAAAATTACATGTGAAGAAGTGAATGATTATAAGCACGAATATTATAAGAAAACAGCATGCTTACCAAAGCATCCCCTCAGAATATATTTTGATGGTAATAATAATGATGATGTTAAGTGCTTCTCAACCTACAGAATGTCTCTGCATCATGATCTCCTTGAATCCAGCAAGGGTGGGAAGCAGGAGCCTCCACTTGCCAGTTAAGGAGACTGAGGCTTTCAGCAGCAGGTACCTTGCTCCTCATCACACCCTGATTCATGATTCCTGACAGTCGTGGAGCTCGAACCCACGCCTTCTGACTCAGATTACGGTATCCTTTCCACATCCAACCAGCAGCCAGGTTGAGTGATAGAGAGCACACATTTCAGAGAGCTCAGTAGTTTATAAGAAACTTCTAGTCCAGTAATCTTTGAGTTCCAAACATGGCTTTGCTGCGGTTTGAGTCTGAGTAAATCACTGTCTGAGTCTCTGTCTGACCACCTGCAAATGCAGAGGATTACACTAGTGGGGGTTAAACTTTATCCTTTAAAAAAAAAAATGTTTTAAGCAACTACACCCCAAGTGAATCTTCTGAGGGTTTCTGCTCTATGAAACATCTATTCAAAACACAGCTGTTCTACCCACCGGAGCTAAACAGCAGCCAGCCTGGGGGAGGATGGTGTACGCCTGGGGATACACTTAACAGAAATGCGTTCATTTGTCCATCATGAGGCTTTTCCAAAAATGATTATAACAGCTATGTTCCTACCACCAAAACCCTGAAACAACCCAAATGTCCATCAACAGTACCCCAAAAATCAGTAAGTTGTGATATTGTCAGGCAACAGCATCAAAGAAAAGAAGACCATTGTTACATCCCACAACATCGATGAATGTCTCAGATATGATTTTGAGTGAAAGAAGATATACTTTGAGTGAAAGAAGATATACCACAAAAGAGGATATACTTTATAATTCTACCTATATGAAGTTCAAAAACAGGTCAGATCGGAAGGTGTTGTCTTTGGTGAGGAAAGAGCAGAGAACTTGGCCCCAGGTGCAGGGCATGCACTTGATGTTGATCTGGGTAGTGGTTACTTGGATGTATACATCTATAAATACTTGTCAGAGTTTCTCATTGAGATTCATGTGCTCTACTGTGTATAAGTTGAGCTTAAAAAAAAAAAAAAAAAAAAAGAGGAAAAGCAAAGTGGAATTTCCCTGGCTGAAACAAACAAGAGGGTCTTAAAGACCCATCTGCTGAGCCTCTACCCACTACCTGCTACATCCACCCATCCCTTGGAGAACCTTAAGGGTCCATGGGACACAATTTAAAAGATCATGAGACTAAACCATTTCCAAGGACACAGAAGCTCTGACAGCATGACTCACCTTTAGGATTCAGTCTCAGACACCATCCCACAGGTGACAGCTGTTTCAAACACCCAACTTCTCCTTCCATGATCATTTTGTCTTGCCCTCTTCCCAAAGCCCACATGCTGCCCCCAGGACCAAAGCCTCCTACTCACCCTCCCGAAGCAACCCAAAAAAGCCCAGGCAAGCTTAACTCCTAGTGGTGAGCACAAGCTCCTAAGGTCAGTCACCTAGGTTCAAATCGTGACTCCTCACTTGTGGCTGGATGTATTTCTTCTTTGTACACTGAGGTTAATTGTACAGACTCCATTGATTGTTAGGAAAATTAATTTAGTACATGGAGAACACAGTGTTACTACATCCTAGGAACTCAGTAAATGTTAGCTATTGTTCTGATCGTCACTGTCTACTCTCCTTCATTGTTTTCTCATGGCTAAATAATTATACTTAAAAAAAATAACAGTAATCTAGTAAAACACTTACCACATGCTTTATTGGACTTCTCACAGCGTACCCTCCTGGCTTTTTTTCTTTTAGAGGCGGGGAGGGTCAGAGAAAGAGAGAGAGAAAGAATCTTGAGCAGGCTCCATGCCCAGCACAAAGCCCAGCACAGGGCTCAATCCCATGACCCCAAGGTCACGACCTGAGCCAAAATCAAGAGTCCAGTACTTAACTGACTGAGCCACCCAGGCATCCCAGCCCACTCTCCTCCTGAGTGGACTGAAAGAAGCTTAGTTTCCAAAGTCCCACAACTAATTAATGATGGAGTCAAGATTCAGACAGGAGCCCTTCTGACCCCAAAGTCCATAGGCTGAGCTCTTGGCTACCTTGCTTAATAAACCATGTAACAGTGTTGATAGAGCAAATAACTGATTCTAAAAGCCTGAAGGTATACCAAGGCCACTGGAGTGATAGACTCTAATTAAACAGTGGAAGTTCATACAGCTGGTAAACCACATAGGTTAAGATTGGCACCCAGGCCTGTTTAATTTCTCCAACCCTCAATCAGTTCATCTATAAATTGACACACTATTGTGGAATGTATTCCATGAGCTTCATAACTGTAGCCAAAAAGAAAGCAAAGTTATCCCCTGGGGAGTTCCAGTAGCATGAGATACTGACAGGGAGTGATTTGAGGAAGGGACCATAAGTCCCATCCATGCTTTCACCTGGTTCTTCCTCCAGTTCAGAAAGAACCTCTTATCCAGGGATAACCCCACTGAAGATTAGGGACTTTTCAAAAGACCAAACAATGCTTAAGTTCAAAATGTTAACATTGTCTGTGGTTCCTCTGTTCTCAATTTTAAAACAGTTGCTGAAAATTAATCTCCTCCATCGGCCTCCCTTCCTCTTCTCCCCAGGACAGAGCCTAGGATAGAATTCAAGGCAGTTTTCATTTTCAAGTGGCCCATCTTTCTAATGCCCTTTCCCCCTCGAACCTCCAGTATTACTTTTTTTTCCTACCTCATTCTGCCTTAAGACATAGCTATGCCTTAAGTGAGGGGAGTGAGGGTGACATCCTAGACTCCATGATTTTAGGACTCCCAGGGGGCTGCAAGGAGCAGGTGGCTGGAACCGTGACTCAGACTCAGAAGGGAAGGATTTGGCAGTAAATGTGGGTTTAAAAGGCCATATAGTCAGACACACCCGCTCTGAACATGATAACTCTTTCCCATCCCCAGAGGTAAGTAGAGTCATCCACACCCTCTTGCTCACTTCCACACAAATTATTGAGGCTGCAAGGTTTTCTGGGGACATCTCCCTCTCTCCCGTGGTGGTCATTTTTGATGGCCAGTGTACTGAGGTGGTACCCATCAGGTCTGGAAAAGGTCATCTAGTGACATGAGAAGATGTAAGCTGCCGGGGAAAGGCATACCGGCTAGGAAAATCTAGTCTCTAAAAGACTGACACTCAATAACTAAAATGGAATCCCGTTTATTAAGGAACAGGGTTTCAAACCCAAAAGTGTCTCTGTTCACCCTCAAACTCCCCTTTGTAGTGCTTAACATACTCTTAGTCCAACACCATGTACGCCCAGCTATTAAGGGTTATTCAGTCACAGTTTGGTGCCAGTAGGACTCAATCCCATGGATTTGAAAACTTTAAACTTATTTTTAAGCAATGGCTTTTTTCTTCCCACCACCCCCCATGGCCAACCCCGGACCCATACGCAAACATTGGACCTGCACTCTATAGAGCTTGGCGGGACAGGAGCAGGGTCTGTTCTCACCACCCCGTCTCCTCCACCCAGGTCCTCTGGTGTTGGAGCAGGACAGAAGGATGGAAGGGCAGAGCTGCCCAAGGGGAGGGACTGATCCTCTTAATTACATTGGTCACTGTTTCCCTGGATGACATGGACTGGTCCGTGGCACTCTCTGAGCAGCTGTCTCTCGTGGGCACATGTACTGGCTTCCTTGTGAAGTGTTGTGGGGCCATCTCCTGCATAAGCACCTATGTAACACCAGCTTGAGCTCCAGCTGCCTCCCTTTCTTCTCTCCCCAACCAGAAGCAGTCCACCCTGTGCCCTGCTTCTACTAGAATCCTCTCATCCACTCAGAAACCACTTGGGGATCATGGCAGAGCACCTCAAGTCCCGCTTCCCAGAGTGTTCCCTTGACCCAGGGAGAACATACACATCCTCTCACCCCTGAGAGGCTGCAGGTCCTGATCTCCTGCCTCCTTCTCCAGGTCCCATTGGCTTCAGGTACTCTGCCTGTCCATGGCTCAGAAACTGCAAAAGGAAAAATAACGTTAACCTCTTGATATTTTTTTTAAAACCCCTCTCGAATCTTCACACCTTGATTTAAGTCTGTCAAGCACACACTCCTCGGGAGAAAGGCCTGGTAAAAACCCCGAAGCAGAGGTCAAGTCCCATGCCACGCTCTGTGCAGAGCACAGGGTAGCACGTGCCCCCTTCATGGGAGAAGTGTGCCCACAGCTCCTCCAAGGCAGGAACCCGGAGCCAGGACCAACCACAAGAATGTCAGCTTTTGAGAGGGCAGGAGACTGGAGGAGGATGCCAGACTTCCCAGCAAAGAGGATACAGGATAAAGAAAATAGGATAAGGAGTTTAAATCACTTGGATTTGAAGTGCAAAGTGCGGGTGACTCAGCGATAAATAATGGCGTGGCATCTCACCCAGGGGTTAGCTTGTCAGATTAGCGCTCTGGGTAGAAATGTCAAAAGTTGAAATGTCCCGGAAGGCCCTTAGCATGATTCCATACTGGAGACGCATTGTTCTCGGTTGGATCAGTCAGTGTTTCCCTAAATGTTCGATGGATCCCTGACTCCTTGTGGGACCATCAGCTGAAACAGTTGAACCCCAAACACAACTCTTTAAATCTAGACCCACAGCCTGTGTGGTGAGACGCTCACACAACGAGAGACCTCATGGGAAGAGCGGAACCCCCCCCCACTTCATTCCCATCTGATGCTCACTTCAGGGCACCCCCTAAATTTTTTTCATTTCCTCCTTTCTTCTCTCTCAAAATTGTATAGTTGAACATGGATAACTTCACTGCACCTACTACAAGATGCCCATTAAAAGATATTGAAAAATATGGAACCCCTGGGTGGCTCAGTCAGTGAAGCATCTGCCTTTGGCTCAGGTCATGATCCTGGGGTCCTGGGATCGAACCGGGCATAGACCTCCCTGCTCAGCAGGGAGTCTGCTTCTCCCTCTCCCTCTGCCTGCTACACCCTCTGCTCATGTTCTCTCTGTCTCTCTCACTTGCTCTCTCTCTCTTTCAAATAAATGACTAAAAACTTAAAAAAAAAAGGAAAAGGGAAGAAAAAGAGAAAGGAAGAGAAGAGAAGAAAGAAAAGAAGAGAAAGGAAAAGACAAGAAAAAAGAAAATGAAGGATGCTAACACACATTGCATCAGGATGCTATGGGAGTTAAGAGAGGCACCATGACTGCAGAGCCTGGCATGGAGTGGGACTTCTTAGCTATCCATGAACCCTAAAATTCCTGCATAATTTTGTGTGAATATGAGAGCTTGAAATATTTGGGACATTGCAATTTATAGTATTAAATAGTATAATACTATTTAAAAGCATATCTTTGCAACACTAGTTGAAATATGTGGACCTCTACTGTCTATTAAATTAGCAAATACAGTGTTGGTGAGAATGTGGGGGAATGCACAAGCCTTCTCTGCTGATGGGAATATAAGTGGCTCAAACTCTGGGAAGAACTATCCAACAATATGTGTCGTCCCTTAAACATGACCAGTCTGGAGTGGAGAAGTCATGTGGTATCACTAGGTAGAGCAGAGATAGGAACAGAATGTCTGGTGGAAATGAAATGCAGAAACCAGGATGGATCCATGGCATTGGGGGATCTTCTTTAAGGAGTCCCAGAAATTCCAGGAAGGAGATATAAAGTGCATGGTGAAGCAAATCAAGTCTTAGGTGATTATCATTTAGGTGTTAGAAAGAATGCTAACCCTTTAACGGGAGACACAGAAAATATGTCCCTCCAGCCAACTGTATATCTCTACCTAGAGGCCTCACACAGATCTTCAACTCAGCACACCCAGGATGGACCTCTGGATTGACGCACTGCCCACCCACACTGTGTATCTCCCAGCCTTCCGATCTTAACAACAAGGAGACACCATCGTTTACTGACTGTTCAAGCACCAACCCAAGGAGTTATCCTTGATTTCTGCGTTTCACTTCACCAACACCGCCCCAGCACCATCCACAGCCCCGTGTCCCATCACTCAGTAGGTCCTGGTTCTTCTGCTTCCAAAATATATCCCAAATCTAGTCACTGCTCTTGGTCTCCACTGCTAGGGTCTGATCGAGGCTACCATGATTGCCCCCTTGGACCAGCCTGGTCGATCATCTCACTTCTCCTCTTAATCATTCTAAGCCATTCTCCAGATAACAGCCTGATGCTCTTTTAAAAAGAGAAACCAGAATGTTAAGTGTATCTGAAGAGAACTTACAGATTTGACTATAGGTCTGAAATTACTCTGGCTTGAGCACAGAGAAACTCAGAGATGGAAAATAGGAAAGGGACATCAAGAATAATGGATGACAGGCTTAGAAGGACTAACATGCATCTTTTTAAAGCACTGGAGGGACAGAAGAGAAAGAGTGGAGGAGAGGAAATTTTCAGTGAGTTAAGAGTGGGTTATTTTCCAAAACTGGTGAAAGAAATTCATCTTCATACTGAGGATCCCCATGAAATCCCAAATAGGATAAATAAGTTTAAGTCCACACCTAAGCACATTTATCAATAAACTGAGAAACACTAAAACAAAGATATGATATTATAAAAGCAGAAGAGAAAACAGAGGTCACCTACAAAAGATGGACAATTAGAGCTGAGACAACAACTGTAACTATCAGAAGCCACGAGACAGTCACGAAGGACACACTCAAAAATTATCTCTTAAAAACGAAGGCAGATGTTGTTTTCACACAACCACAGATTTAAGAGACTTTATTTTGAAAAAATTAGAGACCACCAATGTTTAGAGCAACAGTGTACATAATAGCCAAAATATGGAGAGAGCCCAGATGTCCATCAACAGATGAATGGATAAAGAAGATGTGGTATGTATATACAATGGAATATTACTCAGTCATCAAAAAGATGAAATCTTGCCGTTTGCTATGACATGGATGGATCAAGAGGGTATTCTGCTAAATGAAATAAGTCAGAGAAAGACAAATACCATATCATTTCACTCATATGTGGAATTTAAGGAACAAAACAGGATCATAGGGGAAGGGGGGAAAACTAAAATAAGACGAAATCAGAGAGTGACAAACCATAAGAGACTCTTAACTCTAGGAAACAAACTGAGGGTTGCTGGAGGGGAGATGATGGAGGAATGGTGTAACTGGGTGATGGATATTAAGGAGGTCATGTGATGTAATGAGCATTGGGTATTATATGCAACTGATGAATCACTACCCTCCACCTCTGAAACTAATAATATACTATATGTTAATTAATTAAATGTAAATAAAATTAAATTAAATTTTAAAAATAGAGGCCAACTTGAGCCATGTAATCAACCAGATTAAAATTCATCAGTTTCTTTCTGTTGTCTGTCTCTTGTTCCTTATCTCCCCCTATAGACACTCACACCTTCTCCTGTTCCTCCAACACAGGACACTAGGTCTTTCCCCTGTTCTTCCCCCTGCCTGGAGTGCTCTGTGCTTGCTCTTCTCAACCTCCAAGTCTCTCTTCAGAGAGGTCTTCAAAAGAGCCCCTCCAGCCACTCTTATGATACCCTGTTCAATTGTGCTGGAAGCACTTACCTCCATCTGAAATTCTGTTGCTTGATTTTTTTTGTTGTTGTTGCTGCTGTTTGTTGTTGTGTGTTATGTGCCCCTCTTCACACTAGAATGTGAGCCCCATGAGGGCAGAGGCCTGCCTGCTTATCTCATTCACTGTTTATCCTCAGCACCAGTGCGTGGGAAGTGCTCAGGAATAAGGAGGAAAAAACAGTGAGTGAATATCTGGGTCATGCAAGGTCATGGCACTTTTGCACTCCAGTATCCTCTGGCCATTTATTGCTTTGGGTCTGTGGCAGGAGGAGGGGACAGAGCCACTTGTTCTGAGGATGAATGCTTCTTGTCTAACTGTGGGAGAGCTCAGGATTCAGTCTGGGCCAGCAAACACACCGACTGCGGGATGAGAAGCTGAAGCTTCTGGATCCTTGGCCCGCCTCTAGGTGATTGCTCCACATGCTTCTTGCCACCACCTCAATAGCACTATTACACAATTGTATACAAAGGACAAGAGTTAGCTTCATCCCAAAGGAACTTCTCTTGGGACATCTGGTCACATGGCTTGTAGGAAGTGGGTTAATGAATAAGCATTCAAAGAGGAAATGTTGAAACATCACTGGCCTGCACTGCAGAGTGAGATCCCTTAGCTTAGTAATCAAGGTGTTCCACTCCTCAGCCTCCTTGCAGATCTCAGATCTCTGTGGGCCTCAATTTCCCCATCTGTAAAAACAAGAAGAAAATGATCAGAGCAGTCCCTTCCAGGCCCCATGGTTTAACACGCTTCTCTTGGACAGGAGTTCTTTCTTCCAGCCAAATTGGTCTAATCACCGTCCTCTCTGTCCCCAACCTACACAGGAACTCAAAGGTATTCGCCTTTGATTACACTGGTTCTCTAGTAATAATGCTACATTTCTCCTCTGCTGTTTGAAATAATATACAGCTTTTAATGATCAAGGGAATTTCTATTCCCCTTCTTCTTTCTTATTGGCTCCAACTCAAGGTATTTCCTTTTTATAAACCCTTGGGCATGTACTATCTCAGCTAGGAGTTCGTAAACCATAACTTGCGGACCAGATTCAGACTGTGGGCCAAATCTGTCTGTTTTTATAAAGTTTTATTGGGACACAACCATGCCACTTCATTTGCCTTCCGTTTAGGGCTGCTTTTTCTGCAAGACTACAATGGCGGGGTTGAATAGTTATTAACAAAAATAGTATTGCCCAAAATTTACTGTCTGGCTCTTTATAAAAGAAGTTTATCAACTCCGGGCCAATCCATGCTTCTCAAACTCGATCTTCGTGTATAAAGACCTAGGCTGAGATCCAAACTGGAGATATCCAAAACCACAGAGGAATATAGTGTATCTTCTTGCAGCATCAATTTTACTAGAAGAATGGGGGTAGGGGAAATGGTTAATGGAATATAAATGTGGACATTAAAGCAAATATATTTATACTACAAAATGGAATCCAAAATTTGGATGAAATTGTAACTGAAAATCCTGAAGGTGACCAACACTCCAAGCTTCGGAAGTGCCGCTTTACATTGTTGCTGCTCCTCCACTGCTAAAATATTTAAGTATAAAATTGGGGGGGAACCTACCTATGCTATAAATTTGAAGTAAAAGCACATGAGTTTTTGTATTCTTGCCATTTCTGACACAGCACTTTATTATAAGACCTTCCGGAAGGAATGGGGTCGTTTATCAAGGTAAATCCTAAAATGTCCCCCCACCCCATCAGGATGGTTAATGGGGTCCTGCCGACTTGACCTGCAGAGGTCTCATTGACTGTAGGGGGTTTATTAGTGCTTTGACTGTAGCTATGGCAACAAAAAAATCTAATAACATTTTGTTACATTAATAACGTTTGCAACAATGCAAACACAATTCAAACCAATTCAAACCACAAATTAGTTCCTTCCTGAGCTGAAGGCAGAATGAACCATAGCAGTGAAGGAGCAGTGACCTAGTTGTTTTATTTGGTTTTCCTTTTTTTTTCCTTTCTTTTATTTATTAGCTTATTCATTTAGGGGAAGGAAACGGAAAATGAGATTCTATAAAGTTTACTCCAACCCTGGCTAACAACATCACCTCTGTTAGTGTCCCCACCCTCAGCATTTCCCTCACCCCAAATAACCCCTATTTGCAGAAAATGGTAATTACTGTTTTGTGTTTGATGTTGTTGTTCATCTTTGTTTTGTTTTTAAAAGGCAAACATCCCTAGGAAAGGACGACACAGAGATTACCAACCTCTTCGTAGGAATTGGGAGGTGATTTGGGGCACTGGGGAGGTGAAGGGAGTAAGACAGCCCCAGACTGCCAGCGGGGTTTGGAAGATTTAAGGCCAACCCCAATTCTGGCATTGACCTGCAGGGTCCGCCTGGGTGAGTCACTTGTCATTTCTGCACCTTCATTTTTCCTTCTTGTAATACGAAAGTAGGGAGCTCGGTGACCTCCAGAGCACTTCCAGCTGTAAGATTCCACAGTTCAAGACAGCATAATTAATGGAAAGATCAAGGTCATGACTGCACAGGGAGGTCTCAAAAACATAAACCAGATTGGAAAAGGTTAGTTGCAGAATGACTTATACTGTATCCACCACCTAGTTTTTTAATTGAATTTTGGAGATAGGCAACACCGTCCATCCACATGGCTCAAAAAAATAATTTTAAAATACATTTAAAAGTCTTCCTTTCTTTCTTCATTGCACTTCTTTCTTCCCACATACAAAGCTGTTACTCATATTCACATGCAAACATTCAGAGTTTCTTATGTACATACAAGCATGGATAGATAAGCTTATTTTCCCCTTTGCCACCCAAAGGCACCATACTATACATATTCTTCTGTGCTTTGCTTTTTTTTTTTTAATTCAATATGAATTGGAGAAATTTCCATATTAGCATAGAGAATCTCTTCATTCCTTTTTCTAATTGAGATGCACCACAATTTATTTAACCAGCCCCTATTGATGGATGTGTGGATTATTTCTGGTCTTTTTATTACAAGCAATATTTTAATGGATAACCTTGAGCACATGTGCTTTTGAAAATGTACAAATATATCTATAGACAGATTTCCAGAAATGAAATTTCTTTGGTAATTTTGTGCATTTGCATTTTTGATGAAGATCATCAAATTGGCCTCTCCAGAGAAGACATGGATTCAGTAACTCACAATCAAGGTTGCAGTGTCTCTTTCCCCCACGGTCTCTTCTACACACTGCGGTACCAAACCATCAGTTTTGGCCAATTTCAAAGTTAAAAAAAATAGTATCTCAAGGTGATCTTAATTTGTATTGCCCTTTTGATGAATGAGACAGTGAGTTTTTTCTTGTTAACAGCTGCTTGTATTTTTTTCTCTGTAAATGAATACTTTTAGCCCTTTTTTTTATAAATGTAAATGCTTAAAACACAGCAGGCTGTAGATCACATATGGCTGTGGACACAGAATGAAGGGTGGGAGGAACACTCCCTCTCCATAACCTCCACTGAGAAATTGGTTGCCTTCGGAGAGGAAGGGAAGGGAGTGAGACAGGGGAGGGACTCGAAGGGGTTCCCACTGAGTATGTGATATTTTATGTCTTTTTTACAAAGACATGAGGGGCACCAGGGTGGTTCAGTTGCTCAGTCCCTTGAGCGTCTGAGTCTTGATTTGGGCTCAGGTCATGATCTCAGGGTGGTGGGACGGAGGCCCGAGCTGGGCTCTGTGCTGGGCGTGGAGCCTGCTGAAGAGTCTCTCTCCCTCTGCCTCTGCGTCTGTCCCTCCCCAGCTCTCTTTCAAAAAAGTAAAAATAAAAAAGCCATGAAGCAAATATGGCAGAAAGAAAACAGAAGAACAAGGAAGGGACAGAGGGAGGAAGAGAAAGAGGGGAGGAGGGAGAGAAGCTGGCAGGGAAAGAGAAAATGCGCTTTAAAAGCAATGGAACCTGAACTTGAAGTTGAGTCCTGCCACGCTTACTCTGTGGCCTTTGGCAATTCTCCTAACCTATCTCATTTTTAATTTCAACATCTATAGGATGTAGATAACACCTACCTTGCAGAGTTCTTGTAATGATTAAAGATAATCCTTGTAAAACCATGATTAGCACATCACTGTGGTTCAACAGTCATACTGGAATTGTAATATTAATTTGGTTCTTATTATTCAAATATATATAATGCTTCAAGCCAAAAGAAAGGCCTGGTAACTTTTCTTGGCTTAACTACCTCTTTTCCCTGTCGGGTTTCCCAAGCCGTCGTCTTGATGACCCCACGCCCCTGTCGTCCCTAGAAGCTGTCTGACAGGGCAGCCCCAGTGTGAGAGAGGCGAGGGTGTGGTCGCGGGCAGGGAGGGGGAGTTTCCTCCATGTTGCAAGCCCCGTTCCCAAATGCTGTGACCTCTATTAGCACACAATGAGACTCTGGCTTCCCACTGTGGCAGCATCTAGAAAGTCCAACCCTAACTCACCCCTTCTCTAAGGGCAAACCGTGGTTAAGAGTCTTCCTGCCATCCCTCTATAGGGACGACCAATGGGACGATTACAACTTGTTCACTTGAAACCAGTAATCCCTGTGTCCTCAGAATAGCCGTGTTCTCCCTCGGCCCCTAGTTTCTGTGACATCTTGGGGCTATAGACCACCCCGTCCCACCCCACCCCACCCCACCCCATCCCACCCCACACCACCCCACCCCACCATGTTATCGCAACCACTTATTGCCTCATTTCCTAGACAAAATTCCTCTGCTGTAAAGACCTTTTATCAGAATGGGAAAGATTCAAGCAGTGAACTTTGTACAGTCTTTCTTCTGCCTTTGGGTTATTTCCTGGGTTGAAATTGATTCTACTCTTTTTCATTATTTTGGTCCTAACACATCAGAAAACTAGACACTAGAGAAGAGAGGACAAGAGAGAGAGAAAGGGGAAATGAAAATGGCAAAGAAGGAAAGAAGAAGATTTAAAATAGATGGTATCTTAGCAGTGTAACATAGACGGCCTGGAGAGGAGGCTCTAGAAGTGACCTAAAGGTCCTCCTTGGACACCCCCAGGTCCCTGATTAGTGCCTGGACTGGGGAGATCCTCAAGTAACAGCTGCTCTGATAACATCTGGAAGCTTCACTGAGCCAGCAAAGACAGTATCCTTCCGTTATTGGCAGCAATGAGCCGATAAGAGCCCATCAATCAACTAATGAAAATCTTGGGGGAAACTATTATGATTATTCATGGCCAGAGAAGGTTGCTTTATCCTTGGCAGAACTGATCTGAAGGGAAATCTTAAGACACACAAGGTTGCATTTCTATGGCATTTGTGAGTCTTTCTCTCTTCTTTTAGCAACCTGTATACCGTAAAGCCAGGAAACTCTCTCTATAGCAACTTTCCCAGGCCTGCCAACATATTTACTGCTAGTGCCTCATCTAGCTTCTCTTCATCCAAATTTCCCTTTTGTTGGCCCTATTTCTCAGAGCTCTTTGCTGCGAGACAACTACCTGCTCTGAGAAACCAATGTATGCTAATGATGTTGTGGTAGGCAAAAGAATAACCCTCCAAAATAATGTCCTAATCTCCAGGATCTTTCCATCTTTAAAGGAGAATGTGTGGATGGGATTAAGGTTAAGGGCCTTGAGATGGGGAGAATATCCTGGATGAGGCAGGTGAGCCCAATCTAAGTATATGGGTCCTTAAAAGTACAGAATCTTTTTCTGTTGGGTCAGGGAGATGAGAGGGGGGAAGAAGAGTCGGGGACTTTGAAGACAGGAAGTGGGCAAAAGTCAAGGAATGTGGTGACCTCTAGAAGCTGGAAATGTCCTTCAGTGACAGCTGGAAAGGAAACAGGATTCCAATCCTACAGACACAAGGTATTGAACTTTGCCAACAATCGAAATGACACAAAGGAGCCCGATCCGTTCCTAGAACCTCCAGTAATGAACGCAGCCCTACTGACACCTTGATTTTAGCCCAGTGAGACCCATGTCAGAAGTCTGACCTACAGAACTGTAAGGTAATAAATGTGTGTTGTTTAAACCACTTTGTCTGCAGAAATGTGTTATTTTCTAACAATAGAAAACTAATTTAGATGCCAAGATGAGATTCGGTCAGCAGGACTTTCGGTCAGCTTACTTTCTGAAGTAACTATTATGCTATCAGGGGAGAAAAATACTCTTGTTCATGTTTTGGAACAGGCAGGTTGTTTTGTAATTCATGGCCATATCCTACTCCATACTCCATCACCTACTCCATAAATATTTATGGGATGCCAACTAGGTACCAGACACGTAGCTTCCTACACATACGCCTCCTTCTAGATCATGTCTACACAAGTGGTCTCAGTCTACACAAGCTACACAGCCAGCAAGTGGTCAACGAATATTCACTGGGCATCTACAAGTATTAGATACAAGGGCAACTCAATTGAAATTCACTGAAAGGGTCTTTCCGTTGCCTGGGGAAGGCTGGAAAGCCTGATTCCAAACTGCAAAGGAAGGCTGGAAGGAGAGCATCCTTTTACGAATGCAGAAACTGAGACTCAGAGGGACGAACTGACCAAGTCACAGTGCTCCTAAATGACAGAGCTGGAGTTTTTGTCAAGTTTTCAATTGTAAAATACACATTACATAAAATTTACCATTTTAAAGAACACATACGGTTCAGTACTATTAAGTACATTCATATTATTGTGCAACTGGTCTCTACAACTCTTTCATGTTGCAAAACTGGAACTCCATACCCATTAAATAATTCCCCATGCCTCCCTCTCCCCAGCCCTCCGCAACCACCACTCTACTTTCTGTCTCTATGAATTTCACTATTCTAGATATTTCGTAGAAGTAGAGCCCTACCGTGTTTTTTTTTTGTGCTCGGCTTATTTCACTTACCATACTATCCTCGAAGTTCATCTGTATTGTACCAATGTCAGAATTTCCTTTATTTTTTTAAGATTTTATTTATCTGTCGTAGAGAAAGAGAGGGAGAGCACAAGCAGAAGGAGCTGCAGGCAGAGGGAGGAGCAGTGTCCCTGCTGAGCAAGGAGCCCAATGCAGAACTCCATCCCAGGACTCTGTGACCCTTAACCAACTGAGCCACCCAGGTGTTCCAGAATTTTTAAGGATGGATAATACTCCATTGTGTGTATATACCACATTTTGTCCATCCAATCATCTATTGAAGGACATTTTTTTGCTACTGCAAAACTAATACTATTATTAGTATTAATACTAATATTATTATGGACTAATAATTCTATTACTGCTAATACTAATATGTTATGAACTAATACTGCCATGAACATGGGTGTACAAATATCTTAGAGACCCTCCTTTCACTTTTGGATATGTACCAGTGGCACTGGAATTTGAACACAGATCTCTGACCCTGACATTCATTCTATTTCCAGGATGCCCCACAGCCTGGCTGAAGCTATGGCTTCCCATGCTGCAGCTAACCAAATACATGAAATGTTTTTCTCACATTCCCTTCTACAAAGGTCAGATGGAGCTTGTTTTGTTCTATGCAATTAAGAGGTAACGTGATGTGCTGCACTAAGACTAACTCCTTGGCACCATATGATCTGGCCCCTACCTACCTTGCTGATTTTATTTCCAACCATTTGCTAGACATTGGTCATGCTGGTTCTGTTTCTATTGTTCAAACACACTGAGCTGGTTCCCACCTCAGGACCTTTGCATTTGCTGTGCTTTCTCCCTAGAACTTGCATAACTGGCTCCTCCTCCTCATTTCCGTCTCAGCTCCAATGTGACCTCCTCAAAGAGGCCTTCCGAGACCACCCTTCATAAAGCAGTACCTGCTGTCACCATCTATCACATTGTTCTATTTTCTTCATAACCAGCTAAAATTTCATGGTTGTATTCTAGTTTATAATCTGTCTCCCTCACAAGAATGTAATTTTCACTCAGAGATCTTATCTGTCTCTTTCTCCCAATATGCCCAGAGCACAGAATCATGCCTGGCACATAGTTGGTGCTTATTAAATATTTGTCAAATAAAGAAATGCATAAGAATCTTCATTGCAAGATTGTTTATCATACCAAAATATAATGGAAACAGTGTCAATGTCTATCAGTGTGCAATGGTTAAATAAGTAAATATGGAACATTCTATGGCCATTGAAAAGAGTTAAGAGAAATTGTAATTATTGACAGAAAAGAATGACTTCAAGGTATGATTGATTTATTTCTAAGCAAGTTGCAAAATAGTAAGTGTGCTATAATTCCAGTTTGATAAAATATCAAAAATATATGTCTGTCTGAATGTCAGAACTATACTTATGAGCCATCATGCCTGGGGAACAAGACCGGAGACAGAAGAAAGATATTTTCCTTTCACTTCACACACCCTGTATTGTCAAAATGTTTGACAATTAGCTTCAATTGCTTTGGCGATGAAAAAAATATATTACTATTTTTACTGAACTGTTCAGGAGAAAAGTATACTGTGCGTGCAATTTACTTTGAACTGTAAAAAAGATAAGATGGATTGATCGATGGAGAGTGGACCTGATGGTTGGACTGATTTGGGATAAAGCAAGGATAGCAACAGCTTCCTTGTAAAATCCAGATGTGAATACATGCGTGGTCACTGTACAAGTTGTTCAATTTTCTGTATGTTTGAAAATGTTCATCATAAAATTGGGGGGGTGGAAATCTTACTTATCCAATGCACATTTCTCCAATGCCTGTTACGTGTCAGGCATTCACTGTCAGTTTTGTTTTTATGCTGCCGGAGGGTCACCTGAATGGCATCGGCCCAAAGGCCATCTTCATGTCCCCTCTCCTTCATTCGTTCTACTGCTTATTCCACAAGCCAGTCCACCGCCCTCCTAGCATCCTAGAAAAGTAAGACCCATCAGCGCAGCTGTGTCCAAACGGATTTAGGGTTCCCTGTATTAAGGAGCCCCGTGTGCCAGGTGGAGCCCAGATCAGCGTGTTAAGGAATCTATCTTGTTCGAGCGTACTTCAGGGAAAAAGCACACTCAAAACAGCTGGAGAGAATCAGAGGTGGGGCTGTACACAGACGTGTGGGCAGAGTTCCGGAAGCAGCTGGGGATGATGACACACCCAGGGTTACCATCCCACCTCCCTAGGTCTGCAGGAGCCAGGTGAAGGTCAAGTTCAAAGAGCTCAGGCCCACAGAAGACGTGGGCGTAGGAAGCTGCACTTTCAAAATGCATTAGAGGATTAATGTCCCTACTTCTGCCACACACCCACCTGCTGAGACCTCCACTGCCACACCCCAGTGGAAGCCAGAGAGCAGCAGCATCCAAGTGACGATGCCTTTGCATGTCTCAGCCTCTCCGGTCATGAGGGGAGGCAGAGGGTGGATCTGGAGGTGGGCCAGAGGCAGGGGCAGGCGAACGGGGAGCGGGGGGGCGGGGGTTTAAAAAAAAAATTTAAGGCAAAATACTATCACCGGAAGAGATGAACCAAACTGACCTTATAATTTATCAGGCAGTACAGGTCACTTAGAGAATGAAAGAAGTTATCAATAATTATACCAGTTCTAGGCAAAGACAGGACTGTAAGGCCACTCTTCCTTAATCACCTGTTCCGGTCCCCTCAATTTGCAGATGACGACTGAAGAGACCCAGAGATGTAAAGCGACTTGAAGAAAATTGCACAGCACCTCAGGAACAGAGGTGGGAAAAGTCTCGACTGCTGACACCGAGACCACGGCCTCTGATGCTTCATCTGTTGGTTGTTCTGAGACTCAGCGAGCAACACGCACCCCCAGTCTGCTGCAATGCCCTCACATGACTGGGGAAATGACAGCTCATGTTTCTATCACAAGAAGCATGTGGTTTCGGGCTGCTCTTTTTCTCTTGAGTTTTCTTCCCCCTTTTTTTGTGGTCAGATAGTGGGCAGGCTAGCGGGGAAGCCCTCAGGTGCCGTGGGGTTTCATTGCTGTTTCATTACATAAGTGAAAGCCCTACAAAGGAGAGAATGAAATACAGAGCAGGGCTATCCAACGAGCTCCTTGGCTGAGCCTAGCATGGTCTCAGTCACCCTCGGGGCTCCTTGCTGGGAAACACTCTTTCAGCATATACCCCTTGTCCAACAACTATTTCTTGAGCTCGTACTAGGTATCAGGCACATGGCACATAAGCGAATGAGAAAGACAAGCTCACTGCTCTCATGAAGATCCTGTCAGGGGTGTCAGATAATAAACATTCTTACGAATAAATTAATCACAGATGTGGTTAGTGCTGAAAAGGAAACAGAGTGCCCAGTTGAACGGTAAGAATGGCTGACATCTATTAAAGTTATCCTTTGTGTGCGTCTCTTCGTGAAAGAGATATTACAGCTTTTCCCACTCCCCGAAAACAGAAGATTCCTATGAAATGGCGTCACGTGAAGAACAACCTCTACCCTCTGAAAGTTCACATTACACCATTTTTTTTTTAAGATTTTATTTATTTACTTGACAGAGATCACAAGTAGACAGAGAGGCAGGCAGAGAGAGAGGGAAGCAGGCTCCCTGCTGAGCAGAGAGCCTGATGCGGGACTCGATCCCAGGACCCTGAGATCATGACCTGAGCCGAAGGCAGCGGCTCAACCCACTGAGCCACCCAGGCACCCCTCACATTACACCATTTTTTTAAACAATAAAAAAAAAAAAAAACTTTGTTAATATGGTAATAGCTTTTTTATAAACATGAAAATCCACCTCCGATTTCTTTCAGTTAGTGCAAACGGGTACTCAGGTGGGTCTTTTGTAAAAACGAAGTGAACTTGAACTTTCAGAAACTGGGGAATACTCGTATGAATAGTTCCATCTCACAGCTGTGGGAACTGAGGCACAGAGAAGTTAGGAGGTTGTCCAAGGTCAATCAGCTGGTATGTGTCAGAACTGAACTTGAACCCAAGAGTCATGCTTGGAAGCCTGAGTTTTGAACTGCTTTCTATCTTGGGCAGTAGAGGCTTGGAAGAGAGTGCACACTTTCAGTGGGTCAGGAAGACCTTTCTGAGGAAGAGGCACCTAAGCTGAGGGGAGGCAGAACAAACTGTAGGAAAAGCTGACAATGTTCTAGACAAAAAAGGAGCACATGTCAATAGACCAGGGTGGGAAAGAGACTGATGTCTTCTGTAATCTGTCAGAAGTCCCGAGTGAATGGGGCCGAAACAGCAGCTCATTCTAGCTGACCTTACGGAATGTCTTTGCAGATAGACATTTTCTCATGAGATCCTCACAGAGCCTGGTCACACCAGTCGAGCAAGCATTATTTTCCATGTTTTACAGAACACTGCGCATTGCTTCTGGGAATCTAGGGATGGGGAAGAAATGGCTCCCATGACTTTGGACTCCTGTAAAGTGCTCCTTCCACACTCAACCTCACCCCTTTACTGCCCCAGGGCTCCCTGAATTACACCTCTGTGTCACCTCCTCCTCCTCCGACCTCAGAATTTACCACGCTGGCCAACAACTTAATTTCTAGGGGAATTCGATAAACAAATCTGTTCTCGTCGGCTAATGGGTAATAAAGCCGTGTTGGAAATCTGGAACCAACTTGTCTTTTCCATGCCTGTGGGAGCTGAGAACAGCCTTCTCCTCTGCCAGTCATCAGATCAGCCTCCAGCCATTAGCATTTCCTTCTCTGCCAAAGTGGAAGTCGTGAGTTGATTCATGTTCTATTCCCAGAGGCACGTGGCCAGGGCTTGAACCTTGGACTGGTGGTACCAGGTAGCTGTTTGTCGATGCCAATAAGCCACACGCAGTTCAAATCAGCAAATTCCTCATCTATCTGCATTCAGAAAGCACCTCCAGGGGCTGGGGCAGGTGGCCCAGTTCCCCGGGAACTCTCAGCTCTTCATTGCAGCATTGAAGCCTTCCAAGTCCCAAACACGCCCTCCTCTCCACTTTGACTTGTCCTATAGCCCACCCTGACCTCAGCGTGGCTGGGCCCTCCTTGCTGCCGGCTCTGTTGGTGTCACGCTCCCCACCCTCTTTCCTGGGCTTTCCCCTTTACACCTGCTACATACAACCCAGACTCCACTCACCAGGAAAACCTTCCCTGTCTGTGTTACACAACCCTTCCCTGTGCTTCCGTAATCATAATGATTAACATATTTGAGTGTCTGATATGCCACACACTCTGTTAAGCATTTCATATAGATCCTCTCAATCGGAGAGTAATTCGAAGAGACAGATTCTGTCATCCTATCTTACTGTCAAGTAACACGCCCATGATCTCGGAGGGCAGAAGACA
Source organism: Mustela nivalis (assembly GCF_964662115.1). Lineage (NCBI taxonomy): Eukaryota > Metazoa > Chordata > Mammalia > Carnivora > Mustelidae > Mustela > Mustela nivalis. Next base: position 131,420,064 of record NC_139022.1, read on the forward strand.
AACTCAGGCAGCTGGACTTTCGGATCTGGGTCATCCCGATTCCTTGTGCTCACTGGCACAACTAACATTTAACGGTACCGACACGGACCTCCCATAGCTCTGAGCCATTCACATACGTTTTCTCATGGAATATTCGTAAGAATCCCATAAAATCAAGTCACTGCCAAGGTGTTATATTAAGTCCATTTTGAAGGTGAGAAAATCGGGAGGCACTTAAAGTTTTAATTAGTTAGCTAATCCACACATTCAGCAGAAGGCACTGAACACACCGCCCGGTGCTAAAATTGCCGGGATTAGCAGAGGCTGCCAGTAATCTACCCAACACCCCTTCTCCTCCTCCTTCATAGTAGCAAAAAGTATACTGTTGGAGGTAGCACTGTGCCCAGTTTGAAGAAAGACAAGACTAAACAAACATCTCCCAACCACCTCTGCAGATAAGATAGCAGCAGATGAAGTGTAAGTCTGTGCCTTAGGGGGGAGCTTCCAGGAAACTGATTCGAAGGGGGTACGCTCAGGTGACATATATCCATTTGCCTTTTCCCCTGCCTGCCTCTTGCTGCCTGAGATTTGAAGTCTGGATCTCCCAAGAGCCACTTTCTGACCAGGAAGCAATCCTACAGAACAAAGGTGGAGGGAAGAGAAGAAAGAACCTGGGGTCCTGGTGATGGCACAGAACCAGAGCAGCCCTGGGATGCCCCCCTCCAAACTTCAAGGAGTTTAGAAGAAAAATAAAGACTTCCTGTTTAAAGCCTGTTGCTTTGATTCTCTAGTTCTTGAAGCCCAATGCAATTGCCAACTCGTTTACTTTGTAGTGTGTCTGACGGAGCACCCACCGAGCCGTGAGGTCCTCAAGAGGGAACACGAAGTCCCCTTTGTCTTCGTCCCCATGTGAGGACCGCTCACCTTACCACTGTGTTGACCTCAGTCCACTGACTTTCTTGCCATTTTACTCCTCCCATACGGGCAAAGGACATGAAATTAGAATGCACAATCCCTTCCCATGGCACAGAGTTCAGGGAATGGAAAAGGAAAGCACGAAGGGGAAGCAGCTGGCTGACGCGTGTTGGGCATAGGCACTGGGAAAGATCAGCCCCGCTTCCAAGCTGCGCAGGTCTGGGAGGACAATGTGGGCTGCGTGCCAGGAGCTCCACTCGCTCCTCCGCTTCAGGCCGTGGGGGTGCCACTCCTGTGCCTAGGAACCCCGGGGCCTGGAGCCAAATTAAACCTGGAAAGTGAAGTCAGCAGTGTACCTGAGCCAGAGCCCGCAGTCAACGTATGCAAAACAGCCAGGATCGCAAGTCTCGCAATCTGAGGAATTACATCTCCACCTTCTCCTCGCCACACCCGAAATCCTGCCACAAGGCTGTGGTGTCAGTGAGAAGTAAGGCTTGTCACATCCATGCCCCTGGGACAATGACCGTACTGGCTATTGGGATCATCAACGTCTGGATAGCCTGGATACACAGGATGCACAGGATATCCTGTGTCCAAAACGGGGAGCTGGGGAGGGGTCGAATAACAACAGTGAACGAGAAGCCCTTTCATAACAGTAAAACATTATACAAACCCAAGACAGTGCATGTGTTCATTTTTTCTGGGCCTTGGCTTCCTCAATTAAGAAAAATTCTTTCCAGGTCCCACATTTCACATTCATGGCCATCTTTTCTACACTCAAACATAAGTCACTGCTTTTCTTTTCAATGGAAAAGCTGAGAATAAGATAGGGATTTTACCGGAGTGGAGTGTGAAAGCAGACAGTGTGGGAGACAAAATAGGCAAGAACAAGACCACACCGTCGTTACAGTTTGTAGCCCGCAGGGGTGGAAGAAGGCAGAGAAGGTGAGGTTTGGTGGTAGGTTGGTTTGTGATTTCCCCGAGGATGGAATCGTCAAGCTCACAGGTAGTCTTCCTTAGTTCAGGTAGTTACAAGAAATTAACGGTAGTTAGTTCCTCTCGGGAAAAGGACTGGAAGTTCAAGGGATAGAGACTTTCACTCTTTATACCATTCCGGGTGTTCTTTTCTTTTTATCACAAATGTACTTTTTAACCTTTTAACACATCTGTATGTGTACGAAGAGTTTAGAATGTGGTTAACAAAAATATACCACATGACTTTAAAATGGTCATGGTGCTCCTCCCTGCACCCCACGCCCTGCCACCTCCCACCCACTGTGGGGCCACCACATAATACAGAACTGGGAGGATTTAGTCCAATCATTAGGCTCTGGCCATCTTACTGATGCCCCATTTGGAGGGAAATACGCCTGGGTCACATGCCCAATCCTGCCCAGCCTTGTGCCGGGGGCTGGCCCTGGGGTGTAGTTGCAGGGATACCGGGCACGGAAATGTGAATTCCCACCATTTGGCAATCCCCCAGGTCTAGATCAGAAGGGATATACTTTAACCCGACTATGGCATTACGGCATGGGAGGAGCTGACCATTAGATAATGTGCCCTAGAGGTTAGCCTGTCGGATGAGCTCACTGCCACCACCTACTCCCACCAACAGAAAGCAGAACCAGTAGAGAATGGACAAAGGATGTGCTAGTTTTGATGGGAGGCAAAAATGTAAATATTGGTGCTCAAAAGGACATAAGAGATGATCTAATCAGGAGGTTGGGGAACTGAAAAGCTCTGGCTTTACTGACCCTGTTTAGTCTTGCAGTGGGGTATTTTTCTGGGATCTCAATGTCTTCATAGCACACCTTACATTGACTCACTCACCCCTCCTGACTGCCTTCCACAGCCATGTTATCTCCTTGGCCCTGTGGCGGCCCACCTAGGACAGGGGTCTTGCTTTTTGGTACCTATTCTGGTGCCCTTTGATTAGGGCCGATCATCTAAGAGGATGCCAACACTAGATGCCTACAAGAGATGCATGGCACCTCAAGGAGAAGGGGATACAAAAAGGAGTAGAAAAAAAAAAAAAAACCAGAGAGACAGACCAATCTCTGAATCTCAGAACCTCTGAGTATCTCCTTTAAAAAATGGAGCAAATGGTGCCTGTCGTAGAAGTAGGGGGAAAATCGGACGTAAGAAGTCATGTGAATTGCTTAGGGTACAGAAGATCCTCACGGAAAGTTTCTTTTCCTTTCCTTCTCAGAGATTGAAGATGCTTCCCAACATTTGTGCCTTGTGACTCCACATCCCTTACCTGACGAAGCAGGTAAGTAGCAAATATGATAGGGGGCTTCAGGGAGGTGACTGGAGGCAGAGAATTAGGACATTCTCTGTCCCCAGCCCCTGCCCTTGGGGCAGGTGTTCCCACCACGGCAGTCACCCATTTGCCCAGCCAATATCAACTGTAGGAGCTCTGCCACCAACTCTACCCAGGAGCTGAGTACTGTGTGATGTTGATGTTGCTGGTACTGGCGACTGATTCTGCACAGGTGGGCCAAACGATAGCAAAGACCGGTCGCTCCAAACAAGCCAAGAGCTTTCTCATGGTATTTCCTCTGCTTTTTTTCTTTGGGAGAACAATGTACCCCACAGCCGATTCTTGGCTTCTGGGTTGGTTCACAGTTGGCCCATGGATTCCTATCCAGTCAACCATCTCACCAACCTAGCTGAATGGAGGCAAATTGATCATTTGAAGTCATGGAAATCCATCATCGAGGGGCGTCACACTGTGTAGTCTCATGAGCTGGGTGCCCAAAAAGACTGTCCAGCTCTAGTTATCTGGTCTACCTGTGAGATTCCCTGTGTCCTGGGCCAGGTTTCTGTGCTGATCTGCTATACTGAACATTAACCCAGTTTTAAATGACTAAGCAATCTGACTGAAATCTTGGCATTTCTGTCACTAGTAAGCAGTGACCTTACATCTGAGCCCCTCTCTTCTTTCACTCTCTCCTCACGGTATTATTTCTCTGGATTTTCCATGGAGTTTCCTTTCTTAGCAGCTGGTTCCTTGGGTTTTTATCATTTTACACTAATTTCCTCTTTATCACTAGCCTAAGTCTTATTCTTCCCTCTGCCTCCTCCACATTACTTTCTTCCTCCTGTCCTCCTCCTCCCTGTCTCCTTTCTGTAAACATTCCTTCAAATGTTATTGCTCTTGACGGGAAGTGAAGAAATCAGTCCAACAGAGAGGGGAGAGAAAGTAAAATTTATTGGTTAAAAGCAGAAGCTTTGGTGTCAGCTCTGAGTTTGAAGCCAAGATTTGCCACTTAGTAACCAAGTGACTTTGGGCACATGATCTAGCCACTCTGAGCCTTAATTTCCTCATCTTGACAACAGATGAACCAATACTCATTCCACGGATGGAGAGTAATGCTGTGTATGTAAATTAGTTTGTTTGCAAAGTAACTAGTGTATGATATACTCTAAATCAAATTGAGGTGGGGGGGCATATGGAAAACAATCTTTGTTCTCTGTCATGGTTTAAATTGATAGGGTTCCAGCTGGGTTTCTTGAAGGACTAAGTCTCCAAGACTTGACAGGGATCGGAAGGCACGGGGTAGGTAGTAATAGGCTGAGCTTACTTATCCTTCCACCTTCAGAAAAGATCCTATTTTCTCTCTTTTGTATATTGAGTCTCTGAGTAACATTCTGAAATAACGATCTTATGGAAAAATCTTTCTGGAACTGGTTCAGACGGATTTTTCACCTGTCCTTTTGCCAGAATTCTCCTCCTATCTTTGTTCACTTCAAATGAGTAGGTCCCTGCCACGTAGAACCTACTAGATTGTTGTTGCATTCCCTATTGCTTCCTTGCAATTTGAAGCCTCTCTCTGTCCATTAAAAAGTGTACCTGATACAAACGCAGTGATCCAAAGGGGCACGTGTACCCGAATGTTTATAGCAGCAATGTCCACAATAGCCAAACTATGGAAAGAACCTAGATGTCCATCAACAGATGAATGGATCAAGATGTGGTATATATACACAATGGAATACTATGCAGCCATCAAAAGAAATGAAATCTTGCCATTTGCGACAACATGGATGGAACTAGAGCATATCATGCTTAACGAAATAAGTCAAGCAGAGAAAGACAACTATCATATGATCTCCCTGATATGAAGAAGTGGTGATGCAACATGGGGGCTTAAGTGGGTAGGAGGAGAATCAATGAAACAAGATGGGATTGGGAGGGAGACAAACCATAGTGACTCTTAATCTCACAAAACAAACTGAGGGTTGCTGGGGGTAGGGGGTTGGGAGAAGGGGGGTGGGGTTATGGACATTGGGGAGGGTATGTGCTTTGGTGAGTGCTGTGAAGTGTGTAAATCTGGCGATTCACAGACCTGTACCCCTGGGGATAAAAATATATGTTTTTAAAAAATAAAAAATTTAAAAAAAAAAGTGTACCTGACATTTCATAGTCTATCAAGAAGACGTAGAGGAGTTTCACCCACCCAGCAGACTTTGCTGGGAGTTGGTTTCATAGGCTTTGACCATTATGTAGTGAAAGATGGTATCTTAGATCCTTGGCTGCATTTGCAGAAAGCTGACTGCCTACTTTCTTTACCATTTGAGAAATGTGGTGACACCCAGAATTCCACACAAGACCCTGTGGTTACAAACTGAATCTGAGAAAGTGTGGTCCCTACTAAACAATATTATTTCACGACCTTAAAATTTTTTATCTTGAAAAATTAAAAGAGCCTGACCTTTTTGAAAACAGACCACAAAGAAAGATCATCTTTATAACCTATAATTCCTTCAATGATCCCCAGGAGGGAAAGACTTCTAGGACCTGATGCTCACAAACATGTGTACAGCCTTTAGTCAGGTTCAAGATTAGGGGCAGGTAAATTCAAACGCCTCCTTCCCCCTTTGCACCCAGTTTGCACCCCCACATTTGCATCCCCTGTGTTTTGCTGAAGGGCGAAGGAAGTTGCAGAGAAGGTTCCTAGGAAGGAGAATCCTATATGGTTAGCTGACCCCGTGGTGACCCCGCATGAAGGTGCTGGCGATTCAGGTGAGCCCCTGTAGGATTAACGTCTGTGAAAGACCATGTGTACAGCCAGCACTGCTTGAGGACTCAGGAAACGGAGAGGGACATTTGACTGAAAGCTCGGTGGTAACATAGCTCATGACAATAAACCAGCGTAGATCCTGTAGTACATTGTGCTGACGCACAACAGGTCCTCAAGAAAGAGCTACTGAATGAATGAGTGAATCAAGAAGAGTTGGGGAAAGAACCGTTCTCCCTGCCTCCCCTACTTATCCCACGGTAATCCATAGTGGGGTAATGGCTTTCTGCCTCCCGTCCTCTTTCCCTCCAATCCGTGCTCCATGCTGCCCCAAGAGTAACCCATTTGAAACATAAATCAGGTCTTGTCCCTCCCTTTATTTCAACCCTCCACGGAGGACTTAATATAACGAAAATCTTTGTCTTGGTCTCCCAGGTCTATGTGGTGTCATCCCGGGCTAACTCTAGTGACCTCTTTACTTCCTCTTATTCCCTTATTCTCTGTGCTCCACCCACTCGATCATTTGCCTGGTTCCTGGATAAGCCAAACTTAGCCCTGTTTCAGGGCCTTTGCATTTGCTGTTCTATTAGCTTAAAACAATTTTCCTCCAGATTTTTTTTTCCAAAGATTTTTTATTTATGTATTTGAGAGAGAGAGAGAGAGAGAGAGAGAGCAGAGCAAGTAAGTGGGGGGAGGAGAGGCAGAGAGAGAGGGAGAAGTAGGCTCACGGCAGAGCAGGGAGCCCACCATGGGGCTTGATCCCTGAACTCTGGGATCATGAACTAAGCCAAAGGCCTAGGCTTAACTGACTGAGCCACACAGGTGTCCCTTCCTCCAGATTTTTTTTTAAGATTTTATTTACCTCTTAGAGCAAGAAAGCGAGCATAAGTGGGGTGAGGGCCAGAGGGAGAAGCAGGTTCTCTGCTGAGCGAGGAGAGTGATGCAGGGCTCTATCCTGAGACTCCGGGATCATGACCTGAGCTGAAGGCAGATGCTTAGTGGACTGAGGCACCCAGGCACTCCCCTCCAGATTTTTAAATAAAAAATTACTTTTTTTGTGTGGCCTTTCTTGCACAGCTAACCTTAAGTACCAACTACTCATCCTCTACTACCACATCACCATTCTCTTCTTCTTCACCATCATCATAAGCATTTGGGAATGTTTTGCTCATTTAATTTTTTTCACAATTGTCAGGCTTGTGCACTACAATGCAAACTCTATCTCTGTTGTGTTCACAATTGATAATTCTCCAATGACTGCAATGCCTGCAACAGAACTTGGCCCATAGAGGACCCTCAATAAGTATTTTTTTGAATTAATGAATAAATGCAGCCTTGACATCCTGAGGGCTCTCGGCAACAGGAAGTGAATTCTTCCAGGGACCAGTGCATTAGAAGCAGCACACAGATGCCCCAATGAAAGGGCCAGGAAAAAAGAAATAGGAATGACAATAGCAACTGAATGACACCAAGAAAATCCTCAAATATTTGGATAATAAACAGCACACATGCGAATAACCCACAGGTCAAAGAAGAAATAACAAGGAGAATTAGACAATATTTTGATTATTGAATTAAATTAAATTAAATTAAAATGATAACAAACCTTAGAAACTTGTAGGATCCAGTTAAAGCAGTGTTTAAAGGGAAATTAATAGCATTAAATGTTCATATTAGAAAAGAAAGGTCTAAAATAAATTATTTAAGTTCCCATTTTATGGAACTAGAAAATCAAGAGCAAATTAAACCCAAAGTAAATAAAAGGAAGGAAATAATAAAGATAAGGGCAAAAAAATTGAAAGAGAAAAGAAATATAGTAAGCAAAGTCAAGGAAACCAATAGCTGGTGCTTTGGAAAGAATAATGAAATTGGTAAGTCTCTTGGGATACTGACCAAGAGAAAGGCTAAAGACCCAAATTACCAATGTTGTGAAAGAAAGAGGGATTATCATCGTGAGTAAGGGACAGGTGGGGCTAAGTAGGGAGAGATAGGGGACTCTGTGATGGGGCTCACAGAAATCCCAAAAATGTGGAGGTGTGGGGAAACCAGAGATAAGGGAACAAACCAGATCACTGTGCTCTAAGCTTGTTGGGTGGGTGTCTTTTTTTATGATAATCACCTGTGACCAACAAAGAATAATGAGACCCTGAAAAGGAAGTAAGCCATTGAAGGTGTTATCACTAGTCCCTGCTCAATAGTGTGATACCTGTTAAAAGGATTTCAGTTCCCCTGGTTAGCTTTCTACAAAAGACCAACCCTAAAGGCCCTCAGTAGCAAACCCTATCAGGACCCCTCTCATTATTGAGTGCTTCTTCTGTATCTTCAGTTAATCAATTTCTATCACTTTACTGCTTCTCCTTTTGTCCGCAAGATTCATTCTTCAACTCCATGAGACCAGAACCTAGCTCTCCCGCTTCAACTGCAGATCTGTTACGCATTAAAAAGGAAAGCGTAATATTAAGAACAACTTTCTGGCAATATATTTGACAACTTAGATGAAATAGACAAATTTTTTGCTAACACTGAAGAGAAAAAGGAAAACTTGGTCTTTTCATCTATTAGAGAGATTGTATTCATAGTTAAAATCCTTCCCATAAAGAAACTCCAGGCCCAGATGACTTTCCTAGGAATTATACCAAACATTTAAAGAAGATACTGAAGGGGTTCAGGACAGCCCTTCCTCGCTCCCCCAACATGCCACTTTGGTATGCGGATTATTTTGAGCTGAAGGTGTTTTAGACCCTGCAGGCTCAAGAGAAACTTTTACCCCTCCCTTAATTACATAGAAGAATCTCAATTAGGGGGCACCTGGCTGACTCAGTCGGTGGAGCATGCAACTCTTGAGTTCAAGCCCTGTGTTGGGTGTAGAGATTACTTAAAAATAAAGTCAGAAGGAGGTGGAGTGGGGCTGAAGAAGGAGGGGGAGGGGAAGAGAACCACAAGCTGCTTAAAATCACCTAGCAGGAGTTCCTCTAGTGGCTAATACCCTTCAGGGGAAAGGTCCATATGCAGATGTAGGACAACTTCTTATGGACACTCAAGTCTTTGAACAAATGCTCTCTTTGTGCAAAATGAACTTGGGAACAGATTCCTGATCAGGGCACTCCTAAAGGCTCTTTTGCCTGTATTAAGCAGGGTTCTTGCCTGTATTAAGCAGGGCCTCCAAGAACCCTTTATTGAATTCATCAATAAATTACAGCAAGCCATTTGGAGGCAAAATCAGGCATAACCAGGTGATTACTGAGAGAACACATTTTACCCTTAAACACATGATACAACACAAAACAAAAAAACCCAAAATCCATATGAATGTCAATAGATGGGGAGGTGGATTTGACTAAAATAAATATTCATGCATGATAAAATTTGCAACTGATTAGGACTATAAAGGAACTTTCCCAATCTGATAAAGGGCATCTACAAGAGTCCTACAGCTAATATCATTCTCAATGATAAAAGACTAAACACTTTTCTCCTAAGGTTGGTAACAAGGCTATGGTGTCCGCTTTCACCACTTCTATTCTACACCATATGACGGGTCTTAGCCTGTGTATTAAGGGAAATAAAAGAAACAAAAAGGCATCAAAATTCCAAGAACTGCCTTTATTTGCTGATGATATGATGATCTATAAGCAAAATCCTAAGGAATCTACCAAAGGGGAAAAAAAATCAGAACTCATAAATTAGCTTAGCATGACTGCAAAATACAGAGCCAACATACAAATTAATAAATATTACAAAATATATGCAAGATTTTTATATTGAAAGCTATAAGATACTTCTTATAAAAATAGCTAAATAAAGAGATTAAACAGGGGCACCTGGGTGGCTCAGTGGATTAAGCCTCTGCCTTCAGCTCAGGTCATGATCTCAGTGTCCTGGGATCGAGCCCCGCATCGGACTCTTTGCTCAGCGGGAGCCTGCTTCTCTCTCTCTCTCTCTCTGCCTGACTCTCCACCTACTTGTGATTTCTCTCTCTGTCAAATAAATAAATAAAATCTTTAAAAATAAAAAAATAAAAAAATAAAGAGATTAAACCATGTTCATGGTTCAGAATATTCAATATTATTAAGAAGTAACAAAAAAAAAAGTCAATTCTCCCCAAATTAACCTATAGGCTTAATACAATCTCAATCAAAATCCCACCAGGCTTATTTTTTGTAGAAATTGACATAACAGCTTTAAATTTTATATTAAATACAAAGGAATTTAAATAGCTAAAACAACTCTTTAAAATATATGTCAAAGTTAGAGAACTTATAAATGATTTTAAACTTAGTATAAACCTACAGTTATCAAGGTAGTATTGATGGATAGACATAGAGATCAACATACCAGAATAGAGCCCCCAAATAGATCCACATATATTTAGTTGCAACTGATTTTAGACAAAAGTGACAAAATAATTTAGTAGGGAGAAATAGTCTTTTCAACAAATAACACCGTAATAATTGGATATTCAAATGAGAAAATTATAAACCCCATTTCTCATCTCACATACAAAAATTAATTCAAAATGGATCCGGATCCAAACACAATAGCTAAAATTATAAAACTTCTAAAAGAAAACATGAGGAAAATTTTTGTACCTTGCATTAAGGAAAATGTGTTAAAGCATAAAAACATAAACCACAAAATTTAAAAATTAGTAAACTGAACTTTATAAAATAAAAAAAATTTTCTTTGAAATACACTGCTTTGTTTAAAAATGAAAAGACAAGTCACAAACTTGGAGAAAACATTTTTAAAATAAATCTAACAAAAGACTTATATCTAGGAAATATTAAAAAATTCTTTCAAGTCATTAACTTGAAGACAAGTGACTCATCAGAAAATAGCCAAAAGATTCAAAGACACATCTACCAAAGTAGATATACAAATAGGAAGGGGAAAAAAAGTGCATTAATAAGATACCACTAGAATGGCTAAATTTTCCAAATAACTGACACTATTGCTGATGGAAATGCAAAACTGTACCAACCACTTTGGAGACTATTTGGTAGTTTCTTATTAAGTTAAACATACTTTTACCATAAAACCTAGCAATCCTACTCTAAGGAATTTACACAAGAGAAATGAAAATAGATGTCCACCCAAAGATTTATACAAGGATGTTTATAACGTCTTTATTTCTAGTAGCCAGAAGCTGTAAATGATGCAAATTTCCATCAATTAGTGAATGAATTAACAAGTTGTGGCATATAGAGGAATACTACTCAGCAATAAAAAGGGACGAACTAGTCATACATTTAGACACATGGATGAATCGCAAAAGCATTATGCTAAATGAAAAGACTACATACTGTGGGGTGCCTATGACTCAGCTGGTTGAGCTTCTGATTCTTGATTTCAGCTCATTTCAGGATCTCAGGATCACGAGCTTGAGCCCTACATCAGGCTCTGAGCTCATGGGGAGTCTACTTGACTCTCCCTCTCCTTCTGCCCTCCCTGCTCCTGCTTGCATTCATGTGTGCTCTAAAATGAATAAGTAAATCTTAAAAAAAAAAAAACAACAACAACAACTACATACCGTATGATTCCATTTAAAAGATAGTCTAGGAAAGACAAAAATATAGGGACAGAGAAGAGACGAGTGGCTTCTCGGGGAATGGGGAGAGGTGATTAACTACAAAGGGACATGAAGGAACTTTGGGGGATGATGGAGATGTTCTGTATTTTGTGATAGCAATTACATAGCTGTATATATTAGTGAAAGCTCATGAAATTGTATATTTTATTACATGTGCTACCAAAGCGAGCGCTGAAATTGTATATTTTAGATGAGTGAGTTTTATTATATACGAAATTGTATCTCAGTTATTCTAAAATTTCTTTTAGAATATTATCATTAGGAAAAACTGGGTAAAAGGTACACAGGATTTTTCCATAGCATTTTGTAAAAATGCATATGAATCTACAATTATCTCAAAATAAAAAGGCTTTAAATAATAATTTAACTATGAGACTTAAAAAATCTGTTTTAGAGAAAGATGCAGACATGAACATTACTTCTATTCATAAAAGAAGAAGTAGTAAGAGGAGGAGGATAAAAAGCCTCACACTGCAAATCAGAGCTCAGTGGGAGTATAGATCACACCCACAGATCCAGAGTTCAAAGTGATTTATCCAAAGTCATATTCCTATAAGAGAGAGAGATGGCTTCTCCTCTGAGCTTGCTGGAGTTGTCATCAAAAAGCTGCTGCCAGTTATGACTCAAAATGTCCCCCAAGATTAGGAGGCAACCTGCAATCCTTAACAACAAAATTTGGTTCAAGGTCTCACCAAAAAACTTCAGAGTGACAGAGAGCTGCCAAGAGTCAAAGTCAAACTGTAACCATTCCAAATGTCCCAGCTGTACTTTCCACCAGTGGATAAGGTCAACCCAGGACAATGGCCCTGCCTAGTGAGAGACTGGTAAACCACAAAAATACTTCCCAAAAAATCCATGGGGGCATGTGGTGGTAGAGCTGTTGATAGCAGTGGATGAAAGTCCTCTTTTGGATTTCACATCTGCCTGGCCGACTTCCTTTCTTTGGTCCAGCAGGCTGGGTTCCAATAACCACAGGTAGGTATCACTACAGACCACGCTGCAGGTGAGGCATTCTGGCAGGAAGCAAAAGGGCCAACAGTCAAAAAGGGCTTGAACTTCTGTATGGGAAAAGACCCTCCATACATTCAGCTAGAAGCTAGAATCTGACTTTGCTCAGAAAACTTGAGTTTCATCCCAGCGTGGTTTTTGTGGAACTTGCACAAGTCCTAACCTCGGTTTACTCATCTCTGATGGTGCTCATAATACTTCATGAGAGAAGATGCAATGAGGTCATAGTTCTTCAAATGTGGGGTTTTTTTCTTTTTCCCTGAGCCAGGGTTTCCCACAGTATGGCCCACATACCACTAGGGATACATAAGAAAATTTTAGGTCATAATAGACTTTTTAATTTTAATACTTATAAACTTTTTAATTTGAAGAGTCTTAAAAAATGGAAGTAGCCCATCTATCTTGCTAAAACAAAATTAAGTTTAAAATTGAGTCCAAATAAAAACTACATTAAAAATATATTTCGGTTAATAATTTTTTAAATGTAGTAAGTAGATACAGCATAAATCATAAAGATGATTAAAATTTGAGAAATAATACTCCCGGCCATGAGAACCAGGGCTGTGACTCTTATCCCTGGGTCTCAGGGAATGGGCCCCTGAGACCATTTATATTATCTAGCACAGCTCTCTCTTTGTAAGAACCCAGGATGCATTATTTTTGGTCATAGGATTTATATTTCTCGTAAGTTCCTAAGTCCCAAGTTCCTCTTGTCTTCCTTTTTTTTTTGGAAGACAACATAAGCAAAACTTGTCCTTAAACTCAAGAGATTGTTCTTACTGCGTTTTTCTATATCTCCAGGTTAATAAGAATTTCAGCATGCTCTGGTAAGAGTGAGACAAATCAGTCATTTCAGATCATTTTGAAATCAGTCCTTGTCAAAAGCCATTCTTTCAGTGTTACATCACTACAGTACAAACGGATGGTTATGACTGATTCCAGGCCTGGGTAACCCCATGGGCCTAAAGTAAAATGGAAAGTGGGTGCTGTGGTGGAACCAGGCTTCCTTTGTTTCCTCAAAAGCCAAAGCTTGCTGGCAAGGGGGGGAAAAAAGCTAAAATTATACAAAAATTTGGTGTCAGATCGTTCAGAAGTCCCACAGCAATGGGAAGCTATCCTAGTCATGGTTAATATACTGAGTCTCCTAAGCCAGCAGACTTTTCCTGTCCTTATCTCCTTGTACCCACCGATGTTTTCTCCAGGGAGAGAAGACCGGACATTTGTTTTAGGTCAGCTTTTCATCTTTTTTAGCATCTTGGTTCCATTCTTTTTTTTATGAGCCTCATTTTTTTTCTCTGTAAAATAAAGATAACCCCTACTCTACCTATTTCAGCTAAAGTCACAACGAGATAATCATCAGAGCTCTTAGATATATGTGACAGAAATTCACCTCAAACTACGTACAGGCAAAAAATAGGGCAAACTAGCTAAGGGCAAAAAATAGTGGTGGCAGTGGGAATTATGAGGAGTTATTTATATGAAGACTGATCAACCAAAGCAAGGCATAAATGTGGATCTCAGAGACCCCAGGAATCATAATTAAATGCCACCAAGAAACTCTTTGTGCCCCTCATTTCTGTTTCATTCTGCAGGTCAACCTTATTCTTTCTTAAAATAGACCAGCTAGGAAGATGATCACTGTAGCTCCATATCTCAGAACTCAACAAAGCACAAACCCATAGAAGAACTGAGATTCACTCTCTCTAGTACCAAACTTAAAATTCCAACAAACAGAACTAATTAGCTAATTTTGGGTCAGGTAAACATCACTGGACTCATCGACTGGAGCCACAAATTTGGGTATTATGATTGGCCCAAATTAGATGAAGTGCTTATTTCAAGCCAGTTAACGCTGTCTGGGAGAGAGGCTTTTTAAAAGATGGCAGCTCCCACCCAAGTCACATGGAGGAAAGGAAGAAGTATTTCCCTGAAACAGAGACAATGGAGAAAGGTAACAGCTATGGGCAGAAGAAAACACCAGAGAATTATTCTAAAAGATTTTAGGAAACCTGGATTGTTAGACAAACAAATGTTTTTCAAATCAGTCACAACTTCTAGAATTGTATCCAGTGCTACCCTAGGAAGACTTCATTGATAGTTGTTCCCAGTTATGAAACCCTTCCCTCACTGACCTATCCACTATGTTCATGTGAAATATACCTTACACTCAATTATATTTAATTTCTCATTTGAGTATGTGCTACATTAAATTGCTTCCTAACAAAAAATTGTAAATTTTGTCTTCTCCACTTGATTGTTTTCCCTGATGTCAGAAATTGGCTGATGCTGTCATAATGATTGGTGTTAATTGCTCCCAGGAAAGAATTTGCATTTTAACTGAGGTCTACCACCAGCGAAGTAAACCCAGAGGAGTGATGATAATGTTGGGAATGTAAAACATATATAACAGGACATTTTTGGCAGCCCAAACCAGGGCCCAAATGCTATGAAATCAAATACAGCCCTCACCTTGTTACTATACTTGTTATCATCATTGTTGTCATCATTAATTCTGGTCTATTGATAGGCTAGTGACAGTTTTTCATTTAGGATGTATTACTTGGAGGTAGGGAAGGGTGGGGCCGCATTCCATTCATAAGACCATGAACTCTGGAGCCAAGCAGACCTGAATTTTGTCTAAGTTCTGCCACTTAGTTATAGGACTGAAGTCAAATTACTTCATACCTCTGAACATGTTTCCTCACTATAAAGTGCATAGAATAATAAGACCTACCTCAGTGAGTTGTTTTGAGGATTAAGTGAGATAGGATGTCTGAAACCCTTAGCTTTGTACCTGTTACACAGGAAGTGCTCAATAAATAGCAACATTTTGTTGAAGTTGTAAATCAAATAATATGTCCCATTCCCCCATAAACACATGACAACTTTCAGTTGCAGAATGCATCAATTATGTCTAAACTCTGTGTGGAAAGGGCTACAAAGTCACGTGAGATTATTCAAGCATATTCTCACATAAACTCTCTGAAATCTTCTGTTAACACATAGGACTGTAATACTCATACAAAATGTTACTAAATTTATTGAAGTTGTTTAATCAAGACTTCCTACAAAATCCCACACATAAACACATATCCAAACATACCCCTGGTAAGTAGCATAAACCCATGGCAGATTCTATATAGACAAAAAACTAACCTTTCCTCGGTTACACTACTGAAAATTTGAGGTGGTTTTCTACTGCAGCATAACATAGTCTAACCCGAGCAATAAAAGACTTCTTAATTTTTTCCCCAGTGCCTTGAAACTGTCCTTCCAGAACTTCCTCTCCCTCATGCTCTAGACCTTTACTTGCTGCTTTATCCATCAAAACATGCCTCTCCTATATCCTGTGCCTTTTGTGACGAAGAATCCTATACTCATTTATACTGACTTGCTAGTGGCTACAGAAGTGTGAAAATGTTGTCCTTTCCAGTAAAGATACCTATGTATGTACGTAGAGCCAAATATAAACAAAATGCCTTATACTAAAGGAGTGAATTTTTTAATCCTATGGAAATCCAAAAAAAAAAAGAAACTGGGGACATGTAAGACATTTTCTGACCATAATAGTAAAAATGTCTTATTATAATTTTTTTATACTTCATAAAGAACTTTCCAGTTCAGTATCTGATGGGCACAATTGTAACAAAAGAACTGGGGATTAGAAAGTTAAATTTGCTCAAGGTTGTGGGGCTGACGATGACAGATTCAGAAATATTTCATCCAGATCTCCTTACTCCAAGCAGAGTCCATTCATTCAATTAATATTTACAGATTACTGGGGCACCTGGGTGGCTCAGTAGGTTAAAGCCTCTGCTTTCAGCTCAGGTCATGATCCCAGGGTCCTGGGATTGAAAGTTTCTAGAGAGGGGTGGCAGCAAGTGGCAAGCAAGAAAGACCTGAGACAGGATTGTGTCTGATGCTTCTAAGGAACATCAGGGGGCCAGTGTGGCTGGAGCAAGCTGGATATGGGAGTGAGCAGTAGCAGATGAAACCAATGAGGGAGCTGGGGCAAATCATGGTGGGACAAGTGTGCCAGTGTAAGGATCTGGGCTTTATCTTACATGAAATAAGAAGCCTTTAGGACACTTTGAGCATAGGAGGGACTGAGCACTCTGATCAGAGCTGGTGATGTAACAGCAGGTAACCAAAATAATAAATTAATTTGGAAGCTCTAAAATCATGCATACAGAAAAATAAACAATCTTAAAACTCATATATTAAAAAGAAAGACAGAATGAAAAAACAATGATCTATGCTTCTATCTCAAGAAGCCAGGCATGAAATCAGAAAGTAGAAGAAAGAAAATAAGAAAATAAGAATGAAAAATAATTAAATAGAAAATTAATCTCTACTGAGGTAAATCAAGATCAAAAAGAAGGAACAACCAATACCAGAAATGGAAAGGGGCATTATATAGCTATTTTAAGCCTTAAAAAGATCATAAGGTATAATTTTGTACTTCAAAATTTTAAATTTTAGAGGAAATAGACGAATTCCTAGAATAATATAACTTAACAGAAATAACACAAGAAGAAAGAGGAAATTGAAACAATACTATTAATATTAAATAAATTGAATACATAATTAAAAATCTTTCCCAAAAGAAAACCACCGGCCCAGATAGCATTACTGGTGAGTTTACCAAGTATTTAAAGAAGAAATAATGTCAGATTCTACAATAAATGAAATGGAGCACTCACTAACTGGTTTTGAGGCCACCGTAGTTTTTTTTTTTTTTAAAGATTTTATTTATTTATTTGACAGCGAGAGATCATAAGTAGGCAGAGAGGCAGGCAGAGAGAGAGAGGAAGGGAAGGAAGCAGGCTCCCTGCCGAGCAGAGAGCCTGATGCGGGACTCGATCCCAGGACCCTGAGATCATGACCTGAGCCGAAGGCAGCGGCTTAACCCACTGAGCCACCCAGGCACCCAGGCCACCATAGTCTTGATGTCAAAAATTGACAAGGGTATTCTGAGGAAGGAAAATTACAGACTAATTTCACTCATGAACATTGATGCATTAAAGCCAGCAGTAAATGACAATGTATTACAACTAAGTAGTTTATTATAGAAATGTAAGTCTGAGTTAATATTTAGAAATCGATACCTACAATTTACCACATTGAAAGAATAAAGAGAAATATCATATCATTGTCTGGAAATGAAGAAAAAACAAATTGAGACTTTGAAGAGTAGATAATTGTTCATTCATCACATTTTTCATGTGTTATCAGTTGTAATGTCTCCTCTTTCATTTCTAATTTTATTTATTTGAGATCTCTCATTGTTTTTCTTGGTAAATATAGCCAATGCTTTGTCTATTTTATCTTCTCAAAAAAAAAAGTTCACTGACCTTTTTCTATTCTCTTTACTCTGTATTTCATTTATTTCCACTGAGATCTTTTTTACTTCCTTCTTTCTGCTAACTTTAGACTTTCTTTGTTCTTCCTCTTTTAGTTTCTTGAGGTATAAAGTAAGGTTCTGTATTTGAGATTCTTTTTTTTTTTAACTTAATGTAGGCATTTATTGCTATAAACTTTCCTCTTAGGACTACTTTTGCTTCATGAACAACAAAAGAAAAAAAATACATAAATGAGATCTCAAAATTTAAAACTTGCTTACTTCAAAGGACACCATCAAGAAAGTGAAATGACAACCCACAGAACGAGAAAAATATTGGCAAATCATATATCTGATAAGGGACTTATATCTAGAATATATAAAGAACTCTTACAGTTCAATAATAGAAAGACAAATAACCTAATTAAAAATGGGCAAAGGATCTAAATAGACATTTCTCCAAGAAAGATATTAAATGCCAATAAATACATGAAAAGACTCTCTATCCCATTAGTTATCAGGGAAATGTAAATCAAAACCATAATGAGATATCACCTCCTACCCACTCAGATGGCTACAATCAAAAAGCCAGGTGACAATAAATGTTGGTAAGAATATAGAGAAATTGGAGCTCTCATACACTACTGATGGGAATGTAAAATGTGGAGCCACTTTGGAAAACAGTCTGGCAGTTCCCTGAATGATTAAGCATAGATTTACAATATGACCCAGCAATTCCAATCCTAGGTAACTATCCAAGAAAAATGAAAACGTGTGTCCACACAGGAACCTGAATACGAATATCATAGTAGGATTATTCATAGCAGTCAAAAGCTGGAAACAATCCAAAAGTCCACCAATGGACGAATGGGTAAATGAAATGTGACACATCCATACAATGTAATGTGACTTGTCCATGAGAAGGAATGAAGCACCGATACGTACTTCAACATGCTTCAACATGCTTGAAATCACGCTCAGTAAAACAAACCCATCATAAGAGACTATATATTGCATGATTCCATTTATAGGAAATGTCCAGAATATGGAAATCTATAAAGACAGGAAGTGGATGAATAATTGCCTAGGACAGGTAGGGTGGCTGGGTTGGTTGCAGAGTGATAAGGCAAGGGTTCGGGGCTTCATTCCCAAGATGATGAAAGTTTCTAAAACTGCAAAAACAGTTGCACATACGCGAATGTACTAAAAAACACTGAACTGTACATTTTAAATGGGAGCATTATATGGTATATGAATTATAGATTACTAAAGCTATTTTTTATAAAGAGGAAAAATTCAGATTTCAGACTGAGAACAGAAAAAGAATACAAAGTATCTCATTAATTAATTAAGGCACTGATTACAGCTGGAGATGACAATATTTTGGAAGATGCTGACTGAGAGGGTGGGAATACAGGATGTCCAGCTTCCATTCCAACATGCAACCCTGGGTGGCTCAGTCGGTTAAGCCTCTGCCTTCAGGTCAGGTGATCCCAGGGTCCCGAGATGGAGCCCTGCATTAAGTTTGCCACTCAGTGGGGGAGCTGCTTCCCCCTCTCTGTCTGCTGCTCCCCCTGCTCTCTCTCTGTCAAATAAATAAGTAAAATCTTTTAAAAAACAAACAAACAAAAAACAAATGTGCAACCATTGGAGACCTTAGTGGGACTTTAAGCTGGTCTTTAGTTTACCACCGCTGGAATAAAATCACTCACTGGAGGTTATGAGACCTTTCATGGAGACCAATGGGTCATCTTGACAGGGAGACAGAGAAGTTCCAAATCGCCTGGTCTAAGACGCCCCAGATCCAGCTCACTAGAAATCTGCCATCAGCCTCTCCCTGGAGCATGGGTCACCTCCTGCCTCACATTTGTCTAGTAAGTCAAACTTGAAGATCAGTAATTGGATTCCTGCAGTAAACGCACTGAGAAAAAAGGTGACCCGGGATCATTGTTTCCATTTTGTCATGGAGAGGAAGACTGGACCCTCAGGAGGTCAGATATGGTAGAGCTGAGCAAAGATCCAAGACAGAGCTTTGCAAAGTTCACTCAATGTATATTTTGTTTTTGCCACAGCTAAATACCACTGGCACAATTCTGTAGTGGTTTGTTTTTATTTTTTCTTAACGGGCACTTGATATTTTAACGTAAGTCATTGATATTGAAAGGAAATTTTACTTCGTTACCTAAATAGAAAAGCAGTATAACTTGCCATGACTAGATTCATAAATACAATATAAAATGATTTTAATTAGAAACTGTTGCCTGGAGAGCTTCTAAAAGTCCCATTGCACAGGCTTCCCCCCAGATCTATTAAACTAGAATTCCTCAGGGGAGAGAGAAGCCCAGCCCTAATAATTTTTTAAAGTTCTCCTGAGGAAATAGGAGTGTGAACCAAGGCTGGACTAGTGGGATTGCCTGCTACAGCCTCTGTCCCTGAGGACTGCACCCTGTTCGAAGGAGATCCACAAGTGATGGGAAGGTCTTGAAGACACGCTAGCCCCAAACTGACGCTTCCTCCCTGATGGCATCTGAGGAACTGAAAAATGACTCTGAAATGGGGGAAGTTCTCATTTGGGATGTGTAGCTATTTTTTTCTTTGTCAAAGAGAAAAAGGTAGCACAAGCAGGAGGAATGGCAGGCAGAGGGAGAAGCAGTCTCCTCACAGAGCAGGGAGCCCGTCGTGAGACTCAATCCCAGGACCCTAAGATCATGACCTGAGCAGAAGCCAGACGCTTAACCAACTGAGCCACCCAGGCATCCCAATTTGTGACTTTTTAATAAGTTGTTCCTTTGCGATCTAAAATCACCTCGCAGGACACTTGCCCTTCAGAAAACACTAAACCAAAAGACCCCGGGTGGTCTGGTTTCTGTTTCTATGCCCTTCCACTTCAACAGCCTGCTTCCCAGCCAAAGACTCCACCTCAAGATGATTCTGGAGAATTCCTCCCCTCTGTGTGTGTCCAGCAGGAGCTCCGAACACCTGCGTTTGCGTCACGCTTTCGGACCCATCTTTCTATTTCAACATGAATCTGTCCAGGGGATCACAGCAGAAAACTCTTAATGTCACCACATCTCTGTCTTCTTTCATTTCCTCTTGAGAAGCCCCTCATTTTCACCCAGGAATGTTTGGTCCTGGAGATGGTTTAAGTCAGCTTTTGCTTTTTTGGATCTTAAAAGGAAGTGTCACCAGGGGAGGGAGAAACGGGAGAGATGGTGCAGAAAGCCACATGACATGGGGGCGCTTCTCCTCTTGAGTTTCTCTTTCCCCTCCACACACACAAGTGCCCGGAGATGGCCTGTCCCCACCGAGGGAGGAGTCTCAAGTGAAAGCTGAACTCCTGAGTGGAGATTCCTATTGCTGTTGTTTCCTCTTCTGGCCCCGGGGCATCACCACCAGAAGTGGGCACTTCCCAGCCAGGACTCAGGGTTGGAGCGCTGCCCTGGAGGGCAGCAGGACCTCAAGCACAGGCAGTTTAGCTCACAAAACAGAAAGTTAAGCAAAGGCTCTGATCTCTTCTCTTCCTATATTTAAAACCTCGAATGCTGACACACCGTCTACCGCTAGACAGCCGGGCCATTGCTTTGCCTCATCAGCTGAACCCTTCTCTCCTGCTTCCCTTGGAGCCTTGCACCCACTCTCTGTGGCAAGGTTAAACAGCTCCTGCTGTGCCCATGGCCTAGAATGCCCTTCTCAAGGCTGATTGCAAATATCACCCCCTCCACGAAACCTAAGGTGATTCTTCCGGTTAAGTAACAACGGCAATAGAATGAATAACAGTAAGTATTATGTACTGACTGAGGGCTATGGACAGGCACCAAGAGCTCCTTTGTACGATCTCGAACAAATCGTACATTACATAGGCTCTCATGATCCCTGCCCTGCCATTTTCTATCTCTGTGACATATGTTGAGTTACTTTTCCTCTCTGTGCTTCACTTTCCTCAGATGTCACTGGGGATTATAAAGTACTTCTTCGTAAAGTGGTTATAAGGATAAAATCAGTGAATGTCTATAAAGCATATGGCAGAGAATCAGACCCATGGCTTTTGCTCAATAAGTAGTAGTATTTCTTGTAAGAACATTACAAGAAGTCATTAATAATGTACTGGTATTATCCTCATTTTATAGAAGAAGAAACCAAAGCATAGAGAGTTTGGGGAAAAGAGCCCATGTTCAGTGAAGAGCTCTCATCTCTCTCTGACCTTAACTGGTCTTTGTTCATAGGGTTCAACCCAGGAGCAATTGTTTGCTCATTTGTCTGCCGTCATCTTCCCAGCTTCCTTGTCTACTTTTTCTTCAATTAGCAATAATCGTGCCTCGGATAAACCTCATTGGCTACGATACTGCCACTGCGCAAAGCTTACACTTTTTCTTGAGTGGACACTAAACTCAAGGGAAGAACTATTTGGCATCTCTTCAACACGTGGGCCCTGCATATTCTTACTTCATTGCCCCCTCCCCTTCCCTCTTCTCCTCATCACAAGGTAGCCCCTTCCTTCCCGTCTATCATGATAGTCTCCTGCTTCACGTCATCTGCCCTCATCCTCTTCATTGGGCACACTCTCTCTGTCACTTAAGTTCCCCTCGCACTTTCTGCGGTCTCGGAGCGCGTCTCTCGTCCTGTCCTGTTTAACAGCCAGCCGAACACTTGGTTTACTGCCCCTACTAAACTGTAAACTCCTTAGGAAAACGGATCCTCTCTCAACCAAACAAACGATGCGCTACACATTCAGTGAAAGTGTCATGGACGAGTGAATGAATGAATGAAGGCACTTGTTTCCGTGCTTCCTGGGAGAGGATCTCTGTCTTCCTGGATGGGTTTGGTACCAGCACTACACCGAAAGCACTTTCGTCCTGAGCCCTTTGAAGAGGAGATCATTGTTCATTCATCCCATTTTTCACAGAGACCAAGGAGATATCAAAAGAAGTCATATTCACTAGGAGTCTTGGTGCAGAATTCTGAGCTTTATTTGACCCTGGCAAGTTTTATGCAACCTTTCCAAAGCTGCAATCCGTCAGTACAGTCTAATTCAACCCACAGATGTGTTTGTTGTAGTGATTAAAAAATTTTTTTGTTTGTTTGTTTGTAGTGACAAAAAAATACTGTTTTTTAGAAATGAATTGGAGGCATAGCCACTTTGGAAGGGACTTGACGGTTTTTTACAAGACTACGCGTACTTTGACCATACCATCCAACAGCTGCACTCCTTGGTATTTACCCAAAGGAGGTGAAAACTGTGCACACAAGAACCTGCACATGGATGTTGACGGCAGCTTCATGGAGAACTGCCAAAACCTGGAAGCAACAAAGATGTCTTACATGAATGATTGAATGAATGAATGACCTGCAGGACATTCAGACAAGGACATATGGTTCAGAACTGAAAAAAAAAATGGGTATTAAGTCATGAAAAGACATGACGGAAACTTAAATGTATATTACCAAGTGAAAGCAGCCAATGTGAAAAGACTATATAGCGTACGATTTTAATGCTATGACCTGCTGGACAAGGCAAAATGATGAAGACAATAAAAAGATCAGAGGTTGCCAGGAACTGGCGAGAAGAGGGATAGAAAGGCAGACAGAGGATTTCTAAGACAGGGAAAATAATCTACACAATATCATAATGGTGGACACATGTCACCATACATTGGTCCAAACCCATACAGTAAACAACACCCAGAGTGAACCGTCATGCAAGCTGCGGACTTTGGGTGACAATGACACGTCAGTGTACGTTCATCCACCGTCACCAGTGTACCACTCTGGTGATAATGGGGAGGCTGTGCGTGTGGGGGCGGGGCAGATGGCACATGAGGATTCTCTGTGCCTTACCTTCAATTTTGCTGGGAAACTTAAACCGCTCTAAAAAGTAAAGGTCTTAATGTTTAAAAATTGAATTTGAATGCATTTAGATAGGGTGTGAGCACCGTGGTATTTTGATGTCTCCAGTGACATCCTGAGTCACACACGTGGCACCCTTTACTTATTTACTTTTCCTACCTGGCTCCTACAAGCCTCAGATTTTGTCAGAATAGGGGGCCTTGACTTCGAGCCTTAGATCCCAAAATTTCCCATAGAACAATGAGAGAATCTGAATAAAGATATTCCATTCAAATTCAATAATTTTGAGTAGATATAGGAGAAAAGGAGATAAGAGCCTCTGGAACTGTAATTGTGGACTATCTCATTGCATTGGTTTCATGACCAAGGACCCTGTGAGTTCTCGTAGCCTTCAGCAGTGCCTGAGTATCCACTGGGGCATATTTCTTTTTTATTTTTATTTTTTTCAGTGTTCCAAGATTCATTGCTTATGCACCACACCCAGTGCTCCATGCAATACGTACCCTCCTTAATGCCCACCACCAGGCTCACCCATCCCCCCTCCTCCTCCCCCCAAAACCCTCAGTTTGTTTCTCAGAGGCCGCAGTATCTCATGCTTCATCTCCCTCTCCGATTTCCCCCAACTCACTTCTCCTCTCTATCTCCCCATGTTCTCTGTGTTATTCCTATTCTCCACAAGTAAGTGAAACCATATGATAACCGACTCTCTCTGCTTGACTTATTTCACTCAGCACAATCTCGAAACTCCAGTCCTGTCCATGTTGATACAAATGTTGGGTATTCATCCTTTCTGATGGAGGAGTAATATTCCATTGAATATATGGACCATATCTTCTTTATCCATTGTCCATTGAAGGGCATCTTGGCTCTTTCCACAGTTTGGCATTTGTGGCCATTGCTGCTATGAACACTAGGGTACAGATGGCCCTTCTGTTCATTACATCTGTATATTTGAGGTAAATACCCAGTAGTATAATTGTAGGGTCATAGGGTAGCTCTATTGTTAATTTTTTGAGGAATCTCCTCACTGTTTTCCAAAGTGGCTGCACCAACTTGCATTCCCACTAACAATGTAAGAGGGTTCACTGGGGGAAATTTCTATAATCTGTTTATCAATAACATCAATTCTGTGCCCAATTTTATTCTAAAGACTCAAAGACATAGAAGAGAATGAGGCATCTTGACTCGAAAGACTTCATAATCTATGCCTCTATCCCTGGAGGAAAGCAGTCTTAAAATAATAAAAATAACTTCTTAGTAGGTACCAAGTGTCTGATAGAAGCCAGGTACTGTTATGAACACATATGAGTCCTCATATGCAGTACGTACTTCCATCTTCACAATAGTCCTCTGTGATGAGTACTAGAAAAGGAGCCCACATTTTAACATGAGGAAGGTACAGCATAGAAGAACTGAGTACCTCTCTCTCTCTCGCTCTCTCTATGTCAAATGAATAAATAAAATCTTTTAAAAAAAAATTAGGGTGACTGGGTGGCTTAGTAGGTTAAGCCTCTGCCTTCAGCTCAGGTCATGATCCCAGGGATCTAGCCCTGCATCAGGCTCTTTGCTCAGTGGAGAGCCTGCTTCCCCTTCTCCCTCTCCCCCTGCTTGTGTTCTCTCTCTCTCTCTCTCTCTGTCAAATGAATAAATAAAATCTTAAAAAAAATTTTTTAATAAAAAAATTAAAACATATGGACATTGGGGGAGGTATGTGCTATGGTGAGTGCTGTGAAGTGTGTAAACCTGGTGATTCACAGACCTGTACCCCTGGGGCCAATAATACATTATATATTAATAAAAAAATTTAAAAATTAAAAAATGATAAAGTAAAATAAAATAAAAACAGAAAAACTGAGTACCTTCCCCAGTGCCATATAAACAATAAATCTGAGTTTAAGCATCTGAGCTCTTGGAGACCATTACATTTAACTATGCCCTATATTCCACCTCCAAAGGTAGAGTTTATTTAAATGAAATATGTAGAGAGAAAAGGTGGCTCCAGGTCAGGTCATCCAAGCTTAAAAGGATATATCACTGGGGCACCTGGGTGGCTCAGTGGATTAAAGCCTCTACCTTCGGCTCAAGTCATGATCCTGGGATTGAGACCCGCATCAGGCTCTCGGCTCAGCGGGGAGCCTGCTTCCTCCTCTCTCTCTGCCTCTCTGCCTACTTGTGATCTCTGTCTGTCAAATAAATAAATAAAAATTAAAAAAAAAAAAAGATATATCACTGTTTCCCACCCCAGCCCCCAAGGAAGTCATGCTTTTTCTGCATAAATTTACCACTGGACCCACTCTCCTGGTGGCATGCCATGACCAAAGTCAGCGGACCCAGAAGGAAACTCTGATGGCTATGCCATGCAAATAGGACTCGGACCATTCAACAGGATGACACGAATTTGAAACATTTCCAAGGCTAGGATTCCCCCCCAGGAAGTGTCTCTCTGGGCAACTGCCAGGTAGAGTGGGATGGCCTAAAGCCAACCAAAGAGCACTTCTTCATTCTCATGCCTACAGGGTTAACCAGTGAGGACACATCCCACCTCTGTGTGGTACTGTGGGTTCTCCCGCTGATTTCCTGGATCGGGCCATCACAAGGATGATGTAAGGATGTCTCCCTGCTGCCACGGGAACTGGCTTCATCCGTGCTTCAACCAGCCTGGAAAATTTATACACATGATGTCATGCACAAAGAGAAAGTTAAGCTGCCTTAAAGTCAACCGGTTCTCCTGACTACTGTTCTTTGAGATAGCCTAGTATTGATACTGCAGCCAGGTTCTGGAGCATTCCTAAGACAGGTTTGCTCATCTACTCACTCACTAACCCTCACACTTCCTTTCACTCACCAAGAACGGCATCCAGCTAAGGAAATCAATGAGAGCAACCCAAGAAATATGCTGGTGGAGCCGGATGTTGACTTCTCCTCATGTTCTACAGTGGCCTTCCGAATGGATGTTCCTGATTACAAAGGGCAACGCCCCAAGTTTTAGCCAGCTTAACTACAGGTTCTGACAACAACCAACCCTTCAGAATCGGAGCATTTATTTCTTCATAAGGGCTCCGAATCACTACTGTATATCACACACCGACGTCCTCTTATATTCCATGGCACATGTTTTCACGCTCTTGCCTGCTTTCCCTCCTCTCTCCTCTATCCAAAGTAGTCAGACTAGGTTAGCACTCTGGGGCATCCCTATGGATTTAAAAGCAAACAAGATAAGAGTTTTCAGAAAGACTGGCACCGTTGTTTCCTGGAGTCCTCACACAGAATGCTACTATGTACTCAAATGTGGCTTTGGATTTAGCACCAAAGGATGATCTCGGTTCTGTAATCAGAAACTAATATGTCTAGTTCCACGATCCCCACGCTGTCCACCAATCACCCCCAGGTTACCAGGTAAATTCACAGAAGTACTGTGAGATATTTGAAATTCTGCAAAGGAAACCCAGGATGCTCACCACCTGTTGAACACTGTCCAACTCAGGGCTGGTCCCCGTGTCAATGTCAGACACTCCTCGCCACATTCCTTTCAATGCCAGCCTATCTTGGCCAAGCCGTGTCTCCCAGTCACTATACAACGGCATAAGGAAATCAGTGTGGAACAGGAAATGAAGGCGGCAGCATCCAATCTGATCCCCCCCACAGCCATTAGTAATCGGTCAACTTGAGAAGCAACGGAAATACCAAGTGTGTTATCACTTGTTTCAAATGACTACTAAAAAGTTGTTAGAACATACAGACTTAGGAAATTGTCTGGACCCAACTACTTCATAAATGAAACCATTAGGTATCTCTTTCAGCCTCAGGGTGCCTTGAAAAAGCATCACTGAGGCCCTCATGGCTCTGTCAGCTGAGAAGGTTCAGAAACCTCAGATCCAGTCAGTGATGTTCCATGGCTGGCGGGGACCTCCTCTGCCCTGCTCTTGCTACAAAGTGTACCTGCCTGTTGGTGTGGGTGTTGTGGCTGCTTCAGCTCAGTGACTTTTCCACCTGTCAGTGCTAGAGGCGCCCACTCCTCAAGCCATTCCAACTGCAGCACACAGGCCAGGGCCTTGCGAGCCTTGCTGGGCATCTCCCACAGTCCTCTGCTCTACCCACACCAGCCTGTCTTAGCCCCTCAGACATACCCAGTGCTCTCTCATCATGGGGACTTCTTGCTTGCTGTTATCCTGCTTCACTTTCAGGTCCCATCCTAAACGCCACCTCCTCAGACAGGCCTCCCCAACCTACCGAAGTACGGCCGCCATGTTCTTCCATCCTGTCCACCGTTCATTTCCTTCAGAGTGTCCTTTGCACATACATATTTACCGCCACGGGGCAGAGTCTGTCTATTTGCTCCCAGCTGTGTCCACAGCACTTAGCACAGTGCCTTATACCTAACTGTCATTCAAGAAATAACTGTGAGGTAAACAAATGCCAGAATTTTAACTATGGCCCTGTGAAGCCCGAAGCGTTCAAAAGGCTTTTCTGGAAAACAGCCGGTCACACAGAAACATGGGCCAGCTGTATCCACAGGCCTGGCCAGAGGTCTCTGGTCCAAGGTGGTACTTGAGATCATGAATCCCAGACATTTATTCTGTCTCTACCTCCCATGTCTTTGCCTAAAAAAGGGTTGTTATGAGGACCACTGGGTCCAAATGACTCTTGCTCATTTTGGAATACACGATCACTGCAAAAAAGTCATACATGAGCAATTAAGTCCCAGACCCATCAGTATCCCTTGCTCAACTCATGATTGGAAGCATAGATAATCTGTATGGAACCTGGACTATCCAAAACTGGAGAGTATTAGCTGGATGCCTACTAATTTGTCTATATATAGTCTGCGCTATGGCCCCAAACACCAAGTGTGTCTGCTTGATCTTCCCAATCCTTTGCTTTCTTCCTCTTAACCAGCCCCTTTCATCTGCTAGACTTACATGAAAGCGCAGTGCACCCTGATATCTGTCCAGTGGTACCTGGGGAGCTCATACGCACAGAGCGGAAGGCCATGTGGCTCCCCCCAACCCGCCCTTTGCAGTGGGAGGAACATGAGTGCCATCTCCCTCCATTCGTACTGGATTGCTGCTGTTCCTTTCTGAGGCTTCTGCCCCCACTCTCTCCGCACCCAGCCTCATTTCTGGACACGTCATTCTCGAAAACCACTGGAATCACACACTTCACCTCCTCTCCTATTTCCCACACATCAGAAAACCATTTATTCCTTTGGCCTTCTATATAGCCATATATAGGAAAAACTTTTCCTGCTAACCTGAGTTGCCCTCACTTTATAAGCATAATGCAGGCTGGCCCCACATGGCAGATGGACTCGAACACATGCTGTGTCTCAGTCTCAGCTCCTCTACTTACTAGCTAGATTTTTTTTTTTTTTTTTTTTGGTAAGTTAACTTCACATCTATGAGCCTCAGTTTTCTCATCTGTATAGTGGGCAGGACAGTACCTACCTCATAGTTTCATTGTGAGTCCTAGATGGGAAAACACATGTGAAACACAGCATGGTACCTGGCAGACAGAAGCATGGTAGCTCTTATTATTTCTCATATAAACTCCTTGTTCTTCAGGTCTTAGCTTAGACATCACCTCTGCTGGGAAGCCTTCCATGACCACCACCCCAAAAGACAACTATGCTTCTAAAGCACCCTGCGATGATCATAAGATGTGTAAGATGTGTTCTGGCCCTGTAAGATGTGTCACACTGCAGCGTCATGGCCTCTGGGCTCTTTGGTGGTCCCCTAGGATACATGAGGGCATCAAGGCAGGGGAACAGTTCCTACTACGCCGCCATGGCATCTGGCATAGAGGGTACTCTGTAACATGTGGTCAAAGGAAAAGTAATTAGACAAACAAATAAATGAAGACAAAATCATTAAAACTTTGCTGTTATGTGACTTGATAAGACCAGAAACTCGCTTGGCAACCAACCACATTCCTTTTTCATATTATTTAATTTAATAAGAGTTGCCATCTAGGGGTGCCTGGGTGGCTCAGTGGGTTAAAGCCTCTGCCTTCGGCTCAGGTCATGATCTCAGGGTCCTGGGATCGAGCCCCATATCGGGCTCTCTGCTCAGCGGGAAGCCTGCTTCCCTTCCTCTCTCTGCCTGCCTCTCTGCCTACTTGTGATCTCTGTCTCTGTCAAATAAATAAATAAAATCTTAAAAAAAGAAAAAAAGAGTTGCCATCTAGTGATCCAACTTCTATGCAAAATGTAATTTGATCCTTCTATCTGCTCTCTGAGGCTGGTACTACCACTGGTCCCTCTTCCTCGGATGAGGACACTGGGGTTCAGAAAGGTGAAGGAATTTGCCTAAGATCATCCATCTGGCAGAACAGAACGAAGACTGAAACGAACACCAGTCAACGACCGGGTCTGTTTGCGGTGCTGCTTCTTGCTTGCCAGGACCGAGGATGCTGCTTTTCCTTTCGGCTGAATTTCTCTGGCTTCCCAGAGACTACAGGGTGGCATTTCATCACCACTGGTGCTTACGCCACAAACACGACAATGCCTTAGGAATAAATCAGCTTGATGACTAACTGCTCAGGACCTAACCTTGCTTTTACCTTGGCATTATTTAACTCTATGCCTCTCTCCCCAAAATGAGTGGAGCCTGTTGGAGGCCGTGCTGAAGTCATACAATTCTATCTCCCACGGTCTCCTACCATCTAAAGGAACATTTCTCACCTCTTCAAAAACATAAATAAAATTGTTTCTATTTGGTTGTTACATATTCAGGTAAAAAGACTGAAAGATCATCACCAGATGTGAAGGGTAAGTTTGGACAGCCCCCCTGGGATCCGTGGTATAAACAATTTTCACACTGGGGAGTCCTGAAGGCACCTAAAGAAGAGGGACTTAATAACACTCAATAACCTTTGTCCTATTTGATTTCTTTTTACAAGGGGCATGAGTTATTTTTTAAAGCACCATCAAAAATAAATAAAGGTAGATTAATAAGTAGATAGGATTTTTAAAGCCCAAAACTTGGAGAGAGAATGACAGGACATCAGGCCAGGGGCAATAAATACCTTCCAGGGCAGATTTCCAGAGCAAGAAACAATAAAAGCCCAGATGAATGTAAGTTCCTAATGAAAGGAGGAATGAACATAGACTCATATGAGTCCCAAATCAACAGTCACAGTGAACCATGCTCCCAATCTCAGGCCCTGATTTTTGGTCAATCATTTCCTGTCTAGAGAATTCCATGCTCCAAGGAATTCCAGCAGCAGAAACATGCTTTACTGAATGATGATTTAACAATTTACCCTACATTTGGGGGGAGGGAGATATATAATAATCATCTTTTGGTTTGAGTTGATGTGGAAAGGGGCCATGAGTCAGTACGTGATAGTACTTCACTCCAGAAGCTTGCCCTCTCCACGGTGGACCCCGCCTGCCTTGTTCTTCTTGTCTTAAGTGACAGCAGTACCAGACCAATGGTTCCCACCTCTTTCTAACAGAAGCATTTAAACACATCAGTAATTCTACGGCAGGACACACCCACTTCCTTGGGTTGCCGGCACACCCATTCCTTTCACTGGGATTAACATAAAATTGCACTTTAAAAGGAAGAGAAAAAGATTTGCATATGCAAATGAAAACACCCATGACAAAGGGGAGTGGCGTGGAGTCAGTCCCGTCTAGCAGGCAAAGAAGCCCACAGGGGTGATGAACTTCAGCCGTGATGACATCTGACCCACTGCCTTCAGAGCGCAGGCCCAGATGGAAGGATGACTTTCTAGAAATGTGACCAGACTCACTGTTGAAGGGGAAGAGACTGGCGAAAACATCTCAGCCCCTCTAAAAGAGAAGCTGACATTAGGGGTCTTTTACAAAGCATCAGAACAAAAACATATATTTGAAGGATACTTGAGAAATTCCATGAGATTAGTTCAGGCTGTCCCCTGCCTCCAGGAAAGACCACACACAACTGAGGCCCCTCCATCACCCCTCAGAAAAGTCTAGCCCTTCGGCAGTGATGTAGCAACTTTCATCCCAGGAACGCCTTCAATTGTATGAAATAAATGTGGATCAGGAGCTAACCTAGGGCTGTCTGGTTCTAGAACGCAAATTCCAAACCACTGCGTATTCTACCTTTTTTCTGTGCTTCGTTTGTGTCTTTTCTGAATGGCATTTTTTCTGAATAGAATAGTAATCCAAGTTCATGATAGGCATTTTGGAAAATTTAGGAAATCATAAGGAAGAAAATAAAAATCATCTACAATCATGCCACTCAGTAAAGTCACTGTTAAAATTTTGACCATAGAACCCCGAGTCTTTTCTCTTTTTGTCTTTCTTCCCCTCCCCAAAACCCCTACCAGTCTTTTTTCTTAAAAGCACACATCTTCCACACAGGTGGGAGCTACTTCCCATGCCCCTGAACTAGAAGTGTCCCTTCAAAAGCAAGTAATCATTTGGGAGAAGAACTTTTGGACTTGAGTGATAGCTACATAATTGTATTTCTTCACTTTGAAGACAGCCCTAACCACTTGGGCTCACCTAACAGATATATTTGACTACCTGGTTTCTGATGTAGGAAAGACCTTAGGGTTTGAAGTCGACAGACGAGAAAGAATTCTTGAGACAACTTTGGTACAAAAAAGTGGTTT
Organism: Mustela nivalis; assembly: GCF_964662115.1. Taxonomy (NCBI): domain Eukaryota; kingdom Metazoa; phylum Chordata; class Mammalia; order Carnivora; family Mustelidae; genus Mustela; species Mustela nivalis. Next base: position 131,452,369 of record NC_139022.1, read on the forward strand.
TATGAAAGCATGAGGACAAGTCACGCAGGCAGAGAGAGCTGCACTGGGCGCATTACTCTAGTGGCCCATTATGTACTTTCAAGCTGGGGGGGTGGTGCTTAGGGAGAGTCTAAGTCTCTAAGAAATTTTGGAAGCAAGTTTTCCAGGACCTTGAGGGAGCTAGCTGTTGTTGGGAAAATATAATTTATTACTGTCTAATAAAGCCTTAGTCATGAGACCCTGCAGATGTATATCACTGGGTCATATGCTTGAGGATGATTTGCCAACATGTACCTTAGGTGGGGAGAGGGTAGAGATAAAAGAAGTTTCCAAAGAAATTTTTATGTTTTTTTTAAACATTTTTAAAGATTTTATTTATTTATTTGAGAGAGAGAGCAAGAGATTGAGAGAGCACAAGCGAAGGGAGTGGCAGGCAGAGGGAGAGGGAGAAGCAGGCTCCCTGTTGAACAATGAGCCCCAATGCAGGGCTTGATCCCAGGACCCCAGGATCATACGTTAAAGTATACTTACAGGCTCCTGGGGGTTGGGCTAAGATTGCGTCTTGCCCTTAGTGAAGTTGTTAACATCGAGGCAGCTGAGTTCCTTGAGGTACGTCATCCTGCCCATTTCAAGGATTTCTCAGTGGGCTATAGGTAGTAAGGAAACTCAGTAATTCTTCTTCTGCCTTTGTTTCCCACATCAGCTTCCACCTAGTTGGAATATCCATTCCTCAGGGATACTGATCCTCTCCAGCTCAGGGCAAACCCAACTTATCTAAAACCTGACTTTCATTGTAAGCCCACTCTCCTTCTCAGGGATCAGTTTATAGGTGACCAGGGAGATGAGAAGAATATGGGGTCTTCTGGGACAAATTCTTTACTCCTAAGAGAGACACACAAGACAAAAATGGTATCTTAAATGATATCTGAAATGCTATTCTGTGTGGATTAATGCCTGGAATTGCAAAGCTATTTTAGGAGATTGAGAGAAGCTAGCTGGAGAGTAAAGTTTAAATCACCTTCATTGATCCAGACAGAATATTCTAGAATACCTCTAGCAAGACACAAGAAACCAAGAGACACAAAATACACTGTTGTAAGAGCAATCTAAAGAAAAATGTGTATAGTATGATCCCATTTCTATAGCCAGATAGATATATATACATAGAAAAGAGTCGGGAGTAGACTCCAGAAGGATATACACCAAAATATTGGCAATGGTGACCTCTGCCAGCAATGTGAACCAGGGTTTCAACGTTTTATTCTATATATATTTGTATTGCTTGAAGTTTTTTTTTTTTTTTTTTTTTTTTTTTTTTTTTTTTTTTTTTAAAGATTTTATTTTTTTATTTGACAGAGAGAGATCACAAGTAGGCAGAGAGGCAGGCAGAGAGAGAGAGGAGGAAGCAGGCTCCCTGTGGAGCAGAGAGCCTGATGCGGGACTCGATCCCAGGACCCTGAGATCATGACCTGAGCCGAAGGCAGTGGCTTAACCCACTGAGCCACCCAGGCGCCCCTTGCTTGAAGTTTTTAAGGTAGCACGCATATATGTCTTGCTTATGTAATTTTTTTAACATTTTAATTTTAAGAAGCATATGTGGCTACCCCTTTATTTGAAACTTGCATTAGAAGCTCAGAGCATTCTTCTTTAAAAAAAAAAAAAAAAAATTGTGGTCAAAAAATTCTTTAAGTTATTTTCGGTTTCTAGGGGGATCCTCTTCATCTTAGAGCTCAGCGCGCCTGATATTAGTCAGTGGACCTTACTTTCCCACAGGAAGAACCACAGGGAGATCACAGCTATGATCTCTGGGTTCCCTTTGCTTGGGGCCAGGGTGTGGATTGTAAAGCGGGACAAGGTGACAAACCTCTTCTGTGAAATCAGGACAAACCAAGTCTGGCTGACATTACAAGGGTGTTACAAGAGTGCTGGCGGGCCTTGGGAATATCTGGAGATAGAACAGCCAACACTGTTTCTGGAGTTAGGCAGAGTGTTTCAAAGTGTGGGCCACGGTCCCCACATCAGAATCACCTGCAAGCTTGCTAAAGGGCTGGTTCCTGAGCCCCACCCCTGATCTACTAATAATCTCTGAAGGTAGGGCCTGAGAACCTGAATTCTTTATTGCCTGAAAGAACGACTTTGTGGATAAACTGGATTCATCAAAATCCTCCTATGGGGCCCCATGTGGGGCTCTGTGCGTGGCGGGGAGTCTGCTTCTCCCCCTCCCTCTGCCTACTGCTCCTGGGGCTTGTGTTCTCTCTCTCTGTATCAAATAAACAAATAAAATCTTAAATAAAAAAATTGGTCCTGTGGGACAAGTGCGGGTTCATGTTTCTCATCCTGGCTATCTGGATGCTCAGAGCCAAATGAGGGGCTCAGCTGGAGCCTCCGGGTTTCCTGGCTTGATGACCATCAGGAGCTCTATTTCTGGCTCCTCGCGTTAATTCTGTCACTCAACTTCTATGTCCCTTAGCAAGCTACCAAAAGTCTTCCTGGGACAGGCAGGATCAATAAATCGGTCGATAAAGCTGCCATTTATCAAGCACTTAGCCAGGATGCTGTGCTAAGTGCACTACATCTGACCTCATTTAATCTCACAAGAAACCGAAGATCAGGTACTATGATTAAACCCATTTTACAGGTGTGGGGACGGAGCCTTAGAGAAGGAAGATGCATCGTAGGGGCTGGAATTCAGGTCTCTAACACCATAGTCCCTGCTCTTAAACACCTGCCACTACTTGTCCATGGTGTAGGTGAAGAGTAGTGGCCCTACACTTTCCACCCAGGACCGGTCCTGCAATCTGAGTGGAAAGGGGGGTACTTACTTTGAAGTTTCTTTTCCATAACTAGCACATTATTTTTACTTTTATTTTTATGTCCAAACCAGTTTTTTTCTTACATTTTGGAGATGTTTTTATGAACACATTGGTCAAATGTTTTTGTCTACTTTGTCTGATTTATACATCTGTGCGTGTATGTGTGTGTGTACGTACTTGTGGAAGGTCACAGAAGGGCTCACCTACAGTAATGCAGCCACTGTACATGAGTTACTGAAACTATCTCAGGCCAGTTTTAGAATAAGTTTTCCATTCAGTAATCTCTGATGATTTGTTGGGGGTAATAAATATGTTTTTACAGAAAGAACTCTGGCCAGCTGATACATATTTTTAATCTACGTATGTGTGTGAGTGTATATGTGTATCATGTAACAAGGAAAATCGATCTGCGGAAAGGTCCCTTCCCCATCATGGTCTAGCTATATTCCTCAGAGGTGCCCATCGTAAAAAGCAAAAGTGCACTCGGACACACACACACACACACACACACACACGGTATTATACAACCGAAATACAGTGCAACTTACTTTGTTCATATCTACATACGTCTTGTCTTGGATACAGGAAGCCTCGCTTTCTTAAGTTGAGGAGACCCTCTGCTTCACTTGAAGCCCACACGGCAGAGGAGATGGGAGAGGGCGCTCTGAGCGGTCTCGGGTCTCCGCCCAGCCGGAGCACCAGGTGGGATAACCAGTGGGACTGCCGAGTCAGCAGCGCCCGCCCTCTCTGGATGGGACAGGCGGAGGAAGTGTGCGGTTGGGAAGCTCCGCCGCTCTCGCCCGGGTTTCCAGCTCTCCCGCCCGCAGAAACTACAGAGAAAGTTAGCATGGGAATCTGCGCCCTTCTGAAACTCGGCGGGACCCCAGGAACTTCCCACACCGCGGGGACGAGGGGCCGCGCGCGGTAACGGAGATGTCAGCGGCGGGAGTGCCCTGCTGGGTCCCAGGGTTCTGGTCCGGCACCACCTCGCAGGAGCGCCCTCTGTCGGCGGCTCTGGGTACGGCCCGCGTCTGGGCGCTCGTTCTTGGTGTAGGTGTTCTTGGTATAGGTGTTTATTCCCTCTTCGTGCGCAGTCTGCGTGAGGGTGTCTAACACTGTGTTCACCTTTCACCCCCCCATGTTAAATTCCGCTAGGAATTTCTAATTCTGCTAATTCTGTGCGTTGGTATAGAGCTTCTAGGGCTGTAGTTATGTGTGCAAGAGTGTGAGGTTATAGTCTAGGTGCCCAAGGTGGTGTGCCTTGAGTGTGGCATCATTGTCTATATGCCTGATTGTGGATATTTCACTTTCTGCCCCCACCTGTCCGTGAGCAAGCACCAATGAGCATGGGCTGTACCCCTACATATTGGTGTCTGATTAGTAATACACACACTTTTATCATCTTCCCAGGGCTGTGCCAGTATGAATGAAAAGGGCTGTGTGTGTGCATGAAGCCACAGTAGGTGATAATGGTATGTTTCTAAAATCCAGATGTTAAAGGAATAATGTAGTGGAGGGGGATGTCAACTATACTAAATCATTTGCCCTTCGTCTCATGTTCTTTGACTTTAGGAGAACCGTAGGTTTGCTTTTGGACCCTCTGGAGGACAATTGCCTGATCTTGACCTGAACCTGGCCTCCTGTGTGATCTTTCCTTGACCTTCCTTCTCCAGTCTGTGGAGCCCAGGGTGACTGCCTGCGTCAGGCTCTAAGTATATTGACCATGATGTCAGTCCAAAGAAGTGAGCATCCCATCTTCTTCCTTTTTCCCCACCCAAAATTCATTTCCTCGTAGTTGATTACCTGGGATTTTGATGCCTGTGTTCCCTCAGCATTATTGATACACATGGGGGAAAAAAAAAAGGAACTTCTTGAAATTCCCCTAGAAGGTTTTGAGAGTTGTTTTCAGTGTTGCAACTTGAACAAGTCAGTTTCTAGTTTAAGTTACCATCAGAAAGCTTGGTAGGAGTCAGATATATAAGCTCCAGTAACAGTAGCAGCAGCAGAAGAAGAAACAACAGCTTCAGACCCAGCGAACCCTGCTGCCTAGCCAGAAGCAAGGTAAGAATATCCTTAGCCCTGACACCCTTCTGCAGATCCTCAGACTCGCAGGCTGGCCAGGGGTGGCACCTTCTGAATGCTCCCCCTGAGCCTGGCATTGTGGAGTTGGGGGGATTTCTGGAGGCAGTCCTGGTGACTTACCTCTGGGGACATGAGCGCAAAGTTAGTACTTTGTGGACTGATGTAGAAAGTATTCATTTTAGAAGTCAACTAATAATAATTGTACACGTAGTTCTGTGAATGAATGTGCATTTTATAGAAAGGTTTGTTTTGTCTTATTTTAAAGTGGTATGTACATAAAAGAATGTTTATCAATATTAATGCCCATCAGTTAAATTGTATAACATGAGTGGTGCTTTCCTTAGTACTGTAAACTTTTTAAAAGCTGTTCATTCATTAAGTCAGAATGAATTCAGTAAACAATTGAATTCGTACTTACACCTCATAACTGGAAGATGTTGAGCATCCTTGCTCCCTATTTGTGTTGGGTTCAATAGTCAATTGGGACAGTCAACCAGAGTAACAGCTGGGTTGTTAAGATTTTTTTGGATTTACTAACTTTGGTGCTACTTTAAAAATAAAAAACAACTGCATTGTTTAAAAGTACTTCCTAAAGTGTTTTTAAATCGGTGAAGAGGGGAAAAAAAAAAAAAAGATTATACTGTACTAGTGCTTTATAGTCACCCAGGTAAATTGTGTGCAACAATTTTCAGGTTTAAAAAAAAAAAAATAACGATCAAGTTAAAATATTTTAACCAAGAGCTGACGGAACCCCAGCTGATGGTCCACTTTTTTTCAAATAAGGAATTTTAAGATATTTGAAAGAATTTGGACTACCTCTTAGTGTTCCTTTTATTGGGGTCTGAGATTTTATGGTTTGTCTGAGATTTTATGGTTTCTTTACATTCATTCATTCTTCTAATAATTAATGAAATTCCTCTGTGCTAAAATACTGATGCTAAACTCTGGGGGTGGGTATGTTATGGAATAAGAAAGGCATTAACCCTCCCATCAGAGAGCTGACTTGTTGACTTGTCAGGGAAGACAAGCATAAAGAACTGTATTACATTGTTATATATGTATGTATGTATTGCAGTTGTATTAAGTGCTATGAATGGGACTCAGGGAGAGCATATAACCAAGCAAGCAAGAGTCCTGACTTCTGGGCACTCTGCCGGATACCTTACCTGAATTCTTTCACTAAGTCCTCACCACAACAGGATGCCCACTTTATAGGTGGAGTGTGAGGCTTAAAGAAGTCAAGAGTCTTGCCTAGAGTCCCACAACTCATCAGTGGCAGAGCTGGGCTGCCAGTGCAGGTCTGCCTAGTTCTGGAACTGAGATCCTTTGAAGACGATGTCTTTTAATATTTTTCTTTCTTTTTTTTTTTGTCTTTTAATTTTTTAATCATAATTCTTTTTAAATTAAAAAGTAACAAGCGAGATAAAACTTGGAAAAGAAATGCCCACCCAAGTGTCATCGGCATGTCCGTGTTGGCACCAGCATTAGGGAGTGTAACCATACCAGAGGACGTGGGGCCCCTGTGTTCTGTATACAAAGATTTCAAGCATTTAGAAAACTTACAAGATTACATGGAAAAATATTTAATCCTCAAGACTCTCAAATTTAGCGTGCCAGTGAAACGTGGGCTGCAGAGTATAGCTCTCTGGTATTGGGTATCCACTGATCTGGAGAGTGACATGGTAACTATGCTGCCCCCTTTTTGGATTCCCCGGGTTCCATGGCTTAAAATGTGGGTGATACTAAAATGCAGGTTGTTTCTTAACATCATCACCAGGGCTCCCTAGACCCTGAGGTGCAGTTGACCTGAAATTCTCAAACACATCTAAGGCCCTAGGAGGAAGTGGTGGACGCAGAGGCAAAGGGAAAATCCCAGCCTTAAGATAGAGCAAAAGAATCACCAGCAGATGCCAGGAATCTCTTATTTCCCTTCCCAGGGTGCCAGCATCTGGGCTTTACGAGCCTGTGTAATTGCAATACCTTCAGGGCATTTCCCTACCGTTGTATACAAAACAGACATATCAAATTTTTCCTTTGTCTCTTCCCCTTGGTGCAAGCTGACATGCTATTGGTCGCCTTCACCAATATGTCATCTTGTTGCATTGTCTCAACAACCCTCTGAGATGGGTATCATGTCCATTTTATAGATGAGGAGACTGAGGCTCCGAGATCATTTGAGCAACATCACACAACTAGTGAGAGGAGGAACCAGATTCAAGGCCACATTGGCTTGACTCCAAGCCTGTGAATGTCCTAACTGATGCCCTGTGGCAACCGGTGTGTTGGCACAGTCGTAACCTGAATTAGATTATTAGACATGCCTGTGAAAGCTGCGGGGACAGGGCGTGGTCTCGACAGGAAGGCCGGATCTAGTCCCATCTCTGCCACTCACAACTTTTGTAATCTAAGGGAATAAAGTGCATGGCAAGGTTCCCCTAGGTTAGCAGCGGTCCTAACAAAGCCATGATTTGTCAATATTCAATCACTCCAGCCAAGGGATGCTCATTTTTAAGGTATTTGACCAAAACTTTTGAGTCTTATTCTTCGTATGATTTACTCAGTGGTCTCGGAGCCCGTGTCCAGCTCAGAGAACACTGGTGCTTTCTGGGACAGATGGAGGTGTTTCAGAATTAAATTAAATAATAATCCTCTGTACCTAATTCAGAAGTAGGGCACAATTTTCACATTTGAATTATTGGCACAAATCCTGGATACTGCTCTAGATTGAGTTTTACTATGAGATGGTGGCTGATGGGGCACAAAGTGATGCATTTCACTTCATAGTGGGTATATCAATATTTTATGGGCTTCTCCCAAAGAACATCTTGATTTTCAGAGCAGTGGGCCCTGAACACAGGTGAAACCAGGAGTTCTCAAAGTGTGGTCCTTGGGCCAGCAACATCAGCCTCACCTGGAAACTCTTAAGAAATGCCGATTATGAGGCCCCACCTCCCCCCCACCCCCTGGCTGGTCTCCCTGACCAGAGATCATATATTTGTTGAATGAAAGTGTTTGCTCCGAGAAGGCAGGATCAAGCCCCCAAATTTACTCCTAATGACTCTAGCCCAGCATTACTTGCTTACCCATACCTACTAGGTAAAGAGCTATTTTACCTGGTAAGTACCAAGGATATCTTGGCTGAATGTTGACCCAGACAAGTCGTGTTCCTTCTCGGATCCCTGGTTTCTCAGCTTCAAAACAAGAAGACTATCAGAGGGTTGGTCTCCTTCAGCTCCAGACAGTTTTTGGAGATGTCCTTACCCAGAGACTGGCACAGGGCTCCTGTGATTCACGTCCTATCTGTCTGACAGTGCAGACAGGAAAGAGAAAAGTTAAGATTAAAAGCAATGTACAGGGGCACCTGGAGGGCTCAGTGGGTTAAGCCTCTGCCTTCGGCTCAGGTCATGATCGCAGGGTCCTGGAATCGAGCCCCACATCAGGCTCCCAGCTCTGCAGGGAGCCTGCTCATCCCTCTCCCACTCCCCCTGCTTGTGTTCCCTCTCTTGCTGTGTCTCTCTCTGTCAAATAAATAAATAAAATCCTAAAAAAATAAAAATAAAAATAAAAATAATGTGCATAGAATGGATTGGGTTGGAAAGCAACTGAATAGCTACTGACATCATCTCTTCTATTTTCCCTCCTCTTTTTTCTCTTTCCCTCCCTCTTCTCCTGTTTCTCCCCCTCCTACAGATGCACCCTTGGCAGCTGGTCATCTCCTGGATTTCCCTGGGTTTGCTGGCATCTCCCCTTATGGCCATTTGGGAACTGGAGAAAAATGGTAACCAGGCTCTCCTTCTCTGCAGTGGCCCCGAAACCTAAGCCCAGACTTATCAGGCAGGCCCTGGGGGGAAATCAGACCAAAAGGGGCAACCAGGCCTTGGGGCCTCCTAGTGAGTGCCATCACTGGGAAAATGCGGGCCATCTGTAATTCCTTCACCTTTGAGGGCATCCATGTCATTTGGCTTTCATATTAGATTCCAGAATAGGAACTTTTTATAGACTATGTTAGGAAAAGCTATATGGACTTCACGAGTATTACTAAAACCCAACTATGTCATACAATGAAAATTCCAAAGTGAAGGATGTGGGAAGATTAAGAGCTGTGTTCCATCATCCGCCCTCCACCTCACAATATCACTCCCTCTGTAGCACGGAGAGGACTCACCTCTGACCACGCACTTTGGGGGAAGCATAGGATTTAGGCTCACATTGATTTGGGCTCAAAGGCTGACTCTGCCACTCTTCGTTAGGTGACCTTGAGCTGGGTCACCTCTAAGGCTAAGTTTCCCCAACTGTGAACTAGGGATTTTAAAGGGACCCCCGAATACATGGATGATTGAATGTTAACGAATGCAGGGGATAACTCAACACCTGTGAAGGGAGAGTAGTGTTAGCCAGGACTGTTCTGGTTATTTAAAATGATGTCTGGTGATTCAAGAGAACCAGTTTATAAGCCCAATGATCAAAAAATTACTAGTAGAATAATAGAATAGGTAGGCGTTAGTAAAAGGGGTTCCTGTATCCTTCTATTATCTCTCACACAATAAATAATGTATTAATTGTTGTTAGCTGTTCCTGAAAGATCTTCAAATGTTTCTAATGGAAGCCAACATAATGTTGGCAATTACCATCTGTAATTGTATAATGGTAATGAAAGTTAATATTAATTGAGCACAGTATCTCATTTAATTCTCACAACTGTGTGAATTAGGGACTGTTCCTTTCCCATTTTACCGATGTTGTAAATAGAGGCTACCGAGATTAAGTTAACTTCCCCAGTTTAACAGACCTGGGAAGGATAGAACAGGGACTTGATCCCAACTCTGTCTCACTTCAAAGTCTGTGCATTTAAGTATTTGAAGAAGGTTTTATAAGAGAGACGTAAAGCAATGTTTCCTACGTGCTTGAAGCACAGAAGGAAATAGGCATGAGTTAGAAGTAAAGACATTTCAGCTGATGACCAGAAATAATCTGTGGGTAGTCAGAAGAGCACCACCCTAAAAAATGGATATCTGAAAAAAATTTTGGTCTATCCCACCATTCTTAATCATTTTGGGGAGGTAACAATCCAGCCATGTCCCCTCTGCACGAGGAAGCTTTGAGAGCTTTAGACCCTCCCTTGAGTAAAGGCAAAAGCCTGAGCCAGATGATTATGCCAAATCCCTTCCAACCCTGGGATTTTTAGTGAGCTCAGGAAGCTTGGCTCTTGCATAGTAAACCCCAAAGTTACTTCTAATTTGGTAAACCACAGAAATTCCAGGAAGTGATTGTGAGGAAGAGAGGGCAGACGACTTTGGAGGCAAGATAAGGTGATGAGGCCAGGCACTAGGTTCTAGAATCCCTTCCTCAGGCTCCCTCTTGCAGTTGCTGTCCCCTTCCCCCTGGGTGAGGGTCTTCTAGGCCTTCTGAGTCTTAGTTGTGAGAGGAAAATAGCCTTGCTGTTCAGTTACTGGTAGAACTAGAGAAAGCCAAAGGTGCCACATGGTTTTATGTCAGCAAAGCTAATCATTTCCAAAGACTTGCTTTTTACCTCATGTCTTTGTTACCCATTCAGTAGCTATAAATCCCTCTAAGGTGAAGTGAGCACTTTATATCCCATAGTGCTTTACATCTGGATGCCAACAATAAGAGTCACAATTTATAGAGCATTTAAGGGCACCATATTAAGCTGTTGTATGAATTTGATTGTATCATCCATGTCTCAACCTGCTGAAGCAAGCACTAATAATTTTGGTCATTTTGAAAATGATGACACCAAAGCTTAGAGGAATTGAATGTCTTGCCTGAGTCCACCGGCAAGTATAAGATATGGAGTGAATCTAAACTCAGACCTACGTGACTCCAAAATCCAGGCTCTTAACCAGTGTGGCTGGCTCTCAATTTGAGAGGGCATCAAAATCGTCTGGAGAGCATAAATGACAGACCCTCGGGCCCATCCCAAAGTTCCTGATTCGACAACCCAGATTCTGTATTTCCTGCAGTTTCCTAGTGCTGCTGCTGATCAGTGATCAGGCTTGGGGAACCATGGCATTAAATTACTCTAGTTCATTAGTAAGTGATGCACACAGGAATGAAGCTGGAATGTGACGCACTCATTGAAATACCCTACTGGGCCATTTCTCAGGTTAGAGAGCCAATGCCAAGCCAACAAGGCAGAAGGCCTGAGATTTTGCTCTTGTGCTTTAACTGTATGTAAGCTTGTGTAGCTTCTTGGTTTTGGCATGCTCCTCTATGACATGGGAAGACCAGTATCTACTGAACCACTTCATAAGAGAGTAAAATTGCTTAAAAAAATAGAACAAATACCATTACTGAGTTTTATGTAGTAGGAACTAAATCCTCAAATGCCCATGGAAAATTCTAGGGCAATTTCTCTGTACAGTCATCTGACCAAACATTGTTGTGTGAATAACTATAACCAACACTGAGTTTACAGTGGTAAGCGCCATGCTAAGTGATTTACATGTTTTTTTTTTTTTTAATTTAATCCTCATAGCGAAACCTATGACATGGGTGCTATTATTGTCATTTTACAGATGAGGAAACTGAGGCTTGTGGTGATTTATTACCTTGTTCCAAATCTCCTAGCCAGTTAGTGGGGACATGATCTCAGTGCTGGTCAGTTTTCTTGACATGGCTGTGCCCTGCCATATTCTCCACGAAACTGAAATTATGCTGGAAGGTTCTTGGTAAAGAGTTTTGTGCTGTTTGCATTTTTTGATTGCATCAAGGGAATCAGAGGTTAATTATTAAAGACAGATTGCCAGTTAATGACTCCATAAAACTCTTTGCTTATCTTTTCATGACCTTAAACCCAAGTAGGGTCCAGTGACCTGAGATCAGTTATCTCAGCAAGCATTTGCCTCAGCAAGGCAAGGTCGTGCTCTGCAGTTCAAATGCAGAGGGGTTCCTAAGACCCAGTGCCGGGGTTCATGGAGCGTACAGTCCAGTTCTCCACTCCCTGTGCTCTCCAGTTTATGTTGTAGAGTTGGATTGGCACCCGGACGCCCCTGGAGAAATGGTGGTCCTCACCTGCCATACCCCTGAAGAAGATGACATCACCTGGACCTCGGACCAGAGCAGTGACATCTTAGGCTCCGGTAAAAGTCTGACCATTCAAGTCAAAGAATTTGGAGATGCTGGCCGGTATACCTGTCATAAAGGAGGCAAGGTTCTGAGCCATTCGCTCCTGCTGATTCACAAAAAGGAAGATGGAATTTGGTCCACTGATATCTTAAAGGAACAGAAAGGTAATTCTGTTCGCTCAGAGAATGTCAGTTTTCTCTTGTGCTCCATAAGGAATAAATCAAAAAACATAAAAGATTAAGACGTGACTAGTGTAGTGAAACAACTAATATCAAATCCCTTACAGAACCACCTGTGTTCTTCTTTGGTTTCTTAGACATTTTGGGAGATCAGCCCTCCCAATGCCATGTTGAGAGATTTTCATGGTGAAGCTGGGTGATTTTCCTAAAGTTCTTTTAAATGGCTAATGGAAATTAACCAATGTGTATATCAGCCCTGGAATGGCAGCCTTGAAAACCTGAATACCTCCCTCTGACATATTAAGTGCATGGTGTACTCTGCAGCATCAGCAACGTATTGAGACATTCTTAGTCCTTGCTGAACTGCCTGTCAGGGAGTTCATCATTTTCCAAGGGAATAAATGGAAGGTCTTCATTCCTGAACCCCTCGGTGGCCTGTGGTTCACGACAAATAAAATCGATCTGAAAGGAAACCTCCAAATATTGAATTTTTTGTTCTTTTCAAATCCAGAATCCAAAAATAAGGTCTTTCTCAAATGTGAGGCAAAGAATTATTCTGGACGTTTCACCTGCTGGTGGCTGACAGCAATCAGTACTGATTTGAAATTCAGTGTCAAAAGCAGCAGAGGGTAAGTGAAACCATGTTGATTTCTCAGTATTTTGCTGGAACTATTTCATTAAGAAAGTAAGGGCGACCCTGCCATGGGCTATCAGTTAATGATAAGGGAGAAAACAAAGTCAAGCCTATATTTTTTCAACACCCCCTCCTGCCTAAATTGGGGAAAGAACATGGAGATTTAAGCTAATCGCCTGAACAAATGTGTGGGTTAGAACAGGATATTCTTGGGGCCTGAGAATAGCCTCTGCTTATTTGAACCCACTCATGCAGATGGCCTGGCAGTGCTTCATTAAGGCTCATAGCACCATGGGGAGGGATAAAAGGAGACATCGAAGCTACGAATGAGTGCCTAATTGCACCTTGAGATGAAAATAGAAACAAGAGCTCCGGGGCATAGATCTTGAAAGCCCTGAAGCCAACTCCAAAACCCTGAGGCTTCTAGAAATTTTCCCAGAGCTATCTCAACTCCTTTCCTTCTGCCGACACCAGTAATCCTAAGTTCATTTTCCGATGCACTTGGACTTCCCCTAAGAAACCAGTTTCCATGGATACGGAACCTATGTTAAGCAGTCTGTGTGCCTTCCCTCACTCACCATCTAGGTTCCTGAACAAGGCGGGGTGACAGAGCAAACCCCAGGTGATTAGCCTGGTCTGGCCACCATTTAATTGAGCACATTAACCTCTAGGGTCTCCCTTTTCCATCTTGAAAATGAAAATGCTTACTAAGGGAACGCTTATACAAATGTGCAGAGACACAAATGCCAGTGCTCGTTGTGATGTTTTTGGTAATCAGCAGGGGAAAAGTTAAAGTGCAGTGCCTTATCCTCTAGCTTAATGTGACACCATCAAAATGGATATCCCAGTCTGTGTGGTCTACCTTGGAGCGCTCCCCGTATGTTCAGAAGGGGAAGAGATGGTTATAAACCACATACACATATACATAGTTGGATCTTATTTAATGAAAAATAAAATTGTACTGAGTACGTATAGACCAAATATACGTGTATCCATATGTACATGTGGGTATATGATTGCTTTGAATATTCAGAGACAACGGTGTGTAGGGTTACAACAAGATATGAATAGGGTTTCTATCTGGGGAGTGAGATTAGGGTTAAAAGAGACACACACATTTCATTTACATGCATTTTTATCTTTTTAATTTTTTTATAATTAACACGTATGGATTTTGTCATTACAATGGGGAAAATGCATTTAAAATTGTAGTAAGGAAATTTGACGAAGGGCTCTGGATCTAAACATTTCTGGATTCATTTAGGCCAGAGGCATGGACATGCAAAGCTATCTCTAAATATTTGTACCGCCTCTTGTGGTAAAGCCTGTCCTCCCAAGAAGGGCAGTTTCTTACTCCCTGAGGAGAAATCAAACCCATTGGAAAACTCGTGTCCTCCGACGGCTGTCTGACTCCAGCCGTTGGGAACTGACCACAGATGGGTGACATGGGGTAATGTCTGCTTTGATTTCAGCCTCTCTGACCCCCAAGGGGTGACGTGTGGAGCAGTGACGCTCTCAGCAGAGAGGGTCAGAGTGGACAACAGGGATTATAAGAAGTACACGGTGGAATGTCACGAGGGCAGTGCCTGCCCTGCCGCCGAGGAGAGCCTGCCCATCGAGGTTGTGGTGGGTGCTATTCACAAGCTCAAGTATGAAAACTACACCAGCAGCTTCTTCATCAGGGACATCAGTGAGTTTGCTGAATTATATATGCTTCATAAGGATAAATGCCATTTGTCACATGTTCCCAATGCCCCATGCACCAAGGTGAGGGGTTTACATTGCATTGTCTCCTTTATTCCGTACTCCCCAAAAGAGTACAATGTGGATACTATTCTCTGCATTTTCAGGAAGAGAAAATTGAGTCTCAGACAGGTTAAATAATTTGCCCCGGACCTCACAGCTAGCCACTCAGACCCAGCTCTGCCCCATTGGAAAGAGCAGGCTCTTGGCTACCCTCTGCCTGCTGCCCAGGCAGCTTCCATGGTGAATCCAGGAGGACCCCCTCAAGCATAATATTTATAATCAGAATGAAGTCTTCTCTGCTAATTGTAATTATTCCCAGACAGTCTTTCTCTAGCATTTGGGGGGTGGGGCGGAATCTTCATTATTGGAATAAAAACCCCTCCAAAATCGACATCTATTTTTTCAATCAGCAGATGGGGACTTTGCCTTTTGTCACTTCCTTTGCCATTTAGCCATTGGGCGTTCCTCATGAGATAAAATTCATAGAACCACAGAGCTTGCTCGAGCATTTGTGGAGAAATCACTCTTGGCAGGTAGGGGGAAGCTTGGGTTCACAGAGGATCCCAGGAAAGGTCTCTTGGAGGTGATATTTGGCTGAGTTCTAAAGAAAAGAAGATGTCAGTTGTGCTAAGAACAGAGAGAAGAGTATCTGAAAAGCATCTACTAGGGACCATGGTCCTTGGGCTTTGGACATTCCATAGACTGTCTCCCCTGCCCTCATCTAGACAAAAGCATGCTACCTGAGGACAGAGTCTTTTGTAGTACTCGCTGCTCTATCTTCCACACGTAGTCCAGTAGCTGGCACATAGCTGGTGCTCACTCCTCATTTACTGAACGAACAAACGAATGAATGAGTGAGCATAGAGACAATCGAGCTTAACTGCCACAAGGCAAGTCAGCGCCAGATGTCGTGAAAAGACAACAGAAAGAGCACGAGATGGAAAATCTCTCATCTCATCCCTAGCGAGAGGCTCAGGTCAGGTCCAAGTTTGGTGTCAAGAGGGGTACTGAGCACAGGGAGGGTGGTTCTTCCCCACCTTGCCCAGATGTGAGACTCTTGTTGTCTCTACGGTATTTCTTCTGAGCATGACGCTGAGATAGTTCCGCTGCCGGGGCTCATCGGCTTGTGCAGGGATGAGAAGGACTCTGAGCCTCTCTCAGTTTCAGCCAGAGAGGAGGGGACAAGGGGTGAGAACACCAGCGTGAGCACCAGCAGTTGGGGTGCCTCACGTCTGCCAACTGGGTGCCCAGAGAAGTTAAGTAACCATTCTATGGACTCATGGCTGGTCAAAGGTGAAAGTGGGATCAGAAGCCAGAGCTACCCTACACCAAAGCCCCCTCAGCCAAATAAAGGGCGTGGCTTTATCTTCTTCCACAGTCAAACCGGACCCACCCATGAACCTACAGCTGAAGCCGTTACAAAATTCTCGGCATGTGGAGGTCAGCTGGGATTACCCCGACACCTGGAGCACCCCGCATTCCTACTTCTCCCTGACGTTCTGCGTACAGGGCCAGGGCAAGAACAATAGGGAGAAGGTAAGCTGTGACTCCAGGGCCACATAGTCAGGTTTGTGGAGGTTTATGGAAGCCCACTTAGCACTTTCTCCTGGCCCGAGACAGCTTCAAGGGTTTCACATGGATATCTCACTTAATCCTTCATGTAACCCTACAAAGGCAGACGGTATTATTACCAACACTGCACCAGGGAAGACAGGGAAGCTCAGGCAGGTTAAATGACATCCCCAGAGTTAAACCTGCTGGGAAGGATCAGAACCAGGAATCCAGTCTGGTGGGCACAGATCCCATGTTCCTAACCACGCTCCCTCCTCCAGGATGGATGGTCATTAATTCTTGTGCTCAGACTTGGTCCTTATGTAGGAAATCTGAGCTCCAGGAGCCTCAAATCATCGTTGTTTCAATTTAGTGAGTATAATGAATGCTAGAACATGCATGCGATGTCTCACCCCAAACGGGTAATTCCCAGCCTATCATGAAGTGATTTTGAGCAGAATGTTAGTGCTTACATAGGCTAAGACAGTGGCTTTCAAACTTTCCTGCCTTGGCATCCTAATCCCAAGGTCCAGAAGGGACTTTTACAAAGCCTAACCCTCCTGGGATCCCGGTTTTAGAAACCACTGGATAAAGGCCTTATTCAGGATAGTGTTCACATTTGGTAGAAATTCAGTCATTTAGTCACTCCCTGAGAATTATTTTTTGTATGGAGATGGGCTATTCTGGAATAGATTTTACCTAAGTATTATTTAAAATCTTGATATGTATCTTCCCTACATAAGATTTATATCATTAATAAATAACATTGACTGAACACTTTCTACTGATTAAAGACTTAGCTGAGGATTTTACATGAGGGTTACCTTTAACTTTTACACATCTGTGAGATAGGAATAATTCCTATCCCTCTTTTATAAAGGATGAAACTGAGACACAGAGCCCAGATCATCTTCCTGTGGTCACACAGCTAAAAGTTAGCAATACCTGGATTTCGGCACGTTTTCTGATAAAAGGATCAGGATATAGTATTTCAGAATATCCAGGGGACAGCTAGAGCATATATGCCTCTGTCCCACCATTGGCCTAGTACAGGGGTGAGTGTGCACGGGACCTTCAGGCAAGACAGCTGTTCTAGAAAGATGAAACCTGAACCAAACCATCTCTCCCTCTGGGCTGAAGTAGAAAAGCTGCACCTGTATTTAGAGATTCTATCGGTAGGTGGCGCCCGTTCTACACACTCCACTGTTCATTGCGCCTGTGGTGCCCAGAAACCAAGGTGTGCTTGTTTGGGGAGATCAAGCTTTGCAGAAATACACCTAGCCCATCTTGTGACTGCATTGCCAAAGACTTCTCTCTCCTTTTCAGAAAGAGAGACTCTGCGTGGACAAGACCTCAGCCAAGGTCACGTGCCATAAGGATGCCAAGATCCGCGTGCAAGCCCGAGACCGCTACTATAGCTCATCCTGGAGCACCTGGGCATCTGTGTCCTGCAGTTAGGTGAGCAGGCCCACAAAGGCCAGCCTACACCTGCACACTCAGTGTCCCCGGGTGCAGGGCAATGGTGGGGGGGGGCAGGGTGGGAGACAAAAAGGGAGATAGGGGGCCTGGCAGACAGTCACCAGAGTCAGAAAGATACATCTGTTCATTAAACAGATATTATTTGATGCTCAGAGTGTTCTGGGTACTATGCCGGGTACAGAGATACTGTGGTAAGGAAAACAGGTGTGGGTCCTGCCTTCCTGGAGAAGGCAAACAAGAGAGAGAGAGAGAGAGAAAGGTGGTTAAGAGTCAGAGCAAGAATAGCTTGCAAGCTGTCTTCAGGAATGAGACCCTTATCCTGGGCACCCTTGGTGGGAGGACACCAAAGGCAACCGAACCCTAGACCACATAAGGACAGGCTGGGCCCTTCCAACTTGGAGTCCCAAACCCAATTGCCCCAGTCATGTGTTGTGTGAAATAAGAAGGCGTTGCTGCCCCGTTTCTAATTCACAGAAACTGTTGGTGTTCTTTTTCAGGTTCCAATGCCAGGATGAAACCTTAAAGGGAAAGTGGACGTTATTATGCAACATTTTCTAAAGACTCAATAGAATAGGCCCCCAAAAGTTATTTGCTACCTAATTTGCTTTTTGTAAAGGATCGTGATCATGTCTTTGCAGTATTTTTACATTTACATGCCAAATGGCCGCTGAAATAATCAGCTCCTTTATTTATAGGTTTTCCAGTGACCAGGTTGCCACTGACCTTAATGCTATTTAAATATTTAAGTAATTTATGTATTTATTAATTTATTATTTTTATTGAACACTTGTGTGCCAAGATGTATTGTATGTTTTCTACTCTCAGGACCTGATCTGTAAGGAAGAGGCGCTGTTATTGCAAAATGTGAAATTATGTGTTATTTTATACTGACAGCTTCTCAAGCGAGACTACAAGAACTTCTGTTTTATGACAACCAGTGAGAGCACAATGTTCTGATGCCAGCACCATGATATATTTGTGATGGATGAGAACACAGAAGTAGTTAAATAGAGGCATGGAGACACGGATTCATTTGAGAAGGTTCTGGAGATGGAGATGTTAGTTTCTATATCCATGAAGACTTCCTGGAAGTGGTGTTGGTAAAGCAGTGCAGGGCCACCTGCCCTTCTCAGCAGGTTTAGTTTTTGGAGGCCTGAATTTAGAAAGGGCTGAAAAAATAGCAGAAGTCAAAATTCGGCTTCCGCCACAGAGGCAGTCCTTAACGCCATCCATCTTTAAGACTTAGAAGAGGGACCAGAGACATCTTAAGTGTCCGGAAAGTAAAAAGTTCTTAGGATTCAGGAAGGAGAACCAGTAGGGCCAACCACATAAAATTGTCAGATTCACCAGCTGCTCCTTAATAGCCACGCAGGAAAGCACACAGCTGCAAAGAAAATGATCACGAATTGCTTACTTGTCAGAGTGAGAGAAGCTGACCCGTGGGATGTGACCAGAAGGTGCCCAGCACTAAGGTGCTACTTTTAGTAATTTAAGTAATGAATGTGCCTTCTGTAAAATGATTTCATTTGTTTTCTGTTTACTTGTGTTTACATTCTGACGATGAACCAATAAAAATAGAACTTCTTTGCAATGATATTTTGGGCTTTCTCAGCTGACTTGAGGCTCCTGTTCCCACATTGACTGGGACTGCATTATTTTTCCCCTGCCATTTCAGAACTGCCCTCCTTTGAAGCAATTTCACTTCCAGTTCTGCAGAGCTGCCCTTTCCCTTTATAGGATTCCCAAAGTCAGAGTCTCGCTGAGCTCAAGGGAATGTCCCTGTGGTCTGCACGGGCACTGAACTGCCTTGTGCTCTCTTTAGAGGTTGGATGCTCTCGCTTCATTCCCCTTCTAGCCTGGAATTGACTCTGTTAGTTCCAAAGCATCATGAAATAAAACTCCAACCTGGTAGAGTCACAAGCATCCCAGCCCAGAGGGCCAGATCTGGTGTTCACAGAGGGTTCATCATGTGTCTGGACATGTGCTAGCCCTTGAGGTTGAGGAGTTCCGGAAAACCTCACATTGCCTTCCCCCAAATAGTGCCCACTCCTGGCACAGTTAGAAGATAGGGATGAAACGTTAACTTCAGTACCATGAAATGCTAAAATGTTCAGTTTATGGTACCCCGGATAAGAACAAAAGAGAAGAATCAATGTAACCAGGAGTTGACCAGGAGGGCTCAATGGAGAAAGGAGGGGGTGCAAAGAAAGGGCAGAGCCTGCCAACTCCTCTTTGGTGCCTCCCATGGAAAGAGCAAGTGGGGGGATCCAAGAGAACGGCATCCATTCTCTACGATCTTCGATGGCAAAGTGTACATACCTGGGCTATTCCTAAAGGAACTGTAATAGGGATGTTGTACGTGACCTTATTTGAAGTGTTTCCTGGAGCCCTTATTCTACTCTGCTTCCGACCTGGAGGAATGGTGGAAAGGTTGTCATCCTAATACGACTTTGGAAACCCATCATCTCGTATTATGAGCCCACACTTGATAGCACATGGTTGGTTAATAACAACTCTTTGTCCTCCTACAGGGCCTTTCATCTAGAGAGACCCAAACACTTAATGGTCAGTTAATGAACAACGCTAACTGAGAAAAAAAAATAATTAATCACATATATAAGTACAGAGATCAGGGGACCTTTCCCGAAACTTCCGGCCAGCATGGGGCAGAGCTCAGATGTCTGGCTCCCACCTGACATGACCTCTTAGCATTCAAGTAATTTTAATTTCAGCACATGCACTGAAGAGTTTTTGTCTTTGAAAGATATTCTTCAGGACAGTCCTATTCTATGGGGTGTCTATTCCCTACAAATGTATTAAATGCTCTAGCAAAAAGCTCAGGACTGTGAACCAGGAGACTGGGCCTGGGCCTGGCCAGCCCTGCTACATGTCCATGTGATCTTTGACAGGACACTGGGCACAACCTTCTGGCGGTCCCATCACTGCTTACTCTCAACTTCTTCCTCTCCCAGTGGCCCTCCCGAGCTCTAGGTTTGGGAAGCTAAGTAATCACTTTTCTAGCCACGCTGGCTGCTCAGCAAGGCCACGAGACCTAGTTCCAGCCCATGACACGTAAGAAAATTTGGCTGGCGTTCTCCTGAGAAAAGACAGAGCCAGGGCAAACATTACCCATTCCACCTCCCTCTCTTGAACAGATGAAATTTAAGAAGTCTCAGAGGAAACCCCTGCAATCAGAATGGAAACCACCAGGCTGAGACTATAAAGATAAAAAGACTCTGCGACCCTAGCAACATCAAGAAGCTGAACCGACCCCTGTAACTATCTACCCCAAACTTCTTGTGTTAGAAAGAGAGACCTATGTGTGTGGTTTTAAAATTCCGGCAGAATACACATAAGAGAAAATGTACCGTTTTAGCCATCTTTAGGTGTCACATTCAGTGGCATCTGCTATATTCAAATTGTTCTGCAACCTGTCACCACCAGCTATCTCCAGAATGTTCTCTTCTTCTTCCCAAGCAAACTCTGTACCCATTAAGCAATCACTCCTCCCATGTTGATTTCCAAATCAGAAAATGAATAAACTGAAAATTAAATAAAGATATTCTCTTCAACATCTAGCTCCCCGCTTAGGAGAGTCCATGTCTGAAAAAGAAGTCAGGCCAGCCCTGGTGGGAACTGGCATTAGAACACCTGAGTCTACCCCTTATGGAGCATCTGATCTACCCCTTGGGACACCCTGGAGCCAAATCCAGGGATGCCAAGTGGGGTCCTGGTGATACCTTGCCTGCCTGAAGAGAGGTAGCTGTGGTCAGGAAGCTTGTGCCAAGGGCAGCTTGAGCCTGAGCAGGACTAAGCTGGGTGGTGGTGGTGGTGTTTGGGCAAGCAGCTCCTACGGGAAAGACACCTCTGTTTTTCCTTCATTCGCTCAACAATGTTTTTCTGAGTCACTGGCTTCCCTGGCACCATCCTCAACTTTCTGGATACAAGGCTAAACAAGACCTGCTCTCTCACAGCTTCCAGTCTCCAAGGGATTACGTGCTTAAAATTCTGGACACTGAAGGACACTTTCTTGAGAGTTAAGAGCTCTATAAAAAGAGATAATCTGTTTAATGGGGTTAGCACAGTACCTGGCCCATAGGAATCACTCGGTAAGTGGTGGCTATTTCCATGGACGGGCTCTGTGATCTTGAGCAAGTTACTTAACCTCTTCAAGCCCCAGTTTTCTCATCTGTAAAATGGGATAATAACAGCAACCAGTTCACAGAGTGGTTGTGAGGATTAATGGAATAACCCTTAGAAAGTGCTTATAAAAATCCCTAATCCACTCAATAAAAGCTGATTGCTAATATTCTTATTATATTATCTATAACCCCAAAAAAGAGTAATTCAAGACCCTATGCTTTTGTGGGGGTAGGGACATGGAGGGACCATAGTTAGGAGGTGGTGACATGTCTCAGAAGGTGGACTGGGATGGAGGAAGCATTACTCGGTCAATGAAGAGATCAGTCAAGCTCTTCAGTGTAAAATCCCTTTCTTACAAATAAAATTACAGAAACATCCCCACATGGGGAATACCAAGATACAATGAGCCCAATTCCTGCCTTCAGGGATTTTGGGGTCTAAAAGGGGCAAACATGGTGAATACATATTTTAAAATATAGCTAGGCTGGGATAAAGGTATGTACATCCTAAATATTTCTTTTTACAAAGGTTTTCAGCTCCCAGGAAGAGCTTTTTCATTTCCTTTAGCCTTCCTGGATGCAATAATTTGACATAAACCAACCAATTCACCTGACCCATAAATCAGATTTTAATCATCTCTTTCCATTTCATTGCAGTATGGCCCCTCTTCTAGGACAGCATCTGTGAGCAAAATGCATGTGGACACGACTTTCTCCATAGGGCCATATTATAACCAAGGAAATGAATTTCCTCTCTCAAGCTCATAAAATGCAAAAATAAAATCAGCATTTGGGCTGAGGGCAGAGGAAACCAGGCTCGCATACTGAAAACCCTCCTTCTGCAGGAAGCGTGCTTGGCAGAGCTGATTTGCATTTACCTTCACGCAGGTCTGGTCTGCAGGCACGCGGCGCATCCTGGCAGCCGGCCACCAGGGTCCGGTGCAGCCCCTCCGCCCAGGGGCGGGTGTGTGACCCGCTGCAGGACTCTGCAGCTGCTCATTAATCTCCTGGCCTCTTTCATAAGGAACATAAACCATCTCTCCCCTGTCCTTCGCCCCATCTCACCAGGATGCTTCCCTGGTTCTTTGCAAAAAGGGCCATCGCTAACCCCAGCATGGTGGGGGGGGTGGTCCAGAGAGCAGAATATTCTGCCAGTGACCCTGGGTTTGGAGGAAAGGATAAATTGGGGAGCAAATCTTGGACAAACCATGATGTCCAATCCGCTTCCTCCTTTCCACACCCACCAGCCAACAAGCACACAACGAACACTGATGGAATGGGGGCTACAGTGGCTGGAAGGATCCAGAATGCAGGGTGTGTGTGCGTGCACCTGGCCCTGGGCAAGAAGACCTCCGCTCAAATCCCTGCTGTCCACTTACCAGCTCTGCGCCCTTAGGTTATTCCTTAATCTCTCCATGTTTCAGTCTCCCCACCCCCAAAACAAGTATGTTAGCAGTGCTGCCACCTCCCTGGGGATGGTGTGAGAATGTAAGGAAACCAGGCTCCCAGCACCCAGCACCTGGCAAGACCTCAAAAGTCAGTTGCAGTTTCTGTGTTTATAAAGTCAGGCCAAAAAGGAGAAGCAGTGCTAATCCCACCGCTTCCTCCCTCTGCGTGGAGATGAGTGCTGGTTCAGGACATGTACAAAAGTTTTCCAGTCCTGACTTGAAATCTCTGTCCTCCACCCAGCAGCCATCTCCTGGGCCAGCACCCAGCACCCAGCACCCAGCAGTGACATCCCCCCCAAGTCAGCATGCAGAGCTCTGCTCTGTTTCAGCAACCACTGCATGGGTTTCTGCTTGACCTTATTAAAACATTCTCCAGCCATGGCTGACCTCTTTCTTTGAAATCCCTCCTGTTGCCCTTTTGGGGTCCCTAGAGGCTCACCAGACCCATGGTCTCCCAGCTTGTTCAAGCTGGACTCCCTGTGTCCAAGTGGAAATCTTAAATGAAGTCCCACCCTATATAGGCATGGGGAGAATGGTGGCCAAAGGGACTTTAGTTTTATCAGCAATGCTCTAATTCTTTGCAAGAAGAATATATTAGCATAGTCCCTGAATAATTAAAAATGAATTTTTTATAAAGTCCTTTATGGAAAGCAGACAAAAGCTGAGTCGCTCTGTCTGAAGCCTCCTGTCCATTAGGTCCCCTTCCCCCTCTCACCAGTGAGCGCCCTGGGGCCCCATCTCAACACCCCTAAACTCTTCAGAGCCCAGTTTGAAAACCTCTACTTTTATAAAGGAAGAAATTGAAGGTGACAGAAGTCTGAGGTCTTGCCCAAGCACCCAGAGCCCGATTAAGGCCAGGACTCAAACTTGAATCTGGGTCCCCTGACTCCCATTTTGGCTGTTCCTGACATGTTGAGTCAAAATCCCCAGAAAGTTGCTTTTCAAATGACCAGCTTATCACCAGCGAGGGGCGGCACATGAAAATCTAGGGATTCCCACAGACACATTCATACTAATCAGCTCCTCAAAATAGTTGCCAGGCTCCTTGGAATGTGGTGCAGGGAAGCTGAAGGGCTTCCTCTGCTCCACTCCATGGGAAAGTAGAAGAGAAGCAGCAAGGACATGTGCCCTCTAAGCCAAGAAAAGTCAGGATTTGGGCTGCCACAGCATTGCTACTAGCCCTAGAGCACCTTAAGACTAATAAGAAAAAAGATGTCCCTTCCTCCGGGCAGACACAGCCCCATACCAGAGTACCTGGCTTCCTGAGTGGAGAGCAGGCTCGATTTCTGCTCTCTCTCAACCTCTCAATCAGGGCCCTTTGTGTAGGCCACAACCTGCCCAAACCCACATGGCAATCCTGGTCATGGAGACAGTGGTAAGTGCTCCATGAAGGAGCACTTCTCCTTGAAGGAGAAGGAGGGCTTTCCATCATTTGTTCATTCATTCATTCATGCATTCATTCATTCAGCAAAAAATTACTCGTGTTTACTGTACCAGGCACAGAGGTGCAGGGGAGAATCCATAAGCAAGGCGGGCAGGTCTGCTGCCTCCAAGATCTTAACAGCCTCAACAGGGCTGAAGCAAGCAGCAAGGACAATGAGAGGACAGTGTGGTTTAGGAAAACTCTGTGGAGTTATCTGTGGGGGTTGCCTTCACAGGTGCTTGACAGTGTGGTTTAGGAAAACTCTGTGGAGTTATCTGTGGGGGTTGCCTTCACAGGTGCTTGAAGCTGTAAATAAGGCAGACCCCACTAAAAAGTGACTTGAGCAATAAGCAGCTATAAGGGCGCTGAACAAGAAGTCTGGAGGTAAGGGCGTGGCAGGATGTAATTCAGCAATTTGATGACATCATCGAGAGCTTAGACGCTTCTCAGCTTTCTTCTCCACTAGCTTTGGTATACGGCTTTTGTCCTCATCTGTGAGATGGCTGCTGAGGCTCCCTACGTCATTCCTCGTATCATCGTGCCCGAAGACTAGAAGGGCAGTTCCTCCTTGAATACTTGTTTTTAATCAGAGAAGACAGTCTTTCCAGAATCCTTTCCACGGGCAGACATGCCCATGCCCGACCTACGAGGAGGCTGGGAAAACAGGAATCTGGCAATCGCTGCCTCTGAAGTCAGAGGCAGGCCCTGACGGGAGGAGCTGAGTGGGAAATGGTTCTTGGTTAGGCAACCAACAGTGCCCCCCTTGGGACTGCAAAGGAAGGACCCAGAACCTCGGTTTGAAGGTGGGCATATCGGTGGCAGAAAAAATAATGCCCCCCATCTCCCACAAGATGTCCATGCCTAGTCTTTAGAACCTGTGAATGGGATGAGATCGTTCCAGATAATTCAGGTAGAATGAAGGTAATCCCATGAGCCCTTAGAAGTCCGAAGCAGTAGAGGGAGAAGGGACAAGAAGGATTTGACCTTCAAGCTGTTGCTGGCTTGAACATGAAGGGGCCACATTTCAGAGAAATGGGGACCTCACTCCCACAACCACACAGGACTGAATTCTGCCAAGCACCTGAGTTAGTTTAGCACCAGACTGCCCCCCAAGAGTTTCCAGAAAGGAACACAGCCCTGCCTTGTGAAACACTAAGCAGAGAACCAGTCAAGCCCCCCTGGACCTCTGACCTCCGTGACAGTAAATGGGCATGGTTGTTAAGCAGCTAGATACACAGTAGTTTGTTGGAGCAGCAATAGAAACTGAAGCAGATTCCCAAATGAGAATGTATCCATGTTGTGACCACAAGAATTCAGAGGAATTGCC
This sequence comes from Mustela nivalis, assembly GCF_964662115.1. Classification (NCBI taxonomy): domain Eukaryota; kingdom Metazoa; phylum Chordata; class Mammalia; order Carnivora; family Mustelidae; genus Mustela; species Mustela nivalis. Next base: position 131,478,258 of record NC_139022.1, read on the forward strand.
AGGTAAAGGAGTAGCATGAGTGCAAGTCTAGAGGAAAAACATGTTTGGAAACCAGCGAAAACTCTTCTGAACCGAAGCGAGGTGTGAGGGACAAGAAGGAAAGGAGAAAAATAAAAAACAAGGAAGGGGAGCAAGTCGGAACTAAATCCTCCTAAATAAACGGAAGGAGGTGTGTCCTCAAGTGTCAAGCTTGGGCTTCGCCACGTGGCAACAGAACTCTGTTGAAAGGTTTTAAGCAGAAACGCGATGGGTAAAATGAAAATCTGAGCCCATCATTTCACTGCTTAAAACCTGAGCCCATCGATGGGCTCAGAGCCCATGTGTGAAATGAAATGTGGTCTAGAGATAGGGAGCTGGGGATCACCGTTACATGCAAGAAAATCCCCTGCAGCCATTCATAAGACAACGCCTAGGAGGAGAGGGGTTAAGAACTGAGAAATGGGAATGTGCCTTCAAAAGCTTTTGCCTCCACTGTGTGCCTTGGGAGCAACCTTGAGTAAGAGACAAACTAAAACTGGGCCTGTCGTCTTCAAATCCCGCTGGCTGAGCCTGGTGCCAAGAAGCCCAGGGATGCTCAATAAAGGTTAATTGAGTGGGAGAATGACTCAAGAAGGCAAACAAGATGGACCCCAGTGGGCAATTCTCTCTGATTATTTGCTATCAAATGGAGGAAACATTTACTCTCCACTTTCCTTAAGCAGCTCCACTGCCCCAGGATGCAGTCTCGCATGATTTGAATCACTGAATTTAATCCCGATATTCACTTAAATTATTTTCTCACTTTCAAAATGGAACCTCTCCTTGGATGATGAATGCTCCTTTCTTGGGAGGACTAAGACGTCAGATGTCAAGTGTTTCCAAATAAGCAGGCATTTTATTTCACCATGCTGGGGTGACTGCGGAGAAACGGGAGGTGAGTGAACAGGATTTGGCATCTGCATGTGTACTGTACTACTTTTCATCCCTGGAATTTGTATATAAGGTATAAAGAGAAACTTATCAAAGGCAACCATTTGACAGCTCATAAGAGGCTGTTGGGAATGAAAGCCAGGTGTTAAGAAGATCCTGCCGTTCCTGGGAACTCACGGGTGTCACTGTAGAGGTTTTAACCCACTTGGCCACTTACTAGCTATATGTAGTTCCCTACCACCCTAAGCATCAACTCTCTTGGCTATCATTTGGAAGCAGTAAGAGCACTTTCTGCAGAGGGCGGAGTAGAGATGAAATGAAATAATGCATGTGCTCAAAACAGAGCCTTCCATATTGCACATTTTCAATGCACGTTAACTTGTGTGTTCATATGCAGTGGCCCATTCCCAAGGTACCAAAAATCACGTGGTATAAACAACAGGTGTTTACGTCTTACTGTTCTAGAGGCTGGACATCCAAGATCAGGCCATTGGCAAGGTTGGTTTCTTCTGGGGATTGCAGGGGCAGGGGAGGGAAATGTGTTCCATGTCTCTCTCCAAGCTCCTGGAAGTTTGCAAGCCATCTCTGGTGACCCTTAGCATCTGCTGCATTACTCGGGTCTCTGCCGGAGTCTTCACACGGCATTCTCCCTATGCCCGCCTGTGTCCAAACTTCCCCTCTTCTGTAAGGACACTGTCTAAGAGACTATCCTACTTCAGGATGCTCTCTTCTTAATTGCATCTACAATGACCCTATTGCCAAGTAAGGTGATATTCTGAGCATGTTAGAACGTCAACATGTGAACTAGGGGAGGGACACAGTCCAACTTGCAATAGAATTATTACTAGTAACATTACTCCTATGCTCGGTTCACATTGCTGAATCAATATACCTATATCTGTATTTAACTTTTTTTATTTTGAATTCATTTCAGACAGAGGGAGAAGATTGTAAAATAGTACAAGAGCTCCCTTTAACTATTACCTAGCTTCCCCTAGTATTAACATTATCTGTAATCTTAGTACAAGTATCTGGAGCAGGAATTTGATGTTAATACAATATGATTAAACAATCCTATACCTGATTTGAATTTTGTCGATTGTCCCACCTGTCCTTTTTCGGCCCCAGGATCCAATACAGGATGAACACTGTGGAATTTCATGCCCCCATAATCACCTCAAATCACAGTTTCTTGGTCTTCCCTAATCATTTGTTATCTTGACATTTTTGAAAAGCAGTTATCAGTTATTTTGTAAAATATCTCTCCACTTGGATTTGCCTGATGTTCCCTCATGATTAAATGTGGGAACTGCATTTTTGTCAAGAATCCCACACCAGGGGCACCTGGGTGGCTCAGTGGGTTAAAGCCTCTGCCTTGGGCTCTGGTTGTGATCCCAGGACCATGGGATCCAGCCCTGCATTGGGCTGTCTGCTTTTTGGGGAGCCTGCTCCCCCCCACCCCGCCAACACACCCTGCTCCCCACCTGCCTCTCTGCCTACTTGTATTCTGTCTGTCAAATAAATACATAAGATCTTTAAAAAAAAAAAAAAAAAGGAATCCCACACCAGTGCCATTTCCCCTTTCTCAGCAAATCCTAGCAGGAGGTACCCTGAGCTAGGTTATCCCAGGACTAGTGATGCTGACTTTGATTACTTGGTTTAGGTGGTGTCCACCACTTTTCCCCACAAGAAAGCTTCTATTTTTTTCCTTTAGAATTAATGTATCTAGTAGAGAGATACTCTGAGAGTATGTTAGTATGCTCTCTCTTGTCATACTTTTAGCCACAAATTTTAGCATACACTGACATTTGCTACAACAATCACTTTCCCTGGTGGTGATCTTCTATTTTCATTGTTCTTTCTACATTTATTAACTCACATTCTACCATAAGGAGGGCTTTCCTTTCTTCCTATATTATTTTTAACACAACATCCCCAAATCTGAGGTTATATCAGTATAGGCCATTGTGTTGACTTTCCCAGGATCCTTGGATTTCTTGGGTCTGCACAGTTCTGAGCTATTCACTTACATGCCTGCATAATTGGAAAAAAAAATCTTCCTTATTCTGCATTTCAACCTCATGGTTTTAGTACCCATTAATAGAATCTTTGAGGGAACCACGTGCTAAATGCTTTGCAAGGTGAAGACGGTGTTTAAATTATTCAAGAGAACTGCTTTTATACAATTTGGATGTACCCATTTACACATAAAAATTAATGCTAATTAGATATAATTTCCATTTATTCATTAAAGCAAATCCTAGAGCATTCCAGAAATCTTTAGTTAGCCTCATGTTATTCTAGGTGCAACTATTTTTCTTAAAACAGAAAAAAGCCTGACTTCGTCTTTTATGAAAACCCTGTCGCACTAACAGTAGTGCCTTGCTGCTTCTCTTTTGTGGCCACCTCCTCTGTCCTCCTAATCAGGCAGGCACTTGGTCAAACCTACTGTGCGCCAGCCTCCTCTCCAAGTGCTGGGCCAACACCACGAACAAAACAGCCCCAACCCCCTGGCCTATGGAGCTTCCAGAGTCAGGGCGGGAGATCAACCGCAAGCACAGTAATGAATCTCAGAAACGGTAGCTTCATGAGGGAACATGAAGCAGCGGAAGAGAAGAGAGTAAGGGGCAAGGGAAGCTCTATTTTCATTCAGATAGCATGGACAGGAGACCCCTCCAATGAGGGTAGGGGTCAGATGTGACAGAGAGCTGAAGGATGTGAGAGATGAGCACCGCAGTTGGGGGGGGCGGGGGTTGGGGGCTGGGCAGAGAACATTCCAGAAAAAGGATCAGCAGGTGCCGAGTTCTGCTTCAGGGGCAACGATTGGGCCCTATTTGCTAGTGGGAGGAGTTGTATGTCCTTCCCTAAACTGGTGCACTTTTGCTATACATACACAGCCTTGTTTTACTAAGTCTTAAGCTTTTAGTGTCTTATAATTTACTTACTCTCCCCCGACAATCCCGCACTGAATTTTTTTTAATGTGTAATGTTGAATATGTTTCACATGTGGAAGAGTACAGTATATTGGTAGATATATAGATGATAGATAGATATTAATAAAGATACATATACAGAGAGATTCCAACTCTTTTTTTTTTTTTTTTGATGATTGACAGTCGATGGCTTTTAATCCTCACCCCTCCTTCTTAAGTCCTGCCCCACACCCACATTTGGGCAAGCTCATAAGAAAGCCTGAGTGCAGTGTTCATAGCAGCAATGGCCACGGTCGCCAAACTGTGGAAAGAAACAAGATGCCCTTCAACGAATGAATGGATAAGGAAGATGTGGTCCATATACACTATGGAGTATTATGCCTCCATCAGAAAGGATGAATACCCAACTTTTGTAGCAACATGGACGGGACTGGAAGAGATTATGCTGAGTGAAATAAGTCAAGCAGAGAGAGTCAATTATCATATGGTTTCACTTATTTGTGGAGCATAAGAAATAACACAGTGGACATGAGGAGATGGAGAGGAGAAGGGAGTTAGGGGAAATTGGAGGGGGAGATGAACCATGACAGACTAGGGACTCTGAAAAACAATCTGAAGGTTTTGAAGGGGCAGGGGGGTGGGAGGTTGGGTGAGTCCTGTGGTGGGTATTATGAAGGGCACGTATTGCATGGAGCACTGCGTGTGGTGCATAAACAATGAATTCTGTTACACTGAAAAGAAATTTAAAAAAATAAATAACTTAAACTATAAAAAAAAAAAAAAAGAAAGCAAGCCTGGTTGCTCCTCCTTTGCTATAGAATCAGAACCAAATTTTGAGTTCAACACACACACACACACACACACACACACACACACACACCTGCACCTTTCAGTACTAGCACCAGCCACATGGGGCTACTGAGTGAAACATGGTGAGATGTACGATATGTGTAAAACACACTGGGTTTCAAAGATACTATGAAGGGTGATTCTAGAGTTTGCAACTGCATTGATGAGCCACAGGCTGTCAGGTCCTGGGTCATTAGCTAGAGGACCTACGAATCTGGGGTGTTGTCATCCAAAACAAGACATGGCTGGCTCCACTTTTTTGTGTACCTCCTTGGGGTGGTCATTGGCACTTAACCCAAACCATGGTCTTTACAAGCCTTCAGTGTTTCGATCCTTGTTGACAAACCAGAAGGGTTGTCAGGATGGGAATCCAGGTACAGACCAGCCTGCTCTCCTTGGTGATGCTTTGGAACAAACGGTGTGTACTTAATCATGAAAAATGCTATTGTTTTGAACAGCCCTGACTTCAGAACATGCTTGGCTAGTCCAGCAACTGAGGTCTTTATTGCCACTGACTCTCAACCCAGCCCTTTCTACCAGAAGAATGGATAGTAAGAGAAGAGGAGCAGAAGGAAAAAAAAAAAAAAAACACCAAATGGATTTAACTGGATCATCGCATAAAAACCACAAATGTCATATCACTTTTCAGAAAAATTCACCATCTGCTTTCAAATTATTTTGCAATTTGTCTCTTTACACAAATAAATTTAGAAAACTCAATCTGAGTAATTTCAATTCTGTAAATTTTAAAACTTGACTGGGTAAGAAGAATACTGAGTACTGAATCTCAAAAGGCAAGTCTATACAAATAAGCAATTTGTGAGTTTACATTTGGCTGTAGATCCAAAAAAGGGAAAGAATTGCACTTTTGAAATAATGACAAAGTTATTCAAATATATACAAACAAATGCTCATTTTTGGCTTTATTCTTTCAACTCTATAGACTGAAGCCGTCATTAGCTACTAGAATTTGAATGCCAAGTTTTTAAAAATAGCTCTAATGAATATAATTCACATATTACACAATTGACCGTTTAAAGCATACAACTCAATGGCTTTTAATATATTCACAAAGCTGTGCGCCCACCACCACAACCTATTTTAGAATGTTTTCAATACTCCAAAAAGAAACCCAGCAGTCCTTAGCCATCAGGCTTCAATCCTAGCACCCCTCTTCTCTCTGGGAGCCTGAGGCAACCACTATCTACTCTCTGTGTCTGTGGTTTTGCTTGCTCTATACATTTCATGTACATACAATTACACAATATGCAGTCCTCTGTGACTTCCTTTGTAGCATAATGTTTTCAAGGTTCAAACATGTGATAGCATGTATCAGGACTTCATTCTTTTTTTTTTTTTTAAGATTTTATTTATTCATTAGAAAGATTGAGAGAGAGCACAAGTAGGCAGAGCAGCAGGCAGAGGCAGAGGAAGAAACAGACTCCCTGCTGAGCAGGGCAACCTGATGTGGGGCTCGATCCCAGGACCCCGGAATCACGACCAGAGCCAAAGGCAGACGCTCAACTGACTGAGCCACCCAGGTGCCCCAGGACTTCATTCTTTTTATTGCTGAACAACATTCCATGGCATTGATAGGCCATGTTTTATTTATCCATTTATTAGTTGATGGACATTTGGGTTGTTTCCGGGTTTGGGCTATTATGAATAGTGCCCCTAAGAATATTAGTGTACCTAAGAATAATTTTAAACTTAAGTAGTTCTTGCTTTTTGGCGTGGATGCAAAGCATCCATTGCATCCATTGAAAGTGGATACAAAGCAAACTTCTGCAAAGCAAACTTTGCTTGTCAAAGATTGCCAACCATAAATTGTGTTTTCCCGGGGAAACGTCTCACAGCCTGATTTGGAAACATAAAGAAAGCCTCTCCTAAAACCATTTGGTCATTTAACAGATTCAAACACACACACTACTGCATGCCTACTAAATGTACCATGCTGTTTGTGGTGGATTAATAGTTTCGAAATATTAAACAATATTTTTCTGTGTTTTTCTTTGAACCCCCTTCTCTCTCCAGTCAGCCGTTCCCTGTCTCAGGCAATGGATAACCGAGAAGAGGAGGAGAGGGGAGGAGAGGAGAAAGGGAGGGGAGGGGAAGGGGAGAAGTGGGGAAGGGAAGGGGAGGGGAAGGGGAGGGGAAGGGAGAGCAGAACGAAGTAATTGGCTTTTGGCCTTTGAATCGCAAAAGCCTGGTAATAAATTTGGGAACTTAAGTGATGAGTCAGATCAAAGCTTCCTGTCCCTCTGCCCCCCAACTAGATTAAGTTCTTCCAGAATTGAATAAAAAGGAGTGTAGGAGGAAAAATGAGCCCAGGAGGGGAATATGAAAGATCAGAGAGCACAGTAAAGGCACGCCTCTCTTTTCAGGTGGAGCCCACGAGAGGTTCCAAGACCTCAGAGTAGAAATGGTTGCCTGGTGAGCCTGGGGAAGGAGCCTAGACAGCTTTGTAGTCTTCCTTTGGCTCTGTTTCACCTTCTGAGAAGGCAGAAGAGTGACCTGCTGCTGCCAAGAGTGGCTCTGAGGTAAGCACAGGGTTTTAGCTCCACTGAGTGTCTCAAGACTGAGGGAAGACCAGGTTTTCTGTACATTCAGCACAGACACAAGGGGTGTCCTTCAGACCTGACTCGGAGCAAGGGATGATGCAGCACAGACCTATGTGGACACCAGTAACTAGGTCTGGCCCAGATTGGGAGACCTTATATCAGCATGGCTAAATACCAACCAAAGACCAGACACCTCCCCATCTCAACCCCATGTCCCCAGTGTCTTGGCATACATTAAGACCACAGACTTTAAAAAAAAAAAAAAAAAAAAAAAAAAAAAGACCACAGATTTAGATTTAGTTCAACACTGGGGAAAAGAGAGGCAACTATAACTGACTAACACTGATTGGCCAATTGGTATAGGTAACAGGCAAAATTTAAAAAAAAAATAGGTAAAACTATAATTTACAAAGATTAAGTTTCTACTACTCAGAAGAATAGGGCTCTTAAGTGACATGTAAGAAAAGTATACTTCTGAGTTAGTGGTCTAAGATTTGTACATGTGGGGTTTTTAAAAGAGTACTACTTCAATGATAACCAGGAACATAGCTCCAACATTGTCAAAGTTCTTCTTATTCCCTGGATCATAAGATTTTATCTCTTTTCTAGAGGTGACCTACCTGTTCTCCTTGGCCCCCAGAACTTTGATACCTTCCTGTCCTTGGATATTACCTCACCTCACCCTCCTCATTATATCTTTAATGAACTGTAAGCTCCACAAGGGAAGGGACCATATCTGTCTTCCACACCCAGGACTTAACATAACGTTTGATACCTAACCGGCTCTCAATAGATGGTTGAATAACTTTTTCCTACAGAAACACTCCAGTGCCTAGATGTAGAAAAATTTTTATTGCAGGATTGCTGGTAATAATACTAAATGATTCAAACTAAATGAGCATCACCAGGGAAAGAGTCAAGTGATTTAGAATAATTAGACTACTCTGTAACATGGAATAATGTGCCTAAGCAAAACAATCAGAGAAAGAAAATAAATCTTACCATTTATTTCAAAGTCAAGTTAGATATTCTTGAAACATATCCTGCCTTAAATAATCAATGCCTTTCTTTGTCTTCCTCTCCATATCACAGATAACTGGTTTGATGCTATCCTTTGAAAGACTCAAGTTCAAAACTCAAAATTCTCTACAGTTCTTAAAAGGGCCATGATTTAGAAAGATTGAAAGTAATTATAAGGCTATTCATTGATTATCACCAATGACTTTGACCAGGATCATCACTGACATTCACTGCATGCTCACGATGTCCCAGGCACCATGCCAACATTTCGTAAGTGTTATTCATTTTGAATCTAATCACCTTGGGAAGAATTTTGATACCAACCTTACAGATTAGCATCAGGGATTGTGGCAGAGAAACCATAAAATAAACCTCAATGATTCTATCATTCTATCTCCTGGTGTTCACACCTTTGTGTAATTCCCTCCCCGAAGGGTGGGAGGGATTTGTCACTGGATTCTAACAGAATATGGCAAATGTGATAAAATGTTGCTCCCAAGATTACTTCATATTATGTAAGACGACTCTGTTCTGGCAGACTGGAGTCAGAGACTCTCCTTGAAGGCTGGATGAGGTATGTAGCCATATTGGAGAAGCTCGTGTGGGAAGGAATTATGGGAAGCCTCTAGAACCTGAGAGCTCACAGCCACTGAAAAGTAGGGGGGCCATCAGTCATACATCCAGCCATATAGCCTCAAGGAAATGAATTCTGCCAACAACCCGAATGAGCAGATTCTTGGGAAGCAGATTCTCCCCCAGGCAAGCGTTCACATGAAATCCAGCCTGGCCAGCACCTGATGATGCAGCTTTGTGAGACCCTGAACAGAGGATCCAGCTAAACCATGCTAATCATGGAAATCGATGAGATAATCAGTGCATGCTGTTTTAAGTGCACTGATTATCAGTGCAAGCTTGTGGTAATTTGTTATGCAGCAATAGAAAACAAACACGGGGAGGTTAAGCTTTTAATCCTAGATTCCCCCAGAAGTTATGGGACTGGCTGTCTAACCCAGACCTATTGACTCCCAAGTCCATGCTTATGGGCGCCATACCCCCACCTACTGCCCCCAAGTGCTGCCTTCAAGACTGCGTGAGATCCCAATCTGCACTCCAAAACGTGACTTCGCTGAGTTCCTCCAGTCACTCAAACCACAAGATCATCCGGGGCCCAGATCCCCTAGGATGTCCATTTTTTCTCATATGCCAAAGCTGCCTGATGCAGCAGCAATCATATGGGGCCATTTCGGGCCCTATTTGAGAAGTGTCAGAGCTCAGTGGCCCTGGAAGGACTTCCTCAACACGTGGGCTCCCATGCACATTCACTGCCCTCACAGTGCGGCTGGCTGTGTGAACGCTTAGTTAGTTACTCAGTGAACTGGACGGTGGCAGGCAAATTGCAGCACTTTGCTTTCAATGATTTGCTGTTCAGTGGCATCAGTATAATACCTACCCGTGTCCTATTAATCAGAACAGACAATCATCTAGTCTTGAGCTCCCAGAATTCCCTGAGAATATCAGTGTATGAGAAATAATTATGACATTAGATATGGTGCTCTGCACTTCTATTACTGTCTGGTGAAGGCATCTGTAAACCACATGAATCAATTTACTACCACACTAAAGGCAAAATGTTATCTAAGAGACGGATGAAAATATCTCTCGTATATCACGGAGACCTAAGACTATAGTAGTTCACCCACCTAACATCACTGTATCAGTAACCAGAACTTACAAATTTCTTCTTTACAGTAAGCTTTCATGAAAATATTTTCCTTATATCCTCCTATATCCTCCTATTAAGGTAGATGGAAAAAATCAATACAGGGATTGATTCTTTTGCAGGGATACAAAACAAAAGGGAAATAAATACATGTATTCTATTCCATCATGAATCGTGTTATAGTTAGAAGCATTTAAAGAAGCAAATGTTAAAAATAATGGCAATAAGTGCATATTTTATGGTTTATTTACACATCTGTTAACTTCTTATTTGTCACAGGTCTGCCAAGTTCAGAAATTTACTATGTACCTGGAAGGAATACAAAAGCAATAGAAATGTGATCTCTGTTTCCAGAGCCTTTTGATTATATGTACCTAAAAATAACCACACAGGCTAATTCAAGCACGAAGAGCCACTGAAACATGTCTAGCCATTCCTATACAAATATTTCATCAGTACACATGGACACAGAGAAAAGCCTGGAAGGAAGTGCATCACAATGTTAATTGGGTCACCCCAAGATGGTGAGATTATATATAATTTTAAAAATTTATTTGTATTTCTCAAATAAATAGTCCTTAAAAACAAAAAGTCTTTTAATTAGGTCTAACATTGACTAAACAGATTCACCAAATCCACCACAACAATGATGCACACTCATCCTTCTTTGAGCAAAGAACCAATTAGGGGGAAATAAAGAATATTCACAGTCCCATATTCTTTCTCTTTAATTGTCTTCTTAAAACAGTAAAATCAGCAATGGCGCTTAAGTGTTCATTATTGCCCCCTCCGCAGACGCTCCGGCTTAGTTTTTTATTTTGTTTATGCTTTGACTAAAATTTCAAAGATTTTACAGCAGTGATGCTCTGAAAGACTGGATTGTAATGCAGCACCTTTGAACCTGAGTGTTGGAGGAAGGGTGTCTGGGACTGAGAGTTGAGGAAATGTCTGGCAGCAGAATTCAGCCACCGACTGAGGGCACCCATTGAAGCCCCATTAAATGCTGGGGAGGAAGCGGTTATGTTGAGCATAAATACAAAGTCCTCCGTAAATGACTTTCTCTGCTGCCCATGTACCAAACAGCAAGAAGGATGTTCTGTACTCCCTGCAACACTCCCTAGAGAAATGGGAAGGGGTCTTTGACCTTTCCACCTGCCTGCTCCCCTCCACACCGTCCCAGGCCATGCATGCTCACGCTGTCCGCGTCATCACAGGGCCAGCCTCTGGGCAGCACGGTTGGCTGACGCCCCAGAGGGCTTTTTCACTGTGGGTGTAGATGGAGTAAGGAAGGTTCTTTATGTTGACTTTCGGGAGGCTGGGCTCTCCATTCTTCAGATGACATACCATAGCAGGTGGTGAAGCCCCCAGAGGGATGAATTTACCACGCACGGTCCCACAGCTACACGCTCCATAGGGCAGGGATCATGTCTGCCTCATTCACCACTGGAGACCTGGCAGCTCAAACAGGACCTCGCAAGCCACGGGGCCTCCACAGGTAGTGAGGAAGTGATGCACGGAAGAGGTGAAGGAAGGCAAACTTTCCTTTGACACTTTGGAAACCTCTCACCTGGATAAGAGTCACCTCCTAACTGATCTTGTCCTTTCTACTTTTGTCCCTCTACAGTCCATTCTCCACACAAGAGCCAGAATGATCTTTTTAAAAACAAATAAGGTTCTAAAATTAGATCATGGTGATGGCTGCCAACTCTGTAAATATACTAAAAATCACTGAATCGCATACTTTAGATGCATGAATTTTAGGTTGTGTACATTTGATCTCAATAAGGTGATTAAAAAATTATCATTCCCCTACTTAAAAACCCTCCACTGGTTCCCCCTGTTTCACTTAGAATTCACCAGGTTACTTATGGTGACCTGCAGAATCCTATCCCATGGGCTCTGGCTACCTCTCCCACTACCTCTCCTACCCTCTTCTCCCACCAGCCATCACTTACCTCTCACTAGTCTCTGAACCTGCCTACCTTGCTCCTGCCTTAAGGCCTTGCCCATGCTCCTGGCTCTACCCGCACTACTCTTCTCCATAATATTCTGAGTGATGCCTCTTTGCATTCTGGTCTTCCCACTCTGGCCCATGCTATTGCCAATCACCAACCTCCAACACTTTCTATCATATTGTTTTTATAGCACTTCTCACTCTCTGAAAATTACCATATCATATTGTTCCCTTTACTCAAAGACAAATTCTGTGAGGGAAGAGAATCTTTTTGTGATTACCTCTGAAGAACGGCACCGACACGCAGTAGGTATTAACAAATGTCTGTTAAATGTGGACTGCCCGGTTCCTGCACAGTTTATGCTGCCAAGCTTGTCCAGAAAAAACTAGTATCTACCTTAGTACAGCTTTACAAGAAAAATAATGTTTAAAAAAATTCTTATTGCTTTGGAATGTTTATTTTTTATATGCATAGCAAAATTAGTTAGCTTCTGTCTGCAAACAGCTGTTCCCCAAATTTTCCACTATCACAAAGAAGTGTGAAGTGTGTGATTTTATATATACACATAAATGTGTATATATAAAATATTTAAAATTATACACTTCACACATTATATACGTGTATGAGTATATATATATACAAACACATATACATGTATATATATATATACACATATACGTGTGTGTGTATAGTGTTAATATTCCACTATACAAGCTGTAATTACCATGCCCCTAACGTTTCAAACATACCTATTTTGGGGGGGGGGGGGTTAGGAACAGGGCTGGCAGATCTTCTAGTCCAGACAATTACTAAAAGCAGCTGAATACTTAGAAAAACATGTAGACTGTAAGAAGTTGTCCTCATTCTACTTTCCTTGTTTGGAACTCTCAGAAAGTCATGGTGATATTTGTTAAAATATACGTATTTACAAAAACATATACATATTTACAAAAAGTTTTCCTTTTACTACTACACTCTTGGTAATTATCACTTCAGGAATGATGTAACTCAATCACAGTTACATCCTCTGAACCACTTCTAATAACATCTAAGATTCACATAAGCTCAATCTCCTTCAAAGTACTTCCCCATGAATTCTCATTTGACCTTTGCAACAGCCTATGGCAAAGAAAAGTGTTATTACTAGTACTTTTTTGAGGAAACAAAAGTTCAAAGAAATTAGAGAGACTTGTGCAAGATCCCACTCACTGTTAGGAGGGATTTTAGCCAAGGGTTTTTCTGACAAATTACTTGCCTTTTCTTCTTAAGGCCTCATCTGGGAAACTATAGCTGTTGCTACATATTATGTAATAAGTATTAGCAATCAAAAGTGCTCCAGGGAATTAAGATTTGGTAATAGGATTAAGACGGATTTATGGGGCGCCTGGGTGGCTCAGTGGGTTAAAGCCTCTGCCTTCAGCTAAGGTCATGATCCCAGGGTCCTGGGATCGAGCCCCATATGGGGCTCTTCGCTCAGTGGGGAGCCTGCTTCCTCCTCTCTCTGCCTGCCTCTCTGCCTACTTGTGATCTTTGTCTGTCAAATAAATAAATAAAGTTTAAAAAAAAAAGAGGGATTTATATTCAATTAAAATGGCTTACTTCATTTTAATAATCTGTATTTTCCTAAAAAGTCCTCAGCTTGGCCTTTACTCTCACAAATTACACACATACAATGTAACTCTTTGTTGTAGCCATACTGACTTATACTGACTTATGGAAATAAGCACTATGTTTAAGCAATCTGTTTTTGTTATTTTTAATGACTGTGTTCCCATTGTTTACAAATGGTTTTATAAACAACAGGTTGAACTTTTAAAGGAAATAAGGTTTTAATAAGTAACACTTTATATCAGAAAGTTATCTTTATATCAGCACTTGAGAAGTACTTGCTTACTTCCAAAGAGTTTTAAAAAATCATTAGTGTCAGAGATTTTGTACGTTTTACATTCTACATGGAAACTCATGGATATTAAGTAATTGACAGTCTTTTTTTAAAACCCACAGGATGTTTGACATTTCTTTTCTAGTTCTTATCATGCATTAATTTCTCATAAGTCTTTGATAAGTCTGTCAAACTAATCTTCAAGGATTTCTCCTTAAGCTCTAAACACTTAGCATTCCCATCAAGACCGACACAGCTTCTCCAAAGCAATTCCAAAAACTAGTATATCCTTACATAAATTTCTAAGTGTTTATCCTCTAGAGATAACTCTTAGGCTGTTATTCCAGTTAATAAGAGTAAATTCTGATGTAAAAAATACTTCGGGGGAAACTGCAACAATTTCCACCTTGAGAGTTCTGTTGATTACTTGGGATGAGAAAATCCCTCAACCAATTTAGTCACTATTTGCGTGTTTTATTACTATTCTTGGCAACCAACTGTCATTTTAAAACCAAGCAATAACCTAAGTAATTTCCGTTTTCCTTTTTTCCTTTTTGCATATCCTTCCTTCCCAGTCCCCCTCTCTCTACACAGCTCCACCTCCTCCACAAACTGTGAGTCATTTCACTTTTTGTGAATTAAGAACATTTCAGTTGCTCACTGTAATGATCCGTGTATCTATTCTTTGCCTTTAAAACGGAGTAACCCCTATGGGTATCATTAGTCCAAATAACTGATTTTCATAAAGGACTTGAGGAGCTACTAGATCTCAAAGTGCCCTCTGAATCAAAGTTTTAATGGTGTTCTGCAATTTTTAGATTAAATATACTTTACTAAGAGCCAACTGCTTAAAAGTTTGGAACGTAATATATCATAGAACTAACTTGCTGTTTCATCAGCCTATGAATCTGAATTAAGTCATCTCCTGGTTCTGTGGTATGAGCCACATACACAGAGATAGACTGATTGATCTTCTCAGTAAATCATGAGATGCAGAAAACAAAGTAAAACTCCAGTACTCTATTAGAAAACACGCGATCTCAGTAAGTGACAACATTCCCCCAGAACTGCTAAATTGTGCTTATCAGCTAATAAACTTTGGTTTGAGCACCACCTAATGGCAGAGGATGTTTTTTTAAAAAATCCTACTTTGCTTTCTGAGGCTTGCTCACCTTTGTATTTTATATTCATTTAGAAAACGTTCTGTTCTTTATTGAACTAAAGAGTTCTAAGTGTTCAGTTTTCTCAACAAGATTAAAGCCCTTTCCATGCCTACCTTGGAATGATAAACTGCCTTTTATAATGGGAAAATGCCCCAGTGAAAGGAATATTCCAAAAAATTCTACTCCATCTTTAAATATTTAAATTTAGCCTCATAATTTACTAATATGTTTTTAATTGAATCATTTTAATTATTTAAGTGTTCTCAAACTCTTCTGCACCGTATATCTTTATAATAACTTGTCACAAAGAAAACAGCTTATCTTCTGGAAAACATGGTACTTACTAGAACTAAGTAATTTAACATATCTAAGTAGCTGCTAAAACCAATTCTGAATGAATAATGATAGGCACACTTTTAAACCATACATGTTCAGTTTTTTTTTAAGAGGTCCTGCTTCAGCCTAAAGTTTGTTTCACTTTGTGATTCAACAAAGAGGCAAAATATTTGGGACAGTAGAGAGCAAAACCAACGTTTTAAAAAAAAAAGTATTTATTATTTACACCACTGAAATAGTCCCGTAAGAACAATATACACCAAGTTTATTTGAAAGGGTCAGATTCCTTTCAAATACAAGAACTGTATAAAGCAATACTGTCAAGACAAAACAGTGGTCACATTACATATCTGCAGGCGTAAGCATTGCAAATAATTTTTTTTAATCTTATGGCTAAATATTTTCACTGAGACACCGTGTTTGCACTTAGACAAGATATAGGTGGAACAGAACAAAAACTTTTTGTTCATGCTTTCTAGGGCTGAACCAGTGAGATGTCCCCTTAAAAATGTATTGCCTTTAATTGCTCTTATGACAATGGTTTTAGGCAGAAGTGCTTCTACTTAACCACCAAAAAAATAACTTTTGTTCCTTAGTTTTTATTCTTCAGTCTTATGTTTTCTATTTCTCATACTATGAGACACACTTGTATCACAGCTGACGTTTTCCAGTTTTACTCAAAGAACACAGACACACATATAGACCAAGCTGAGACAGCTCAAAATTTAGATATGTAAATAGTGCACAGTAAGAAGAGAAACTGTGTCTATGACAAAAGAATAAAAAATTCTTGGTGATTTTAAGCATACCAAACTAGATTCCTTACACACAAAAAAATTTTTTTGGTTTTAAAGGGAAAAGCAGTAGTTTCAAGATGGATTTGGTCTTAGATTTAGTCAGACAATAACACAAGGAGACAAAAAAACAAGACATAACTTGTTTCCAAAGCCACAAAATGACATTGTTGAGTATACATTTTTGTCGACTTGTGTGTGTGTGTGTGTGTGGAGGGTGGGGGGGGGGGGGACTCGGTACTCAATGCTGGAGAAAATATTTTTTAAGAGTAACAGTATATTCATATAGGGGAAAAAAGGATTTTTTTTAGCATATTGCTATGATCTTCAAAAAATATAAAATTAAATTTACAAAAAACTGGAAGACCAAGTATAAGCAGTCTGATATTCACTGCAGTGTCCAGCACTATCATAATGATTTCTAGCATAAAAGCAGGAAGTTCGTGATCTCAAGTATCCTCAATAACTGCCAGTACAACTTGTAACTACTGTCCTTGCTTCTTTGACAGATACCTGCAAGAAACAAAGATGTCTTAGCTGTATCATGATATATTCACAATAACAATCTAACTCTCCTCCCAAAAGCAGAGGTTCATTTTAATAATAAAACTTCTCCAGATGAGTAATAATGGTTAGTAATCGCTCATATGCTGACTGTTTTTATGTGCCTATCACTATTTTAAGTACAGGTATTAATTCATTCATCCTCACAATAGCTCTATGAAGAGTTTTCTTTTAGAACTTATTCCTATTTTACAAGCACAAAGAGGCTAAGCAATTTGCCCAAGTTCAACCAACTAGAAAGTGGCAGAGCTGAGATTCAAAACAAGGCTCTGAAAACTGTGCTCCCCTCCCTTTGTACTGTCCGACTTCCTAAAGTGAAAGTGATCTATTAACAGTGTAATATCTGAAAAGAACCTCAAACTCATTTAAATCTTTACTCATTTCTTGAGTAAAGATTGTGGGAAACAGACACTAAAGGACTCTGATCAAGAGTGTAAAAATAAAAAGACGTTTATTTACTAAGTAAACAATTTTTCCCTCATATTATTTTACAGGAATCTACCATTAAATTCAAATTTTACATTTCTATTTCTCACATTTACAAATTACTATACTCAGTAGTATGGGGGGTGGGGAATGAGGTCTTAAAATCAGAAGACCTGGACATGTTTTAATGGAGCAAAACTTGCTTACTTTGTGGCATTTATTAACTTCATGCCTTTGTTACATCATCAATAATAAGATAAGATAATAATAATAAGAGAAGATAAATAATAAGATAAAATAAGGATAAAAATGCCTGCCTTACCTTCCTAATAGGATTATGAGAATCATCTAATAAGAAGCTATCTATCAGTGATCTGAAAAGCTAAACTGTTGTTATTACATGAATAATTTCTTTTGTTGCTGTATTAATGCAAGCAGATCTTTAAAAATCAAATTCCAAAAACTGACTTGCAGTATACTATAACTCTGTCCACTTCCCCAGAGGTATTCCCTGCTTCAGAATCTTGATGTTCATATGCATGCTATATGTAAATGTGTGCATATGTTTGTGCTTAGAAAAAAGACTAGAAGACCACACATCAAGATAATGATGATGGTTCTCTTCAGAAAGGAAAATCATTAAGTAATTGTTTCAATACTGAATTACAGTTTTGTAATTTTTCTGCTATACAGAAAGGTTACCTGTAGAGTTATTTTAACAGGAAACTTTTTAGTCTGTTTTATCGTGACTTTATTTTATAATATGAGAAAAGGGACTACCTTCCCATATGAATCATAAAACAGTGACCTATCCAGTGTCACAAAATAATTTGTAAGTAGCAACACAAATGTATACCAGTCTCAAATCCTCTCTCCTTGAAGTATTAAAGATCTTAAGAGATGCAGGTTTATGAACAAGGTAGAGAATAAGATGAAAGGGAAACAAACTTTTAGGAGAACAGTTATTGCATTAGAAAATAGTTTTAGAATTCACCTATCTTAAATAAAAGTTCAGAATTATGTGTATACCAGGGTCACCAGACAATGTTTTCATTCACTACCATGAAAGGGAAATGAATAAGCATTTAGCACTTACCTTTCCCAGTATTTGTGATTAAGGTCCAAAAAGTCATCTAATTTTGCTATCTCCTTGAGGTACTGAGTTAACTTTAAAAGTTCTTTGTCTTTATCTCGATTTAGGTGCGCTTTCATAAAAGGCCTTATCTGTTAGAAAACAAATATTCAACACTTCACATTGCAATAAGGAAACTAGCACAAATCTACACTATCCTCTCATTCAAATTCAGTTAGCAAGATGAAAATATTACTAAGGATGTCAGTACTAAAAATGACTTCTGCACTATCTCAGTGTAATAAACTGATAGTCCATGTACAACATTTACAGTGCTCACTTAAGAACCCATCTACCTCATGTACCTTACTGTTATCTTTGCAGTTTGAACCTGACAACACCAACTTTCTTCTAGCATTTGAGCCCTATGTGGCTTCTTAGTTTACAAAACTGCTAGATTTTTTTCTCTTCTATCAACTCAGCTGCTTCTTACTAAATAAATACCTTAAATTATGTCACCCAGTTTATAAAAAGTTAACCCAAATAGAAGCATGATCAAACAGGGGAGTGAGATAAATTTTAAGAATAATGATCTTCATTTCAGTATTTTTCTATAAAATTTTATACAGTTAATATATCATACATTTATATAATGTGTCCTCTCACATTTTATCACATTATCATTAAAGTCTCCATAAAAATATTTTTTAATTATTCAAGAATTTTCCCATAAAAAGAAGTCTATTTTCCAAATTTTAAAGGCTGATATATTTTATGATTAAAAGTATTCATTTCAAAAGCATGAAAGTCAGGATGGTAGAGCAGAATTGTAATTAGTAAGGGATATTAATACCTTGACTTGGGTAGTAATTATAGAAAGATAATAATCATTATCTTCATAATGATTTATTAAATTACAGATTTTTTAAAAAAGATTTTATTTATTTATTTGACAGAGAGAGAGCACAAGTAGGCAGGAGAGGCAGACAGAGAGAGAGATGGGGAAGAAGTCTCCCTGATAGGCAGAAAGCCCAATGCAGGGCTCAATCCCAGGACCCTGGGACTACGACCAGAGCCAAAGGCAGAGGTTTTAACCCACTGAGCCACCCAGGTGCCCCTTAAATTATAAATTTATATATATATATATATATATAATTTTAAGCACTTTTCTTTATGTCACAGTTCAAACAGTTTTGCTTTTTCAGATATCAGCTCAAATATCTTTATAAAACTCAAGACAGCCTTCCAAAAATTTTTAATTAATTTCAGATAAAACGATATTCTGGGATTTGCTTCAAAATATTAGAGAGGGAAGTAGGTAGCATACTGAGCAAACATAATCATCTGTGAATTTATAAGTCGTTTAAGCTGAATGATGCATAGGTAGGAGCTCCTTGCATAATTCCTATACAGTTCTATTTATATTTGGATTTTTTCATTTTATAAAAATTATTTTTTTATAATCATGCTCCTAAAACACACATATAAGGACTGAATAAATCATACTTAGTAAGGCATTAATATATCCTTATTGTAATTTAGAGAAAATATAAACTGCCTATTAGTTATTAATTTTACACAGTAACACTGAAAAACAGATGACATTTAATTCTGTCTCTGGTTGAGAACAATGAACCTAAAGAAGTCCATACCCTATCAAGAACAGGAAAGGTTTTAAGTATTTCTTATATACTTTTCTATTATTGGAAACACACACCACTATTCTTCCACATGTTCTACTCCCATCAGAACAGCTTGGTGCCAGGGACCTCCACAGCTATCAGTCAGCCAGGCTCCCATAAATTTAAGGGCACCAGAGTGAGTCTGCGCAGAAGCAAGCATCTGTAGGAGATCCTGCTTCCAAATAGGGAGAGTGGGCAGTGCTGCTTCACAGCAGCAGCAATGAATGTGGGAGATCAAGACAAGGTTCTCTTGAAGAATCAGACCCTGCTTAAGTCCTGGGGCTGGAAGTAAAGAGTAAAGAGGCATGATATCATGATTTGTGAAATGAGCTTCTACATAATCCTGAGTAATATTATAATATTTCAAAGTATTCCTTCATTCAAATAAAAACTGTAACAACAACATGGTAACTTTTAAACTATTAAGATACAATGTACAATGTGATCCCTAGTTTACCAAGGCCCTGCTAAGTTACTTTTACTTTCTATACATTTGGTTGTAAGCACTATTAAATTGCAAAACTAAAATATTCCTATGACTCTGGATTCAAAAGTTAAACTAGTTAAGTGGAAAAAAGTCTACTATTCACTTAACTTCACTTGTTCTAGCATAATCACTTATTACTCTATCATTCTTTAAAAATGATCTCACTAGGGGTGCCTGGGTGGCTCAGAGGGTTGGGCCTCTGCCTTCAGCTCAGGTCCTGGTCTCGGGTTCCTGGGATCAAGCCCCACATGGGGCTCTCTGCTCAGTGGGGAGTCTGCTTCCCTCTCTGCCTACTTGTGATCTCTCTCTCTGTGTCAAATAAATAAATAAAATCTTTAACAACAACAACAAAAAAGATCTCACTAGTAGGGCAGAATATACATGACCACTGTAGTCTCATATCAAAGAAATTTTTTTTTATCTCATATCAATTTTTAGGAACTTAAGATAGTCTAGATTATCTGCATTCTCTTATATCATCATTTCCGTATATAAATAAAAATGAAATTTTCAGGGTGCTGATTAATCCACGACCAAAACTTAAGTTTTTTTTTAGTTCAGTACTGTACTCATAATTCACAATGCCTTCTATATTCTGTGTCAAACTTTAAGATTAGCAAGTTTATATTATTAGAAGTTTACTGTTCTAAAAATAAGCAGTCATCTTTAAGATCTCTGTGAAATCTCTTCTATCAACATTATGAAACCATGACAATAAAACACAGAATAGTTCTCAATTTCAAAACTGCTTCTATGTCAATGTGGGCAAATCATTAATAACTACCTTATTAAAAGAGGTCTTCAAAAAGAGACATGTGAGAGATTATCAGTGGAATGTTTAAAAATACCTCCCCTGAATTAAAATTTGGGGGGATTGTACACATGTATTTTTAGAAATTCCTTCAATGATTCTATGGAATACCTAGTTTAAAAAAAAAATCCTGCTCTAAAGCAATATGAAAAACTAGACATTTATATCACCTCTACCTCCAGAGATAAGTAGGGCCTAAATATGGGCTGGGAAAATAAAGTTTGTTCTAAACACATATGAAACTAATGACTTTTTTTTTTTTTAAGATAAAGCTTTCCTCAAAAAATCATCCTTGAAGATCATTACTTCATCTCTTTTCCTGAACAGGTATTAAACATTAGTTTCATAGAGAATTTGGTTTCGAGCAATTGAAACTTTTCTCAAGAATTTATTCCTATACCTCACACCTGGTAAACTACACACAAGACAAACACTTCACCCAAAGCCTCAAACAGAAACCATTTTTAGAGAGCAACATAATCACCAACCCACCTCAAGTTCTCTTCTTCCAAGTCAGCAGCTTTTATAATGGGGGCAATTCACTACCAAGATCAGCATTGTCTCTAATCTTTCCTCACACACTAAAGACCACATCCAGAAATGTCAAGTTTCAAAAGTTTATCTTACCAATTTTATGTGCTACCAGTATTAAATATTACTATCATGCCTACACAAGATTGCATATGACTTCTTGCTAAGATCATCATTGGCCTTAGGAATCAAGTCACTTAAGATTCTAACTCAGATTCTGTCACCAACCAGTTACATACATGATTTTGGGCAAATTACAAATTTTCTGATCCTCAGATTGTTTATATAAAGTTAAGAAGGGAGACAAGGTGTCTGAAATTCCTAGCTCTGGCATTTTATAACTCTAAGATATCTAACTGACCTGTATGAATTTTCAAAAACCTTAGTTTCAGTTTAAAAAAGAAATAATAAACCCTTACTGCCAGCTTTCCAGCTAACCAGAACATCAGAAATCCTAAGATTTGTATCCCTAATAAACTGTCCGCTGCTTTCACTTGAGATGCTGAAAGTCAATGTTAGTAAGCCTATGTTGTTCCACAGACGTAACTAAACAGAAATCACCTGGGTGAGTTGGCAAACCAAGAAGATATCAATGTGGGAGAGAGAATGTTCAACTGTACATGAATTTTCTAAAGATGTAAGCTTTCTTGTCTGTGACCATAATACAATACTTCTGAAAATGTATGAAATTCAACAGCGCTCAAGTTCTAGTATAAACCCCAGATTACACAGGCATAGCAAGCAAAATTATGTCTTACCTTTAGTCCATTCTGTGGGTTCATTAGAAAATTTCTTCCTATGTCATCAAACATTATGGTGTTTTTTTTGCTGTAAAACTCTGAAAACTTCCCCCATATAACACCAAGAGGCTTTACCTTAGAATAAAAGTTTAGATTTAACTCAAATTTTATCAATAGTTCATCCTTTCTTAAAAGCAGATATACTTCAAAATGCCCAAACTATATCAGAGGACTCCGTTCCTCCTGCAGGACACTGACCACTCGCTGTGTGAACAGACCACAGCTGAGACGCAACACACCGGAAAGCACAATGCATCTCACAATGTTAACTTCTGAAAGGTCTGCTCACGTCTACCTAACTAAACCCACTACAAGACTTCCCATAATTTTAACATGAAGATTTGGGGTCAAAGGAGGAGTAATTATTTAAAATATAAGAATTTAAAGTAATTGTCTAATTGTCTGCTGAGCAGTCACATGACTTCCTAGACTAATACATGCCCCTCAGAGCTTGAGTGTCACATGCGGGTGTGTTTTCAAAACTAGCAAACCGTTAATAACAAACAATGTGCCCGGTTCTATTAATACAGAACTTAATTATTTTGTAGAGGAAAACCGATTGTCTTAAATTCAGTGGCACAGGTGCACAATTTCCACAGGGCAACTGGTTAACTTCAAAAGCACTATAATTTGCAAATTACTACTTCTATTTCTGAGTTGTTAAAATGAGCCTTCAAAAAGATAACTCCTTACATATTCTTACCTGTTGGTACTTGCATAAAGTCTCTGTAAGACCACACAAGAACAGTAGGAAGAGAAGACTAAGTGGCTAGGACTAGGGGGAGGAAGACTTTTCATTACATACTTTATTTTTATTTTTGAATCATATGAGTTTATTTCACACAATCAGACAATTTTTTTTAATAAAGTAATTTTTAGAAAGTACTTTTTGCTGAAGACAAGAGTCTATTTTATGGTAATATGAAGTTATATGAGAATAATAGTTATAGGAGATTAAATGGTAGTAAATAAAGGGTTAAAAGGTTGTCATTTAAAAATGTTTCTTTTTCTTTCTAGAACTTATTTTAATATAGAGAGACACTTTATTCTTAGTGTCCTAGCTACCTTAGAAAATGTTTTTTAAAATTATTTTATTATTCTAAAATATTTTCATTTGCCTTAGTTTTTACTGTTTACTACTGAAACAAACCCCCCAAATACTTCAAGATAAATATGGAACTGACACAGTAAACCAGAGTCTTCATTTTCTTGGCTAACAAAAGCTTCAAGAAATAGGACAAGAACTTTAGTTTATGACACCCAGGGTTAAACTCCTACATCCTCTTAAATAGTGCTGTCATTTTCTAATTATGCCAAGAGCCATTTGTTCCCTAAAATGTGGACTACTTTGTTCTCAGTTAAAGAAATAATACTGCTGACTGTTAAAAAAACAAAACAAAACAAAATAAAAAACTGAAAACACAGAAAAGCACACAGGAAAATTTTTAATTACCTATAATCCAGTCATTACCAAGGATATATTTACCTCTGGTCTTTTTTTTCTTTTAAAGATTTTATTTATTTTAGAGAGAGATATGGAGAGTGCAGGAGCAGGGAAACGGGTAGAGGGAGAGGAAGAGAGAGAATCTCAAGCAAACTCCATGCCTACCACACCCCTTGTGGGGCTGGAGCCCAGAACCCTGAGATCATGACCTGAGCCAAAACCAAGAGTCCAAGTTTAACTGACTGAGCCATCCAGGTGCCCCTCCTCCACTCTTTTTTATAAACATCAATAGCTTAGAATTCATAGATCTTTTGTTAAGGGGAAACCAGAATGGAATAAAGGTTAAAAACTACTTCTAGGGGCACCTGGGGGTCAGTAAGAGTGTGCCTTCGGCTCAGGTCATGATCCCAGGATCCTGCAACAGAGCCCCGCATTGGATTACCTGCTCAGCGGGAAGCCTGCTTCTCCCTCTCCCACTATCCCTGATTGTGTGCCCTCTCTCACTGTCTCTCTCTCTGTCAAATAAATAAAATCTTTACAAAACAAAACAATTTCTAACAGTCTGCAAATATTGCTAAGTACTTCTTTATGAAGAATCATGAAAAAATTTTAATCACTAAATATTCTGTTATATCAAATGGCTTCATTCCATTTTATGGATGAACAAAAATTTTTATATCCAACTCCCTACTACTAGATATTGAGGATTTATTCATTTTTTTCTTTAAGTATAACAATCATACAGTGTTATATCAGTTTGAAGTGTACAACATAGTGACTGGACAATTCTATACCTTACCCCATGCTCACCATGATAAGTATAGTCACCCTCTGTCATCATACAACGTTATCACATTACTGACTACATACATTATTCTGTACTTTTATCTCCATTATTTATTTCATGACTGGAAATTTGTCTTTCTTTATACCCTTCATCTTTTTCATCCATCCCCTCACCTATCTGCTCTTCAGCAACCACCAGATTTATTTTTATTTTTCTAATTTTTCACTATTATAAACACAACTACATTTAACATTCCCCCAAAAAACAGTGACTATCACAACACCTTCGAGTAAGAACTCATTAATAGGACTGGTTACTTGATGAGGAGTAAGAACTCAATAACAGGACTGGTTACTTGATGAGTAAACAAAGTAAAGAACCCTCATCTTTTTAGCTCAACCCTTTTCTCTGATGGTTATTGTTGCTCTTCTCCAGGGTTACACATATATCACACCAAATTACATGATTTCTGCTTTTATTTATCAGTTTTATATAGGGCAGGGTGAGTATGTTTTGGTTTGCTTCTAGTATCTTCCTTGATGGTATTTCAGTATTTTTTCTCACCTACTCTGTTTTGAGCAACACTGTACTACCATCATCAAGGGACAATTATCCATGATCATTCTTGACAGTCTTGCTCAAGATCCTTAATTCTATCATTAATATTCCAATCTATTAACCTTACATACATCTTTCCATGTCCAACTCAACTGATACTTTACTATCCACTGATAGTTAACTGATACTTTACTAGTATCCAGATGTACTTCTCAACTTTTTCTGTACTTAACTGCATCAACATAAATACAAAAAGTATACTAGAAAAAGTCTTTAAACAGAAGTAAAATGATTTCTTACATCTATTAATCCTCTCCTTGGAGTATGCACGGTTATCATAGCAGCACTGTCCAACATGAAGGTAATCTTATAATTTGCATTTGTGCTCACTCCCAGCTCCTATAAATCCAAATATCCATGTGGTTAAAATATAGTATGAAAAATTCCAGGTTTTCTGAATATTCCAGCTATTAATTTCCCACAATGCCAACTTCTTACCCAACTGGCCACCACACCTTGCTCAACAACTACCAAGTTTGTTAGTTTTGTTTAAGCCAACAAATCATAGTCCAAAGAATATAAACTAGAAATAGATTACATCCCATTATATATTTCAGAAGAACATCATTTATTCATTACACACCAAAGCAAAAGTAGGCGGAAAAAAGGCATTGTTGTAAAATGGGGGTAAAAAGGAGTGGAGCTCTGCTGTACTTTTTGTTGAAAAACACTTAATTACACAATACATTCCACGATTAATCAGACTTTAAACACACCTCTACTCCTGATAATGGCAATTGCTTATCTATTAAATGCCCTCCAATGAGAATGAGATTAATTCAACTTGGAACTTCTAAAAAGACATACGCAATTCCAAAACATTCTTAAATGGATTGTCTAACACTTACTTTCATTTTAGCTTCAATCCACTTCATATTTGTTGCGGCTAAAATATGAAGAATGATAATACGATACAAATGAAAAGCTTGAATTTTGTTTAAAAACTTTTTCTTCTGTATAAATAAGTTTTCTAAGCAAGATTAAAAGTTCAAATGCATCACAAATAATAATTTCTAATATATTTAGGATATAATTAAATTTTATTTAGGATAAAATATATTTATATATAATTCCTAATATATTTATGGTAATTTTAAGTTTTTATAAACTTACTTTTAGTGCATCAATGCAGAATAGAATGTTAACAACTTTCAACTAAAAGATACATGTAACCAACGTTCAAACGAATTTTGAATCTAGGAAATTTATAAATCAAGACCGAAATTCCTGTTTAAAAACAGCCCTGACACAATTCTCTACCAATCCACATATATAT
Source organism: Mustela nivalis (assembly GCF_964662115.1). Classification (NCBI taxonomy): domain Eukaryota; kingdom Metazoa; phylum Chordata; class Mammalia; order Carnivora; family Mustelidae; genus Mustela; species Mustela nivalis. Next base: position 131,504,878 of record NC_139022.1, read on the forward strand.
AGGGTGCCTGGATCTTCAATTTACTTCCATGTCGCCACAGCCACACAATGCACTGGCATATATGTCAATATAAGCAGATTAATGTTATGCGCCAAAAGTTGATGTTAAATATCACTAGGTCCAGGGGCACCTGGGTGGCTTAGTGGGTTAAAGCCTCTGCCTTCGGCTCAGGTCATGATCCCATGGTCCTGGGATTGAGCCCCGCATCAGGCTCTCTGCCAAGCAGAGAGCCTGCTTCCCCCTCTCTCTCTGCCTGCCTCTCTGCCTACTTGTGATCTCTCTCTCTCTCTCTCTCTGTGTCAAATAAATAGATAAAATCTTAAAAAAAAAAAAAAATCACTAGGTCCAGTAAAAATCAACATTTTGACAGGCTCAGGAAACTTACTCAGTCTAGGAGCTTTAAATAATGAGACTGAGACAACTAAATTCATAAATTCTGTTACATACATATCTGCTCACTGTCAGACACCACGAAGTTTTGAGATCACTGATATTAAAATTCAACCCTCAGTTTTACATACCCTTCTGGTCCCAAGTTACTGGATTAAACTACATAGCTATTACCAAATAAAATGTTTAAAAAGGGAAAAGGAGTTAAAATGTTTACAGCATGTTTATGTGTGCATCTATTTTTTTAAGGATGAGAGAGGTACATGAGTTCTCAAAATAAAAATCTTTAGTACACAAACACAAACTGAAAGAATCACATTACACATGAAACTGGTCAGTTGAACTAAAATTTTAGAGACTAATATATCTATGATGACAAGTCATGAGATAGCAAAAAACAATTTTTTAAATTCACTATCTATTTTAGGTCTACAATTTCCAGATGAAAAGCAAAAATATTCATAGCTAATAAAAAGGGTTTCCAATTAAGTAATTATTATATGTCAGACATAGTACTAGTTGTTATACTGACACTTATTTTTTAAATTACCCTATAATACAGTTTACTTATCTTCATTTCTAATGAGGAACTTATGGCTCAGAGATAACAGCTGACCTGTCGAGTATCGCAAAGTAAGGACAAAGTCAGAATTAAAACTTTAATTTATTTAGCTCCAAAGTGAAGTGCCCCTTTTCAACATACTACCATAAGATATCATAATTTACACAAATAACTTATTTTAAATATAAGATTGTAAAAAGTTTTCTAAATTTCTAAGTCTACTTTAATAATATTTAGAAGAAAACTTTTTTCTCAAATGTTATCTCAGGTGTCAGCTGAAGAAAAATTTGTTCCCAAGAAGCTTTCCTCCCTTAAATTAAAAACCAGAAAACCAGTATTTATTCTAAATGGTTGTGAACTCATATTCATACTGAACAATGGAGATACTCTGATTAAAAAGAAAAGTACAAAGAAAATTTAAAGACTGAAGTATTATCTTTGTGGTCACTCATCTAAAACCTAGTACAATTAAATGTAGCATTTTTCATGAGATTTTATTTAATTCACAATCAGGATAGCTCTTTTCTGCCTACGGCTTGCCAAGAAGCAACTTTAAATGTCTGTGGGTAGGTAAGATATAAATTAATGCACTGTTTTCCTTCTCAATAAACTCTTGCCACAACAAAATGTCCATTGAACTAAACAGTGTGCTCAGTAATGTAGTAAATTTAGTTTTTGGAGCAAACTCATGATCTTATCACAGACCTGTTAAGTTCCTGGAATGGTCCACAGACCACAATTTGAGTAATACTGCTTTAGTCCGTTTAATTTTCCTTAAGTTAATTCATATTCCTTTAATCCTGAAGAACATCATATTGATTTTTTTTTTATACGTCTTTCTCCAAGTGTTTTGAAACTAGAGTAATAAAGAAAGGATAAAGCAACAAAATCCTGAAGCATCAAAGATTCTACAGTAAAGATAAGAAAGAAAAGGTCCTAATCAAGGAGGGGTTTATGAAAATAAGATCATTTTTATTCTGACACCACAATCTACTCTTTTCCCATATTTATCTACTTCAGTGGTACTGGCAAATACACGTATAAGTTTATATTGTGATGCAAGAAAGTCAAATACGTTTCATCAGCAATTTGCTGAGACAAACGAAAAATTTATCATATTTAACCACAAGTCATTTTAAGTCATATTTTACAAAGCAGAATAATTTATAGAACAAGTTTATTTGCATGGAAATCTAAACAAAAACTATAGCTTACACCAAATAACAATGTCATAATCCTCATATGCAGATGTTAGGAACTCGTGAAGATATGGCCGCATTAATTCTACTCCAGTCTCTGCACAAGACCTATGGTCTAAAAGAAAACCAGTCATAGATGATTACTAGTTTGTTATCCTGGACAAGTACCTGATATATGAAAATTATGAAATGTAATATAAACATTCAAATGCAAACTACTTGAGACTGAATTATATTGGTTGACAAACAGAAGTCTTTGAAAACATACAATTTAGTATCACTGTGATTCAATTTTAATTAATCAATTTTATTTATTTTGGAAAGAGCAATACCCAGAATTCAGGCTTATATAGTAAATTGCAACAGTAATAGTAAATTGCAATAGTAATAGTAAATAGTCTATAAAATATAGATGTTATTTTGTGATATGAAAAACAAACTGCTTGTGTTCTGTCAAATAAATAAAATATTTTAAAAAAAAGGATCTGAACATAATTAAATGAAAAATCAGTGGAAAAATATAAAAAATGATTTTTAAATAATCCTCAAAAAATTTAAATGTTAATCAACCGAGAATGATGTGGCTAAATTAAGATACATCCATAAACTAGAGTAGTGGTGACCAAAAAATATGTAACTTTAATTCATAATGAATAATATTAAATGACTGAGATACTCAAAATATCATTAAGCAAAAGTAAAAAGGATATAAATACAAACACACCCTAGAAGATACACTTCAGAATATAAGAATAGTTATTTCGGGGGTTTGAGATTACAGATGACTTCAGTATCTTCTACTTCTCCTTCTATATTTTTGTAATAATGTATTAATTTAAAATATAAGATATTTTATATTGGAAGGAAAAAGATGAGCAAAATGTACTTCAAAATATAATATACATATACACTTCAAAATATAAGAACAGTTATTTTGGGGGTTTGGGATTACAGATGACTTCAGTATCTTCTACTTCTACTTCTGTATTTTTATAATAATGTATTAATATAAAATATGAGATATTTTATATTGGAAGGAAAAAAACGAACAAAAGGAAAAAAGAGAATTGTTATGGGTAACAGAAGATGCACAATTTTAGCTGACTTACCAAATAATGTATAATCAACATCTAGTACCAAAAGCTTTTTTCCTTCCCTGGGAGGATTCAAAATTTCCACTTTATACTCTTTTACTCTGCGAGAAATTTTCAATAGGTTTTCTTCCCTAATGGAAAAATAAAATCAGGTGAAACATTCACTTTTTTATCACATTACAACCCATTTCCTTTTATAGTATAAAGCACTTACCTATTTTCTACTTCAACTACTTCATCTTCAATATCAAAGTCGTTAACAACATCATCATTGTCAGGAGGTGGACCTAAGACATCTTCCTATTAAGATGAAAAAAAAAGTTTTGTTTTACTAGATTGTCTTCAACATAACAAATACATGCACAACATAAAAAGCAAATAAAAGAAACAGTCTGAGTTCAAGAATCTTTCAAACACACACTGAGAAAATTTCCATATTTTGTAATTCACCGTACACATTTACTGGGCAGATTAACCATGTTAAATTTTACCATTTGTACTACTACTATGCTTATGGCTAACTATATAGTAACAAGTTCCCTAGTATTTGTTTTCTGCTGAATTAATACCACGTACACTGAAGTTTTTTTCACTGACTGCCAAACTGACAATTTTACCACAATTAAAACCATGATACAACAATGTAATATAAATCATATCTTCAAAGGGACAAATGGTAACAAAAGTAAACATTTACCAAGCTCTCCTCACGAGTTCCCATCATCATGATTTTAGTATTTGGTTTCAGTTTGAGAGCTCCAAGCTTAACATCATTTTCTGCAGGTTTGCCTACAATACAAGCAAATGACTGTTTTCTCACTAAAGTTCAGGTGCTAGTTTCACTATCCCATTATACAAAACCCTAACATTAAAAGTTTTCGTACAGATTTCACAGCAGTTTTTTTTCCTTAAATTAACAAACGGTCACTGCTGAATTAGCAATGCCTAACACACTAAGAAGTAGCAACTAATACAAGATTTGTTTTTTCCCCAACTCCATCTCAGAGGAACACCTTTAGTCAACCAGCTAAACAAAATAAATCCATGTTTTATTTTGTTATTCAAGATAAAGATGTTCTCCAGAAAGTCCTGAACATTGAGCACAAGATAAAACTAGAATTTACTGCTATCCAAGATTCACCTTTCAGTGATATGACAAACACAAACACCATGTAAGTCCCTTTCAGACTGGATATGAACACTACTTATAATTTTTAAATCATTTTAAATCATCACTACTTCTGAAGCAAAGAAGATAATTTAGGGAGAGTACAAGAACCAAGCTGTAATGAAAAATCTGTGCTAGAACACAGATGTCAGAAATTACACTGTTTTACCTGAGACTTCGTGGGCCAAAGATTTAACCAGCAAACACCAACTGTCACAGGAATCAAAAGTAATCTTAATAGTGGTGGTATTTTCAAGTAATTTTTAATATTCTGACTTTTATCATAAAACAATTTTAGGAATATCCCTAACAAAGAAATCACCAAGGGGAAAACTTAATAAAGAGAAAATATAACTAACATAAAAATTCATAAATATATCAATGCAAAAAGTTTAAAGTGAGGAGAGAATTACCTTTAACTTTAAGTCCAAGTAACTTTTGGCGTTCTGGTAGCACTCCTGTAAGGGTCTTCAGAAACTGCTTGAGATCTAGCACGGTATCATCTTCTGAAAGTGTGGTCACTGAATATTCCTGTCCACCCCATTTTACAATGATAGGAAGGGCCATCCTTGAAACATATGATCAAGCAGCTTTCCCTCAGAAAAAGATACCTAAAAAGAAAGGGACATAGAAGTAATTAAGTTAAAATAGATATAGCAAAGGTGTAGCTAAACTTGTAATTAAGTTTTAGGAGCAATGCAGTATGATGGTGGAATTTACAATTTGATGGTGGAAAAATAACATTTTCTCCTTACAGAAATGCTACTAGAACACCCAAAGTAGTTAGGGCTCAAAGTTAAAATAACTCTACCCTCCCAATTTTTGGCTTAAAGTTACTACTTCCTAAAGATTCTGTCCAATTCTTCCTGTTCGACTGTTAAGCTGCAATGATCAGCTACCTATCCCTCCCTCTCTGACCAGGTTTATGCTATAGGTAAGTTCCTCCATGATGGAACTTTCATACCCATTTAACGCTTGAGAAGTGGCACAGTGAGTTGTTAAAACTCTAGAGCCAGAGTACCTAGGTTCAGATCCCAGCTATCCCACTTATTAGCTATTTGACTTTGGGAAGTTGTCTAGGTTTCCTTATCTGTAAACTAAAGATGAGAATACTATCTACTTTGGAGTTCTTAAATTAGCTAATATCTATAAGTCACAAAGACCTGGCACATAGTAAGCACTACATAAATAAGTACTGGCTAGATAAATTTTCTTAACAACTTGAGTAGAAGTGTTCCAGGCACTGTTCTAAATGAAAAGTACAGCCATTACGTGTTTCATATTTAACAAACTGAACAGTTTTAATACAATGTCATTTAACAAGGTTGATAAGAATTGTCCCTCTTTTATAATTAAGGAAATGGGACTTCAGAGAGGTTAAGTAATCTGCTCAGGGGCACACAGCTGGTAACAGGTCTTCTGACTAAATCTCATGTTTCTTCCCCTACATCACAACTGCTTTTAAATTGGGACCTACAGGAGGCAAGGTGTCAAAGATCAGTAAATACAAAACCCATAGGCACAGATACAAGCACAGATAAGTCAAGTCTTGGGTGTTATACTCATCAACAATAGCATGTAGGTCTCTTCTTCCTTGAAACTTTCTATCAATTTTCCTAAATCCATTCCTCCACCTCCAGTTCAGAGAACTGAATTTCCTAATCTCCATTTCCAAATGTTATTGCTTGTTTAATGAAATATTTGATGGCACTCTCCCTGGATTATGACCAGCTGCAGGAAGGCAAATTGTGAATCATAATATGCAAAAGTAACTTAGAAACTTAAGATGTCTTCAACATGTCCATTGGAAGAGAACACCAGAAAAATCATTTATACTTATGCTCTTATGTGTTTGTTTGTTTTTAAATATTTTATTTGACAGAGAGAAACTAGGCAGAGAGGCAGGCAGAGTAAAGAGGAGGAAGCAGGCTCCCTGCGGAGCAGAGAGCCCAATGTGGGGCTCCATCCCAGGACCCTGGGATCATGACCTGAGCCGAAGGCAGATGCTTTAACCCACTGAGCCACCCATGCCCCCCCCCAAACCTGATTCTCTTATGTTTTATCTGCTCTACTGAAATTTACATAAGGGGTTAATTTAGGGCAATGTATTGTTAGAGATAACTTTCCCTAGCAAATGTTATGATTCTCAATAAAGAGCCAAAGAAGCCTTTTGAGCCAAACTAAAGTATGGTTTAAATATTACTTCTCTGTGAAAGTGGAAATAAAAATGAAAATCTCTAAGAGCTGAGAGTACAAAGAGCACTTACACAGTTTATTGGAGGTGGGGGGGGGGGGTGTTGGAGATCACTTGAGCTCTGTCTGGGTGAGCCTGGACAAGTCATTTCACCTCTAGACCAGTATTCTCAAAGTGTGGCCTCAGATCAATCAACAGCATAACCCTACACGGTAACTTGATAAAATTACAGTTGGGGTTGGAGAGAAAGGACCTAGCAATTTGTGTTTTAACAATCCCTGCCCCAGCCTCCCCCTCCCCCACATCTCGAGACATACTAAAAGTTTGAGAGCCAGTGCTCTAGACTTCAATTTTCTCAGCAAAAAAAAAAAAAAAGAAAAAGAAAGAAAATCTGCCAGATGGCGTGGGCTCTGCATGCTTAGTAAAGTAGTATACAAATGTTATACATTGTACACCTACACCGCTAGTGGGAATTCCAAGTTGGCAACTGCCCTACAGGACCAAGCATAAAAAAAACAAACCCCACCCAAATTTTAAATGCACAGTCCTTAGAACTGCTTTTGAATCTCCTTTCTTCAATATTCAGATCATTCACAACAAAACACACAAAGCAAATCCCTGAGTCCTTTTATGTTTTCACATTTGACCTTCTTACTCACACAATTCGAATATTTTGTATCATTCTAGACCCTATCAGATTTATAAACGGAAAACCGATTGGGGGAGGGGATGGGAGTGGTTGGCAATTAAACCCACACAAGTAAGCATCTCATCTTTCCGGTGAACCTCGAGTCCAGGGCAGCTGCTTGGATTAGTTCTTCTGCCTACCATACTGTACCGACTTGCCTCGTCCATGCCAAAACTCCTGCCTCGAAGTGAGGCGACTGATAGTTACTTCACAAGAAGAGTTGCTAAGGCGCGAGGTACCACCCGTGACAGCACTTCGCAAACTCTGCAGACGAACGGTGGCGGGGACGGAGGAACGACAGCATGCTCCACAACCTATCTCCCTTGGTTTTCGCAATCCTCATCTCATGACTGCTGTCCGCATGAGACACGTTAGAAAACTGAGAAAGGACACAACTTGTCCCAGACCACAAGACTAAAAACGTACAGCAAAGGCGAAAATTTGAAAGTAACAGCAGCCAAAGTTAACAGCTGGGGGACTGAGAGGGTAGGTTCTCCACAAGCCTACGGCACGCCGGCCGCCCGCCGCGAGGTAGCGCAGAGACGACAGCTGTGGGGAGTGGGTGGTCTCGGACAGCATACACGCAGGGGAGAGGCTCAAAACCCCCGAGGCCGGTGAGGGCGAGGACGACGGACGCACAAACCCCAGAGGGAGGGAGGAATGACGTTAGGGGATGCAAGACCCACTCGGGATCGAGAAGCCCACGACAGAAGCGAGAAGGCCGGATGGGCGGGCGGAGGCCCCTGCGACGAGCTGGCCGGGGCCGGACGCCTGGGCCGCAGACTGGGTCGGACGCGGCCCAGGGCGCCCAGGAGCAGCCTCCAGCCCGCCGCGGCCCGCCGCAGCGGTGGCCGCGGCGCGCGAACAGCGGTACTGCGCTGCGGTCCCCCGGCCCCAACGGCCTCTCCATGGGCAGCACCCCGGGGTGTCCTGCGTCCCCTCACCTGGAGCGCGGCGGAACCGGCAGCAGCGGACGCAGGAACCGGCCGCAGCGGAACCGAGGGCGACCGGAAGTGAAAAACGGGGCCCGGAACCGGCTCACGAACCGGAAGTTCAGGTTGGAAACGGAAACGCGCTGGAGACCGCGCGGCTCTTTCCCGCGTTGGTCTTTGGTGGGGGTAATCCTAGAGCGCCGCTGCCAGGGATCTCCTCACCGGGCGAGGGAGCCAGGCCTTTCCGAGACTTTTAACCACGCTGCAGATAGCTAGGGCCCCGGCCGGCTGCCGGACCGCCCCTGTTTGGCGCATGCGCCCGGTAAGGGGCGCCGAGCTGGGCGGGTGCTTCAGGTGTATGACGTCTCTGGTATTGTTTCGCCGAAAGTCGGAGGTGGGTCCGTGGCGGTACCCTGGCTTCTCAGGTGTGCGGAGACCTTCGTAGGACTCGTGTGGCTTTGTGCTGTTCCGGATGAGGGATGAAAGGTGACTTTTAAGACTGAAAACTTCACACACACACACACACACACACACCCCACCGCCACCCTCCCTCCCGCCCCCGCGCGCCGGCACCGGAGCCTCCAACATGAGTAATTTTAGGAGCTTCGACTTCTACCCATTTTAAACAAAGCAAGGGTAAACTGAGGACCTGCGGGGAAAGGGAAGGGGCCCACCTAAGTCACTCAGAAAACCAAAGACGCAAATCTCAATACGGCAGCTGCCTTCGAGATCACTAAAGTATTGTATCGAATTTTATCTCCGCTTGCCCATCCTCGCCCCACCTCTGAATTTGAGGAAGCCAATTACAAACCCTGACCAAAGAATTGTAGACTTTAGTGGAAATTCAGAGCAGTCCCCGTCTGATTCGGACAGCAAGCTTTCAACGTGTATCACTTTGCCTTTCGGCAGAAGAAGAAAAAAAATCATGGCAGCTAGATTGTTCTATATGGCACCAGACAAGACTTCGATTTTGAAAAGGAAGAGGAAATGCGAACATAGTATTGGCTTCAGATATGCACCTGTCTTTGAGTTACGTATATTTTTCCTTCTCCTGACAGTGATGTAACTGATTCATGTTTCCCTTTTGGCTGTGATGGAAGGGAAGCAAAGAGCCAAGTTTTTGTGTCCTAACAGTTTTTTAGTTAAGACAAACACTATTTTATGTTCTCCTTACCTCTGTCCGTTGGTAACTTTTATTGCATGAGTAGTGCATGAGAAGCTGCTCATTTTTTAAAATGAAACATTTTCAGTGAAAATAAAAAAGCACCTTCTCCTTAAAAGGGGCGGGGGGTAATGTCTGAGTGGTTTGGTTGATTAAGCATCCCAGTCTTGATTTCAGTTTAGGTCATGATCTCAGGGTGCTGAGATAGAGCCCCCCACGCCACCCAACCCTCTTGGCTCTATGTTGGTCTTGGAGAGCATGCTTAAGATTCTATCCTTCCTCTCCCCCTCCACCTTGGCTCCCAAGTAACCCACACAGATACAGATACACACACACACACACACTCACTCTCTCAAAAAAAAAAAAAAAAAAAAAGGAAAAACCCCAAATTAAAAGAATTTGTAGAAAAATCACACTTTAACAGTCCAGTGAAAAGATTGTCAAAAAACAAGGGACTGAACTTCAGAATTAATTGTAGTTTTCTTTCAACCCAGTTTGTTCCTTGTTCATGTGCTAACCAGCTGCTTGGCCACATTATATTTTTTAATCTTACTAGAGAACCTTGGTTTTGTTAATCATAAATGTCAACTAAGACCATTTAAATTTTAAATTAAGCAAAAGAATACATAAAAAATTCTTTTTAATTATAAAATAGCCATTGTGCAAAGAATCTGATAAGTTTGATGTTACTCAAGTGTAATTTAATGATTGCAAGTGTTGAACAATGATATTTCTTAGAGAATAATGGTAGCAGCCTATTTTGGACAAATCATCCATTTAACAGATGATTTGTCCCTATCTCTGTTTTTCCAAGTCCATTTCTGCTTATCTAAACATTCATGAAATAAAAAATTATCTTAAGAATAAAAGAGCTGGAATATTACAAAGAAAGAAAACAAATGTTGGTGCAGATGGGGAGAAATGGGAGCCCTCTTACACTGTTGGTGGGAATACAATCTGGTGCAGCCACTGTGGAAAACAGTATGGAGGTTCCTCAAGAAGTTAAAAATAGAGCTACCCTATCGCCCATTCTACTACTAGGTATTTACCCCAAAGATAGAATTGTAATGATCCAAAGGGGCACGTGCACCCCAATGTTTATTACAGCAATGTCCACAAGAGCCAGACTATGCAAAGACCCGAGATGTCCATCGACAGATGAATGGATAAAGAAGATGTGTTATATACACACACACACGCACACACACACACAATGAAATATTATTCAGCCATCAGACAGGATGAATACTTAAAATTTACATTGATGAGGATGGAACTGGAGGGTATGATGCTGAGGGAAATAAGTCCCTCAGAGAAAGACAATTACATCGTTTCACTCGTATGTGGAATATAAGAAACAGCACAGAGGATCATGGGGAAAAGGAGGGGGAAATGGGAAGTCATCAGAGAGGGAGACAAACCACAGAGAGTTAACTATAGGAAACAAACTGAGAGCTGCTGGAGTGGAGGTGGGTAGGGGGTTGGGTAATTGGGTGATGGGCATTAAGGAGGGCATGTGATGTGATTAGCACTGGGTGTTACATGCAACTGATGAATTCTTGAACTCTACATCTGAAACTAGTGGTGTAATATATGTTGGCTAGTTGAATTAAAAAAAAAAAAAGGAGCTGGACTCCTGGTAACTAGTAATAAATACAAAATGAACTTTAAAAAAAAGGTGCTCAGAGCAACTCACAAGTGTCGTTAGGAAGAGAATAATTAAATTTCTGCCTCCTGTTGCTCACTAGATCTTTCCTTCTAATGTGTGGAGAGTAATATACTTGTGCCTCACTCATAATTCTTTGCAACAACTAAAGATGCCTAGGAATTCTTCCCTAGGTTTCACTAAGTTGTTAGTTCTAAGAGACTAGAGGCAATATGGAACTGATTTCATAAAGCCAGATGATAAACTGCTGACATCACTTTGATCATGTTTGGATTAGAAGGCTAAAGGACTTTCCCTGCACACAAACCAGAAATCCACCACCACCTTACTTTTATCCCCACGTTCCCCTAACCCATTTATTTCCTTACCCTTTTCTCAGGATATTTTCACTCTCCTCCCTATTGAAAAACTATCCTTTCTTCCTCCTTCCCTTTCTTCTCTCTCTCTCTTTTCTTTTTTTCTTCCTTCCTTTCTTATTTAGTTACTATAGCGCTTAGTTTCTCCTGATACCTGTTCCCTTGCCTTTTCTCTGACTGCAGTCAGTGTGCTGAAGATGATTAGAATCTGCCCCATAGGGCACACTCTACAGGCTCTTAATTCAGCCTGGCAAGTTTACTATCTTTCTCTATTTAGCTTGCTTTCCCAAATGACAACTTAAAACCACAACTCTCTTTAAACCTCAGATCTTCCAGTTTACATCCTTGTTCTTGGCAGATGACCTTGTCTTATATTTTTTTTATAAGAAAGTAGAAGGTCTCTGGGCACCTGGGTGGCTCAGTCAGTTAAATGTCTGACTCTTGATTTCGGTTCAGGTCATGATCTCAAGGTCATGGGATTGAGCCCCATGTCAGACTGCACTCAGCAGGGAGTCTGCTTGAGGTTCTCTCCTTCTCCCTCTTCCCCTTCCCGCTCAAGAAAAAAGAGAGAGAGAGAGAGAGAGAGAGAGAGAGAGAGAGAAAGAGAGAAAGAAAGAAAGAAAGAAAGAAAGAAAGAAAGAAAGAAAATAGAAGATTTCAAAGAGGAATTGCCTTAACTTCAGACCTCTGAATCTATGAACTAAGTTACATCCTGCACCTGTCTTTGCTTATTTTGCTTCTGTTTTTATATGGCAATTTCCTTCTACCTGAAACCAGCCCTTATACTTGTGCTCTGGCTCCTTACTTGTCAGCCTTCTTTAAATCTGGCACCTGTATTTTTAATCTTTCTACTGGTTCATTTCCATCAATGATAAGCATGTGATGGTATCTTGCCGTCAAGATATCTTTCCTTTCACAGTTGGACATTTCAAAACATTGTTTACCTTTGTCTAAACTTGACACCATTTGTAATTCCATGTTTATTTCAGAAGATTATTTTTAGTGGCAGTCTCTCACTGTACTGTAAGCTTTGTGAGGAACCAGACCATGTCTGATTAATTCACCATTATATTCCCAGAGTCTAGCATGATGTGGGTTAAAGCAATGGATGAATGTTCATGAATAGAATGTCAAGTAATGAGAGCTTGTTATATATGATGCATATAATAATGCATATCCATGAATGATTATAATATGTATATGGCTCCTGATGCACAGGAGTTCTGAAAGTTCTGAAATATACACCAAAATATTAACAGTTCATGGCACCGTAGGATACATTCAGTATTCATTAGTGAGTGAATTGAAATTATCTCTTGATGGTATCAGAGAAAGTGTTTTTTCATCTTGTTTATGTTTTGCTATATTTGGATTTTCTACAATAATTTCGCATTCTTTTTCTTTTTAATATAAAAAAATTCATGAAGGCATTTTTAAAAAATTCAAATAATACAGATATATCCTTAACACATAATTTTTATGCCTATCCTTGCAAATCTTTTTTATACTTTAGATGTATGTACATTTGTATATACAGTTTGTATATACTTTTTAAAAATAATTATAGACCTATAGGAGGTTGCAAAGAGAGAGATCATGTGCACCCTTCACCGTTTTTTTTTTCTAATTATTATTTCTCTCATAGACTTAGTATCAAAACTTGGACATTGGTACAATAGTATATGCTTATAATTCTATATCATATGTTATCAGACATAGATTTACAAAGCCACTACAATCAACATACAGAACTCTTCCATCACTACAAAGATACCCTTGTGCTACCCATTTATACCAACCCCCACCCCCATTCCTCTTACCATTTCTAACCCTTGGTCAATAATCTCTTTCCCATCTTTACGTTTTTGTCATTTCCAGAATATTATGTAACTGGAATCCTACATATATGCCTTTTGAGATTTTTTTTTTTCACTCAGTATAAGACACCTGAGATTATTCAAACTATTGTCTGTAGCAAAAGTCCATTCCCTTTTATGGCTGAGTAGCATTTCCTGGTATGGATTTACCACAGTTTGTCTAATTATTCACCTGTTTGAATTTTTTTTTTTTCAGTTTATGACTTTTATAAACAACATAGACCGTTTGTATGTAATATAATTGATATGTTAAGGCTTCCAATTCATTGTTTAAGTCTGCCAATTGTTTTCTATTTGTTCCTTCTGTTTTTGGTTTTTCTGTTTTCTTTTTCATGTCTTTCTGTTGGTTATTTGCACATGATTTTGCAATTCCACTTTGATTTGTCTGTAGTGCTTTTGAGTATATCTCTTTGTATGATTCTTTCAGTGGTTGCTCTAGGTATTCCATTACATATACCTAACTTAGCACAGTTTACTGGTGATGGTGTTTTACTAGTTTGAGTCAAGTATAAAAACCTTAACTCCGGGGCACCTGGATGGCTCAGTTGGTTAAGCATCTGCCTTTGACTCAGGTCATGATCCCAGAGTCCTAGGATCTGTCCTGGGATTGGTCCTGGGATGGGGCCTGCATTGGGCTTCCTGCTCATGAGGAGCCTGCTACTCCCTCTCCCTCTGTCACTCCCGCTGCCGTGCTCTCTCCTTCTCTCCTTTTCTCTTTGAAATAAATATATAAAATCTTAAAAGAAAAAAAAAACCTTAACTCTATTTATGTTTCTTTACTCTCTATGGTTTATAATTGTCTTAAACATTTCTTCTACATACATTGAAAGCCGTATCAAACAATATTACAATGTTGGCTTCAATCATCGATTATAATTTAGAAAATTTGAGAAGAAAAGTCTATTTTAGTTACCCATATTTTCACTCCTTCCATTGTTCTTTCTGCCTAATGTCTCAAGTTCCTTCTATCATTCCCTTGTTGTTTAGAGAACTTCTTTTAGCCATTCTGTTAGGATAGGTCTGCTGGTGAAAAAATGCCTTGAGACTTTCTTCATTTGAGAGTGTTTTGACTTTCCCTTTATTACTAAAGGATAATTTCACTGGATTTAGAATCTGGGTTGATATTTCTTTTGGCACTTGAAAAATGTGCCACTCTCTTCTGGCCTCCAAAGTTTCAGAAGAGAAATCTCATGTGAACTGTTCTTTCCTAGTCTTTGTAAGCTGTTGTTTCTTTCTTACTGCTTCAGGGTTATTATTGCTATTATTATTTTTGTCTTTAGTTTTCAGAAGTTTGACTAAGATGTGTCTTGATGGAGATGTATTTAGATTTATTGTTTGAAGTTTACTTAGCTTCTTTAATCTTGGCTTATGTCTTTTTCTAAATTTGGGAAGTTTTTCTGAAATTATTTAAATCCCTTTTCACGCCCACCCTCTTTCTCCTCTCCTTCTAGGACTCTACTGGAACAAATATTAGATCTTTGAGAGTAGCCCACAGGGGCCCAGAACTACTCTACTTTCTTTATTGTTCAGATTGGGTCATTTCTATTCTCTGTGTTCAGGTTCAGTGATTCTTCTATAATCTGCCATTCTTCTGTTGAGCCCATCCACTAATTGTTTTAAAATTTCATTTTAGGATATTGTAATTTTTCAGTTCTAAAATTTCCATTTGCTGCCTCTTTATATCTTCCATTTCTTTGCTGAAACTTTTTTGTTTGTTTCAAGCATGTTCCTAATTATTTATTGAAACATTTTTATGCTGGCTTTTTTATTTTTAAAGATTTTATTTATTTATTTGACGGACAGAGATCACAAGTAGACAGAGAGGCTGGCAGAGACAGAGAGAGGAAGAAGCAGGCTCCCCACTGAGCAGAGAACCCCATGCAGGGCTTGATCCTGGGACCCTGGGATCATGACCTGAGCCGAAGAGGCTTTAGCCCACTGAGCCACCATATGCTGAACCTCCCAGATGCCCCATATGCTGGCTGTTTTAAAATCCTTTTCATATAATTAATTCCAGCATCTCTCTTATCTCTGCTGACATCTGTTGATTGTCTTTCTCATTCAAATTGAGATTTTCCTGGTTGTTGGTATGACGAGTACCTTTCTGCTGTAGACGGAATATTTTGGATATTATGTTATGATACTCTGGATCTTATTTAAATCTTCTGTTTAAATAGGCCTTCTCTGATACCACAGAGTGAAGTTAGAGAGATGCCACTTTATAACTTCCTGTTTGGGGTACAAACTCATATCGCTGCTAGGCCTTCTTTGTTACCCCCAAATGAGTAGGAAAGGGCACCTCATTACTGTTGTGTAGGAGTGGGAGTTCAGGTTCTCCACCAGGCTTCCACTGACGCCACCTGCCTAGTTGGGAGATTGAAGGATGCCTCATCATTACTCCCTACACAGCTTCCACTGACATTATGGGTAGTGTGGGGGAGGACCTCATTACCACTGGAAGATGGTAAAAGTTCTGGCTTCCCACGCAGCTTTCTCTGACACTATCCTCATAGAGGGGTTGGGATAACATTATAGTATGACATGAGTCAAAGTCTATGTTCCCCCAGGAGCTATTGCTGATAGAGGTGGGGGTGGGACCATGACTTTTTCTGTGATACTTTGTTGGAGTATGGCACTGTGGTGGGGTCTCCACGAACACTCTTGTGTACTCACTGGACTCAATGTATGGTTGTATTCACTGATGACATTTTCAGCAAAAGGTTACAAAGCACAATCAACAAAGGGAAAAGTTTTATAGAGTGAACTCGAGCCAAAACCAGGCACAAAATTCTAAGAGTTCTCTCCCAATAGAATTGCCCAGGATGCACTTAATTTTTCCATCAGTGAATTGGGGCAACAAGTATTGAGTATTGTATTCCAGGGAGGTTTTTATTTTTAATTTTTGGGGGGGAAGTTTTTATTTTTTAAGATTTCATTTGTTTATTTTACAGAGACCACAAGCAGGCAGAATGGGCAGGCACAGGGAAAGGAAGAAGCAGGCTCCCTAGGGAGCCTGATACAGAGCTCCATCTCAGTGATACCCTGAGCCGAAGGCAGATGCTTAACTAACTGAACCACCCAGGCACCCCGAGTCTTCCAGGAAATTATTAGAGACTCAGTACCAAAGGGTGTTTAGTATAGTTTTGTTTTGTTTTGTTGCAGTGTCATATATATACCCACTGCCTAGCACCAATCCCAGACCCCCAGAAGGAAAGCAGGTGTACAGCATAAACCATTATCATTTGCATGAATAGTCTAGGCATAGTGAGATATCCATATCATTTGGAGAAAGTTTAGTATCAATGTAGGGAACAGTTTAATCAGTGATGCTTCTAGACTGCCTAAAGGCCAACCTTCAAGCAAGATTTTCTATGGCTCAGGCCTCCCCTGTTAATTTTTTTCTGCATGAGTGGTTATTAAACAAATGTTTTTTTGTTTTTGTTTTTCCTTGTTAGGCTGTGCCTTTCCCGGTCCTTTGTCTAGAGAGAGCAGACTTTTGGGAGCATTTTTTGTCGGAGCCTGCTGACATTTCTAGGATGCCTGCATCTATAGCACCCAGTCTGAGGAATATGAAGCAAAAGGAAAACCTAGGGAACTCACTGCCATGTCTTTTGAGGTAACTAGCCAGTCTGCTTTGTCTCTATCTTTCAGAGTCTTCATGTTTTTGTTTCCTAATACCATCCAGAGCTTTTAGTTGTATCTAAGAGAAGGAATGGGGAGAAGAGCAACAACTCCATCTTGTCTGTGACCTGCAAGTCTCTGTATTACTTTTATAATTAAGAAAAAAGAGATTTTAAAATTTTTCATTGAAAACAAAATGTGTATATGACATAGATTTAATTTTTTTATAGAATTAAGAACACTTAACATGAGATCTCTCCTCTTAAAAAAATTTCAAGTGTACTTTATAGTACTGTTACCTATAGGCATAAAGTTGTATGGTTGATCTCTAGAACTTAATTTTAAACCTAAAATTGATAGGCTTAATTTAATATGGGGTCTAAAAATTACCAGCTCTAGGAAAAAAGTCATGATTTGATTCTACTTATGCTAATAGTAAAGTTTATTTTTCCCAATTATGAAAATCATACATATTCATCATAGAAAGTTGATTTTATTTTTCTTCATTTAGTAAATGGAATGAGACTTTTAAAGTCAGGGTGACAGATGATCCAGATTCATTTAACTTTGCCATCATCTTATAAGGAAAATATTAAGAGGAGTTGAAGTAGGGACGCCTGGGTGGCTCAGTTGGTTAAGCAGCTGCCTTCAGCTCAGGTCATGATCCCAGCGTCCTGGGATCGAGTCCCACATCAGGCTCCTTGCTCCTCAGGGAGCCTGCTTCTCCCTCTGACTCTGCCTTCCACTCTGTCTGCCTGTGCTCGCTCTCGCTCGCTCTCTCTCTGACAAATAAATAAATAAAATCTTTAAAAAAAAAAAAAAAAAGAGGAGTTGAAGTATAAAAGTTGAAGTATAAAAACTTAAACACAGCCCCATATTTGACTCTGCAGACAGTTTCCTATACCAAGTGTTAATAGCAAAACCTGTGCTTCTTGTTTATATCCAAAGTTCATGCATAGGAGATAATACCTTTTCAACCATGGGAGAAATAATTATGAATGTCCCTATCCACCAATTATAGACTAATGAACTATTTCTGAAATGAAAATTTTAGTATGATATATTGCTAACTAATCAACATTCAACTTGAAATCTTAAACAAGAACTAAACAAGAACATCAAATTGTCATTATGTTGTAGCATATCACATTATGAGGCAATTTCATTTATTTGTTTTTTATATCCATGGTGACTCATAAGCGGATAAATTAATATCTCCCATTCTTCAAGATATATTAATGAAATGTCTAGACTGTTACAATCTAAACATTTACAGCATGACAAAGCAAGTTTTGATCACCAATAAGCTATCTGTAATGAATAGGCTACCATTATTTTATTCATTATAGTTCTAATTGTCAAGAAACATTTCTTTAGCAATGTGTTTATGTCCAAAGAGCATTCGACAGGGTTATAGAAGCATCCTTGCCTAAAATTATCCTCCTGACCTTGAGGTAGTCAATTTCCCCTGACCTCAATCCCTGTTTATAAAAATGAGTTTATTGAATAACCAAAAGATTTTTTAAAATTCTGTATTTCAGAATCTCTAGGGTTTAATTCAATAGTTCCCAAACAACAAGTTATAGACCTCTACTAGATTTTAGCATAGTTTCCATCAGTCTTCCACTTACAAAATGAGAAAAAAAAAAAGATCATGTAGTGCATTGGTCATAAAGCCAAATGGAAAAACCATGTTCTTTCTTTTTACTGATAACTATTATTACCTCTCTCATCCATATTTATCTTTCCTGGAATTTCCAGAACTTCATTACTCATTTTGAAATAAACTTCATAGAGAATCTATATTTACTATTTAGAATTTCATTGGTAATGTAAAAGTAGTACATTTTTTGATGCTGTATATTACTTCAAATGATTTGTTTTTAAATTTTGTTTTAAATTTTTAAATAATAGAAACTTAATCAGCTAGCTTGGGCTAAAAAGATGGGGCTGGAGAGAGAAGAGAGGTGTCAGGAGGGCACAGTACCCGGCATAGGGAATTCATTGAATGTTGTTGAACCAAGAGCCAGGGCAAGTTTAAGGTCCTTAACAATAAATCTATATAACACCTGATTTAACCCTAGAGTACCACTACTAATATCACTCTGAGTCCCAGTCTCTCTGTCACTCAGCTCCAAATCCCTAAATCCTGAGATAAGATCTTAGTAGCCTAACTTAGATCACACTGTCTCTGAACTGATAACCTCCTCAAAGTGCATCCGGTTCTGACTGAGCCTGCCCCTGATTACTGGGGAGGGTTCTTGGGGAAGAGGCTTCTCTGCAGGCCAAACAGCCATTCCTGAAGTGGCCTCTACACTGACAGTTAATGGGGTCAGTTCTCTTCCTGACCATTCTCAATATTATTCTTTTTCTCTTCTTAGCATTCTAGCTAAGTCAGTATTCATTTTTCCATTCTCTCGTTTAATGATAGTTACAATTTATCGATAAGCAAATCATTCATTTTCTTTCTCTCCATCCATATCGCAGCTTTTGGGATTTACATTAATTTTAAATTTGCCACCTGCAAATGTATTTTATGCTGTCACTTACTAGCATTTATAAGAATTATTGAACCATTCCAAATTAATTCATGGTTCTCAAATATTAAAATGTTTCATATTTTAAATTAATGTGAGTCTCTCCATTAACTTTTCCTTAGAACTGTGCCCTCTGAATTTGATTACATTTTAATCACTTCAATTTTGACATGAGTCACGATTACTATTCTCTTTTTGGTATAGTGAATCTGACCTGTAGTTTTTTTCTCTTCATTACTTTCCCATAATAACATTTCTAACAATGATAGATCTAATAATGATATTCCTGCAAGCACCATATTTGTGTTATTTCATTTAATTCTCACAGCAGCATTATGGATTCAGATTAAATTTTTTTTGTCCCAAAACAAAAAAAGGTGGCAAACTATGTTCTGTATTTGGCTATGGTTTGAGAAAATCATTGGCAGCAGTCTGTTTAAAACTAGAATCAGTTGCTTGGTACTCTGCTTCTGACCTTGGTTCAATTCAGTTTCTACTGGGGAATGCAACCATAGGACTCCATTTAACATCCACAGATATCTCATTGGCATTGCTTTTTACATGTATTGATTTTTATTTACAATCAGCTGTTAGCACATCTGATGTTCGATACCATTCCTTCCAGATTTCTTTCATAAAGAACTAATATGGACATGGTACTTTTATGACCATATTACTGGGAAGTTTAAGTTAAACAATTGAAATACTATCTTCAGACTATCTAGACACAGAAAAAATGACATTCACTTTTAAATAAAAGTATAAACACTATTTTAAAAATTACAGTTCTATTGAGCTTCCATTTGCACAGTTGTGTAATCACATAATGACAGCAGAAAAAATAAAGAAGGGAAAATTGAAAAATACTTTAGGAGACAAAATTATTGTGTTTTTCTGAGTCAGTAGAAGAGGCTTGTTGAGTAGCAACATCAAAAATACTATACTTTATGTAGAAATTGAATAAAATGCAAGCAATTTACTAATGAAATTCCCATTTATGTATTGCATATTTGTGAAACACTGTCCTAAGAATTGTAAGTCTATCATGTTTCCACTTGAGCACTTGTGTATCACTTAACTAATGGTAATAAAGCTAAAAGAGAAAATACTCAAAATTATTGTATAAGGTAAAATTCTTGCTGTGTTCCTGGATTATTTTAGTGGACTTGTCAACAACAACAACAAAAATAGTGTAATAACCATACTTACAAACAGAATAAAATGGAAGCAATTTCCTTTTTAGATTCATGCTTACATAATCTACAATGGTAATACAGTATCTTAAGATTGGCAATTCTCTCCATCTTCCACTTGAAGGCTGGAATGATCACTTAATAGCAGTGAAACTAAGAGAAAATATAAAAATTACTTTAGGAGAAATCAAAAGTGCATTTTTCCTATGATTCTGATTTTCAGAAATATTAGAAAGCTAGATAAATTATGATTTCTGTTTTCATGTAGTGTTGGCAAAAAAAAAAAAACAAACCCAAAAAACAAAAAACCCAAATCCAGCACTTGTTTAGAGGTGTTTCTTGTTGCCAGTGGAAAATGTACTAGGCTATGACTATCCCTCTGTGGAAAGGATTCTTGGGGAGGCCCAAATTGGATTTCCAGAAAAAATGACCATGAACAGGAGGTCTCTTGTCAGGAACCGTTAACTGGGACCCACCTGTGATTCCTGACCTCTGATAGGCGGATGACTTAGAAACTGGGTCAACTGCCTTCCATTCAGGTGAGAGGATTGAATTTGGCATATTTAAATGGCCAAAATCATATATGTTATCTTTCTATTGGCCTGTATTTCTGAAAATTTTATATTTCTTAGAGTTGTCCAAGGAAGATCTTGAGCATGAGGCCAGCATGAGGAGCACCAAGACAAGTTTTCTGTCTTGCTGTTATGTTCTGTCTTGCTGTCTTGCTGAAATGTGTCAGGATGGAGCTGACCTGATTTGAGGAATGTGATCCTCACAGGCACAAGATTCTGGATCTTTGAGCCATCATAATTTAAGGACATCCTTCCTCATACCAGGGAATTCCAGCACCTCTTTGAACCTCTTCGAAGTTCTCTTTTGGAACCTCAGGGACATAAAGATACTTTTCGCAAAGTTGAGATTTAAATTCTTCCTAAATCATTATTGCTCTGAAGTATGGATTTTATTTTCTTACTGAATTTTTTTTTAGCTAACAGGTACCTCACCAAATATCATGAGCCTTTTTTCTCATGATAATTGATAGTCAAAGACTCAATGATTCCTTCTGGTTTTCTAAAAGGATTTGACTTATATTTTGTAGATGTCCACCTCTTCGCATGCATAAAGGATATTCTCCTCTGCTTTGGACAGATTGTTTTCTTCCTTTCCAAAGTAAATCACTTTAGGTGGAGTGCTCCATAGTCATTTTACTTTATTGATACAGTTTAGAAATTACTAAGTTTCTGCTGAAGCTCTGGAATCTCATTTTTCTTTCTTTCTTTTTTTTTTTTAAGATTTTATATATTAATTTGTTAGAGAGAGAGAGAGAGAGAGGCAGGTAGAGGGAGAAGCAGGGAGCCTAACACAGGACTTGATCCTAGTACCCTGGGACTGTGACCTGAGCCAAAGGCCGATGCTTAACCAGCTGAGCGACCCAGGTGCCCTCCAAAACTGGATGTTCTGACTGCAGTGAAGCTTGTGAGTTTTTGCTGACTATTTAATATGATCTCTAAGTACACTTACAATTTTTACTTTTCTTTGGATAATTTAATGTATATTTTGTTGCTTTTTTTTCTTTAAGTCTTTAAAGTCACATTTACTTTAGCCACATAAATCCAGTTTATTCAAAACTCCAGTTGGCCAACATAAATAAATCTTCATGACCTTAGATTAGGCAGTGGTTTCTTAAATATGATACCAAAAGTGCAACCAACTAAAGGAAATATTGGTAAGTTTCATTTCACCAAAAGTAAAAACCTTAATCAAGGACAGTATCAAGAAAGTGAAAAGACAATCTACAAAATGGGAGAAAGTATTTGCAAATCCTTTAAATCCTATATCTCATAACAGTTTAGTATCCAGAATATACAAAGAGCTCTTACAACTCTTACAACTCTTACAACACAGCATAAAGACAAACAACTCAATTACAAATGATCAAAGGAGCTAAATATTTCTTCAAAGAAGACATATAGATTACCAATAAACTTTAAAAAAATGCTCAACATCATTAGTTGTTAGGGAAATGCAAATTATACTTCACGCCCATTATGATGGCTATTAAAAAAAAAAGATAGAGGCGCCTGGGTGGCTCAGTGGGTTAAAGCCTCTGCCTTCGGCTTAGGTCATGATCTCAGGGTCCTTGGATTGAGCCCTGAGTCGGGCTCTCTGCTCAGCGGGGAGTCTGCTTCCTCCTGTCTCTCTGCTTGCCTCTCTGCCTACTTGTGATCTCTCTCTCTGTCAAATAAATAAATAAAATCTTTAAAAAAAAAAAAAGATTAATGTTGGCAAGGATGGGGAGGAAATGGACCCTTGTAAACTATTGGTCAGAATGAAAAATGGTACAGCTAGGGAAACAATCTGGCACTTCCTAAAAATGCTAAACATAGAGTTACCGTATGATCCAGTGATTACGCTCTTAAGATGTGTACCCAAGAGAATTAAAAACATATTTTGAAACAAAAATGTATATGTGAATGTTCATAGCATTATTCATCATAGTCAAAAAGTGGAAACAACCTAAATGTCCATCAGTGGATGAATGGGTAAATTGTAGTAGATCCATGCATTGGAATAGTATTTGGTCATAAAAAGAAATGGGACTGATACATAGATAAACCTTGAATGCATTAGGTTAACTAAAAGAGGCCAAATACAAAAGGCCACATATTGTACGATTCCATTTATATGAAATGTCCAGAGTAGGCAAATCCATAGAGATAGAAAGCAGATTAGTAGCTGCCAGGTGGTGGTGGGGGCAAGACTGGGGAAGCAGTCGAGTACTTATTGAGCCTGGGGTTTCTTTTTGAGGTGATGAAAGTGTTCTGAAATTAGAGAGTTGGGATGATTACACACATTGTGAGTTTAGTAAAACATTGTAAATTGTAGTGTTGTAAATTGTAAACTTTAAATTGGTGAATTTTGTGTGAATTTTACCTCAGTTAAAAAAATTTGTTAATATCCTATGAACTCTTCATTGTCTGATGCATTCATTATATCCAGTTCCAAGATCTTATTCATGTTCTTTTTTCTAAGAACAGCAACCCTGTCTCCCATCTTTTGCAAGTTTTTTTTTTTTAAGTTCATTCACTCTTTCTTTCCATCCTTTAGCTTCTTAGGGAAGCAGACTTATGCTTTGCTGCAGGTATGCATTTTCATCCAAATCATGCTTTATTGCCACTTTGAGTTGTTCATTAGCTGTTGTATTTTTAATATTGTTTTGGTTGCAGCTACTTGAAACTGGATTCGTTCTGATGCATTTTTTTTTTTTTTAAAGTAGGCTCCATGTCCAGTGTGGAGCTCAACGCAGGGGAGTAGGGGGACCGGGGGTGATGGGGAGGGCATTGAGCTCACCACCCTGGGATCAAGATCTGAGTTGAGATCAAGAGTCAGATTCTTAACCAATTGAGCCTTCCAGGTACCTTGTTCTGGTGCATTTTTAAAAGATTAAGTCTCTCTTATAATATCAACCATCCACTTAGCTTGTTCCAAATGCTTCGATAATCTCTTCAAAGTCTCTCTTTTAGCCCCAAGTAAAGAGTTGGATATTTCCAGGTATTAATTAGTGGCCACCAGTTTTTGTATTGATGATCTTGTTGTCAAGCTGGGTTTACAGTAAAAAAAGATTGAAGACCCCCAAATTCTCTGTGAATAAGGCTAAGCTTCTGAAACTATCGATGTCTTTTCTCCATAAGGGCAGGAACTCTGATGGGCAGTCTTTTGTTTTTATTTGCATAAAACTGTATTTTTAATGGAAATCTGACTATGACTAGAATTACCATTATATCTCACAGTTACTGGTGGAGATCTGTGAGAAGCGTTGTTCTAATTGACTTTCATTCTTCAGCTCTTAGCTCAAATCCCTGTTCCTCATGTAGGCTTTTGTGAACTCAGAGACTAGGTGATTATGAGCTCCAGAGAAACACAATACTTTCCTTCAGAAACTTACCATAGTTCATAATCACATGCCCCATCTCCACTGAGAGATAGCCATCCTCCTGAATTTGGCGTTAAGCATGCCCTTCTTTGCTTTAGAGCATGCCACGTATGTATGTACTTCTAAACTATTATTCAGTTTTGTCTATTCAGCTACATCAGTTAAATCGTGTATGGCATTCTCTGATGACTTTTACTCTTTCAGGGTTCAGCCATTTTATGGCTTGTATTAATTTTCACAGCTGTATAAAAAAATCCATGACATTGATAAATCTCAATTTTATTGTTTATTTTATTGTCCATAGAAATTTAAATCTTTCCAAAGTCTTTGCCTATTGGGAACTATTATGAGCTATTATACATTGGAGTTTCTTATGGTGTCTTTTGTTTTACATGTAGATAGATATTTTAAATTGATACTTAGGGAAAGAATTGCGTGGTATATGATCCGTGCTTATTTGACTTTACCGGGTGATGCCACATTGCTTTCCAAAGTTGTTCCAACCTTTATTTCCATGGAGAGAATATGAGTTCACCCTGTCCTAAAAACCTTGGTAGTGTCCCATTTGTGCCAGTCTAGTGAGTTGAGTGGTTTCTCGTCATGGTTTTAATCTGCATTTCCCTGATTACAGATGGGATTAAGCTTTTTCCCCCCATTATTGACATTTTGATTTCTGCTTCTGTGAAGAATCATTTTGCCTATTTTCTATATGGTGGTTTGTCTTTTCCTTATTGGTTTATCGGAGTTGTAGATTATGGATACTAATATGTTGTGCATTGTATGTGTTGTGAACTAGCTTCTTCCAGTTACGCTTTTCCTTTTTCATTCACTTTATCATGTCTTGTTGAACAGGAGTTCTTAATTCTGAGCATGTTCAGTGTTTTACCTTTTCCATTATGGGTTGCTCTCTTTGTATCTTGTATAAGAAATTTTTCCTTAGCACAGGTCATAAAGATATTCCCTATTTTCTTTTAAAGCTTTTAAATTTACCGTTTATATTTGATCCATGAAAATTAAATTTTGACTATGGTATTAAGTAGGAATCCATTTTTACATGGTCTTGTTTCTCTCTCGTGTAAAACAAGTCTGAAGGTAGGCAATCTAGCAATGCTACTCCAAAGTATATACCCTGGAGAGAGAGAGTACTGGACAGATGGACCAGGAGACATGAACAAGTTCATTGCAACATTATTCATAGGAGCAAAAACAAAACAAAACAAACAAACAAACAAACAAACCCTGGAAGCAACAGAAAGAATTTAGTATTTAATATGGAGAACTAGTTTAGAGCACAGGCAGAGCTGAAAATGAGGTGAGGCATCTCCAAAATCAACAACTGCAGGGAGCTGCAGTCTTCCCTAGGGAAGAAGAAAGACAAAAGGAGAGAGAGTGTCATTAGAGCCTAGGAACCAGGGTATATGGCAGGATATGGAGGTTAGAGGAAGCGCCTCCAGCACCACTGGAGCCTAACTATGCAGTCAGAGTTGCCCCAAAATGCAGGAGCCATGGTAGGGTATGGACAGCAAGAGCTGGACTGTGGTCACTGCCAGAGCTGCTGCCCAAAGCAGAGAGGGAAGGAGAAATACTCTGCCTTCTCCCCCTCGTTCTGCCATCTGTTACCTCTATTGGCCAAACCTAACCAGAAGCTAGTGGGTAAGGCAACCCGAGAAATGTGGGCTATGAAAGTCAGCACCCTGTGATACAGAGGTAAGCAGAGGGACGGGGAATGGATCTGAGCACTAACAGGCCCATAACAGGCACAAGAGACCTCTCACTTCTGGCCCTGATGTATCTTCCTTCTCATTTCTATCACTCCCTGCCCCCTTGTACTATTGTCTCAGTCATATCAGGTTACTCAATGTTTCTAGGCCATTCTGTGCATATTCCCATTCTCTAGCCCTTTGTTCAAACCATTCCCTCAGCTTGGAATGCTTCCTTGTTTCCCTTGAAGTCTTACTCATCCTTCAAATATTAGTTTATGTCCTCATCCTTGAAACCTTTCTTCCCAATCACATTTCTAAGTTTCTCCCCTTTCAAACATTTTTAAAGTATTGGAGTTCCTAGGATTCTGTCTTTGGTCCTCTTTTTATCTCATGTTACTGGGTGACCTTAGTGAGTGATTTCATCCATCCCCATGACTTTCAACTTCCACTAAATAGTGATGATTCACAGATTGTGTCTTTCCTAAACACCAGACCCACATATATAGCTACTGATTAGACATTTCCACTTGCCTTTTTAAATAATGCCTCAGACTCAGTATGTCTAAAACTGAACTACCAAATTTCTTCTCCTTGTATACTTCTACTACATTTTACTCAGTAGCCCATGGCCAATATTTAGAAATCTCCCAGTGCTACTCCTTTCCTTTACCCTTCCCCAACTATAATCAGTCATACCAGGTTCCATCATTGCTACCTCAGTTGCATTTCTCAAAGATGTGCTCTAAAAATTTGGCAATGTGTATTAGTGATCTTAAATATATGTCATGGGTTGAATTTTGTCTTCCTAAAATTCATATGTTGGAGTCCTAACATTTAACACTTAAGAATATCATTTTTTTTAAGATAGGGTTATTGTAAATGAGGTCATACTGGAGTAGGGTGACCTCCTAATACAATATGGCTGGTGTCCTTATAGAAAGGGAAATTTTTGACACAGAAAGGCAAATAGGGAGAATGTCATGTGAAGATAAAGACAGATTGGGACAAAGCAATAGAAGCCAAGGATGGCCAAAGATTCCCAGCAAACCACCAGAAACCAGGATAGAGTCATGGAACAGATTCTTACACACAGCCTGCAGAAGAAATCAACCTTCTGACAGCTTGCTCTTCAATTTCTAGCCTCCAGAACTATGAAACAATAAAATTCTATTGTTTAAGCCTCTTGGCTTGTGACACTCTGTTCCAGCAGCCTAGAAAATGATTATAAATATGTGTACTCTTTGACTAGAATTATCACACCTAGTAATTAATCCTTTGAAAATAATTGCACAAATGAACAAAGGACAGCAATAGTGTTCACAATTGTATAATGGGAAATAAGTGTCTTAACAGTGGGACACCAAGTTCATCAATTATAGTATATTCAAACAGTGGGATGCCATACAGTTTTTAACAGTAAAGTACATATAATGGTTAAGAGAAGAAAATATTCACAATATAATTAAGTTAAAGTGGGCTACAAGAGCTATTATGAGGCTCTTGTGTTTTTGTGTAGCTTAAGTGTATGTGTGTTATAAGTGCATAGGAAAAATTCAAAGTATAGTAGACATATTTGCATCATTTAGTATAGACATTATTTAGAGTAGTAGAATTTCAGGTAATTCACATTTTCATCTTTTTGTTTATCCACCTTCTCTTAAGAGATGTGGTTTAAAAATTACCCAGTGTTTCTAGTTTTCTTTTCCCACTAGTCTTTTATAAAAAGGATGTGGTCTTTGCCTGGTTAGAGTCATAATCTCTCCCTATCTTGGGAAGGAGGAAGGAAGAAAGAGTAGGAGGGAGAGGAGAAGGGGAAGAAGGAAAGGGAACTTACATTGAGTAAAGAATTAGGATACAAAGATTAGGGAATTTAGAAAGCAGACTTGTCCGTGTGAACTGTAGGAGAAAAAGTTTTGGGGAGGTAGAGTTATGAATGAGAGAATCCAAAGCAATACAGGTTGTGGGAGAAATGTGGAAGAAAGAAAAAGGACATAGGAAGAATGCACCTGGGGGTCAGAAATGAGATCCTCTGAGGATGCCTGGGTGGCTCAGTTGATAGAGCACATGACTCTTGATTTTGGGGTCATCATGAGTTCAAGACATTGAGCCTAGAGCTTGTTTAAAAATGAAAACTCTAGAAGAATAATAACAAGGGGGGTGCGATCCTCTGTAAAGATTTTTGAGCAATGGCAATTAAAGCTTAGAATTTCATTTCATTTTTTAATCATTCTTAGTTGTTTAGACTATACTTTTTTTTTTTTAGATTTATTTATTTATTTATTTGACAGACAGAGATTACAAGTAGACAGAGAGGCAGGCAGGGAGAGGAAGGGAATCAGGCTCCCCGCTGAGCAGAGAGCCTGATGTGGGGCTTGATCCCAGGACCCTGGGATCATGACCTGAGCCGAAGGCAGAGGCTTTAACCCATTGAGCCACCCAGGTGCCCCTAGACTGTACTTTTTTTAATGCAATGTCCATTGCGAGAAAAGACCCAATGAGTCTAGGATTTATAGTTTATTATCTTCTATAATAAACATACAGACTCCAGTTCACAAACTGAAGTATGCAAGAAATGTGACTTTATTTTTCTTTATCTGAGCTTAATTTTTACTTTTTTGTAATTATGCTACCAGTGGCAGATGTTGCAAGTTTTCTGTGGTAACATTTAAGTGGAGGTAGGGGTTAATCACAGGCTTAATTAGTGTGATCATATAGGAGGCCCACCTGGCCTTCAGTTCTTAGGACAGTGGCATCTTTGAGATGGGCATCATCCCATCTTCTCTTTGGTCATTGTCCACCCATGTCTTTTCTGGTCTGGTGAATCTCTTTGCTAGGGACATGCTGTTTTTGAGGCAAAGAGGACACTCTTTGTGTTCTGCTTTATTCCCTGAACCACACTGGGCCATTTTTACTTTACTCCTTACCACATTGGGCTGTCGGTAAACTCTGGGGTCTTGTCACATTCAGAGCTTAATATGGGACTGGAATAGAGGCCCATAAATCCACTTAAGTTACCAAATGAGAGTCTGTCACTCTCAATTCTTTCTAGGGTTTCTGCCATTACATCTTATACTCCCTAGCAACCTCCCAGCACATGCCATGAGTCCTTCTGACTTCTTTCTCAAGGACACTTATCAATATTTATCTCTTTTGCATTATCTCCAATTCTCCCCTGCCCCTTGACCCTGGGAAGTTTTGTCACAATTTGTGCTTTCTAGATTTGTCTTAAGCTTCTGAGCATCCCTTCAGTGTCTCTTTCTTAGACTCTTATTCTGTCTTCTGTCCATTAAATACTCAGCTTCCTAGCATTCCATCATTGGCCCACCAACTCCCTGTTTTTCCAGGTTCCTCTTCCACTCCCAGAGATTTAACTCCTATTTCTATGCTGACTCCTGAATGTACAGTTCCAGCCCAAAATCAATGTCCAGTTTTTATATATCTCTTCTTGATCTTCCACAAGCCAATAAAAACTCAACTTCTTTCTGTCTTTGTCCTGCATATTCTCTCTCTCTCTCTCCGCCCTCTCTCACTTGGATATGATTTTAAATGATGAGGTTATTAAGGAAAAGTGCTTAGTGCTCTGAGGGTGTTCAATGGAACTATTTGTTGGAGACAGGGAACGGGGATGCAAAGAAAGGATTTCTTACTTAGATATAACTGCAGCTGGAGTTTCTGTACCTGCACAGCTCAGGAATATGGCCATGTAATTTCTTTGCTCTATAACTTGAGGAAGAACATACAGTGGTCTACCCAGGGGAGTGGCCACTTGACAGGCTATTTTATCTTGTTTAGAATTGTTGGTGATGTAATCATTCTTAGTATTCTTTTCAAATATTCCATAGACAAATCACCCCATTTTTGTCTTTTGGTCCACCCAGGATGGACCATTCTTTTTTTTTAATATTTTATTTATGTATTTGACAGAGAGAGAGATCACAAGTAGGCAGAGAGGCAGGCAGAGAGAGAGGAGGAAGCAGGCTCCCTGCTGAGCAGAGAGCCCTATGCGGGGCTCGATCCCAGGACTCTGGGATCACGACCCGAGCCGAAGGCAGAGGTTTAACCCACTGAGCCACCCAGGTGCCCCAGGATGGACCATTCTAGTTGCCTTCTCTTTGGTATGCCATTGAGAACCTGGAGGTCTCCAGCCTTTTCTCCTTATTCCCTTCTGCCTTTCCAGTAAGGATCTGAAGATTGCTTTGCTATTTCCCATTTCTCTGGTTTTTATCATGCTCTCTCCTCTGCCTGAAACTCCCCCATTCCATATACATACTTCATCTGGTTTCCCCCTACTCTTTAAGATTAAGTTCAGTGTCACCTTCTCCAGGAGGCTGCCTCACTCAAATCTGAGTCCTATGCCCCTTTTTGGGCTTCCATAATACCTTCTAAATACTGAACTCTTGCATTGTCCACATTGTACTCTAATCTGTTCATGACTCTGTCTTCCTTGGTTATTATGCACAAAAGCAAGACAGTCTTATTTATTTATATCTCCAAGATCTAAGGAAATACTTGTCACTTAGTATGCCTTCAACAGAGGCTTACTGAAAGAATGAGAAAATGAAACCATTTTTTATGTTTCACTTTTTTATATTGATTAAGGGTTAACACATTTATTGTTTCTGAACTATTAGATGTACAAGCTGACAATAAAGGGTGTTCAGTATTATTCTTAGGACATAGGTTATAAATTCTACAGAACACTTATTTTCATGGAAAAAAAAAATGTTTGGAGCAGTCTCTTAGTATCTTAGATACTTCTTTTCCTGATGCCTTTTTAAAACCCTTATATGAACTTTCCACATATCTTTTTTTTTTTTCAAAGATTTTATGTATATATTTGACAGAGAGAAATCACAAGTAGATGGAGAGGCAAGCAGAGAGAGAGAGGGAAGCAGGCTCCCCGCTGAGCAGAGAGCCCGATGCGGGACTCAATCCCAGGACCCTGAGATCATGACCCGAGCCGAAGGCAGCGGTTTAACCCACTGAGCCACCCAGGCGCCCCTCCACATATCTTTTTAAGGCCTGGGTCAGTCTTTACACAGGCTTCCTTGATTCTGCAACATTCACAAACTGGAGGACATTTTTGAGTTTTAAAGAATGTTCTCTAGATCTCTACAGAGCTTTTGTTTTAGCAAGACAGTTATGCTCAATGACTGAAAGTTTGGGATTTAATTATTATTCCATTCATTTAACTATACCAATAAATGGTGATAGAATTCAGAATTCTGAGCTACAATAAAGTGAAATTTTAAAGAGACACTTGAAATCCTCATCAGCTGAAGCAGGGAAATTTAAAATACACATGTCAGAGAACCGAATTTTGAAATATTCTCTTTGTAATCTTCTCCAAAGAGATGTGCTTGGAAATGACTCCTTTCTCCAGGGGAGAAAATACAATCTGCTTCTCTTTCTCTATTGCTGCCATTAAGAAACCACCAAGTCCTAGAGATTTTTTTTCTCCCAGTGTCCCTCATAACTATCTCATGTATTTTAACTACAGCAGCCTTATGAATGTTCCACCGCTTCTTATCATATTTTATGTAGTGATTCTTTAGTGTTGAAATATTTTTAAAAAGCTGGAAGCAGTGGTGTTCTAGTAAATATATCACAACTGGCTCTTTGGGGAAAGAAGCTCTGTTTGTAGCACTTGCCAATTTCCATGGTGTAAACACTCCCACCAAGGCAGATTTCAAGCTACCAACTTAATGTCATTGAATGAAGAGTTGGAAAGAGGTGCAAACATTCAGCTTTCACGAGCCAGTGCAAGCCGCTACAGGTCCATTCCAGCACACCACTGGTCTGGAGATTAATTTTTCTCAAGCACCATTTAAATCAGGCTACTCTCAAATTCAGGAATCTGCCTGGACATCTAATTCTGATTGTGGAAACTGCAAATATGGTCTGTTCACCTTTCTCTATCACAAGTCCTATGCAGGCCACTTGATTGAAGACTGCATTAGCCATTTAGATGACCCCTCCCCCCACTCTGGCCATAAAATTCTCCAGACAGCACCCAGAGTGATCTTTTAAAATGCCTTATTTGATTATGTCACCTGCAGGGAGGCAGTGTTGTGCCAAACCAGGGACTCTGCCAGCTGTGTTCCGTGAAGTTCTGTAGCCCCCAGGCTATACACTCAGCTTTACTTAGCACCTCTGGCCTCTGCTTAAAATCCTTGGTGGGTTTTCTTATCTTCTGGGATTGTGTAATACTTGTATTTGTGTAATAGATGGTGTAACATGGCCTCTGAGGAGCAATATGATCTGACCTAAGGCCCCTCTCAATCCAGCTCCATCTATTCTGTTCCAGCACATCAGGCCTTTCCCAGGACCCCACCTGGAACTCTCCTCTCCTTGATCTTCCCATGGCAGTTCCTTTTTCTGAAGTCTCTGCTCTTGAGACACTTTCTAAGGGAAGCCTTCCTTGAAGCCCTAATCTAAATTAAGTCCCTTTAATTAGTCTCCTTTTTCTTCTAGACAAAGACTATTTATTAAAAATATGAATAATTTTATTTTCACAAAAGAAGGCTTTGTAGTTTACTGTTGTCCGTTCTTACATGTAAGTTAAAATGAATGCAGGGGCTCCTGGCTGGCTCAGTCAGCGGAGCCTGTGACTGTTGATCTCAGGGTTGTGAGTTGAAGCCCGATGTTGGGTGTAGAGATTTCTTAAAAATGAAATCTTTAAAAATAAAATAAAATACAATCTAGGATTTTTTTTTTCTATTAGTCTCTTCCATGACACCATATTCTTTCTCTTTCAAGACACTAGAGTGGGTACTGTCAGTATGAGTTTTTTGGTGTCAATGGCAGTTATGTCCCGTAAAGATTTTATATGATTAGTTTTTTAAAAAATATTTTATTGATTTATTTGACAGATAGATCACAAGTAGGCAGAGAGCCAGGCAGAGAGAGAGGAGGAAGCAGGCTCCCTGCCGAGCAGAGAGCCCGAGGCAGGGCTAGATCCCAGGACCCTGGGATCATGACCCAAGCCAAAGGCAGAGGCTCTAACCCACTGAGCCACCCAGGTGCCCTGATTAATTTGGTTTTAAAAATTAATATTCTCCTTAAGGTTATAAGATCAAAAATCTATTAATCTATAAGCTTTTAAATTCCAAATTAAAATGACATCATTCTATTTATAAGTAAATAAGACTTTTAACATTCCCCTTTATTTAAAAAAAATTTAATAGCCAATACACAGTGAGTATTACATTAGTTTTAGGTGTACAACTTAGTGATTTGACAAGGTTATATATTATTAACATTTGCTTTTAAGAGGGACTTGATTAATATGTAAGCCCAGTTACAAACTTAATTTAAGTTTCTCAAACATCTAAATTACATTTATAAGTTTAATGTAATTGTTTTTACTTGAAGACATTCAGTGCCTAACAAAGATACCTTAAGTAGCTGTAATATATTAAACACATAGATATGTCGAATATGAGGTTCTCTTAAACATTCCAGTGCTGTCTTTAATAAAATTTTCTTATTAACTGAACTTAAAAATCACAAGTCTAATCAACTGTTCAATTACATAGTATAAATTGAAACCACAATTGTTTGATTTATTAATATACTAATATCTAAAACATAACAAGTATTCCAAATAGTAAGCATACCCCTATTATTCCTCTACTTACCACGGATATATAAATACAAAGGGTATGAATTAATCAGTCATCATCATTTATCCCATTATCTTTAATCTCAATTCTAAATCTTGCTGGAATTAAAATGGACATATAGAGCAGACAGTTATACTATACCACACAATTTAGGGTTATCTTTTGAGGAGGAGGGCACTGGAGATACTTTGACCCATGATTTGCCTGGAACTCGGGACTTTGTGTTCTCCCAACACGCCCAGGCCTATCTGAGTTCACAGTAACAGGGATTCCATAGCCAGCAAGGGTCCCATGTGCACTTCTCTAATTCTTGTCAAATCTGAATCTATAGCCCTTCACCTAGGTTGTTTCATTTAATGATTGGATTCATTTAATCTCTTAAATTGTTTTCTAAATTAAGTTATTTCTAAATTCTTATTCTTCCTAGCATGCCAGACTCAGCTCTTTCTGATATTTAAATAGGATTTTACCTATCTCCTGTAGTTTTGTTCACTATTTAGTCACAGGGTCAGATCCCAATCTACAAACTCAGGTACGCAAAAACTCTTACTTTTTATATATACATAACACCTTAATCAATAATTTGACTCTTCATTCAACCAGGAATTGAAAACAATATTTAAGTCAGTACTCACCCCTCCTTTTCTTCCTGGGGCTTTATCTAGGTTCCTGGGAGCTTATTGAGTGCCATGACATTAGGGAAGAGGAATCTAGTCTCTGACAGCCATCCATTCAAGCTGATCTCTGCTGTGAAGTCCCTCGTCCCCTCAGTTTCACAGGAGCAGCTCTGCCTTGCTCCTTCCAAGCACCCTGTAGACCTGAGACGATCCATTCTGCTGCTCCTGCACCTTGCTGAGCTATGGAAAATTCTTTGAAAATCCTTCTAACAACCAGTGTGTGCTATGATAAATAAAAGTATATGTATTTGGCCTTTGTTTCTGGTTCCTGGCACAGTGCTCCTAAAACTCTAGAAATTTCCTGATAGTATTTAGTGTCTTTTGTCATTCATAACAAACCCCTTTCCACCATACCTGAATTTATTCTAATGAGATGATTCTTGGCCTTTAGATAGCTCCAGGATGGGGGCTGTTTACCAGAGGAATCAATTACATGATTAGAAGGTTGGAAATTTCTGCTGCAGCCCCAACCCTGGTCAGTGGAGAGGGGCTGGAGATTTGAGTTAATCACTAATGCCCAATGATTTAATCAATCATGCCTCATCATTAAACTTCAGTAAAATCACTAGCACAAGAAGTTTTGGCAATCTTGCAGGTCAGTAAACACATCGTTGTGCTGGGAGGGTGGCAAGCCTGGAGAGGACATAGAAGCTCTGTGTACCACTCCCCACTCCTTGCCCTATGCATCTCTTTCATTTTGCTGTTTCTGAGTTACATCCTTTATAATAAAACTGTATCGGTAAGTAAACAATAGTTCCCCCCCTTATCTGTGATTTTACTTTTTGCGGCTTCAGATACCTGTTGTCATCTCTGGTGGTAACCACAGTCTGAAAGCAGATGGTCTTCCTTCTGATGAATGATCAGGATGGTAGTAGCCTAATGCTATATCACAATGCCTATGTCCTTCACCCCACTCCATCTCATCACATAGACATGTTTTCATATCACATGATCACAAGAAGAATGGTGAGTATAGTACAATAACATATTTTGAGAAAAATACCACATTTATATAACTTTATTACAGTATATGGTAATAATTGTTCTATTTCATTATTGTTGTTGCTCATTTCTACTGTGCCTAATTTATAAATCAAATCTTATCATAGGTATGTGTGTATAGGAAAAACACAGTATATATAGGGTTAAGTACTATTTGTGGTTTCAGGCTTCCCCTGGGGGTCTTGAAAAGTATCCCCCATGGATAAGGGGGACTACTGTAGCACTTTCCTGAGTTCCTTGAGTCATTCATTCCAGTAAATTGACAAACCTGGGTGGGGAGGGTTCATGGGAACTCCCAAACAGGTAGTGCCCTGGGTAGGTGCAAGTAGCGTGGGGACCCCATTTGTGGCAGGCATGTGAAGTAGGGTCACTTTTGTGGGACTGAGCTCTCAACTTGTGAGTCTGGCTAACTCTAGGTCGTTTGTATCAAACTTGAGATGGATTGTTGGATGGCCAGTGAGTATTAGAGAATTAGAGAACTAGTCATCAGGAAATAACAAGAGTTGCTGTCAACAAAACAATGCAATGCTTCTTTGGAATATTACTCCTTTTTAGATCACTTTGAGTTTCTGCACCAATGGGAAGCATAGGTGATTCTCTGGGGCTCTAAGGGTCAGGTGCTTAGACCTATCACAAAGCCATCTTCTCTGAGGGTCAACTTTCTGAGAAGGGGAGCATTGTTCTTCTCCACTCTCATGTGCCAGAAACCTATCTTGGATTTCTGTCACTCAACGAAGTATGACATGGGCAAGGAGATAGGATTGAGGCTCCCTTTTCCTGAGATCCAATAGCACCTAAGCTCTAATGACTTCCCTTCTGACCTACCTCTCCTCCAGTCTTTGGAAATATTTCTAGTCTGTAGACCCAGAAGCCTTTCTGACTCATCAGGTATTTTCCTGTTCATCCCATGTTCTGTGCCTTCTGAGACCTAGATTTTGAAACTCAAGAGCTAGGACAAGATTCCTGTTAGTTGTGTATTATATTCCACTGTGTCATACCTTTTTTGAGTCATTACATACAGAACACTGGGCTGAATGAATGGCTAAGGGCCAAAGGGAAACAGATAGTACTAGGGATAAAAAACACATTGATTAATGTTACAAAAATATTAACTTAGCATACACTTTGGCAGTTTGTTTGGCAATTCCAAAAGTTCACAGAATACTAATATTTGATGTCAGGGTTACACTAGATTATAAACATTGTGAGGGCAGAGATCATGTCTCTTGTTTATTATTGTATTAAAAATACCTAGAATAGTACCTAACACAGTAGAAATTCAGTATTTGCTGAAGTCATAAATAAACTTAAACCCCTTAGGTTGGTATTCAGTATGTTTAACCAAATGATGATAAATCCTTGCTTTGATAAGCTAATTTTACTTCTGTATTGACCAACTTTCCGTGTCATAGTCTAGTTATAGCCTCTGTTTATCACTTATTCAAGACTACCATCACTATTTTGTTTTCCTTGCTAAAATTATCTCTCCTCTTTAATAGTTAATCAGCTTTTCTTCTTTCAAACTATGCCTTAAAACTCACCTTCAAAAAACTTTCTGTGATTGACCTTACTTGTCTACTAACTCAGTTTCATTCATTCTTCCTTTTAAAATATATATATTAAACAGTTGCTATGTATTAGACAGTTTGTGGCATTAGAGACAAATATAGCATGGAGAAAGCCTTTGTTCAAATAACCAAATACATAATTAAGGTATTTCCAAATAGTAGTGAATGCTTTTAAAACAGAAACATAGGATAGCGTGTTAGAAAGTGACTGGGCATAGCATTAGGTCAGGATTTAGGTTGAGAACTTCTTGAGTGATGCTTGAGGTGATGTTTGAGCTCATGGGAAGATGTGACGGTGCAGCATTTTCAACAGCATTTCTGGAGTGAAAGCGAACAGGTGCAAAGTGCCTGGTACAGGCGTAAAGTGCTTCTGGGAATGTAGGGGTGAGATCATGACTGGAGCTGCATAAGCAAGAAAGGGAATGGTAGGAGTCAGGGTAGAGAGGCAGACAGTGCTGGATCAAGCAGGGACCTGTAGGTTAAGAACAGGAGTGTGCATTTTGTTCTCAATATAAGCTGGCATTTTGGACTCTTTGAAACTTGGGCATGTCACGTTCTGATTTATGTTTCAAAAAACTCATTTGGCTTTTGGGTTGGTTATACAGACTGCAAAAGTGGAAGCAGAAAGACCAGGTAGAAGATACTTGCAGTCACTTGTGAGATGGAACTAGGGTGGTAGCGAAAATGGAGCAGACAGATTGGAGACCTATTCTAGAGGTAAAGCAAATAGGCTTCCTTGGAATTGTTGGGGGTGGGTGGGAATGGAGGCTGGGATGGATGTGGAAAGAGCAAAATCAAATTTGATTTCCAGACTTTTTTTATTTGAGCAACTGGGGGTTGGTGCCATATACTAAGATGTGGAAGCAGGGAAAGAAAGATTGAGATGGAAATGGTGGGGGGGGGCGTGTCAAGCATTCTATTTAGTTCATGCCTATGATGCATATTAGACATGTAGGAACAGATGTCAAGTTTGAAGTTGAATGTATGAACCTGGAGCTCAGTGGAAAGCCAGAGTACGTAGCAGTCAAGAGAAACAGCTATGGATCCTGCCTACCAAGTTTTAAATCCTGGCTCCTTTTATGTGGGCCTGAACAATTTACTTAACCTCCTTATGCTTCTTTTTCTTCATGGGGGATAAAATAATATGCCACAATTTTTTGTAAGGATTAAATAATTAATATACGATTAACTACAAGCTTACAAGCAGGTCTGGCACATAGTAAGTATTCAATAAGGGTTAACTACTATTAACAGTATGGGTACAGGTAAGGACCAGAACATAAATTTGGGATGATGGAACATAAAATTCCATCAATGGAATTTTAAAACTGTGGGATTAGATGATATCCCTCCAAGAGAGAATGTATTTAGAGAAGGCAAGGGGCCCTGAGCCAAGCCTTATTAGGTACCTACAACATTGCTGAGATAGAGGAAGCAAACTAGCCCCAGAAGGAGAATGGGGAGGAGCAGCCAGGAGGAAGGAGGAAAACCAGCAGTGTGCAGTTACGGAAGTTATATTGAGTTGAATAGGGCTTGCCCCAAGTCATGTCCATCTGGAATCTCAGAGTGTGACCATATTGGGAAATATAGTAGTTAATTCAGATAAGGTCATATTGGATAATGGGATAATGGTGACCCCTGAATCAATGACTGATATAAGAAGGCCATTTGTGACAGGCAGAGATTGGAGTAATGTGTTGTCTCTAAGTCGAGGAATGCCAAGGATTTCTGGGAGCCATCAGAAGCTGGAACAGGTGATGAGTGGTTCTTTCTTGGAGCCTGGCCCAAGAAAGAACATGGCCCTGCTGATACCCTGATTTTGGACTCCCAAGTCTCCAGAACTGTTGAGAGAATAAATTTCTGTGGTTTTTAGCCTCCCGACTTGTGGTTCTTTGTTACAGCAGTCCTAGGAATCCACTGCAGAAATCAAGAACTGGAAGTGTTTTCGAAAGAAGATGACAGACTCTCTGGAATGCT
This sequence comes from Mustela nivalis, assembly GCF_964662115.1. Taxonomy (NCBI): domain Eukaryota; kingdom Metazoa; phylum Chordata; class Mammalia; order Carnivora; family Mustelidae; genus Mustela; species Mustela nivalis. The sequence goes on from NC_139022.1 coordinate 131,544,003, forward strand.
ATTGATAGTAGAAGTGAGTAAGATGAGGGCTGGCCAGGGACCACTGGGACTGCTGATGAGGAAGTCTTTCATGACCATGCTGGGAATGGCTTCAGTGAGGTATTTAGGGTGAGTCCACCCTAAATTGAGTTCACTTCAATACCAAGTGAAGTAGGTTGAGAGGCAAATGGAAGGTGAGGAAGTCAACACAGTGCCTGTAGACAACTTCTCAGACAACTTTGTACTGTTTTTGGGGTGGTGGTTGTAGGACATGAAGTTAAGGGAGGGATTTTTTTAAAGCTTGCCATCCTAAGCACGTTTGTATGCTGGTGGCAGTAATCTATGAGAGATGAAGAGAAGTTCATGGTACACGGAAGAGGGGAATTATTGCAGGTTCTAAGTCCTTGAGACAGCAAGAGAGGCTGTGATCCAGATGGCTAGCAGAGGGTATGACCTTTAAAAGGAGCCAGGAACCCTCTCCTATGGAGGTGAAGGAAGGCCTAGAATATCATCACAAAAGCTGGTCAATCATAGCAGAAAGACGAGGAATTTGATTGACTGTGTCCATCTTCTTAGCTACTTACTAAGCTACTACTACTAAGCTACTTACCACGCTACTACTTGAGTGGAGGAGAATGGGTGATTTTGGAGGTTTGAGAAGAAAGCAGAGTGAGCCACTCTGGGGAGTAGAGAACAGTCTTACCAAGGCAATGCAGTGGGTTTGTGGAGCAGTGCTGAAGGATAAGCCTTGAGATTCATGGTTGCTTTTGTGGTTCATCCAGAAATAGTAGCCTCTCAGGTGCAGCTGCCCAGCACATGGTGGGGAAGAAAGTTAAGGACCTTTATAAGTGAGAAATTTAAAGGATACACTGTAGAGTCTATGCTGGGTAAGGAGAGATGTAAGGACATAAATGTATGTAAAGAGTTGGTAGAGTCAGTGGATTAGAAGCTTGAGGCTGAGAAGAAAACACGAGTATATATAGAAAAGAATCACAATATTTATAGGAGTGATCAGAGAAAAAGATGCTCAAAATTGAGGGTTTGGAAATTGATGTTGACAGTTTAGGACATAACTATGAGAGAAAATGAAAGGGAGGAAAAGATCATTTATGTGAGAGGGTTAAAGGAAGAGATTAAGAAGGGGAGAATGAGAAACAGCTGCTTAATAGGCATGGGGTTCCGTTTGGGGGCAATGAAAAATGTTTTAGAACTAGGTAGAGGTGGTGTTTGCACAACATTGGGGATATATTAAATACACTCAGTTGTTCACTTTAAAATGGCTAATTTGACGTTAGGTGAATTTCACCACAATCACAACCACAACCCTTTAAAAAAAAAAAAAAGAAGGAAAAGAAAAATTCCTATATGGATTATCTATGTTGAAGTCAATAGGGTAATTATCTTCATCCTAAAAATGAAGGAATATAAAAGTCAAGTTACTTGCCTAGTGTCACACAACTAGTCAAGAGTAAAGCTTAGATTTAATTGGAGTTAGGGTTCTAGACTCCGAGATATGGGGGCACCTAGGTGGCTCAGTCAGAAGCATCTGACTCTTGGTTTTGGCTCAGGTCATGATCTCAGGGGTCCTGGGATTGAGCCTCCTGCATTGAACTCTTGCTGAGTGTAGAGTCTGCTTGTCCCTCTCCTTCTGCTTCTCCACCTACTCATCTTCTCTTCTCTCTTTCAAATAAATAAAAATCTTTTTAAAAATTAAAAAATAGACTCAGATGCGACTCTGCGATTAAACTAGTTACTTCTTCTGGTATGGTTAGTCTGATAGGAAGCAGGGTACAGTGTGGTAATTCATGTGAACCACCTAGTACAGAGCCAAGAACACAGCAAATCCCCAATAACAAACTCTCTGGCACAAACTCCTCAGTATTGCTTCATTTCCAGTTAAAGGCAGACTCCATAGCATGGCATGGAAAGTCTTTCCCCAGGTTCTAAATAGACACCAGTTTCCTTCATCTCTCCTAACATTCCCTCTGTATACAAAATCTTAGATCTGGCCATAATTGTATTGCTTTTCATTTCTTGCATGTACTTTACACTCTGAGGGGTATCTGACTTTGTTACCTGCTAGCCCTTAACATTTTTATTCAGAAAATTTATTTTATTTTCCCTGCCCTCCAGTGCAAACTTGGACAGATTCCAAGACTTCTTAATTAATAGGCAGTCCTACTCACTTTAAGTTACAAACCGCAGTCTTGATGGTAATTAGAATGTGTCTAGTCAAGAGATTAATTAAATGCTTCAATCTCCCTTCAAACACTGAGGGTTCTCTCCATATGTGAAGTGGTGGACTTCTGCTCTGTCCCCACCTCCTTCCTTCCTTTGTACCAGCAGCCCCATCAGACCCCACCTGGGGGGAAGCTGCCCCAAGCAGGGCAGGTCAGGGATGGGGAAGTTCACACTTGTTGGTAGCCTTCAACTTCTCTGAATCTGGCAGGTAGCTAAACTTCAATCTTTCTCTCCTGGTGACTGGTACACATTCTTCTTCCTCTTTTTTTTTTTTTTTTTTTCCCCACTAGAAGTTGATTGAGAAGGATATATGGATAATACACCAGGAAGTGACATAATTGATGAGAGAGGACCCACAATATCTCTGATTTGCTAATAGCTCCAGGATGCTAGCCCATGCAGTAACTTAGAAGGAGGACCTGGTTATAAGTGTACTTAGGCTGCTTCTAGAGTGGTTACTAGTTATTTTGTAGAGTTGGAATGATCAGTGACTGCTACTGATATATCAACTAGGAGAAGCTAGCTTGTGTTTTATAACTGATCAACTAAGGCAAGAAGCTGGTGACACTTCATGGGTTGTTTGAAGATTCCTCATTATAGTATCAATTACCTTGGTGGAAGCATCTCAATTCTAGGTGGTCACATGTGACCCTTGAAATTTTTTTAAATCTCTATCCAACTTCTTACTGTCAGGCCCCTCTTCTTTTTAGTCCTGTTGTACAGGACCCCAAACAACTGGGGCCAGACCTGTTTCCCATGTGGTGCACATCTGTCCCATGGGAAACACCCACATACCTCTTGCTTCCTTTGACAAACTCTAACAATGATCATCTCCCCCAACAGCCAAAGGTGGCTTTCTCTCTCTCAGATATGCAGCAGGCACCAGCCCTTTGCAGGGGACGCCTTTCAAACTCTGTGAATGGTCCCATTGAAGATCTCAGCACCATTAGACCAGAGGAGGAGGCAGTGTCCCCCATGATGTCTCCTTTGCTTGGCAGTACTGAGAGCAGTAGCTCTCTCCAAAGAAACCTTTACCAAAAGTGCTCACACTTTTATACCATTTAATAACCTCGTCTGGCTAAATCGGTCCAGGAATCTTGAAACTAGCTTGCTCACATTCCTTTTATAAATTATGCCCACAGGAGAATTTGCTTCACACCCATGCTGACATCTGATTCTATTGTTTTGGCACCTCACTTGACACCGAGGCCGGAAGTGTCCCATGCTAACATCCTGAAACGTGGATGTGAAATATGTGCTCTTCCCTTCCTTGCCTCACTCTTTCCTCACCAGCTGATTCCTATCTATTTTTCAACACTTAGAATGCCTTTCCCTTCCTTCCACCCCAGGACCCCACAGAGTGGGCAAGTCCATCCCATTTGTATTTCCATGGTCACTTTTGCCCACCTTAGTATAACCAGTCCATTTCACTTTATAGTAAAACCATTTATGTATCTGTCCCCAAGCCCAAGAGATTGGAAGTTGTTGGGAACAGGGACTCTTGAGATTTATTGTTACATATTTGAAGACTAACATAAAATGTAAATTACCATTAGCAGTAGCACCCAAAACATAAAATTCTGGGCGCCTGGGTGGCTCAGTGGGTTAAGCCGCTGCCTTCGGCTCAGGTCATGATCTCAGGGTCCTGGGATCAAGTCCTGCATCAGGCTCTCTGCTCACCAGGGAGCCTGCTTCCCTCTCTCTCTCTCTCTGCCTGCCTCTGTTCTCTCTCTGTCAAATAAATAAATAAAATCTTTTAAAAAAATCTTTAAAAAAAACATAAAATTCCTAGGAATTAATGTGATAAAAGGTAATATAAGATCTCCAGGTTGAAAACTAAAAATCTCAACTAGATCTCAGGAGACTTGACAAACTTGACAAGCCAAAATTCTAAATTTGATTCTAAAAGTGACAAGAAAATGAAAAGAACCCCTTCTTTCTCTTGAAGAAAACAAAATAAAACAAAGAAACTCAAGGGAGAGAACTTGCTTTACCACTTCTGAAGAATTCTTGTTTAGCTATAGTAATAAAAACAGTTTGGTATCCACACAAAGATAGACAAAAAAACCTGTGGGATGGAATATTAAGTTCAGAAACAGACCTACTGAAATATACACACCAAACTTGGGATGGCACTGTGGAGCTGGGGGGAAACAGACTCAAAAGAAGCATTCAACATAAAAAATACATTAAATTAAGAATTTATGTTCATTAAAAACACCATATAAGGAAAGAAAAGGAAGTTATGGAACAAGAGATTTCTGCAGTGTATATATTTGACAAAGGGTTTGCATTCAGCATATAAAGGATTATAAAACAAAAAGCAAAAGACAACCTAGGAGAAAATTGAGCAAGAGACCTGAACAGTTCACAAAAGAGGAAGTCCAAAAGGCCAGTAAACATATGAAAAGGTACTCAACCTCATCAGCAATTGGGGAAACGCAAGTTTAAAACCCCACTAGAGTGTTTAAAATTTGGAAGATTGACAATATCAATTGTAGGTTAGAATATAGAGCAATAGGAACTCTGAGGGATTGCTGTTTGGAGTGTAAATTGGTGTAAGCACCTCAGAAGACAATTTGGAGTCATGTAAGAAAGCTGAATACCTGCAGACTATGGCCCAGCCATGCTCTTCTAAGGAAATGTGTGCCCGTGTGCACTGGAGACAAGTGCAAAAATGTTGATAGCAGTGTAATTTGCAGTAGCCCCAAACAGGAATTTGGGTGTTCGTGAACCCAAATGTTCATATATAGCAGAATGAATCAATACATAATGTTCTCTGTGTGCGAGAGAATTGTATGGTGCGATGAAAATGCTGAACTACAGTTTCACATAAAAATATAATTGACTCTCAAACACAAGGTTAAGCAGAAAAAGCTGGTCACCAATCATACATACTGTGTGAGTCCATGTATATAAAATTCAAGTACATGCAAAACTAAACAACATTGAGAGATTCACACTTAGGTGGTTAAACAAAGAAAAGGAAGTGACTATATTAAAGTCACTTGGTGACTTTATGGTTACCTTTGTGGTGAGATATTGTTATGGGAAAGAGTATGTGGGGGATTTTCCAGAGTATTAGCAAGCTTCTATTTCTGGAGAGTGGTTAAATAGTTGTGTCTTATAATAAATTTGTTAAGTGGTACAACTGTGTTTCTACTTATCATAATTTTTTAAAGTTAAATCCTATGTCTGTAAGAGCATATTACTCTAACAAATTAAGAGGATTGAATGCCTTAGGATTCTTTTAACTGCAAATAACAGAAAACACAACCCAAACTGACTAAACAAAAAAAGGTAATTTATCAGCTATTATAGTTAACAAACAGGAGGGGGACATGCTGGCTTCAGATGAGTCTTAGAACAGGACTCAAGACACTATGACCAGGTCCTGGTTTCTTTTTATGTTCTTTTACCTGCATTGAGACATTTTCAGATTCTTACCTTTTGGATCCAAGATGACTGCCTGTAGTCCCTGAAATTATAGGATTCCTTTTTTAGATCTAGCAGGAGAGAGAAACTTTGTTCTCTCAATAGTTCAGTCACAAGTTCTGGTGTTAAGTCTTGCCCTGAATGACTCAGTTCATGGGTTTTTCCCTGGCCTAATCCCAGATGGGATAAACTGATTAATCCACCAAGAGATATGGCTAGAATCTTCAAGGTGGTATTAAAAGAGAATAATAGATGTTGGGGAGGCAACTAACAAATGTCTATGACAATCAGTATCCACTTTATTTAACTGAATATCATCATGCTTGAAAAGCAACACACAATTTTGTATTACTACCCATCTCAATCTCCATCAGAATCAATACAGAGAATGTGTCTGGGTTAGGATAGAGGTACAGCAGCAGAGCTCAAATCTGAAAATAACAACAACATACATTTTCTGCCCTGGTGATGTTAGTGATTCAAAACAGTGACAAGCACTCAGGTTGACTAAAAGCAAAGCCGGTTTGTGTAAGGTGTACCAGCTTGAAATGAGCAAAACTTAATTGGATCTTGGTTAGGACAAAAGTTAACCTTTAACAGGTATTTCAGGGAGAGCTGTGGTAGATAAGTAGTTAAAAGTAGTAGGAAATTAGTAAAAGATGAGGGAGTTCTAATTCATTTTTTTAGGCGTGGTAAGGTCATTTGGTAATATTGGAGAAAGCTGTTATTTTTAGAAGAGGCAGGCTGGAGTATTAAGGGATACGGTGTGCTGTCTGCAACTTACTCTCAAATAGCTTAACAAACAACACACACATACAGATAAAGCAAATACTCAAAACTAACAATTGTAGCATCTAGATGGTGAGTATATGAGTGTTGATTGCAATTTTAAATTTGCAATTTGAAACTCTTCAAGATAACAAGTTGCGGCAATAAAAAAAGTTTGGGGGAAAATCTGAAAAATCCAAACCAAACAAAAATAGGACCTGTTTCTGTATATTTTTTTCTTCCTGTAGTCTCGGGCATTAGGTCTACAGGAGGTAGAAAAAGATAAGTTTATTTTGTTATTAAAATAGCATAGGGGCGCCTGGGTGGCTCAGTGGGTTAAAGCTTCTGCCTTCAGCTCAGGTCATGATCCCAGGGTCCTGGGATTGAGCCCCACATCGGGCTCTTTGCTCGGCAGGGAACCTGCTTCCCCCTCTGTCTGCCTCTCTCTCTGCCTACTTGTGATCTCTGTCTGTCAGATAAATAAATAAAATCTTAAAAAAAAAAAAACCCAACAACAGTGTAAGTTCTATTGCTTTTCCAGTTGTCTATGAAAAGTATTTATTTAGCATCAACTGTTATTTAGCATTTCTTACTGTTAATAGGGAGTTATTTTATCTCTATCTGATTTTATTACAGAATAAATGTTGCCAACCAGATGCCAAAGACAGAGGGAGCCACTAATAACATATATTGAGGGCTTATTTTGTGCTAGGAATATTAGCATACATTGTTTTATTTTTTATTGTAATCCTGTGAAATAGTCATTATCCCTGTTTTACAGATGACACATGGAAATGTTTGTAAATTATAAACACTTGGCATAATACTTGGGTCCCATGTCTAACAGGTAGGGGTATATGAATCTAAGAGTAAATCTCTCCTCATACACTGCTGGTGGGAATGTCAAGTGGAGCAGCCGCTTTGGAGACTAAACAGTTCCTCAAAAAGTAAAACATAGAGTTACCATATGAGCAGGTAATGCAATTCTACTCCTAAGTATTTATCTAAGACAAATGAAAACAGGTGTCTGCACAGAAACTAGTACATGAATGTTTATAGCAGCACTATTCGTAAGAGCCAAAATGTGGAACCACCCAAATGTCGATCAACTGATGAATGGCTAGGCAAAATGTGATATAGCCATACAAAGGAATGTTACTTGGCAATAAAAAGAAATCGAATAATTATACAGGCTACAATATGGATGGAACTTGAAAACATCTTGCTAAGCGAAATAAGACAGACACAAAAGACCACCTCTTGTATGACTTAATTTATACGAAATGTCTGGAATAGAAGGATTAGTAGGTGCCTAAGGCTGGAGAGAAAGGAGGTTACTGTTATGGGATACAGAGGTTTTGGGGTTTTTTTGTTTTTGTTTTTGTTTGGAAGGGGGGGTGGTGTAAATGATCTGAAATTGATTGTGATGGTTGCACACCTCTGTGACTCTATTAAAAACCATGAAGGTGCACACTTTAAAAGTGTATTGTATGGCATATGAATTATATCTCAATTATATGGCAAAAGGAGTTAATTTCCCCTTTACTGAACCATGCTGCTGAAGAAAATATATTTTTCCTCTTAGAACTGACTTTCAAAATCAAACCATGAGGGTAGTCGGGTTGAATGAAATTTTTATATTATCATTTAGACTCTTCTATTCAAGAAAGGTAACTAATTTTGGAATTACATAGAGAAAACCTCAAGGTGCCCAGAGGAATAAAGTGTGGAATAAATGAATAAATAAGTCTCATTTCCCCCATATTTCCAGTGTTGGCTGTCTGAGTTTTTTGGATTTGGGCCCCATTATATGAAGTCTGCTACATGAGCTCTTATTTCTGGATCTAGAAGGCATAGTGAATTGGCTTTCAGTTATCTGCAGATTTTCAACAGAGGACAATTTCCATGGGATTATTAGCAATAGTTTGTTTTAAAAGGCATTGAGGGGTTAGTCTTTCAGAATGGCTAGGGCTGTAACAAATACGCTCTCTTCCAAACTTTATGCTGACTTTCCTTCTCAATGTTGGATACATTTAGTGAACAGGAAGATAACCTTTGGATTCCTGAATGATCTTCCATTCCACAGTAATAAACATTCCAGTTCTTTCCTTCTAGTCCTGAAGCTAATTTCTTTTATGACTAGGTTGTGGTATTTGGGCATTTTCTTAAGCCTGGCCCCAGGTACATTTTGTTTCTGACCTTTGCTGTTTTGGGTGCATTTGGGTGCCTCTAGAAAGTACTTTCTATACTGTGATTGCTTTTCATTTGAGCAGTCTTCTCTACAGCCCACCCCCAGTTTTTCTCTCTGCTTTTTTCCTTTTTAGTTTGATTTGGTTACCTGCATCTGGCAACGGAGAGCTTTCCCAAAACTGGATTAGCAGCAATATAATAGCAGTAACCCTTTCATTACCAGAGTAATTGTCTTTACTTGTTTTGAACTTTAGCATTTATAGGCAGCTGCTATAAAATTCAAAGGTGAAAAAAACATGTGACTTTTTCCTGCTTTTACAAGTCCAGAGTACTTATTAGTGAGGGTTATAGGACTTTGAAGCCATTTTTTTCCTCTTTAAAAAAGTAAATGTGAGAGCTGAGGTAAACTTTTCCTCCATTTAAACAAAACATACAAATCTGGTAACCATACTAAAGGAATATTTTAAAGATTCTGCAATTTACCCTACAAGTATAAATAAATAAATCCAATTAGAATTTAAGGTTATGTAGATTTTGACTTCTTTGTAATCTGTTTCTTGCCTTACATTTTCTTGCCCGAGGCAATAGTAAAGTTGTTAAAATGAGAAGGAAACCAAGGAATAAGGCTTTGCTATCTTGGGCAGTTTTCTAGTCCAGTCATTAGTCATGTGGCCTCTGTAATTTCTTACTTACTGGGGTACATATAAAGAGACTCATAAAACTGCCCCTCTCGGCTTGATTATTCTAAAGTAGTCTAAGGCACCAGGATGGAAGGTCTCTTTAGAGAGTTATGAACACACTTCCCAGAAATTCTAAAGCTTCATTTCTATAGAGCTATCAAACTAGTGGAAGCTCCTCTGAATCTGATTGATGCCTCCAGAGTTACATTTGCTAAATGTAGAGCTTGCTTTTACAATTTTAGTAAGATACAAAGGTTGTGAAGAATTGGAAGTTTAACATTTTAAAACACAGGACAGAGACATGAATTTCCAAGGAGGGACCCCAATGCAGAAATCTAGATTAAAGTACATTAATTTCTCTAGTAACATGCAGAAGTTGAGGTTTCACAATTTCAGGATGATCCAATATAGTGGCAACCTTTTACCTACTACTGGGTGTGTATCTTCTGTGTACAGAAGTCTCTGCCAACATCAAAGGCCAGACTAGTTTCTAGTAGCGACTGGCTCTCCAGGAACTAACTGAAGACTCAGCAAGGAACAGTGTAGGGTTTTGTTTTGTTTGTTTGTTTGTTTTTTTCCGGGGAGAGGGGGTCAGGCGGGGGGTGAGGAATTTGTGGAGAGTCGGTGAGGTCCTAGAAAAATTGGGGAATAAGGAGTCCTGGCAAAGCTCAGAAGGCTAGCAACATTCTTGTTTTGTTCTGTGCACGCACAACGTGCTTCAGGGCTTTGTTTTGGGAAGTGGGGAACAGTTTCTGCCCTTAAAGATATGCTGACATTTAAATTAAGGTAGGCATGCTAGTCAGTGGGGCCCTCGGGAAGGGGTGTATACACTGATCTGTTTTGATCCTTGAAATAAAATAAATACTATTTGATTTCATACTACAGTAAATTTCTTTGAACAAATTCTTTAAACCAAGGGGCGGAAATTTAAAATTAAAGATCGTGAACATTTACAATTCATTTATTCATGCATCCACTCACTTAATTCAACAGAGGCTTATTCTGTGCTAGGCATTGCCGAGGCATCACAGACTTGGTCCCTGACGCCATGGAGCTGACAGTCTAGCCCAGTCAGTGAGGGAGTTAAAAAGAATTCTGGTATCATTGGTACTGCGGTTGCACCGAGTGAAGATCAGCCCCTCCAATTCTCCCACGTGGTCCCGGCAGGTGAGTGTGGGTGCGAGCGCGTGTGGCTGCCGGTGTTTGAGGAGTGTGAGAGCACACGTGTGTCAGAATGGCGCGTGTCACAGTGCGCGTGCAGGTGTCGGCGTGGTATGCGTCTCCATAGCTGCCTGAGCCCCGCGGCTTGGGCCACTGGAGGCGCGTGTCTCCCGCCCACGTACTGGGGGCGGCACGGGAACCACCCCGCCGGGGCGATTGTGAGTGAGCGCGGGCGCGCGCGGGTGCGCGGGCGGGCGGGGTCAGGGGGGAGGGGCGCGGTGCGCGCAGGCGCAGAGCGCGAGAGCGGGCAGCGGCCGCCGCAGAGCGCCGGGGGCGGGAGGAGCGAGCGCAGTAGGCCATGGCTGCCACCGGCTGCTGAGGGGCTCGGCCCGCGAGCGCCTGCCGCCGCGGACGATGGTGACCGCACGGGTCGGGCCGCTGCCGCCGCCGCTGCCGCCGCCTCCCAAGACGCTGCAACCAAGGCCCGGCGCGGAAGAACCGCCGCTGTGAGCCGCGCCGTCCCGGCCCCCGCCGCCCGAGGAGAACGGGAGGGCGGGCGAGAGAGCCGGGGAGTTGCGGAGCCCGCCTGCCCGCCGGCGGCGCCGCCCTGCGGGGAGGGAGGCCACAGCCCGAGGTGACCGAGCCGTCCGCCCCGGCCGGCCTCATCTCATCCCGGCGCGTCCCCGCCCCCCGCCCTTCGCACATCCTCCCTTCTCCCCTCCCCCACCCCTTTGCCGGCTCCTTCCTCTTCTCCCCCTTCGCCCCTTCCTTGGTTCACCTCCTTCTTCCCAGCTTCGGCGGCGTCCCCATCCCCTTTTCACCCGCTGCGTCCCCTCCCTCTCGTCTGTCCTCCCGCGGACCTCTCCCCCGTCCCCCGCTCTTTCCGACTTTGCCTTCCCCTCCCGGGGCCCCGCACTAGGAGCCCCCTCCCCCAGCTTTGGTCCTTGTGCGCCGCCTTCCCAGCTACCCACCCTCCTGCACACATCCCTCACCTACCGCGGCGTTCCTAAGATGCTCTCTCTCTCTGAGCTCTGCTCCGTCGCCTCCCCAGGACCCCATTTCGAGGCCTTTTCTAAGCCCCTTCCTGAGCTACCCATTTCCTAGCTGCGCCTTTCCAGTTCCTTTTCTCCAGTTCCACTCCCAACTTTACGTCTTAGGCGTCTTTGTCCACTTTGCTTCCAAGCTTCCCTCCCATTTTTCTTTAGACTTATCCTTCTTTGGTCTACTCAGCCTCCTCCTTTCTCTTTTTATGCGGTTTGAGGTTGTTTGGGAGTTCGGAAAGGCCTGCCAAGCCATTCGAATGGGGGCCCATTTGTTTTGCATCCCATCTGTCAGCCCTGTTTTACCGTGAGAGCGCTCCTTATCCTTTCCTTTTTGTCCCCATCGCTTCCTCTCGCCTGCCATCCCTTCCTTCACCTTATTCCTGTTATGCTTTTTCCACCCAAGACCCTTGCCCTCCCTTTAGGAATGAGTCCCCTCGCTACTCGGCGATGATGAACTTCGCCCGCGTCTGTGTTTGCAAGCTTTTTGATGCGTGGCGCCGCGGAGCCAGCACCCTTGGCCAGACGAAGGGAGCTCCCTGGCACGGGCCTCTCTACTGGCGGAGTTTTTGCGAACGTAATCCCCTAGCCCCGCGGCGGCAGCGGCCCTGCTGCTGCGCTGCCTGCTTTGCAGCGAGCTGGGTTGGGGTTACTATAGTTCAAACGCCGCTGAGATCAGCAGGCAGGGCGCGGGAAGGGGCGGGGGAGACGGGGGAGGAGGTTCGGGGAGAGAGGAAGGGGGCTTTGCAGTGAGAAGGCATCAAAGATTAATGGATGGCTTTGCATCGCCGTCTGCAGTAAACAGGAAACTAGTTTGAAAGGAAAGGAGAGGACTGTGTGTCTTTATTTTTTAAAATACGGACTGTGCCGTTCTACTGAATCTTGAATCGTGCCCAAAGGATGAGCTGTCGGTGCTGCAGTCGTGACCCAGGCTGAGCGCCCAATGGCAGAGATAGCAGTTTTTATTCCCTGTCTGGCCTCTTAGGAATTGAAAGATGGTCCGGTTATTCAGAGTGGACTTCATATTTTTGCCACTTTGGAGATACCGAGAAACCACAGAATTGCTAGTAGTTTATGTAGAAATCAGGTACATACAAAGTTAGCTGGCAATAGTGTGGGAGTGGGGAGGACCAGCTATATTTAACACATGTGCCAATGCTTATGTAAGACGTGGCGTTCTCCTCCCGGGTGTCTCTTTGGGGCTGAGTTTACTTATGATTTTAGCCTCTAGTTTTGCCCTCTAACATTTTCAGGGCTTACCGTCCTAACATATGGACAGCCAGAAAACCTTTCTTGAGATGGGTTTTAGCGATGGTAGAATTTTTTTTTCATTGGATGGATAAAGAAAAAATGATGATTTTTTTCTTTTGATGGGAGAATAAGGTGTAGAAACTTCCAATCTTAAATTTTCTATTGTACTGAATTTAAAATTGGATCATACAGCTTTCTTATATTTGCTTTTTTCTTTTTCTTTCTTTTTTTTTTTTTAAGGAGTTTATCTAGGAGATGTGAATATCCTCTTTTTGGTAAGATCGAATTTTCTGTTTCTTTTTCTTAACATAATTCTTCAACAGACAGGCTATGATTTTAAAAATGTACATTTTCCGAATTGTTCAGGATGATTTGTTTGATTTCTTCATATTCAAAACCCAAACGCAGTGTTTTTAGGAAAGTGTAGAATGAGACTCCTGTGTTTCTTAACCCACAGATATGAATGGTGAACTGTGCAATGTTATACTTGCACAGGACATTACTGTGTAAGTAGTGATTGCTGCTTCCAAGCCTGGGAAAGTCATTTAGGGAAATCATTGTGGTCCTGTTTTTGGTTAGCATTTGTTGAGTCTTTTTTTGCTGTTTTTGGAAAGGATTTTTTTTTTTTTTTTAAAGCTGTCCCACTGTGTAAACCATTTTTAAGTTTGAGTCACATTTAGTTTATATTATTTGCTGAGATGTTGTTTTGGCATATTACTTTCCCAGTTCTTAAAACATGTAAGGAGAAAATACAAAAATCTTTCATGGAGGAGAAAATTTGTGTGACTGTACAGGGCAGGAAATAGCTTATATATTTGGCTATAGGACTATCAGGGCTTTAAATTTTCTTTGCATTCAGTACCTTTGCTTATTTTTAAGGGTTATCTAGTATTGTTTTGATTTTAAGAGAAATTTAAGCTCCTTTTGACTTGGAATATGCTCATTAGTTCTGAGAATAAGTTTCAGAAAAAAATAAATTAGGCTTGAATCAAACATCATAGAAGTACAATTTTTTTTACCCCAGGAGAGAAATCTCCATTTTTCCTTCATGCTTCTAATAGAGTGGCTTGGCAAATGTGGATGATTTCAGTGATTTTATTTTATTTATTTATTTTTAAAAAGATTTATTTATTGAGAGAGGGATAAGGGGCAGAAGAAGAGGAAGAGAGAATCTCAAGCAGACTTCCTGCTGAGTGGGGAGCCCCAGTGGGAGGACCATGCTGGGCTGGATCTCAGAACACTGACATCATGACTTGAGCTAAAATTAAGAGTCAGACACACCAACTCGGCCACTCAAGCACCCGATTTCAGTAATTTTAAACAAGATACACGTTTCCATGTTTTGTTTAGATGTTAATTTAGTGTGGGGTGCTGGAGTGTAGTATGTGGTATTTATTTGTGATGGTGATCAACATACCATGTGGCCCTTATACTTCAGAAAGGCTCAAAATTATAAAGTTCAGAGGGGATTTTTTTATTTTAGTTTTTAATTTTTTTTTGGTCTTTCCACAGCTTTTATGGGTAGCATTTTAGATTTTTTTTTTTTTTTTTTTTAAAGTAAGTTCAACATCCTGTGCTGGGCTTGAACTCATGACCCTGGAATCAAGACCCGAGTTGACATCCTGTTGGATGCTTAACTGACTGAGCTTCCCAGGTGCCCTTATGGGTAGTGTTTTAGATTTGGTTTTCCATATATTGAATTTGTTTCTCCTGTGTCCATATACAGGGCCAGCTTGCCAATGACTTGCTAAAATGTCACTTACATACAGAAATAAATGAAATGTTTAATGAGCAGTAGAGTTGTTATTAAGTGGGCATATTTCTATCCAAGGCCCTCCTTAATTCAGACATTTGAGTCTTGGATATACTATTCAGTAGAATTTGGGGATCATTCTCCAGTATTCTTCGGTAATGAGAGCTTTAGGAATTCAAAATTTTCTTTTTATTCTATTTGTTAGGCAGGAATGGTGATAATTGAGAGGGGACTTATCCTCTGCTAATGGCCCGCTTGTGATAGAGATGATCTTGTGTAAGAATTAGGGAGCTTCCCCGCCTTGTTCAGATCTTGATTTGTGATACAGGAGTGGTTATTTTTAAATTTTTTTTTTCCTTTCCCCTTTTGAGAGCTATAGCAAATGGTGAAAGTGGGTATATTTAAAAAAATAAAAACATTTAAAAAGAGATAAGGCTCCTTGGGGCGCCTGGGTGGCTCAGTGGGTTAAGCCGCTGCCTTCGGCTCGGGTCATGATCTCTGGGTCCTGGGATCGAGTCCCGCATCGGGCTCTCTGCTCAGCAGGGAGCCTGCTTCCTTCTCTCTCTCTCTCTGCCTGCCTCTCAGTGTACTTGTAATTTCTCTCTGTCAAATAAATAAATAAAATCTTTAAAAAAAAAAAAAAAGAGATAAGGCTCCAAGACAGATGAAATAAATATAGACTACAAGTATTAACTGAGTAGTAGTCCCTACCAAAAAACAGTAGTGATTAATATTGGATTCTAGAATATGGTGGGAAGAGTTACTTTTCCGTTATAAAGCCTCTCAGTGATGTTACTATCTCAGTCTATGATGATTTTCACACATGCCTGGTGGTTTGTGAGAAATATCTGTTGTTTTTTGTACTTTGAAATAAACCTAGCTGAGTTATCTGTTTGACCACCTGAGTAAGTAGTTAGGTTCTGTGTGTTTTCTTAGTCATCTAGATAGCTTAGATATATTAACACTTTTTACAAAGGAATTTCTATTTTTGAAGCCCAGTAATGGATATTCTACAACATTTGGCAAACAGAAAAAGAAGGGAATAAAAATCACCGTAGCCCTACTATTGAAAGGATGTTAATGTGATACTTTGGTGTATTTCTTCTCAAAAAAAATTTTTTTTTTTTTTTTTTTTTTTTAGTAATATCATGAACTTTGAGAAGTTGAGGTTCCCCAATGCTGTAATTTCCAATAAATGTTGATTAGAGTTTTTATTTTTCAGTGCTTTTTTTCCTGTTAGGATACAACATTCAGTTTTGACTCTCAATATTTTTTTCTTATGTAGGAAAATTATTAAAGTGGTCTTGTTCATTTAAAGTAATCAGAGTTTAGTTTATGAAAATGTTTATTTTGCATTCTTGGATATATCACTTTTGAGTAATGGGAATGATAAATGATCACTCAGTGATCAGTACACTCAATCAGTTTTTCAGTGAATGAAGAACTTATAATGGTTTGTTGAACTTTTTTTTTTTTAATTGAGCTAGGAAGCTATGAAAATTAGGGGGTAAAATGGAAATACTGACAAATATTTAACCATGGCATAGCAAACTGTCACTGTAATTTTCTTCAGAAGTAAATATTTTCATTTGTCCTGTAATGTCTGAAATTACTGCCAAAGCCGGAAATTTTAGCTCTGTCAGCAAAATACTTAAAAGGATACTTTCAGAGCCAACAATCCAGAATTATCATTACTCTTAAAATTGTCTTTAACCCACTTCTGTTTGCCTTAGTCTCATAATTTCTTGGATTGATTTAAAGCTCTGTCTTATAAAGGAGTGTTGCACAGAATTGTCCTTTAAATAATGGATTGTCCTAGATATCTTTCATTACCTTTCTGCCTCCCCACCCCACTTTTTAAATTTTTTTAAAAATTCTACTCCTACAACTCATCAACAGCTGAGCAAAGATAGGGCTACAGACTCCAAAGCCTGACTTCTTCTATGTGCCAGCATATCTCTGAATCACAGGAAGAATTTGATGAGCATTGTTTCCCCACTTTGAAGGCAGATTATGGGAATTTCAGATGGAGATTTTAACTTTAATATTGAAGGAAACAATATTGCCAACTATGTTGTCTTTACCTATCATGAGTTCCCTGAATTATACCTATGTCATGTAAATTCAGTACTTCAGTTTTAGTTGTAATACAGCAAAGGATAGACTGTGAGATACTGCAAACTAAATATGTAATCATCAAATTTTTATTGAATCTTGGGCTTTTTCATATAATAACCACTTAAAATTTGCTCTTTTTTTTTATAGCTACATAAATCTCAGTTTTTAAAAGAGCTACATAAATCTCAGTTTTATAGGAGTGAATTTTTCCTTTCAAGTTAATTGGACAAACGCTATAGTATTATTAGGGTGTTTTATTGCTAGTGCCCAGAGTTGAAGTTAAGCTTTTTAAAAATAAATTTTGAGGCCTTAACACTTAAACAGATGGGAAGACCTAAAAGAGTCAATGTGAAAACACAATACAAGGCTTATTTTATGGATACCTGGAAGTAATAGATGTGATTAAGAGTTTTACAGGTTATATAGTATGTGACGATCCATTAGATTCGTAAGAGGTTATCTAAAAGCTATTTGAGGTGACTTATTTTTGTATATTATGTCTCCTGAATTTAGGTCTGCTCCAAGAAAAAACATGGCTGCAAAGGAAAAACTGGAAGCAGTGTTAAATGTGGCCCTGAGGGTGCCAAGCATCATGCTGTTGGATGTCCTGTACAGATGGGATGTCAGCTCTTTCTTCCAGCAGATCCAAAGAAGTAGCCTCAGTAATAATCCTCTTTTCCAGTATAAGTATTTGGCTCTTAATATGCATTATGTAGGTAAGTGTCTATATTACCTTTTCTTTTCTTTTTTATTTGTTTGCTTGTTTGTTTATTTTTTTAGAGAGAGGGAGCATGCTTGGGGTTGTGGGGAGCAGAAGGAGAAGGAGAGAGAATCTTAACTAGGCTCCATACTCAGCACAGGGCTCCATCTCACAACCCTGAGATTGTGACCTGAGCCGAAATCAGGAGTCGGACACTTAGCCGACTGAGCCACCAGGCACCCCTACATTACCTTTCCTAATATTTTAGTGAGCATTCTGATTGATGTCTATATAGGTTTTAAAATTAGAGTAAAACGAAATTTGTTTACATTGAGATGACAGTGATACAGTCATTGATGAATGATTAGGAATCTTGTTTGTAGTATAATTTGTTTTACCATTGCATATGAGTTATTAAGGGTAGAAGAAAACAAGAGAGTGTTGGATTTATTTTACTGGATGAAGCTAGAAGGCAAAAAGAAACATTTTAGATTTTAATATGATGAAATGTAAATAATGAGAACTACCTTTTAGGCATTTGGCCTGTTCTGATTTGTCTGTTTTGGGTTTTGTTCGTACTTCAGAGCTCTTTAAATATAACTTTCTTTATTGTCCCAGAACATTAACATCAGTTGAACACAAGGCATTTATTTCAGTTAAATGAAATGTTGGAAATAACATTTATAATATTTAAAAAAATACTCCTTGGAATATAATTGATGTGATTTGGAGTTAGTAGTAAAAGCAATATTGAGAGGTTAAAGAAGTTAAAGTCAAGAAAGTACAGGCAGGAGGGGCACCTGCTTGGTTAGTCAGTAGAGCATGTGACTCTTGATCTCAGGGTTGTGAGTTGGAGCTCTTCCCCCTTGGGTGCAGAGATTACTTAAAAAAAAATCTTAGAAAAAAGAAATACAGGCAGGAAACAAAAAAATTCATCTAGAATGAAAGTCCAGATTTTTAATTTTTAGGTTAATTTTTCATTTATATGTAATTGATAGCAATAATATATTTTAATTTGACATTGCTGTTGTAGAACCAAAGATGCGGTTTGAGTGATGTACTATAGTGGCTTAATAATATTTTTATTATTAGAATTGCCCATGCAGGTATATGTTTTATAAAATTGTGAAGGGTTTGTCCTGTTTCTATGAGATTTATATTTATGTATAGAAGGACTTTTAGGGTTCCAGATCTTAGTCCTGAAACTCCCTTATAGCTCTAAGAGATTTCCAAGTAAGCCATTGTGGGGAAAAAGTGTGGTATAGTAGAAAAGGCAGTGCACTAGAAGCAGAACATCTGGGTACAATAAATACTTCTCTCTTAGGTGGCACTACATTGGGAAATTCTTTGAAATGAGAAGGTTCTTTTATGCTGCAAAACACTATAATTCTCAGCCCTTTATTAAATGCTTTGTATGTTAGCCAATTTATGGAAAATAATTCCAGTCTGTTATAGAAGAACAATTGGGTACTACTTGGCTTAGATTTTTAGCTTAATCAGCAAAGTAATTCACACTGTGGTTTTAAAAAATGTGCTTATCACATACATTATTTCTGAATAGATTGAAATATTTATTTTAAAAACAGCTGCCTAATAACCAGAAACATTAATTTTAGCAATTGAATGGGTTATCGTACATTAAAGTTCATACTCTGGCTTATAACTTTGGGAACTCAACTGAGCCTTCTTAAATACACTTATTACATGCTGTGGTAGAATAAGCTGAGTGATTACATGAGTAGACATTTTCACCTTGAACAGTTTTTTGGTTAGAGTAACTTCTGTGTCAGAGTATTTAGGTAGTTACATAATGTTCCAGTTTACTAGATTTCACCCTTAAATACATTTTTAAAATTCTTTTTCTTTTTCAAAGATTTTATTATTTATTTGACAGAGATCACAAGTAGGCAGAGAGGCAGGCAGTGAGAGAGGAAGAGAAGCGGGCCTCCTGCTGAGCAGAGAGCCTGATGCGGGACTCCATCCCAGACGCCGAGATGACTTGAGCCTAAGGCAGCGGCTTAACCCACTGAGCCACCCAGGCGCCCACATTTTTAAAATTCTTTTTTATAAAAATTAGTAATGTGCTTATACATTTATGTTAGAAAAATATCAAAACATAAAAAGTGTTGAGTGAAAATTGTGTTCCTCCTTATCTCTGGTCATCATCCACTAAGTTTTCTGAGCCCAAGCAAGTAGCTATTTTTATTTCTTTGTGAAAAATTCTAGAGATCTTTTTATGTACATATGTCAATATAAAGATATTGGTAAATATAAATATGTAGCAATAAATGTATGTATGTCTTCCTTTTTGTATAGATGACAGGATAATATACACTGTTCTTGACCCGTTGTTTAACTTAATGATGTATCACAGAACCATTACTACTGCTTATATTATATTTCATATTCATGAAATAAAGCTTTGTACTCTGTTTTTATGTTGACTCTTTCTATTATGCCAAATTTTAAGGTTCTGATTAAATGTTAAGGCCTCATTCTCCCCCCAGCCCTCCAGTTCTGTTTCTTAGTGGCAGAGTATCCTTGTATGGTTATATCATAATTCATTGAACTAATTATTCTTTTTTGCTTTTTCATTTAATGTTGTACTAAATAATTTTATATAGCTATAATTTTGATAGGTGCAAATATAGCCTTGAGATAAATTACTAGAAGTGAAGTTTCTGGATGAAAGAGTAGACACATTTGTAATATTGACTGATACTGCTCTCCATAGGATTTTACTGTTTTGTACCTATAACAGATAGTGGTTGAGAGTTCCTGTAGTTTTATATCCTTACCTAAACAGTGTTATCAAACTCTTACATTTGGTTACTCCAGTAGGTGAAAAATGGGTGTGTTCTAACTAGTTTTTATTTGTATTTCTCTTAGTATGAGAGAGATTATATTTATCCACATGTTTAAGAAAAATGTGTGAGTTGTCGGTTTATGCCCTTTCTTCATTTTTCTATGGGATTTTAGCCCATCCCCCCTTTTTTCACCAAAGGCACAGGCAGTGCTTTATATAGCTCAAGCTGAAAAGAGACATGGCACCAACAGAGAGTAGTTAAGCTGGCCTTCTCTGGATTTTAACTTTTTCTTGCTGATTTGTGGGAGTTTGGTATACATTAGGGAAATTAACCCTAATGTAGGGAAATTACCGGGTTGAATTTCAATTTGGGTTGAAATTATTTTTTCCAGTGTTGGTTGTCTTGATTTTTGGTTTATGATATGTATTTTTTTAATGCAGAATTTGTTTTAATGTGGTCGAATTTTTTTTTAATCTCTTTTTTTGTAACTTGGAATTTTGACTCAGTTACTAGAAAAGACTTCTTTATCATGTTCTATTCCATTATTTTTGTTTCATTATTTACATCTTCTCTTCACTTAGGATTTTATCTGCATGTATATTGTGTTACAGGTAAAATTTTTTTCCTCAGATAACTATCTGGTAGTCTCCATGTATTTATTAAGTAGTTCAGCTTTTCCTAACTGATTATTATATATTAAATTGTCATATCTATTTGGTTTCATTTTTGAATATTTTTTTCTTGTTCTTTCAGTGTGTGGTCTTACTGAATACCTAGACTATTTTATTGTCTGGACTTAGTCCCTTTGTCTTTCGGAGTTTTTCTGACACTCTTTGCTATGTGAACTTTAGAATTACTTAGTCGAAGTTAAGATGAAGAGATAGCTTAAAGATGCTAACTCTCCTCTGTATATGAACATAGAGAGCCTCCCTATGTTCCAGATTTCTTTTGAGCCTTCTGGAGTGTTTTAAAGTTTTCATAATAGAGGTCTTTGGCATTTATTGTTAAGTTCATTCCTAGATATTTTATTTTTTTTATTGCAGTTGTGACTTTTCCTTTTCCCCTTTTTATATCCTTTGTTATTAAGAGCTTAAAAATCAAGGTGGGGTGTGGTTAAAAGTTCATGTTTATGGAATATAATTGTACCTTCAAATTGAGAAGCTTTCCAGTGTGAGTTATGAGAATAGCAAAAAGAAGTGATTGTTTAAATATAATTGGTGGAATGTTAATTATTAAATTGTATTGCAAAGTGTAGGATATAAAAAGGGAAACAGAAATAATGTTGAAATGTATTGGGTATTACACTTAATTTGGTGGGTAGTGATGGTCAGCAAAGGATTTAGAGCAGGTGAACTGCATTTTAAGAAGAGTGATTAGTGTTGTACAGACTGCTGTTTTGGGGGTGGGGATGGGGGGCAAGTGGAGAAACCAGAGGTAAGAAGACCAGTTAAGGGGCGCCTGGGTTGTTCAGTGGGTTGGGCCTCTGCCTTTGCTCCGGTCATGATCCCAGACGAGTCCCGCATCGGGCTCTCTGCTCAGTGGGGGACCTGCTTCCCACTCCCCCTCTGCCTGCTTCTCTCCATACTTGTGATCTTTCTCTCTCTGTCAAATAAATAAAAATAAAATCTTAAAAAAAAAAAGAACAGTTAAGATTTTAGGCAAGAGGTAATGAGAGCCAAAATTAGCCTTGTTGAAGTTGGAAGGGAAAACGTGGGTATGAGAATAATTCCACTGAAACTGCAATCACTAATGTGATTAGTGACTAACCTAAAATGTAAAACTTGAGCTTTATTTGTGTCCTCATTCTGCAGACCCTCCCATGTTTATGAAGTTGTTGACTACTTCCTCAGAACAGTGTTTCTGTTTTCTAACTTTCTGACCATTCCTTCTGACTCTCTTGGTTTTCTCTTTAGACTTCTTAAGTGTTGATAGGGCCCAGACTTTGTGTTTAATTTTCATCTTTTGTTGTGTGTGTGATCTCACATAGTTTGGGCTGTAAATCTCTATGTCCACTTTCCATTGCTTTTTTGACCACCTAGTGTGTTAGTGTTCCTCCACTATTATCCAGTGGTACCCAGTTTGTACCTCTACTATGCTGCATTCTACAAATCCTTGTGTTATTCTACCTTCTTAACTAGATTGTGAGCTCCTTTAAGGTAGGAATGGGGTGGTTTGTTATCTCAGCATTCCTAGCACCTCGCTAGTGCCTGGTACTGAATGGATTTCTAACTACTGTTAGACATCTTCACCTAAATATTCTGTAGATGCTTGAGTTTATGGTCACTGAACTCATCATCTTTACTTCAAACCTCCTCCTCCTTCTGTGCCTCCTGTCTTAATAGCAAAGCTGCCCTCTTGATTACTACCCAAGCTAAAACATCAGAATCATCTTCACTTCCTTGTTCTAAGCCACTCACCCATAGATCTCCACTAAGACTTGTTTAAATATCTTATAGCTGACCCTACCAACTCCATACCAAAGTTGCTGATTTATTTCAGGTCCTCAGTTTTTTCCCTCACTACTAAAATCATCCATAAATAGCAGAAATTCATACATGGTGTTAAAAACATTCATTAATGTTATTTTAGGTAGGTCATCATTTTTAAGTGCTGCTGGTCTTGGGTTTTAATTGTAAATTACTGTTGCATTAGCTTCATCATTATCAGTAGAGTTTGTTGTAGTTTGTTGAAGAGTGACTAGTGATGCATATTTGTGTTAGCCGTAGTTTTGGCATTTATTTTTCAAGTAGCTAGATTACATACATGTTGTATTCAGATAACTAATTCATATTGTTCTTGGTTTAGCAGAATTCATCATTGCTTAAGAAACTTCTTGTGTGGTATATTTTGTAGTTATCACAGTTATTTTCCCACTGGAATATGAAATGGGGATATAGGTGAGGCATAGCGTTTTTGTTGTTTTGGTTTTTGTCTTTTTTTTTTTTTTAAGATTTTATTTATTTATTTATTTGAAAGAGAGTGAATGAGAGAGCATGAGAGGGGGGTGGGTCAGAGGGAAAAGCAGACCCCCTGCTGATCAGGGAGTCAGATGTGGGACTGGATCCTGGGATTCCTGGATCCTGATATGAGCTGAAGGCAGTGGCTTAACCAACTGAGCCACCCAGGCGCCCTGTTTTTTGTATTCTTACCTCACCTATAGTGTATCCAAAGGATTTGAGAACTGATGGCCTAGTCTGCACTCCTTTATTATTGTGTACGTTACTGAAGTGTTTAGTCACCAGTTCTGTTAGATCATCTGCCAGTACTTTTTTATTTTATTTACATGAAACTCTAGTGTAACCTACAGAGTTAATTGTTTTCTGAAAATATCCTTTATTTTTTTAATGGTTTTCATGCCTGCTATTCTCTTATCCAAGGATGCTGCTGCTTTTTCTTACCCTGGTAAAGATCCATTCACCCTTCTAGGTCCAGGTCATACTTAATCATTTAATCAACCACAGCCCTTCTAATATTTGTTTATTGTAACACACTTTTGTTCATGTTTATTTTTGCACTAGACTATGATTACTTTATTCTTTGATCTTCCATGTCTAGGAATGCATATGGGTCATACTTTACATGTAATAATTGGTTGAGTGACTGGATAATTGAAAGATTGAATAAATCATTATGTTCAGTCTATAGGATCTTTTTTTTTCTTTTAAGATCTTATTTATTTATTTGACAGAGATCACAAGTAGGCAGAGAGGCAGTCAGAGAGAGAGGAGAGGGGGAAGCAGGCTCCCTGTTCAGCAGAGAGCCTGATGCGGGGCTTGATCCCAGGACCCTGGGATTATGACATGAGCAGGAGGCAGAGGCTTTAACCCACTGAGCCCCCAAGCGTCCCATCTCCAGAGGATTTTTTATGAGATGTGCGTGAGAAGGGAAAGATAAGAATATCTGGAAACGAAAATGATAGTTCGTTAAAAGAAAATTTAAGGACAGATTTCATGCAGTAGATTGAATCCTTCAGCTACAACCACTGAACATGCTTGCTTAATGTAAGAAACATCCTTTTAAATACCTCTGAAGTCCTTTGAGATGGGGATTAACAAAATAAATTGGAAAAATTATTTTAGAAAATTAAAAGCAAATAGGAATACCTATCTCTAATTTCTGTTGGATTGTTCTTAAAGTTTGGATGTGCAAGAAATCTGAATTCTACCTGTTTAGTCTCCAGCATATTGCTCCTGTTTCCGTAGCTTTAAGCATGATTGATTTCTTAGCTTTAAGTATGAGAGGAGCACTGGGTACTGAGAAGAGATAACCATGCCCTAATAAAGACTCATTAATAAGTAGAAAACAGAGAAGATTAGACTGGAACCAGATGTCCTAAGACCTAAAGTGTCAGACTGAAAAGTTAAGCATTTTTGAAGGTTTTTAGAACAAGAGAGTTGTCTAGACAAAAGGGTTGGTTTTGTACTTAAGTGCAGGATGAATGAGGATGGAAAGAGATTGCAAGAAGAATGGCAGTTGGTACACTGCCTATTACAGAGTGCACTGGGTAGGGCATAGGGACTGGAAAGGATGGGTGACACGAGAGACTTATGGGGAAGACTTGGTGGTGACAGAAAAGATAACTTGGGTTTGAGTCTGCGTGAATGGGATTTAGGAGAAAAAGAGGCTGAGCTAGCCTGTTGAGGGAGGAGGGGGGGAACTCAGTTTGTACATGTATGTGAGATCATTTAAGCGGTATGTCTGGCATCATGAGACATGAGATGTCTTAGAATAAGAAATGATGCCTTTTGTGTGTGTGTACTAGGTAGGTTCTCAGTAACTGTTGATAACATACCTTTGGAACAGGCTATTTGAAGGAACAACATAAATTCTTTGAGTTAGATACTTTTTGGAGAGAAAAGCAATTGTTCAGGGACTAAATTTTCTGTGTTCATTTGGGGGATTAAAAAGAAAGTGGAGGGGAGAATTTGGAAGTTTAAAGAAAATCCAAGGAGCCAGTTTTGAGGGTGGCTGCTTGAGGTGCTGGGACAAGGATAAGCAGGATGTTTTAGATTTGACAAGTAAGCAGTTGACTGCTGAGGTTTTTTAGAGTGGACGTTAGTAAGCAGGGCTCTGTAGAGTTTGTAGGTTGTAGAGAATAAAGAGGGAATAGTGGATGGCTAGAAAATGGAAGCACTAGTAGAGATAGTTTATAACATTGTCTGTGGAATGAGAAAAATAGGTAATAGAAAAAGGAAAAATCAGCACGAAGAGAACTTTTTCTTCAAGATTGTAGGAAGAGCATTATACATCCATTGAAAAGAGAGGTGAGCATTGGTGTCAGGGAGAAGGAAGATGTAGGGGATAGGGGTGTTTAGGAGTTGTAAAAGTAAGACCTTGAGTCAAGTGGAAGAGGCAGCGTCAGGGACATTAAGGACAGTTTTTCCTCTGGACTAGAGAATAAGAGAATTGATACAGAACAAATAAGCAGACATCAAGGAAGGGTAGATCATGAGAGGAGTCCTTTTGTACCTTTTGTGTTGTTTTGATTATAAAGTAGAATAATCTACAAAAAAGTGAAAAATGCTTTATTTTCAACAGATAATCCATAGCGGTTTTTACTGTATTAAACTTACTTTGGTACTGAAGTAAAAAACTCAAAGTTGTGAAACCTAATTGTAAAATAATTTACTTTAAGCTCTTTTTTTAGTGTGATTAATTGGGAGACTAAATTAGCATCATATTTTATTTATAATCTCTTTTTATTTCTATTCCAGGATATATTTTAAGTGTTGTGCTATTAACCTTGCCCAGGCAGCATCTGGTTCAGCTTTACCTATATTTTTTGACTGCCCTGCTCCTCTATGCTGGGCATCAAATCTCCAGGTAAGAATGTGATCTCATTTTTGAAATGTATGACTGAATTTAAAGTTTTTCATTACTGAAAACATAGGTTTCATGAACACTGTTAAGAAGCTATGGCTTTGCTAAGTATCCCAAACTTTTTTTAGTATTTGTTTCCTAAATAAATATTTTTGTATTGAATTAATAGCTGGGGTTATGCTTCAAATTTTATTTCTGCTTTTAAAAAAACGATCTTAACATGAAGTAAGCTTTGAGATTATGTTTACAGAGATACTTATGAGCTTTTCTAAATTACCTAAGAAAAGAATTTATAAAGACAAGCTGTAGAACATTTGAGCAATTATGGACTTGATTACTTTCACCATTTTAGGAAGGCAGTTTATGCTGCTTGAGAATCGGTGCAACCATGTATATAGTGGATTTATATAAATTATTTGGTGAGGTTCATGGTATAGCCCAGATGTTCTGCAACTTTTAATACTGTGTTAGCTTAGGTCTGCGAGTCTTAATTTTTAAGACTGTGGTCTGCTAGGGAAAATGAGCTTCCTCCTTTGGAACAGAGTGTTAAAATACAGGGAAACTAAAAGCCATACAGTAAATGTAATGGGCAGAAATAAATTTGCTGGGTATAATTTCTTTTCTTTTCTTTTCTTTTTTTTTTTTTAAGAGAGTGCATGTGTAAAATGTGGGGGGAGGGGACAGGGAGAGAATCTTAAGCACACTCCACAGCCAGTGCAGTGTCCCATGCAGAACTTGATCTCACAATCCTGAGATCATAACCTGAGTCAAAATCAAGAGTCAAAACACTCAACTGACTCAGCCATCCAGGCACCTCTAATTTTTTTAATCTTGTTTGAAATGTATAACCATAATGAAATATATTCCCAGTCCTAAAAAGAATGATGGTTACTTTGCATATTTAACAAGATGTAGCTATCTGGTCTGAAAAACAGATTTTGGTGTGGGCTTGAAAATCTTAAAATAGCACTTTTATATTACTAGAATTGAATGGTAGAAACTTTATTTACTCTCTGATTATAAAATAACACTGTTCACTATAGGTGACTTGGGAAATACAGAAATTTAAAGGCAGTAATAGTCAACTGAAATTACACCACCCAGAGACAGACCTGTTAAAATTTTGGCATTTCCTTCAAATTATTTTTAATATCTTCCAGTTTTCACCACTTTCATGGATATGAAAGAGTGAAAGTAATAAAAGTCACTGACTCTCGTCTCTTGTTGTTCAAGTAGGCCCTTCATCCTCCTTAATACTTACCCAGTTATTTCTCAGAAGCGCCAAAGTGCTCTGTAGAAACTCAGTCTTCTCACATTCCATTCCTCTTTTCCTGTCTGGCCAATTTCCTCTACTCAAAATGGTACTTGGAAGGTGGTGTTTTGCTCACTGACATCTGCTGTTTTGCCCAGGGTATGTCCTTAGGTGTCAAAGTTGCAAAATCTGGAGCTACCAGGGTAGTTCTACATTTCTTACAATCCTAACAGTGCTTCAACTGAGCTGCATTTTACCCTAAAGTGAAGACATGAGTTTTCTAATTTTGTGTCACACGAGTATGTCTTTGTGTCTTGGACTCCTTCATGGGAACATGAAGTAGATTTGTAGCATCTTTTTCCACATAGCTTAGAGTAGGAGTCCAGGGGCTAGTACTAACACAGACAACATGATGTCCTTCCCACTGCAGCACCACCAGCCCCAAACCCTACATAGTCTCTTCCTGTGGCCTTTCCCAGGACACCTCTGAATGTGAGCTCAAGCTCCAGAGGTAGAGATACTTCTCTATCTTTATTCATTTTTAAGCAAAAATTGTGTCTGTAGAGTATAATACAGTAGAGTATATATGCTTTTGATTCATCATTTTTTGTGTGTAGATGAGTGCCTGGCCACTTATAAGTGCCATATCTTTTGGATAAGTGGATGGGTGACTGGAGAGTTTCAAATACCATGTTCCTTATTTATTACTTTATAACCTCAGTGTCACTTACTAGAAAGATAGTTCTCAATTTCCTTACCTGTAAAATAGTGGTAATATCTTAAGGGGCTATTATAAAGATTCAGTAAGATAAAGCATATAAAGCTCTTAGCATAATTTTTGACATGTAAGTACTCAGTGAATCTTTTTCCTTTTTTTGAAAAGTTTTTTAATTCCAATACAATTTTAATATATGGTGTTATATTAGTTTCAGGTGTATAGTACAGTGATTCAACAGTTCTATACAGTACTCAGTGCTTATGATAAGTGTACTCTGTAATCCCCATCACCTGTTTCACCTGTTCTCCCTCCCTCTGCCCACATCCCCTCTGGTAACTTTCAGTTTGTTCTCTATAGTCTGTTTCTTGGTTTGTCTCTCACTCTCTTTTTTCCCTTTTGTTTTGTTTCTTGAATGCCACATATGTTTTTTAAATGTCTTTCTCTGTTTTGCTTAGCATCATACTCTCTAGCTCTATCCATATTGCAGACGGCAAGATTTCATTCTTTTTTTATGGCTGGATAATATTCCTGTGTATGTGTGTGTGCTCACCACATCTCCTTTATCCATTCATCCATCAGTAGACACTTGGGCTGCTTCTGCAATTTGGCTTTTGTAAATAATGCTGTAGTAAATACTGTAGGGGTGCATATATCCTTTTGAATTAGTGTCTTTGTAGCCTACTGTGAATACCCAGTAGTGTGATTACTGGATTGTAGGGTAGTTCTATTTTTAAATTTTATTTTTTTAAAGATTTTATTTGACAGAGAGACACAGCGAGAGAGGGAACACAAGCAGGGAGAGTGGGAGAGGGAGAAGCAGGCTTCCCGCCAAGGAGGGAGCCTGATGCTGTGCTCGATCCCAGGACCCTGGGATCATGAGCTGGAGGCAGATGTCTAATGACTGAGCCACCCTGGCTCCCCTATTTTTAAATTTTAGAGGAACCTCTATACCGTCTTCCGCATTGGCTGCACCAGTTTGCATTCCCACCAGCAGTGCAAGAGGGTTCCTTTTTCTCTACATTCTTGACAACCCTTGTTGTTTCTTGTGTTTTTGATTTCAGCCATTCTGAAATGGTATGATGGGATATCTAGCAGTTTTGATTTTTTTTTCCCCCTGCTGATGAGTGAAGCTGAGCATTTTTTCATGTGTCTATTGGCTATCTGTATGTTGTCTTTGAGAAATGACTGTTTGTGTCTTTTGCCCATTTTTTTAGTTGGACTACTTGTTTTTTGGGGTGTAGTGCTCAGTCATTTTTTTTTTTTAGAGAGCAAGAGCTCGAGTGAGCAAACGGGTGGAGGAGCAGAAGGGGAAGGAAAGGGACAAGCAGACTGGGCACAGAGCACGGAGCCTGCCATGGGGCTTGATCCTGCGGCCCCTGACCACGACCCAGGCGAAAATCAAGAGTGCTCCCTCTGTGCTCAGTGAATTTTAACTAACATTCTTATGTTTTGTTTTTATTGAGCAGCAGTGTTTTATGAGCATTCTTTTAAAAATGACTTTAAATCAGAGTATTTCATGGTATCACTATAGAATGATAGCCCTTTAGAGTTGATATGGTTTCTTTGATTAATCTTCAAAATCCTAAACTTGAAGATAGAGGTATGAAAATTGTTGCTTTTATTATAATTCTGGATGAGAAAACAATGATCCTACCCTCTCCCTCATGCTTTTTTGGTTTCCATGTGGTTTAATGGTGTAGTGATGACTGAAAAACATGTAGCTTTGTTTTTATATATAGTATTACCATACAGACTTTTTTAGAGGTCAAACTTCTGTTATGTAAGGATAAAGAGAACCCTGACAATGTCACAAATGAAGACCAGCCTCTTTCTGACCATTCTTCTGGTGGAAGTTTTAACTTTTTATTTTTAATTTATAGGAATGTTTCTTCTAATGTTTAAAGTTTATTTTTATTAGAAAATCAAACTTATTTTAAGTAAAAAGAATTATAATAAAATTTTACAGTATACAAAAATATTTCCCATTTTTAATTTCATTTTGATCCTTATTAATAATCCTTTTGGATTTATAGAAGAAAAAACTGAAGTGGACAAATAGCTGGGAAGGAATAATCTCAGACTTTAACTTGAATAAGTTTTCTGATTGTTAGTGTATTCCTCATAGGGAGGCACATTGTTAAGGGAAAGAAAATGAATTTTAAATTCAGACTGGGTATGAACTAGTTTCACTACTTAGTATGTTACTTTGGTAAGTTGCTTTTTTGAAAATGTAAAGAAAGACAATGCCCATTTTATGGAGTTAGTTTTGTTATTAAACTAACAAATTTCAAGATGTTTTAGAATTTTCTAAATTCTAAGCATGTTTAGAATTTTATTATGCTGTATAGTATATGGTGCTGTCTCAAGTTTAGCAAGGATGTATTATCCTTAAATTATTCATAATATGTTACATTAATAAATATTGAGGCTTGAATGTATTACATTTATGAAATACTAAGGAAATACTAATTATGAAATTCTAAGGCTGAAGTTTTTAGTTTTAAAAAATGTAATGGTTCAGATTTCATGTGGCAACTTTATAACTATAAAGTTATAACAGCTTTTTTTTTTAAATAACAGTTTTAATGAGATAAAATTTACATACCTATTTAAAGGATACAGCTCTACAGCTCAATGGTTTTAGTATGTTCACAGAACTATGGAAACCATCACGATGATTGATTTTAGAACATTTTCATCACTCCAAAAAGAAACCCTGCACCCATCCATGGTCACACCCCATTTTCCATTAATCTTCTTCCCCTCAAGCCTAGACAACGGTCAGTCTATTTTCTGTCTCTATGGATTGGCCTATTGGGGACATTTCACAGAGACACAGTATGTGGTCTTGTAGCCTTGGCTTCTATCACTTAACATGTTTTTAAGGTTCATCCATATTGTAGCATGTATCAGTACTTTTTCTGTCCAAATCATATTCTGTTATATGAATATACCACACTTTGTTCGTCTATTTATTGATGGACACAGGTTCTTTACACTTTTTGGCTAATATGAGTAGTGCTGTGAACATTATGGGTAGGTTTTGTATACTGTTTTTTCTTGGGCATATACTTTAAGGTGAAATTGCTTGATCATATGGTATCTGTGTTTAACCTTTTGAGGAACTGCGGTACTATTTTATCTTCCTCTTTTTTTTTTTTTTTTTTTAAGATTTTATTTTTAATCTCTACACCACATGCAGCTCCAACCTACAACCCCAAGATCAAGAGTTGCATGCTCTACCTGCTAAGCCAGCCAGGTGCCCCTGCCATTCTATTTTCCAAAGTCATACTATTTTTACAACAATGTATGAAGGTTCAGTTTCTCCATATCCGTGCCAACACTTGTTAAAATCTGTCTTTGTTAGTATAGCCATCATAGTAAATGTGACATGATATTTCATCTGGTTTTGATTTGCAGTTCACTGTAGGCTAATGATATTAAGCATTTTTTCATGTGTTCATTACCATTTATAAATCTTTTTAGAGAAATGTTTATTCAGATCCTTTGCCAGTTGTTTAATTGGATTGTCTTTTTTTATTATTGGGATGTAATACATCTCAATTCTAGATAGAAGTCCTTTATCAGTTATATGATTTACAGATATTTTTCACCATTCAGTCTAGGTATATCAAGGCAGAGTGTAGTATGGTACTAAGAAGGAAAATCAGTATTTGGCTAATTTAAGTAATTAATTATTTAAGTAATTTATTTGGTACTTCAGAAACTGGCTATATAAAAAGTTATTGCAAATTGAAAATTTCATAAGCTCTTGAAAAGCTGGGTTTCTCTTTTCCCTTAAGGCATGTACTCAGATAGGGGCACCTGGGTGGCTCAGTTGGTTAAACATCTGCCTTTGGCTCAGGCCATGATCCCAGGGTCCTGGGATCCAGCCCCACATCGGGCTCCCTCCTTAGTGCACTGAGTCCGCTTCTCCTCCTTCTGCTCCTTCCTCCACTCAAATAAATATATCTAAAAAAAAAAGACATGTACTCAGATAATGAAGCTGATTACCCTTAAGTGAATAAAAACTTGTTTAGAATATGTCTAGAATGGATATTGCTTATAGTTCAGAGGAATTAAACTTTAGAAAATCTGTGACCTCAGTTGATGTAGTATGAACATTTAATATTTTATTTTCTATGTTTCAGGTTCCTTAACTCTTAAAATTACTAAACGTGATTTTCATTTTGAGTAATGTAAGGAATATATTTTCCAGGATAAATCCTACTTTAAAATCGAGACTATCCAGAACTATAGGAGAAAAAAGAAAAACTTGACAACTGACATGACCTTTCCTATGGGGGTATGGTCTTGATTTACATCACAGTTGTGTGTTTTTCTCTAAAATTTTTAAGCTCTAGTATTCTTTTTTTAAATTATTTTTTAAAGATTTTGTTTATTTATTTATTTGAGAGAGAGAATGAGAGAGAGAGAGAGAGAGAGAGCATGAGAAGGGGAAGGGTCAGAGGGAGAAGCAGACTCCCTGCCAAGCAGGGAGTCCCCTGTGGAGGACGATGTGGGACTCGACTCAAGGATCATGACCTGAGCCAAACGCAGGCGCTTAACCAGCTGAGTCATCCAGGCACCCCTAAGCTCCAATATTCTTAAATTCCTTGTTTTATTGTTAGATTTATGAACTAACATGTCTGTTTTGTATGTGTGTAAGTTGAATTAGGAGACCCTGGGTTTCATAAGATTGAAAGTGTACTCCTTTTCATCCTGGTCTCTGGTATGTAAGTAGGATTTCAAATGTAAAACTTCCCCAAAAGTTATGTGTATGTAAAATACAGATAATAAGCTCCCCATTTCACGAAAGTTTGTCTCATTTAAGGTTTCTCTGTTACAGGACTATTAGCATTTCGGGCCAAGTCATGCTTTGCTCTGGGGACAGTCTTGTGTATTATAGTATGTTCTGCTCCCTAGATCACAGAGCACACCCTCTCCAGCAGTTGTGAAACCACACAGTATCCCATTGCCAAATATGCTTACCTGAGGAACAAGATTTTCCTCTGTTGAGAACCACTGCTGTTAATAAATGATATAAATGAATTTTATCATTCTATACCCAGCTTTTAATTTTGACAGGAATAAAATTGACACATTTCAGTGTTTTATATATTTTCTTCTTTTGAACATTATCTGCTCCAGACACTAAATATTTCTGTAGGGGGTCACAAAGAAGCTAAGAAAGAACAGTGTAAGTAAATGAACAATTACTAGCACATTGTTTAGGGTATAGTAGATACTCAAATCCAGTGTTAGAACATCTCAGTATCTGGGATTCCTTAAATTGCAGTGCCCTTTGTTTGCACATATTGCATAAGAAAGCTTTTTGAGAGCTCGCGGCTTAATTCTCTGTAAAAGTAGATTAGGTTTCTCTGGAATTAACAGTGTGAAAGCATTAAAATGGCCAGAATGTACAAATTGTTCTAGGTTGTTAGGTTCCTTAAGAGATTGTTACAGGGTCAGTTGGTGAGTTTTGGTAAGCTTCTAGATTTTGTTGTTGTTACTTTTTTTTTTTTTTTTTTTTTTGTAATTTGTATGCTTCTCCTTATAGCAAGAACTTTTCTAATTGCAAGCTATCCTTGAGGCCCTTTTCATATATCTCACACATTCTTATGCCCCCAAACAGTTTTAGTCACTGGAGAATAGGCTAGCACAGGGGATCAGAGAAGTAGATTTTCAGTGTTTATTAGTGCTCGGGGTTGATTGTTGTATTGCACAAATTGCACAAATGAAAAAAGTTTAAGAAAGGAAGGATTTTTTTCAGTTATAAGTAGATGGCAGGGATTCTTGCTTCTGACCAGTCTAATATATTTTACTATTTAAATGTTCTAGATTTAAAAAAAAAAAACAACTTTTAAACAGCTTTAAAAAAATCTAAATTGAAAAATCAAATACTGCTTTTGAACGTTTCATCTGATTCAGTTTTTTTTTTTTTGACAGACAGAGACCACAAGTAGACAGAGAGGCAGGCAGATAGAGAGGAGGAAGCAGGCTCCCTGCTGAGCAGAGAGCCCGATGTGGGGCTTGATCCCCGGAGTCACCACCTGAGCCGAAGGCAGAGGTTCAACCCACTGAGCCACCCAGCTGCCCTCATCTGATTCAGTCTTAAAAGAATTGTTAAATTTTTTTAAAAATTAGAATTTCATGGCTATTGCATCAGATTAATTTTTGGCCTAAAATGACTCATGGAATTTTGCATAATACCTTCTCTGGATCCTTCTTATTTGGCTTACCGTCTTATTTACATTGTGAGTGACCCACTCTATTGAGACACTTGAGTAATCAAGTTTTCATTCTCAGTGTGGGGTGCTGTGAAGTCGTTCATAACTTAGATATAGAGATCTTTGTTCAAACATTGATCCGTGTTTTAGTTCTTCCATACAGTTTGGGATGCAGTCCAGATTCTTCTTTCAGAAGGGACAGCTCATTGTTCCTTCTGAGACCAGTAGTTCAGCCCTCACTGAAGCCACTGCCCTGGCTCTGGCAAGCCTAGCTCAGCTGGCCCAAAGAGGGATTACAGGCTTTCTGGGCCTGACCCTCTTTGCTGAGGTGGGGCTTACTGCTGAGTCAGCCAAACAGGGAGGATTTTGAAGGACTGTCTTGATAGATAGGAGTTGAAAAAAGGAGAAAGGGTCTAAGTTGTCTAGAGAAGGTGTTAATTTCTATTGGTTCAGTGGCTCAGGTCGCACATAAATAGGGGAGGTTGCAGCATTGAGGAGAGCTATTCTTAGGGTCCTAGAGGATTGCACCACAGAGAGCTAATGGGAGGAAGCTGCTTAATACCATGGTGTTGTCATTAGGGCCTGAAGGTTGGTTATTCTTCTGGAAGGCACATCTCCCTTTAGTGTCCTATAATCTTGTCAAATCACAAAGTCATGAAGTATGGATACCGAAAAAGAATTAAAATGAAAATCATTCTCTGTTTTTATAGCATTTATCACAACTGTAATTAATTATTAGATTAAATAGTATGTTTGATGTTTGTTTTTCTTTCTGGTTTGTTAAACTCCATGGCTAACAGGTTTGTGTCTCTCTTGTCTGTTGTAGTCTTCCCAGAGAGTAGCGGTGTGCTAGCAACATATTATGTATATAGTAAATTCTTTTTGAGGTTAAAAGGAAAAAGTATAGAGAATGTTAATTTTCCTTACAAATTTCATTATGTGAAGTTAGAATTTCTTAAAAGGCAAAGAAGCTGTAAAAAAAAGGTAAACTATAGTAGGAAACAATACAAAAGAGTTAAATGTTTCAACAGTAAGAAATTGTGAATAGTGTTTGCTGTGTTATATATAAAACATCACTAATATGATGACAAAAGCAAACAAGGGAGAGAGGGCATGTCAAGGAACCCAACCCTGCAATTTCTCTTCCCTCCCCCATCCCACTTGAGATTGCTCCTGGGGACTGAGCCCTTTGGGAGCAACTTTCGGCTCTTCCTGAGAGAGAGAAGTAGAGCTTTTGTAGGTACCCCTATTGCCCTTTTATTGAATTGACATAAAATTGAAGTGAACAATTCATTGGTATATCTTAAATTTGTAATGTCATGCAACCATCACCATTATCTAATTCCGGAATATTTTCATCACCCCATGGTAAAACTCAGTACCTGTTATGTGTCCTTTCCATTTTCCTATCCCCCATCCCCTGCAAGCATCAATCTGCTTTTTGTCTTTGTGGGTTTTCCCTCTTTGTAAATGGACCTATTGGAGAGGGTTCTGCTGTGGCCACAAAGAAATTATTTGGCTTTAGAGGACTCAGGTTAGAGCTCTTTCAAATATAGATTTCTTTCTTTAATAGTATTTTCAAAGACTTCATGAATGTTAAGTGATATTTTATGTGTATTTTAATATATATTTCATAATTCTCTCAATTCTTCAGTTTTCTGTCCCCAAACTTTGTAAAATATGATAAATTCACATTGATAGTTACCTAGTAATGTAGTAATCAGGTATGCATATGTAATTTGCATATATAGCATTTATGCCTCTCACAGTTTCAACCACTGACGTCTGGACTGGGTAGTCCTTTGTTGTGGGGCTGTCCTGTGCACTGTAGAATGTTGTGGCAGCACTCTTAATCTAGGCCCTCACAGCAGCCCCAGCCCTTCTAAATTGTGACAACTAAAAATGTCTCCAGACATTGCAAAATGTCTGTCAGGGTCAAAATCACCCCTGATTGACAACCACTGCATTAAAATCATTGTTCTTGAGAATTTCAGTAAAAAGAGACTATTGATTTATTATTTGCTATAAATAGTTATCAAAGAATGATAGAGAATTGCCAAATCACCCATGAATCTAGGTCCATTATTGATTTTTTATAATTGTCTCCCAAACTACTTCCATTCATAAAATATATTTTAGTTTTTAATTTTGATTTTTTTTTGTTTGTTTTTTGTTTTTTTTGTCAGTACTCTCCTTGCGGATTATGTAAGGGTCATGTCTTATTTGGCTGTGCTACCCTAAAGGATTTCAACTTTATTGCCTAATAGGAAGTAATTTCATGATAAAAGTAAATATAGCCATGGGTTTGTTCAGATATACTAGAAATATTCAAACTGTTTTAAGTACAATGAACAAAACATTCAGTAATTGAAGAAGAGAATTTTTTTACACAAATTTCCTTATCTGTTGTCAGGAACTTAAGACCATAATCTTCTAGTGTTACTACTTAGCTTACTGATAGTAAGTTAAGTTTTTCTTTCCTGTGCTTCCTGGATGTGCACTGGAAGTTCTGTTTTCTGTTTGTAAAGGCTCTTTCCTATTTATATCTTATTTCTCAGTACTCACATGTTAAATGAATTCAATTTTAAAAGAAATAGTAGATGTGATTTAAAATTTATTACAAAATGGGGCGCCTGGGTGGCTCAGAAGTTTGGGCATCTGCCTTCAGCCCGGTCATGATCTCAGGGTCTTGGGATTGAGCCCGGCATTGGGCTCCTTGCTTAGCAGGAGGCCTGCTTTCCCACTCTCTGTGCCTGCCTCTGCCTATTTGGTGATCTCTCTCTCTCTGTCAAATAAATAAATTTTAAAAAGTCTTTTAAAAAAATTTGCTTCAAAATAAATCTTAGCTTTCTTACATGTTATAAACCTAATTATAGATTCTTGAAAGAGTCAAAAGTGACAGTTTTTAAGGGTTGTTCTGCTGTGAGCCAGTTTTCTAACTAGTTTGTGATTTACTTGTAACTAAGTACAAGTGGGGATAGAACTTTGGGGAAAATAAGATAGGCAGGATGGTGGAAGGGAGCCAAAAGAGGGGAAATTTGATGTAATACTATTGATGTAGTATTATCAGTTAAGCAGTAGGGTTGAGGGATGGTGTCTCAGTGTTTTTTTTTTTTTTTTACTGGGAATAGTTATTTAATAATGCCTTGGGAAGAAAGAAAATCCCATAAAGTAGTGCTTTGGCTGTCTTTTCTGCATCATAAAATTCACTTTTTGGTAAATTCCAATCCAGTGCATAGAAGAAGGAAATGAAGTCCATCCTTACATAATTCTTTATACCTAATTTTTTTCTCAGTATATATACGGAGAGAGATGTCATTAACATAATACTATGCTTTTTATAAGAATACTGTAGTTTAGC
This sequence comes from Mustela nivalis, assembly GCF_964662115.1. Taxonomy (NCBI): domain Eukaryota; kingdom Metazoa; phylum Chordata; class Mammalia; order Carnivora; family Mustelidae; genus Mustela; species Mustela nivalis. Next base: position 131,581,507 of record NC_139022.1, read on the forward strand.
TGCTTTTCTTTTCCGTATGTGCTTGGAGTGTATCTAAAACATTTTTACTATTTTACTTATTTAGGGACTATGTCAGGAGTGAACTGGAGTCTGCCTATGAAGGACCAATGTATTTAGAACCTCTCTCCATGAATCGGTTTACCACAGCCTTAATAGGTAAGTATTATAAAAGAATTAAAAGTATAGGTGGGGATCAGTTAGTTTTACTGTCTTCTTTACATGCTTAAAATCATACATAGTCTATAGGTACTTGTGTTTTTTAATGATATTTTAACTATTTAGAAGGTTAATAAAGCTGGTTATTATTTTGTGAGATTAAAATTAAATATATAATGTTTTAAAGTTATTTATTGTTATTGAAAGCCATCACTGTGGTCAAAAATAAATTGCCAGAAACATCAAGAACTTGAGACATGATTGAAGTATTTAGGTAGCACAATGTTAAAAATAGGCATGTTGGCTAATAACCCCAAACAATGTAGATACAGTCCAAAGTGACACTACCTATGTGACAATTGCAAAAAAGGAAGTGAGAGAAAACCTATTTTGTGACTCTTAATCTCATCCATCTAGAGGATGATAAAAGGTTGAATATTAGAAAAGGAGGATTTCTGTTGAGAGCTCTTTTCTCTGAAATACCTCCCCAACCGTTCACATGTCAAGAATTCAGCAGTAGACTATTTGGAGAGTCACATGTCTTCTGTGGCTTAGGGGGGATACTGTGAACTGGTGTCTGACCCAGTCTGTAAAATCTCAAGCTGCGCCATCTAAAATTAGCTACATGTAGCTATTGAAATGTGGCTAATCCAAATTAAGATACACTGTAAGTCTAATACACCCAATTTCTAAGACTTCGTATAAAAAAGGTTGCAAAATGTCTTGTTAATTTTTTAATGTATGTTGAATGTTTATGGGATAATATTTGGGGTATATTAGGTTTAATAAAATATATTGTTAATTCCACCTGCTTTTTTTGTTGTTGTTGTTCTTGTTTTATTTTTTTATAAAATGAGGCTACCAGAAGGTTAAAAATTAAAAATGTGGCTCATAATATAATTCTAATAAGATATCAGTGCCAGCAGTGGGCTGGCTGGCTCTTGAATTTTCTGACTGTGGATGTAGTGAAAATGTCTTGTGGAGTTCTCTTGTATCTTCTAATGTATGTGGGCAAACGGTATTAGTTTCCTGTGAACTAGAAAAGGGCCCCCAAGAGTCCATGGGATTTTTTTAGGTCCTTCTAAGAGAGCCTTTAGAAGGATAAGAAGACTTCAATGGGGATTGAATTTTCAGGAGTTAAGATAAGAACTGAAAATGGAGGGTATATAACAAGCAGTAAGGTTAGGAGAGCCACAGTGATGGGAACAATCTCAGAAGAACCCACACAAATGCACAGGAGAAAAGACAAGGAGTTAAAAAATTTTTTTAAGCCGGGGGGCTGTACGTATGGAGAGTGAGTGGAGGGTCAGAGGGAGAGAGAATCTTAATTTAAGCAGGCTCCATGATGGGTGCAGAGCCCAGCGCAGGGCTCTCGATCTCATGACCCTGAGATCATGACCTGAGTAGAAATCAGGAGTCAAAGCTTAACTGACTGAGCCACACAGGCACCCCAAGGCGATTTTTTTATGCTCCAGCTTCATGTGCACCCACACCCTATCATTGTAAGAGCATAGGCAAGTAAGAATTTCCTACTTCTCTCCTTCCCTACATGCTTCAACCCTGGATAAGTCAGGAAGAGTGGGCAATGGTGCTCTTAGAGAAAGAAGACAAAGCCTGTCATATGCTTCCCACCTCTCTCACAATTGTGGGTTTTCAGTCTTTAGCCCTGTAGGAGGCCTGAGCTGTGGAGTAAGGGAAAGGCCTCAACTTTAAATCAGTTTCAGAGTACTGGCTATTGTTCAGTTGAGACTATAACCTCAGCTAGAAGAGAAAAATTACAGGACTTGCCTTAGGGACAGGGGAACACTAGTCTTCACAGAGTGGATTTTAAAAGACAATAAGAGAAAAAAAATGCTGAGTTAGGACTGTATCCTAGGAGTTGGTATATTCAATAGTGGTAACATTCAGTGTGAAAATACAGCTGACCCTTTAACAACACAGATTTGAACACGTGGGTCATCCACTTAAAATCCAGTACTGTTAATGTATTTGCTTTTCCTTATGATTTTTTAAAATAATATTTTCTTTTCCTTAGCCTGCATTATTGTAAAAGTACAATATGTATTACATATAAAACACAAAATGTGTATTAATTGACTGTTTATGTTACTGGTAAGAATTCCAGTCAACAATAAGCTATGTTAGCAGTTAAGTTTTTGGGGAGCCAAAAGTTATGCAGGTGTTTTCAACTGTGCAGCTTGTTGGCCCCCCAACCCTTGCATTGTTTAGATGTCAGCTATATTTGCTAGGTCAGAAAGCTTGTCAAATATTATTTTTTATTCTGTGATGGATGCAATATAGTATAAATTTGAAACATCTCCTTAAATTTTCCTATCAGTGGCTATGATCCTCTGTTTAACCAATTAAGATTCAGTTAATTGGAAATAAAATCCATAAGTAAGTACTTTCTACTCATTTTTTCCACTTCATTAATGAACTTTTAATGAAAAACTGAGTAATATTGATATGCCATCATTTCTTAGAGTTGTAGACTTCTTGGAGCTATTTCTAATAGTGGAATTTTGACATTAAGAGCTTACTTTGTGATTTTGATTTATTCAGAATTGCTGATTGGAATAGGCACATCAACTTAAACAGCTTCCAGTTCTTCTGTTGCTGCAGGAAAGATTTCCACTCCTTTTTTTCCACCTAAATAGGAGGAGAAGTGGTCTTCTCTTATAGAGGATCCTAGCCTATGAGTCATATTCTTCTATGAAAGAAGATAAATGAAGGCTGTAACCCCAGAGTTGAGTACTGAATGTGCTGGCTTAGACTTGGGGGAATTTTCGGAGTGTAAAGGAAGTTTACATCATGCTGAACAAGGAAATTTAAATATCAGCTATGAGTACAGTGAGAGAAATAAGATATGCCAGGGTAAAAATTCCTAATCATTCCTAATGTTAAAAGCATTTCCTCCAAGTACGTTCTTTTAGAGTTTTTGCTAATTTTTTTTTAAAGATTTTATTTATTTATTTGACAGAGATCACAAGTAGGCGGAGAGGCAGGCGGTGGGGTGGGGTGGGGGGTACAACAGGCTCCCTCCTCAGCAGAGAGTCCAATGTGGGGCTTGATTCCAGTACCCTGAGATCATGACCTGAGCCGAAGGCAGAGACTTAACCCATTGAGTCACCCAGGCGCCTCGAGTTTTTGCTAATTTTTTAATCAAAGAAATACACTTATTTTTAAAAGCCAAGGCCTACCACAATTTTATGATGAAAATTCGCTCTCTCCTGCACCACACCTCTCTACAGTCCTGTATCAATTCTCCAGAGGCCTTTCTCTTTTCTAAGTCACAATCATATCTTCCCTGCTATTACCTCTTTTGTTCTCTGGAAAATCTGTCAACTCCTCCTACATTGACTCCCTAATTTCCTTACTGTTCTGTTTTCCTTCCTCTCTCTCTGTCTTTTGTTTTACTTTCCGAGGTTTCCCAACTTTATCTTCCATCCCTTTTGTTGTACCTTTTTTGTTTTATATTTTTAATATCCAGGAACTTGTTTTCGTTGAATGCTTCTTTTTACTAGGACAGCCTTTTTATTTCTTCGATATATCATTTATCTATTTGAAGCTCTCTTTGATTCCTTGAATTATCCATTTCCCCTGAGATCTTTCTTCTCTTTGTTTTGGTCATTGTGTGTCATGGGATAGTAGTGTTTCTCAAACCTGGATTTGAAACACCTGGTTATATTAAACAAGGATTTATAAATCTTGATGCCTAGGCCTCACTGAGGCTGATTAAAGCATAAGTTTTACTTAAATACCTAGGAGTCCTTGACTGATCATTTGTATTAAAGTAAGTTAAGTTGTTGATTGGAATCTTTAGATTTACCAACTGGCATGTTTCACAGTTGATGTTCAAGTGGAATTGGCTGGTTTTGAGTATTTTGTATGTGTTTTTACTTGGACTTGATCATCTTCCCGGAAAAGGAATCTTTCTGTCTGTCCCTTGTAGGGAGGCTGTTGTTAGAGACTAGAATGTGTGACAATAAACATGGCAGCAGTGCTTGGATATCTAGAGAGATCTTATCTCTCAGGGTGCAGGCTTTTGTTTTAATCCCCTTTTTTCATATGGGCATCTCACTTCTGCTTTGGTGTCCAGGAACCTGTTCTTGTTCTCTTCAAGGTGTAGGCTTTGGTCTTCCTTCTAGGGTATGGGAAAGAGTAGTGGCTGGTAAAGTTAATTGCCTGCTATCTCTTCATTCTCTGTTTTTTAAAATGTTCTCCTAATTCAATTGATGGCCTCTCCTCTGCTTTTTGTTTTTTGTTTGTTTTTAGTAATATGGGTTTTCCTCCTTTTATGCCTTTATGGCTATTTTTCACATTATTTAAATATCAGCTCTTTAAAGGTGAAGATTAATACTTTGTGGAAGAAAATACTACATGTTACAACATGGTCTTTTTTTTTTTTTTTTTTTTTACAATGCGGTAGATTTTTAATAAATGTTCAGCTTTGTGTAAAAATGAATGCCATTTTTGTATTTTTTTTTTTAAGATTTTATTTATTTATTTGACACAGAGAGATCACACGTAGGCAGAGAGACAGGCAGAGTGAGGGGGAGTAGGCAGGCTCGCTGCTGAGCAGAGAGCCTGATGTGAGGCTCGATCCCAGGACCTGATCATGACCTGAGCCAAAGGCAGAGGCTTTAACCCACTGAGCCAGCCAGGCGCCCCCATTTTTGTATTCTTTTAATAGTAATATAGACTGAACACAAAACTAAAATCTCAGAGCATTGTTTTGCTTTTCATTGGCAAGAAGGAAGAGAAATTGACTCAATGATTCTCAAGTTAATCTGGCAGATAACAGGTTCAGGGATTTTCACAAAATTCTAAAGGGATCTATGGAGGTTTGTCTAGTGAGTGAAATGGAACAAACAGTATGGTACTGTCATCAGAGTAGATCATTGAAAAGAATAACAAGGGGCAATCAACAGCCATATGTTAATACTGTGTCATATGGATTTAGTGTAATAAATCATACAACTAAAGACAACCATGTATGTATACTTCCTGGTATAGAGAGAGACATAAATGCATTATGTGTATTACCTGAAAAAAACTGATTGTAAAATCGTACATACACTGTAATCTCTTAGAAAACATTTTTGTATGTTCACATGCATAGAATAAATCTGAAAAGAGTAACAGTATGAATAACTGATTTTTTAAAAATATTTATTTATTTGAGAGGGTGAGCGAGCAAACTTACATGAGCAGGAGGGGCAGATGGAGAGGGAGAGCCAATTTCAAGCCAGCTCCGCACTGAGCGTGGAGCCAGATGCCGGAGCTTGATCTCACAACCCTGAGATTGTGACCTGATCTGAAACCAAGAGTCAGACACTCAACCACCTCTGCCACCCAGGTGCCCCCAAATACTAATTTTTATTGAGCATACCTAGGTTTCAGATACAATGCTAAGGCTCTCTATGCAGTGCTTCGTTTAATGGACCAAAGGTATTAACAAGCTATTTTTGTGTGATAGGATTATAAGAGATTGAACATTTTTCCTGTTTTTATTTCTCTGTATTTTCTAACTCTTCTATAATGATCATACATAATCCTCTGGGAAGAATTTGTTGCTTGAATTTTTTAGTGTTGACTTTCACTATTGAGTCATTTAGAAAGAGGGCTTGCATAGTCCTGTAAAAGCAATTAAAGCTTGAAAATCTCAGAATGAGTTTTGTTGGAGGGTGATCTTAGAGAAGTAACTGTATCTCTGGAATTTTATGCTATCACCAGGACAGTTAAATATTGAGGACCCTTGTAAAAAGAGCTGTATATAAACAGTAGTAACTGAATAACTATAATATTTAGTTAGATGTTAAAAAAGCCTTTTTCTATATTATATATGTCATCCAAAATGTGGTGAAGACCAGTGGATATTTTTGCTGCTTTTTTCATATCAGTACCTAGCTAGGGAGTTGATGCTCAAAAGTGACAGAACCTGTGAACATGTGATTTTGGTCAGGTGAGTTAAAAATTTGATTTAAGTTATTAACTAAGAGATCTTAATTAGACTTCTTCAACAGCTGTGTCATCATTTTCTTAGCAGTGTCTTTTGTTTTTATTTTGTGGATACCAAATCTTAAATATGTTCTCCCCATTTTAGGTCAGTTGGTGGTGTGTACTTTATGCTCCTGTGTCATGAAAACGAAGCAGATTTGGCTCTTTTCAGCTCACATGCTTCCCCTGCTAGCACGACTCTGCCTTGTCCCTCTGGAGACAATTGTTATCATCAACAAATTTGCTATGATTTTTACTGGATTGGAAGTTCTCTACTTTCTTGGGTCTAATCTTTTAGTACCTTATAACCTTGCTAAGTCTGCATACAGAGAATTGGTTCAGGTAAGACTGACAACCACAGACAGCTAGATAAAATTCTACATAAAAATTAGTTCTATTAAAGATTTAGTTCATTTCACAGTGGTGGTCATGGTAACGTTCTGTTAGACAGTTTCTAAGTAGCAACTGTTTTCAACCTAATCAGGAGTATCTGCGATTATGAAGAAGTGTTCTGCAGAGAGGCAGTGAAGTAAAGTGAATTTGTGGAAGCAGAGTGTCTGGGTTTTTATTCTGGCTCTACTGTTTACTAGCTGTGTAGCCTGGGGATGACGGGTAATCATTTAAGTTGGCTTATTCAGTAAAATGGAACTAATAGTAAGAGTCCTACTTAACTTGTAGGGCTGCTGTGAGATTTAAATGAGTTCAGTGCAGCAGACAGTATTCAGTCTGTATTAACCATTACAGTGAAGATGAAAATAATACAGAATTGAAAACCTAGAGGTAAAAATCTATATTTTTCTTCTGTTTAAAGTCCTACTGTGATTACAAGTTTTTTTCCTTGTATTTGCCAGTTTATGTAAACTGAGAAGTTAAGTAGTTCTGGGCTATCATGTGATGGATTTTGTTTAGATATACTGATTTTGCCAACAGGATATGCATCTGCCTTTCCTACTTCTTTAGCCTTTGCTCTAAAACAGATTATTCCCAGATAGAAACAATAGATAAGTATTTCTATTTGACTTAATGTTAAGTATAAGTATGTAAAATAGATATTAAAGCTGACATTGATATATAAAGAGTGCTAAAAGGGACATTCTTTTCTACATTTTGACTGTGTGTATATGGCCTTAAAGTACAGAAGGCTCTCAGATTGATAAACAAACTACTGAGAGAAGTGGGTTTTTTTGTTGTTGTGCTCCAGGGCAGATTTCCCAGAAAAATTTCCCTGAACTCTTGGCTTTAGGCTGATTCTGCCTTCTTTGTTCATCTTATGTAATGATTATCTTGAGCAATTTTCTTGAAAGTAGGTCTTTCAGAGAAGAGGAAGTTATTTTCATACTCCATGAAGAGTTTTTTTATGAGGAATGGTTATAGTTGTATTCAAAGTAAGAATGACTAAAATATGTATTTTTTCTTTGAAATCAATCTACCCTAGTTTGTGGGAAACAGAAGACAATCAGTAATCATTAATTGTATACTGTTTATTTAATCACTATAAGGACAGAGCCCTCATTTCTCAGTGTCCTGTTTACCTTTTTGTTGCCTTAAGATTCATGCATCAGTAGATGTCATGGTTGAAAATAAATTCTAGGTTATGAAATCCACAACTTGGAAAGGATTGGATAGGTAAAGAATAGAAACTATCAGGCTTTTTAGTCCTCTTTTCCTTGAATGGAAAGGAGAATAAGTGCCCTCTAACTCTCAGTGATCAATTTGCTGCTAATAATGATTTTGCAACTAGTTGGACAACTTGCTTTTTCTTTCAATATTTTTTAGTAGGGAAAAAATAGAAGTTAATCTTGACTGGATTTTAGAGAAAGCATTTGATTTATAGATCAAAAATTTAAATTTGGATTAACTGTAGGTCATTGCATTTTAACTTAATAAAAAGATCTAGATCTACCTAGAAATAGGTGTTAATTAGAAATCAGAAAAACCTGAAGTCCATGTATTTTAATTTAATATAGTTGTATTTTATTGAAACATTGTGCTATCCTGTTGAGAGTTCTGGCAAGATGATTTGGCTGTGTAGGTTAGAATTTGTAACCTGCCTTGCAGAACCCTGTTGTGTTACCAGGGTCTAGTCCCTGGCATAGTAACTCTAGAAACTTGGTTACATGTATGCTCTTAGGCTTAATCAGATTATGAGAACTAATTTCTCCTAATTAATCGCATAAGAGATTGTTTTACAAACTGGAAAGCTAATTTACTGATTAGTAGATTAATAAACCTTTTTTTAGTTGTACCTTTTTTCTTGGTGTTAATGCACTAAGCAAATCAAATAAATTGAGAAGTGTTTGATAAATACACAGGAGTAGCAAGGGGAATTGATCTGTCTGGGGGAAAAGACTTGCTAACTATCTCCAGTGGAGTAAACTCCAATGTTTATTCTGTCTTCTGTCGATCAGTTTCTCCCCTGTGACATTTCTTGAATACACCCGGAAAAATTCTTCCTTTTACATTGCCCCTTTTTCTGGCCATTCACACACTATTGCTTCATTTATGGTAGTCTGGATCATTTTGATTTAGAGATGAGTAAGCTTACAAAGTCTACTCAACCTACCTTTGATGTAGTTTTACTTTGAAAGTAACTTTACTCTGAACTGTAAGGGCAGTTTATGGTTGTCATTTGATGAGTGTGTGCAAGTGTTAATAAGAACGCAAAATCAGTGAATTTTAGAGAATGTACTAACTGTATGTACAGAGCTAACTTTAAAGGAATTTAATTGAAACAATCTTAAAGTGAAAGAAAAGCAATTTAACTTCTCTCTTTAAGTACTTTAAACTCTTTTGTGTTTAAAAGTGTTTATTGAAATGATAGAAGATGTTTTCCTATCTCATTTTCTTATTCAGGTAGTAGAGGTATATGGCCTTCTAGCTTTGGGAATGTCCCTGTGGAATCAGCTCGTAGTTCCTGTACTCTTCATGGTTTTCTGGCTCGTCTTATTTGCTCTTCAGATTTACTCCTATTTCAGTACTCGAGATCAACCTGCATCCCGGGAGAGGCTTCTTTTCCTTTTCCTGACAAGGTAATTAATGGGAACATGTGATACTATACATAACCTTAGGAAGAGAAGACTTTGATCTAGGAATAGCTAGTTTTGCAAATTTCTAGTTACATTAGAGTGTACCCTATATTTAATTAAGACGGGATTTTCACTTGGTGGATGCCTGGGTCTGGCAGTGCAGGCAGGTGCTAAGGTAATGGTGGTATAGGTGGCTTTAGCAAATGATTTGTGGAAAGGTACATAGCAAATTTTAAAAATATTTTTCTAATTTCAAGTTAAATTATTGGTTGGGTAAATAAAGCATATGTTACTAAAAATAATTGTCAATTATGGAGTATTTAATATGTGCCAGCCACACTCGTAAACACTTACCTTCACACATAATCTTGACAATCCTGAGAGATAAGTGCCTTTATTATCATTTACCATTTTCATAGCTGAAGAGACTGTCCTGAGAGTACTTTGCCCCAGGTGTCAGAACCCTTCTGAGTTCATACCCTATGACTTAATCTTGCAGCTAACGCTCTGTTTAATGTTTTGCTTCATTCGATATCGTCAAATAATTGGAGAAGTGAGTATATCATAATGCTTTGCTGTTTGCCCCAAAGGAATTCCAAGACTTGGTTTTTAAGATTTAGTTTAAAAAAAAAATAGCCTTAAGTCATCGGAGTCCTTTTTTTTACTGAAGTATCTTAGTTGGGAACTATATCCACATTTGTCATTTTTTCCTCTCTTTGACTTTGAATCTCAAGCCCTCAGACTCTAGCACATGGCTGTCTATCTTCATTCCCTGACACATACAGACAAGAATAAAACTCTGTCCTTTAGGAGAGTGCAAAAGTACAAAAGCAGACAAAAGTGTTGAGTTTTAGTTAATAGAGCCATTGTTTCTCAGCCAACCAAATGGTGGAGCACTGTGCAGTAAGGGGCGTAGGAAGAATGTTACACAGTGTTAGATATCAATAAAAATGTCATAGGGCAGTACCTATTTCAGTAAATAAGCAGAATAAACTTATTGGCATCGAGGCAGATTTTGTACTTTCTAAAAATAACACTTCTGGTTGATAAGTAGCTTCTGTAAGCATGCAATAAATTGATACCCAATACATTTTAATACCCAGTTCATTATTCATGAATTGTCACTGCTATTGTTTTTTAATGTAAATAATATGGAAGTTTTGTGAAGAATTTTTAAATGATCCAAAAAGTAATTCAGTTTAAAGAGAGAAATATAATCCTTTGGTTAGGATAATAACCCAAGTGTGGGATTGGGATTGGTCATGTTTTAAACCAGATTATTACCCATTAAAAAGCACAGTCAGATCAAGTGTAGCATAGTGTAATAGGCTTCACAAATCAGTAAGCCTGTGAATGAATTTAAACTTATTTACAAAGTTTGAATGTAATACTGAGATTTTTAGATGAGGTTTAGGTGTCTTTTCAAAATGATTTTTCTCTCTATTCCTTTTTATACATAGGCTAGATTACCCCTTCTCAAAATATGAAGTTTAAATTTGGTTTTTAACAGAGAAGTTTCCTTATGGTTCTTCTGTTAATTTCCATTCCTGTAAGCGTTGTTCATTGTCCTTGATGCTCCTTCCAGGTTACAATGGTGTGTTGCCTTGCCAAAGAACAACTTATTTACCAAAGGAAGATTGCAAGTTTATCAGCATACCCTGACTAAACAAACTGACTAAAAAGCACATGTAAACAAAGGGCTTGTTTTTGCAGCCAGAAAATAGAAACTAAAATCAATAAAACATCTCACTAAAGAGAGAGAAGAAGAAAAGTTTTATCAAGTTTTCCCAATTCTTTTACTTCCCCCAAATTAGATTGAAACCTTTTACTTTCTTAAGTATGTTCTCTTTTGAAAAATATCCTCTTGAAAATATAATTAAATCATACGGTTTGGAAGTAAAAGATTTCTCCAAATATGGAGACAAGAATAGAGAAATAGTATGGAACATCAGTAAAATTTTCAGACTTCCAGTGAGAATGAAGTACAATTTTTAGTATATTTTTATTTATGATTATCACTTTTTAGTTACTAGACAATTTGTTTAAAATCCTATATAGGGATTTCTTTGAGAAGAGGTCACATCTTGGGAAATTAGATTTGTAAGAATGCCATACAGTCATTCTTTTAGCTATCAACCACCATAATTTATAGATATTTTGACTCCTAAAAGAAAACAGGACATTTTTTTCTCATCGTAATGTACATCGGTCTTTGGAAAAGTTGATATTTTCATTTAAGAACTTACTTATAAAGCAATTAATTGTGTAGGAAGCATAATTATGTAGCAGAAGCACAGAGCTACATAGTAAAAGATAGGTATTGATTTGTCTGAATGAATTCCTCATCTCCTGAATGAAGTTCTTAACTGAAATTCTAAAACTTATTTGAACATTTGTTAAATGCTGTATAAATGCTAAATCTAAATTATTAGTACATAATACTACATATGTTTGTAATATACTTAATAAGTTAGTATCTAAAATGTTCAGTGAAAATATTGAATGTATTGCCATAAAGTGTGAAAGTATTTACAAGCTTTAGGTAGTGTAAGGTTTTCCAATTCTTCTTGTAAGTGGTATTCATAGCAAACTTTTATGTTAAAAAACGATATTAAAATTATTTTTAAGTGGTCTTAGGCTATATTCATGGATATGCTTTTGAAATAACCCAGAAAAGAATGCAATTATGTAAACCTAAATTAAATTAAAATTTAAAGTATCAATAATATGGAAAGTACAGTTATACTGAGAGGAGTTGGGAGCTGCAAAGTCAGTATGGGCCTTCCCTGATAGCAATTTGGTCATATAAGGAGTTTTGACTATTAGCACAAATTGTTTACAGTCTGAATAATTTGAATAGCTAGCATTTTTCAGAAGGAACTATGGGCAACTATACGAGTCTTTTTTGAATATTATCAGCATGTTAATTATATGTTTCTTAGGGTTTGAAGAAAATTTAAACCATTACTGCTTTTGAAAGAGATGATAGATAAATAAAAATAGATAAGACTTTGTTTCAGATATGGTGCTATGTACGGAATATTTGCCAGAGATATTTCTTTTAAAAAGTAGGTTAGGATAATATAAGAATGAATTTAAATTATTAATGGAATGGTTAGGTGATTTTTACCTCAAATTTTGGTGTGGGGTGTTTTAATTGAAGAGGATCAGATCAAGATTGGTGGTTTTGAAGGCTTAAGATGGTGTTATTTCAAGTGGAAAATTTTTATCTGTCAATATTTCCCCACCCCCCTTTCCCTAGTATTGCTGAATGCTGCAGCACTCCCTACTCGCTTTTGGGTTTGGTCTTCACGGTTTCCTTCGTTGCCTTGGGTGTCCTGACGCTCTGCAAGTTTTACTTGCAGGGTTATCGAGCTTTCATGAATGATCCTGCCATGAATCGGTAAGTTCTTGACTATGGATATCTCTAGACATTAAATATTGTATAGAACTTGAAGAAATAGTGAACTTGAATTTCAGAGGAAACGGAATTTTGAGATTTGTTTTTTCTTGAATGGTTGCAACTGTTTGGATTTAAAATACTTTGAAAATATAACTGAATTTCCATTTGTAAAAGATGGAATTTTACTGTATGTACATAACAGTATATCTTGGACACATTCCTAGATTTAAGAGATTTTGGTGGTAGGTGGGGAGTAAGGGGCAGAGGGAGAGAGAGAATCCTAAGCAGGCTCCACACTCAGCACAGAGCCTGACATGAGAGGCTCAATCTCACAACCTGAGATCATGAGTCATGAGCTAAAATCAACTGTCTTAACTGACTGAGCCACCCAGGTACCTTGAAAGATTTTTGATAGCCTGCTTTTTCCCATTGAAGTTTAAGTGTAGCCCTGTTAAAATCAAATTTCTATATTTGATACTTGAAAAAATTTTTTGTGTGTGGACATAATTTTGATACTGATTGAAGTTTCAAGGGATACATTAATGAGAATGTAGAATGGTTAATATAGTTATTAAATCACCAAGATCAGATATTGGGAAACGCTATTTCTAGAACTTATCACAATTTCTGTTAATATAGGAATTTTTAATGATTTCATTTATATAACTTTATATAAACTCTTAAAATTTTAAGTCTTTATGGAATGTTTAAGAATTAGTAGATGGGGGTACCTGGGTGGCTCAGTAGGGTAAGCCTCTGCCTTTGGTTCGGTCATGATCTCAGGGTCCTGGGATCGAGTTCTGCATCGGCTATCTGCTTGGCAGGGAACCTGCTTCCTCCTCTCTCTCTGCCTGCCTCTCTGCCTACTTGTGATCTCTCTCTGTCAAATAAATAAATAAAATCTTAAAAAAAAAAAGAATTAGTAGATGGTGAAGTACCTTGTAAATTGGAGGAAACTTTTTTTAGTGTACATTATTTTTTTTATGACAGAAGAGAAAAAAACCCTAAGCTTTATAATCTTCCTGCTAGTCCTAGCTAACACCTTTATAATGACAAAAGAGGGAGAAGGGCAGGAAAGAAAATTAATTCATGTATAAGCTCATAAAATTCACACCATTCAGAAAATGTGAAATGGGAAGTGACAACTCTTTTCCCCCTGCTTGCCATTTCCTCTCCCTAAAGGTAGCAGCTTATAATGGTTATTTTTAAATTTCTTACGGGGAAAAGTACACATATATATTTTTGCTACTCTTGTTGTTTTTATTTCATTTCCACATAGTATACACAGTTTGGCCCCTTAGTTTTTCACTTAAATATGTTTTGGATTTTTTTATATCAACACAAAGGCATCCTCATTCTTTCTGATAAAGTCATAGTATTTCAAAATACTAATGTATTTCTTTTTTTTTTAACCCTTAATTAGGAAACTTTCAAATTAACCAAGTTGAGAGAATAGTAAAGTGAACTTACATATACCTGTGACCCATCTCCAGTAATAACAGCCAGTTTTCCGTCATGCATGCCCCTATCTACTCCACTTACTTTGTCCCCTCCATAATCCGCAGCTGCCCTTGGTGCAGATCCCAGATATAATATCATTTTACCCATAAATATTTCAGTCTCATTTGAAAAAGCATAACTATAATAGCACATTCATTCCCAGTAAGAGAAGAATTCCTCGACATCGGATTCCCAGTTGTGTTCATATTCCCCCCCCCCCCATTTAAAAAAAAATTTTTTTTTTGTTTGGTCAGCTTCAGATCTAAATAAGGGTCATATTGCAGTTGGTTAATATTTTTTAAGCCTCTTTTTTAATATTTAGGTCCCTGTTGTGTCTGTATTTTTTCCCTTTCATTTTATTTGTTGAAGACACCAGATTGTCCTCTTTAATTTTTCAGAGTTTGGATTTTGCCAGTTGTATTCTTGTGATACCACATAACATGTTCTGTTATTCACTATATTTTCTCTTACATTTAAGTTTTTTGTAGTACATCCATAGGGTAAATTATTACCAGTAAGATTATTGAATTGAAGGGTATATACATTTTTAAATTTATTCGTGAGTTTTTCTCTAAAAAGGTTTTATCTGTTTTATCTCAATATTTTTTTTGTTGTTGTTGTTTTATCTCAATATTAGTCTCCCCATTTTTTTCTCATAATTCCGTGCTGGTGGTTGGGTCATCAAACTTTGATATATTTGCTCATTTGTGGTTTTGAAAAACTAGATTTAGCCTTGTTCATTTATTTGTGAGAGTTCTTTGTAAATCAAGTGATTAAGATAAAAAAGATCTCAGGATTTTGTACAAATTTTCCATATGGAAACAGAATTTCAAAAAAAGTTTATAGTCTGCTTAAAGAGACCTTTCTACTCCAAGACTATGAAGACGTTTACCTGTGTTTTTTTTTTTAATAATCAAGATATAGCTCATAACAAATATGTATAATTCAGTGAGTATCTAAGAATGGGAGAGTATCTGGCTCATTTATCTTAGAAGTTGCTTTTTAGGGGCGCCTGGGTGGCTCAGTGGGTTAAAGCCTCTGCCTTCAGCTCGGGTCATGATCTCAGGGTCCTGGGATCGAGCCCCATATCCGGGCTCTCTGCTCAGCAGGGAGCTTGCTTCCCTTCCTCTCTTTTGCCTGTCTCCCTGCCTACCTCTGATCTCTGTCTGTCAAATAAATAAATAAAATCTTTAAAAAAAAAAAAAAAGTTGCTTTTTATCTCCTCATTGTATGCTCAAATAATAGCTGTTAACGTTTTGCATGCATAAAATGGTGTATTATGACTATATATTACTATTATATTGGTATTTTATAAAAGTTAATATTCTGATGAGGTTTGTTGTCTAAGTCAGACCAGATCACAAATATGTAACAACAATGTAAGTCTTTGAATTATTTTTTCTTGGAATGAAATGAGGTTCTGACTGATTGCTTTTCTGAAAACATATGCTTTTTCTAGGGGCATGACAGAAGGAGTTACGCTGTTAATCCTGGCAGTGCAGACTGGTCTGATAGAACTACAGGTTGTTCACCGAGCATTCCTGCTCAGTATTATCCTTTTCATTGTCGTAGCTTCTATTCTGCAGTCTATGTTAGAGATTGCAGATCCTATTGTTTTGGCGCTGGGAGCATCTAGAGACAAGTAAGAAACTTCCTAAAAGAAATTTTTATAATATTCTTTATATGAGTTTGTTGTCTAAAGATTTAATGTTTAGAGACAGAAAATGAATGAATAATTGGTATTAGCTTAAGGTGACAAGTTTACCTTTTTATTTTCTCTATGTGTTTTGACTTTTCTGTTTATTTCTCTCAAAAGTCTTATAGTTAGAAATCACATCAAAGGCCAATTACAAGTCACCTTTTTCATCAGAGAAATTTAATGCTTTTTATGTTTGTTCAGTTTTAAAATGAAGAATGGAGAGGATCAAATTTAGTCCAGGAAATATAGTAAATAATAGATTTTCTGTGTAATGCTAAAGCAGAGAAAGCACTGAGAGAACAGAGAAAATCATTTGAAGGAGAGAGAAATAAAGGCTCTTGGGCAGTCATAAAGATAGGCATTTATGGAATAACGGCCTCATGGGATGGCCTTTAGACAGTTTTAACTTACTGAGGTTTTAGTGGGGATTCCTGACACCTTATGGGAACAGGCAAAATTAATATAGCTGCATTTATGTTCATGTCATATTACAGAAGTTTTCTTAAGGAATAAAAGTCATTATTTAGGTGTGTCTGGGTGGCTCAGTGGATTAAGCCTCTGCCTTCAGCTCAGTGGATTAAGCCTCTGCCTTCAGCTCAGTACCCTATGATCTCAGGGTACTGGGATCGAGTACGGCATCTGGCTTTCTGCTTGGCAGGGAGCCTGCTTCCCCTTCTCTCTCTCCCTGCCTCTCTGCCTACTTGTGATCTCTTTCTCTCTGTGTCAAGTAAATAAATCTTAAAAAAAAAAAAGTTTATTATTTAGCTCTCTAAGATAGAATTAGGCTTACTGTAGCTTCTACAAGGGCATTCTATAACGAATTACTAAAAATTCAGCACTGCTGTTTTGCATCCGTTGGTATTCCATTCTGCTGAGTTTTGAAATACCTGAATTTATTGCTTCTTCAGTAATGTTTTATGAGTAAGGGAACAGGCGATCTTTTGGGAGATAAATTTTTGACAGCAGATTTTTCAGAACACTTCAAATCAACATTTTAATTACAGTTCATCAGATTTGTCTTTTTATCCCCATATCCCACATTGCTGAGCATTCTGAAAATTTTCTCAAATGGTGGCTGCAAGAATCAATTTAATTTCAATAAGCTCAGAGATCTTTGATTTGTTTCAGATAATCTTTTTAATTATAGTTATTTGAGGTTTGGTTTTGAGGTGTAAGGCATCTCAATAGGAGCATTTCAGTTGTTGAACTCCGCTGTGAGCTCGGTTAAGTAGCCATTTAAATGGGTTGTTTTGACCTAAGTACAACACTATTTTGTCATTTCTGACAGTATCATTTAGTAGTATTACTTATACAAATTAATTTAGCATATACTGATAAGACTAATATAATACTATAGAAAATATTAGAAAAGAGAAAGACATATATAGTTCCACTACCATAAGAACCAGTAAATCGAGTTGTGATTTCCACCAGGATGTTGAAGTAGCTGCATTACTGGCTTTTTTCTTCAAGGTCAAATGGAGAGGAAGTTTAGAAAAGAAGGGAGAAGCCTGGTTATTTTGCATTGATGTCAGTGGTGTTGGTGTCCACTGCAGTGTTAGCCTAAGCCAGAGTGGCTCTTGGCTATGAAAGCATGAAAAAGGGTTGAATTGTTAGCGTTAGGTTCTTCTCTCTACCATTGCCTGCAGTAAATAAGAGAGTCCTATCAACAGCTATATGCCAGTACTTTTTTAAAACAAGTGAAATGGAAGAGTGTAAGAAAAATGTAACTTACTAGAACTGACTAAAGAATTTAAAAACTTGGATAGTTCTGTAGCTGTTAAAGAAGTGGAAGTAAATGGCAAACCTCTCAACCCAGATGGTATTACAAGCAAGTTCCAAACTTTGAAGGAACAGATTATCCCTATTTGAAATACACCCTTCCAGACAATAAAAAGAATGCTACTTAACTCAATTCTTTGAGGCTAGTATAATCCCTGTTTTGAAATCAGACAGACGACTTGAGAAAGATAAAGTTTTATTTCACTCGTAGTAGGAGGTACTATGCAAATTTTTAGTATTAGCTGGAGTATAGACGGCTTGAGCACGGGAGCAGAGAGCCCCCAAACAGACCCATATATGTTGGACTTTGATATATGACAGGGGAGGCATGTCCAATGAGTAGGACAGATGGCACTCTTCCATAATGTTGCTGGAAAAAATGGTTTCTATTTGGAAACAGATGGAATGGGTTCCTCTCTCACACTATTAAACAAAGAATCAGCCCTGGAATGTTAGAAACCTAAAATGTCAAAAACAAAAAATTAAATCTCACATAGGCTAATATATTACAGACTTTCAAGTAGGAAACAGTTTCTTAAACTGACTGCTGTGGAAGAGTGAGAGTAAGTATTAAGACGGGCCATGGTTATGAAAGGGAAGAGTGATAAATCTAATGATCACAATTAATAACTTTTTAGACCTAAAGTTAACTTCACAAACTGGGAGAAGATATTCATAGTATTTGCACTTGCCCAGGAATTGGTATCAAAATACAAACAGCTCAAATGAGCAAGAGAAATGGATGAAAAACATTTTTATCTTTAGGTTTTTAGTGAGAGAGACACCTGGAAATGAAGAAAGGTTCAGTATCATGTAAATCAAGACCACTCTGAGGTGCTGTTTTAAACCTGTGGGATTGGCAAGGAATAAAGGAAGGAAGGAAGAAAGGAGAGAGAAAGGAAAGTCAACTGATTATCTAGAGTGGAAGAAGGTCTAGATGACACAGTATCCCTGGTTTCTGGTGGGAGAATCACTTTGGAAATAGTGTGGCCATCACTCCTCCTACATATATACTCAAGACATTCTTGCACATGTTCAGTAAGGACATACAGAAGAATGCCCAGAGCACAATTCACAGTAGCAAAAATCCAGGAACAAGCCAAATGACAATAGACAGGAAAGTGGGTGAGTAAATGTGATAATAGTTACTGTGGAATGTTAGAAATACAGTGACACAGAAAACAAT
This sequence comes from Mustela nivalis, assembly GCF_964662115.1. Classification (NCBI taxonomy): domain Eukaryota; kingdom Metazoa; phylum Chordata; class Mammalia; order Carnivora; family Mustelidae; genus Mustela; species Mustela nivalis. The sequence continues at coordinate 131,600,259 of NC_139022.1, forward strand.
ATGCACAAGTCATAGCATTATAAAGTTAGAAAATAAATCCCAAGAGATGACAGTGTAGCATGTTATTTTTATGTTAAAAATTTAAAATATACCCTTTAGGAATACGTACAAATTAATAAACAAAACTGTAAAAAGGAAAGCAAGCGAGAGTAAAGAACACAGATTCTAGTTAATGCTTTCAGTGGGTACAGGGAGGCAGGATGTGGAATAGGCAGGCCTGCTATATGGTTAATCGTGGTTAATTGTCCAGGCCCTCTCTTTTGTATGGAGAGACGGGTTCGTGAAGGCTTGTTACAATATTTAAGATAGCTAATTAGATTACTAGCTCAGTAGAAAGAGGGACACCCACAGACCAATGGTGACAATGCATCCTGAATCAAGGATTATGAGTAATTCAGAGTACTAGGGATTGAGAAAGGAAATGAAAAGTATCTTAATTCTCAAAATAGAGAAATAATTAAGAGATAATATTGATAGTTCATAATAACACTGCTTCTATCATTTAAGAAATAATTATTAGAGGGAAAAATGCTTCACATGTCTTTGGAATAGCTTGGACTAGATGTAATTTCCAGTGTTTAACCTAAAAAGGTGTCTCAGATTTAGCCATAGAGATAATTGTTGCCTTTATCTGTAAATTTTATTCAGTTTTTAATAAGGAATTTTAGGATAATGGTCTACTTACTCAAATTATGTAGTAGATTTTCAAATGACAAATGTTTTTAAAAAAATGGATTGGGTGAATGGAAAATTTTTTTTATTTTATAGTGCTTATTAATGGGATAAGATTTCAATGTTTTCTGCTATTCATTTTATATTTAATTTTAAATTAGATTTTAATAGAATTTTAACTGCTTAAATAAGGATATAAATATATCTGTGTATATAATATACACACTATGTGTGTGTGTGTTTGTGTATATTCATACTTATGCCAAAATTAGACATAAATTATAACTCTTGGGATAATAGGTGTTCATGCTTCTCTGTGTAATTAAAAATACACATTGTGTCTATATGTAAATATATTCCTATTTTATATAAATGGATCACCACTTAATTTTGAAAAATATATTTAAAGCTTTAAGGCAAATTAGCCTGTTAAAGAAAATGATTTATAATTTAACATCTAATGAAGTATAACTACTGTTACAGTAATTCCTGCCTGCCTGCCTTTCTTTAAAAAAATAAAATAGAACTTTTTATGTTTTGGATCTGAGAGCAGGACTACCCGCAAGTTTATGTTTGTCCCATAACTTTGGGAGGTGGAAAATGTTTGCAAGAAAAGGTGTAAAACAGTTCCAAAGTACCTAGCTTTAATTTTTACCATAATAATAATTCTTCTCTGAATTATTAATTATAGAAAGTCCCATACAGTCTAGCATTTAACTTTGTGTGTGGTTTTTTTCCTTATGCCATTTTTTAAAAAATCTCCTTCAGACTGCATAGATTTGAGATCACATATAATGATATTTAATTAAAACTTAATTTTTTTGCAGCCATGAGCTCTTAAACAATTTGGTTGAAATCTACATTTCCGCAATGATTAAATGAATAAATGTTCATGTTTTATAGGAAGTCAGTTGTAATTTTAAGTCTTTGTTACTCAGTTTACATAGATTTTAATTGCGTTTTGTGTTTTGAGAGGGAGGAAATCTGTTTTGGAAATGAGAGAGGAAATTTGTTTTTGTGAACCCCACAGTGATTTCTTTCTAGATTTGTGATCAGTGTGTTAAAAAATTACCCTACCTTTGGCTTTTATTTACCCACGAAATGGAAATATCTATTACCTTTTTTAAAAATACCTAGTGGCAGCCCTCTATCTTCATAAAGTAACGATAAGTAAACTTAAAGGGGGTGGAATTCCCCTTTTCTCTGTTGTATGGAAAGCTTTTTCAAATTTCTGCTTAAGGCACTTGTTAGGGAACAACCTAACTTGTTAGGTTTGTGTATCTTTTAAAACTTGGTATACAATCTGTCTTAAATTGCGGTGTATTTAAGGAATGATTTAGTAGAATATTTTGATATGTGAAGAGGTACACAAGAAAAATTATGTTCCTCCTTCTTTTGCCATAACTGGGGCTTCTTCTGTATATGTATTCCACCGTTGACAAGTGGGGTTCAAGTGGAATCAGAAACTGAAATCTAAGTCTGAGAAGTCTCTTGATTTGTTGGGTGTCTTAAAAGCATAAAGTTTTATTGTATGTAAAAAGTATACATATAATATATTAAGACACACACTAAGCTGTATATAAAGTATATGTATACATTAAGCTATGTATATGAAGTTATATTTCACTTACATATATAGTACTCCCCTTGATATAACCATGATCACTTTTGTCCTGCTTATATCATAGGGCTTTGCATTTGGGTGGATAGATAGGTAGGTTTAAAAAAAAAAATAGATGGCAGCAGATGGAAAATAATTTGAAAATATCAAGCAGAGAAATAAATTTTCAACTTTTCTTTGCCCCTTCAAACAAGTTGAGCTTAAAAGCTGAGTTATGTGAGGAAGGAGATATTGTTCTTTTTTTAAAAGGAGTGTAAATTTGGGTGATAAGACATTTTTATGTATATGTACATATGTATTATTTAGATAATAACTTTAGATAAAAAATAAAGTATAAATAAAAATATTTAGGCATACAAGATATAAATATCTGTATGATTGAAACAAGACTATAATTTTGGTGTATGATTGCTGGTACCAGTATTCTGAGAGGATCAGTGATTCCTGGAGAAGGGATTCATGCTACCTGATTTGTTCAGCTTGAGCTAGCTTAAGGGGTTTAGAACAAGAGAGAGTGGGACAGAGGTGTTTCTAGTGGGATGTAAGAGTGCTTGTGTTTTTCTGGGAGTACAGTTAATTAACCATCTTTGTTTATAGTGAGGAATAGGGATTGACAAGTTTGGACCAAAAAAATGGGAGTTGAGTTCAGATGCAAGGCTAGGAAGTTTAGAGAAGGCATTGACAATATTAATGCTAGTTGAGCTTTAGGAAGATTAATCAGGCAGGCAGTATCCAGGATAGATTGGAACTAGGGGAGGAAGACCAACTAGTAGGTCCTAAAACACAGTGGTTCATAGTTTTTCCGCCCCCAGCCCTGACAGATGTGAAGATTAATATAGCTGTTGGAGAACCATTCCTCTTAGTAATACTGTGCTTACGGTAGCAGAGATTTCCATCACAGTGCAACAGGTGGGAGGAAGATGTCATATGACTTAAGATCATACATTATTGTGAAGGGTTAATGCTCCAAAAGCCTGAAATCACTTTGAAATTTGTAGGAATGAAAATGGAACTGAAAGTTAACTATTAAAACTAATGGTGCTTGGGAATTTTGACTGAGTGGAGAGAAAAGGTGACTCAGGTGGCTTTGAAATACCAGGCCTATGACCCTTGTCCTGAAACCTAGTCTATAGTGACTGGCAAAGAGAAGGATGCTTAGTAAAGCATTTGGGAAATGTCAGCATGGCCCAAGACCTATCCATTGCTAACAGGATTGTTGTGGTCCTGGGTGACAGGTGCTTTAAAGGATTGTTTTTGTTTCTCTAGGAGTTTATGGAAACACTTCCGTGCTGTGAGCCTTTGTTTATTTTTGCTAGTGTTCCCTGCTTACATGGCTTACATGATTTGCCAGTTTTTCCACATGGATTTTTGGCTGCTTATCATTATTTCTAGCAGCATTCTCACCTCTCTTCAGGTAAGCCTAGGAATAATTAACTTTACATAATAATTGAATTTACTTATTTTTCCTTCCAGAAAAAGAATTAAACTTTTTCAAGATGAATGATTATAAGTGACCTGTTTAGGTGATTACTTCCTACCTTACTTATCAGAATAACATTACACTGATATGAACATAGAGTTAGATAGTAGGTTATTAAAATATCACACCTATCTGTGTCACTGTATCTTTTTTTTATCAAGGTAATTAAACTTTGCAAATGTTTAAAATGATACAGAGCTATCATGTAAAGCTTAAATTGATAAGTAACTATAAAATATTAAAAGATTTTATAGCTTGTCTGGAGCACATTTTCTTAGTAAATACCCGCTCAAGAATATTCTTAGTTTCATGATTTATGTGAATATGTGACATGTGTAATATACACATAGATACATACAACAGATAATATTGCCCTGGAAATAATAAGCTTATTGTAACTTGAAAGTGGATCTTTGCTGCCTGATCAGTAAGAAGTAAAAGAAAACATAACACTGGCAACAAAGATTTATTCATTTTTACTTTAGAGATAAAGGTTCTTTGAAAGTTGACTACAGGATTAGGAAAATTTAGAGAGAGTTTTAATGGGTTTTGGTGATCTCTGGGGAATGAAAGGAAAGGGTGAGTCAGAAAAGTGATAACTAGTCAGAATTATTTTAAGAAAGTTACATCTCAAGATACGGCTTTTTGGTATCAAATGCTTGGATCACTGAGATTACCTGCATTTTAATTATACCATGGTTTTCTCTGATATTAAATATGGCATCCTAAAACTGTTAGGAATGTTATTGCTTAAAGTCTATGAAAGGCCTTTCTTAGTGGTCATACTCTGTTTTAAAATACATGTATTTTACAGGTTTTGGGAACACTTTTTATTTATGTCTTATTTATGGTTGAGGAATTCCGAAAAGAGCCAGTGGAAAACATGGATGATGTCATCTACTATGTGAATGGCACTTACCGCCTTCTGGAGTTTCTTGTGGCCCTCTGTGTGGTGGCCTATGGTGTCTCAGAGACCATCTTTGGAGAATGGACCGTAATGGGCTCAATGATCATCTTTATCCATTCCTATTATAATGTGTGGCTTCGGGCACAGCTGGGGTGGAAGAGCTTCCTACTCCGAAGGGATGCTGTGAATAAGATTAAATCATTACCCATTGCTACAAAAGAGCAGCTGGAGAAGCACAATGATATATGTGCCATCTGTTACCAGGTAACTCATACAATAGGAATCCATTTGGGTGGGTTGGTGTATCGCTTGGGACTTTAACCACATTAACCAAATTTAAGTTAAATTTGTAGGCAGAATTATTTCCTTGGTTAAAAAAATAGGTCTCAGAAATTGTTAAAGACCTGATAGAATATTTCCATTTTATTTCTGAGTTAAGTTTTTAATTTAGTCCCTCAAGTTCTAATTTATTGTTATTTTCAACATTGCTCACCAATAAATAAAGGAAAAACAGGTCAGGTGTATTTTATATTTACTCCCAAATATACACACACACACACACACCACACACACACACACACATATCCTGTCAAATATATACAATCGTTCAGGAGTCAGCAACTTCTGAAAAGTGGTGTGCCAAGATTCTGACACTTTTCCTTCTGGTATTTCCAGGATGGGAAGAAGTATTCATTTACTTAACATAGGTAGAGAGAGTATATGTTTACCTGTAGGTTGATGACTACCTGAGATGGATACAAGCCTTTGTGTCTGGAAGTGGGAACTAGAGGGTATGAGAGTCACCTAACCCATATGCCGTTGTAGTTGGCCTTCCTGGCATCTTTGGCATGTGTGTTATGAAGAGCTGATGTCTGCCTTCTATTAAAATTGAAACGTAGTATTGAAATGAGTTTGGAAATATCACCGCAAAAAATAGGCCTACAATTTATCGTCACCACTAACTTGGGCAGGGGGGTGGTTGAGGAGCAGCTTTTTATAGCTAAATTGTGCTTTTGGAAGTATGGATAGAATAAGGGCAACAACAGAAATTGTTTAAAATCCCTCTTAAAGAGTGTAGGCTGGTGGACTAAAACGAGATAATAGTGTCATTCAGTATGAGGGAATGGTCTTTAGCCAAGGTGCTTTACAGTTTAGATGGGAGTGTGTATGTATTGGTGTGTGTTTAAGACTGCCTAGCTCAAGAATTTAGTCTTAAGAATAAGATGCAACTACCACTTTTTTATTCTTGTTAGAACATACCTTTGGGTACTCACAAAATAGTGTCTTCCGAGTTGTTTTTGTATTTGGGGGACTAAGGACTATTGTAGGTTCCCCCCAAGTGAAGTGGCCATTGTCTTAGTTCTGCTTCCTTTGTGCTTGGTAGCATCGTTGTATGTGGGAAAGAGCACGTCAAAGACAGGGCACATCAGCTTCAGCAGCCAATGTCTAAATATTCCAACTCCGGGATTTAAGAGTCTCCTTTTTGTATTTCCTGTTGCCACATCACTTTTTTTGAGGTGCTAGAACTACCTGCTGATATCACACAGAAAATGAAAGTCAAATTGCTTAACTTCCCAGCTGGCTGCTTTTCCTTGAATGGCTTTCTGCTTAAAAGTTGACTTCCAGGTGTTACCAGTTCTTGGCAAGGAATTTCTGTCACAACTACAACTCCTTGTTTTGGGACTTTAAACAAAATTAATGGTTGTGTCACTAAATGTATATTCTTAACAATTAAATCATGTCCTCAGCCTTCCCTCCCCGAATATATATTCTGCAAGGAACATTAATGCAAAGTAAACCACTTCTTAATCCGGTGGTTATCAAACTTGAGTGTGCCTAAAACTTACATGGGTGGCTTGCTGTAACTGTAGATTTGTGAATGCTGTCTTAAGCTATTCCAATTCTGTAGGTCTTGGGGGGCCCAATAATATGCCTGGTTATTAGCAAGCACTCTGGGTGATTGTGATGCAGATCGAGAAGCTGTGGCTTATACAGACCCTATCTTGAAGACTGCATTACATTCATTCTCCTTAATGAAATTGCCACTTCCTTGCCAATACCCTGGTGTTATGTGGCTGATTTTGTCTCCTTGCCAGTGATTTCATCATGGAATAATCTGTTTAGCTGTGTTGAAGCATAACTGTGGGAAGTCCTGTCTTCATCAGATTTTCTTAGGTTCTAATTACACGCGTGCCATGCGGGGGGAAACCCAGTGATCACACTGCAGTAGTTATGTGATGCTCGTGTTCCATATGAAGGCAGAAGCCAGTTAAGAAGTTTGTTGCTTTCTCATTTTTTATTTTTACTTCTTTTAAAAACTGCTTAGCCAGTGGTTCTTGCATTGTTGGTGTAAAAGTGTCTCTGAAGGCAGGAGGATTATCACTGTAACTAAAATGAGTTTTATTCTAAAATCTGTGTTATACCTTTTCTATGGGGAATTGTGGGAAAGAAATGTTGGAACTAGAACTTTTGGGATTAGCAGCAAAGATTTTAGATAATGGGCATTTATTGAGGTATCTTTCCCTCCCTTCTAGGACATGAAATCTGCTGTGATCACACCTTGCAGTCATTTCTTCCATGCAGGCTGCCTCAAGAAGTGGCTATATGTCCAGGAGACCTGCCCTCTGTGCCACTGCCACCTCAAAAACTCCTCCCAGCTTCCAGGGTTAGGAGCTGAGCTGGTTCCACAACCTCATGCTGGAGTTGAGCAAAATATGCTTCAGGAAGGAACTGAACCTGCAAATCAAGAGCATCCTCCAGGGACTGGGATGCAAGAAGGTTCCAGGGACAATAATGAGTGCATTGCCACTAGATCAGATAGCCAGGAAGGGACTTGTGATCCTAAGGAATATCCTTCTAGTGTGAAAGATGAAGCATGTCCTGTTGAGGTCAGCCTAGAAGAAAAGAAGCAGAAATAATGCTTTGATACTCTGGAGAAGTTAACTCACTATGAAATTTGAGCTCAGATTTGAGGAATGAATGTATGAGATGATGAGGCAGGAAACTTGACATTCCAAGGGTCTGATCCAGGAAGTAATCTCAGTGGAGACTGCTTGCTTTCATCCCCTTGACATTGTGGGAGAAAATTGCAATGTATGCTAATCAAAATGTATTTATATAGCCCATGCTGATATTTTGTAGAGGTCTGCCAAGAAAACTCAACCTCAACAACTTCAGAAACTGCCCCTGATTTGTAAGGGATACATAAAATCAGATTTGAGTGCTTGCAAGGGGCTAAAGAAAGGATAAAGAGCATGAAGACAGCATGGGAAGAAGCAGGCAGAAGCGGAACTGACATTTAACTTTCTATGGGACAGAATCATTCTTACTACAAAGTATGAGTAGTGACCAGCCCTTTTCACCACCCCCCTTTCCCTCAGTTAATTGGAACTCAGTCAGGTGATAATTGAGTTTTGTACAGCACTGAAATGAAATCAAAGATGTAAGAGCATTGATTGTATTCCAAGATTGAAGCACGCTCATACTTCGTATGTGCTTTAGGGGAGGGGGTGGGTGGGCACTGGGCCTTGCGGGTGCATTCATGTAATCTGAGACTCTTGAACTTTATGATGGAGTCTTCAATATTTTGATGTATATGGAACTTTTGTTAATATATTGTATACTGTGTTGGCTGTGTGACGTAAACTAAAACTCTAATGAACACTTTGGGGTCCACGTTAGTGTAGGAGACCAAAGTGGGAGGGGTTTTAGGGCACTGATAAAGGCCCGAAGTATACTTTTCAATCCTGTGTAATGTTTAATTCTTGCAACTGAATCAAAACAGTGTTAAATTATGGCAATATTTGCACTTGGGGAATGAGTACATAACTGTATGATCACACTCTGCAAATGCCACTTTTAAAGCTGTTAATAGACTTTGCACCTTTTCTTTGACAAGTTTGTGTCATATTTAAATTTTTACATTCATCATGGCTACAGGTAGAACTGGGGAGGGGGGACTGTAATTTTTTATGGGAATTTTGATATGAAAAGAAACTAGTCATTTATTTATACAATAGGCTTGGCTCAAAAAGTGTTTTTCAGACTCGATATTCCTAATGTGGGATGTGACTTTATTTTATTTTTAGTAGCAAATTTGGATGTAGACTGACAGACATAGCTGAATGTCTTAATAAATTTAAATTTGAAGATAACGGTGTTTTGTTCCCGTGATGATTATTATTGGAAAGTGAAATTCTGTTCTTAGGTGGTTTTGTTTTTATCCACCCAGGTTTCTTATATCTATTTCCCTGTCAAAATGCCCTGCAGGTGGCAAAACGTTTTGATTGAAAATGACCAGCTCTTTGAAATCTACACTAGTGGAAGCAAACCTAGCTTTGCATTAGATGCCTTTGGGGAGTTTTTTTTTTTTTAAGTACACATTTCATGGATGGACCTAGAGGGTGTTATGCTAAGAGAAATCAGACTGTGAAAGACAGATGCCATATGATTTCACTCCTGTGGAATCTGAAAAACAAAATATGAATAAGCAAACAAAAGCAGAATCACACTTAAAAATTGAGAGAACTAATGGTTGCCAGACCAGGGGGAGATAGGGAAAAAGGCCAAATGGGGGAAGGGGAGTTGGAGGTAGGGCTTCTGGTTAGGGAATGAATAAATCACAGGGACAAAAGGTACAGCACAGGGAATACAGTAGAGAATACTGTTGTAGCGTTGTGTAGTGTGCACCGCAGAACATGCGGAGATGTGGAATCACTGATGTACACCGGAAACTAACACAACATTGTGTGTCAACTATACTCCACAAATTTTTAAGAATTACACATATATGAACCTGACTTCAGATCTACTGACTCGGGCTTTGGGGGTTTCTGCGAATGTGCTTTTCAAAGCTTCCTGGGTTATACCAGCAGTTTGATGTTTGGAAAAGAAGTCTAGAGTAGAATGCATTTCTCCCTCCGCCTCACTGAAGTGGCTCACCGTCGTTGGCAGATGGCCCCCTCTAGTGGTAGGCTGGCAGTAATCTCTGATTTAAAACTGGATCCTTTGAGCAAAAGGTGCATGTTCGAAAGTGAAACTTTTTGGTTCTTTGTCTGAAGGGAAAAAAATAGTTAAAGTTGAAATCATTTATGGCATAGCGAACTTGGCCATTTTCTTTTTAATATTTTTTTATTTTATTTATTTGACAGAGATCACAAGTAGGCAGAGAGGCAGGCAGAGAGAGGAGGAAGCCGACTCTCTGCTCAGCAGAGATGAGTAGAGATGAGGGGCTCGATCCCAGGACCCTGGCAGAGGCTTTAACCCACTGCGTCACCGAGGTGCCCCTGAACTTAGCCATTTTTAAAAATTGTTTACACTTCCGTCCAAAGGATTCTGTTCCTACAGACCATAGGGAAAGTAGTCACCTGTAAGTAGAGACTTCTTTGGCATCAGTTTAACATTTAATATGATTTTTACCTCCTCCTAGCATGGAGACGCCAGCTCTACTTATCAAACCATATGGCCTCTCCGTTCAGCAGTCCTGGTGGACAAAGAGCATTCTGTTCAGTGTAGGTATCCTTTTGTTTCATTCAGGAAAGCTATATTATGTAGTAACAACAACCCTCCAAATCTCAAGTGGCTTTAAAGCATCCAAAGTTTCTGTCTCGCGCACCCTGCCTGTGTGACTCCGAAGTTGGCGGGGTGCCCCGTGCAGGGCAGACACTTGGATGGAGGCTGCTGGAACAGCCACTGTTGAACTTTCCTCATGGTCATGGCTAAGACGAAGGGCTGGCAATTCACTGGACGTCTGCCCCTTCTGTTCATCCCCCCCACAGCCTGAACAGTGGACTCACCAGCACAGGAGGCTTTAGAAGTTGGGTGTCCCCGCTGGGGCTTGGACAGAGAGCACGTGAGCAGTGCTGAGGCCCACCACACCGTGGCTGAAGCAACGCCTAATCGTCCTTGCATGGTATTCAAACTTTGGGAGCACACCTGTTCGAAGTACACTGGGAACCTCTGACTTCATTTACACCTTGCTTTGGTAAGCTGGGACTGTGCCACTGTGTAATGCCATCTGTATTTCAGATTTTTTTTTTTTAAGATTTTTATTTACTTATTAGACAGAGATCACAAGTAGGCAGAGAGAGGGTGGGGGAAGCAGGCTCCCTGCTGAGCAGAGAGCCCATCCCAGGATCCTGAGATCATGACCTGAGCCGAAGGCAGAGGCTTTAACCACTGAGCCACCCAGGCGCCCTCAGATTTGTCTTTTGATCATTTTTGGAATAGTTTACAACTCATAGACTTTTGACTTAACACAAAAGTTTAACCATCTCTACTACTGAAGAGAAAAAAAGTTAGATTTAATTTCTCTTCCATTCCACTTGATCAAATTTAAGTGAGAAAATATTACATCCTTTTGGGGGGGGCACCCTTTCTGTGTCCACCTACTGATTTCCACTGTTTTTCAGACCATGAGTACATATATTCACTCATAACCAGTTTTCTCTTAAAAGGCTTTTTATCACCTTACAAACTTTGACCTCAATGTTAGTACTCAACAGTCTGAAGAGTCATACCAGTTATTAACATTGCATTTCCACTTTGTGGTGTTTTCATGCTGTAAAACTTGTTCCAGGGGCATCTGGGTGGCTCAGTGGGTTAAAGCTTCTGCCTTTGACTCAGGTCATGATCTCAGGGTCCTGGGATCGAGCCCCGCATCTGGCTCTCTGCTCAGCGGGGAGCCTGCTTCCCCCTCTCTCCGCCTGCCTCTCTGCCTGCTTGTGATCTCTCTCTGTGTCAAATAAATAAATAAAATCTTTAAAAATAAAACGAACAAAAAAACAAAAACAAAGAAAAAAAACTTGTTCCAGGGATCTAAACCGTACTATTGGCACAGTGTGTCTCGAGAAGTCCGATTTTCAAACACTGGCCCAAACACGAGGCTCTGAGATCCCCTCATTAAGGTTCCCGTGTTTGTCTCTGAAGTATACCATGTTTTCATGAACACTTGACACCAGAGACATTCTGCTTTCCCTAGAGGTTTTGACGTTATGTCAAATTGTGTATTTAATTAGTTAGTGGAGAAGGAAAATTTTGTAGTTTTCAAGTTTAAAAGGGAGGCCTTTTTTCCTATGGCTCCAGTAATGGGATAAGAGCCTTACAGAGATTGAAAGATTAATAACTCGAATATCAGAAGTTTTGGGAAAAACACCTTTAAGAAAATCAGTTTTATACTCTAGTTGTTTCTACTCTGGCTTTCATTTAAAAAAAAAAAAAGTCTAATTCTAGAATCATGGCAGGTTGAAGGTAAGAATTACTGGGTTTCAATTATTTTTTTAAATCCTATTTTTTAAAAATACTTCATTTTTAACACTAATGATTTAGAAACAAAGGTTTTTGTTTGTTTGTTTGTTTGTTTTTTAAGATTATTTGAGAGAGCATGAGCAGGAGGAGAGGCAGGGGGAGAAGTGGGCTCCCCACTGAGCAGGGAGGCCAACGCAGGGCTTGATCTCAGGACCCTGGGATCATGACCTGAGCCGAAGGCAGGCGCTTTACTGACTGAGCCATCTGACGCCCCAAGGAAATCAAAATATTTAAAAAGAGTAAAAATCACCCATAATTTCACTTTTGGAATTAGTTTTTCAAACAGAACTCCCTTTTGTTGACAAGTACACGCCCTCTCACTTAGGAGTCATTTTTGCTTCTATTTTTAAAGTCTGCTGCCTGTTGTTCCGGTTCTGAAGTTCAAGCACATTCCAAACAATTCTGTAATTAGTCCATTAAAGTACACCTGTTTCTCCCAACTTTGAATGTATTGAATGCTATGCCTAAAAGTTGCATTTACTAGATAATGCTTGCTTGGAAAACAATAAAAAATACTAGGAGCAGATTACAGAACTAATTTTTCTTGTGGCCACTCAGCAAAAGACTTCTTTCTCCAGCAGATTTGACATTCGATTGCAGTATGGTTCAGAGCAAAATAGGTCATTCCTAGTAAAGACTGAGTAAACACTGCTATTAACCACACTTCCAGAGTCCTATCCATTTTCCTTGCTCTTACTAAAACTGTTGGTGTTCTTCTCCTATTTTTTATGAATGTTGACTGTTTGACCCTTAGTTTTTCTTTCTATTCTTAATAGATATAAGTAATGCCTTGCTTTTCTGTTGTTTTATATGTTCTAAGGTAAAAAGAAAATGGCTTCTGACCAGCAGGAAATAATAACCCAGATGAATCTAGAAGAACTTCTGTGTCAACTCTAGGTGGAATATTCTATTACTTTCCGACTAACAATTTGCCAAACTGAAGTCATCTCTCTGAGTGGCACTGAGCCTGCTAGTTTCCTCTGACAGTCATTTACTGGGCTCCTTGGATTTAGGAAGATCGGCACAGAAGAGATGAGACGAGGCTTGACTAAAAGCTAGAGCTCTGGGCTATAATTTTTATTCCTGTATGAGCTGTGTGATTCTTTTTTTTTTTTTTTTAACATTTATTTTATTTATTTATTCGACAGACAGAGATCACGATTCAGAGAGAGAGGAGGAAGCAGGCTCCCCACAGAGCAGAGAGCCTGATGCGGGGCTCGATCTCAGTACCCTGGGATCGTGACCTGAGCTGAAGGCAGCAGCTTAATCCACTGAGCCACCCAGGAGCCCCTGAGCTGTGTGATTCTTGGCCAGACTTTTTTTTTCTGGGCTTCAACTTCATCTGGCAAAATGATCTCTGAGGTATCATTCTGCTCTTAAGATTTTGCTTATCTGTATTTTTAATCTTTACCATGGACTGAGTGATAAGCTTCATGTTTTGTTTTGTTTTCTTTTTTTTTTAATGTGCTGTGTCAGATATTAAATGTAGCAAAGTTTTGGGTTACTACGATGTTTCCAGTGCCTGGGAAAGAGCAGCAGCTTCCTACATATCTGAGTGAAGAAATGAACTTTATATGTGACTCCTTGTATCAACCCCAGAGTTTAAAAATGGCAGAGAACTCTGTTACTTCTAGGGGCAGAGAGCGTAACCCTACATGGCAGTGAGATAAGGTCATTTCTGTGACTGGTTTTTGATTACCTGACTGAATTCAGATAGAGAACTCAGAGATTTCTAGAATAGAGATTACAAATCTGGGGCATTCAGGTGCAATCTGGGCTGATGAATTCTTTCTTGGCTTTTTTTTTTTTTTTAAGATTTTATTAATTTATTTGACAGGCAGAGATCACAAGTAGGCAGAGAGGCAGGCAGAGAGAGGAAGGGAAGCAGGCTCCCCGTTGAGCAGAAAGTCCGATGCGGAGCTCGATCCCAGAACCCTGGGATCATGACCTGAGCCGAAGGCAGAGGCTTAACCCACTGAGCCACCCAGGCGCCCCTTCTTTCTTGGTTTTATTGTTTGGCCTCAAAGGTGCACTTTTAAGTGACTTAAAAAAAAAAACATTTGAATTAGTTGCCAGCCATTTAAAAATTGCAAGCCTATACATACAGATCCAGTTTCTGGCTTTTCTTGGAAAATCGGAAGAGCTGGCTGCACAAGGTTACCCATTCCTGACTGACAACAGTCGGCAGGAGCAGAAGTGGGTCACGTGGGCTCTCCCATTCACCCCAGTCCCCCTCCCCACCACTAACCTGCCCCTAGAAATTTGATTCTTATCATCAGACTTCTGTCCAAGTAGGAGATGACAGCTCAGATTATTGGCAAGTGTGGCTTCTCACTTAATGGCATTCTAGAGTACAAATATTCTGTATGAATCAGAGCAAAAAAAATAAAAGAGAACCTGGAACACTGCGGATAAATTTGACGTTCACTTGAGAAAATGTAGAATCTGTATTTTCATTTTTCTTTTATTAAAAAAAAAAAATCAGCGACCAAGTGTCTCATTTGAATGTATTTGCAGTTTGGGTCTACACTTGACGTTTGTGTTTCCATCACATGATTGCATAGACCTGGGCCCGTGTTCCTCCCTCATTGCCGGGCACTGGAATCTGGCAGGAAGCTTGTGAAAACTACAGATGCCTCGGCCCAAACCCATAGATTCTGACTGGGTACGTTTGGAATGGAGCCCGAGTATTTGTTCTTTTTAGAAATTTTGTACATTCTGGTCCATCAAGATGTGAGGGCCTTTGATCTAGGGCAAATAATCCTGCTATTTTGGTGGTGAGGGGGGCAGTTTCTTATTTTCAGAATCACTGCTTTTATGGAAGAAGTTTCTGAAAGAAGAAACACGCATCGAGATGTGTGCCTCCAGGGAACATTTATGGGTGAGGACTCCAGCAGCACACAGGGTTCCCACAGCCAAGCAGCAAAGCCTGGCGGGCACGTCAGCACAGGTGCACATGAGGCCTGACCTCGTCTACCAACCACTGTGGTTGATTAGCCACCCAGAAATGTCTGAAACTATATTTTCAGTTTCACATTTTCAGGGTTTCCTCCCCCCCCCCCCAAACATACAGAATTAAAAAACCGTAGAATTTTGGAAATAAACCAGCCTTCAAGAGATCTAAAGCCCTTGCCTTATTTTAAAGAGAGCCCACTTTTCAGCTTGTCCAAAGCCACACGCAGCTGACAGCTGAGCTGGGGATAATTCTTAGATCTCTGAATCCCCACCTAGGGTTCTTCCTATTTCTCCTGCTTACCTCAAAAAAATATTGAAATATACATGTGTGTTCAGTTGTATTCAAGAGAGCTGCTTTGTTAAATATAAAGGGATTATACTTGAGCTTTGGTGAAAAGACGAAACTGCAAAAGTTTCTGAGGTAGTATATTATTTAAAACTATCACTCTGACATTATTTTTAAATAAATTATTCGAAAAGAGAAAACAAGTTAATAAAATTTAGGCTGCGGAATGAATCTTGATCTGTATGGCAAGCCACAGACCATCAGGACATGGAAGTTGGAAACTTGGCTATCAAATGTCCTTGCACCACTTAACAGGAAAATGCTCTCGGTGTAGTTAGAAGCCACCAAAAGGCACAGACCATGCAATCGCACTGTTTGCGGGAAGAGATGGGGCCGTGTTTGGGACTGGGGAGTCAAGTAAGCCATGGTTTGGAGAATTTTAAAATATAAAACTACTTCTTTCCCAAGAGAGGTATTACATCACTGAGAGGCAACACGTGAGGGATAGATACATTACAAATTTCCGTTTTCTTTCTAGTTGTTTAAGAAGTCTTTTCCAAAACCCACTCGTCTTTCCCAAATTACTCTGAAACTCTTCCCTCTCCCTTAGAAAAGATGAAGCAGTGCTGAAAATTTAAGGGACACTTTTTGTTATCATGAGCTCTATTGCGCAACTTGCAAAGAAGGGACCTCGGAAGACGGGAGGCTCTGTGTTTCCGTGTTGCGGCCGGTGGAGGACTGGTTTCTGAAGGATCATGTGTGTTTCTCCCCCACCCGACCCTGAGCCTTTGTATTCTCAATGCCCAATCTTCTCAGTCTCGAGCAAGCTGATCACTGAGGCCTCTGCCAACGTTCCGGCTCAGAACTGGTAAGATGTCACCTGGGGGAGATCAGTCTCACTGGAAACATACTTTGTTTTGCTTAGACAATGTTTCTAAAAAAATAGAGCTAACATTTAAAAATTGCAAGCTTTCACATTAAAAAGTCAGGGATCTTGAGTTCTCTGGAAAAAATCAGAAAATCTAAGTCCATTCCCATGGTAATATTCAATAGAAGCTTAGGAGTTCCTGCCCCTTAAACTGACATCTACTCCCTTCCCCCTAACTACCCTCTTGGTGATGCAGCTCAATAGAACATTATATGATGACGGAAATGTTCTGTAACGGCCCCTGTCTAACGGGGTTAGCAGCCTTTACCAAGTGTGGCTTGAGCACTTGAACTGTGGCTAGTGGGACTGAAGAGTTGAATTTTAAATTTTATTTAATTTTTGTCAATTGAAATTTAAATAGCCATATGTGGCTAGTGGTGACCATATTGGAATGAGTCTAGCTGATTATTGCTGAGCAGAAGTGAATGTGGGGCCAGTGTGAACAGACGTTCTTTTTTTCCCAGAGCATCCAGAAATTCAGGTTTTTAATGAATTATCTTCCATTTAAAAATTTGGCTCCATTTTAAAAATGTGAAAGCCAAACGAAACACATTGATGGCACAAATTGTGGCCTGGGACCACCCATCAATGCCCTCCACCTATTGGATTAAAGAGCAGCCCAGGGCAGAGAGAAAAGCAACTTGTACATCTGCCCATGGAAATCAAAAGGCATAGTTAAAGCATTATTATTGCTCCAAAATAGAGCCTTACTTCCACAAATTAAGGTTGGTTGAAATCGTGTCAGTGGCAGAGATTACATGCATCCCATCCTATAAAAGCGCTTAATAAAGTGCAGACAAAGGACAAAGAGAAGGTCTTTGAATAGGAGGGAACAGCAAGGGCAAAGGCCCAGGGGCAGGAGAGGGCATAGTTCGTTGGCAACCTTAAGAAGTTTCATGTATCTGCTTTGTCCATCCAGTATGGTAGCCACTAGCCACATGTGACTATCTACACATAAATTTAAGTGAAATTTCAAAAATTAAAAATGCAGGTTTGCAGTCATATGAGTCACCTTTCAAGTGCTCGATAGCCATGTACAGCTAGTGGCTACCATCTTGGACTTTTGAGATAGAGAACATGTCTCTCATTGCATGAAGGTCCCCAGACAGTCGTAGAACTTAGATCCGGAGATAGGCCAGAGAGATACTTGAGGACAAGGCCATGAGGTCCCAAGAGGGCCAGCGCCCCACAGTAGGAAGTATGGACTTGGAATGAAGATTCTCTTTTAGGAAGGTCATGCTGCTGTCATGTGGAAAATGGGTTGGAAGAATTCACAACAGTGAATGGAAGAGCCCCCGTTAAGAGGCTGGGGCAGTGCGGGGAGGAGATGAGGCTGGGATCTCATCTCAGACATCATCCATTCATCTCCCACCACATCGTGCTGGGCCCCGGACCTAGAAGGCAGTCATTACCTACAGTGCCAGCTATAGAACACACACCCGAAACAGCTCTCATTCTGCAGGCGAGACGCCGGGGTTCATAGTAGTTAAATCAATCAATCCCATAGACCACACAGCTAGGAAGTTCCACAACCATCGATTGCAACCCATGGCTCTTTAGTTCCAAATCCTCAGATTATTTTCTATTTTTCTCTCTATACGATTTTTGCGACAACTTCCCCCCACATCCAGTGAGTCGCTTTCTCCAGCTGGATCCTTGCCCTTTTCTGTTCCTTTTAAGACGAGAATGATATTTCAGAGCACTTTTTCTTTCATAGCTTCTACTATTCCAAATTAAGGGTAATCACAGCTGGTTGGTTGGATGCCAGAACCCAACCTGGGTAAGAGGCCTTCGTACGTGATGGTATTAAATGTGTGAGGTTTTATAAAAGTATCTGAGCCTTTGAGGAACTCTTCAGACATCTGGGGAATTTAAACGAGTAATTTAGAATAAATTTCCTTGACTAGCGTGATAATTCCCTAATGAAAAAAGTGGTGTTTTACCTCTAACTGTATGCAGCCGTGGGAAGAAACTTCGTAGCTGAGACTTTGAAAGTCTCAAGCCTCTAGGTGAGGATTTACTGATTTGCTTTGCCCCTGTTTCATTTATTTTTCAATAAATAAAACATTTAAAATCTCATAAAACTTAATTTCCCCCTTTTTTGGATATAATTTCAAACTTAACAGGAAAGTTGCTGGAAGAGTTCAAAGAACCTCTAGGTACCCTTCACTGGGATTCATCATTGTTACCATTTTGCCACGTGGGCTTATCGTTTTCTCTTTCAACACACACACATTATTTTTGAACCACTTAAGAATAAGCTGCAGACATAATCATGCTTATCCCTGAATATTTTAGTGTGCATTTTCTAAGACAACAACATTTTCTTATGTAACCAGAGTAAAATGATCAAAAGAGGAAATCTAACACCAGCATAGTAGTAGTATTTAGTCAACAGTATCCAATTCACAGGTTGACTCAAAGTTCATCAATTATCCCATTAATGTCTTTTTAAAAAATATTTGTTGATTCATTTTATTTTATTTTTATTTTTTAAAAAAGACTTGATTTATTTATTTGACCTACAGAAATCACAAGTAGGCAGATAGGCAGGCAGAGAGAGAGGGGGAGGCAGGCTCCCTGCTGAGCAGAGTGCCCTATGTGGGGCTCGATCCCAGGACCCTGGGATCATGACCTGAGCCGAAGGCAGAGGCTTTAACCCACTGGGCCACCCAGGCATGCGTGCCGATTCATTTGAGAGAGAGAGAGAGAGAGAGAGAATAAGCACTGGGAGAGGTAGAGAGAGAAACTTCGACAGACTCCGCATTGAGTGCCAAGCCCCTGGGGGGGCCCTCTCATGACCCTGAGATCACAACCTGAGCAGAAACCAAGACTCTGATGTTCAACCCACTGTGCCACCCAGGGGCCCCCCATTAATGTCCTTTATAGCTGTTTACAGCTCCTTTCCCCACACCTTGTGCAGAATCTAATCCAGGATTATGCATTAGACTGAATAGTCACATCTCTTAAAATGGAACAATTCCTCATACTTTTTGAATTTTGTGATGTCTATATTTTTGAATAGAATAAATAGCAATAGGGATAAAAAATTTATAGTATAAACCTGTACATAATCTATAATCTATTGATTATATAGTCCTATATACAGATTTATGTTATATAGATTATAGTCTATAACCTATGCATGAATACATAATCCATACTCCACATAATATTTTACATATCATGTCTAGTATAAGATACATACATGAATATGCTCATGAATTCTTACACACTATCATCTATCGGGAAGAGATCTTCAAATGAGAAGAAAAAGAGCAGAGAAGCAGAGGCAAGAGAGGACATGGTTGGTTGGGAATCTGAAGAAATTATGAAATTATGGTAGCCACAAAGGATATCTTTATGTGTAATCTATTAAGTAGAGTATAATAATGTGTAGGAATTCATGAGTCTATATGAATAAATACCTACAAACATAAATAAGAGATGGGAAAAGCTTTTCTTTCAGTAAAATGATAACTAATAAAACGTAGAACAGTGTGACGGAACTGGAGAAGTCCCAATTTACAACCATTACCATAATGAAAAGTTCAGGCGAGAAATGTCAAAGGATACAAAAACTGGTGGCAGAAAGTTTGAAGAAGAAAAAGATATTTATATATTTTAAATAATTTAAATATTTAAATATAAACATAAACATTAAATATTAAATATTGCCCCACAAATCACTTATTAGTTAGAGAGGAAAGGGCAATAACTAGGAGATAGCCTCTTAGCCAAGCAGTCAAAATGAACATCATCGGTGATGGACGAAGAGCAACTCGTGCCTCTTGATATGATGCCTAAGAGGCACGACTTCACCTACGTTGTATTCCCGTTAAAAATAAATCTGTTCATGAGGACACAAACCCAAACAGGGATGTTCTATAAAATGTTTTTAATGAGAAACTTGCTTAAACCAAGGGTTGCATCCAGAGTTGCACTATCAAGAAAAACCACTAGATGTCACTGTAGTTTCGCAGGTTGCTCACGTCTTCGCTGTTGTAGTAAATACAAATTTCCTTTGTGGCCTGCCTCCTTAAACTTTGACACTATTGTGGACCGGAGGCACGTCGCCAATTCCAGCGCGGAGAGCTTTTGAGAAGGCTACAAGTTAAGTAATGGCAAAGCAGTGGAGGAGGAGGCAACAGGCTTAGATGAAAGCTTTTCTCTGCCATTACAAAATCCCAGGGCAGTTCTTCGCAAACCCTGCTCTCCCTGAGTCTTGTTCTCTGCCTGAGTTCTCTGCCTGAGGGGATTAGGATTGCTGGCTCCTAGTCACCTCTAGCTTTAACAGCTTATGATTTTAAGCTAATGTTTTCTCAACTAAAGTCATTTCAGGACCCCTTGAAAGATTTTTGCTCAACCATATTGGACCCACTACTGATTTCTCTGGTTTTTGTTTTGTTTTGTTTTTGTTTTCCACTCAATACTCTAATTTATCTAATGCTTGTCTTTAAGTTGACTTGGTTTTTAAAAATGCAAATAAAAAATAATTTATGGGTCGATTACAAATGGAAACCAGTTCACTTGCCGTAAATAGAGGGTAACCACAAAAATAAATATAATAAAAACAGCATAATTAAATTTGAGTAGATGTTATTGTCTGCCAAAGGCTCAGAGCCTTTGGCCTGCTCTGTTTGTCCTTTTTAAAGTGAGGTTTGGAGGTGTTAAAGAGAAGCTGAAGACAGATTAGCCCTGAGAATTCCCTCTTGATGTAAGCAAAAGAATCGAGGCTGAGAAGATCTTTCTGTCTTTGTGGTTTGGTATTACTTAATTCTGTATCTGTAACCAACCACAGTATTTCATATACCACCTAAAACCAGCTCTTCATTCCCATAGCTGTTCTAAGTTTGTTCATCTTTTCTTTTCTTTCAACTCTTGAGTCTTCAATATTTCTAGTAGGCTCTAAAGAGTATGTTTAGAAATCACACGTTATTGTTTCTTTTGATCTGTATTTAAGCTTTCATTTTACTTTGATACTCCTTTCCGTTTAGTATTGGTTTAGCTTCCTTCTCGTGTTTCTTTAAATTTGCTTTTAGAGTCAATCTTCTTCCATTTGAAACACTCACTCCCTTTTTAGCAGACGGGATGATGTATGTCCGTCTGCTGTCAATGTCAAGGCAATTATAAGCCACCAAATGGCTTGTGATTTGGCATCTTCTGCTGATAAAGGCTTATGATAGATAGGATGTGGCAGAGGTCAGGAATTCTGCTGAGTACAACCTGAGGGTACGCTTCAAATTGCTTGAGCTTTATCCAAATCCCCTAGGACGCCATCAGAAAACTGGTCCCCTTCAATTTTGGTAGAGCGCTTTCTTCTTTATTCTTCACAGAGATTCCGAGTGAAGATGTCTAAAGCTGGGCCATCTAATTGCACGCTTTGCTCCCTGGCATTCGTTGAGTCCTTTCCTGCTTTGTATAATCAACTATAATTACTAATTTGCTGTCCACAATTAGCATAGGGAGTTTAAGAGGAGCAGAGACAATTTCTTAGCTACCCAATGTTACTAAATAATTTAAAAGGGGAAGACAAAGGATTTCTATCAAATGTGTTTTGTTTTCTGAATGCCGGTGTTGCCATTAAGGAAAACTCAAAAGGCAAAAAATAAAAATCAGGAAATTGATAAAGATCAAGACACCAAATATTTCCTGCATTGGAAAAGTTATTTTTTTATAATTTAATTTCCTTGGTGAGGTGAGTTTAATTTGCCACTAGAAACCCAGAAGCTGAGAGGTCAGTTTCACTGTTTAATGGGTCAGAATGCTTTTTGTCTCACATGAAACCCTGTTCCTATCTGCAAAAAAACCTAGAAGGATTTCTATTCAGAAGAAATTTTCATTTAAAGATTGACTTTGAATCAACAGAAACTTAAAAAATATTTATTTATTTATTTGAGAAAGAGAGAGAGAGAGAGAGCACATACACAGAGGGAGATGGAGAAGCAGGCTCTCCGCTGAGCAGAAGTCCAAGGCTGGCTCCATGCCAGAACTCCAGGATCATGACCTGAGCCAAAGGAAGATGCTTCGCTGACTGGTGCCCCAGAAAATTTTTTTTTCTATGTCAAATTCTTACCACCCATTCACCTCAATTCAGCGTAAAACCCCACTTTTCCCCCTCTGTTCATTACTGTACCTAAGTGGAAATCCAAACTACAGTGAGCACATATAAGATTTCTCAATGCATATAAGAGCCACTGTCTATGCTAATGATGATCAGATATGAAGCATGGTTATTTTCTAGGGAGCTTCGTTAAGGAATTCTTCAGGTTTCCTTTAGCCCCGTTTGTTCCTAATGCTGATTCAGGTTTACGTTTACAGATTTATATTTACAGATTCCTGTCCCATCCCCCTACAGTAGTCACTCAATTATTTTATTATGTGTTGACGTCATTCTCAACGGAATGGATGGTGCTGTCCTGGCAGAGTCTCCTTCCAAGTTTTGCAGAGTATCACTAGTCAGTGTACTTTGAGCCAGTTTCTTGAATTATATCCCCAGGGCTGCAAATTATACTTTATTTCATTGTTTTAAAGTGTGTAGAGCTGACATGTGTGTTTGAGATACTGAGTCAAGTACTGTCTTCCCAGCACATCTAGAACTATTGATTCCTATGAGAGAGATCCCATTATATTTGTGCTTTTCTTCAGACACAGCCCCCAAAGAGGCATTAAAGATCCTTTCATCCCATCTGGTGCCCAGCCTTCTGTGGTGCAAGTAATAAAAACCAACTCTGGGGGGCGCCTGGGTGGCTCAGTGGATTAAGCTCTGCCTTTGGCCTGGTCATGATCCTGGGGTCCTAGGATTGAGCCCTGCGTGGGGCTCTCTGCTCAGCGGGGAGCCTGCTTCCCCTCCCCCCATCTATCTCTGCCTGCCTTTCTGCCTACTTGTGATCTCTCTCTGTCAAAGAAACAAATAAAATCTTAAAAAAAAAAGAAAGAAAGAAAAAAGAAACCAACTCTAGGTCAGTTAAACCAAAAGGGTATTTATTTTATGAATACAGGGTGGCTCCTAGAATTTAAAAAAAAACAAATTTTGAAGAACCAGCTCAGAAAGATCAGGGCTGGTGTGGACTCTGGGGATCTAGGTACCAGGAACTAACTGGCAATGTCTTTAGGAATTATCTACTGGTGACTCCAAGGGTATTTTACAGGGAGCTTTAACTTCCCCATGCCAGTTCTTAGTCTGGGTTGTTGAGATTTCTTACATTTATTCAAAAAGCTATGTAAAAGTAGTTAAAAAATTTCCCCCCAAACTTGCCCTCCCCCAGAGGGGCACCCCCATCCTTTCTACACAGAAATGTTAAGGCTGCCACTTACAATAGATAAACATTTGCATTTTCCACAATTTGTGTGATTGGAATCCTAAAATGTTTACTGTTTTTTGTTTTTGTGGTTTCTTTGATGTTTCATAGTTACTTTGAGATTTATCTATGATATTCTCTGAGTGAGCTCATTCTTTGTTTGTTTTATTTAGTGATATTCTCTGGATATACCTCTATGATATACCATTATTCCTTCACCTGTTTAGGGACATTTTTGACTATTGAAAATAACAATATCTGTGTATAATTATTAAGCTGGGGGAAAAGGCTTTTTTTTCTGCCTCAAAGCAAATCTTTATTAATCATGTATGGTTCACACATGTTCTCTTTATTTATTAAAGATTTTATTTATTTATTTGACCGAGAGAGACACAGTGAGAGAGGGAACATAAGCAGGGGGAGTAGGAGAGGGAGAAGCAGGCTTCCTGCTGAGCAGAGAGCCCGAGGCAGCTTGCTCCCAGGACCTTGGGATCATGACCTGAGCCAAAGGAAGACGCGTAACAAGTGAGCTACCCAGGCGCCCTCACACATGTTCTCTTTACAAAAACCTAGCTTTCTAGGGGCACCTGTGTGGTTCAGTCACTTAAGTGTCTGACTCTTGATTTCAGCTCTAGTCCTGTTCTCAGGGTTGTGAGATCCAGTAAATCTCCTGGGGGCTCTGCACGCAGTGGGGAGTCCACTTCTCTCTCTCTCTTCTTCTGCCACCTCCCCACCCACCGCCATCACACGTGCTCTTGCTCTCTCTCTCCCTCAAAAAAAAAAATCCTAAAAACAAACAACAAAACCCCCAGCTTTCTAGGAAAGCACAATCTTCAAGGATGGCTTCAGCTATGCATCGTGAATCTTGTATTAAAAGAAAATTACAGTGGTAAAATTTGTTTATACTATGATACCTCCTTTCTTTTTCTAAAGTTTATTTATTTATTTTTAGTAATCTCTACCCCCAACGTGGGACTTAAACTCATGACCCTGAGATCAAGAGTCACATGTTCCACTGACAGGGCCAGCCATGTGTCCCTATATTATGACGCTTTCTAGATGAACTTAAACAACAACAACAAAAAGTCTGGTTGATCTTTCCTTAAATGTTACACAAAGCAGATGTAAGATAGACAACAAATTAGAGTTTATATTTACAAAAAGCTGTAAGTGCAAACAGCTCTAGATCGTGCATGCCTCATTTAATCAGTTTAGTCTGAAAGTGGTTACCTGGTACATGAGTGTGAAAAAGACATTTAAAATACTCTAAGGGTTAATCAGCATCTTCCTTTCTACAGAAGAAAACTGTGGTTTCGGGTCAGAAACAGAATACCCATCCAAACTCATTCCTAAAGTCTTGGTTTCCTCGGTGTTTCTATCTCTCTCCCTCTCTCTCTCTCTCTCTTTTTTAAGATTTTATTTGTTTTATTTGACAGAGAGAGAGATCACAAGTAGGCAGAGAGGCAGGCAGAGAGAGGAGGAAGCAGGCTTCCCGCTGAGCAGAGATCCCAGGACCTTGAGATCATGACCTGAGCCAAAGGCAGAGGCTTTAACCCACTGAACCACCCGGACGCCCCTCTCCGGTGTTTCTAGCGCTGCAACCTGGTGCACGGTACAGCCGAATGCGAAGAACCATTCTACCGAGAGAGGTGACGTATTATGGCCAAGGCTCCTGGTGTTAACATGCTTTTCAAAGAGCCATTCCAAAAATGAAGAGGTGCAGAATTGCTTTCACATGGTACACAGTTAAGACGATGACTATAAAAACACTTGGTGCCCCTGG
Organism: Mustela nivalis; assembly: GCF_964662115.1. Taxonomy (NCBI): domain Eukaryota; kingdom Metazoa; phylum Chordata; class Mammalia; order Carnivora; family Mustelidae; genus Mustela; species Mustela nivalis. The sequence goes on from NC_139022.1 coordinate 131,625,497, forward strand.
CAACCTCACCTCAAAGTATGAGGGGCCTACCTGAGTTCTGAGAGTTCAATGGTCACAAGTCCTGCCCTCTTCCTTGAGTAGGATTTGGTCTTCCTCGATTTTCACTCACTGTCCCTCCCTCTACTTCCTTGAGTTCCTCCAGAGCCAATCCTTCAGATGAGGATGTCAGCCTGCAAGTTCCTCTCATGTCACTCTCTCCTTCTCCAGATGCTTCTGAGTTTTGAACTTGCCTTCTCTCTGTGGGAGGCCCTTGCTACCAATCTTCATAGGGCCCACCCTTTCTTGGTCTTCAGATCCTGGTTCAGATGTCATCTCCTCAGAGAGACCTGCTCTGATAATCTGGCTCGAGGCCCTCATTCTCGATGCCCGCCTCTACCCACCATCTCGCTTTTCAGACTCTTCAGTGTAATCCGAAAATACCTTTTTGGGGGGCTTACTTTTTGCTATCTCTCTTCCCCCTGAACTGTAAGCCTCGTAATAAGAATAGAGAAATTATCTTCTTATTACTGTATACTTACTGTCCATAACAGTGTCTTTCATACCAAAGTTGCTCAATAAATACTTACGGAAAATTAACAAATAATTAACAAATTAGTAGCATGTTTTATACAAGTTGTACTATAAAGTGTAACATACATAAAGAAACACGCATAAAACTATACATATTCTTTTTTTTTTTTAAAGATTTTATTTATTTATATGTCAGAGAGAGAGAGAGAGTGAGCACTGTCAGACCGAAGCGGAGGGAGAAGCAGGCTCCCTGCTGAGCAAGGAGCCCGATGTGGGACTCGATCCCAGGACACTGGGATCATGACCCGAGCCGAAGGCAGCTGCTTAACCAACTGAGCCACCCAGGCGTCCCAAAACTATACATATTCTTTAGGAAACAGTTGTAGAGTGAACTTTGTTAATCACCATCCAAGTCAAGAAATAGAATGGTCTTGGCTTCCCAGAAATAATCCGTGCACTCCATCTCTCCGTTTCTACCCACGACCCTTTCCCCTTAGAAGTCACTATATCCTCCCTTCTGGGAGAGTCGTTTACCTACTTTCCTTCATAGGATTACCACTTACACGCTCATTCCTAAACCACGTAGTTCAGTTTGGCCAGCATTTAGGAAGCCGCATGTGTAGAATGATACTGCACAAACTCTTCTGCACTTTGGATATTTCATTCAAGAGTATGTTTGAAGACCTCCAATTTCTGGCATGATAGAGTGAGAAGGCTGACAAATATTGCCCTCGAAAACAACTATTCGGGTGGTTAAAAGTTCAAACATAGCCACTGCAGCGCTCTGGCGATGGATCAGAGACATACCACACACTGATGAGCTCCCTTGAACTCTGGGTGAGATTTATGAATCTGTGACATTGTTGCAGGAGTTGCTCTCACCCTTTCCCTAAGCCCCAGGTCTGTGGCGGTTGTGCACCCCGGGGTGGAGGGCGGGGAGAGCCAGCGGCACTGCTGCCGCCACCAGAATGGACTTCTGGCTTTGGAGCATTGTCTTTGTGAGCAGCAATCTTGGTGACAAGCAGACAGGGAGAGCCAGCAGCGGGCCACTAGCCTGAGCTTATGGCCCTATCTGGGACAAGCAATGGTCTAGCAAGCTGCCCACGACTTAATAGGAATGTCTCCAGGTGACACAGTCATAGGGGCAGAATGCGTGTTTTGTTCAAATGTACGTGTAACATTCTCCCATCTAGACCCTGTAGTGAGTCACAAAATAAATCTCAGTGCATTTTATTTTGATTTTTATTAACTTTTTAAATTTTAATTTCAGTATAGTTAACATACAGTGTTATATGAGTTTTAGGTGTACAATATAGTGATTCAGCAGTATGTGTATATCTCACATCTTTATCCATGCATCTATCAGTGGACACTTGGGCTGCTTCCATAATTTGGCTATTGTAAATAATGCTGCAGTAAATGTAGGGATGCATATATCCTTTTGAATTAGTGTCTTTGTATTCTACTGTAAATGCCCTGCCCTGTAATGGGATTACTGGATCGTAGGATAGTTCTATTCTTAATCTTCATACTGTCTTCCTCAGTGGTTGCACCAGTCTGCATTCCCAGCAACAGTACATGAGCATTCTTTTTGCTCCACATCCTCACCAATGCCTGTTGTCTCGAGCATTTTTTTGATTTTAGTTATTCTCACAGGTGTGAGATGATATCTCATTATTGTTTTGATTTGCATTTCCCTCCCAATGAGTGATGCTGAGCATCTTTTCATGTGTCTGTTGGTCATCTGGATGTCTTCTTTGGAGAAATGTTTGTTCATGTCTTCTGCCCATTTTTAAAAATGGATTATTATGGGTTTTTTGGGTGCTGAAATGTATAAGTTCTTTATACATTTTGGGTACTAATTCTTTATCAGCTATATCATTGCAAATAGCTTCTCCCATTCATTCATCTTTTAGTTTGGTTAATTGTTTCCTTCACTGTGCAGAAGATTTTTATTTTGATATAGTCCCAATAGCTTATTTTTGCTTGTATTTCCCTGGCCTCAAGAGACATATCTAGAAAATGTTTCTACAGCTGATGTCAGAGAAATTATTGCCTGTGCTCTCCTCTAGGATTTTTATGGTTTCAGGTCTCCCTTTAATCCATTTTGAGTTTGTTTTTGAGTATGGTGTAAGAAGATGGTCCAGTTTCATTCTTCTCTGTATTTGGTTGTCTAATTTTCCCAACACCATTTGTTGAAGTGACTGTCTTTTTCCCATTGGATATTCTTTCCTTCTTTGTTGAAGATCAATTGACCATATAATTGTGGGCTTGTTTCTGGGCTTCTTACCCTGTTCTGTTGATCTATGTGTCTGTTTTTGTGCCAGTATCATTCTGTTTTGATTACTGCAGCTTTGTAGTATAACTTGAAATCTGGAGTTGTGATATCTCTAGATTTGTTTTTCTTTTTCAATATTGTTTTGGCTATTCTGGGCTTTTTGGGTTTCCATGCAAATTTTAGGATTATTTTTTCTATTTCTGTGAAAAATGTTGTTAGTATTTTGATAGCAATTGCATTAAATCTGTACATTGCTTTGGGTAGTGTGGACATTTTAACAGTATTTTTCTTCCAGTCCATGAGCATGGAACATCTTTCCATTTGTTTGTGTCATCTTGACTCTCTTTCATCAGTGTTTTGTAGTTTTCAGAGTACAGGTCTTTCACATCCGTGGTTAAGTTTATTCCTAATTTTCCTATTCCTAATTTATTATAGGAATAATAAATATAAATATAAATATATAAAAATATAAATATATAGGAAAATACAAATATTTCTAATTTATTATAGGAATAAAATATTCCTATTTTATAATTTTTGTGCAATTGTAAGTGGGATTCTTTTCTTAATTTCTCCTTCAGTTGCTTCATTATTAGTGTATAGAAATGCAGTGAATTTCTGTACATTGATTTATATCCTGTGACCTTACTGAATTCATTTATCAGTTCTAATAGTTTTTTGGTGGAGTCTTTAGGGTTTTCTTTGGAGAATATCATGTCATCTGCAAATAATTAAAGTTTTACTTTTTCCTTATTAATTTGGATGCCTTTTATTCCCTTTTTCTTGCTTGAGTGCTGTGGCCAGGACTTCCAGTAATATGTTGGATACAAGTGGTGAGAGTGGACATCATTGTTTTATTCCTGACCTTAGCGGGAAAGCTTTCAGTTTTTCCCCATTCAAAATGATTGATGCTAGCTGTGGGTTCAATACATTTTAAAAGATTGAAATCATACAAAGTTTGTTCTCTGACCAGAAGAGAATTGAATTAGGGATCCACAACAGAGAGAATTCTCAAATATTGGGAAATCAAGCAACACACTTCCAAGTAGCCCCTGGGTCAAAGAAGAAAGCACAAGGGAAGTCAAAATATTTTTTTTAACTGAATGAAAATGAAAACACAATATAACAAAGGAATGTATGGGACTTAGGGGATATATTAAAAAAGAACTATGGGGGAAAATTTTAGATTTGAATGTCTATATTAGAAAAGAATATATGCCTCCAATCAACAACCTAAAATTCTTTCTTAAGAAATTATAAGCAGAAGGAGATAACTAGTAAAGAATAGAGCAGAAATCAATGCAGTAGAACCCCCCCGCCCAATAGAGAAAAGTCGATGAAACCAAAAAAGTTCAATTTTTGATATTAGCAAAATCGGCAAATCCTTTGCAAGTCTGACATATAAAAGAGAAGACACAAACTACCAAAAATCAGGAATGAAGAAAAGACATCACTACGATTCCTAAAAAACACTATGAGGATGACATGGTCATACTATGAATAACTTACATCAACCAGTAGGACAATGTAGATGAAACAGACACATTCCTAGACAGACACAAATTGCCAAACTGAAAAAAAAAAAAAAAAATAAAGACTGTGGATAGACCTGTTAGAAACAAAGAAATTGAACAGCCATGTTCATAACAGGTTTATTCATAGTTGTCATAAAGTGGAATTAACTCAAGCATTCATCAACAAAATGAATGGATAAGCGAAATATGGCATATACATGCAACTGAGCGTTGTTCAGCCTGAAAATAGAGAAGTTCGAATACATGATACATTGTGGGTGCAACTTGAGGATGGTATGTTAAGTGAAATAAGTCAGTCATAAAAAGACATTTCTTTGAGGTGGAATAGTCAGAGTCATAGGAATGGAAAGTGGAATGGTAGTTTCCAGAGGCTGGGAGAGAGAAGAATGGCTGTTGTTTAAAGGGTTTCAATTTTAAAAGACAACATTCTGGAGTTTGGTTGCATAACAATGTGAATGTCCTTAACGCTACTGAATTGTACACTTAAAAATGGTTAAGATGGTGGGGCACCTGGGTGGCTCAGTGGGTTGAAGCCTCTGCCTTCGGCTCAGGTCATGGTCCCGGGGTCCTGGGATCGAGCCCCGCGTCAGGCTCTCCGCTCCCTGGGGAGCCTGCTTTCTCCTCTCTCTCTCTGCCTGCCTCTCGGCCTGCTTGTGATCTCTGTCTCTCAAATAAATAAATAAAATATTAAAAAAAAATAAAAAAAAATAAAAATGGTTAAGATGGTAAGTTTTATGTTAGGTATGTTTTAATACAATTAAAAATAAATAAAGAAAGAAAAAAGAAACCTGCCTGGAGAGCACAAGACTTCAACACTTGCCACTCTATACATGTGCCCCCCAAATTTTTCAGAAGTGAGAAGTAAAGAAATTGAATTAGCAGGTAAGGATATCCCACAGAGAAAAGTCCAGAACCAGATAACTTTGACTGGTAAGTTATATCAAATATTTAAAGAAGATATAATACCAATCCTTCACAACCTAGTTCCAAAAATAGAGGCGGAGGGAACACTTCTCAATTCATTCTATGGGACCACTGTTACCCTGTTAGCAAAATCAGACAAAGACCTCACAGAAAAAGAAACTACAGGCCATTTTTCTTCATGAGCATAGATACAAAAGTTCTCAACAAAATATTAGCAAGTTAAATTTAGCAATATATGAAAAGGATTCTATGTTATGACCAAGTAGGGTTTATCCCTGGAATGGTAGGCTGATTTAACATTCATTTCTATAGAGCATATTTCTGGAAGTGGAATTTCTGGATTAGAGTGTAAAAGGCTTTGTAGATCATGCTAGACTGCTTTGGTTCCTACAGGTATGAGGTATTGCTTGGTATCATCAGATTTTTTAACTTTCACTTACTTGATGGGTATAATAGTATCTTATCCTTGTTTTATTTTGTGTTTGCCTGAATCATAATGAGGGTGCACTTTATTATCTCATTCTAATGTCTTGTGCATGCGTGTGTGTGTGCGTGCGTGTGTGCGTGCGTGCGTGTGTGTGTGTGAAATGCCTGCTGGAGTTGATGAATCACAACAGATAACATGCTATTGAGTGTTTGCTGTGTGCCAGGCACAGTTCTAAGTGATACAGGGTCACTTTATCATCACAAGAGCTCTAGAAGGTAGGTACCATTATTATCTGTATCAGTGTCTATTTACTCTTTTGCGAGGTTGATAACATGACTTTTCTCTTTTAATCTATTAATGTGGTAAATTGTATTACTTGATTTTCATTATGTTGCATTGACCTCAAAATCAAAGGCTAAACTCTACTCATTGATGAGATATCCTTTCTATGTAGTATGTATTCGATTTGTTAATGTTTTGTTAACTTTTTTTTTTTTTTTTAAATCTGTATTCAAAGGGGTGCCTGCGTGACTCATTCGGTTGAATCTCAGACTGCTGGTTTTGGCTCAGGTCATGATCTCAGGGTCTTAGAATTGAACCCTTAGGTGGGCTTCCTGCTCAAGTGGAAGTCTGCTTCTCTCCCTCTTCCTCTGCGTCTCCCCTGACTCATGCCCTCTCTAAAATAAATAAATAAATAAATAAATCTTTTTAAAAAACTATATTCCTAAATAAGATTAACCTATAATATTCCTTTCTCATGATATTCTTGTTGGTTTTGATATCAATATTATTTATAATCTTGAACTCATTTTTTTCTACTAGTTTACAGGTAACATACTCTATTTCTACAGTTTTCATTATATTTTTTTATGGGTTGGATTGTGTTCCCTCACCCTCCAGTTATATTGAAGTCTTAACCCCTGGGACCTGTGACTGTGACCTGATTTGTGAATAGGATCTTGAAGATGTCATCAAGCTAAATGAGGTCATTTGAGTGGGTGCTAATCCAGTACAACTGGTGTCCTTACAAGAAGTGGGGGCAGAAACTCACAGGAGGGAGATGGCCATGTGAAGGCAGAGATGGAGCTCAGAGGTAGGATGCCACCAGCCTGGGGCTACCCAAGGAAAGACTCTGAAGAGACTTCAGAGGGCACATGGCTCTGCCAACACCTTGATTTTGGATTTCCAGCCTTCAGAACTGAGAAAATAAATTTCTGTTGTTTCATGCCAGTCGGTATGTGGTAGTTTGTTATGGCGGTCCTTCTAATCTAATACATCGTAGAAGTCACAACCTGCATAATTAACGAACCTGAGTCTAGAAGTTCCAAGAACCTTCACCCTCTCCAGGACAAACAAGGAGCACAAGGAAACTGCAAGCCAGAACCTTTCATTCCTTCTCCTTTATCCCACCCCGTTTATTCCAACCCATATGCTTTTGTTAAGTTAATCCCTTTTTCCCCACTAGAAATTTTCAGCACTATTTTATACAGTCTATGCTTATCTTATTTAACCACACTCTCCACTTTCTTTGTTCCACTAACTTTCTTGCATCTCAGATCTTTTTTCCAGGACCATTGTCTTTCTGCCTGAAAGACAGGCACATCCATGGGGGTCTTCGAGTGAGAACCTGCTGTTGACAACTTCTCACAGGTTTAGTTGGGTTTTCACTGGGTGCAGAATTCCAACTATGGTGGCCATTGCACTCATTCAATACGTTGAAAATACTAGTCCACTGTCTTCTGCCTTCCGTTCTTGCTGTGAAGGAAAACTGTCTTTTAGAAGTCAGTCTAACTGCTTTTAAAGGTAACTTGTCTTTTTCCTCTGGCTGCTTGAGGTTTTTCTCTTTACCTTTGTTCCTCTGTAATTTCACTATCATGCATCTAGTTGTAGATTTCCCCCCCTCCCTCCCTTTCTTCCATTTTATTGAGATATTATTTACATATAACATTGCATATACTTAAATCTACAGCATAACAACTTGGCATTCCTGTATATTGTGAAATGGTTTCCATAATAAGTTTACCTAACATCTATCCTCTCACATAGTTGCAAAATTTTTTTCTTTGTGATGAAAAGTCTAGAACTTGCCCTCTGAGCAGATTTTTAAAATTATTATCTTGGGGTTCCCTAGGTCTTTTTGATCTATCAATTAATGTGTTTTTTCAGTTCTGGAAAACTCTTGGTGACGTTCTCCTCAAAAGTTTCCTCTGTCTCATCCTCTCTTTCCTTTCCTTCCAAGGCCTTAATCAGATGTATGCTAGATTTCTCCTTATATCCCCCTTGTGCCTTACTCTCTCTTTATCTACTACTCCTTGTTTCACAATGGGTAGTTTATTCTAATTTACATCTAATATATTATATATTATGTTGTATATAATCTGTATGTACAATTAGATATAATTTTGTATCTAAAACCTTCCTAGTTTATCTGTTTATTGCTTCTCCCTCTGTTTTATCCATTCTGCTCTTAAACCCCTTCACTAACATTTGTTATTTTAGTATTTATTTATAGAAGTTCTGTTTCTTTTTCCAATTTGCTATGACAAATTTTATAGTTTGCTACAATATAATGTTTTCAATAATGTATCTGTTTCCTGCAGATGTTATCAGTTTGTCATTTGTTTCTTTAAGCATGGCAATTTTGGTGATATTTTAGTCTGTCCGATACTTTCCAAGTCTGAACAGAGTGCTAGTGTGTTTCTGTTTTCTGTGGGTTCTGCTGGATTTCATTACATACTATTTCCTTGTGTTTCTGGTAATCTGGGATTGCTTGCCTTCTTTCCCTTGCAAAGTTATTTGTAGGGATAACCAAGGCCTGGCCTAGGTCTACCCGTCCCCAACATGCTTTGGGGTTGCTCTGCTGACTTCCTGGATGTGTTAGCAGTTGACTCCAACCTTAAACTCTCACAATTTACGATTCCATAATCAGCTTAGGCTGTGAGTATCTGAGTATAAATCCTCCTGGTGGCCAGTCTGGGGCCAAAAGTCTCCTGGCTTTGTAGGAAGCAGAATAGGTTTAGACAAACTTTGCTCTGACATTGATAATGTATCTCTTTGAAACCCAAGCTTCCTGCGAAGAGGTCTCCTGAAAATTTCCCCCCTTGGATGGGCTCTGAGCCTCCACCATTGTTGCTGCTCCCCTCCATGCAGCCCTTGTGCAGAAGCCCAAGTGAACAGGAACCAGAAATGCTTTGGCGGCATAAGTGTTATAGCGTCCAATGGTCCACTACTCTCTCTGATTACAGGTGTTTGTTCAAAAACTGGCCTAGAAACTCCCCACTATTGTTTTGGCACTTTTGTTGTTGTTGTTGTTGTTGTTGTTGTTGGGGTGCTGGTGGTGGTGGAGATCTAAAAAATATTTGAACAGGTGGGGAGGGGGGTGGGGCAAAGGAGGGAGGTGTTGATCTGAATGACGGCTGCCATGATCAGAAAATGGAAACCCAATGATACTATTTTTAGTCTTTCATACCCTCAAACATGCCTATGATCTTTCCAGAACAAAATGAAATTGGAGTGTGTAAATGCTTGTGAAAGACTATATACTATACAAATGGCCATGGACTAGCATGGTCAAAGCAAAATGAAGACAAAATGAACTTTGTTTAGATTTTTTTACCTAATTCCAGGACTTTAAGAGTATGGTTCAAGTCTTTACTAAGCATCTGCTTGCATATCTCAAGGATGAATGATTTTCACAAATCTTAATGTAAGAAGATGATCTTTTTTTTTGAAGATTTTATTTATTTGATAGAGAGAGAGACAGAGAGAGACAGAGAGAGAGGGAACACAAACAGGGGGAGGGGGAGAGGGAGAAGAAGGCTTCCCACCGAGCAGGGAGCCCAGTGCAATGTGGGGCTCAATCCCATGACCCTGGGATCATGACCTGAGCTGAAGGTAGATGCTCAACCGACTGAGCCACCCAGGTGTCCCAAGAAGCTGATCTTACACAGTTTTTTTAAGTGTTAACATATTTCCTGGAGATAAAATAGGTTCAATCGAACAGGTGATTAGACTTTTGAATAGAAGCCTTCAAAGACACACCAGGAATCCACAATTGCCCTTGTTGATTCGGAGTGGAAGCTATATTTCATATTTGAAAAACATCGGTGTTTTCTCAAACATGCCCTTACACAAAGTTAATGAAATAGAATATTTTCATTAAAATGGTAAAAATAGGAGCACCTGGGTGGTTCAGTCGGTTGAGCAACTGCCTTCGGCTCAGGTCATGATTTCAGGGTCCTGGGATGGATCCCCACATCGGGCTCTCTGCTCAGCGGGGACCTGTTTCTCCTTCTCCTACTCCCCCTGCTTGTGTTCCCTCTCTCACTGTTTCTCTCTCCATCAAATAAATAAATAAAATCTTAAAAAAAAATCAGCTTCATACACTAAGATTCAGGGCCCAAGGCAGTGGTGTTCAGGAACGACAAGAACTTCTTGCCTCAGGTTGGGCAAGAAGCTGGGCTGATTCTGCCCCTCTTGACTCCATAGACTTGAGATGACCGCCTCAAATTCTAGAAGCTTGAGGTTCTGAAGGGACATTAAGTAGCTGATTCAAGTCATCTTGCATGAGTCTTCCCCATTGGCTTTGCCATATACTCAAAGTGGGAAGGAGCCCTCTCTTCAGAGTCAGCACAGCAGAGGGGTGAAGGTGAAGGCAGAAATATGGGCTTCCAGGGGTGGGATGGTGGCTGGGATGGAATGTTGACTTCACCACTTACTGCCTTTGGAAGTTGGACAAGCTCTCTAACTTCTCTGTATCTCAGTTTCCTCACTTGTTCCAGGAGAGTAATGACTATTTCTACCTCATAGATTCTCTGTGAGGAATATATGAGATCATAAATGGAGAGAATTTAAATAGACACTGGCATGTAAATATGCTCAATAAATGTTTGATACTAGTATTCAGACTTGAGAAATATTTTGCACAGTTTTGCTTAACTCACCTGGGGAGAGTAATATTCTTGAGAGAGAGAGAGTTTTGAATGTAGTTCAGAAATAATTAAATGCCTTCCTTGATTGAAATAGAAAGGCAATTAAGACAATGCAGCATTTTTCTCTGCGTTATCTAGGACATATTTTTCTCATTTTTCCTTGTGTAATGGGAAAATTTGAAACGTACACAGAATGGTGACAAATGATTCATCCTGAGGTTAATTGTTCCCCAACAAATACATTTCAAGTAGGGAAGGTGGATGAGATTCCAGAGGCTGCAGAATTCAACCATTGATAGCATGATGTTGGGGACTCAGGCAGGCCTAGGTTTCTGATCTTGCCAAGATACGATTTTGGAAAAGTTCTTTAACCCTTCTGAGTCTCAGGCTCCCTGATTATAAATTAGGAATAAAAATGCTGCACTGCAGTGGTGCTGTATTAACAGCATTGCAGGTGACGGGCGGTCGAGGGCTATCACACAGCAGCAGAGCAACCACCCAATGCTCACGCTGCAATGTGTCCCAGAGACTGAATATTCACGTAAAGCGAACCAACGAACCCAGCGCAAACTGTCCCCAAATGTGAGTCTGTGGTTATTTGGAAGGGGACACAACACAATTCAGATACGCCTCCAGGTGCATTTAGGTGGCGGGATGGAGAGCAAAGACAGTGACAAAGGGAATATCATAGACATTGCATGATATGCATGCTTCACACAGATGATTATTGATCTGGAGGTGTTTTATTTATTCCATTAATATGTATTGGGAAGGTTCTATGACAAATGAATAAACCTGTCTTCAGAGGGACGTGGGGAAGAAAGGAATGTCTATAAATCTAGTATTTTTAGAAAACCGTCTATGTGATCAGGTACTATATTGGTTGGTTTGAAACCTCAGGAGTGTTCTGAGTGAAATCTAGCGCTGGCTCCCACACATGGAGGGCGAGGAGAAGCCAAAGGAAGAGTCAGACCACTCTTGGTAGGTGACGCTCTTGGATTACGAGGTGGAAGTTTTCATAAACAATGGAACTTACACATGAGCATGCCTTGGGAGGTAACAAGACAAGTAAATCTCTGCACCCACCCACCCAAACCTTAAGTTTCAAGGCTGCATCCTTGAAAAGAGTTCCTATTGTGGGAACGATAGTGCAGGGGAGGGGATGAGGAGAGCCTCTGATTGCCTAGGTCCAGCTCATGGGTCAGCTTGAGGTCACGTCCCCTGGATGACCTCTTCTAACAATATTGGAGTACTCAGTTAATGTTGAAATACTCTTAAATCTTGATGACTTGACATAATAGAAGTTTATTTCTTGCTTGTATGAATTTTATTTCCTCATGCAGTCATTTAAAGACTAGATTCCTTCTACCTTCTGATTTTGACATATTCTAGAGCAGGGTCAGCCAATGATGGCTCATGGACCAAATCTGGTCTACAGTTTTTGCACATTTTTTTAAAAATAAAGTTTTACTGGAACACAGCCATACTTATTCATCATGTATAACTTGTGCTTTAGAGCTGCTCTTACACTAGAATAGCAGAGTGCAGTACTTATAACAGGGACTCTATGGCTCATAAAACCTAAAATATTGCCTATCAGGATCTTTACAGATTATTTTCTGAGCCTTGCCCTATAGCATTGGAATCTTGTCTTGGATTTTCTGATTCAGCCTCCAGAAGGGGGAAGAAAAGGAGTGGAAGACTGTGTGGGAGGTTTTTATGAACTATGTCTGGAAATGGCTTCCATCAATCCTACCTACATTTTCTTGTCAAGAACTCAGCCATATAGCCAGAGTAGGTGCTAGGGAAACTGAGAAATTCAGTCTCCTGGTGGTCCAAGAGGAAAACATACAGCAGTTCTCCCAGACTGGTACTGTCCTAGAGTCTTCCATTCACTCTATCCTCCTTGTTCCTCAAAACAGCTATTAAGTACAGCTCAATCATTACAGAGAAGTCATTTAAAAAGTTAAGTCTTGGGGGGAGGAATCAAGATAGCGGAGAAGTAGCAGGCTGAGACTACTTCAGCTAGCAGGAGATCAGCTAGATAGCTTATCTAAAGATTGCAAACATGTACAAATCCATCGGCAGCTCGAAAAGAAGAAGAACAGCAATTCTAGAAACAGAAAAACAACCACTTTCTGAAAGATAGGACTGGCGGAGAAGTGAATCCAAAGTGACGGGAAGATAGACCCCGGGGGGAGGGGCTGGCTCCCTACAAGCGGCGGAGCAACGGTGCACAAAATCAGGACTTTTAAAAGTCTGTTCCACTGAGGGACATCGGTCCAGAGGCTAAAGCGGGGTGAAGCCCACGCGGGGTCAGCGTGGCCTCAGATCCCGCAGGGTCACAGAAGGATCGGGGGTGTCTGAGTGTCGCAGAGCTTGCAGGTATTAGAACGGGGAAGCCAGATACAGAGACAGAGCTGACAGTGAGCTCACAGCTCGGGGATACCTTGAACTGGTCACAGGCTCGGTGAGCTCGGAGCGTGGCTGGAGGTCAGGCAGACGGGAGTAACTGGGCACTGTTCTCTGAGGGCGCACTGAGGAGTGGGGCCCTGGGCTCTCGGCTCCTCCAGGCCAGAGACCAGGAGGCCGCTATTTGTATTCCCATCCTCCGGAACTCTACAGAAAGCAAACCCGAGCTAATTACTGGTAATCAGCCCCTGGTAAGGGTGGTGCAATTCCGCCTGGGGCAAAGACACTTGAGAATCACTACAACAGGCCCCTCCCCCAGAAGATCAACAAGAAATCCAGCCAAGACCAAGTTCACCTACCAAGGAGTGCAGTTTCAATACCAAGGAGAGCAGCAGAATTCCATAGGAGGAGAAAGCAAAGCACAGAACTCATAGCTTTCTCCCTATGATTCTTTATTTTTTTTTTAAGATTTTTTTTTATTTATTTATTTGACAGAGAGAGAGATCACAGTAGGAGAGAGTAAGGGAAGAGATCACAGAGAGAGAGAGAGGGAAGCAGGCCCCCCGCCGAGCAGAGAGCCGGATGTGGGACTCGATCCCAGGACCCTGAGATCATGACCTGAGCCGAAGGCAGCGGCATAACCCACTGAGCCACCCAGGCGCCCTCTCCCTATGATTCTTTAGTCTTGCAGTTAATTTAATTTTTTTTCTCTTTTTCATTTTTTTTCTCTTCTTCTGCTAAAATTTTTTTTAACTTTTACCCTTTTTTTAACGTTTTTTAATTAGTTTAACTAATATATATATATTTTTCTTTTTTATACTTTTCTTTATTCGTTTTCTTTTTTTAATTATTTTCTTTTTTTTTTTTTCTCTTTCTTTATTTCTGAACCTCTTTTTATCCCCTTTCTCCCACCTCACGATTTGGGATCTCTTCTGATTTGGTTAAAGCATATTTTCCTGGGGTTGTTGCCACCCTTTTAGTATTTTACTTGCTTCTTCATATACTCTTATCTGGACAAAATGACAAAGTGGAAAAATTCACCACACACACACACAAAATAACAAGAGGCAGTACCGAAGGCTAGGGACCTAATCAATACAGACATTGGTAATATGTCAGATCTAGAATTCAGAATGACAATTCTCAAGGTTCTAGCTGGGCTCGAAAAAGGCATGGAAGATATTAAAGAAACCCTCTCGGGAGATATAAAAGCCCTTTCTGGAGATATAAAAGAACTAAAATCTAACCAAGTTGAAATAAAAAAATCTATTAATGAGGTGCAATAAAAAATGGAGGCTCTCACTGCTAGGATAAATGAGGCAGAAGAAAGAATTAGCAATATAGAAGACCAAATGACAGAGAATAAAGAAGCTGAGCAAAAGAGAGACAAACAGCTACTGGACCACGAGAGGAGAATTCGAGAGATAAGTGACACCATAAGATGAAACAACATTAGAATAATTGGGATTCCAGAAGAAGAAGAAAGAGAGAGGGGAGCAGAAGGTATACTAGAGAGAATTATTGGGGGGAATTTCCCCAATATGGCAAAGGGAACATGCATAAAAATTCAGGAGGTGCAGAGAACGCCCCTCAAAATCAATAAGAATAGGCCTACACCCCGTCACCTAATAGTAAAATTTACAAGTCTTAGTGACAAAGAGAAAATCCTGAAAGCAGCCCAGGAAAAGAAGTCTGTAACATACAATGATAAAAATATTAGATTGGCAGCAGACTTATCCACAGAGACCTGGCAGGCCAGAAAGAGCTGGCATGATATATTCAGAGCACTAAACGAGAAAAACATGCAGCCAAGAATACTATATCCAGCTAGGCTATCATTGAAAATAGAAGGAGAGATTAAAAGCTTCCAGGACAAACAAAAACTGCAAGAATTTGCAAACATCAAACCAGCTCTACAGGAAATATTAAAAGGGGTCCTCTAAGCAAAGAGAGAGCCTACAAGTGGTAGATCAGAAAGGAACAGAGACAATATACAGGAACAGTCACCTTACAGGCAATACAATGGCACTAAATTCATATCTCTCAATAGTTACCCTAAATGTTAATGGGCTAAATGCCCCTGTCAAAAGACACAGGGTATCAGAATGGATAAAAAAACAAAACCCATCTATATGTTGCCTACAAGAAACTAATTTTAAGCCCGAAGACACCTCCAGATTTAAAGTGAGGGGGTGGAAAAGAATTTACCATGCTAATGAACATCAGAAGAAAGCAGGAGTGGCAAACCTTATATCATATCAATTAGATTTTAAGCCAAAGACTATAATAAGAGATGAGGAAGGACACTATATCATACTCAAAGGGTCTGTCCAACAAGAAGATCTAACAATTTTAAATATCTACACCCCCAACGTGGGAGCAGCCAACTATATAAACCCATTAATAACAAAATCAAAGAAACACATCAACAATAATACAATAACAGTAGGGGACGTTAACACTCCCCTCACTGAAATGGACAGACCATCCAAGCAAAAGATCAACAAGGAAATAAAGGCCTTAAATGACACACTGAACCAGATGGATATCACAGATATATTCAGAACATTTCATCCCAAAGCAACAGAATACACATTCTTCTCTAGTGCACATGGAACATTCTCCAGAATAGATCACATCCTCGGTCCTAAATCAGGTCTCAACCAGTATCAAAAGATTGGAATAATTTCTGCATATTTTCAGACCACAATGCTCTGAAGCTACAACTCAACCACAAGAGGAATTTGGAAAGAACCCAAATACATGGAGACTAAACAGCATGCTTCTAAAGAATGAATGGGTCAACCAGGAAATTAAAGAAGAATTGAAAAAAAAATCATGGAAACAAATGATAATGAAAACACAATGGTTCAAAATCTGTGGGACACAACAAAGGCCGTCCTGAGAGGAAAATATATAGCGGTACAAGCCTTTCTCAAGAAACAAGAAAGGTCTTAGGTACACAACCTAACCCTACACCTAAAGGAGCTGGAGAAAGAACAAGAAAGAAATCCTAAACCCAGCAGGAGAAGAGAAATCATAAAGATCAGAGCAGAAATCAATGAAATAGAAACAAACAAACAAAAAAAAAATAGAACAAATCAACGAAACTAGGAGCTGGTTCTTTGAAAGAATTAATAAAATTGATAAACCCCTGGCCAGACTTATCAAAAAAAAAGAGAAAGGACCCAAATAAATAAAATCATGACTGAAAGAGGAGAGATCACAACTAACACCAAAGAAATACAAACAATTAAAAGAACATACTATGAGCAACTCTACACCAACAAATTTGACAATCTGGAAGAAATGGATGCATTGCTAGAAACATATTAACTACCACAACTGAACCAGGAAGAAATAGAAAGCCTGAACAGACCCATAACCAGTAAGGAAAGTGAAACAGTCGTTAAAAATATCCAAACAAACAAAAGCCCAGGGCCAGACGGCTTCCTGCGGGAATTCTACCAAACATTTAAAGAAGAACCAATTCCTATTCTCCTGAAACTGTTCCAAAAAATAGAAATGGAAGCAAAACTTCCAAACTCATTTTATGAGGCCAGCATCACCTTGATCCCAAAACCAGACAAGGATCCCATCAAAAAAGAGAGCTATAGACCAATATCCTTGATGAACACAGATGCGAAAATTCTCACCAAAATACTAGCCAATAGGATTCAACAGTACATTAAAAGGATTATTCACCACGACCAAGTGGGATTTATACCAGGGCTGCAAGGTTGGTTCAACATCCGCAAATCAGTCAATGTGATACAACACATCAATAAAAGAAAGAACAAGAACCATATGATACTCTCAAGCTCTATTACACCACCCATGAAAATAGATGCTGAAGAAGCATTTGACAAAGTACAGCAACCCTTCCTGATCAAAACTCTTTAAAGTGTAGGGATAGAGGGCACATACCTCAATATCATCAAAGCCATCTATGAAAAACCCACCGCAAATATCATTCTCAATGGAGAAAAATGGAAAGCTTTTCCGCTAAGGTCAGGAAAACGGCAGGGATGTCCATTATCACCACTGCTATTCAACATAGTACTAGAAGTTTTAGCCTCAGCAATCAGACAACAAAAGGAAATTAAAGGCATTCAAATCAGCAAAGAAGAAGTCAAACTATCACTCTTCGCAGATGATATGATACTATATGTGGAAAACCCAAAAGACTCCACTCCAAAACTGCTAGAACTTATACAGGAATTCAGTAAAGTGTCAGGATATAAAATCAATGCACAGAAATCAGTTGCATTTTTCTACACCAACAACAAGACAGAAGAAAGAGAAATTAAGGAGTCAATCCCATTTACAATTGCACCCCAAACCATAAGATACCTAGGAATAATCCTAACCAAAGAGGCACAGAATCTATACTCAGAAAACTATAAAGTACTCATGAAAGAAATTGAGGAAGACACAAAGAAATGGAAAAATGTTCCATGCTCCTGGATTGGAAGAATAAATATTGTGAAAATGTCTATGCTACCTAAAGCAATCTACACATTTAATGCAATTCCTATCAAAGTACCATCCATCTTTTTCAAAGAAATGGAACAAATAATCCTGAAATTTATATGGAACCAGAAAAGACCTCAAATAGCCAAAGAAATATTGAAAAAGAAAGCCAAAGTTGGTGGCATCACAATTCCGGACTTCAAGCTCTATTACAAAGCTGTCATCATCAAGACAGCATGGTACTGGCACAAAAACAGACACATAGATCAATGGAACAGAATAGAGAGCCCAGAAAGAGACCCTCAACTCTATGGTCAACTAATCTTCGACAAAGCAGGGAAGAATGTCCAATGGAAAAAAAGACAGCCTCTTCAATAAATGGTGTTGGGAAAATTGGACGGCCCCATGCAGAAAAATGAAATTGGACCATTTCCTTACACCACCCATGAAAATAGACTCAAAATGGATGAAGGACCACAATGTGAGAAAGGAATTCATCAAAATCCTTGAGGAGAACACAGGCAGCAACCTCTTCGACCTCAGCCGCAGCAACATCTTCCTAGGAACATCGCCAAAGCCAAGGGAAGCAAGGGCAAAAATGAACTATTGGGATTTTATCACAGCAAAAGAAACAGTTAACAAAACCAAAAGACAACTGACAGAATGGGAGAAGATATTTGCAAATGACATATCAGATAAAGGACTCGTGTCCAAAATCTATAAAAAACTTAGCAAACTCAACACCCAAAGAACAAATGATCCAATCAAGAAATGGGCAGAGGACATGAACAGACATTTCTGCAAAGAAGACATCCAGATGGCCAGCAGACACATGAAAAAGTGCTCCTCATCAGTGGGCATCAGGGAAATACAAATCAAAACCACAATGAGATCACCTCACACCAGTCAGAATGGCTAAAATTAACAAGTCAGGAAATGACAGATGCTGGCGAGGATGCAGAGAAAGGGGAACCCTCCTACACTGCTGGTGGGAGTTCAAATTGGTGCAACCAGTCTGCAAAACAACATGGAGGTTCCTCAAAGTGCTGAAAATAGAACTGCCCTATGACCCAGCAATAGCACTACTGGGTATTTACCCTAAAGATACAAACGTAGTGATTTGAAGGGGCACGTGCACCCGAATGTTTATAGCAGCAATGTCTACAATAGCCAAACTATGGAAAGAACCTAGATGTCCATCAACAGATGAATGGATCAAGAAGATATGGTATATATACACAATGGAATACTATGCAGCCATCAAAAGAAATGAAATCTTGCCATTTGTGACAACATGGATGGAACTAGAGTGTATTATGCTTAGCAAAACAAGTGAAGCGGAGAAAGACAACTATCATATGATCTCCCTGATATGAGGAAGTGGTGATGTAACATGGGGGCTTAAGGGGGTAGGAGAAGAATAAATGAAACAAGAAGGGATTGGGAGGGAGACAAACCATAAGTGACTCTTAATCTCACAAAACAAACCGAGGGTTGCTGGGGGGAGGGGGGTTGGGAGAAGGGGGGTGGGGTTATGGACATTGAGGAGGGTATGTGCTTTGGTGAGTGCTGTGAAGTATGTAAACCTGGCGATTCACAGACCTGTACCCCTGGGGATAAAAATATATTATATGTTTATAAAAAATAAAACATTAAAAAATTTAAAAAAAGTTAAGACTTACATGGATACTTACCTTAAAAGAACTGAGTACTGCCACAAAATTTCCAAGCTCAAATTTTACTTTGGGTTTATTGATGCCAATGGTGATTTCTAATTGTCTAGGCTGATAAAAAAAGGACAGAAACAGACTTGATATTGAATTGACTCTGTTAAGCTTTTCCTACACAATTCAGGAATGCTTTGAGGTGGTTTCAAGAAAAAAGAAAAGTGGCAGAAGAATTAAAACATTCCACAGGACATAATTATATAGACAGGCCACTTTCAAAAGAATCTACCGAACTCAGAACTATGTTGATATTTAAGTGGCAATTTAGTTTCTACAGAATGTTATCTAGCACATGTTATTTTTCTTTCACTTATAAATCTTTGGTTTTGTGCAGTTTTTCTTTTCCATTAATTTTGTAATTTGCTTTCACACAGTTGTTCAAATATTATCTGCATAAAGAATGTGTCCCTAGTTTTATGCTTGTGCATATTTAAATAAAATACTAAAACAAATTTTTTCTTTTTTTTTTTTAAATTATGTTGTCAGCCTGCATATAGTACATCCTAAGTTTCTGATGCAGTGCTCAACAATCCATCAGTTGCATTTAATACCCAGCACTCATCCCAACATGTACCCTCCTTAAGGCCCATCACCCTTTTACCCTCATAAAATGAATTTAAATAAAGACATGAGAGAGCCAGAAGAATATTTTCCTTCTAAAAGGTATGTGTCCATAACTCAAGTTTAGAAGAGTCCACCCAACAGAGATAGCTCTCTTTTACAAAATATTTAATTTTGAATTAGAAAACTGGACCAGTCAGGATAGACTATGGAAAACTGCAGTAACGAATGGACCAGTCAGGATAGATTATGGAAAGCTGCAGTAACAAACAAGCCCCAAGGCCCAGTGGCTTAAAGGCCCAGTGGCCCTTGCTTACATTTGATCTGTTGCATATTGCTGAAGAATTCTGTTCATTGTGATCATGGCAGCAGGGCCCACACTGATGGAACTACCCTCAATAACCCCCTGGTCAAGGGGAGTGAGTCCTCTGGGGATTCTCTTATCTTGAAGTAAATGTTCTGGCTCAAGTAAGTCAGATGACCAAACCTAAGTTCAAGGAGATGACTACAGTCTTTTGGGTGCCCAGACAAGAGAGAAACAGGAACTGGTTGACAGAAATATTGTCTGCATCTTTCTGTAAGGGAGTGTCCTGTGGCCTGGTTTCAATACTTTCTTCCCCAGTAAAGTTGCACAAAGCTTTCTTAATTTCATAGGCAGTGGTGGCTCTTGGGTTCTAGCCAAACCCTGCTGCTTGCTAGCCATGCGACATGGGCAAATCTAACCCTCGGCTCTTCCTCTGTGAAATGGGGGAGAAATGTCAGCTGCATGGTTCGTTGAGAGGAATCAAGGCAATAAATGATGTGAACCCTCTTTGTCAGCTGTAAATTATTATTCAAAGGAAGGTAATAGTATTGTTTCTGACAGTCATACCGCACTAACGATAAAGAACAGATAGTAACGATTTCACCCTACAGCATGTGTCATACAATCCATATTTTGTCATACAAGTTTCCTAAAAATTCACAAGAAATTTCTTTAGGTAGTCTGATAATGAAACCTGAAGAGAATACTTCTTGAATAAAAAAGCAGATTTTCCCTCTTGGCTAGAAATTGACAAAGCATTTTACATGGTCCCAAATCTATATGTCCCACTTTTAAAAAAAAGAAAAATTGAGGTTAAAGAACAAGAAAACACACACACTACCTATCTTGCCCAAGAGGCAGTTGTTTTACGTTGGGATCAGCATGAAAATGGAAAATGTTTCACAAACAAGTTCTGAGGATAGAAACAGAAGAAGATTCTTAGTACTGTTGCATCAGCTCCTGAGACCGCTATCACTCGAATTTTTCAGAATTCCAGCTTAATAGAACTGGATGGCATCCTGAAGATGATCTTGTCTTACACTCTTATTTTCCAGATGAAGAAAGTAAGCTCTAGAAAAATTAAATAACTTGCCCTGGGTCATGTTCCTTAAATATAAGTTGATTAGCCAAATGTTTTTCCCTTTCACCATACTGAAGTTATGGAAATGAACACACTGAAGGAAGTGATGTTTCTCTGCCCCCTCACAGAATCGCTAATAAAAATCTCTTTGAATAGGAGCCTTTGGCAGACCCTTCACTGTGTATCTGCAGGTGGGCAAAGGGCCCCCCAGAAATTCCTGGGGAAGTCCAGCCATGATTCTGAGATTCCTTTTCAGGACTTCTGAAGTTCAGTTGTTTTGCCCAATTCAGAGTTTTCTAAATGATGTTTTGACCTACAGGAAAAAGTCTGGATTGAATAAAAAAATGAGATAGGATGAATTAATTGCATTTTCTGATTATTTAATTAGGTAGGGAACTCTTTCACTCTGGGAGAATAGTTTTAACCAAGAAAGAAAGAAAGAGAGAAAGAGTGAGACTGAGAAGAAGAGAAATAAAGATACAGAGAGAGAAAGAAATGGAAAGGAAAGATGAGTTAACTTCCTAGGCATATTAGTCAGGAAAGGCTAGTTACACTCCATAAAAAATTCTCTGGGACTTGCAGTAACAAAAGATTATTTCACAGTCATGTTAAATGTTCACCGTGGGTGGAGGGGTCTCTCCTCCATATTAGCTTTGTGAAGAGCAGCCGGCGGAAGGAAACCCCATATGGGAGTCGCCCCCAGCTATGGCCCAGTGAAGGGCATGTGGTGACTTGCATATTGGTTCTAAAGGCTTTTGCCTCTAAATAACACATATCACTAATGATTCCTCATTTATTGAAGCAAACCACAGGGTCACATCTAAAGGCAGAAGAATCAGAATATTCTACTCTTAGTAAGTACCCAGAAGAAGGAAAGCCATAATTTTGGTGAACATCTCTAATGGCTACCATTTTAGAAATAAAGAAGAGAGGAAAACAGAACAGACATGCCCCCTCCCCAAATTGTCAAAAAGACAATGTCTCACCATCAGTAGGACTCAAATCCCCAATCAAGGATAGTAACTGTCAGCTAAACAATAAAGTCTTAACACATTAATTTGTTGCAGGTAAAGTTTCCTGAATTTGTTTCTTCATCCGTGTACAAGAGTATTGCATAGAATGGGAAGCAGGTACAAATGAATTAAAATAAATTGGGGCTGGGATAAAGTTTCTGGAAATGCACCATGGGCCAGCTACATGGGGAGACACATTTATGCCTTTTGTGGATTTTATCAGACTCTTTTTGTTTCATAACTATACTGGTTAATAGTCTTTATAAAATAATTTGATAGTAGGAAAGTTAGAACCTGATCAGATAAAAAAGTTCATTTTTCACTTCAACTGTTAATAGCAGTAATTATTTAATGAGTCACTCTAAAAAGAGAACCAGAACCTCTAAAATTTAGCTTTTTTGGGAAATGTCTGATGTTTGGAATATGTTTAAACAAACTTCATTTGCTTTTTATTTAGGTAATATGATTTGCTTAGATACATATTTTTAAACTTTGGTGTATTACTAGCAGCAAAGTGTTTCAAATGGGGAAAACTCAAACGAGCTCAGAATGTCCCCTGAATTAAAAAATAGAGCTTTGTACTTTCCAGAATAATAAGCACTTTTATAGTCTTTCTTTAAATCTTTCTTGGTAAAAAGCTACAAAACAGGAGGAAAGGGTGAGTCAAAGCCTGCTGATTTACTGTTTAATTATATCTTTCCCCCCTGCCCCTTAAAATTTTATAACAGAGCAGGGTTAACATTAACACCCCAACCACAATAAACTAAACATATTTTATTACATATTTTATGTCCAAGATGAAAATGAAGATATAATAATGAGATAATTTTATACAGAGGTATGGTGAATTCTATGTGACTAGGGGTAAGTCAATTTTGTGTCTGCTGTTTTAGTTTCTAGAATTATCATTAATGATTATATGAATAGCTAACTTTTACTAAACTTTTACTGAAAGTAAAGCATATTGATTATAGAACAAGTGCTTATATCAAGTATCTCCCTTTTCCCCCTCGTTTAATACAGCCAACCTACTTCTAAATGAAGTGACTTGACCAAGGTCATCTAGCTCATTACTGGTGGAACACTCTTTCGGGATAAAGCACTGGGGTAATATTTCAATCGAGGTGTCTGGTAAGTCCAGTGTTTTTCTAGCCCAACTCCATTGGAGAAGAAAAAGTTATATTGGCTATGGTTCATTTATTCATAAATATATGAATGTCCACTCTGTGCCTGGTCCTGTCTTAAAGCCTGTGGATACGGAGCTGAGTAAGTCTTCAAGGCACAGAGGCTAAGAAAAGAGATTAAGGGGGCACCTGGGTGGC
Source organism: Mustela nivalis (assembly GCF_964662115.1). Lineage (NCBI taxonomy): Eukaryota > Metazoa > Chordata > Mammalia > Carnivora > Mustelidae > Mustela > Mustela nivalis. The sequence continues at coordinate 131,648,995 of NC_139022.1, forward strand.
TGAATGAGCCTCCGGCTCAGGTCTTGATCTTAGGGTCCTGGGATGGAGCCTGGCATCAGCATCAGGCTCTCTGCTCCTCAGGGAGTCTGCTTCCCCCCTGCTTCTCTGCCTACTTGTGATCTCTCTCTCTCTGTCAAGTAAATCAAGTAAATAAATAAAAAATCTAAAAAAAAAAAAAAAAAAAGAGAGAGAGAGAGATTAAGAAAAATCAGACAACCTTGGGTTGAGCTCTGCAATGCAACCCTGGACAGGAACTGTAGTTTCCTCTGAAAACTGGGGAATTATATTGATGTTCACTCCATGGTTTGGCTGGGAAAATAAAGCAAGATGATAAGGTGTTTAACATAGCACATTACATATAATGTTCCACAGAGTGCGTTCGGTTAATAGCAGGTTTTACTGTTATTGTTTTTGCTATAAGCAAAAAATACTGTAGGTGAGCTCCCTCATTAGGGAGAGGAAAGGGACGCCTGAACAAGATTTCCTGTCCAGTGTGATAGGAGCACTACCGAAGTCAGGAATCGGCACTGCCTAGACCGGCTTTGGAAGGGTTTCATGAAAGAGGTGAACTTTTGTGCTAGTGGTTTAAAGGAGAGCAGAACTTTTCCAGGTGGAGAAAGGTGTAGGCATTCCGGCAATGTACAAAAGTGCTCAGCAACGTATGTTTGGGGAATCTCAAGGCTCCAGAGAAGTGAAACTTTCTGGTGAGGTGAAGGCGAATGGCAAGCCGTCCAGTACTGGGAGTTGGAGGCCTAGACCAGGAGAGGTTCTGCCTTGGGTGGCAGTGACAGGAGGGAGGCTGGGGATCGCGAGGTGGCGCTGTGGCTCCATGTAAGGGAAGGTTCGGGCGTTCGCGGGCTCCCGCACGCGGGGGACAGCCGCCAAGAGGCGGGATAGGGCTGTGTCGGTGGGTTTGGCACCGTCTTCATTCAGCCACCAAATAATGACGGCAATAAAGATAATAAAAACATAAGTAAATAACCCGGAAGCGGTCTCTTTTAGGACACACGGCATCAATAATCAGAAACTGTCCGCGAGGAACAATTAAGATCTCGGAACTGCCCAGCAGGGATCATTGCGAGCGCAGTCCCGGTAATTTGTGGGCCCCAGCGGGAACCTGCCTCGCCTGCCCGGAGTCGAGCCAGGCGCGAACCCACGGCCTCCGGGCCAGTCCCGCGCCCGGTAGGCGGCTCCCTGCTACCTGCAGGCCGAAGGAGCCGCAGCAGTTTCGGCTTCTGCTTTCCGGTGCTCAGTCCGCGTTTCTGCCTGTGCTTTTCCTTTGACGGACCGGAGATTTTTGGGACCTCCTTGCTGGGTTTCACATGCACACACGGACAAACGAACCACGTGTAAACTCAGGCTCATACACAAGTGTACGATGCTCTCGCACACGCAGTAATTCTGCACGCGCACACACATAAATGAGACACATCTAGACGTAACACATGCACACGCTCTTCACATGCTCCCGGGAACTCACGCTTGTGTGCGGCAATCCTGCTCAAGCACCCGCGCACACGCGCACCCAAGTGCGCGCTGTCACTCACTGGCATACACTCCAGCGTACCGCACAGGCCCACAAACATGCAGCCACTCTTCCTTTATACAAACATATTTGCACGCTCACATCACCCTCATCTTGCATCTCGGTGGCCAATAAAGACCTCGAAGGGTCGAACGGTGCCTAAATCTGTAATGGATTGTGCGTCAAAGAAAATAAAAGTGTGAACTTTTTGTGACCCAGGCATCTCGAGCTCCTTTGCAAGACTTCCCCTTTCCTCTCTTACTTTCCCCTAAGTAAACAAACCTATATCTCCTCTTCGCCTCCAAATCTCGCAGGCCTCAGTTTCTTCCTTTTGAGTTTGAACTACCGAGGAGATACTAATTTCCAAACAGCCGGGATTCCCCCTTTTAGCATCCTGGAGTCTCTTTCCACAGCAGGAGTGAGGGCTCTTCGCTGATCAGACTCCTAGCGAGAGGGTTGGAGGACTGTGGGGGGAGGGCCAAAGGTGGGGTATGGGTCGCGCCCCAGGACAGCCTCGGATTGGGAGATCCTTTTCGGCTGGGTCTCCAACTGTATTCTCCGGGCTCATAATAATTTCAGTTTTTAGCTGTCTTTGGTCATTGCCAAGGCCATATGGTCTTCCTCTATTAAAGTTCATCCGCAGGTGTACAGATTTCTGCTCTCTGATGGGTGTCGCAGGCGTCCCCGAAAAGTCTTGTTTAGTCTAGATCAATTAGGCGACTCTGCATGCGCCGGGAGCTCTAAGACCTCAGTTAGGTCTAGGAGAAGCGACTGAATGGAGGTCACAGAGCAAAAACGGCAGAGCCTGGGCTGAAGTTGGCACCACCCTGGCGCGCCCCGCCTGGGTCTGCCGGGAAAGACGCGTGTGGGTATCTGCCTGCGGGGATGTGCGCCCAGCCCACGCATTAGAACTCCGCAGAACCGTTTCCCCCTCCTTCCTCCCTTCTGCTGGGACAGCAACTTGAGCCCATGCTCCTTTGTCACCCGGGATACCCAGGGACTCAAGAGCCACAGAATCTGCGAGCCCTGTGGCGAAGGCGGGGCGGGTGGGGGGCGAGGGAAGCGCCAAGGCAAACTCCAGAGATAATGCGCCTCTGCTGGGTGGGTGGTTTTTCTTACCCTAAGGGCACAGACGGGAAATTTGGGCTTGGCGACTTTATTTGCTGCGAGGCGATGGACAGGTTGTTTCATTTCAATCACAAGGGGTCAGTTTTACTCACCTGTAAAATGGGGGCGATTTTACCTGCCTTCTTTGTCTTGTGGGAATTCAGTGAGTTTATGCCCGTAAAGCCTTCAACAAATGCCATCTATTATTATCTGGGGACCGCCCCAGGGGAAACCCATGCGAGTTTGCAGGCTCGGTACGGGAAAGGCTGGTTCGAGCTTCTTGCCCCAAGCCCTTGTCCCAGTTGTTTGTGGGTGTCTTTGTCCCTCAGCCTCAGTTTCCCCGCCAGTACTATATGGGGGAGATGAGCGTTCCAGGGACTGGGAATGTCAGTCAGACGGGGAGAGCAAAGTCGGCCGCCTCTGCAGCACTGGGGGGTCTGAAACAGGCATCAGGGTCCGAAGGAATGCCCCCCTCCCTTTACCGCTTGCCCAGAAGGCTCAGAGCAAGGACATCGCACAGACCGACTTCCGGTAGAACCCTAACCTGCTGCTCCTACACCTTCTCCGAGGGCAGCCGGTAAAGGTCTTAGACGGGCAGCGGCAGGGTTTCGCGGGCGGGTGGCGGGGCCACTGGGCCCGGCCTCTGGGTGCGGCTCAGGACCCGGGCCCCGCTGCGCCCCGCTCGTGGGCTCGCTCTCCCAGAGCTCGGCGCCCCCACGCACCCGGAGCCTTCTCCTCCCGCGGGGCAGCGCCTTGACCCCTGCCCACCCCGGCCGCGCCTCCAGGCCGCTGGACGAAGACTTCAGAGCAGCCGCCTGCCGATGAGACTTGGAGCCTTTGACCTAGGTCGCCCACCTTTCCCTTTCCCTTCTTTCGTCTTTTCTTTCGTCTCGCTCTCTAGCCGCCAAAGGAAAGGGGCATTTCCCCGGCCAGGCGGCCCTTCTGGGGGCGCGTCTTTAGAAGGGAAGCGTAGACGGAGGGAATTTTTAAAGTGACAGATCCCGAGTCTGGCCTCCTGGGGGCAGACGAGCCGAGATTATTCCCTCTTTATCCGGGACGTCCCGCTAGTTCTAGTTCCTCTGTATCGATCTCTTATCTGCTTTTTTGGTGGGTGGGTGGGTGGGGGGGTGCGCGGAAGAGAAGGGACGAGTGTGTTCTCACCTGCGCCTCCCGGAAGTTACTGAGGCAACTGATGCCCTTGCGAAAGGGCATTGATACCCTGTGACTTCCGAGGGTTGGGATAGTCAAGAGTGAGAAGGTTTCAAAGTTCGGGGTGGAGGATGGTCTTGCTCCCCAGGTCTGAGATTTGTCCAACGCTAGGGCCCTGAGGCCTGGGTAGCCCTGTCTACTGTTTGGAGCAATGAAGAAGGACTGAGGGGACCCTAACTCTCATTTCGGAAGAACACTGAGAAGCGGGACACTTAACTCCAGGGGAAATATCAAGCCTTTCCAATTGCTTCTTCCACATGTAAATCCATTTTGCTTTATATTTTTCTTATGCACAAGTTCCCCCCTCCACACACACTTTTTCCTCCCTAATTCTGGAGGTCCAGACAATATCTGGAAATCTGCATTTCCCCATATGATTAGGCTGATGAGAGGGATTTGGGGATTACTGTTATAAGCCACCCTAAAGTCACATCACAGATATGCTATGAAGTCTGGGCAAGGTTACACATACAGTATTATTCTTCACAGAACTGGACTGTAATATTAAAAAGATGAAGTTAGTCTCAGTACAACTTTATAGTTCCCGTCCACACACATGCTTGGCCTTCTGGAGGTGATGCTAATCCACGTGAGGGATGATTGACAAGTCTTTAAGGAATTTTTCAAAGTTTAAAATTGCAATCATTAGTTCAATATTCACCAGAGGAAGTCCACAAAAACTTACTACTCTGCTGGCCTGGGTGTTGTTCCCAGTTTTCTATCACCCTCTCTGTCTCTGTTCTACCTACTCTTTAGTTTCCTTCTTACTTAAACATTTATTACTGGCTGAGAAAGCCAGGTTGAACGCACTAGGACACCCAGAAGAGAAGCTATGAATACACTCTGCTTGATTAAAAGAAAGTCACTCATCCTCCCAGGTGAAGTATCTGCTGCTTCTCACCGACACAGGGAATTGGTCTTATCAAAATATTCCTGCCCTCTTTTGTTTTTCTTCTTTTGGTGGCCTGGCCGATGTGGAGATGGCCTCCCTCTTATTTAGTTTCTGGAGAGTACCTACACTGGGGCAGGAATGGGGCTGCTGAAGTCTTCTTTCTCTGGGCCAATTTCCCTTTCACAACAGGGATCTTCAGGCCCCTCCACAAACACAACATTTTCAGAGTGTTTCTTGATTTTGCCTGACCCCCTAGAAATCCATCTTTTTTGTGTTTCACAGTGATTCTGGTCCTCACAGTGGATGTGTCTCTCCTTTCTCTGGTACCTTTGCTGCTTCCCTTTGGCAGTGATCTGATCCCCATCACAATGTGTGTTCCCATCATCACTGGGGTATGTACTTCACCAGACTCAACTTGGGAGTCCTGAGTCCTGAATATAGTTCACTGGAGAGTAAAATGGAGGCTCCGGCAATTAAGGAGAGGGAGGCTTGAGTCTTTTGCTCTGGGTGTCTGGGACTCATCTGCTTCCTGGTCTCCCTTGTTTGAAGGATCCCCTTAGAGAAGGCAGTTGATAGTCCAGGAAGGGGAAGAGATTGGCTCTGGGGACTCTTTAGGTCTTGGAGGTTAATCTTGGAGCTTTGGGAAGTTTTCAGCAGGCTCAGTTTCAATTATGCATTTAAATTCTATAGAGATGAAGAATGTCCAACTCCCCCTTTGCTCTCCCCACAAACCTATAATCCTTCCAAACTCTTCACCAACATAACCATCCTGAAAGCATGCTATGTCTCAGGAACTCTGGTAGATGCTACGGGAATCCTGATGATTCAGACAGATCTCTTCAAGAGTGTCTTGATGGAGATTGAATTAAATTATTAATTATTATCAGGGACAAAGTACTCAACACATTAATGGCCCCGATAAATGGTATGGGATCTGGACAGGCTTTATGCACAAAGATAAAGTAGTGTTTGAAAACAGTGGCCATGTACTCACAAGCCTAAAACAGCCCCCCCCTCACCCCGTTTTAGGAATCAGGAAGTGGCTCTCACTTTCCTGCTCTGCCAAGAACACAAAGCATAATTCTTGCCGGTCTGCATCCATTCAACATGGGCTTGTGTACTGTTCTGTCACTGACCCCATGAGCTTCCTAAATCAAAGGGCCAAGGAAGGCCAGCAGAAAGGGGACCTGGATTTCTGGCAGAGAATTTCCCCTAAGGAGTCCTTAGCAGATTTGGCTGCAGTCAGGGAGTTCCTTTGAGGGCAATGAAATAGAAGTTCACCATGTGCTTATTAGAGGTTACAACCTGCTAAAAAATGATGGGGGCACATTACCCAGAAACTTCCAGCTATTTTCTTTGCCAGTCACAAGCATATATAAAGAAAGATCTGAGATAGGAGAGCATTTCTCCCTCCCTCTCTCCTACCCTCATCCCCCACCTTCTTAACCCAATCTCTTGCTTTCTGGACAACTGGCAGGAGCAGAAGATGGGGAGGGTTTGTTCAAGTCCCCCATTTTAACAGAAGGAATAAGGAACAGAGAAATCCTACATCAAATAACGAAGTAATCAGAGACGTTGTTGCTTTGATAGTTACTCTAAAGAAAAAAAAAAAACACTTTGGCACAAGGGTGAGGGGTTGGGAATTGAATCTTAATAAATTTTAAAATGCATCCCGATACAACTCCGTGACAGCATTGCATTCAGTCCACCGTTTACATATCCCGCGGATTACTCGAGATAGCTGAGCTTGTTGAGGATAGTGCCTAACACCGGCGGCCTCGACTAGCGACTGAGCGAGAACCATTTGGTAAGCTAGACTACGGGCAGAGTCCGGGTCCCCCTACTCCCTGGGGGACCCACAGAGCCCCGCTTGCCGGGGCCCGGGGTTCACCCACCTCTCCCCGCGTGGAGACAAGTGCCCTCGGCGACCTCCCGCCCCAACCTCGAGCACCCATTTTTCCACCCCACCACCCCCTCCTCAAAGCGAAGAGGTGGGCACCTGGGACGCGCGTCCTGCTTTTTCTGCCCGGACTCTCCCGTCTCCTCTTTTGCCCCGACGTCCCAGAACAGCCGAGCAGGACGCAGCATCAGCCCAGGGAGTGCGCAGTCAGTGCACCGCGAGCGCGCTCAGGGCGTGGCGAGGATGCTAAATGGACCGCAACGACCAGGATGCAGAACCCAGCTCAAATCCCCGAGAAAAATATCGCCCTTCCCTTTCGTCTGTTTCCCCTTTCCAGCCCGGGTCTGCCCTGCTCAGCCCAGCTCTTCCCCAGCATAGACGCCGGTATTCAGCGATCCTTCGCTCGCCACTTTGCGAGGAACTTTGGCTAGCTCCCCCGCGCCACCCGGAGAGGGATGTTAATGAGGGAGCGTGGCCCGGCGCGGCGAGCCAGCAGGCTCTTTGAGCCACGATTGGCTGCAGCGAGGCGGAAGGATGACGTTATGCAAATGAAGGGGCAGGCCTGTGAAGCACGAGCCCCGCCTCCTCCCTTTGGGGTTAGTGTGCCTGTGTTTAGCTCTGGGGAGAGTCAAACTGGATTCCATAGGGAAAGCCTGCAAATCACTTCTATTTTAGCAAGGAGAAAACAGAATCTCCATCCAGCAGGGTCCACCCCTCTCTCTTTCTCCCTCTCCTCTCTCTCTTTCTCTCTCTCTCTCTGTCTTTCCCTCCCCCCTTCCTCTTTCCCTCTTTCCCCCCTTCCCCCCACCCCACTCTTCCTCTCTAGTGTATCTGTCTACGGCAACCAGCGTCCTCCTCATCTATACGCACTGAAAGGAAAGAAACATCTTTGGTTGGGAGAGAAGGAGGAAAAAAAGAGAGAGAGAGAGAGAGAGAGAGAGGAAAAAACTTGCCTGGTTGTGGAAAATGACACTTCAAGTAGCAAAGCCGGCAGCGCGAGTTGAGTCTATTGTTTCTTAAATTGCCATCAGGGCTTTTTTTTTTTTTTTTTCTTCCTGCTTCTTCAAGTGAAGGGTACCTCTACAAAAGGAAACTCCAGCCCCTCCTGTCCTCCACCGGCCTGTGATCATTACAAAAAAAAAAAAAAAAAAAAAAAGCAAAAAAAAAAAAAAGCAAAAAAAAAAAAAAAAGCAAAAAAAAAAAAAAAAAAAGCACCCAAACCAAAAATTAACCAACCAAACAACCCCCAACAGCCAAGCATACATCTCTATTTTTTTATTTTGGTCTTTTCGTTGGATTTTCCGTTCTTTTTTTTTTTTTCTCTCCTTTTTTTTTTTTTTTTTTTGGTTATCGCTCAGTTTCGAGCGAAGGTTTACATTTTTTTAAAAATTTGCTTTCCAGCCCGCCTTGATCTTCCAGCACGAGTTCATCGTCTCAAAAAAAAAAAAAAAATCTCTGGCTGGCGTTTTTCTTTCCTTTTTTTTTTTTTTTTTTTTTTTTTTTTTCAATATTTTCAAGGGGGAGGAGATTTTCCACAAGAAAAGGTTGTTTTCATGTTTGGGATTCAGGAAAGCATCCAACGGAGTGGAAGCAGCATGAAGGAAGAGCCGCTGGGCAGCGGCATGAACGCGGTGCGGACGTGGATGCAGGGCGCCGGGGTGCTGGACGCCAACACGGCGGCGCAGAGGTGGGTACCGCTCGGGGACCGCGGCCGGGGAGGCGAGCCGCAAGCAGAAGAGCCGGGAAGCGGTGGCGGCGGCCGCCGCGGGGCCGGGCGGTGCTGGAGAGTCCGCCGCTCGGCTCGGCTCGCCTCCGGGTCTCCGCGCTCCCTGGCCGCGCTGCCTTGGTCGCCTGCGGCCGGAGAGAGCCTGGAGCTGCCTGCGAGGAGCCCACGCTTTGCCGGCACTTTCCCCTGCTTCGCCTGTGACTGTTTTCATTTCGTTTTAAGCCAGAAGAGGCGTCTCACCAGCACGATGTTGGATATCTGTGTTTTTATGTGATTGCTCTTTCTTTCCCGCTGGCACTCTTCTCTTTCTTTTTTCTTACTTTCCTTCCTTCCTTCTTTTCTCTTCCTTTCTTTTCTTTCTTTTTTCTGTCTTTCCTTCCTTCCTTTCCTTCCTTTTTTCTTTCTTCCCTCCTTTTTAAACTTTTTTCCCTTCTCTTCTTTCTTTTCCTCCCTTCCTCTTCTTTCTTTCCTTCCTTCCTCCTTCCTTCTTCCTTCCTTTCTTTCTTCCTTCTCTTTACTTCCTTTCCTTTTCTCTTTTCCTTGCCTTCCTTCCCTCTCTTTCCTCTTTCTATCCTGGCTTTCTTCATTCTTTCCTTCTTCCCCTCTTTCTTCACTCCTCCCTCCTCTCTACTCTTTCCCTTACCTCCCTTTCCCTCTTCGTTTATCTCTCCATGCCTCCCCAGAACCTTCTCTTAATTCTCTAGTCTGGTTCTCTGTCCCTCTTTCTCTAGCTTTCAGTTTTTCTTGGTCCACCGGTAGAACAGCAACTCCCAACTTTAATTCTGACATCTCCGAAAAGGCTTCCTCACCCTCTGTCACCATGGTCCCTTACAGCCCCTCTCCCACTCAGTTCTTGAGATGTTAGACTGTGAGGCCAGGAGGCACTGCCCTTGGAGATTGACGTGGGGGAACTTTTCTGGGCACTCTTATCCCCCTTTCTGGGGACTCCTAGTCCCAAGTGAGAAATGGTCTTTTTTTTCCCCCAGACCACCAGCTGGGCTTGGGGGAGTAGGAGATCTGGCGGCCACTATCCCTATCCCACTCAGAGGGCGGAAGGGGGGAAAGGAAGATGACTAATTACCTCATCCTCATCTTCTCCGGGCTGGGGACAAGTGTCTGCAACACGGTTCCCATCCCCGCTGAGTACAAGGATGAGGGTGGTTAGTAGTGAGAGTGAGTTGGGTAACTGGCTGGAAGCGAAAGAGTGTGTGTGTGTATGTGCGCGTGTGCGCGTGTGTGTGCGTATGTGTGTGTGTGTGTGTGTGTGTGAGCGCCCTTGGGTTGGGCAGGTCGGATTGTTAGTGGCCTCCCGGCGCCCCTGGCACCGGAGCTTCCAGTTTCCCCGCGGGCGCGCTCAGTCGGCACCCCTTGTCCGTAGGATTTCTGGAATGAGTGTGAGGGTTTCCGTGGAGCGGCGAAACTTTGTCAGAACAGGTCTTTAAATAAAAAAACACACCCCAGTTCCATGTTCCACAGCGACCACCCCTGACAGCTCTGAGTCCCTTATCCTCAGATCCTTTTTCTCACTAGCTTTATTTGGGGAGGGGGCATGCGGTTTCCCAAGGCCAAGCGCGCGCGCTCGGCTGGGGCACTTGACGTTTCCTGGAGGATGGCTTCGGCTTCCAGAAGCTGAGCCTGTTCCTCAGCCATCCTCACCTGCCCTCGAAGCTGAGGCGGGAGATTCGTGGGGGTGGCGGGGACCAATTCCCATGCTTTCCTCCCTCCAAATTGTAAACGACCAGCTGTATTCCGCGAACGCGGGTTCGCCGCATCCACCTCTACTTTTCTTTCTTCCCACGCAGTGCGTGTCAGGTCGGAGTAAATGCCTGCAGGGTTTTATCTCCTGCGCAAAATCCAAACAAAACTTTTCAGGGCTCTTCCGCGAGTTCGGGGGGCGCGCCCTGTGGATTGGACACGCGAGAACACGCATGTCCCGCCGCCGGGTGGGCTCGGGGCGCCGGAGGGGGCGTGTAGGCCGCCCACTGGGTGTTCTGGGGGTAAATGAGGTTGATGTTTGAGGGTTCTCGCCTGTGTAAGGGGTGACAAAGGGTCGCGCGTCGGTGTCCAGCTTAGCCGTCTAACTCTGCGTCTTTGGCCGCAGCGGGGTGGGTCTGGCCCGGGCTCACTTTGAGAAGCAGCCGCCTTCCAATCTGCGGAAATCCAACTTCTTCCACTTCGTCCTGGCCCTCTACGACAGACAGGGCCAGCCCGTGGAGATCGAGAGGACAGCCTTTGTGGGGTTCGTGGAGAAGGAAAAAGTAAGTGGGCGCAGCGCCGCTGCCCCTCGCCCTGGCCGGGGAGCAGGCCCAGCCACTTCGGGAGGCGCGCTCCTCAGCGAGTGCAAAGCTTCCCTAACACACTCCTGAGCGGGGTCCCCCAAGCCACTTCCCGTCCTGGGCGAACCCGGGCTCCTCATCCATGAGGTTCTGCTCCAAAAAAGTTCGCGTGGGGCTCCAGAGCTGGAGAGAGGCGAGCCCGGCTTCGCACTCCAGAGTGAAGGGCGCCGGGGATGAACCCGCCCTCGACCGCGCGACCACGCGCAGCTCCTGCCTCTGCTGACCCAGGCTCGAGCCCCCAGGCCCCACGGAATTTTCTGGAAGGGAAGAGGGAGCAGTAAGGGTCGGGAGGGCGGCAGAGGGATCACAGTTGGCCGCAATTTCTGCTGCTCCCGGGCCCATCCGTTTTCCGGCCGGGCGTCCCGTCTTCGGGAAAGTTGCCTCGAAGTGGGTCCACTCGCTCACGCCGACCTCTTTCCTGCGTCTCTTGTTGTGTCTTTGCGTCCTGCCGCAACCCAGGAAGCCAACAGCGAAAAGACCAATAACGGGATTCACTACCGGCTCCAGCTCCTCTACAGCAATGGTGAGGCTCCGGTCTGTTCCGCGCCGGCACCCCTGGGCCCTGGGTGAGGCAGGGTGCGCGGGAAGATCCAGGTGGACCAGAGCCCTGTGCACGCAGAGTCGTCCCCCGGCCTCGGGGTGACCCGTCCTCTCCTAAGTTTCGCCTGAGGAGGTTTCACCCGCGGAGGCCCTGAGTAGCCGGAAGGCGGCCGTAGCGGCCTCGAGCACACCTGGGGTCAGGTGTGGAGCCCCGGCCCTCAAAGGGCCAATTTCTTTCTTCCTCCCATTCCTAGAGCCTGTTTTCTTGGCTTAGCTCCGGCTCTAGGCCCAAAGTCCTTTGGGTTCAGGGGGCTCGAGCGACCGTGGCCTTGATGGCTCCCAGAGAACGCACGGAGGGGTTCCCTCCAAGAAAAAGGAGGGAAGCCAGGTGGGGGGTCCTGCAACATTCTCAGCTGCCGTTTCTTGGGGACTGGCCCCTCTCCAGACATGGGGGAAAGTGAGGGTGGTGGTGTCCTGTCTGTGCTTCTCTGGGACAGTAGGCATTGCATAAGCCTTGGAGCCCCATTCTTTTTTGTTGTTGTTGTTGTTTGTTTGTTTGTTTGTTAATTTTGCGGCAGTTCCTCTCTCACTTAATTTTCCTTCGTTCCCCTATCCCCTTCCCCTTTGCCCCAGGGATAAGGACTGAGCAAGATTTCTACGTGCGCCTCATTGACTCCATGACCAAACAAGTAAGTTTCTGAATTTCGCGCGGCGGAGTGACTCGAGGGCCTCGAAATTTGGGGAAATCAAGAAGCTGGCTACTCCTTAGCGCGGGGTCTGGGGCTCAAACTCTCAACGCCAGGGCGGACCTCAGACCTCATTCTAGCGCAGCCTAGAGTGCAGATACACACCCTAGAGCCCACCGCGTGGGGAAGATGGCTCGAAGGTTCTTTCCCACCAAGGAAGACTCAGGCCTCTTGCATTAAGACTACAGGTACTGAGAGGCGAGAGTAAGTGCTGAACTTCCTTTGACCCGGCCGGCCGAGGAGTCCCAGGGGGCGCAAAAGGTGCCCAGGGACCTTGGCTAGAGTGGGCTGAACTTGTGAAACCCGAACCCTCCCAGCCACTCCTGGGAGATCTAGGGTAAGGAATGGTGTTGGGGGGCCTAGGTACCTTACTCAGGAATGGTGACAGGAGCTGAGAGCGCAGATGACCCACACCAGAGATTTTTTAAAAAGGAGGTGGTAGTGTGGTATTGTTGGAAGAGGGAGTGACAATTGTTAGAAGATATTTTGCAAAAATCCTCCTGCTTTTGCCTCCAAATTTGGCAAGAAGCCAGGCAGCATGAGTGAGCTTGTGGTCTTAAAGGTACATAGGCGGCATTTTCTTCAACTCCCCAACATGCGGGTGTCAAGCAGCATACATTAAGATTGAGTTATGGTTTAAAAGATACAATTATGAGCCGAATCAGAAAAAAGGCCTGACGTTTTAATGAGGCACAGGAGCCTTTTTTTTTTTTTTAATTTTAAGAAAAAGTTTAGTTTCAGAATTAAGTAGCTGGTTAGGTAGTTGGAGGACTTAGTAACAAAAAAGAAGCCAGCTTTATTGGGTGGGAGAAAGAAACTAGAACAAAGAGCAAAATTATACATTGTGTACTAACCACCAATTTAGTAAGAGGGATAAAACTTATTTGCTTGATTGCAATTTAGAAATAGTTTTTCTTTAAAATAAGGAGGGTGATCTCCTTTCATAGATACTGACTTGGAAGTTTTCAAATTAGGGTATACATGCAATTTAAAAATTATTTTTAGATAAGCATGGCTTAAATATGTTCTACAAAATGCACATTCAGAAGATTTTGGAAGTTTTGAAATCTATTTAGCAAGAACCTTTCAGTAATAGCTGATTTTGATTGTTAGTCTTGTATTTCATTTTGAACCAAGTAGAAAACATGAGGGTATGAAATGTAGTTTTAAAAATAATTAATAAATACTTACTGAGATCTATTTTAAGTTATTTGCCTAAAATATTTGACTTTCTTCAAGATTCATTTCTTGGTTTTTTAGTCAGAGTAAATGCACATTTGTACTTCCAATCTTGGTCTTATTTTTTCTTTACTCATTTTGATTCTTACATAGGATAATTCCCTTTCATTTGGACACACTGTATTATGCAAAAAAATTTTTTTCCCTATCACACAGAAACACAAAAGCCTGATTTCAGTAACTTTTTTTTTTTTTTTACTGTATCAAAACAAAAATGTCCTAAGTGGAGTTTTGTTTTAAAAAATTGTCTTTGATACCCTAGATACCTTTTCCTGCCATTCTCATCAGAGGAAAGAAAAGAGCAGAGGGGGAGGGGGAAAGTACGAACTGTAATACATATTACATATATCTTTATTAGAAATCACTTTTTAAAAGATAAAAAATCCCCACAAACCAGAATGTAAGGCTTATCTGCTTGTGCAACATTGACCACTTACATATTAAATTATAGGCAGCACTATGAAAGGAACAGTTGTGAGGAGTGCAAAATTAGGACATGTTTGAAGAGATTAACTACTTTCAAAACTTTTAGACCCCTGAAAGAAAAAGTGCCACCAAGAACTGATTTTTCCATTATGAAACAAACTGACTTTACACAGTCTCATATGGTGGGGGAATAATTTTGATTTTTATAAAACAATACATCAAAAATCATTTTACTAACAAGGTCATAGAGTTTAAGAAAAACTACAGTTTAGGGCATTCGTTGACTGCATGGTATTAGAAATTCTATCAGTTGGGGGTGGGAGACTAGAACAAGATGCAGTTTATTTTTAATAATAACAGGTTTCAGAAAGTCAATTGCCATAATGTGACATCTCACTGAAAGTTACAATTATAAATGTATGCAATTATATAGTTTGGTGGGGAGTGACCTGAGAAAGGTTTAAGTAACTATCTGAATTGATTCCAAAAATAATCAAGAGAAGATGTGTGTGGTTTTTTTATGTTGTTTTTGTTTTTGTTTTTTTGAGACATACCTATTTGCTTTCTTAGTAATTTTCTAATGCCTTCTGTGTAGGTTTCACTTTGAAAGGCAATCCCTGCCCATTATCTGCTTGTTTGTTGATTGTGTCCTGAAAGAGTTTAGGAAATAGGTTAGATTCTTGTAGACATAGTTAATACAGTAGTCTTCAGAAAGCAAATCAGTGTGAAGAAACATAACTTTTCCTGGTTGTGACATAATTATTATATTTTAGTCTTAATGAGTTAAACAGTGGATTCTCATCTAGCTTGAGATTATTCTATGATAATTAACTACCAAGTCTGATTTATAGTTTCTTAAATTTTTTCTTTTTGTTACATATGCAGTGACCCCTTCAATCAGAAGTAAGGCTTGACATAAAATGACTGATTAAATGATTACAATTTTTTTTTCCTTCATGAAATTCTTCCAGATAGACTCAGGATTTTGAGATTTAGAGTACAGAATAGGATAATATCAGTGATGTGATACGTTCTAATTACATCTTAAATTTTGGAGGGAATACCTAGTCACCATTCAAGTGTCTTCTCTAAGCTGTTTGTAACATTTTTTATATCAGAGATGCAGCTTTTTGGGTTTGATGTCTTATCTTTGACTCAGAAGCTGGGGTTAAAACTCAAAGGGAATCTTTGGCAAGCAAAATCCAAACTATCTGTGCGCTCTCCATTTTCATAGGATGTTCCTCAACTTGAGTGGAGTTAGCAGCATTGAAATCAAACAGAAATGTACTTAATCAACCAAGATGTGTTAATATGACACAGTATTTCACACCTTTTCAAAGTGTCTCATTACACTATTTTGGGTAATGACTCTTAATTTTGGACTCAACTAAGAGAAAAGAAGTTTTATTACAAGCGAATGTGGAAGGATCTGAGAGCCCCCTTATCCGTATGCCTCTCTCATAAAACACAAGGGATATGATGATATTTAAGAAATTCGTCCACCAACTAGAAAATGAGAGGCTTGCTTTTGGGAAGGGTTGTTCAAAACCAAGTTTAGCTGGACTAAAAATAGGTTGTTTTTGTGTCATTGCTGTTTTTGGTATTCCATTAGTGAGCATGCAGAAAGGCCTGTAGGACCTAGAAGTTTATGGCTGTTGAGTTCAAAAACACTACCTACTACAGAAGCTCAAATGAACCCAGTGGGGGAGGTCTGATGTTTAATGTGCCTCATTTCAGACTTTCATGTAGTATTTGAAATATGTTTATGTTCTGTGATTGCTTCGGTGAGTTAACATTAAATAGTTAAAAAAAAAAAAAAAGCCTTAACTTACCTTCCCTCCTACCATCTTGCTTTTAAAAAAGTGACATTTTTATAATTCAAAGAGTACCAAATTCCATAAAGTTATCGAAAGCAAAATACTCCTGTCCACAGAGAGAAGCTCTTTTTTGGAAAGGGAAAAGTAACAGTCACATAATCCTTGTCATGTATGGGTTTGAAGGTAGGTGGTGTGGTGAGGGGACCCCCAAAAAAGGTCCAAGCTTAGCAGGTGGGGAGGCCCAAAGTACAAGGACCAAAAATGCTGTCCTCTTTCTCTTACAAGCTAGTCTTCTTTATATATTTGTTTTGATGTTCCTGGTACTTTAAGTTATTGATGCTAGCACATTTCTTCCTATTGATTGTTTCATTATATCCTGCCACAGCTACGTAGATTTGATTAACAACCCTTTCAGTTCATGGTTCTTCATTGGTAGATAAACACATTTTTAGTATATCAATAAGTTCCAAAGGAATTCACTCGGGCCAGCAGAAAGGCTCTTTCATACATTTGGGGAAACAAACAAACAAAAAAGGCAAGTTTCTAGTCAGGAGCCACATTTCAGCAGCTTTCTCTCTCCTTTGGTAAAGTGTCAAAAAGGCAGGTGATTTAAATTTCCTTGCACATAGAGGAATGAAGAAGTTTGGAATTTTTATGCATGATCAGGACCTGTGTTTGGGAAAATGTAAACTCATCACAGTGGAAAATGTGTTGTTTGGAGTCTGGGGGTGAAAACAAAGCTGATGGTTTTGGAGAGATTGCTGGAGCCAGATGGCCTAGTACTTCCCCAGTCTGGCGGTCCAACTGCTCCCTCCTGGATAATATACAGCCATTTGTTCGGGGATATTTACGCTAGAGCTGTTTCCATGTGAATGTTTGAACAGCATTAAAAACGAACATATTAGTAGTGATGCATTTATCGAACTCCTATGACTACACCAATAGTCTGTTCTTATGTTTTGACTTACATTGCTGAGAGGAATGAAGGAGTGTTTGGATGTTGGCGAATTGTTTATATAGTTGTTGAGCAAGAATGATTTGGTCTCAGTGAGTAATTAAAGCATGTAAGCATTTGGAATCAAACTAATGGAAATAATGATAGCACCTACCTTGAAGCTCTTTTGTGACAATTAAATGGACTCCTACATGTAAAATGCTTAGAATAGTGACTGGCATATATTAAGTGCTTAATACATTAGCTGCTTCGATTATTTTATTATTATTATTATTGTCCCATTGGGTTCACAAAGCCAGCTGTATCTACTAATATAGATGTACATGTAGTTATCATATTAGTGAAGTATCTCTTACTACTGTTAGAAAAAGAAGTACAGTGTGGAATTGTTAGAGTGATTCAGTTTTTATCCTGGTGCTTGAATAATATAAGGCAGTTTGTTTCTTTGAGTCATTAAAGATGTACTCTAAAGCTAATTGCTTTCGATACACATTCTCTTTTTATTCAGGGCTGTGATGTAACTGAACAGCATACTGAATATGATATCATTCCTTTGCAACTTTCCTAATTCAGTTCTGAAAACAGGCCTTCTTAGCTGCTAAGCTGAAATTACATCTTTATAATTTGTTCACCAGTAGCCCAGCTGCTAATTGAAGCAAAATAATTTTTTATTTTATTCCACTATTAATGTTGGATTGCTGTTTGACACAATTGTTTATGAAATGTCAGTTTTGTAGGGTTTTCTTTGGCACAGGTTAATTTTTAACTAGGGCTCCTTCACCTACTGGAAATTTCTGGAATCACATAAATAAGCTAGCTTTTTTTTTGTTTGTTTTGTTTTTTTTTTAAATGACAAGCATATAACTTGGTGGTCGAATGCAGTGATTAATATTCTAGTACGTTGATATTGTAGGCGTTCATATTATTTTTTGATTCATTCCGATTCTTGGTAATTTGCTACCAAAGGCTTGTTGACAGTCTGTAATTAGAGGACGTTTTAGTTCTGGTTGAAGGAGGTACTTTGTACATTCATGAACTTATTCTTGACGGTGATAAATTAGGTTTGGCCTTTATTTTGTATGTAGAAAAAGAAGTAACGTATTTTCAAGGGTCCTGCTTTCACTTAAGTGGAAAATGAGGAGTTTTTGCTAGTTATGGATAACCCATCTCTCTTCCTTTTTCTCTTTTTCTCTCTTTTTTCTTTTTTCCTTCCCTCTCTCCCTCCTGCCCTCCTTTTCTCTGTCTCCCTCTTTCCTCCCTCCCTCCGTCCCTTCTTTCCTTCCTTCCTTCCGATGACAAGTTTCCTATTGTTTGGTTATAAACCAAAAAGTCTTCTAATGAAAACATTTGTTCCTAAAACCCTTTTGGATTTTGAAGAACCAAAGTCAAAACTATGTTCCTTGCCCTCTTTATTTTGGCTTAGAACATAAAGAGTTAAAACTATTAGAAGAGTAAACAAAGAAAAGCCATGCTCAATTCTCTATTTCCTTTGGCATCCTATTGAAGTGTGATCTTGGTGCATGTGCACTGTGTGTTTTTCTGTCTTATCTGTGTGGTCTTCATCCATAGGAAGTTTCAATTAACTTTTAAGACCCAGTGATATTTTAGAAAAGGAGTGATGAACCACACTTTACAAGATGCCATCTAAAACAGTGCTTACTGAGGCAGATTTTCTGGATAGACTGATTTATTCCTTTTTGAAGACCAGTATAGGTGGATTTATAATTGAGCATTTGAAATTGATGGCGTTTTATTCTCACAGTAAAACTTCAGGTATTGCTGTTGCATTAGGGTATGTAAGTTTAAGAATTCCTATTTTTTCCCTCATTTTTGGAAAAAACTGTTCTGGAAAAAACCCTCAATCTGATAATCAATGGAGAGACTTTGATATTTTCTTTGTGCTTATGAGGAGAGGACATTAAGGAAAGGGAGGCTAGTATATCAGGAAACTAAGTCTGCTCCACATGGGTCAAGTTGTGACAACTTTTTTTTTTTTTCATCAATTTCACCAGGTTTTTAAAGTTGAGATGAAATTAGGGCTGTGTATTCTTTTAGCTTTCTTCCTGCACAAGTACTCCTGCCATCTTCAGGGATATAATTGGCAGTGGCAGAATTAAGGTTCATATTGTTTTATGCCTGATATTGTATTTTTTATTTCTTAGGTTAAAACCTGAACTTGCTTTGGCATCAATTCATTTATTTAAATAATGTATTTTATATGTTTTCTCTCCCCCGCCTGCCCATGTCTGTAACAGGCCTCCAGTCCTTACTCCTGATAAACACATTGATTTATTTAAGCCACTGTTGTCTTTGTCGCTCTCACAGCAGACTACCTTCCTCACAGTGAGCAGACGCATGATTTACTAGGGAGGATGAAAATAAGCCTTCTTCTTGGTGTTCCATTGTCTGGGCCCTAAACCAGCTGTCTATTAAAATGGTTTCACTTAAACTAGTCAATGCTGTTTCTATGCTTCTGTGATCTCCCAGCTGATCCTGTCTCAGGGAGCTTTATTCACACCGCACAGAGGCCTATATTTAAATTAGTAAGAAAAGCAGAAACTTCTAAGTTGGCATTAGAAGATCCCTTTCCTTTTAGGCTTCGACTCTGGGTTTGCTGAACTGTGAAGCCATCTTGATGAGTGTGAGATGTGCACGGTAGAGAACAGATGTGAGACCATCGGTTGTGTGTGTAAGCTGGATGGAGATCTTTGGGACATTTTTAAGACGTCTGTTTTATTGTGGACACTCTTCTTCAGAGAGGTTCAGCAAAATAATTTTATCATATTTCCCCATTTTGGATTTCAACAGAATGTTGATTTCTTGGCCCATATCTTTTATTGTGGTTGTGTGTGTGTGTGTGTGTGTGTCTGTCTCTGTTTTAAGCAGGCTTTTCAGTAACAAATACTGCATAGGTGAGGTTGGAGGTAGATCTGCCTGTGACCAAGGTCTACTCTGGAGCTGATTCAGTTACACTGAGGTTCTAGCTTACTATACTCCCAAGATTTTAGTTCTACTTCATAGGAGAGATAAAAGATTCCCGGGTTCTCTTGCTTTTATTTTAGAAGTCACTGTGTGTATGTGCTAAAAAGTATTGTTCTGGTGGGGCCTCAAAAAGAGGGACAGCAGAAACTTCAGGCATTCACTTCTCTCCAGAATTCCTAGCTATTTCTGAGCAAATCCAAACTCATGCTTTTATTTTTCTGTGCTTGATTTAGAGAAGGAGTCTTCCTTTTGACTGCTGCCTGAGCGAAGGGGCAGTTTGGCATTTGGTGAAGAGATCTGTTACAGAGGCCCTGGGCCTTCCACAAATGATATGTGGTGACTAAAGATAAAAGCTTGGGATCCCTGGGCATCCTTGGATCATCTCCTATTTAGGGGAGTCGTGAGAATATCTGCATTGTGACATATCTTTATGGACTATCATCATGGATCCACTTATTTTGGTGGGACCAGCAGCCTCAACAAAAATAATATCACCTAGAAACAATCAGAGTGAGAAGTCCTGATGTAACTGATACACATTCCTCTTAAAAAACAAACAAAACAAAACAAAAACAAAAAACAAACAAACAAACAAAACAAAACACTTATTTTTTTATGGGAAAGAAAACCCTACCAATATCTATGAATATATTTACCACATTACTTGTATTAGTTTAGCACGACAAAAAAGTGGAGTTGAAACAGAGGTTATCAGGGATATTAAGAGAATGTCCCAAACATGTAGTGATAATAGGATATGACAAACATGCATGATTCGAATTCTTTAGCACCATATTTGGGACCTAATCTGTTACTTACAATGTTCCTTTGATTTCAGCAGTGATCTCAATAAATAAAGCAGACAGATACAATTTTTGGTTTTCAAAATGTTTTCGATTTACTCAAAACATTTTCTTGAATAAAGCAACGTCTTGGGTATTTGAAAAGGTCTTTTAAGAATAAAGGAAAGAATCATCTGTGTAGGCTAAAACTAGTGGATGAAAACTTTAGGGATAATATGATATTACTATAATGCAGATTATCTCTCCATAGGAGAGTTATGAATTACATAAAGTAAAGTAGAAACTTCACAGGGGGGAGATCTGGCTGATGATCTCTGGTGGATGGCAGGCACCACCTTAACCAAATGGTCAGAGCTTACAGTCTGTAGTGGATGTAGCTGACAGTGAGATTTGATACACTGAGAAGAACTCAGAATCACATCTGTGGTATTCTGGCCCTGAATTGTGTAACTTCTGTTTAAGTCCAAGGAAACATCAGACAAACCCAAACTGAAGATATTCTACAAAAGAATTGGCTTGTATTCTTTAACAATGTCAATATCATGAACTACAGACTCAGGAATGTTCTGTATTAAAGGAGACATGATGACTGAATGCAATGCTTGGTACTGGATTTATGGAATTTTTGTTTATTTATTTATTTTTTGCTGTGAAGGACATTATTGGGTAATTGGTGAATTTTAATAAAGTCTGTAGATTAGATTATTGTATAGTGCTACTTTTCTAATTCAGATAATTGTTCTGTGGTTAAGGAAGAGAATTCTTTATTTTAAGGAAATACATGCTGAAATATTTAGAGTATGTCTGCAGTTCACTTAAAAATGGTTCAGGAAAAAATGGAAAAGAATAAGAAGATTTAGTAAAGTGTAAACATTTGAGGAATGTGTTTAAAGACTCTCTTGTAATTTTTTATATAGTCTTGCAACTTTTCTATAAGTCTAAAACTGTGTCAAAATAAAACTTTAAAAAATACAGAGTTATGGAAGGCTAACCATAAAAAATGGTTTTGAAGGGCCTGTGGTAGGGAAAGGTTTTCTCCTTATTCAAGTACTTTACATCATGTTTTTATTTGTTGCAATTTTTGTTCTGTAATGGAATTAGTTCTCATACCTAGAGCCTGCCCTAGGGTCTGTACACACTGTGTCTTAAGCTGTCTTGATCCTTTACAGGTTCTAAAAGTCCCAGGTTTATAAACAAAGCACATTAGAGCCAAGTACAAGTTAGGTACTGCAGCATTTCTGTGTACTAAATAAGGATAGTCTCTGGTTTATTTAAATAGTTTTGTCACCAAGAAATTGAGTTATCTGAATGTGTGAAAATAATTTTATTAATAATTTGAAGCTGTGTTTGTATTATGCAGTGATACTGTGTTAAGTTAGTTAAAATGTATCCTGAGGTAGAGCACTGCTCTGCCAATCAATGGCTGTGTTTTTCTTTGGCCCAGGTATTAACGAGTCGATTTCCCAGGAAGCTGTGGTCTCAGGGAAACTTCAGGGTGATTTTAAGCAAAATGTTTGTATGCACATTACTGACAACAGACAAAGGCATATTGGCTGATGAGGTGGTTTGGAGTCCAAATTTTGGGAGTCACATGTAATTCTTCTCAGTTTAGGGAGATAACTCTATGGCTTAAGCCCACACACACAGCATATGCCGGCGCGTATTAACTGTTTGGGTGGGTGTACACCCTGGAGAGCACATGTTTTCAGCCTGTAGGCGGGAGGAAGGATTTTCCCTGATTGATGAATCATCTCAAAGAAGACACAGTTAGTGAACGGACTCATTAAGCATATCCCCACTTGTTTTCTGCTACTCATCTCTAGATCACTAAATGTTGGGGCTGGAAGTAGTAAAATGAAGTGACGAATGCATATTTAAAAGTCAGATCCACGTGCTTTTCTATATTTTAAATCACTAGCATCTGAATCTGCTAAACCTTCTGGGGTTTTCCTCCTCATTGATTAGATTCATGTTATTCTGAATTGAAAGGAGAATTGTGGTTGTCTTGACAACAGAAGTTCATCTCACACACTGATCCAAAGGTGTGTGTCATAAGAATGTGGTTGATGGGACAGAGAGGAGCATATGCCCTCTACCTGATTTGGGTTGATCCTTAACAATGTATCTCAAAGCAGTCAGCTCCGTGAGGTCTTGGGCTCCCAAGAGCTAACTGGGCCTCAGTGATATTGAAGTGCTCAAGCCCTCAATTGCGAGAATTTGTTCTCTGGTACTTGGTTCCATTTTTAGCTCAAATCATGCCTTTGTTTGCAGGCCATAGTGTATGAAGGCCAAGACAAGAACCCAGAAATGTGCCGAGTCTTGCTCACACACGAGATCATGTGCAGGTAAGAAATACCTTGCTCTCTTCCTTTAATTAGCAAAGAGAAGGTGAATTTATATTTCAAAGCCAGGTGAGCTCAGATCGATTGTTGGGTATGTATTTATCTTACTTCTATTAGATAATCTAAAAAGGAGTATTTGGTAGTAAGGCTCACAGACATCTCAGTGGTTCTTGATTATTTATTAGATTTCATCCTGAAAGACAAACATTTCCATTTTGATATTACACTTCTAATGGCCACAAAACAGAGCCCTCCCCTTCTTCCTTTCAATCGAATAAAATACAATATATCCTTTTAGTGTTAATGTATGTGCTCAACTACATTGCTAGTAAAATGAGGTAGAGTTCTACTGATGTCAACAGAAGCCTCTGGATAAGATGAGAATGTTATAGTTCCCCTTTTTAATTCTGCCACTTAAAAATGTGACCATCGGTACAAAGGCATTATTCCTCTTTAAATTGATCGTGGGTTTCCCCCTTCCCTTGCCTCTGATCTCTCAATCTTAGTTATCCTGTATGTAATTGTGACGATGTAGCTAATGTTTCTCCATAGCAGTGAGCTTTTGGAAGGATGGAAAATGTCTACACCTGAAAGTTATAAAAATTCATCTCATCCACAAACGAGTGTATTTATTTTGCCTGTAATCAGACGCAAGCCACATTGGAAACCAAGCCAGCCAACCAAATTCTCTTTCATGGCCCCAGCCAGTCCTCCACGTGTGAAAGAGTAGGCCAGAGGACAGCCTTTAAACTTGCAGTGTAGGATTCTTATTCTTTCTAGAATAACACCTGATATGTTCTGAGTAATTGGATAAAGCATGAAGATGCCACTATGCATCAGGAAAAGGCTACTAATTGCTTTGTTAGCCATGCAGGCGTTCCCTGGCACAAAGCAGGCTTGGCTCCTGACTATTACTGACCAGTTGTTTTAGGCTTCCCCTGCCACTTCTCCGTGCATGGGCTTTATCTGCTGCTCCTGGACTTGTGGGTAAAACAATCTTTAAACTCCACAGGTGGGAATAAAATAAAAAGGGCTTAATGTGTTTTCTTCGGGAAATCTCAAATATTAACTTCTATATCTATAATTATGTATGCCTATACAATTTTCTTTTTTCTTCCTTTTTAAAAAGCGTACTTTTAATAGAGTATTCTAAATTCCTCAGGAGTTTCACAGGTTTCACTTCAGCAATTTGTAAATCTTGGTAATTATCCCACAAACAGGTAGCCTTTCCTTACCTTTGAAACAGAAAATACAGTCATCAGTTTCTTGGAAGATATCATTAGGCAAAAATTAGTGTACTGTATACAATGATTAGACCATTAAAGCTGAGTTGTACTTTCCAGAATTAAATGGATAAAATCATTTTGAAAAGCATTAAAAAAAGACCTCCTTTGTATTATTATTTTTCTGATCATATCTCTTATTTTAGCTTCCTGCAATTAGCATGTCATTAGAATGAATTTTCCATGTTCTATTACATGGGATTCTAGCAAATAGGGGACAGGCAGGAAGATGGATCTCGAACAATAGGCCAACTAATGTCTATGTATCATAGATTTGCATCTCATATCTGTACATGTTTGGACTCTGCTAGAAATAATTCTACTCTTGAAATACTTAAAGATATATTATGCCTTTCACACATAAGCCTACCCCCTATTAACGCAGTTTATATTTTTTCTTGTTTTTAAAATTCATTGGTCCAAAGTATTTTATTATGCCGGTTGGTGTTCTTTACTGCTGACGTTCTTTCTATTTTTCAGAAACATAAAAATAGCAAAAATAAAATTCTCAAGCCACTGAAGGCAAATGATGATGTTTGTACTGTGTGGCTAAGAGGGAAAAGCCATATTCAAAATGTCATCCTGCTAATGTTACAGATTACGGTTTTCCTGGCTGCCTGTAGATGTGTAAGGGGTACTGTTTGTTTACCAGGCCGCCATGACCCTATTACACAAACCTGTCATCTATTGTGTGGCTAACAGTCTTTTAAATTGCAAATCTGATGCTCTTTAGGGGGCTTCTGGAAAAAAATTCTCACTTTCCTCACCATCCTATTTCTCTTGATTTCTTGCCTGTTGTAAGTGGAAGTTGGGATGTGCTGAATTTGCACCAGGGGTGCAAATGCAGGCTCAATTATAAGCATAAAATTAGAGTCTGTTCACCATTAATCAGCCTGGCTAATTGCTATGCACCACCATTAGCCATATGGTGTGAAAGACAGCTTGCTCTCCCCAAGATGAAATTTCTTCATTGCAGACATGAAATAGTGAGGGCCCTGGATTTTAAAATAGCTTGTTTTAGATATTTAATTTCTAAACAACTTTCTGCAGTGCCTTCTATCAAGGCTAACGGCACAATAAAACTTTGCATTTATGTCACAAAAGCTGTATATTTATAGTACATTGGAGCTATGGTAAAGGAGACACAGAGAATTTAGATCGACAAGAAAGGGCTTGGATGATTCTGTTTTGTTGCAGGCAACGGAAAAAGAAAAAGAAAAAAAAAAATCTGAAAAACACCAGGGGGCTGTGTCTCAGTTGGTTGCAAATTTAAAAAAAAAAAAAAATTATTTTGTTCTGTTGAGAGGGTAACCCCATTGCTTGAGCTGGCTAAAGGACTTATGACCATTGGATTGTACTTACTGTCTCTCTTTGAGGTAAAATCTCTTTGACTTGATGGTGTACAACTCTTTTTGTGGAATTCTGAGAAGGTTTCTGCATTTTTGGTGAATTGGGATCTACCATACAGATCATCATTATATTTTGCTAATACTTAGTGGTTACGTTCTTTAAAAAATATGCCACCCCAAGGATTTTTTAAAGCGGGAGTCCATAGGGATTTGATTATACTGCGTCCTATGTTTAAATGTAAATGGAAAATAGGACCTATGCTTGGTAGGGGAGCCCTAGTCCCCAACCCCCCCAAGCAGGCCAAAGTCAATTTTCTCCCTTTCCAGTGCACAGGACGGTTGCAGGGGATGGGTGCTCTGTTTAGGAAAACATTTTTTTCTATTACCAGTGCCCAGCCTCTTGTGGGACCATGAGTTCCCAGGGCAAGCGCAGGGCAACCTCTTGAAATAGTCTGTTCTTTCTTCCTCTTTTGCTGGCTTGTTCTGATTTTGTCCTTCAGATTTCTACTTAAGCATAGTTTTTAAGTGTCCATGGCCCTTGGCCTGAGTTCTGTCTCCTGGTTATGCATTCCTATTATATCCCATGCTTTTCCTACATAACAGTTGGCACATTGTAACTGTGTGTCCAGGTCCTGTCCTGCTTTGCTGAACAAAGAGCTCCTTGAAGGCAGAGAAGTCACTCAGCTTTCGTCTCTGCTTTAGTTGTCCCATGTGTGAAGTGGGGGGAAATGTTACTTCTCTCATAGGGTAATTGTTAAGATTAAATGCTATGATCCCCATAAATACTTATCGCGGTGCCTGACACATGGTACGTACCAAGTGTCTATTGTTATTCGTGATAGGAAGAGCAGTAGTATTTGTAGTAACACCAGTGGAAACAGAAGTAGTAGTACTAGTAACAGCTACGTCTGCCGTGTCTAGCTAAGTACCTGGTACATAGCTGCTCAGAGTGAAAGATGATAAGAGAACATTGGAGGGAAGTGAAGTGCCTACTACAGCATTAACACACTTTGTTCATTGGAGGTATGGTGGTTAAGGATATATTCATTCATTCTTGTAGCACCTACTGTGTGCAAAAGCACTGTGGAACACAGAGCCAAGAGACTGGTCCTGAAGTAGGAGAGGTTATAGGTTAGCCTGGGAGAGGGCACCTGTCAGCAGATGACCAGACTGCGCTGTCTGTGATGAGGGGTGAAGCAAAGGACTGGGCCTATTCAGAGAAGGGAGGCCATACCCGAAGGTGGGCGGTGGCCACAGGAACGAGGAGGGTGGGAGAGGACAGGAATTTTAGAGGGTGTATGAAGAAGTGTTTGCGCCCATTTGTTGGTGGTCTGGCGGGATTTCTGTGGGAAGACAGGGTTGCAGGTAGGTGGGCTAAGGCCTGGAGCTGGGAAGAGAGTCAGGGCAAAGATAACCGGCATCAGAAATGTCTTTTCCCAGAGGAGGAGTCGAAGCTATGGGCTTCCATGGGATTGGAAAAGGTGGGAGACTATGGATACGTGCTTGGGGAGGGGTCATATTTAGCCAGGAGGGAGAGTATGTTCCAGAATTAGGAGAAAGAACCTTGAGCATACAGGGCATCGAAATAAAAGGAGGGTGTTTCCAAGATAAGGGGCCATCCTCATGATAAGTCCTGGGAAGACCCAGGTGGACTTGAAGAGAGAAAAACACCAGAAAGTCACTGGTGAACTTTGAGAGAGGACATTCAAGTGAGTGCTGAGGCCTGGAAACCAGATTTTATGGGATTAGGTGGCAAGGAATGGTGGTGACTCTGGCAAAGAGAAAAGTGGGCAGTGAAGAAACTAACTCAAGAGAAAAGGAGTTGGTTTTTTTTTTTTGTTTGTTTGTTTGTTTTTTAAAAGATTTTATTTATTTATTTGCGAGAGAGAGAACAAGGGGAAAGGGAGAGGGAAAGCAGGCTCCCGGCCAAGCAAGGAGCCGGATGTGGGGCTCGATCCCAGGACCCCGGAATCATGACCTGAGCTGGAGGCAGATGTGTAACAACGGAGCCTCCCAGGCGCCTCCCCCCCCCCTTTTTTTTTAAAGAAAGTGGGACAACTTGACAGTGCTTGTAAACTAAGGGAAGGAGTAAACTTATCACTAGTCAGACTATTCAGATAATTCGTGTATTTCATTCCATAGCCAGTTGGGCTAAACAGGAAAGATAATCTTGTTTTCTGCAGTGAAGTTTAGAAATTGCGGGGATGCTTTTCCCCAGTTGAGAGAGCCTCTGCTTCTAGGAAGAGATTCCACGTCCCTGTCATGAAGATCTGCAGGTCCCATGACTGGGAAGGGAAGCACGTAAGCATTGCTTGCCCTGGATTAGGAAGCTGTGTGTCAGCTCACGGGAGATAAGCCCCCGTGTCAGGCTGCTAAGGAGGACACTCATATGTTCACTTTTCCCTGGGTGTGTGGAATTATCTGGGAGATGCATGCTCTTGCTAGGGAAAGGGATGCTGTCTTGAGTCCAAAGTGTTTGTAAGATACCGAGTGCTGGGGACCCACTCCTTTGACCCACTCCAACATGCTTTCCTGTCACTTGAGTTACAGGTTGAGAAGGATGTGAAATCATGGGTTTCTGGCTCTGTGACCAAGCCAGTCAGGAAACCCCAAGGCCCCTGACATGTGCCCACTCTGGGGCTCAAAGGCCAGGGCTGTGCCTGGTATAATAAGAACCTACGAAACAGTTTTCAGTGGATGAAGATAAGCGATGAGGGCATAATTGTCACTGTGATTTCTTTCATGAACACAGTAACTTATCCCTTAAAATGCTCTCACGTCTGCGGTCCCAGGTGCGGTGCTGGTTTAGCCTGAGTGCTCTTCTGCCTTCAACCTAAGCGAATCTGTTTTCCCTTCATCCTGTCCTTTTTGGTGAATGCCTGTCTTGTGTGTGGTGGAGGAGGTGGGGCCTACCTTTCTTGGTCCTTCCGAGTTCAGCAGAAGGAACTAGAAGGCAGCTAGGTTTAGAGAAGAGGTGAAAGAGAAGGGTGAGGAAAGACCGCGATGGGGAAGAAGGGCTGGTTCCTGCTCCGCTTGGCTCTGGGCTCAGAAGTAGGAAGAGGGGGTGGGTAGATGTCAGTTCAGTCCAAAGGAAGACATTTGCTCCCCAATTTAAGGTTGATTTTCAGTTTTCGAATGGGAAAGTAGTATTGCCGCACAGAGCAGAAGACTACAGAAGGATGGAAATGAAATGTATACCCCTCCATTCCTTCCCACTTCCTGTTCCACTCCCTACAGGTCACTTCTTGGAAGTTTCTATTCATTTATTCAAAAACCTATTTCCTGAGGGTCTACCGTGCCCTGGGCTCCGTTCTAGCTGCAGTCTGGAACAAAAGGGTCCAAGAGCCTGTCCTCATGGAGAGGCAGACAACATAGAAGAAAATGAATATAAAATAGGATGCGATGAGTGCTAGGGAGAAAAGTGAGACAGGCTGACGGAGGGCTTTGGGGCAGTTCTCCAAGGAAGGGCTCTTTAAGGTGGCGACTTTGTGTAGAGATTTGAGTGGAGTGAGGGGTGAACTGGCTCGTACCCAATTCTCTCTTCTTCCTCCTCCCACTCTCTCTCTTACGCTTTCATTTATTTTTTCCTCCCAGAGATAAGACCGTACCATATACACTATTCAGCAGCTTGGCTTTCTTGATTCCTAATTTGATTTAGACTTCTTCCCATGAGAATGTGTAAAAACCCATCTTCATCCTTTTTAATGCTGTACATCATTCCGTATGACCGTGCGCACACACACACATGCATGTAGATGTGTGCACACACATATGTGCATATCTATAGCTCTTTAAAGTAGGGCTCATCCTGTAGATGCTATCTTGTCACTGCTCCAGGTGCGGAACAGAGCCCAAGAGTCCCAGTTCAGGAATGATGACTGTGTGAGGCGGTGGCATGACCCCCAACCCCCACCCCCCAGACAAGAAACCTGTGGGGAGGCCATTTTTTATACTTTGCATAAAGGGCTTTTTTTTTTTTTTTTTGATGGTAAGCGACCTTCAGCCCCTTTATTTTGTTTTCTCCTCTTTCCTTCATTACCTCCTTTATTCCTGTTCTGTCTTTCCTTCTACACTTCTGTTCTTCACATCTGCCTTTTCCCCTGGGTCCCTTGGGGGCCCAGCAGAGAGAAGTGGTTCTCCTTTATGCTGTGCTTCAACTCATCTGGCTGTGCTCAAGGGCATTTTTATTTTAAGGGGATGAAGAAAGACAGTGCTTAAGTCAAAGGACAGATCTCAGGCTTAGTGTGGCACTTGCTTGGGGGGGGTGATTTGGGCAAGGGTGGGGTGGGAGGGAACCTTCCTTCCGTCAGCGTCAGCCGTGCCTGATCTGAGGGTCGGCTTGGCTTCCCCTATCTGTCGCCTTCCCATTTCCTTGGATCATATTTCCCCCAGTACATTACATCATTCTTGAAGTCATCCGATCGATCAATCAATCAATCAATATTTGAGCTTCTCCATTCTATTTCAGTCCTTACACTACTCATTAGGTGAACAAAATGGGCAGGTTCTTCCTTTACAGAGCATACAGATTCGTGGGAGAGCAGGGTAAGAGGAGAGAGAGTCACCAAATAAACATTCGTGTAAGAATATCATTTGCATTGTGTTACATGTCCTGAAAGAAAAAAAAACCAGAAGGAACCTCAAGGGGGTCAGGGCCAGCCTCTCTGGAGAGGGAGCGTAGAGGCTGAGGCCTGAGCAGGGAGTAGAGGCTGGCTAACCAAGGAGGGGCTGGAGGAGGAACCGTCCAGGCAGAGACGCCTGGGCCCGAGGTCAGACTGAGCGAGGCAGATCAGGAGACTGAAACTGGCCAGTGCGTTTGGAGCGTCACAGGTCAGAGGAGAGTGACAGGAGGCTGGGCAGTAGTCTGGCATCATGGCTCACCATAGATCTATTCTGAGTGCACTGGGAAGCCATTAAGAGGTCTTAGGCAGCGAAGTGATACAGTCCCATTGACATTTTGAAAAGAGCCTTCTGGCTGTCTTAGGAAGTAAAGAGTGGAGGCAGCAGGGCTAGATGGGAGGCTACTGCAGAAGTCCAAGTGAAGAGTGGAAGCGACGTGGATTGGGGTGATGGCCGTGAGGAGAGAGAGAGACAGGCAGGACATGCAGATTCTACTTGGAAGCAGCCATCCCTGGGGGGGTCGAGCCCCTGGAGGACACTGAGTCTGGGCAGGACCTGGTGAGGGTTCCACCATTGGGAACCTGCATGGCCCACTCACTGTTTGAGAAAAGAAGTGGGGGGGAATGGAAAATGATGAGGAGAACTGGGCCTTCCCATCCGCTGGTTTTGTCCCTGGGTAAAGAGGACGTGGGATGTGTTGATAGGCAGCTGTTGGAGACCTGCTGCTTCTGGGGCAGCGGGGGAGCAGCTTTGCTCAGGTTCGGAGGAAGAGGAGGTCGGAGGAGGCAGGAGCAAGGAGTGGTGATGGCCTTCATGCAGCACTTAGCAGGACCAGTCGCAGAGCCCAGCTTTATACCCTGACTGCACTGAATCTGCACCCTGCTCATTAGAGGTGGACACCGTGGTTGTCCCATCATACAGATGAGGAAATGAAGTTTCTGTGGGGTGGAATACCTTGCTTAAGGTGGTACAGGTAGCTCTTTCTGATTTTGGAGCCGGAGTTGTTAACCACCGTGCTGTCTTCTGACAGGCCCTTGAAGTGGACGTGTAGGGGATTAGAGTTAAGGGATGATGGAGTTTCGTTTTTAAATTATTATTTTTTTTTGCAAGCATTCCGATGACTGCGCTTCTCATTCCCTTGTTTCCTCCTCTGTTTCGTGGGCACTGGGATACTTTGGGCTTTCTAGCCCCCATAGTCCTGGTATTTTAAATGTAAGCCTAAAAGAAAATAGTCCTCTTTGAATCAGAAGGGGAAAGGCCAAAATGTAGATGGAGTGAACTTCATCTGGGGCTTTGACAAAGGAGATACGGTTCTTAACTACTGCTTTCCGAAGATATGAGAGACAAAGAGAATTAACACCAAATTTGGAAGCTGATTCTCTTCTCAGATATATAGTTAGGAAAGAGACTTCCCAACTTTGGTGAAAGGCTCTCTATCCAGGAGTATATTTCTGGGTCCTGAAAATGAAATTCAATTCAATGTTTGGTTCTCTCCAGCAGCTTTCTAAATTTAGGTCCTATGATTCACTAAGTAAAATGTGTGTGTGTGTGTGTGTGTGTGTGTGTGTGTGTGTATGCACGTGCCTGTGTAAGAAAGAGGGAGAAAAGTGCATATTTTATTTGTGGCACGTGGTAACGTATAACCCTTGGATAACTTCCTCACTTCCTTGACTGATCAAACACGAGGTTTATAGTGTCCCCCTGGGTGTAGACTGACCAGTGTGCACATATTTTATTTGCCAACAAGTCTCAGATGGATAGTTTTCCACTGACCATGGGTAATTTTCAAAAAACCTTAATTCTGCTCCCCTCCCCCAGACGCATCCCAGTTTTACAGAAACGGACAGTCTTTTCGTCACAGCTGGGGTGGGATTTTGATAGTGGGTGCTTTTCTTGCTCAAGGCTGCTTTTTCTCTAACCTAATTAAGGGCCTCCATTGTGAGTTCTGTGCTAGCCTTTGGATCAACTGTCCATAATACGTCCAGAAAACTTAAATGGTGTCCAGCACAGGACACAGAAGCCAGACAACATGTGGATCTCCACTTTCTTTTATCTCGCCTCTTCTTCGTCTTCATTATTATGTTGTACTTTTATTCTCATGAGAATGGTTCAAAAGCAAACAGTTACAGCTTTAGGATTTTGGGCAGGCTGAGGTTGAAGGCAACGTCTCCCTTGAAAGGGAAAGGAGAAGAAAAAGGAATCCATTTAATACAGAATGACTGGAGGGGGAGAAATCACTCATACCTCATTATTGACGCGCTCCACACAATTAGTGTGATCTTGAGGGAAGAACGTTTGAGCCACCCACAACCCTGAATATTCTCATTGGGTAGAGGTAATAATAATGCATTTCACAGTGAACTCTTCAATAGGGCGGGCAGTGATGGGGAGACCCCATCTTAGGGCTGTCAGTCGGGGCTCCAGGAGAGTCCCTCTTCCTCCCTCCTTCTTTGTTCGGGGAGAGGTTAAGCCTGGCCATTAACCCATAGACGACCCACATAGAATTTTCTGTCCCAGGGATCCGTTGATTGCCAGGTATGGCTTTGTGGTAATTCTAGCATTTGCAACCCAGCAATTTGAGCCTTCTGTCTGCCTAAATGATGATTTTTACATTGTAATGGTTGTACTAAATCCTTTCGCTTTTGCTCCATAGCCGCTGTTGTGACAAGAAGAGCTGTGGCAACCGAAATGAGACTCCCTCAGATCCAGTGATAATTGACAGGTAGGGACCACTCTACTTTCACTGGATTCTTATTCCTCATTATAATGAAACACCTGCCTTGTGTCGCTCACGGGCCAGGGTGGGGAACGCACGTGGCCGAAATGTGCCTGTTGGTCATGGCGAGTCTGCGTCGAGCTTTTGCGATTCCTGGGAAAACCATATGGAATGTTCTTTGGAGGCCCGTGTTCTTGGATTGCCTCGGTTTTTTGTCTGATTCATGCTCTTAAAGGAATGTTTTTTTTCTTTCCTGACTTTCTGTGGCTCAATCCTCATGCTGTGCCAGGAAGCTACAGAAATAAAATAATAATAGTTTGTGATTTATGAAATGTGGTTGGGTGCTTATAAATATTTAACTTCTATTTGAAAAATGTTTGAATCATTATCACTTTTAGCTACAGTAGTTCTGTTGGACGTAATCCATCTACATTTTTAAGGTTTTATTTATGCATAAAAGCAGTTTTAAAGAGATCTGTGAACCAAGACTTTCTCCTGTTATCTCCCGGCGTTTGATGGTAGCTCCTACTGTATTGTAGGTTGATTAATTTATCCTGCTTGTCTTAATTATTGTGTTTTTAAACAGATCCATATTACTAATCTGACATGGCCAAGTAAATCACTGTAGAACAATAAATCTGTTTTAGTTGTTTGGTGCAATTTGGAGTCAGTGTGTGCACATATTATGCGAAGTCGCACTCCAAATATTCATTTTACATTTTAATTATTGAAATTCATTGTATGGAAACATGTATGATAAGCCATTTGTTACATAGCATTATTCATTGAGAGTTAAATGGCTTGGAAGGTTTATAGATATAGTCAATTGTCAGCTAGGGAAAGAGCTCGCACCCTCTACTAGCTGGAAAAGCGTCTTGCAAATTAGACTGACTGATCCCTCGTTGAGGAAATTAACAGCTGAACAAAAGTTCCTCTTTGGGTTGGTAACAATGATTTTTACAAAAAAAAAAAAAAAAAAAAAACCAAACACCCCCCAAACCAAACCAAACAAAAAAACTCCTATATATCTGTGTTCCCAATTCTTTACCTTTTGGGGTAAAGGTACTTTATTGTTTTTCAGTTAACAGAAAAAGCTTCATCGTAATTTATGTCAAAACATTGATTTGTTGATTTTGATTCATGTGATTCTCCAGGCTTCAACCCAATTTTGATTGCCAACTAGCTTTAGAAAGCTTACATTTCAATCAGATATTTTAACCAAGTATCTCTCTGATGTTCACCCCAAACAAACACCTTTGCTTGATAACTGAGTATTAATAGACTCGATTCAAAGTTAATACACATGGACGTTTCGTGTGCAGTGAGGTCGTATGCCACCTGTAGGGCTGGAACAGTATGTTTATCTACGCAAGCAGACGGGCCATTCGAGTAATTCCTTTTTTTCTGCAATGGAAGAGAAGTCTTCAAATGAAAAAGGTCAAAACTAAATATAACCTTTATGCTGTTTGTTTTATTTAAAGCCATCTTTTTGAAATACCATTTTCAGCAAGTTTTTCTTAATGCTTCTGTTAAAAAGAAAGTGTTCTGATCAAAGGACCAGCCCAAATAGTCCCCCAAACTTTGAAACTATTAGCATTCTGTTCTGCCGCACAGTTTCTTTTGGTGTAGATGATGACAAGCACCGGACCTTGCCACCCGCAATGAAAACACTTCTTTTGCTTGTGAATGGGTTAAGCTTTTAAGTTCTTCATTTGGTTTTAAGCCGTGACTCTGATATGGAAGGTTGATATGACTGTGGTTTGAATAACATTTGATTTTGACCTGTTCTTGTGGGTTGCGATGGCATAAGAAACTTGACTCAGCAGCGCTGTAATTAGCCCGGCCCGTGTTTTTGAAACAGGATTGTGTTACCTGGATTGCATTAGTGTGCCTTCTATTGTTGCCGTCTAGCATCTGTCCCAGTAGGGTACTTAAAACCTTTCCTTGGCTGGGGTAGTTCAAACAATTTAGGCAAAATAAGTATGCACTTTATACTGTTGGTGGCTGGAGAGATATTACTCATGACATTTCTCCTTTTCATTTTTTCCCGTTTTGGTTTGACAAAGTAGAAAACTGTGTAGCCAATGTTGGTCTCTTAAGAGAGGAGTGTTTTAAAACCGGCTGAAACCTAGTGGATCTGCAGAAACCTCAACATATGTTTATTTGCTGGCGATTGCCACTGTCTCCCATGAACTGTCTTTTCAAGCAGTGATGCCAGCTGATATGCAAAACCCCATTTAGCTATTTTTATTTGCATCCGAGTTTTCAGAATTTATTTGTCCTTGAGTCTGCCAAAGGTTTTTAAAAGCTCCAACCCTGTCTCTGCTGATATGTGAAACTTTCATTTTTAACAATGAGAGAAGAAAATAACAACAAGAAAAGAACTCACACGAGGAAGGGCAAAATAGAAAAGATTTTTCAATTCCATAAAATTGCAGCAAAGGGAAAAAAAAATGATGGCAACCGTGTTTGAATTTCATAGTTTCCAATTTGATTCTATATTACCGATTGCATAATATCTGCGTTACGTGCTTAGGGTTTGATTTGCTTTCAGATTTATGGATGTGAATCTCTGCATATTTTGCAAAAATAGGTTATGGGGCCTGCATTCAGTAGCAACAGTAACTGTTTTTACAAGATGCACACAATATGCAATTATGGAGCTTGAGGTACAGGCAATCACTGCGTTAGGATTTAGCATAGTTTTAACACGAAGTCACCTTTTGGGCACCAAAAATTTTTAGCTCCCTTGGCTTGTCCTTCGGATTTTGGAAGAACACTGCTATTTTTATCAGTCAAAAGACTTTTAGCAGTGGTTATACAGGAAAACTATTTATAGGATAGATAGAAGAGGTTTTCTGGTCATACGGCAATGGTGCAGGCTAAGCTATTTCTGTGTTAAATTTTGGCTGTATTTTTTGCTGCCAGTGATTTGGGGACATCAGCTTGGCATATTCTATCAAAAAGGTGGAATTAACAAAATCAGCAGTTGCATGTTGTGATTTAGAAAGTGGGTTTTTGCCTTCCTTCTTTTATAAGAGCATGCCACAAAGTGAGAAAAATATGACCCAAATTCTTTTTACATTTGTGACAATTTGTGAAGTCACTCCCAAAAAGTTTAGAGGAAGATTTCTGTAAATGTAGAAAGTGTGCCTGTGGAGTTGACTGCCAGGTTATATTTCGGCCTGATGCCAAATGGCTTGATTAAGAATTATAAAGACCAGGATGTGCCCAGCGATGCAGATATTTGGGCTGCATAGACATGGAAAAAGTCATGTGTGTTATGTTTAATAACCGATGACCAGGAACTAATAACAGCAAATTTCATTATCATTGAGGTAAATGTGGTAATTATTGTTAAAGTAAAAAGCAAAAACTGACTTGCTGTTATTAGATTAAGGTGGAGATTGATTTAACATATTCACTCAGTAACTCATATTTGAATTTAAAAGGTTTGCAATAAAATTCATGTTTAGAAATTGAATAAATTGTAGTTTTATTACCACATTGGATATCCTTGTGTCCTAACCTTTTTCCTTGGAGTTATCTTAGTTCAATAAATAAAACCTCATTAGACTATTCCCATTTCAACGAGTTTATTAAATTTTGCAGGAGTAATTAGCATAAGCTGTGCTAATTTTTCTGGAAGACTAATGAGGGAGGTTCTTAATTAGGTTTACTTTGTAAGAATCAGAAAAGATGGTAATGACAAAAGTCACACAGGGTAGTCTGAATTGGGAACCCAGTTTTTCTGAATCTATTAAAAAAATCTTCCCTTTTCTACATAGAAACTTCTTTATAAATACTTGAACTGAATATAGTAAGTGTGCAGACTGTTATACCGTATCTGGTTGGTTAAGGTTACCGTCCATTCTTGATTTGCTTCACAAAACTCTTTATTTTCCTATCCTTCACTCACTAAACTATCTTTGAGCAATGATACGGGCAAATACAGATGGTCCTACAAAAACATTTCTTTCTCCAAATTATATGAGTTATACGATAGGGTTCCTTTTGCACAGAGCCCTGAAGTTTTCGGCCAGATTAGCTGTACTTATTTCCGGTAGGGCAGGATAGGGTACGGCTCAATATTTGTTTGTTTGTTTGGTTTTTCAATGTAGGATCAGTGTGATTGATGAAATAGACCAGTAAGTATAGGAACAAAATAAGTGCCCAATTTTTCATGTCCTTGCACTGTGGATCCTGGGTTGTTAACATGTGGAATATTTTTCTTTTAATAGATAGAAATAAGAAAGGGTGAGATTCCTCCTCAGATTATGTTTTCCTCTCTCATGTGAATTTAGACATAGTCCTTTTGAGATGTAACAGGGCTTGAGTAGCCTGCACGTTTTGAGTTCCTCCGCGGCTGGTATTATAAACATGGATTTTTAAAGCCTGTTGACTAATATATCTCTAAACATTTTGGATTTGCTTATTATAACTTTAACAGATTTGTTTTTCTTTTCCATTTATAAGATCCCTGGGTCTATGTTTGAGATGTAAGCCTTGTGATACATTTAAAAAAAAATACATGAATTTTATAACATGAAAAACTCAATTTGTTTAGAATTATGGCTCTTCAGGCCACACTGACCCAAGGGGGTCCTGAAAAAAAAAAAAAAAAAAGCCTGTATTTGTCTTTTCCAGGATTATCTAAAGATCTTCCATATCTCAATCACTTTCATTTAAGGAACAGTAGTTGAATTTGCTTTATGATTATTATCTTAAATAGAATGTTCAGGAGTGAAAATAATACAATGTTTATTTTACCTGTTGAATTTACATGACATACAGCATATGAAAAGCCAATGTCAGGGTTGTACAGAGAAGAAATTTTTCTCAAGATCTGTTCTTCAATGGAGAGGTCTAAATACTATGACTGAACTTTTTAGAAAAGTCCAGTATTGTCTTATTGACATTTAATTTCCTGATGAAATTGGTCCGATATATTTATATAACGGGAAGACAACAGTAAAACTTTAGAATTCCCATAGAGTTGGGTGGGGTGTGTTATCAAGTCCTCAACTCTGTGAACATAACATATACTTTGTTGCAAATGAGGCTTTTCCTCAGAGTTTCATTTCCTTGACCCTTCAACTCTTATTATTTTGGCCTCTACCCAGTTTTTAGAAGGGCCAACCACTGCACATAATCGCAATGTAAGATACACAAACTGCTGTCTGGGGCATGAACAAGCAGAGGTAGAAATGCATTTCTTGGAGTTCTGATAAGTCTTTATACCATCTGATTTCTTAACCTTGAATGCTCGGTTAAAATAAAAGGAGGAGGACTTCACCCTTTAAAATTGCCCCAGGCAGGATAATTGCTGTCTTCTCGGTTGGATAGAGAGGTTTGCATTTTTCCAAACGTGAGAAGCCAGCATTGACATGGAGCCTGAATTTATGATTGTTTATTAACCCTAGTGTATTTAAACATTTGTTTTCTCAGTGGGAATTCCTATGTGATTATTAGCAATGAGACTTATGTGAGAGAGTATCACTCTAAATTTTATCACATATCAGATAATACCATTCTGAATATGAGATGAGCCGTGTACATTTGTGTGCAGTTTGCTACCGTGATAAGAAAATAGCAAATACAATAAGCTAATAGCAGTCTGTATTCCATTTGCTATCAGCTATTCCCAAATACACAGCCAGGATGCATTAACATGCATTTCAAATATGCTGACAATATATCATAATGCAAAGTACTTTTACATGGTATAATACTACTGCAGACACTGTATAATGAACAACAGTGGTTTTCCTGTAAAGGAAGTAATGGCAGCAACTTCCAAGAAATGTATTTAACGAAGCTTCAGAGAATCAGCAGTGTGTGTGTGTGTGTGTGTGTGCTTGTGGTGGGGGTTTTTAATCCCATGTCCTCATAACTTTGCTTTTGTGACAGTTTTGGAAAAATACAGAAAAGCAGTACAAAGTCCCCTGTGTGTCATCTAGCAACTTTGCATAGTCAGTTTGTGATGAGAATATATCATTATATTAAATATGCTTTTACTTTTCTAACTGAAGTTGCTTAGAATGAAAAAAAAAAAAAAAACCCCAAAACCCTCCCCAAGGGCAACTTTCCATTGATAAATTCCCCTCACTCCTCTCTAACAGCCGGGACCTGACTAAACTCTCTAAGAAGACCTGACCAGATTTTAAAAAGTCCATTTAGAGTTTCCTTCATATAAAGAGATGGTATTTTGGTCATTTTAACTGG
Source organism: Mustela nivalis (assembly GCF_964662115.1). Lineage (NCBI taxonomy): Eukaryota > Metazoa > Chordata > Mammalia > Carnivora > Mustelidae > Mustela > Mustela nivalis. The sequence goes on from NC_139022.1 coordinate 131,687,733, forward strand.
TGGGAAGTATTATCTGAAATAGAGTGCTAATTCCTCATTCTCTCTTCTCCCCCACCCTAGCCCTCGTTTTACAAACTGGGTAACTTTATCCTGTTCTGGACAATATAACAGCGACCTAAATACTCCAGTTGCAATCAATGAAATATGGTGAACAGTACAGGTTTGTTTTTGGTAGCTTACTGGCTTTAAAGGTGTGGGTAGATGAAGATAAATCTTCCTTGCAAACTCTCCAGTTACAAGCCTTTGTCCAGAAGCAAATGAAGGTTTTAATGTTACAGTACTTATTGTAATAGAATTTTAATTGCCTTAATCCTGCTAAAGTGTGAAGCTGAGTGTGTGTGCGTATGTGTGTGTGTTCTTCATGGGGAGGGGAATCAAGCCAGAAAAAAAACCCTGCATATTTTCAATGGGGGATGGGGTCACATATGGTAAATGATGCAAACTTAATGAACCTGATTCGGGGGGAAAAGAATGCCACCGGCGTTTCATCCGTGTAACATATACTCTACTTTCAGTGGGAACCGAGTGGTCTTCGCTGTGCTTTGGGGATTTTTATTTTTGAAGGTGAAGTGCTTCGTTTCAGTTCCAAACTTGCCTGCAAACCCTACTTGGAAAGACTTAACTAGACAAGCTGGCAAATTATATAGCTTGATCCCACACAATAACCTCCAAAATGGCACTCGGTAACTATACCATCCCGCTAACTGTTGGAGGCACAATAGTTTTGTAATATAATATAAAGTAATAGTGTTAGCCAACACATCTTTAATAAGATATTGTTCGTGCCTTTGCCATATGCTACAGAGCAGGCTCTCACTCGGTGGGCCTTTTGATTCCTCTCAATAAGATTATTTCAAATACTCTAATCCTGAATCATTGACATGAATACAAAAGCCTAGTGACATCTAATAGATGCCTCTTAGCTTTGCTTTTCCTCTTGTTCCTTTCCTTTTTCTTCTCTTTTTACCTGACAAAAAGCTTATAGACACTTGGGCTCTGTCTCTCAGTAGCAGCATGGGGGGCTCCTCGTGAAGTATAAAGGAGGAAAAAGGACTGACAGAGGCCCGATACGCTACAGAGTGAAGGACCATAGATTAAAAGTAAATGCCAGTAAATCCTACCCTGTACACTTACTTGTTCTTTTATTGTTTTCTTTAACACTTTCTGTGCCAGGGCAGAGAAAAAAGAGACAATAACAATCAAATTGCACATTGCATTTTTAACTTGGACACGGTCGCTGTACACATTGTAGAGAGTTTTGGCGAGAGTTTCAGATTTTGGTTCATGGAAAGTTTGTAGTGGTTTAGAAAAAATGCCCTTTAATCAATACCAAGAATCCTTCAAGAACTTTTTGCTCACTTGCTGCTCGACTGACCATATATTGGTATGATGTGTGGGGGGTGGGTGGACCAGATGGGCCCTACTGGAGGGTGTGAATACTCATAACATGGCATTTCGGGATCGAAGTAACTTTTCCTCGTCTTTCTTAATCGATGAACTGGAAATGAGCAAAGGGAAACGTTAGGGTATTTTGTTCCATGGTTAGTTGCTGGTTTTCCGTATGGCCTTGGATGCTGCCAGTGCCCTGAGTACTCTGCCTGCCCTGAACGGTGCTCTCCACTCAGGCTGACAACTTTTCAGATGGTCAGAAGTTGTTTCCTCCTCTGTCTTTCCAGAGCAACCATGATTTGACTAACGCTTTTAAAACTTTTTTTTTAAAAGATTTTATTTATTTATTTGACAGACAGAGATCACAAGTAGGCAGAGAGGCAAGCAGAGAAAGAGGGGGAAGTAGACTCCCCGCTGAGCAGAGCGCTCGATGTGGGGCTCCATCTCAGGACCCTCAGATCGCGACCTGAGCCGAAGGCAGAAGCTTAACCCACTGACCCACCCAGGTGCCCCTGACTAATGCTTTTTTCCCCCCACTTTATCTGAATATTAGATAATCATCCTATTTGCAACTCATTTATTGCTGTTCTATGGAATAATAGTTTTCTCCTATTTTCAAATATGCTTTCCTTTTATTGGTATTCTGATGTTAGTAGTGTCTTAGAACACCATTTTTAGTACTCTTGGATGTGAAGGTGAAGTTTCCTCACAAAATGTAAAGTTAGTTTGAAGAACCTTCGTCCTGTATCAGGTTTGATTTTCCTCACACCCCAAAGTACGTGCGTGCATACACACACACACACACACACACACACACACACACACACAGTCTTTACAAAGACAAAAACAAACATGAAAAATGAGAAGTCTCTTGTATTCATTAGAAAGTTCTTTAGAAAAGAAAGTTACGTTTAAAACTATTACAATGTCGCAAACTCTTGTTTCTCTACAATTTCGGTGTTTTCTTAAAGCCAGATTATAATCTCAGATGAATGGTGTATATTTCAGAATATCTTTTTTTTCTATCAAATTTTCTTTTCTTTTTTAAAGATTTTATTTATTTGTCAGAGAGAGAGAGAAAGAGTGAGCACAAGCAGAGTGGCAGGCAGAGGCAGAGAGAGAAGCAGTCTCCGTGCCGAGTAAGGAGCCTGATGTTGGACTCTATCCCAGGACGCTGGGATCATGACCTGAGCTGAAGGCAGCCACTTAACCAACTGAGCCACCCAGGTGTCCCTCAGAATATCTTTAAAAGATTGAGTCCTTTCTGTGGTTGTAGGAGTGGGAATGACCTATTCTGGCTGTTCCTATATTCTCTTAGAGACCTGCTTCTGAATCCTGGCCTACAAGAATTGTAACACAAAACAAAATCCTTGACCAATTAAGAGTGTCATAGTTGCTTATATCTGAATGGTACTTGAAAGATTTAGGGATGTTTATGGAATAATATTTCAGAGAGTTCTCTTTGCACAAATGTGAGGGCACAAGTTAACTCCATTTCACAGTGGGTAAACTGAGGCATCCAGCCCAAGGAAATTTATTAGTGACAAAAAGTGATTAGAAATCCCTTTTCTCAGTGCTCAGCCTGATTTGTTTCCCCTCCTCAATGGTCTAGTTTTTTAAAAAAAATCTGTTTTCAGTATTTCATGTAGTTTCACTTATTTTTCTTGGTATCCATCCTTCATCCTTGGTCCCATGCATTAATCTAAACCTTTGCATTTAAACAATTTTTCTTTAGGAGATTTGGCACTTAACTTTGGGATTAAAGATAATAATAATATGACTTGTAAATTGTTGAGCCCATGGCTGGGACAATATTTGAGTTCTCATGTCCTCATCTCTTTTGATGAATAAAACATTGTGTGTTTCACGGTGGGGGGGGGGCGGGGAACAGGCACTAATGCAAAGAGAAATCTGGGACAGGGCAGGGTATGATGGCACAGGCATCAGTTCCGGACTCCGTTAGCTGAGGATCAGATTCCCTCACTGCTGCTTACCAGTACCTGAGCCTCAGATGGTTCAGAAAGTTCAGAAAGGTTCAGCTTTCCCATCTTTAAAATGGGAAGAGTCATTTCAGTTTTGAAGCATTGTGAGGGTTAATATAGCTAGCCCACAGCGGGGTGCCTAAAGTCATTATCAGGTGCTTGCAATTCAAACTTAATATATTTTGTGTGGATTGTTTTTCCTTTTTTTTGGATTGTTATTCCTAATGTGGAGATTGCCATGGGACTTTCTTTTAAGCAGAATTGCCTTACTTTAGTTTATCATGGTAACTAAGTCCTCTTGGATGAGGAGTCATTCATTCATTTTTTTTTTTTTCCTTTCCACAAGAATTCATTGAGTGTTTTCTCTATGCCAGTCACTGCTTTCAGGGTTGGAGATGTAACTGTGAATCAGATACACATTGTTTCTGCCCTCATGCAGCTTTCAGTGCCTCCGAGTTGGAAAAAAAACCAATAATTTGGAATATTAATGGTAAACAAAGAATATATTAATAAAAAAATAGAAGACTGCTATCTTAGATGGGGATCGTAATCAGAGGAAAAATACCCCTGCAATGAAGATGCCTTTTAGCTTTTACTCAGTGGTATTGAACTTGGGCAAACTTCGGGGCTTTATCACAACCTACAAGGTAGTCTACACACTGGTTAAGACCACAAGCTGTGGAGTCAAGAGAACCTCGGATCAAATCCCACCTCCACCACTGCTGACTCTAGGGCTGCGGGGCAGATCACTGAACTTTGTGAAGCCTCAGTGTCTTCATCTGTAAGATCAGGGTAAGAACAGTAGTTCTTATTTCACAGGGTTGTGGTGAGGAATAAGTCCATGCACATGGAGGGTACTTAGCACAGGGTTGTGGTGAGGAATAAGTAGAAGCCTCATGGAGGGTACTTAGCATAGTACCTGACACACAGATCATATTCAAAGAAGATGGACGTTATTTTTAAAACAAGGGCTGTAATGAAGAGTTCTTTAAGATCCTTTCCAGCTCTGAAATTGTAATTTTAGTTCCCTCTGGTATTGCTGAGGCAGGTGAACTCTTTAGGAGGTAGACTGTAAGCCCCAGAGGGCCATGATTTGCGTGCGCTGGTCACCGCTACATCCCCAGCACTCAGCACAGTGCCCCACTGCCGGGTAGTGAGTGCTTGGGGTATGTTTTTGTGAAAGGAAAGAAAGGATGAAAGGAGCTCGAAATGTGGTTGTTGAAGCTGGTGGTCTCATCGCTCTGCATAAAGACAGGCTTGTTATAACTACACAATAAAGTGAAAATGCACTGCCATTAAAGAATGATGAGAAACAGAAAATGTAAGATAAAATATTAAATTTGTTACACTTAAAAATGTTAATCTTCACACGATTACCATGCAAATCCCCTCGTTGCCTAACTATTTAATTGATCAAGTAAATCACAGAGCAGACAAGTAAGTGAAAAACCCTGCTGTTGACATTCTCACAAAGCACATTTTCAAGAATATAGTCTGTTAACTACTGTGTCTGGTACACACGATAATGTGCACTTAAAACACACACACTCACACACGCACGTAGGGCATCCTTTACAAACAAGCTGATTTCAGAGAGTTTGGGAGAAAGCTTTATTTTTGTATGGCAATTTTTCTGATTCCCATGATTATATCAAAGGTGAAGTCAGTATTAGGGTAACATGTTTTGGCGGTGTCTTCATTTTATATAATGTTAGAAGACTTAAGAATTGACCCCTTTTTCTTTTAGGCAGGTAACATTGACATGTTACTCCAGTGATTGAAGGGTTAATGAATTCTCTCTTTTCACACCCCCCCCCCACTCTCTCTTCCTCTCTCTCCCTCCCCCAACCCCCTTGTCCCCCACCTCAATCCCATCATGTGCCTGGTTGACTCTGAAAGAAGGGGCTTGAAGTTGCCCACAGGGCATCCCTTTTCCCAGCCTTCTCCAAGGCCACCTGGGCAGACGGGAGCTTGCCTCCTGTCCTTAGGACACAAAATCCAATCAGGCAGCACGTCTGCTGGGCTCTCTGACCTGCTAGCTGGCAAGAGGGAGGAGAAGCAGAGGCCACTCACATTCGATAGGCTGTATCGTTATGGCTTTAGGGGGGGTCCTGCGTCTACTGGAGGAAGGAAGTTCTCCCCTATTTCCAAGATAAGGTGCCACTCATGAGAGCAAGGTGCTGAACTAATCAGATTAATTGAGAGGCCCCAGATCGTCCTCATTGACCCCATGTCTCCTTCCTGTTAAAGGCAGATAGTGCAGACAGACAGATTACATGTATTTTCGTTTTCCCCCCAAAGCCCATGAAATCTACGGGCGTGCAGGGACTGTAGGATCAGCTGAATGTCATTCGGGCCATCTAAGCGTGGGTTCTTACGGAACAGCATGGCATTATACAGAAAACAAAACAAAACAAAAACAAAAACCAGCTCTCCCTGAGATTGAGAGGAATGCCTTCAACTGTTTGATTTTTTCTTCTTCCTTCTCTTCTTTTTTCATGTTAAAACAATCTCGGCTCAACCCAGGGTGACTGTTGGAGAATCCAGATGGATTCCTCTCTGGCTCTTTTATTTAAGATTGAAACTTAAAAAAGAAATATCTCCTCATGACGCGTCATCAGCCAGAGGGAGTTTCTTGGGCTGGGTTTCAATTCTTCTGTGTCCAAGCTGGACGCTGGGGGCTGTGGCCCTGACTAATGGCATCTCGGGCCTCCCCCTGGAGCAGCCGAGTGGAGGAGAAAACAGAGCTGGTTCAAGTAAATTCTGTGAGGGGCGGGGGGCTCCAGCTCCCTCTTCTGCACTCCGAATGATTTGTCATAGTTTAATTTCAAACACTATCATTGACTATTCTTTCTTTCGACCCACCTCCCCCCCCCCCACTTCTTTTTTCATGGAAGTTCCAGGAATGACTTTAATTATCTCCACAATCAAATTCTCATTGCTGCCTCTGTGAAAGTGTGTAGTCATAGATGGCAGGGATTATTTTCTTTAGCACTTGGGGATAGAGAAACTGGTTGTTTCAAAATGAGAACCAGCTGGTTCCACAGAGTCCCATTTAATGGGGAGCCACTTTGTACACAAACCTTTGCTCAGGTCGGTCATTACGCCAAGCCCCAAATCAGCAATGTTTGGTCTATCACCCTTTATTAAACGTTGAGTGAGGAGTGATTTTGCCGATATGATGATGATGATAATAATAATAAAATTTAAAAAAAAAACCACCCTGCATCTTTAATTTTGCTTCTGCTGAACACTTGGATTTAGCAGAAGCATAGCTCAAACTTCTTCCTATGGTAATTATATTGTAGATCTAGTTTACCATTGCTCTCTCATAGATGGCTGGTGTGTGTGTGTGTGTGTGTGTGTGTGTGTGTGTGTGTCTGTGGCTTTAACCCTCTCTAAATCTAGAAAATAAAATTAAGCTCATCTTTCAACATAATCTTTCATCTGACAAGTACAGTAGATAGATGAAAGGTAGATAGCCAAGTTGTGGGTCCCATTAATAGAACCAATTGGAGGGCAGAGATAACTGCTATTATCAAACATCTTTTATGCCATCCTATAAAATAAGAATGAGGTGATATTCCATATATATTTTGCTGTCTTTCTTGCGTGTAGAAATTGGTTTGTTGTCATTCCATGTTAATCTCTAGCAGCACTAAATTCAATTTGAAATGAAAAAAGTACTTTCACTAGTTGACTGTACAAAATAACTTTTGAAGCCTGCAAAGAAGAAAAAAAAAGGATAAAAGACTTAAATTCACAGTAGACATGCAGTTAAGAGAATGATTTGTTTTTAGAACTCAGGTTGCATTTTTATAAGATAAACTATTTTCGGGGCTGCAGCATTGATTAAATCAGGGTTTGAAGGATTAAAAAACTCAGCAGCTTCATAAAGATTTTTTAAAAATCTAACAAAAATTTCTTACAAATGTGAGAGATTCCCTTGTATTATTAATAAGACTACATGGCTAATTAAAAATATTGTTTACATTGACAACAACACAACAAAATAGCTTGAAGAAAGCTTAAAAATTTAGAAATTTATTCTTATAGGGAGTTTGATCAGTAAGCCCAGCCCTGGTATAGAGCCCCATTTTACTTGTTTTATTTTTAGAATTTCCATATTTTGAAACATGGTTTGGGTAAAATCCTATCTAACAATTTTTAAAATTTTCTGTTTGTTTACCAACTACTTTGATTATGTAATGTCTCTTTAGTTTAAACTGTAATTCTCTCGCATTTTCCTATATCTGTATTTAAGGAAAATTCTGTGGGTTTTTTAATATAAAAAACAAATAACTGTTATATTTCCAGTCACTCAAATTTGAACTGAATTTTACTTCCTGTTTCAAAGGTCAAGGCAGGCTGACCTCAACAGCAGTGTGGAGGCTGCTGAATTATTCATATCATTGACTTTGTGTCAGCTTCCACATTTGTGGAGAGGGATGTTTTATTCATTTATCTCATTTAGGGTTCTTCTCTGCACCTGTTTCTACCATTAAGTACCCTGTAATTTGCATTTGATGCTAATTTAGTTTCATATCAGCCTGGTCCCCCCTTGTTAATTTAATTTTCTAAGACCCTTTTCATTACAGTAGAACTGTTTTCCTCTTTAAAGCAAACATCTATACAAGTAATTGTATAAACTGCCTTTTAAATAATATCTTTTAGAAGATTCCATCGTTTAATTCCTTAATTCCTATAATTAGCCATGGTTTGATTAATGTTTCAAAGGGTTAAATTAAAATGCAGAATTACTCAAATGCATACTTGAATAATTTCTTATATACAGCAGTGTTCGCGTTTTGGTATTCTTCCTGATAATTCTCAGAACAGTACGTCTTAACAGCAGTAATTTTCTTTATTTAGAGTGCAGTTTAGTTTACTAATAGTAGTTTCTTTCAAATCATGGTGCTTTCAACATTACTTGTGAGACGTTAGTTTTTGCTTTCACCAAATTGCTGATAGACAGTGGCTTAAAAATGTTTCTGCAACATTAATCATGACATACCCAAGATAATAAGGGCAGAATTAGGTCTGATTCTTTGATATATCATGGAAGTTTGGTATACTTAATTTCAGGAAACCGTGTTACAGTCTATGTCTTTGTGTTTTCTGTCTGCTGCTCCGAGAAGACTGCGTCGGTATTCCTCAGTTTCCCGCACGCAGTGGTTGTAGCAAGCCTTTGTTTGTATCTATGAGTCCCCGTTGGGCTTCACTCGCCAGCTAGATATTGTAGAAATTAGGCGTAAGTTGTGTGAGGAGGTCAGATTGAAATGTGGCTACCCTGGTAGGAATAGCCATGTCCCTGGAGTGTTCACTGGGGAATAGGAGGTCATGAGAACTAGCAGCTCATATATACCAGGTATGCAGCCTTCTGATTGTTGGGGAAAGAACTCTACCTCAGTGCTTTTCCTGTAACAGTTTGGGAGGTTTTTTGTTTTGTTTTGTTGTTGTTGTTTTTGATACAAAGGTGTCAGTATTCCTTACAAGTTCCCTTAAAGGTGGGGATTTAAAACAAGGGTATGAATTATGAATTCAAGCTCTACTGTACATGGAAATGATGGGGAAAGGAAAGTTGTGGCAGCGGCTGAAGGTTACTAAGAAGTCAGTCCAAGCTCTCCAGTGACCCTTCTTTCCACTGGGTTGGATTAGTTTTATCTGCTGCTCATATTCTCTGGGGATAGAAAATGGTGCAGTCGCTTTGGGTTTCCAGAAGGATTTCAGACCTATTGAAACTGGAGTTTGAAGGTGGCTTCTCTTCTTCTTTCAGTTATAAATGATTCCGGGGGCCTCGCACAAATAACTTTGCAATTGTGGAAAAGTGAAAGGGAATCTCAGTTTTCCAGCAGACAGCTTTATCTGTCTGGTTTCAAGACAGGGCCGTGGGTGAACTGTATGCATCCCACAGGTCCCCTTCAGGGGGGACTTCTTGGATGTGCCCCATCACGGTGGATGTTTCACATCCTATGGTTTATTAAGCTAGCTTTATGCTTGTGCTGGTGGGCCTAAAACAACATGAGAGTTTTCAGGATTGAAATGTGGGATCTTTATTCATTAACAGAACATTTGCTTACTGACCCTCTTTCCCCCCAGTATAGATATACCTCTATCCCCCCAGTGTAGATATCCTTGGTAGCTTGGGCAAGACTCTTGAGTTCCACCAGAAAAGTCTTCTTGAGGTTTGGTTAAATAGCCAGGTTTAAAAACAATAAGGAATACTTGCAGAGCTTTTAAGAATGCAAAGTTTTCCCATCCCAGACTAGTTGGTGCTTGGCATTCTACTCTTAGACTCTCATCCCTTTAGCTAAGAGCCTTTGATCTCTCCTAAGACATACATAACTTGGGGACGGCTAACACTTTAATTCGATCCCTCATCTACCTCTAAGGGAATAAAATATAGATTTTACAGTGTTCAGCTCTTTTCAGTGTGTTTGATTAAAAAGCTCTTTCACCACATTGCTTTAGTTCCCATGACAACGCTGTGAAATAGGTAGGGGTTTTTGTACCCACTTTACAGATGGAGAGAATGAATAGTTTAGCTTCATAAAAGTAATAAGGAACCTAGCCAGGTCTCAAGGGAAGGTTTTCAGATTAGGAAGAGACCAGGTTTCCCTTTGAGCTGAAGAGACTCTCAGAGATTACAGTCCCCAGTCCTGTCATTTTACAGACGAGAAAGGTGAGGCCAACAGAAGCTCAGTAACATTGCCCAAAGATCTAATTAGCCTTAGAGCCAGGACCTTAAGCCAAGTCCCTGGCTCTGATTCCAGGGTTTTTTCTGCTACTACTCTGGCCATCTGGGTCCTTCTTTGCTCTTTATTTCACCTTATGTGAGATCAGCCTTAAGGAAGGGTATAACTTGTATTTTCTGGATTTGGGTCTAGGGAAACCCATGTGTCCCATACTTTCTAACACTGCCCAGAATGGTATAGAGGACATACAAGGAGCATGTGTTAAATTTCTTCTAAGAAATTATAACAGTCCTGGGGAGGAAAAAACTACAGAAAACCCCATCATAAAAATGTTAGTTTATTTTTAGATGCTTACATATTTCACTCATTGGTAACTGTGCTTATTTATGCTATGTCATAACATTTACAGAAAAAAAGCAATACTTGTTTATATTTGTCAGAGATATTTCATCAATAGTCATCTTTCAGTGAGGATTTTATAAGAGTGTTTCTATTCTAGACATCTCATCATGAGCAGTTGTCTCTGACTATTATCTTTCTCTGGAAGGCACTGACATATGTAAATATTGAACTTGGCGATTTTCAAAGCAAGTCCCAAGTTTAAAAATTATCTTATATTTAAACCTAAACAAATTTAATAAACCTTCCTTTCCAGAAATAATAATAAAGGAAATGAGGTATTGTTGTACAAACTAATTCTGAAGAAATCGTAGTGGAAGGAGGAAAAAGTACGTCGAACTTCCCCCTACTCAGAAATGCGTTTGTGTAACATGTTGCCTGAGCACTTTTGTCACACCTCTTGAACTGCCAAGGAGGGGGCAGAAGTCATGGGCGTGGTGCTGAGAGAAATTAGTAGCCCCTGGTGTAGCGTCCAGCTGAACTTCAGGAGAGTGACTCCAAAAGGTAAAGGCTCATTCACCCGAGAGCCTAGAGTGGATAATCAGCAGCTTCCCTACTTTTTCAGGAGGTGGGAGAAACCTCAGCATCTGCATTATATGCCTATCTGGCCTGCCTAAAATGATTGGGCTGATTTGGAGGAATGTTAGTTTTCCATCTGGGTTCAAATACATGACTGACTGCCCCTTAGCTAAGGGTTAAGTCTTTTTCTCCTGCATCCACTATTTGGTTATTGGGGGCCATTGCTTAGTTTAAAAAAGATAGAGTTTCGAGTTTGTATATCTTCTCTTCTTTTTTTCTCCTCTTCTCATACTAGCACAAACCATTCTACAGGCTGAATTCTCTTATGCTCCCAAGTGTTTGGATGTTGGAACCCAGAAAGAATAATTTTGCTTGACCTATTAAAAATTATTTCTTGATGGGGTGGACTCTTGTTTGGGATCCATTGTTTTCATTCACGGAGGCAATCATACAAACATCCAGTGATATTGTTGACCTCAAATAGGGAAGATGAACCGACATGTTACACTAAATGTTTGGGAAGCATCTACAGTATGACATAAAATGTAGCCCCTCTTCTTGAGTGGCCACCACCCTAGAGGTACCATATGGCCCTTCCAGGGCCCTCACTCATAACAGAAAGAACATTCGGTATAGCATCCCTTTCTCTTTCCCAAATCACCACCAATTCCATTGAATCACATCCTTCTCCCTCATCACCTGGCCCCCCCACCTCATGTTCATGAAATGACTCATTATGCATCAGATTCAGCACAGGTTAATGTCCTACTCTATTAATTTTTGATCTTCAAGATAATGTTACCTCCATTACAAACCCAAATTCAAGAATATTCCTCTGTTAAGGAGTGGGCCTGCTTTTGTACTGTTATAGGGCTGATAAGTTAAATCGCTCATGCTGAAGTTGGATTTTTCGTTTATAATGAAAATGAGAAGCAACCTGGTGTAGAATGCTGAACTAGGACACAGGAGACCTGGTTTTTAATACCGTGTCTGCCATTATTTAGATACGTGAGGCTTGGTCAGTCCCTTAACTTCTCTGAGTTTCAGTTTTCCCATTTATAAAACGAGAGAATTGGACACTTGGCATCTGTAAGATTCCCTCTCTCTCAATGATTTTAATCTTCTATACTGCTGTAAATCTGGTCATCTCTTATATCTGACATTGGACTTTCGCCTATTCTTACACATTTGCTTGCACAGCAGCTGTACAAAATGAGCAACCAGCAATATCCTCAACCAACACTCACTCCCTCGTTACTTTGTCCCAGGTATCCGCTAGGTAGGAAGAAGGCGAGGCCCGTATCTATTGCTGAGATCTAGTTAAAGCAGGGGGCTATTGGGTGAGGTCATTAGATGATGTACGTTAAAGATTAATTGAGTTGGTATATTAAAATTCATTGATAGCATAACTTGGGCAAGGTGGGATAGGGAGTGAGCAAGAAAAGCTGTAGGCTTATAAAATATGAGTCATGGAGACAAGCTCATTACCTACGTGCGATAGCAACCCCAAAGGCTGTTAGCAGAGGCTACCCATATGATACCCCAGTGCCTCTAACCAGATTTTTGGGTTTAGACTCTTCCAGAAGAAGCAGCCTAACTGTTGATAGACTGAACTGCACATAGCACATGCTTATTAAATGATTGTTAATTGCCATCAGATATTACTTCATATCTGTACTTCCCAGATGGATAATTCCCTTTAAGACCAAATAACTGAGAATCTTTAGAATAAAACTATGGAATTATATGCTTTGCTAGCATACTGGGCTTGGGCCTGTGTATGAGAATACACTGTATATCCCTTAAACTTAAAGAAATAGGAATCTCACAAAATCTCAAAAACATTTTTTCTTTTATGACGTGAGGAGATCAAAGACCAAGAAACAAAACTTCATCCAGGAGTCTATATATGCAGAATATGTGCATATATCTACATATGTATATTTTTAAATTTGAAGTGAAATTCTTGAACCCATACATGTAAACATTATAATATTTTGGCAGATTACCAAGGAAACAAACTTGTCAGTCCCATGGATAATGACTTTCTGAGAATTCCAGGTACAGAATAGGCCCTCTCAGGATTTCCTGTTTTTCGTTTTCTTTCCTTCATTTCTTATTTTATGTTCAATAAACCTTTACTTTAAGCAGGATCAAGTGTTAAGACAAACCAACTACAGAGCTAATGTATTGAACATTAATTCTATAGTAATGCCCTATAAAGACCAAAAGAAATAAGACTAACTATTAAAAGAAATCCATATGTCTCTGGAATTTTTATTTAAGTTTATATTAGTGACAATGACCTTGGTTCCAGGGAATTCGGTAACAATTAATGACCAGCAAGGGGTCACCAGCCCCATGGTGCTTTGGGCCAACAATCCTTTCCAACATGGACAAGAATGGGTCATTTATCCCAAAGAAGTGCCCTGAGGTGAGGTCCTTATCCTTTTGCCATCTGATTATAATTTAATCTCAGTTTTTAAAGGACCCTTCGGAGTAAAGATACAATGGGTCATGCTCTCAGTATTTTAAAGAGTGGTTTATTTTTGCCATTCAATTCATAATTGAGTATCATTGAATAGAGTTGTTAAAGTTGATAATTATGTTCCTTTCATTCTGGGGCATGTGTACTGATTTTCTATCCACATATCTCCTGGCTTGTATTGGTGTAATCTGCATCCATGTATGCTTATAATCATATTCCTGTGTCTGGGGTGTGTGTGTGTGTGTGTGTGAGAGAGAGAGGGGGGGGAAATGAGAAAGAGAGAGGTGTTAAAACACTCAATGGAGTACAGACAGAATAAAATAAAACTTGGATTATATCAACTTCATATATAGCAAATATCAGTGTTACTTGCAGCTTGGCAAGGTCATAGACATGGTTCTGTGGTCTATAAGATAAGAAGCAGGAAGCTGAGTAAAACTAGTCTTTCCTGGGGTACACCTGACCCATGGCGTGGTGACTGGCATTGGCTTTTACATGTTCTAGGTGCTGCTGTTGTAATTACTGTAATTACTGGCGATGATGATAATAATAGCTAACATTGATTAAGCTGCGTATTTGCTAAGTATTCTCTCTGTAATCCTTAACAATAACCCCACGTAGGGAGTATTCTTATTTCCTCCCATTTTCTAGATGAGGAAACAAGGACTCAGAGGTTGAATAACTTGCCCAAGGTCACCACAGCTATTAAGTGTTGGAGCTGGGACGCCAGCCCTGCTGTGTCGGACCCCAAAGATCAGGGTCTTAATCACGACACCATTCTGCCTCTATTTAAAAACTAACATTTCCATTTTCTGAGTGCAGCCTTTAATATATTCATTTAGGCAAATTTCCATCCTTTGCTGGCATAATCGCTATTCCTTTTGTTGGTCATTGCTCCCTTGGGCTTTCCTCAAACATGGTCAGAGGTGCCCTGGACTTTTTAAAGATGGAAGAAAGGCCACATGGCCTTGCATAATTTGACCGAGACAGCTGTGCAGTTGGTTGTCTCATTTAAATTACAACCACAAAAAAGATGTGCCAGGCTTCATTGACACAAGGCTAAGGGCAGGAACACGAAACGGTTTCCTGAACCTGCCCTGGGTTACTGCCAGAGGTAAGCTGTCACGCTCAGCAGGGTCACCGGGACCACTGACGAGGCAGTGAGCTTCACTAAAACAATTATCCCTCCCTGGGCATCTCCCGAAGGTTCCCAGCTCCAAATTCTCGGGGTAAAGGATCTGTCGGGTCTTTTAATTCCAGCTTGGAATGGCTGACCAAGACAGGAACTTGAAGACAATTAAGCTGAGAGTTCAGGGGAAAACAAAGCCACGGTACTGAAAAGGCTCCTGTTGTAGGAGCTCATTTTGACGGACTGTGGCTCAGAGTTAGAGAAACCCAAACCGATTTGCAGAAGGCCGAATCTCAAACCTGGTAACCACAGACCAGGGCAGTATTCACGACCAGCCTACTTTTAATACAGAAGCTGGTACAAAGTTTCATGTGTGTATTTCTCTGTGGGCTTTTTCTGTATCTTTTAGGATCGAGTCTGATTTTTGTCCAAAGGGTAGCTTTCCTGTGCAATACTTTCCTCTTTGCTTGGGACAGTTAAGAGCTTTCTGGGGGCTATGAAACAATAAATCTTTTTCTACATGACATTTGATTTCTTCTTTTTTCATGGAATTTTTACATTGCACATTTCTTTCCCCACGCTAAATGATTTTTAACATCAGGTGCTTTGTTTTGTTTCCCGTCTTTCTAAGACTTCATTCATTGTAGATATTTCCCAAGTCAGACTTAGTAAAATCATAATGTCTTTTTGAAGCAAACATAAAACTAAGTGTTCCAGGTAAGTTCATAATAGTGATAGGATTTTTTTTTTTTTTGCATGTGACTGTATTCTGAGCCTGTGTATGTGTGTGATGCACCTAAGTTTGTGTAAACATACAGATGTACTGCTTTCTCTCCTGCAACGAATAACGAATAATAAGAGCATATTTTTAATCTACTGGGCTTTTAACAAGCTATGATAAAGAGGAGGTGGGGGAGACTCTTTCTCCCCCCTCACAGAGTAAAAATGACCACGGAATGAATGGACGCAGCTGCACAACTGCACCTTGAGATGGGCTGGGATGGAGGCCCACGCAGTGAGCCCACGGATGTTTCTTCCCCCCTCTCAACGCCTCTCAGTAGTGGCATTGTGGGGACTCATGAATTACTTCTTACAGTCGGGCTCCTTGGCTATAAATCCAGCCTGGTGCCGAGCGCACTGTGGGCAGCGAAGCACAGAGCAGGGCCTGCGGTGTTTGTGTTGTTGTTAGCGACACAGAGCGAGTTCCTCCTAAACGGAAAGGCCCCGGCTCCAGTTTGTCGCCAGTGAAAGCCGAAACATGAGTCGCACATGTGGACGGGAGCCGCCTGCCGCCTGGGGCTGCAGGGGGGTGGGGGGGAGCACAGCCTGAGGCGGAGGGGCCCAGCACCCACCCACCCACCAGGGCAATTGTGTGGGGGGAGGATGGGGGGAGGGTGGGAGCAAAGAAAATAACACCAGGGGAATAAGGTGCGGGATGCCCTGAGCCCTCCCTGTTTTGTCCCTACCCAGTACATCTCCCTGCTTGTCTGCATACTGGAGAGAATGAAAAAAAAAAAATACACACACAAACACACACACACACACACACACACACACACACACACACACACCCTTTGGGGTGCAGCTTTACAATGGTTTGCTTTCTCAGGATATCCTGTGTCTGTCTTTGGGTGGGATTTCAGGGGTTAGTGGGTTAGGAGATGTCTCCTATCCCTTTAAGAGGTAAAAACAGGAAAAATGTAAATGTAGGGACTTTAACACTTCCCCCGTTTCTAACATTCATATAATTGCTGTTAAGCCACATTGAAAACCCTGGGGCCTGGTGTGCACCAGGGTAAAGTTACATTTCACAAGCAGAAAATTGACTCACCACTTAGGAAAATTGGCTACCAATTATGTGTCAAAGGCTCTAAAGTCAGACCTGAGGTTTTCTTTTTGCCAAAATGTGGAATTAAAGAGAGTACAGGCGCCCAGCTTTGTCCCCTCTCCCTTCTCCCAGGAGAAAGTTCTTTCTTGCAACTGAGATTCTGAGATTCCTTCCGAGTTGGCTTCTGGGCCCCTACGGGAGGGCTTCTGGCCCAGAGGGGTAGGCTAGCGGGAGGACAGGAGGTAGGAGGAAAGGAGTCCATCCAGAGTCAGAAATTTGTTCATCCACAGGATTTTAAACATTTGTGTATTGCACGTGGGGAGGAAGTTGCTCTTCTTGCTCCTGCTCCAGTGCTCTGAGAGCTGTGACTATAGGGGCCCCAGGGCTGAGGGACTCTGGGGAAAGGAGGTGGCCTGGGATACCTACTGTCTCTGGGGACATGGCTGTCACACCCACACCACATGTGAGCCCCTTCTGGAAGCTCATTGATTGCTCCTGTTGCGGGAGGAGTTGTCTGGGCAGGTGGAGGAGGGGGTGACCTGTTCCAGAACCAGAAGGTTCCATGGTCCTGGGGAGACAAGAAGGGTAGAAGGCAGAAGAGAGAATGAGAGTTAGAAAGAGAGAGAGAGAGGGAGACAGAGCAATGGAGGGAGGAAAGGCGGGTGAACAGTTGCGCCCAAGAGAAATTATTGAGAGTGTGGGGGAGAGAGGGAAGGTGTGGAGGAGACAGGGCAGGAAAAGGAGGTGGATACAGAGGAGGGTGTTAGACAAGGTGCACCTCACCTTGTTTCCTCACCCTCCTTTTGCTACTGTTCCCCATTTCTTCTCTATGCAACTTTTTTCACACGCTCCTCATCTCCTGTCAAGGCCTGCTTTCTGTTCCTGTTGGAGTGGCTTCTCCCAAGTTTTATTTCTAATGCCTTGCAATCAAGCCTTATTTAGTGCTTCATTTTCTGCCTCTAGAGGGAGAGAAAGAGAAAGCCTCAAGACCTGCCAAATTGAATGAATCTGCTGTGGTGTGCTGGAGAGAGTTAGTTTTCCAGGACAACCAGGATGCAAATTCATGCGGGAGATTATCCCAAGATAAGCATCCCTCCTGACAACAGGATGTGATATGTAGTAATTTTAGTGAGAAAAACCATCCTAGTTTTGCCTTCTGGGAAATCTTATGTTAACTGTTTCTGTTTGATTCTCGCTTTGGAAAATGTCCAGAATTCCCAAGAACTGTCTTAAATCCTCAATGATTTTGACAGAGAAGACTGTTTTGTCTAAGGGGCAGCAGTTCTAGGGCTGAGTCTCACCCAAAAGATCTAATTTCAAGCTAGTCCTGGCATCTTAGCTGGAACAAAGAGAGAAAAAATTTATACTCTGCAGAATATTTAGTTCACCTCGGAGTCCTTATTGGTTTAAAAAATGTATGTCTTTTTGAGTTTTTCCTTATTTAGCAGTTCAGAATGTGAAAGTTTATGTTTTTTCTAATCAAGACTCTAAACATTTTAAGTGGATTTTTCCCTCTATCATCCTATATATCTGAGAGATCTTTTCTAGTTTTAAGAGTCTTACAGACTCCCCCAAGTGATGTTAATTAGAGAAGCCTTCTATCCACTAAGTATTTTCTTAAATGTATAATTGATTGTGCAAGGAAGGAAGAGCTGCAGGAGTGGAAATCATACATCATTTCATTATTAATGGCAATGTCTAAATAATATGCAGACTTTGTCATGCTAATGGATAGCTGAGTATGTTTCAATCAGAAGACTTTTTCCCCATTTCTTCATCATTCTGGGATCATTTTAGGAAGTTTAAATAGCATTTAATATGTTGATAAATATGTTCGAACATTGTGGACTAAGGTTGGAAAAAAGAGTCAAATTGAACTCTAAGAACTCGAAGGGATGGTGTGACAAAACCAATGACCTGAGAAGCCACATACATTATGTCTTCTTTACTTCAGTGAAGAAGCTGGATTTTTGTGTGGATTTAATCCACAAGATATGTGTTTAGAAGCTGCTATGTGGTCTTTTCACTGCAGTCTCCCACCGATGGTCCTCATATGCAACAGAACTGGAAGAGTTTCTAAAGTCTCTGTTTTTAGCTTCTCATGGACCCTGAAATGGCAGTTTCCATTGGACTCCATCTCAGTGTGAAGTGTTCCTGAACGTGGACCTTCCACAGGGATTTGGATGTGGTGGTTTCTGTGGGGCAGAATAGCCAAGACAGTCATGCATTATCAGTCACTGCTTAGGTAAGAAATTCTTGATCCCATTGGGATGTCCTAAGAAGCAGAGTAAAATATGACTCCTAGAATTATGCTTCTTAGGGACAAGAGTCTGGAGCATTTATTTCCTGGCTCCTATACCCCCCTGGTGGAGGGTTGTCCCTGGGTTCATTGACACCTTGACCCTTGTAGGCTGTGCTTCTGTGCAGACCAGGCAGCTCCTTCAGAGCTGGCATGACATGGATGGTGAGATATGGGGCTGAAATCAGAGTGGATCATGGAGATGGGTGACAGGTATCAGACGCATCTGCTATGAAGCTGAGTAGGAAGTACCTACGGGGAGGGAAGTCTCTGATGCCTGAGAGTTCATCCTTTGCTCCTTATGGAGTACTTGCTGTCTCTTTCCACATAGTAGGCATTCAGTGATTGTTTGTTGAATCAATCAATGACCATATGAATGCATACACATTAAGTGTTTGATGAGTGTTTGTTGTATGTCTGGAGACCAGTCTACCTTCTTCATCTAAGTGAGTTCATGTTGTCAGACCAGGTGTTGTGGTTTGGGGCTTGGAAAAATATGATACCAAGATACGGAAATATGGCACCTATCTCTTGGCCAAGAGGTACAAAGATGAACGAGACATGATCTGCACTTTGTGCCTTCAGCCTTAAATATAGCCTTAAATACAGTTCTGGCATGGGTGACTGGAAGATATTGCGTGTTTGCCTTTTACCAAGAAGCAAGGATCAGAAAGCAAGTTTTGATGGGGGGATTTGGGATAAAAATACAGATAGGATTCCATGAATCTCCTAGAAGCTTCGGGGATACTGTGAAGGGAGGGAAATAGCAGTGCATGGCAACTGTTGGGAAAGGAGGCTGGGAAGAAGGTTGAAGCCAGTGTGTGGAGGGTCCTGAAGGCCATGTTAAGGGATATGATTTTTCCTTTGGAGAGAACCATTTTACAGAATTTGGGGATATAAAATCCAGGTTGAAAACTCAGGGTCTGAACATGAACTCTGAATTCTGTTTCCCAAAACTGGTCATTTTCTTCAAATTACTTATAGATTTTTTTATCGCTTTAGTGACAGAACCCCTGGCCATTGCCTTCTCACTTATCCGCACAGTCACATGAGGTATCTCTCAACTCTGTCTTCTTCATATCACTCCCAACTCCTGCTATAAGTCACACCAGGGTCCTGCATCCATTTGGTCTCCCTAGAATCCATTCTTTCCACACAGGAGCCAAAGTAAGCTTTTTAGAATTGAGGTCTGATAGTGCCCTTCCCTAGATTTAAACCCATCAGTGACTTCTTATTGCTCTAAGGATAAAGGGCAAATTCCTTGTATGCTGTTCCCATTGCTTCTGTCACGGATGTTCCCTCCCTTCTTTGAACACTTAAGTTCAATTCATCCATCATATCCTGGCTCCCTTTCCTTAATTTTCAGAGACTCTTGCACTGACTTTCCCAGCTGGGTCAGTATATACATCAGGGGCCATTTGTTCACTCTTTTATCCCTACCCAGCACAGTGCCTGACACATAGTAGTGTTTAATAAATGTCTATCGGATGATTTGTTGGGTGGTAAGAATTTGGCGTGTAGCTATGGGGGATAGAGATCCTGTCCAATGGAATGCAGGAACTGGCTTGCCCTGACTTATAAGAAGCAACTGAGTGAATCTTTTCCCACCTCTGTTTAGTAAGCTTACACTGGTAGCTTAAAATCTTCACAGTGGGAGTATTTACACCATGGAAATTGGCAAACTCTTCAAAGTAGGGTTCCTTCCACCCACTTTACCAGAACAGCTGATCTTGTCTGTCATGATTATTATTAAATCTTTTGTTTCTCAGACTTACCTTTCATATTGAGTTATTATCCTTAGTTTTCTGGAGGGCAGAGACCATATCTGATTAGGCTTTGAGTTGTCAGCATGTAACAAAGTGTCCAACTCGAGAAACATTTGTATTTTAAAAAATTCTGGTAGGTTATGCTGTTTTACCTAATATGCACCTCAGAAAGGGATCTTGAAGTGATTCTTTGATCCACTTTGGACCTCTTTCTGCCCGCCACTCCACATAGGCCAATCTCTTATGCATTATCCTCATGTTGTAGAAGCATATTTTATCAAACAGGATCCTTGTCATCATGGACAACCTGGCACAGGCTGAATTCCACAATCTACCTTATGGGTTCAATTCAATAAGATTATTGAGGATGTCCTTCATGGGAGACCCTGTTGGATACATGCTAGTGAAAGAGAAGTTTTTCCTGCTCACAGGAAGATTGTACCATTGAGAGAAATATGCAGAGTGCTAACCAATAAGATATGTGAGATGTTGTGATAGAGTATCAGGGAGCACCCATATCGGGGACTGATTAATTCCTCTGTGGGCTCAGGGAAAGCTAGGGAGAAATGATATTTGAGTTGGAGTTGGGGGGATGAACACTGCTGTAGAGAGTGGAGCCCAGAGGCATGGAGGTCAAGTTAGGAAGTTCTCTGAAAGTAAGGCCCAGAGATGATGAATTCATGGTAAGTAGTAGTGGTGGCAGGAATAGAGGAGAGTGGGCAGGGAACAGATTGGTTATGGGGAGGTGATGGGGAATAGAGCCAATGAGAACTGAGGTACCTGGCTAGCCTAGTTGATGGAGTTTGTGACTCTTAATCTCAGGGTCATGAGTTCAAGTCCCACGTTATAGTTATGGAGACTACTTAAAAGAAGAAGAACCAAGGAGAACTGCCCAGATCATTTTCCCAACTTCCACTTTTGTGGTGGGAAGATGGGAGAATTGAAGTGATCTAAATATGGTTTCTTAATGATCATGTTATCTTGACTAATCTTGATAAGACTTTATGACAACTTTATCTCAAGCTGCTGCAGTTTCAATAGAAATTGGATTGTAGGCTACACAATTTGATTTAGCCAAACAGCTTTGGACTTGCGTTCTATTTTATTGTCCCTGAGTTTCATTACTCTCATTGTCTGGAACTTAATTCCATTTCTATTTGAACTACTCATTAAGCACCTTAAAATTATGTATGTGGTAAATTCACAGGATAACATATGCAAATAGGAAGCACCCCTCACCTAGTCCTAAACAAACACTGTGGGTTTGTTAAATAAATTTGGGAGTTTCAGATCATTTCTTTTATGTAATAAAATTGTAACCTTGCCATCCCAATACAGTTAGGATCTTTTTTTCTTTTTTTTCCTTTCTTTAAATGCAAAGAGAAAAAAGAATAACAATATTTTCACGTTGAGTCAGAAGGGACGGGGGTTGTAGTAGAGAGAGATGCCAATGGAGGGAGGGAATGTATACAGCTTCTCTTTTGGGTTTTGGCAAAAAAGAGCAATTCCCATCAACTCAGCTTGGCTGAGAGAGGCCTCCAAATAAGAGTTTTTGAGATTTCTGACTCTCCTCTACATAAAGATTTTTTAAAATAATAAAAAAAGAAGAAATTACAAATGATCTGGTCTTGAAGGCCAAAAGTCTAACCTTTGATGTTGGCTTTTCGGAAGTTAAATAATAAACTACAGTTTCTTTTTTTCCTCTTTTTAAAGAGGACTACTTTATAAAGCCTATCTTCATAATAAAAAGAAAGAAAACATAAATAAAAGACACTCAAATATTTATACAGTTATTCAAAGGATTAAATGTATTTGGTAAGGTCCTAAGGTTATTTAATATTTTTCCCTTCTTTTGAGTCTTTGTTTTGAGCTCTGGTACATTGAGGATATTTTTTTTCCTGTGGTTTTGTTTATAAAAATTAACTAATTCCCTTACGGTCCTGGCAGAAGTTACGTTAGAAATTTGCAAATACGAATGAATGAGAAAAGAGATATAGAGTAGATGAGATAAAGAAATATTTTAACAATTGCTATGCTTTCTGTATTCTATTGCTTAGTTAACACCAAGTATTACTGAACAAATGACAAAATTTAAAAAAAATAAAAGAGTAACAGGCTACCTATTTGACTCAAAGATAAAAATCTCAGGGATTCCATACTCTCAGAAAGTATAATTTCGCTTTCAATTTTTATATTCTGTGTGACAATGTCCATGTTCAGATGTATTTTCTCCCACTTGGGAAAGGAGGGAAAATTGGGAAAGGAGGGGACTGGTTAGTTTAGATGTTAAAAATGCAATGAATTTGTATTCGTCCTGGGTCTGGGCTGGTTCTGAGAACTTTCCTCTCTCTCCTGCACCCCAGTTAGGGTTCTCTTGTGAAAATAGATCAAAACTTTTCTTCCGAGTTTTGGTTTGTTTCATTATATCAGAATTTCAATATCCAGACATTTATCATGTCTGGTAGATTAAAACAACAGCAACAACAATAACACCATCACCCACAATACCTTGATGCACTTAGAGCTCTTTGGAAGTCCCAATATTGTAATATCTTAGTTGGATGTTGGGGTCAAATATCTTCCACTGAGATGGTCACTTTCTACTTAGGGTGAATTAGATTTCTCTTAACAAACAGGAGCGGGTGTTTTGTGTAGTGAAACAGTTGGATAAGTAGAGAATTTCTTCATATGGTGTACACAGAACATCATTTTCAGATACAATAACATTGGTTGTGATCAATAGAGTTTTATTCAACAATTATGTGTTGTAGAAAGCCCCTGGGAGAGTTGTATGACATGGTCTCTACTCTGAAAGAACTTCTCATCTAATGTCATTTTTCTATAATCCAGAGGATCCCTTAGTGACTTGCTGTGAATTAGGGTCATAATTATGACCATCATTTATCATCGTACTGTGGCTGTGCAAGTGCTGGTTAGTAGAGGGTTCAGATGATAGAATGCAGGATAAATCACATCACCTTTTCCTGGAGCAGTGCCTTGGTGAGCTGAAGCAGAAGCAGAGAATGGAACTGATATCATTTCCATCTGTAAGCTCTCATGGCATACAAAGTGCCGTGAGACATTTATGGTTTTTCTGTTACCATCAAGACCTTTGGCAGAGTTCTAAACTTATTTTGGTCTCTCTGTCTCTCTCCCCTCCCACCCCTGCTCCCCCCATCTCCTGCTTCTTCCCTTTCCTTCTTGTTGGCTATTTCCAGCTGTTTATTTTTATCTTACTTTGAGATGTTTAAATGAAAGACATAATTTGAATGTAAATTGTGGTTATTATCAGATCTGGCTAGAACAAGAAGACAGCGGTAGTTGTTCCGGGCTCTCCTGGTTACGTATTTTGCACTGAATTATAGCGAATGTAAGCTTGAAGTGGTGGCTCATTCATTCATTCAGTGAACGCCTATTGTGTGCCGAGCAAAGTCTGTTACAGACCTTGCATGGACTTCATAGTCCAGGAGGCGAGACAGCCGTTCAAAGAATCATATAAATAAAGGGGAAATTGAAAGAATCACATAAATATAAGTGCTGTGAAGGCTAGTGCAGGAGGATGATTTGGGTGCATCTATCAGGGAGAAGGAGAACTGATTTACTAAGGGGGATGGTCAGAGAACATACCTCCGGGGAAGTGATGATCAGACCCAGAGCAAATCTCTCTCTGTGTGTGTTCCTTTTAGTCAGAGCACAGTGTCAGAGAGTAGAAATAGCACAGATACTGTAACCAGAGAGGTAAGTGTTCCAAACCTCTGTGTGACCTTGGGTGAGTAGCCTCCTGTCTTCGAAACGTAGGTTTTTTTCATCTGAAAAATAGAAATAGCAATATCCATCCTGCTTGATTGTTTCGTATAGTAGAGATAATACGTTTTTTAGATGCTTGGTCCAGTTAGATAGTAGGGGCTTACTATTATTACTTCATCTATGACACATTGTGAGTTATGTAAATGAGGCCTTATCTTTTCCAGAGAGATCTTTTTAAAGAGGCCTTTCCAGACCATGTAACCTAAAGCCCCTCCCTACCATGACATCCTGTTTAACTTTCAATTTTTTTTTTACTGTCCATATTTGGTAAATAAAAAATAGCATATGTAACACTTCTCCTATGAAATACAATCAATCAAGAGGTGAGAGTCTTCTATTGAGCTGAAGAACTTAGTCTTTTCAAAATTT
Organism: Mustela nivalis; assembly: GCF_964662115.1. Lineage (NCBI taxonomy): Eukaryota > Metazoa > Chordata > Mammalia > Carnivora > Mustelidae > Mustela > Mustela nivalis. The sequence continues at coordinate 131,712,403 of NC_139022.1, forward strand.
AAGCTACGGATGCCTGTGAGATCTATGGTATAATTCTATTTGAAGACAGATTTTTTTTTTTTTTTTTGTAAAGTAAAAAAGATGGTTATTATGTTAAGCTTCAATATGGTTTTTGTTGCTGCGGGACCAAAAAAACAAGCTTATAACACACATAACATACAAAGAAAAAAAATTATTTTTCACATCAGTTCCTAAACTGATGTGGAGGAAGTTGATTATTTCCCAACCAGGACATGCGGGATCACATTTGAATTGGTCCATCATGGTCCTAGGTAAATAAACTCTGAAATAGAGTCACCTTTTATACCTATGGAGTAGCTCTAGGCTAGGAAGCAAGAGCAATGCTGGGTTTTGGTCCTGGCTTTGCCTTCGCCTTTGGCTATGGACCCGAGACTTGTTTATTTTGCTTTTCTGGGCTTTAGTTTCTTCACCTCTAAGGTGAGTGGATGAAATGGCCTCCAAAGTTCAGCAATCCTTCAGGTTTTGCCTCTGTGATCTTCTCAAGTCGAGGTTCCTTGGTGCGACGCAGGTGTAGGCAAGGGCCAGGTCCCCATGAGGGGGCGAGGCTGGCTGCAGGTGTGCATCCCCTAACGCCAATATACCTGATGGGCTGGCGCTCACTACCGGCTCCTTTGCATGGGAAAAAGTTCTCTTCCAATTACACAGCAGTTTTGTGGTGGCTGAGGGCTATAATGGGAATGCTTTGCAGCCAAAGCACTCTCATTCATAAATTCCACTGTGGCACTCTCTAATTTTTTTCTTTTGGATAGATCAGTATTTTGTGGTTCCCTCTACCACAGTCATGCAAGCAAATGTGAGTAGTTAAATATTGTCGTGGCCTTTAAGTCTCTGCAGTAGATGGACATGACAGTGTCAATCATAAGCAACATATGGTGCAGTGGATAAAAGTGAGCTGACCCCTCCAGTATCTTCTAGGAAGCTGTCTTTCAAATGAAGGACAGAAAGAAACTGAAGATGGGAGCTGGTTTGTTCTAGCTCAGGGATTCCTCTGAAAATAGGTATTTTATCCAGGTGAAAGGATATATCCTGCGCGTTCACCACACACAACTAGATGCATATGCTGAATGTCAGCCCCTTGGTGTAAGTGTGAATATCTACTGTAAATTATGGAAATATAAGCTGACTGTTAAAAACATTTTCTACGTCTGTTTTTGTAGCTTGCATTAGTCCTGAGTTCCCTTTTTGGAAATCTCAAAAATGCAGAAAGAAAATCAAAGTAAATATTGTTCAAAGAAAACTAATATATAGAGAGAATAACCACATAGAATCCATATGTGACCCGTACTGTCTTGGTATTTATTTATTTATTTTTAAACGCAAGAGGGATATTCCCTTAAAGCCAGTGTATTGGCCCCTTTGGCAGTAATTTAAAAGACTTATGCTGCATGAAAAACTTATTCCTCTGAAAACCTAGAGCCCGTGCTTGCATAGGTAGGTATATTGCACAGAGCTTTAAAAAGTTAACATTTGCTTTCTGCCATGCCATTTTTGCTGTATTTTCAAGGCAGCGACGAGGGATATGGCAATTACGTTTAGAATAAGCATAATTTCAGAAGTACTATCGGCTTATTAAAGCATTGAGGATTGGGCAGGGTCGACTTAAATGACCGTAGATCTGTGTGAGGATGGGTACCCCATTGTAGTAGTGAATTTGTAGATCGTAACTCTGCCAAGGATTTGCCTCTGTAATGCCCTTCGAAAAAGATGACTGTTCCTCTATAGATATGTAGCACAGAATCTGTTTCTAAACAGCTCCAATAAAATCTGTTTATTGGTGTCTCTTGTCTACATACAGCCACCTGTCTAAAAGCATAAATTCACATGTATAGAGTGGTCTATTCTCCCCTGCATAAGTATATGTCACCCCCATCGGCATCAATGAAAGCTGTGTGCTTACCAGCAGGAGAATAGATTCATATGCTATGAAAAGGTATGGAATTCTGATTTATGGTCTGTGTTGCTTTTAATGGATATACCTTCAACAGCCATAGAGCTAAAAAACTGTAAGGTGTTAAAATAAAACATTTTACAGTGCAATATATTGCCAGCTTGTTAGTTAAAAGCACTACCAGGGAGCACATTTTAGCTAAATTTGGTGGCATTAAAAATACATATGGAGTATCCTTGCTTTCTTTCACCCACTCCTGGGCTCTGTATTTCTCAGAGCCTGCCTTCCCTGCTCAAGGACTTGCTGCCTGTGACCTCTAGGGCACCGAGGGTGCACCTTCTGTGTCACTCGAGACAAAACGAAAATGAGAGATTAAAGCAATTCTGAAAGATTTCAAGATAGGCTGCTGCCAGCTCAGCTTCAGAAGAAGAAATGGGAAAAGAAACTAGTTTCGGGAGTCGCCTGTAATCTGGATCATAGCTAGCCATTTTGGTGGTGTCCTCAGTGGACGTAAAGTAGCTACTGTTTTCAGACTCTTCATGCCAGGGCTCAAAAGCCTTTGCAGAAACGTTTATTAAATATTTAAGCGTTTTCTCTTTCTGCCGCTCACTCAGCCACAGAGAGAACCGGAGAGCAGCATTTTCTAAGCCCAGTGAGGTACCAGTGTGCCACCGGAGTTCCTTGGGCTGACAGCTGAGGGCCAGCTTTGTTTTGGTGGTTTGTGCTGCAGCCGGCTCCCCTCCTCCTGCCTGTGAGGACACCCATGGTCAAAACTGTAAGAGCTAAGGAAAGCACTTGGACCCATGTCCTTCCGCGTAGTCTTTAATAGACGTGGCCTTTTAAAGATGCTCCCAGCACTTTAGAGAATGGTTAATGTTATATTCAGCAGAAAACCATTGCAGGCATAAAATTTAGGATTCCCTCAAGGAAATCTTGTTTTGTTTTGTTTTGTTGCCCTTTAGAAATACTCCAGGAAATATTTTAAACCTAACCATACACATTCAGAACCCGTGGGTCTCATTATTAGAAATACTGGTTCAGTATTTTATGCTTTACATGTTCTACTCTCTGCCCGATTCTTGCCTTTAGGTGAGCATGAATCAAATCCAAAGAGACATTTTTTTTTAGCTATTCCAAGAGCTCTTGAGAAGGAATAATAGTATAAGTTGGTTTTAAGTTTCCTGGTAAAACCGCTTTTAATATTTAAATAATTTTTCTCTTGAAATGGAGAACTTCAGTAAGAAAGTTATTTAATAGCTAAGTTACTTTAGCAACAACTGGCTTTCCTATTTCTTCCTTAAGGTCTGGAATAGTGCTAAAATAAGATATAATATAATATCTAAAATAAATATACCTAGAACCTGTGAGAAAATCCCACCTCACAGCATTTGTAGGGAAACATAATGCATGCAAAAGTATACAGTAGTTTATATAGTAGTTTTATTTTAACTAGTACAATATAACAACCTGACATGCTGTGAAAAATAAATAACTTTTTGAAAATGCATTTTCCAACTATGAAAGTAATATTGAAAAATGACTGAGGTAATCACTTTTGTATAGATTCTGAAAGTGGAAGGGAGGGGAAGAATAATTTATGGTTTAATGCATAGAGTTATACAAAGGTGTGAAGCATTTTCTTTTTTGTGGGACTGGGAAGAATACGCTGTGCCATTTTGCAAAAAGACTCAGGGAACACAGCTGACTTGGGAGTGAATGTGTGCAGAAGTCTTGGCTAACTTATTTATACCATGGAGACTCTTTGTTTTTGTTTTGGGTTTAGCAGATTGGATTCCTTTTTATTTCTGCATGGGGGGGGGGACCTCTTTTGGCTGTCAAATTCCAATTTTCCAAAGGAAGTAAACATTCCATCTTGGGCTTCTCACACATTCAGATAAACAAACCACTTTGAATCCCATAATGTTTATGGAAAGGAAATAGCCTCTCCATTTTATATGTGGGGGTCCAGAGAAGATGGGACTTGCCTAGGGTCACACAGTCTGTAGGTATCTGGACAGGATCTCTTTCTACCCAATCTCAGGAGTCTGGCAGTGCCTGAGATTTTCATAGACAATTCTGAGTGCACAGGCACCAGGTTGGGCCGGCATTGAAAGTACTGCCATCAGTCTTGCTGATATAATTAGATCCCATAGCTCAAAGCAAACCAAGAATCATTAGGTCACTGGCAGTACCAAGGAATGGCTGGGCAGGGGTGGGGGGATTGGTGTTGGGGGAGACTTGGTTTCCCTCCCTTCATCTCTATCAGTCCCTGCGAAACCTTTTCAAATAAATGTACACTGAGTAAAAACGGTGCTTGCTTGCATGGAGTTGAGCTTCTGCACAAGTGTTCTAACTCCCCTGACCCCATAATAATCATGCCCCAAGCTCCTTTTCTTTGATATTCCTGAGCTACCAGTGCATTCAATTTGAAGTGCTTTGGCTTTGAGTCTGTATCTCTTGTTGGAGTGATTAGCTAAGTTCAACTTGATTGAAGAATGTATACATAAAAAGTTATTTTCATTGGCTCTAAATATCTGGGCTATGATTTAAGTGTTGGGTGAAGAAGGTGGGGGATGGGTTTCCCTCTTCATTTCCCTTCATGCTTCCCATGGTGTTTTGACTTTTTGCCATGAGGTTTATAGGTAAAAGGAAAAGGAAGGTGAGTCTATCTTTCTGTCTACCAAAAGGGATAGTAAGCAGTGAGTCATGAACTAAGAGAGAAAGGACTATTGAGACAAGAAGAGATCATGAATTCCTAGGAGAGCAAAGAGCAATGAAGGATGAGGAGAAAAATCAGGATGCTCTCCTACTATAGTTCCCAGGAACTGTGGTAAGTCCTTCAAAAATAGCTTTGGCAGTCAGCAGATCCTTCCTTATCACTCCTGCATTGCCCATGAGCCTAGAGGAAGGCATTTATGCAGAAACAGTCTTTGCAAATGGCCTTGGACCCTAGTCTTATTTTGTTAGCTCTAAGGATGTCTGATGTGGCAGGTGGGTAGGTGATAGTAGTCCTTGTTGCCGTGGAAGCTTAGGGGATTCAAGAGATGAACTTCCTATCTGGAAGGGCTGACCCATCCCTGATGAGAAGATGGAGCCGTCGAAGTGCAACTCTGCAATCCTTCTCATACTCCATTTGTCTTTCTTCTTTCCTGCATTATAAACTCAGTCTCCCATGAAGCCAGTGCTCCCTGGGGCCCAAGTCTCTACTGACCAGGGCAAGGTGATAGGAATAGAATGAAATGATTTCATATTCTCCACCACTGAGTGAAGAAGGGGCAGAGGAGGAGAACTTCATTTTAGGTCTTTGGGGAGATTAACCCAAGGCCTGAATCTTTAACGGTAAAATTCAAGGTCCTCTAAACCCAAGAAAAGAGTATTATCACAATACTTTCCTGTATATGTAAAACCGGGAAGGCTGATAATGTGAAAGGTAAATTCTGATCACCCATATCCTTCAGTTCCCAACTCATAAAATGAGGCTGAAAAATTACTTTTTACCTACCCATGTAAAATATCCTGGAATCTGATTAAATAATAAGGGTAGCCAACATTTCTTACTACACGCAAGACTATCATGGTCTATCATCTGTATGTATGTATCATCTATACATCCTTATGTATAGATGAGGAAAATTGAAGCTTAGAGAAGCAGAGTGACTTCTACGAAGTCTGCAACTAGTTGGTGGAAACACCAGGATTTACATCTAAGTTGGTTAACTTGAGAGTCCGTGTACTAAACCACTATTCTCTATAGCATCCTTCAAAGGTGGTCCAAGATCCTTCACTCCTTTGATTTAGATCATCCAACTGTGCTGATAATTTAGCCTTTAGTATTGTTTAATACCCGGAGCTGCTGACTGGATTTCCCCAGTTGGAACTCACAGTTTCTCCTGGCATTTACTTTCGTTTATTTCGGTGGTGTTTACTGATGCTCTATACAGCAGAAGTAAAGCTGAGAAATTTTCAGCGATTTAGGAACTTTCCCTTTCTCATAAGCTTTCATTGCTGGTGGTTGATGGACCTTTGTATTTATTGTTCCCTTGACGAAACAGTGTCCTAAACTCAGCTGGCTTGGTTCTCTCCGGCTCCGTCTCTGCCTCTCTTTTTGATGGCTTCAGTGAGCCAATAATATAATTAAGTGGCAAAAATAGAAAATACCTAAGGCTTCTGGTTTGTTTTGAATTTTCTAGTAGGAAATCTCCTCATTCCTTGATGTTCTCTTGCATATGTTTCCAAAAGAGCTCCATGTTGAGACGGATTTTATTGAATGGCCTTTGTTTTTATGAGGGGGAGAAAATGGGGATAGGGCAGCGTCCTGAGTGGACCAGGTAGGTAGGAACCGTAGGGCGGGAGGATTATGAGCTTTGCTCTTGGTTTTTATTACCTGGAGCTCCATCATGAGTCTCAGGGTGGATTGAAATCCTATATTGAGGCCAAAAGTGAAAGGAAAACCAGGACAAAGAAATCCGCAGGGCAAGGGGTGGGGCTTGCTTAGCAAGAGCAATGGAAAACAACGACAATGAAGTAGCTTGTAGCTTGCCGGCTAATATGTGTAAAGCGTTGGTACAGGCAAGATGGAGTTAATTCAATAAAATAAATATAAAATACTCTCTCCTCTGTCAGGCCGCGCTGGAAGCGGGTCAGAGGTCACCGAGCCGCTTCACTGGAGCACTAATCGATTTGCTGTCAAGGTGGCCTGCTGGGGTTTCAAGCCGGAGAGGAATTGAGAGGCGCTCTGGCCCAATTTCCATAATTGCTCACTGCCTTTAGTGTACAACCTTTTATGAAACACAAAAAATATATCATGGAATTGTATTGATTAGCCATTGGGCTGAATAATTCACTTAGTATTTATTACCTGACCCCAAGAGGTTAAATAAATCCACTATCTAACTTGGGTTTGTGAGAAATATTACGTATTCATTGAAATGTGGGCTGATTATTGCACAATAGGCCTGTATCTTTGTTTCTTGATTTTGCAAACAAGGTTAAGCCTTCTTGCATTTTGGGGCCAGTACATCGGGCTAAAAAAAAAAACATTGCTTGAGTGCTCCCCAAAATAAGCCCAATAAAATCACTGCCAAATATAATTGTGAAGCAGTTTTTTGGAGCTTGAGATGGAATCATTTGAATCAAGTTTCCAATGGCCCCGAACTTTATGGATGGCCATGAAATATGGATGTGAACCTGGTTCTCATTGCAACACTGCATTTTACAATAATAGACTCACTAATGGCGACATCTAAGCCCGGTTTTATTATTAGCATTTTTGGAAGCTTATCCTGTTGTACTAAATGCTCTTAAATTAAGAGTCCCAGGAAACAAAAGGTGTGTTTGTGGAGGGAGTGGGTGGGTGGGAAGAGGACTCCTTCTGTCTTAAAAATGAATTAACCACGGAGAGATGATGGTAATATTCATCCTAAAAAAAGATGATTTCAAGTATCTTGAAAATGCTATGGCATTTCTTCTGTAGGGCATCTTTTGAATTTGTAAACTTTGGGGCAATCATTAATTATTTACAGGTATTTGCATATTTCTTTTACTCTGACTGAACGGTAAATCCGTTTTGATGTGCTATACATCCCAGTCGCTACCACATGACATCCAAATTTAATTATGTTAGCGGTTGCCATAAGCTCTCACTGTCAAGATCGCAACCCTGCCTGGCTACACCCCTCCCTCCAAAAAAGATGTTTTTAACTTTTGTGTAAAGTCTTTTCTTCAGTTTCCTGTCCGCATCCTCCAGCATCTCAAAGCATTGTTTCTGAAGTTTAATGGAATTTGTTGTAGGTCAAGAAAAGGAAGCCATGTGAAGCTTTTGTTTTTTTCTCTCCCTTCCATGAAAGGGAAAGGAAAAAAAATTCATTTGAATTCAGTGCTAACTTTATGTTTGTTGATCGTTTACATTTCTGTATCCAGGATCTACTCTTACGATTAATGGTAGGAAAAGCCTGGGCTCTGGTGTTAGCCTCAGAATTTGCCTTTCCTGTGCTGTGGAGTGGGAGGAAGAGAGGGCTGCAAAGCTCACAGAACTTCCCAAAGCATGTTCAGGTGTGCCCCACTTCCCGTCTTCCATGTGGCTGCTCATGCGAATTTGGGCATCGCATTTAATCTTTGCGTCCCACGTGAAAATGATTTGTTGATGATCACTGGGGGAATTTTTAAGTTTGCCTTTTGGTATTTGGTCTCTATATTTAGTTTGGGGGTGGGGCGGATGTGGGAGGTGGAGAAAGGACGGGAGGAAAGAGAGAGGGAATAGAATATTTGATTTTTTTTTTTTATGTGACATTTTCAGTCTTGCTTTCTTTCTGTCTGTGTGGGGCTCAGTTAAATGGAGAACATAGTTAACCAAATGACTTGAGAGCCCTTGATAGCCTCTTGAGATAATTTGGTTGTAAGCACTGCACCAAATGCATTCTCTGGATATACTCATTCCAAGGGCTAATTGTGAATGCTGAATTTTTAAGGAAGCCAGTGTCATAATACTGTTCACGGCAATTCCAAAATAAATATTAGTGAGACACTTTAAAAGGACGTGGTGGTGTAAGAGAGATAGAGAGACAGACAGTTTTTCTTGCCATGAAATTCTTTTGTAACGTAACATGGGGACCCTGCCATGAGGCACCAGAGTTGCCCACATTCAAGAATAATAAAATATAGATAAGGGAATGATTGAAGACGTTAGAAATATCACTTTGTTTTCTGCCAGCTTTATGTAAGAGTCCAAGGAAACTAGTCAGAAGCTGATCAGGGACCAGTGATATGTCTTGGTTTCTAAACATAGCTGTTTTGGGTAGATGAGGAACTTCATTCCTACAATATACAGATAATGGAAATAGACTGGACTTTGGAATCAGATGGGGCTGGGTTTGAGTCCTGGTTACTACTGGGACCTGAGCGAGTTAATTGACTTACTTTACTTCTCTAATTTGTACAGTGGGGGGTACCTACCTTCCCAGGGCTATGGATTGAGGATCCAGGATTACAGGAGATGATTCTGGCCCATAATGTATAAACGAGTGGTAGATGTACTACTACTTTTCATCAGAAAATGAAGCAGGGATATTTGTTAGAACCCATTGGTGTTGATTGGACATTTTGGGTCTGGGTTTGGTGTAGATTCTAAACCAACTACCGTCCACATGTTCTGGAATGTCCAACAATGTATTTGCCAGACAACCTAAAAGGAAAACACAGTTTGACATTGAAAAAAAAAAAATTATTTAACCATTAAAATTCCTTCAGAGAGCGGGGCTGGGGGGTGGGTGGGGGGGCGTATGGCAGATTTTCAACTAACCCCCACCAATATGGAGGTTTTGTTTTTTTATTTTAACTAAAAGTGGCCAAGATTTCCCAACTGTTCTATTTTTACAAATTTAAAAGTTTCATCGCTGGGTCAGATTTAGGGCCTGTGTGGGAAACGGAGCTCTCTGCCAGCAGCCCAGCAAGATTCCTGCTGTGTTGTGGTTTCCCTGTATTTTTACATTCCATGCATTGCTGAACTGTGTGTAGAAGGGAGCTCTAAATCACCCGTGCTTTATGCGGGTTTGCAACCTTTTGATTTGGGCTTCAGAGTTAATGCGTTATTTTAAAACGATGGCCCGCCCGTGCGTCCCTCCCCGATTTCTGCCTCCTCCCCTTCTCCCCGCTCCACCCTCACTTCCCCAGTGGCGGTCAAAGGTAAACTTTATATAGCACAGGAAACATTTGGGACTGCTAATAAACAAACGTGAGACACGGCGAAGCTTTAATTGTTGGATGTGCACACGCACTCAGGCACGAAAGTAAGCCTGGGCGACACGGCAAGGCCAGCGGGGAGTTACTGCTCCCCCAGAATGGACAGGTTTCTGAAAGCCAGACTCTGGGTCTCAGTGGATGGATGGATTCCAGGCATGTTGTGGTGACAGTCCCTGCTCAGCCGGGGCTCCTCGGCTCTCCATTCCTACAGCTCAGGCCCTTGATCAGTCCCTGCTCCCTCGGTATCCTTCCGGCTGGTCTCCTGGGCCCTCCTTCTCACCATCCCGAGCCATGCCCAGTCCTCTGTGCACATGACAGCCACGTTGGTTTCCATGAAGTCCTCTTCTGAACATGACACTTTGGCTCACAGGTGTTTGCTGGAGCCCTCTGCTCCCCAGATACAGCGGAAGTCATTTGACCTGTAGCCTCCAATCGCCTTTTTTGATGTCCGTGATTTCCCATCTCCAAGTTCTGACTTCCCTTCTTCCCTCTACCCGGCTACCTTTCCCACCTTCTCCTTCTGCAGGAAGTCTTCCTCTAGCCCCTCCAGAAGGAATCCCTCCTGCCTCTTCCTACTGCTCTTTTTTGTGGTTGGATTTTAATTTAAAAATCTATCTATTTATTCACCCAGTACTTATGGAGTATCTCTTCTATGCCAGTCCTTTGCTGGATGCTGAGATGTGGAGAGAAATAAAAATGCATGGGCCCCTGGCCATCAAGGTTATTTATTATTATTATTTTTATTTTATAGGATTTTATTTATTTATTTGACAGACAGAGATCACAAGTAGGCAGAGAGGCAGGCAGAGAGAGAGGAGGAACCAGGCTCTCCACAGAGCAGAGAGCCTGACGCGGGGCTAGATCCCAGGACCCTGGGGTCATGACCTGAGCCGAAGGCAGAGGCTTTACCCACTGAGCCACCCAGGCGCCCCCATCAAGGTTATTTTTAAACATTTTTTTCTTTAATAAGTTATAAGAGTAATTTAACTACATTACTGAAAAATTGGGAGAGAAATAAAAAAAAGGAAAGAAAAACTCCACAATCCAACTCTACTCATCATATTGCATTTTTAACTCATGTGGACTTTTAAAAAGTTCTGGCATAACTATAGTCATGTATTCTTTGTTTAAATTCTCATTATGTATATGAACCTGGTATTTGTCATATATATTTATACATCATTTTCCCTGTCTCGAACTAGCTCAAATTTAATGGATAATAAATTATTTTCCTACTGTTTAAGTTGGGTTTTTTCATTTTTCACTATTATAAACAATACTGATGTGCATATTCATATTTATAGTTATTTTTACAATCTATATTTTTTAAAAAACAGTAGGTTTTAAAAAACAAAGTATCAGAAATCTCTTCTCAAGTAAACTCTGTTCTATAAGGATCTTGAATATATAAAGCAAACTCTGCTGGTTATCATGGGTAGGGAACCTAAATCTCCTCTCCCTGCTTCATAACTGACAGAGGCCTTGGGGCTCCTCCGCAGAGCCCTAAGGCTTTGTAGAAAATACTTTGAAAGCCTTGTGCTCAATCTCAAAAGAAGAATTACTTTTTCAGACATTACAAACATTTTCGTGGTTCTCAATGCATAATGTCAAGTGGTTTTCCAACAACTTGGGTTCCCTGTGTGCAATTCTATTGATTATTTGTGTGAGTACCAGTTTCTCTAGATCTTTGCCAACACTGTGCATTATCATTAAATTTACTTTTTCATACTCTAATACATGAAAATTGCACGTGGGTGTGTAGGTCTCTTATGACCAGCGTGGCTGTGCATTTTTCCATGTTCGCGTTTGTTATTTACATGTCCTGCTTTGTGACTTCTGCATTTTCTTCTCATTGAGGATCTCTGTATTGGAATCTTAGTATTTTTATAATCAGTTTGTTTACATCTTTATATAATAAAAGTAATAGCTATAAAAAATAATGTCTTCTACATATTTTGGGGTTGGGAAACACATGTGATTGATTCTTCCATTTCGTTTGCAAAATGAATACCTAAAATTTCATTCTTACAAAACTCTGGCTAAGCCCATTGTGGTAAAGGAGGCTTTGTAATCTCCACAGCAACTGGCATTGAGTCATTTATGCATCAGAGGTTCTGAAAACGCTAGCTGGATAGATAAAGTTACTATCACAACTGCCTGCTGTTTTCCATCCTTGGTCCTCATCGTGTCCCTGTTTGGGCTCCACTCTCTACCCCTCCCATTGTCCTCACTGCCCCCTGGTCGCTTCTACCACACTGCAGCCTCCTTGGCCTTCTTCTGACAGGCCAAACCCATTCATACCTTGGGAACTTGGTATTTCTTCCTTCTGGAACTTTTCTTGCAGAACAATCATGACTGCTTCTTCTTGCTTTTCAGCTCAGATGTCACTTTCTCAGAGAAACCTTTCTTGGTCACGTTTCCTCTCACTTTCCTTTCTGTCCTTCCATCCATCCATCCAACCCTCCATTCATCCTTTAACTCATGTTTATTGAGTCCTTATTACTTTACTTGGCTAAGGGGATATGGTAGTGAGCAAAACAGATGAAGCCCCGCTCTCATCGAAATATCTTATTTGTTTCCTTGCTAATGGTATGAGTCTCTCCCTTCCAGCCATAGAATGATAATTCTTTGTGAACACGTATATCTTGTTCATCATTACATTCTAGCCCTGCATACACTAAATACATATTTGATGAGTGAATAAGTGTTTCACATACTCCCCCTCCCCCAATATGATATCATTTCAATTGCATGGAGTGTTGATGGCATCTTTTTAGAAGCTTAAACTTTCTTAGCCTAGAAGTCCATTTTAATTGGTTTCTCTCTCTCTCTATCTTAACACTTAGTGCCTACATAGAATGAAATGAAGTGTTCTTCTCTCTTTCCCCCATCTCCCTCAAGTCTCACTGTTCCCATCCTGCCACCCACTAGGCTTGGCCCAGAGGATGTGTTCTTCCTTTAGTATATGAGCCCAGCTCCCATTAGTGTTAATGAGGATGATCGTCTCTCATCTAGAGCCTGCTGGGATTTTTCAAGCACTATCCACACACTTAAAATAGAGATACTTCAGAAAGTAGGAAGCAGTTGCACAAAGCTCCAGCTTCAACCTGCTTTTAATAATAGAAACCCTTATTTGCCAAGTTCATGTCAGTTTTTCCCTTGCAACCTTTATTTGGAAAAGGAATGGGCTGAAGTTCATTCTTCCAAAAGAGAATAAATGAAAAATCCATATGAGCTGGGGGAACCCTGAGCATGACAACCTTGAAAGTACTTTGTATGACTCGGGAGCTGCAAAGATCTGAGATTCAGCAATGTTCCACCCGTTTGATCAACTGTTGTGTGAGGGCTGCAAAATTAAGACTAGAGGAGGAAGAAGCTGGAATCAGAATGTCCTTGTTTCAATTCAGTGTTTATCAAGTGCCAGCTGTATGCCAGGCATAATGCTGAGTAGGTTGAATAGGACATGGACTGTGCCCTCACGGGGCTAACATTTTAGGGTAGTGCTAAGGATCACCTGTATTGGAATCTCTGTATCACTTTGGCCAAATGAAGTTTCCCAAGCCTCTGACAGAATCAGAATTTCTAGGAACATGGGACTGAGAATTTACATTTTCAAGAAGCTCCTCTTAGGATTTTTTTTTTCTTCCATTTTCAGGCCTACAAAACATAAGGCTGGTAAGGCAGGAGAGAATGATGGTAAACACCTATGGAACGTTGACTGTTACATATCTCAGGCAGCCTAACCTGATGAGGAAGTGAGTGGTGGTCTGGGAAGACCCCTCAAAGCAGTGATACTTCAGCAGTGACTTGGAGAAGTAGGTCTAACTAGGAGGGGTAGGGTCTAGGCCTTGTCTAGGATAAACCATATATTAGTAGGAGGAAGAATTTAGTAAGTCTCTGAGAACTATTGAGGTCATCAGAGTGAGCATAATGTCCATATGTTACTCAACAATGAAGGATGGGAGTAGTGTGCAAGTAGGGATTTCTTGTTTACAAAAAAAATACAGGCTGTGTAGACAGTGGTGCTGTTTCTGCTGAAATGCTGGGCATACCCTCTTCCTGTTTTCTAATGGAGGGGCAAATGGATGGAGGCAGCCATGAGAATAGGCACCAATGGTCCAGATAGATTGCTTGAGGCCAGAAAAGCCAACTGGGTGAGGTTAATGGAAATTTGGCAGGGCCCAAACCAAATGAAATAGACCCTATCTCTTCTTTCTCTTCATTTTTTGTTTTGTTGAATTTCCCCCCAGTGGAAATTTGTGTGTGCTGTAGACAGATGTCTATTTTCCTCTCTTATCTTAGAGACACAGGGAGGGTGCAGGGCAGACAAAGGAAGGTTTGATGGCTAGAAAAGAAAGAAAGTGGCACTGACCTTATGCTTGTCTCTCATGCTGTATTCTTCCTAAGTAGGAGTTCTAGGGGAAAAAAAAAATGCTGGTCTGATGTCATTGATTTCAATTACCTAGTGTTGTATTAAGCTTAGGGAAAGAAAAGTTTGGGAGTGTGGATTGCTTCTAAGGCTTGTAGCTCTGACTTACACAGAGCATGGAGAACTGTGAGCTTAGCTTCTGGGTCATTTTTTATGCCGGGGAACAAAATCCTGGAACGTCTTTGGGATGGTAAGAACAATGGCGGCTATCCTAGGAGTGCCCTTTAATGGAGTGCTTGAGCCATGGACTCTGTTAGCTGTTGTCTCAGGTTTTCCCATCTTTGCTGGTGGGAAATGTTATTTTTGCCCACATCGTTCCTAAGTCTTCTGTTTGCTTGGTTTGTTAGTGCTGACTGGTTTCCCTCTATATCCTCTTCCGTCTCCTGTGGTCTTTAATTTTCTTATCCTGACCTGGTTATTTAAAAGTGTGAATTTACTGATTTGGGGATATTTGTATTCAACCTAGAATTTTTCCCCCTAGGTCTGAATGGTAAGAAAACCAGTCTTCATTAACGCAGGAGCCTGCTCACCAAAATACTTGCTAAATCTGGCTGTAGAATTTGACTTCATGACCTTTTAGGGTGGTGAATGTCGAAGACTGAGCCCGGGGCAGTGTGAAATAATAAACAACTGAGCTGTAAGATCCAGCTTGACGGGCATCATCTGACATCACCTCCCTGGATTTATTAGAGTTAATCAATCCAGGCTGAGAATCGGAGCCAGCAAATCCCACCCACCATGCTCTGGTTCATTCACACTTACACCGGGTAATGGAAGTTTGTGCATTTGTTTCACTAGTGGATTTTGTTGAGACAGTCAAAGGTGTGGACCCAAATGGACACTCCTTGGATGTAACTAGAAAAGTGAAAAAAGACCCAAGAAGAAAATTACCAAGTGGTTTCCCCTGAATTCTCAGGGCATTTTTTTTCCAAAGGTAAAACATATTCTTCCTCTCCTAACGTACATGTTGGCGGTGACTAAAGTTAGCAGGAATCACATCTCATTTCAAACATTCAGACAGACCTGTAGAGATACATTAAGGAGACGACCCATTGAAAGAGAACTACCTATAGAAAAATCTTTCAGGGTTCAGGCTAGGGCAGCTGCTCGTGACCTCAAAGATTGGAAATAAAAGGGCTGCTATTAGTTCCACGTCGGTTCTCAGAGTGAATGTTGCCGAGTGATGGAGGGTGTTAAGCTGTCAAATACTAGCAAGGGTTAATAAGGTTAAGGAAGAAATAAAAGCTGGTCAACAATAAAGCAGTGTGGATAAATCAGCTCCAATAAATAAAGCATGTCACATCATGTATACACTGTGCGGGAAAAACAAAAATCATAACTCACATACTCAGGCAATAGTTACAGAATTTTGCACTGGGACATCCCAGATTATTTCCTTGGGCATCTTTCGTGCTCACTTAGAGACCTCTGTAGCCCCTTTTCCTCTCTGGAAATCACTTAATCGCTTTCCTTGTGGGAGAATTCTCTAACATCAATCAGGGAGTGTAAAATATAAGAAGAGCAGAGGCAGGGGAGCTTAGCACCTGATGTCAAGGAAAGGCCATTATAAGCTACCACACCAAGAAGGTGATTCACCTTCAGTCTCCTTTGACCTCTGCTCTGGAAAGGGAGGTCAGAGAGATCCTTCTGTGTGGGCTAAGTGTGCCCAGCTGACTGGAGAAATGCATGGCTTTGTTGGCCAGAGGATTTTGCAATGTCTTTTGTATATTTCCTATAAGTAGCACAAGAGCCTGAGGACAAGGCACCTGATATGCCTTCACACCAGTAGATACTTGCCATTTGGCCAAAGCAAAGTCTTGGGGATGGAGGTCTTGCAGAAGAGGTGGCTCTTTTTACTTATGTTGGTATGTAAATACCAGGCTCAGGGTCTGGCTCAGTTGTCAGTGGTTGATCCCTGGCCTTTTCAGCTGGCTCACGAGCCTCACTTTCATCGCTTCATGTCTACTCCCAGACCCAGGGGCCATGGAGAGTACTTCTGAATAGCAATCGGTCTCACTTAAAAGTGATTCTATGAAGCATAAATAGCAAGGAGTCCTTTGACGTATTTATTTTTTAAAGAAGTGTATCCCCACTTACACATATAATTGAGGAATTGCCCTTTGGGAAGCCGTGAGCTTATATGATTTTTTTAAACTTTGATTTGCCCTCAGTCTGAAGCATGTTACTTTGAATATCCTTGATAGAGATAAATCTTCATTTTTGGCGGCTGTGTTTAGAAAGAGCCGAACGTGAGAAATCAAGCAAGTGATAACCTTGGGTGATTTTTCTTTGTTGCATTCGGTTATGAAGTATGAATAATAGGTTTTTTGTTTATTTGTTTGGTTGGTTTTATTTGTGGTAGGACTACAAGGGAATTTCTAAAAGAGAAATTCCAAAAATATATCAAGCAAGGGCTATTAAATTGGAAAAATTACATGGTTATGCCAAAGCTTAAGTTCCGGTAGGCAGCTGTACCATTTTATAGTTCAGGTTGTCAACTGTTGAGCAGGTTAAAGTTTGTGAAGGTGAGGTTTCTATTCTCAGGAAGCATCTTCTAGCAAGCAATTATAAATCTATGAAAAGTGACCTTGGTGGCTTCTCTGCTGGAATCTGTTGAGCCTTTGGAAGTTGGCTTGTGGGGTCTGGAGGTTTCTAGGATCTCAACATCAGGGGTGGCCCAAATCACGGAGATTTTGTCTGAATACTGTTGGCCTTCCCATGCTAGGAAATAAAATTCTTACCTTAGACCACTATTTTTTTTTTTTAAACCAACTATTCATCTTTCGTTTCTTGAGTAATCCCAGGAGCAATCTAAAGAAAGAATTCTGATTCCAAAGAAACAAACTCAGAAAGCTGTGAATTGTTAAGAAAACAGGCTTCCTTCTCATGTGCCTGTCTTTCCTCTCCCCCATTCCCTGCTCTCTTTCTCACCTCCATGTTTAACCTAGAATGGTTTTATTTAGATGGCAAAGCCTGATTATTTTTAAATGGATTGATTTCCTATCAGTGGGGTCTCTTGGTCCTACTTCATGCTATTTCATAGTAAGTAATACACTCGGCTGTTCTTTTAGGATGCTTCTGGCTTTCCCTATAAATTTGAACAGAGTGGGGGGCGTATAGAAACTAGCATCCAGATTTTTGTTTTTGTGAGTAAAAGGCAAAGTAAGGTAAAGATCAAGCCCAATTCTTTCCTATCGACATCAACATGTTCCGAACCATACAAATTACTACCTTTACAAATGTAATATGACAGAGAAGGGGCTCCTCTGTCCCAAAGACTTAACTCCTTGAGAATATGTTTTCAGGGCCCAGAACATAACGGGCTTCGTGCATATCATAATATCAGTTTAAGGAAGAAAGACAATGGGAAGACTTATGAGAAAGTAACTCGGGCATCAGATAGCCTGGGTTTGAGTTTCAGCATTTTCCTTATGAGTCAGAGGCTTCACTTTGTTCAGTCAGAGCTTCACTGCCCTATCTGTACAATAGGCATAATTCCTGTTTCGTAGGTGTTTTTAGTACTGTATCTATTGTGTAACTATCATATCCCATGATAAAATGAGCACTCAATGGTCTCTTCATTCTCTTCTTTTGTCTAAAATTATTTGCTAAAAATGACTTGCACAAACTCGGTATTTTTTTTTAGTGAGACAATCTTGGCACTGATATAGAAAATAAATTAATATTTGCTTAAGAGTTCTCTTTTCTACAAGTGAAGGATAGCTTTTTATTTCTGTCAATGGCCCCAAGCTTTCACAATTCCCAAAGCAGAGAAGTAAGTCCAGGAACTTTTGCTATATTGAAGGGAGAGGCGGGAAGGCAAGGTCCAAATTCAGGGCCATTTGGAAACAGAATCATTTAATTTCACAATTCCTTTTCATATTTTATTCAGCGAATTACAAAATATTTTTTAAAGTCGAATGCTAAAAAAGAGAAACCTTCGAATAAAAAACTTCTTGCATGTTCTATTCTTTTCCTCTGTGTCCACCTGCCCATCCGTATCTCATTTAATACCACGTGCTTTGGGAAACGTGTGACGTCGTGTTGCCAAGCAGCCTGCCCCTTCTTCCAAAAGTCCAGTCTTCAGAAAAGCAGAGAAGACCGTTTTTAGTCTTTCCTTCTTCATTATCTACAAATGGCGAGGCAGAAAGCCTTTGTGCCTGTCCTCTAATTCCTTAGCCCATCCTTAATTAGTGTTTTTATGGTTAATCCCTACCATATATCTTTAAGAGTCTCACATGAGCCGGCTCCCTACAAGTTTTATTGCATTCAAAATAGAGGCAAGCTGGCAGTGTGTGATGGTGGGAATATATACAGTCACCGAGAGGGGGTTGGCTGTTACTCGTAATTGATTGCTCACTGAAGCCTGCCCGCGCACTTCACCCCGAGGCCTTGCTTTCCTCCATATGCCTAGTGTCAGAACGTGGAAGCCAGCTGGTCAGTCAGCGCACATCCTGTGGGAAGCAGCCGACACAGGGGCCGGGTAGCCATCAGCCTCCCTGAGCACATTTCCTCTGTGTTTTGATAATAGTTCTGTAAGCTTTAATTATGCTGTGTGACAACACATTCATGAACTATCAAAATAAATCCTTTGAGGAGATGGCTGCGAACAAGTTTTGAAGCAGCAGCGCTTGTTGCCGAGAAGTGAGGAACGAGGCAGTCAGAGTTTTCAGGATCCCTCTCGATGTTGAGGACAGATGAAACGTTCTCTTGCCTTTCCTACCGCGTTGACAAATGCTCCTTTTAAAGCGGTGCCCTGAAGAAGTTAACCGAAGACACTTATTGCAACACTCGAGTGTATCTAACGCAAGGGCTTTACAATTAGCGGCGGTAATGTGAGCATAAAAGCTGTGCCCCAATATCGGTATATAATCTGAGGGAACACTGCAGGGTCCATTAAGGCCATTTACAGTTGAGACGGAGACTAATGGTATTAAATTATTACAGCTATTGCTAAAGGGGCATTCTGAGCGAATCCCTTCCAGCTGGGTTGGTTGTATATGCTCTTTGTCAACAGTACAGTCCTTTAAGGATATCCTTATTGTTCATGATCATTTAGACGTGATGCCATGTGCTTTACTGAAAGTATAAATAACACCCAACAAAAAGACTGGGAATTAGTATTTGATTAAACTTGGCTTCGAGTTCAGTGGAGCTGGGTGGTTCTTAGGGAAAGCCCACTTGCCTTTACATACAAGTCCCTATGCCTGTGGCCTCACATACAGGATGGTCTGTGTTCATGAACTGCGCGTGACAGCGTTCTGTTGCCTGGTTACCCCCGCACAGGTGGACCCATAAGTCAGGGCTGTTTGCATTGTTCTGTGTGATTGTTCTGTTTGGCACTGGGCAGAATTTAGGGGATTAGAGCATCAGAAGAGAGAATTCTGTTTAGAATCCAAGGTTTTAAGAAATAAGAGCAAGCTATAACCTTCAGCACACAGCGGTCTCTTTCTCTCCACCACCTCCCCACCCCCGGGTGATTGCCCTTTATTTGGCTGAGAGATTAAATGAATATCCTTCAAGGTTAAGATGATTTATTTATTTGTTTGTTGATTTGTTTGTTTGTTTTTGATTCGGCTCCATGCTGAGCACGGAGCCCAATGTGGGGTTTGATCCCAACAACCCTGAGGTCAAGACCTGAGCTGAGATCAAGAGTCAGACGCTTAGCCTGTTGAGTCACCCAGGCGCCCCAAGGTTAACATATTTTAGCTCCACCAACACCCAGTCAAACATTGGGAAACTCCTTTATAGAATAATTGAATATTAGGGTCTTTGGTTTTAAAATTGAAAACAAATTTAAATTAAAGCCGGGAAGTTACAAAGAGAAATTGGGAATAAATTCAAAGTTGCTACTGAACTTGAATAATGAACAAGGTATGAATTAATAACCAGAACACAGGCAGAGAGGACTGAAGCATATAGGAGGGCCCTGCTTCTCAGGCAGGGATCGAAGGTCATTGCCAATAAGCTCAAGTTGGTTGCCGTATTAAGTATCTTCATCTTTGTGTTTTGATATGTCATTATTTGTGTTTTGATAATGTCACTGTGACTATTATGCTATGCATGGGTGTTTTCTTCCTATTCCTATTAATTACACAGTTAAATAATTGTTGTAACTTTTGTTATTAAACCGCTCTAGTCTGCCTCGGTCAGACACATTTACTGAGCATCTACTCACTTTGTGAGTTGTACTGTGCTAGGTACTTACAAGGGAGAGGGGAATCCTATGAGGCATGACTCTTGCCTCAGGGAGTTTGTAATCTGGTTGTGAAGGGTCGACAGCAGAAAAGATAACCTTGCTCAGAGTCATTATATGGTACTGGTCATGACTCTGATGCAAGTTTAAGGAAGGGATACAGTGTATATGGTAAATGTGCAGCAGCCTAGAGCAAGGCAGCAAGGAGGAAGTGAGGGGAAAGCAGAGGGTCCCCCAATCCCCAGAGAGCAGAGCGTGAAGGGTTGCAGGCAGATTGGGCAGAATGGGTTTGGGGAACTCCACAAAAGACCGCTGGGTTAAGGCAGAATCTTGACTTGCCGAGTGCTGTGCTGGGCTCTGGGGACACAAGCGTGTAAGACAGTGTCCTACCCTCAGGGAATTTAGAGCCTAGTACTGCCTTCTCAATCTCTTGCACTGTTGCACTGAAATAAAAATTTGTTTGCATGCAATTCAAGGAGCTAATGGTATCTTTGAAGCCCATCAGTTGATTCCATGACCCGAGGTTAAGAACTGCTGCCTCATGGAAATTCTGGACTATAAATTTAAGATGGGGCTGGTCTGGGTTGTGGGGGGGAGACTAGAAGCCTAGCAAAGGGATTTGATTGACATGGAAGGCAACAGGGAGCCTCTAAAAAGACATGCAGAGGATGAGAGAGATAGTCCGTCCATTGTCCATCCACCTCATTTTCAGAAGGGGAAACTGAGACCTAGCGGCCAAGGTCACTGCCCAAGTTCCCCACAGCCATTCCTACGGGCTCTTTATCATCCTCAGCTGAATGGACACTGCTGCCTGGGTCAGGTGCTCTTAGGAACTATGGGGGTGGCAGCAAAGGGTGCAAGATGAAAAACTGACCTTAGGTTCACATCTCTTTAGCAGAGATGCTCTAAGAACAATCAGGGGCGATAAGAGAAAAAGAGCATTTAGGAGGAAGCTAGGAACAAAGGATGGAGCCAGTGGTATGAAAGATGTTCTACCAAATATAGTTTTCACGAACATCGCCGTCGGCGCTCGAGACCCTTCCAGTGGGAAACCTCTCCTTGAACTTGGTGGCAAAGCAGAGAATCTTTGCAATCTTTGAAACCTTTCACTTTGGAAATATCCACAAAACAAAGGAGAAAAACAAACATTAATGAGGCAGATATGAAACACTTTGGAGAAAAAATAATTTAGCGTTTTTATAGTTGCTATAGAAACACCTCAGTCCTGACTCTTGCTAATTAGTTGGATTTTACACATTTTATATTTGGAAATGCAAATCAGTTTTCATAAATTATTACTTTTTTTTCATTTATATTTACAGTACTATTTCAAGATACACACAGAAAGTGTAGGATTAGGATATTATTCAGTTATATGACGTGACATATTTCGTTATATGAGCATGACATTTATATCCACAAGACATTTCTTAGTTTAAATATTCTCTTGTTAAATGTTGTGGGAAATTATACAGAGATTTATAATTTTTACAGAAGAAGATGAGAACATGTAAATTATGTAGTGGCTTACTAAAGTGTTTTCTCATGGAGTCTTGAGAGAGTGGGGGAGCCCTCCCCCAGCTAAATAATAAACATTTAAAAACTTTTCCCTTAGTCGTGGGAATTATGGTTCATTTGGGTGTCTTCTGAACTTTTGGTACTAAACACTAGCCATCTGTAAACACTTACTGGAGGTTCCCTGATTGGAGAAGACACAGAAATGTTTGGAGAAACGGAAATGTAGGACATGTCCAAGATCTGCAATGGCTTAGAGCCTTATGGAGAGGAGGTGAGTGAATGCTCCAATTCAATTGATGGGAATTATAGATATATTTTCAGTATGTAGTCAGAAGACCAGAGGAAGGAAGCTGCAGACTTTGGCTTTATTACTGAAAAGAGGGATTCATCGACAGACATGGGTCCAACTCCTGACCCTGCTCCTTATTTGCTACAACACTTAGGGCAAGTTCTTTGACCACTCCAAGTCTGTTCCTATACAATAAGGAGTAAAAGAATGAAAAAAAAAATCAGGGAGTTTTTGGTGAAGATTATAAAAAGAACATTTATAAAGTGTTTGGTTGGGGCTCGATACATCATAAGGGCTTAGCTAGTGGTATTTATTATAAAATTATTATCATAGTCAATTTTCATTGTGCCTACCTTTATCCTTCTGATATCAACTATATGTCGTTGAACAAAAAATAAAAAGCAGAAAAGAAAGCTAAGAGGAAAAGAACAGTTTAAGTAGTGTTCTCCATCCCACTGTGTATATGCCCCCGAGTGAGCTGTAAATGTAAGTCTTGCCAGATCAGACCTTTGTATATAGACATTAACATGTAAGGTTGTAAATGCATGTATACCACACTCGATGTGTAGCTTAAGGGATTTTCAAAGATTGTTTTGAGTTCGTGTAGTTTTCATTTTTTACACTGACTTTAGAAGCGAACTCCCACACCACATTTGAAGCCACTGTATTATTATTGTTGTTGTGTGGCTAATGTTATTATTGGCCTAATGTGAAGAAACCAGAAGGGTAGCTGATGGAAAGACTTGAACTTTCAGTTGAGACCTTGGAATAAATCTGGATGTCCCTGGAGGATTTTGATAAGGTGAGGAAATAGGTAGCAGGGAGAAGTGGTAGAAGACTTTTAAATGGCCAGTGTGAGGGAGACAGAAAAAAAGGAGATGAGACTGAAGTTGGGAGATGCTGGGAGCCACCACGATCCCTCTCCCAGAGGTCTTCACAGGGCTGGCGGCAGAGAGGAAACCAACCTCAGAGAAACGGGAGCCATAGAGAGGAGACTGATGGGCAATTAGCCACATGTGGGAAATAAGCAACACAGACAGAAAAATGTTTATATATCCTAGTATTTTTAGAGACCAAGGTCTTGTTAGTGAAGTATTTGAATAACAAGGTGCCCTGATTCCTCGTAGCCTTCTCCGTCTTGTGTCTTCAGTTATTTGAAAAGCAGAGTAAACAGGATCCCTTCCTTCCCTAGGCTGATTTCCGTCTTTTCCTGAATCAATAAGCAGGGATTTGTTTCTTCTTTGTGTATATGACCCCATTTAAATTCAGGGTTCATGGTAACATAAATGGCAAGTGGGAGGAAAACAAATAAAGTACAAATACATAAATACATTTCTTTTTCAAAATTCACCACATTAAACAAGCCAATAGTTTTGATGTTATCTCTGCTGGTGGTGGCTGTGCTATTTATTTCGTCTACTGGGGTATAGCCAGGCAGGAAGTGTAAGGAATTAGAGCAATGGGGATGGATAGGAACAGTGGCAATTGGAAAGCAAATGCTCCTTTCAGGGGGAGGCACCAGGGCGGGATCTCAGCTTTATCTGCTCCTTGCTATTGGGGCATCAACTCCCAGGATTTCCAGATACGGTCTTTCAACAGAAGCCAGGAGTTGATATTTTCATGTGAAATTTGACTTTAAGCAATGGCAACTCATTAAAAAATTAAATCGTTATGGGGCGCCTGGGTGGCTCAGTGGGTTAAGCTGCTGCTTTCCGCTCAGGTCATGATCTCGCGTCCCGGGATCGAGTCCCGCATCGGGCTCTCTGCTCGGCAGGGAGCCTGCTTCCTCCTCCTCTCTCTCTCTTCCTGCCTCTCTGCCTACTTGTGATCTCTCTCTGTCAAATAAATAAATAAAATCTTTAAAAAAAAATTAAATCGTTATGAAAGCCAAAACCAAATGAGTCTGTGGGTTGCTAGTCTGTCACTTTTTTTTAGAACTGCACTGTTCAATATGGTAGCCACTAGCTAGACCTGACTGTTGAGCACCTCCACAACAGCTAGTTCAAACGTAGATATTAAATCTGAAAGACACACTGGGTCTTGAAGATCGTAAATACAGCAGTATCTTTAAAATATTGATTGCATGTTGAAATGAGAATATTGTGGATATGTTGAATTAAATAAAACATACTTATTAAAATTAATTTACCTGGTTATTTTCATCTTTTGAAATGTGGCTACTGGAAAATTGAGACTGGTGTGTATGACTTGCATTTGCGGCTTTCATTCTATTTCTAGTGGACATGCTGTTCTAGAGTTTGAGCTGAGTTTTCCCACTAAGACATGATCTCAGTTGTGTTTGTGGTTTTCTGTGGATGAAGGTCCATAAAATTATTCATTTGTGGAGACCTTTCTTCCTTCTTAGGTCAACCTAAAGATCAAGAAAGATCTGCTTTTTTGTCAGTGCTCCAGCCAGGTCCATTTTGATGAAGGATAGAATTACAAAAGGATCTCATGCCTTGAGTTCAGATTTTGGATGGCTGGCTGGTGTGTACCAGCTGTTCCACACCCTGCCCCTGCCGAGTCCCAGAAGTGGTATCTCAATCATGGGTACAGAGCCCTTGGTACCTAGGTTCTTCAGAAGAAATGGTGAACTTCTGTGAACCACAGTTCTTTTGATTGCCTTAATGTTGCTTAAAAGCTTATTTATGCTGGAAAAAAGAAGCAAACACTTTAAATTTGCCCAAGGTAAGAGTAAGCTGTCACCTGGACCATAGGATTCATGCAATGCTCCCACTAACAAAAGGTGGTGGCTGGGTTGCAGGCCAGTGAGGCCATGACTAGAAATGCCAACTTGGAGAGAGGGGAAGCTGCTGGACTCTTCTTCCCAGATTTTCAGAGAATACTGTGTCTGTGGGTCTAATCGAGCAAGTACTAGATTCAAATCCAGGAAATGTTATTGATCCTCTTGCTGGGTGCTAGGTTCTGTTAGGAATGTCTTCATAAACGTTATCTCATTTCTCACTCCACGAAGCATATCTGGTACCTCTACTGAGGTTTTATATGCTTAATACCAAGAAAGCAAAGGAAGAACTTGTCAGAGTCTCCTCCTACCCCCAAAGTTATAAGACATTGAAGAATTTTATTAAAAGCAGGAGAGTTTGAAGGCCCAGATATAAGCATAGAGACTTGCTTTAGTCCTGTTCAGTCGTTCTCAAATTCTGGTGGGTTATAAGCACAGATCCACCTATGTGATGCTTTATGGATGATGTGAGGGGTTTTCAAGGGTAATTTTGATTTGTGTGATTTTTACCTTTCATGCTAACTTTAGGCTCTGACTTCCTGGCTAAGATGTAAGAGTTATTAGTGCCTGATTCCAGGGGGCTAGACACAGAGCTCTACCATCATTACCAGCACTTTCCGTGCTTATAGGAGGTTGGTGGGATGGGAAGAAAACCCAGTGACCCTCAGATAGTTTCAGTGTTCTTGAAGTTAAGGAGTGGAGGGCTGGCCAGTCTAGGGGAGACATTATCTGGAAGTGGAGAGGACAAAAGGCAGTCTGCAAGGGTAGATGACTCGACCCCATAGTTGCCTAGGTTCATGGATCCACAGACATTAATTCCAGCTCCCTTCAGGTGTTTTGGCATTACTTGAGGCACACGCATGTTATCTCTAGAAGGATCTTCAATATCAGCTCCAAGACGAACCCTTGTAACTTCCAACAGCATCAATTATGCAGCCCACAACTTAAAGTAGAGGCTGAATGTTGGAACTCTGGTGATTGTTATGGAGAGAATTTTGTGAAATTCATCAACTCTGAGAGTTTACTGTGAGTTCCTGCGTGAGGAATATAGCGGTAGTAGCTAACATTTATAGTGGGCTTATTATATGTCAGGACTGCCTTAAATATTATGATTACATCTTCTGTCATCATTCACACAACACTCTGAGATAGGTATGACCTATTTTGTTTATAGACTAGGAAACAGAGAGGTTAAATAATTTCCTCAGAGTTTCACACTTGTCTCTATGGGACTGTGGCAGCCATGATTACAGTTTGCTGCAAACAAGGGAGCCTGTGCCCTGCTCCTGCCCTCCAAAACCAAAACAAAACCGTGATCTAAATAAGATAGAAGTTTATTACTTTTATGTAATTGATGCCTAGTGAGATGAGTAGCCCAGGGCTATGGCAGAGGCTCTGCTCTACAAAGCTCTCAAGCCATGCTCCCTCTACCATGTTCTTCCACCAGCTGGTGAGTGGCCTCATCCCCCCTGTCAAAAATGGAACCATGGCTGTTCCAGTAGCAGTCTTAGGGCAGAATGGAGGGAGGCAGGGGCATGGTGGATTCCTTTCCCTTCATGACTTTGATATTGCATACAGTGTTCTGCTTGCATCTGACTAGCCAAAACTTGGTCACATGATTACCTAAGCTATAAGGTAGTCTGGGAAATTTCCAGATTTTATTCTGGAAAGTCATGTGTTCAGATGAATACTGGGAATGTTATTACTTCAGAGGAAGGAGAAAAGACTATCTGGGGTTAGCAATCGACTTTGGTTGCCACAGTGACCTTGAACAAATCACTTCAGCTCCTCTTGATTCACCTGTAAAATGGAAATGATGATGATAGTAGATCCTAACTTCAAGGATGCTATGAGGAAGCAATGAGGCTCTTTGGAAAACATTTAGCATGGTGGCCCATAGTTGACATCATTCAGAATATCATAGCTCTTTTTAATTTAATGTGGCTAATCTTTGTCTTGTGTGTGTTAATTTTGTGTATATAGTAACATAGTCACTAGAGAGAGATGCTTGTTTTCTACATTTTCTCCTTCATGTCCTATTTTCATGATTAAATGATACTTTTGAATCTCTCGACTACCACGTAGCCTTAGTTCAATCTCTATTTCCCGTCAGGCTGGGGTGGTAAGATTTGGTGATCGCGACTTCTAAAAGATTTGTTGAAGAAATCAAGAAACACAGTGTTACATGGGTTTTCTTTCTCCTGATGCTCTCACAGATGGTCTATTTTTCTTGTAAAGCTTAATTTTACATTGTGTGCTTAGAAAGCCGAGTATCAATAGAACCATAATTTAAAATAATTTTGGGACTTACTCATTAAAGGAAGGGATTACTTGTGAAATTTTACATCTGGATCCATATCTCTATCTATCCTGGTTTTCACTTTGTTAGATTGGCTCGGGAGAGAAACATCTATTTTCAACTAGAGACTTCCACTTGATCTTGGAATACTGAAGACTATTGTTAATATTCAACACCTTCGACTGGGAGGTGTGTGAGCTAGAGCTATGCGCATGGGACAGAGAGTGTCATACCTTTCGTTTGGACCAGATCCTGAGAAGATAGGGAGATAGGGACACACTGCGTGCTAAGCCAGAATCCTTCAGTGGAACCTGACTGGTTGAATCCATGTGGATTCAGTCCATGGTGCAAGGCAAGGCCCCAGTGGTCTGAGTAACCCCCAGCAATCCCGCCCGGCCCCCACCTCTTTGGCCCAACACCGCTGGCCTTCTGACCACATACATGCTCCCTGTTACCTTGGGTTCTTCTGCAATTCGATCCCCTCTGCCTGGAACATCTCCTGCCTTCTATTCACCTACTTCTCATCCTTCAAACCCCTCTTCCAAGAAAGCCTCTTGGTTTTTCCTCTTTTGCTTTTCTTCAGAGCACACATCTTGGGCTGTAACAAAATGCTTCCAAGGTGACAATTTGGTGTGCGTCTGACTCTTCCTTTCCTCTGTAAGCCCAGTGAAGGCAAGGACTGTGTCTGCTTTGGCTCTTCACCATATCCCCTGGGCTTGGCCTGGTGCTTAACAAATATATGCAGAAGAAATGTATTTGAAAATCAATAGATTATCTGTAGAGGTCATCCTCTGGTAACTTCTAAGACCTACCTATAAACAACTTTTTTCTTTTTCTTCTTCTTCTTCTTTTTCTTTTAAATCTTAGCAGCTGTTTGGTGGGCATCACGGACTCTAGCTGACATGGAATGCTTCTGTTCACATCACATGTCAGCATCTTCCAAGCAGACGCTAGAGTTACTGCGGCCCAGCCTGGCCTGGTTAGAGAGATGCCAAGCCAGGCAGCTTCTGAATAATATAGTGAGAAAGGCAAAGAATAGGATCCCTAAGGTTATGTGGTCCACATTTCAGAGCAACATTTATTTTCATTGTATTTTTTTTTTAACTGAGGGCATCTTATCTAGTTAGACAGGCTTCTTTGGGACCGAATTTTATTCTTTGTGACATTTGGAATTAATACGAGGAAATACTCTTTGTATTGCCCAGTGTTGAAAATGTCAGTAAACAAACTTAACAGTCAAAGAAGGGGGGCTTAGTAACAAAAGGCATTGTTTCTTGGTGCAGGAGGTAAACAAGAGAGTTTAGAACAAAGGTTTTCTCAAAATAGGCTTTTTAGCAAACTTTGGAGCCTGGTTCTTGAACCCCACCCGCCTCTATTCTGTTGCGGTGGTGATGCTGATGATAATTCTTATTATTTTAACCAGCCCCCGAAACTTACCAACATAAACACACTCTTAATGTCTGGGCTGACAGCAGGGCTGGGAAGGTCCTTATAGGATCGCAAAACAACTGGGGGGCAGTTGAGGGCTTCCGGCAGCCGGCTAACAAAAATATACTCGCAGAGGATGCAGCTCAGGGAGGCGTGGGACCTGCACAGCAGTGAGCCTGAAAGCCGGCCTTTCCGTTTTTATAGAGCTTCACCCCTCACATCTGGTAGAGCTGTGACAATCAGCGTTAGACCATTTTAGAAATCAGATACCCTGGGTACCAGGAAGTTGATTTGCCTTCCACTTCCTTAAGAAAACACACATTAATATTTAAACTGGGTTTTCATAAAAGAAGGGTTGTGTCTGAGATGCGAAATAAAGTCAGGGGCTGGGAAAGCTCCCTCAGATACAGTGACCTTGATGCAATTCAAATCATGCTCCAGATTCAAAGAAGGAAACGGCCCACCACCACCCCCACCCCCTGCAAAGTGCTTGGTGGTGTTTGGTATTGACTAGTTTTTGGTTTTTGCCTAGAGTTTGGAAAGAGCTAGACTTGAAGCTGTTTGCTTCCTTCTCTGTAGAAAGAAGTGGGAGATCCGTGAAGGTTGCTTTCTTAAGTGATCCCAAGAAACAGTGTTTATGAGTTCTCCCTTCAGTATTGTTTTGGTGCAGCTTTTTTCAATTAGAGAGCCGTGTGGCACACAGCAGCCCTTTACTGGGTTCATGGTGGCCCTTGGGCTGATGATCCAGCCCTTTGCATTTTCCTGTCCTGCTTTGGGTCACTGTTCCTTGGGGCTGGCATGATGAGATGGTGTGAGAGAAATCAGGCATGACAAATTCTGCTCTGCTGTCTTGAATGAAGTATGATTTTGGTGTGTCTCTGAAAGAGTTGTAGAGACAAATACAGTTCTTAAAGGGTGAAAGGGGTTTTTCAAAGATCAGTGTAAATGGTTTACTTTAAAAATAAACATTTTAAATCACTTTGATCTTGGCTGTCCAAAAGATGCAAACTAGTCATGCTTCTGGGGGAGTATTTTCCGGGGTTTTAAACCTAACATAGACCATTTCCTCTTTGCTTGCAAGAAGATAAATAATTTTTGGAACAATAGAACACATGAAGAAACAAGTCTACAAGGAATAGGCAGGTAGGATGTTGAAGGTGCTGTCAGAACAGAAGTCGGTTTTACATTTGCAAACGGAGACTGAGGTGACTTTTCTAGGTAAGGTGATTTATCCAGAGTTGAGTCCTGCAAACGCCCCCTCTCCACATCTACCCACCTACCCACCCACCCACACCCATCTCATCTGCAAGGATATTATGACTTTTCTTGGTCAAATACCTTACGGAAATTTTTTTCACACTATGCTCTGGTGTGTCTTCGGTTCTTTGTTTTAATAATTAGAGTTTATTCTTTGGATCATATACTTGTCTGCTCACCAGGCATTATCATTTAAAGATGATTCCAACATTAACGGAAGATCTGAAAGTACTTGTATCTGCTATTTTGGTACAATGGCTAATATTTTGAAGATGGCCTGGATTTTAGATTTTGAAATTTTTAAAAATATTTATTTTAGAGAGAGTGAGCAAATGTGCGAGTTGTGGGGGAGGGAGAAGGAGAGAGAGAATCCCAAGCGGGCTCCCTACTGAGCAGGGAGCCAGATACCTGGCCTTGATCCCCGGACCCTAAGACTATGACCCAGTCAAGAGTCAGACACTTAATGGACAGAGCCACCCAGGCACCCCAAAATAAACCCTATTCTTCTTCTTCTTCTTTTTAAAGATTTTATTTATTTATTTGACAGAGAGAGTGATCACAAGTAGGCAGAGAGGCAGGCAGAGAGAGAGGAGGAAGCAGGCTCCCTGCTGAGCATAAGGCCTGATGTGGGACTTGATCCCAGGACCCTGGAATCATGACCTCAGCCGAAGGCAGAGACTTAACCCACTGAGCCCCCCAGGTACCAAAACCCTATTTTTATATGTGGAAATCTGGTGTGTTAGGTGAAATAATGTTCTGAAAAATAATGAACATAAAGCTGTTCTTACAGATTACAGAATAAACTCTACCTCCTACGTCATTATTAAATGGATCATTTTCCTCATTGAACGTTGTGGCAAGGAGTTGCTTTCCAATTTGGAGAAAATGACCTGCAAAATCAATGCTAACATTCGCCACAGAACCGAGATCTATCTGATTGCTAAGGTTTTTCTTTCCTTAACATCTTATGATACTTACCATTGGTTTCAGCAAACAGAACTTGTGTGTTTCCAACTCCCCTCATTTCTGAACTCCTAATTTTGGAAAAAAAAGTTGGAACTGTGCATTTTGGGGGAGCATTAAATGCATATTTAGGGTATGAATGCTTCTTTCAGGAATCGATCTGCATTTTGGCTGGCAAACCTCTCAGGTGCATGAAGGGGCCCTGACTACTTAGTCATTCATGGAGGAATATATTTTAAAAATGCTTTCTTGACCTTCTTCTAACTTGGAGACAAGAACATTCCTCACTTTTTCCCAACCAAAGCGAACAAAATTTTCATGTGCAGAGAGTGTGTTTTCAGTGGATTAGACCCAAAGCTATGTTGTTCTAGAGGTCTTAGAACTGCTTATGTAGTGCACAATAAGCTTTGTAGCGCAATTTAAATGTTGATTTTAACATATAAACAGTCATCCAAAAGTGTTTCAGAAAAGCTGTTTTTAGGAGTTGGCTTAAAAGTATATTGGATAATGATTTTCTAAGCATGTTTATTTTCTTTTGGTGTCTTTATTTAGTCATATAAAGTTTTTCCTTTTACTTGGAGCCCATAAAGAAGTTCTGGGTCCATTTTCTCTTCCTCTCTCTGTGTTCTCTCCTTCCTTTTCCAGCTGTTTCTTTTATTCATCTGAGACGGTAGACGGCATTCTTTTATTTTGCTGACAATGACTTATTTATACCTAATTGCCTGGGTTCTGAGATTGTTAGGAAACTGTATTGACAATGATAATTTTCAGTTGTCTCACAATGAGGGTACATGAATTAACACAGATCCCAATCAAAACATGGCAAGGGAGAAACAAAGCC
This sequence comes from Mustela nivalis, assembly GCF_964662115.1. Taxonomy (NCBI): domain Eukaryota; kingdom Metazoa; phylum Chordata; class Mammalia; order Carnivora; family Mustelidae; genus Mustela; species Mustela nivalis. The sequence goes on from NC_139022.1 coordinate 131,744,012, forward strand.
CCCACCAATGGCATGTTTCTGACATTGCCTTTGTTAACTGTTGCATTAATAGGAAGGTGACATTCTTTTGAGAAGTAAAGCATATGTAAATAGGAAGAGTTTTTAAAAATAGAATTCTGCAAGTCAGACTCATTTCTACGGCTTTATAAGGCAGAGAACAAGTTAGGCAGAAACCTTCTCTTAATAGAAAATAGAAAATTAGAGTTGTCTTCCTGCTTGGAGCCAAACTTTCTTATGTGTTGGGCATAGTTGGGTATATGTCTGACAAAGCAATTCGGTGTTTGAGTTTCATCACCAGGGAGAACCCAAGATAGGCCTCTTTAGGCATGGCTCTACCTGCACGAGTTTGGGAAATTGCAAACTCCTAGGCAGTGTTAAAAGTGGCATTCACCTGAAATGGAGTCCCTGGCTGCTTTGTGATTTAGGGATTGTGGCTCTAGATATATTCTTCTCTCTAAAGAGGGAATCCAAGTGCTGCACTCACTAATGGCAGAATCGGTCTGTTCCGCTCATATGCCCCATCCAGCCTCTTTGCCATCCAGCCTTTTCCAAGTTAATCTATTGTAAAATTAGATTGTAAAGATGGACACAGTTGCCACCACCCTGGGACAATGGTGAAGGACTCACAGCGTCAGCCCCACGAAAGTCTCCAGTGGAAATCATTACATAATTTATTTATGGTGTCACCCAGCTCCCCAAAGAGCATGGCTTCCTTTTCAGCCCCAGTTATCTCTTGGAAGTGTGACCCTTTTGGTTTGATTGCCCTGAGAATGCACACTGCTTTTTCTTGATGGTGAAACCCCCTCACTCAGGTCTGCATCTTAAGTGGCAGAGATGCAAAAAACAGCTCTCCAGACAGTGTTTCTAATTCAATTCTCCTTTAAACAATCATGCATAAACTGAGTAATGCATCCAGTGAAGAAGATAGGAAGAGAGGGGTCAGGAGGTGTGGGTTCCAGTAAAATTTAAATAGCCACTGCACTTGCAATGTTAAACTATGAATACTCTCTTTACACTCTCTATACCACACAGGACAAGTCAATTAGATGAACTGATTTTTCATGGTTTTAGGGATTATAATTCAGGGATTCTTAATCTGCAGCCATTCAAGACTAGATTTCAGGGGGCAGGAAGCAGTGAAACTTTTACAATGGATGGAACATCTTTTTTTAAGTAATAGGCATTTTCCTAAGGAAAGGCTTTTATTAAATTCTCATAAGGGTCCAGAGCCCATAAAAGGCTAAGGAACCACTGCATTCTACCTTCATCATTTTTTAATGTTTTATTTCAAAAGTTGATGTTCTGTTTCCTTTTATGCAAAAGAGACAAAAGCATGCATAACTCTGATATTTCTTGATCTTCAATTTCTTCTCTGTCTTGGATGTCCTATAATAAATGTACAGGAAAGAAATATAAAACGCTATCCAAACTCAGTTAATAGCTCTGAGAAATGCACATTTAGAGTGCTTTAAAATCAGGTTACAAATATAATTTTCAATTTGCTGGGGAGAAAATAGGAAGGAAGAGTCCTTTGGAATACAGAATAAATTCCTTGTATGTACATTATCAGTGTTGGTTCATTATATTCCCCTTGGCCTACAACTCAACACATCTTTGAGAACCAGAAGGTGCACACAGTGTCCCAATTGTTAATATTTAGGAGAAGGGCACACACATTGTGAACTGCTGTGAGTTGGGTTCATGGAGTCAAAGAGATGGTAGATGAAGTTTCATTCTGAAATTAAAAAGTGAGCATTATCCGTTAGGGGCACTCATGAGATTTGACTGAGAAATTTATTGCTCTTGTGATTTATTTCCTCCTTTGTGGGGCATTCTGAATGAATGTCAAGGCCTGACCTGATAGGTTCCCAAAAAATACATTCCTCTAAATGTGCTGTGAGGCTATGGGAGCCCTCGCATTGTAGTCTCTGGGTTCTCTGACATGTAAAACCTGGAGCTCAGAGGAGCACGCTCTTTCCTTTTAAAATTTCTTATTTCCCACAACTGATTTTTATTATTCCCTGACATGCTGGAGTATTGCTGTGACTCTTCAAGAAGTATGGGCAGATATAGTGCTAACTGACCACCTACAGAAGTCAACACTGTGTTGAGTTGGGCTGTTGATTCTAAGCAGTTTTATTGCTTCCATCTCAAACTTTTCAGGACCCGTAGAGACTTCCCGTGTCCTGAGAAGCCCAGGGTCCCCTCACCCGAAACTACTGAGATGATATGGCACACAGGGATCTGGAGAATCTTAAAACACTTGGTTGCTAGTAGGGAATATTACATTTATTATATGACAAGCAAAGCAGTTGCAAAATGAAATATGGCAACAGCTACCTTCCCACCAAGTGGCTTTGATTATTTATTTATTTGTTTTTCTGGTTTGCCACTTTATAGCAAAAGAATGGTGTATGGAAAGACCCAAATTTTGGTCCCGGCTCTTGTAGTCATGGCTTTTGAACCTTAAGACAGTTTTTTTTTTTAGCCTCTCTGGACTTTCTTTTTCTCATCTGTAAAATGAACATACTATCTGCTCTGCTGACTTACTGTGGTTAAGGTGAAGAGGAAATGAGAACTCAAATGGATATCACTTCAAGAAACATTCTAAAGCCAAGTGGAGATGGCTCTTTTCCTTGATACAAAACCCTCCTGACATCTCAAGTGTTACTCAGAAATCACATGTTCTAGTGCTCACAGTTCTGACTCCGAAGTCAGACAGAGCTGGGTGAGTCTCCTGGTGGTACCACTCACTCAGACGTAACCTTGAATCAGTCACTGGCGTAATCTGAATCTTGACTTGCTCATCTTCAAAATGAGGGTAATGATAGTTTAGACCTAACAGTTGGAGCTTGCACTGAATGAGGTAACTATGTCTGACACAGTCCTGATAGCGCTCACAGTCAGCACTCACAGTCAGTCGTTGTTAAGAGTTTGAGTCTTTTTACCCACATTTTTTTTTAAAGATTTTTATTTATTTATTTGACAGACAAAGATCATAAGTAGGCAAAGGTGCAGGCAGAGAGAGAGATGGGGAAGCAGGTTCCCTGCTGAGCAGAGAGCCCGATGTGAGGCTCCATCCCAGGACCCTGAGATCACGATCTGAGCCGAAGGCAGAGTCTTCAACCCACTGAACCACCCAGGCACCCCTTTTTACCTACCTTTTTAAGAATTAGAATGTCCTGAGAACAGAGTCCTGTAGCTGTGCTCTAGGAGATAAGATGTCATTTTAAGGAGAAATCATGCAGGGTCTACAGGTTAGTCCTCAATAATCACCTTCTCTTCCAATCAGATCGGGTCTTCCAGGAGTGGCAGAATGCCAGTTTTTCCTGCAGTTCTTAGTTTCCCGGGCCTTCCAGTGGTATTCAAAATACTTCACAATTCGACTCAAGAAATTTAGCACATCTTCAGAATAAATTATTATTGTCATTAGCACATTACCACCCAAGAAAATCTGTACAGGAGCAGAATGCCCAGAGTGAAATGCTGTGTACATCTACTTGTGAACACCATATGTACAAAGATGTTTTTTGTTTCAGTTGTTGCCTTTTGTACACCAAAGCAAAAAGCAAGACACACCCAATGGTGTTTGTTGATTTTGTGACTGTCAGAGTTAGCAAAAACCCAGTTAGGACAGTTCAAACAGGCGGAAAGATAAGGCTGCTGGTGCAGAGAAAAGTCACAGGAGATGTACTTCCTGGTAAAAGGGCAAATGTGACCAAGATGTTGATATCTTACCTTTCTTCGGCATAAAATATATATATAGATAAATAAATAAATAAATATATATATATATATCTATATATATATATCTGGCAAAGAAAACATTCCTGACTTGCATTATGAGTAAAAAACTAGAAAGGAAAATCTATTTTAGTTATTTCCATAAAATTTCCTTTTGATGTAGACTGACATTAGTCAACTTTCCTATCCACCCATAAATCAGTCTGCTAACTATCCATCCACTCTGTTGTTTTCTTTCCTTGGGATTCTTGTTACATGCTGCTTAGCACATGACAGGTCATTTTTACTTTGCAGGTTTCCAAAGGTGATAATTTCTTGCATTTTACATGACTGTGTATACTAAAGATGAAATATTGCTTTAAAGTAAGTATAGTTTCAGGTGCCAAAATGACATCATTCTTTTCAAGAACATTCTTTCCTCCTTTTTTCTCTCTCTCTTTCTCTTTCAGCCCTGAACCTAAACTAAAGTTTCTTCTATTAAAGGGTATGTTCATTATTTATTTTAAGATGAATGCCCTATGGATCCTTAAACCTAAGCCTGGAAAATAGGAAATAATTCACTGGGGCTTGAAAAGGGTGGGGATTTCTTTGTTTCTTTTTATATTTATTCAGGAAAAGCTGACAATCGTCCTACATTAATGAACTACACCATCAATCACAGTGTTGACAATGAGCGGAAAAGCGAGGTATATGTCAGGCTGACGGCATATTGCCTTTTTCAGTGAGGGCATGGCTGTTTATAGCACTTTCGTTGGCAAAATCCTTTTTGCACTGGAGCAAGAATAGAAAGAAGAATTAGAAAGGCAGCCAGTGAAAAGAGCTTTATGTTTTCAAATTATGGAAAAAAGTGATAGGGGAAAATAGAGAAATGATTATTTTTGTAGTTTATGTGCCTATCCCACAGGACTTAAAGAATAAATGGAAAATGAGATGAGGAAAAGAGGTTTTCTTGTCTCTTACCTCATTCTACAGTGCTGTTTGACTCTCCCTAAGTTCATGACAAAAAGTTTCAAAGATTATGTTAACTGCAGTTGAACCCCCAGACTATCACAAAAGTGAATCAGAAATGATTGGTTTACTCGACTATGAGCATTCACTTTGGGCTACACATGTGTACACACGCGTGTACACACACCCATACAACTGGTGATTGATAATGGAGAGGACTTCGGTGGAAGAGACAGAATTTTCTCCCTTTCTTGGCTTTTGCTCTCCTTTAGTACAAATTGGTAGGAAGAGAGCTTGGCCTGGTGAGATCACTGTGTCAGGTAGTATTGTGGTAAATTGTGACTAAGGCCAAACAGCCATGTGGCCGTATTACCCACGAGAGGTCACCTTTGTCTGTCTTTTGGGGGGTAGTTTCTGCTTTCCTTCAAAATCTGAACAGCTTTCACATGTGTCAACTTAAGGTGGCCAACAAGGACGAGATGAAGGTGGTATCAGCAGTTAGTAATATGAAGAATTTATCGTGTGTTGAGGACAGCGTAGCCTTTTACTTCATGGAATTCTCATAATAGCCCCATGAAATCGGATGGGGAAACATCTTTTACAGATAAGGAAACTGAAGTTCACAGAGGTGAAATGACTTGTGCAGGGGGTCACATAGTCAATGAATGGCTTCATTATAATTTGTGGGTTTCTTTTAACTACAGGCTTGAGTCTCTTCATTGCTACGGCACTTAAATCCTTTGGCCTCACAACCCCTTTACATTCTTAAAAAAATATGGAGACTCCAAAGAACTTCTGTTCATGTAGCTTATGTCATGTTCACTGTATTGTAAATGAAAATGAGAAATTTAAAAATATATTTATTTATTTTTCTTCAAAAAAGACACTACCAAACCCATCACATCTTAACATAAATAACATTTTAAAATTAGAACTGACTCTATTTTCTGCAACAAAAATATTTAGTGGGAAGACTTATGATTTTACATTTTTACAAATCTCTTTAATGTCTGACTTAATAGAAGACAGTTTTCTCAAATTTGCTTCTACATAGGTTGCTAACATGTTGCTTTGGCTAAAGTATGGAAAGAAAATCCAGCTTTATAAATACACATAGTCTGGAAAAAAGAGGAGTATTTTAATAGGCTTTTTTTTTTAGATAATTGTAAATATTCTTTGATACTACACTAAAACTCAACAAATGGTAGTTTCTTAAGAGTGAGTTGCCATGTTGAATCTGAAACCATATCAATGAATTTTTTGCACTGTTTGTATTCAAATCCATTGGTATATCTTTCACTTTAAATGTATCTTTTATCTATCATGAATTTGTAACATCATGCATTGGTTATTTGGAAAATATTGGTTTACTGAGTTATGTTCACTGAGTTACAGGACATATTTTATTGTATGATATTAAAAGTTCATATTCATCAGTAATCAAAATCTCAACAGGAAAGTTATTAGTAAGTAGTCAAGCTATACTGGTGGATACAGGTTTTACCAAATTCCTATTTTAATTTGAAAGCTGGAATTTTATCATTGGCAATACATGATTGTCAATTGTTTTCCTTGAAGTCTCACTTTGCTCATTTTTGAAAAGATGCTTGCCAAGTATCCAAGTCTGAATAACCATTGTTTGTCAGTTGTACTTGCAAGTAGAAATGGTGTTCTGCCAAAAAAACCAACTAGGTCCGTTCACAGTTCAAACAACTGCACAAGTACTTTACCTGAACATGCAGCAGAAAGCTTTATTTGTATTTCCCATTGGGACTCAGACTATTAAGAAAATGTAACAAGGGATTAGCTTCCATAAAATAGAATATTTTCATAAAGCTTAATAAATTAATAATTTCTTACTTCTTCATCAGGAATATTCTTAAATGGAATGGTTTTCACATCGTGTGCGTACGTGTATGTGTCTTTACTGTGAGTTCACAGCAGTGTAGAATACAGTGACAAGAACAAGTACAGTTGGGTTGCCGGGGGGGGGGGAGAGGGCTATGGAGAGGGTGGTTGGATTATGGACATTGGGAAAGGTATGTGCTATGGTGAGTGCTGTGAAGTGTGTAAACCTGGTGGTTCACAGACCTGTACCCCTGGGGCTAATAATACATTATATGTTAATAAAAAATTAAAAAAACCAACAACTACAGTTTGGTGCCTTTGTCTTGATTCTCGCTAAGCCATCATTATCGCTTTGCCCATCATTGCTTTTGCACCTTTCATTCAAATGTCAGCCCAGTAGTATTATTGGGAAAAAAGTTTTGACCTCACACGTCAGAAGAGACCCAGAGACCTTCAGGATTCCTTGGGACCATCTGAGAACTGCTGTACTCCACAGAACTATCTCTTAAAAGTTCTGGTGATGTATGAACAGCTCTCTGGAGCAAAACAGCAGGAATAGCAAACAGTAGGACAGCAAAACAGTAGGAAAAGAGCTGGAGAGTATTATTCTTATAATAAAATTTTAATGCATATTTTCATACACATATGTCTGTAACAGCAAACAACATGTTGGTTGGTTTTTATTTCTTATTAAATCTTTGTGCTTCATTTCAAATAAGGAAGAACAAAAATCTACTCTGCATCAGCCGAGAGCATACTTCCGAAGCCATCAGTGATGGCTGAACATAGTTCTCTCTTTACCATGTCAACGTTGGAACATACTCATTCTCTGTCTGTTTATAATCTTGAAGACAAGCTACTTGGAAGAGATTTAAAATATTTGTGTATAGTTATACCATTTTAAGAGGCAAAAAAAAAAAAAAAATCACCAGTTTCTCACGAATGCTTGGAAAAATGTCTCTTCTCTAACTAAAAACATCCCATGTTCCCTCTTAGCCAAGAGAGACAAGGTTTGAAGACCGATATTTCAACGAGATGTATGGAGTTTCCTAAAAAACTGACCTTAGCAATTAATTTTGAAAGACTCTTATAAAAGAGTGCTGACTTTGTTGCAGTGAGGAAAATTTGGGATTTTTTTTTATGGAAAGTGATCATCAGTACTAATATTTTTAAAAAGTTATCCCTCCATTGTTTGGAATGACTCTTGGCCATATTTCCTCTTCTGGAGCATCACACAGACTCAGAAATTGCCAATGTCTCAGGCCGCAACTCAGATAAATCTCAGAGTTGAGTCTCTGGGCAAGAGCTGTCAATATGGGTCTTTCATTCTGTTTCTTTTCCTTGTGAGAAGTTTTTTTTTCTTTCAAAGAGAAAATGAAACAGAAAAACTCTTGTGTGTGCTTGAGGTTCATTCACTGCAATCTGAGATGCATGGTATTTGGGCTGAGCCTTTGAAGCTTCCATGACAGAGAAATGCTCAGGGTGTAGGCACTAAATTTTTCAGGTTGTGGATATTTTTCAGTAGTAGGTGAAAAGCATGCATAACATACTTTGCGATCTGGCACGGTTGGGGAATGGAAAGTCTGTTTGATCAAGTTAGCACCATTTCCCAAAGTGGTAAGTTACCAATGTATGTACAGTACTGGTCTATAAGATGATTTTAGGAGATACATGGACATTTTTAGTTTAATCATCATATGCCTCTTTTCATGATTTTCTTCAATTTACTGGTTTTCTGGGTATAACTTCCTTTGAAAATAACTTTATTTAAATGAAACTGAAACTACTCAAAAGTAAAACTGCTAAGGACATGATAACAGTGGTAGGTATATTGGCAAAATGATATATAACGAATGGAAGCTTTAGGAAGCTGAAATGGTTCAAACCTGTTTAGTGCATTCATTTACTGATCAGCATTATTTATTGAATGCCTGACTATTCTAGGTATTGTGGATTCAGCAGTCAATCCCATAAACAAAGTCCCTGCCCTTGTGAAACTCACATCCTGGATGGGGAAGATAAATACATAATGTAATGTCAAGTATTTAATGTTATAAAAAAATAAAGAAAGGTTAAGGTCTAGTGCTGGGAGAAGTTCCCATTTTAGAGGAGGTTGAGGGAAGACCTTGTTGAGAAGCTTACGTTTGAGAATATAGCACTATGGGTTGAGTTTATTTCATATGAGCAGGCATGTATTGGGTGTTTTGTTCTGCAGTATGAATAGAAATACAACTGGTCAGAAAAGCTCAGCTTTGGGGGGGGCAGATGTTATAATTAAAATTTCCTAGGATGGAGGGCAAGGTAGTGATGTAAGGAGGGTTACTTTGGTACCACTGGGGAGGAGAATGGCTGTCCCAAGCAATCAGAAATGAAATGAAGTCACGGAAGGTGTCCTAGAGGAGATGGTGGCCCTAACCTAAATCTTTCAGAATGGGGAGGAGTTATCAGAGGAAGCAGATGGTGGGAGGTCAGAGGAAATAGCATGTGCAAAAGTAAGAAAATATTCCTAGTGGTGGTATCTGGATTCTGGGGTTTTAAGAAAAAGATGGAGGGTGAGCAACACTAAATATGCAGATTAATAAATTTTAGAGGATTTGAAACTGTAGAATACTTAGTTCTAAACCATATAGAATGCTGTTTTTCCGTTGATTGAGAATGTGGCTGAATGTTCAGTACCACTCAGTTAAGAGGGTCCTCTCCTCTGGATTCTGCTTTTCAGAGGGCCTCAGTTTGGACCTCCCCCAGCTATATCACTCCCTATGGGGTGAGAGGTCCACGGTGTGAAAATGCATACCCTTTAGATCACCCTGAGAGTTTTTGGCACCCAGGAAGTTGATGCCCCGAAGTCCTGAGTCACTTTTGAAGGCCCACATGGGTCTCTCCTCTGGGTTAACCTTCCCAGAGCATCTTACGATGTATGTGTATCCTAGTCTTCAGAGGTGGACGAAGGGCTATTTGTAGAGGATGAGGAAGGAAATGGGATGCGAGGACTGGTGTGCTCCTCTTAAGGTGGCTAACCTGAGCCAGGGTTGGGAAAAGAAGGGTGGCAGCATGTGATGGGGGTAAACTCCCTGGGACACCAAGCTCTTGAGTGGAACTTCGAAGAGTCCAAGTATTCTAATATCAAACGTGGCCTTCCAGATTTTTATGGAGGAATAATCATCCAGATAGGGAGAACAACACATCTCCTTTAGAGTTTGTCTTAGGGTTTTAACATATTTAGACATGCAGTATGAGTGTCCTTTTATTAGGGATGGGCCCGGGTATCATAATTCTTTTATGTGTTTTGCGTTTAAATTAGAAATACAGTAATAATTAGTCGTGTTCAGTAATAAGTAGTCATGTTCAGTTCCTATAAGGCTACTTAAACAGACTTCTACTAAATTGCAGGGTGGTATTGTTGTTTTGAGAAATTATATTAAGATTTGCTTCCCTTTCCATCATTTTCCCATGTCTTTCACCTCCTCACTCCCTCATAAATTCACATCCAAAATTGAATTAAATAGTTAAGAACAAATTCACATTTTGAAATCACTTTGGGAAAGCAGATTTGGAAAAAGTCAAGAAAATACCACTTTTTTTGGGGGGGGGAATAAAAGACAGAAATCACAACTTCCCAAATTCAACATCTAAAAGTCTTTGTGTTTAACCTATAAAGTGAGAGTCAATTAAAATATTTCATTAAAAATTAGGAAAAATTATAGTAAAACATCACTAATTTATCAAGAAAGTATATTAAGAAATTAGATGTTTATAAGTTATTTGTAAGTCCTGGGCATCTTTCTTGATTTGATTAAAAAAATACTAAGTACTTCCAGAAAAATTCCTTTCTAGATAGAAGGATCCAAGAAATCAGCATGATCATCAGATTTACCCAATAAAAGAAAGGGCGTAGGAAAGAGTGCATTCCAGATAAGTCCTGTGTAATACTCCTGAAAGCCATGAGGTCACCAGTAAATTAAAGTTGGATTTGGGGCCCATAATCTGCTAGAGCCGTTTATATTCTTGAAGGCTGGAGGCCAGACTGCCAACAACAGGGCTAAGGTCCATAGGGAGGTTGTGTCCTCTGCTGCAGTACTTGACCCATCACTGCACCCTTGAAATCCAGTACGTTTGAGCTAACACGTTTTGGGAGTCTCTGTGCATCATGCAATAAAATTGCATTGCGTGTCTCTGACCGAAGATGAAATCATTTTTCTTAGCTCATGGTTTCTTAACTAGGGCCACCCTACCCATAGGTGGAGTAGTACAGAATGTCTGTGCAGTGTGATATGAAGCAGGAGGGAACTAAGATTTCTATCATTCAGTTATCCTGGGCCAGGCAGGGTGCTTGCTGGCTTCTTTCCTTAACTGTCTAATTCACCCTGACAACAGCTCTGCAAGAAGGTTGGAGAGTCTGAAGAACATATTCAAGCTCACAAAACTTCACAAATGGTAGATCCCAGAGTCATACCGCTGTGTCATATGGTGGCTGTTCTAGGATCTTTCTTGAGCATCCCACTGAAGGGCCTCGAAAGTGGCCCCACACTGGGAGGTCACCAAGCCCCTGAGACTCGCAGGGCTCAGAGGCATTTGGAGATTATATGGTCACTGAGTCCTTCTGAGGCTTACATGCCTGCTCCCGCATTCCCACTGGGTCTAAGCCAAACCTAGTTGGAGAGAATCTCCCCATCTCTGATCTGTCACTCTGCCTGAAACTTTCCCCTTCAGTGACTGTTCCACATTGAATCTCAGTCTCTTGTTTGTTAAATAAAATATGACCCCAGGAAGATACCATTGATAAAGGTTCAGTCTATTTTACACAATTTATATGTAGGAATCCAAGGACAATAGAATTTGGGGAGAAGAGAAAAGGGAAACTGGTTCCTGGGGAAAGCCCTGGCATTCCTTTTCCCCAGTTTCATCCCACTTGTTTCCATTCCCTGAATTCTCCGATCAGGTAGGAGAGGATTGCCAAACAGAAACTGACTTATCTTCAAAGCTTGGCCAGGAGGTGGGGGGGGGGTGCCTTGTTGGACAATATGTGTTTTGGTAGTGGGATAATCAACTGGAAGGTCCTGGCTTCTCTCACCTGATGGCTATTCACCCATCAGAGGGCTCTCTCCACCTTGAGTGTATTGCTGAGCACCAAAAATGCGCCTCTTGTCTGTATCTGTGCATTTCTGAAGTGTTAAATCCAGAATAAATTATCAAAAATTAAGATAAACTACAAGAACTTGTTTTCTACTTAAGGATTTTTGCATGCTGAGAAAAATCAACTCTAAATATTCTGCATTGCTAGTTTAAATGTTCAAAAATCAAAATGAACTAGGGAGCTTATCACTGAGTGCTGTCTGGAGTCAAGAATTCTTACTTAATGAAAAGAGTCATTCATGAATTTTCTGCTTTATTAGTTTGAGTAAAACTGTTTTTTTTTTTTCTTCCCTATTGGTCTTTTAGTGTAATGGTGTATTTGGGATTTGAGGTAGAAATGAATTTCTGAAAAAATAACCATTCAAATGATGAGATGTAAAATAGTAATGCAAGATCAGTCATTCTCGTTATGAGACACCAAACTAATATGACACAAATGTTAAGGTCAGACAAAACTTTAGACATAGAGTTCCAAGAAATATAGTATTTTACTTGAAAAGACTCCAAGCGATGTTTCCAGAGTGTCACCAGCAGAGCCTACGCTCGTTCCAGAAAATGGTCTTTACAGGCTGTGTTACTGGGTTGCCTGTGGTTGTGTTAGCACAGACCCCTGTAGCAGGCCTTGTTCAGACCTTTTCATGGTGGACTTTGTAAGATGAAAGCTCCTTTGACTTTAAGGGCAAGAATTTAAAGATAATAACGCTGGCTTACCTGTTGGACTCAGGCAAAGCCACTCTACAACAATAGCCAAGTGATATCTGGAATCACATTGGATATGGTGCCTGCAGGAAATTGGGTTGTGCTTTAATCTAGTCATACTGTTGGAATTCCCCATTGCTTTTTCCGTGGTGGGAATTAAAGAGGAATCTCACAGTCACTTAATCTGGTGGACCCAAGAGATGAGAGAGGCAACTCATGTTTTTCTCTTTCTGTGATTGGTAAACCAGCCCACCAGCAGGATTGATAAGCCCATCCGACCAAAAGTTTGAATGGCTTTCCCAATGCTGCATCTGTAAACCTTCTTATGGGAAGTGTGGGAGCCAGCATCAGAATGAGAGAAGAGAACCCAAGGAACTCCCTCCATCTTCCCATCTGCCTATCTGCCTTGACAACAAAGTGGGGTCCTTCCTCTCCCATGATAACAGTGGAAGGTGACATTCATAGGCATTGACAGCTCCTGTTCCATAGGACCGCCTGACTTTCTTTGGCTGGCCCTATTCTCCCCAAGTAGACTGGAATTTGAGATTTTCAGTCTGGTTGGTTTAACCCCTTCACCTCTTAGTTCTGGCCATGGTCTAAATTTGTTCCTCAGTTTTACTTTTGCTGGTTTGCGATCATGGTTCTCAGTTGAGCCTGGAGGACTGAATGGAGTCAGAGACAGCAGCAGGAGTCATTGCTTTGCACATTGCAAGATGCCTTTTCCTTTTTTAATTTTTAAATTCAAAGCAATTCTGTGAGGCTCCCAGGGTAAGAATTACCAGTCCCATTTTACAGATTAAAAAAGAAGGCTCAGATTGGCTAAAAAAGGCCATTCAACTAGCTGGTGTCTGCCTTCAATATTTACCCCACTGCTTTCCCTGCTAACCTTAGTACTTCCCATTATCAAGGTTATTTCTCTGAATAGAATTTCTACTCCTATTTTTCAGCCATAAAATATTGAGACTTTAATAAGCTTTTTTTTTTTTTTCCCTAGGTAATCCATCAATTCAGTAGCTGAGCCAGATTCCAAGCCCAGACCTCTTTGTAGGCCATGCTCGCTCCCTGAAAAGTCTAGAGGAAGTAGCAGGGCTCCTAATATACCCCTTAGTGGAGATAAATCCTATAAAATTACATTTCAGCAGCAAAATAGCCAAGCACAGTAATTTTGGTGTAAAATGTGCAAAGACTTATTTACAGAATATCTCATGATGCTGTTCCCAGATGTCTTCTTAAAGAAATTTTTAGTTACATGCAAAGGAACTGAAAACCAGGAATATAATTGGTAAGAAACGTAATTCTGTCCAAAAAAAACAATTACAACAACTTGATGAGATATATATTTTCTCAGCATCAGCATGAAAAAAAGAACATTCTGATCCAGAAATGGTATGTAAGTAAATAAACTTTAATTGGTTTGACAATGCCCCTTTTCCTGGCAGTGCCAAGAATCCTAGCATTATAATTACACAGTTCTGGGCAGACATGTGGTTTCCATTAAGAAAGACTTGTGATTGACTGAGTTCATGAGGCATGTCAGAAAAAACACATCAATGTCTTTATAAGAAGGAAAGAGAAATGGATCTAAATGTATTTATAACTTTACAAGATACACATTCATAAATAGTTCCAATAGGGTATATACTTCTTTAATTCTGATGAAAATAATCACTAAGGAAAGCCATTGGGAGCATTTTAGCTTCTGCCTCTATATGAACTCAGTGTTTACTTGCATGTAGGCGAAAGGGACACCTTTTTGTCCTTACAAGGATTTATTTCAGGGTTCTGCAGGAAAATGTTGTGGAAAGCCTCAGATGAATAAGCTTTAGCTTTATAGGTTTAAACGCCCCCTCCCCCCTCCTTTTAAACAGCTTTGCCATTAAAAAAACGATTTTTCAAATCTATTCTCTCTTGGTGAGCAGGCAGGGTTTATATTCTTCCTCAACCCTACCCCCACCCAACTTTTTAAAAGATGAAACTGGAACTTGGGGAATTAGTAAGTTGCTCAAGGTCTCAGAACTGGTAAATGCTTTTCATTTAAAAGTTGTTGCAGAAACACTGGAGGGGCTGGATTGGGTAAGCGGGGAAGGCATTTTAGCCCTTGCATTGTGTCCATGCCCCAAACTCCACAGCTAACACAGATAAAACTTAAGAAACAGTTGAAATTTTATATGCAGAAGGTTAAAACCAGCTGGGTTAGGGAAGGGTGAATCTCCTTCAAGAACGTTTTCAACCAAAACCTAATGACTTGCCTTAATCACCTAAAGTGACTAAAATATTGAAGAGTTTATTTTCTGCTTTTGCATAAATACTTTTAAGATGACAAACATTTTTAGGCCAGCCAAATACTGTCATCTTTTGGCAGCATTCACATCTCAAGCTTGATACATTTTCTTGACAACAGAACAATTGTGTGTGTATGTGTGCACGCACGTGTACTCTCTCTTTTCTTGAAAAATATTTTGTCAAGAAGTAGTGGCAAAACATGTGGTAGCATTTTTAAAAAGACCATCTCTGCAAAGGTATATCTTGCATAAAATAGGAGATTTCCCAACTTTAAAAAATAAACCAGTGACTTATTCAATAGAATGTTTCAAACTGTTTTTATAAGCAATTCAGAAATTTTAAAGAATCCCTCTGGTACCCTAGAAAGGATATGCAAAATATTGCAGTTTGAAATTAGTGAAACAATGTCTCTTATGCCAGCAGTAGTAACAATAACAATGAATAGTAGCCAGTATTTATCAAGTGCTTACCCTGTGCTAGGCACTGTACGTATTAATTTAATGATCTCATTAGTGTTAGGTGATAGAGATTATTAACGCTGTTTTGCAGATGGAGAAAGTAAGGCAGAGTAGGAGGTTGCTCAGGCTTACACAGTAATAGCAAGAACTGAGATTCCTTTCTTCTATTCCTCCGGCATCAGTACCGTGCCACTCTGTAGGGAGGGGACATGGAGACACACGGCAGGTCCCAGGGCTCAGGCTCGGGGTTGGGATCTGTTGATGGAGTACTCTTACATTCCAATGGCTCTTGGTACCACCAGGCTCACTGAGAAAAATGCAAAGTGAGGGGTTTCACTGAGATTAGCCGGTGTTTGGAGTTAGGGTTTGCCCTAGAAGCCAAGAAAATGTAGAGCCTCCTAGAAAGAGTGTAATTCTGTTATTTAGCCTATGTTTTTACAGTTGCTACCAAAGAGTGGAAATACATTCCCATCTGCCCTAGCTAACACTGGTTTTCATCAGGGGTGATGGCAGATACGGAAGTATAAGGAGACCAAGGTGCAGCGAGGGTGAGAGTTCGGCTTGAAGTCACACAGCTAGTTTTTGCTTGCGTTAGGGCTAGAAACCAGACATCCCGACTTGGAGCTCAGTTCCGTGTGGAGTCACATTGCCTCTTCAAACCAAGCCCGGTGTGTTGTTTCCCAGGACTGAGCTAGTGACACCACAGGGGGAGTCTGTCCTCGCAGGACGACGGACTGTGTGGCTTCACCATCCCAGTTCAGGCCCGCCCGGCTGCCCTTGGCTCCCCGCTTGTCTGTCTGATCTCTTCCTCCACGCTGCAGCCGGGGAAGCCTTCTTTACTCTGCACTGCTGATTGGCCCCTTTCCAGCCAGGGGACGTCCCCTCGTCCTGCAGAGCTGAGAGGGCAGTGATGTCTCATGGCCTTCCCGACAGGAGTCCAGAGCCGGGTTCACCCGGTGGGCTCCGCAGGGTGCTGCAGTCTGGCAGCAGAGCACGTCGGGGTGCTGTGTGGAGTTTTCCTGAGCATGTACTGCTTTGTACTGCTCTCCCCACCCTTGGGCTGCACCAGGCCCAGACTCCACTCCTGAGTTTAGAATCACTCTCACCCTGTGCCAGGAGGCTCGTGCTTGAGGTGTTCCCATCTGTCTTGCTCCCCTCTCCGGTGGCTTCCCTATCGTTCTATTGTTTTTTGTCGGGTTCTCTCATGTCACTCAGCACTTGGCACCTTGTGTTCTGGTCGTTTTTCTCTCATGTTTTAATCCCCCTCCTAGGACTGGAAGCTCCACAAGGGCTGTGCCATCTGGAACTTGGCCTAGAAGTAATGTACCTGGTAGCACTTAGCACGACAACCCAACAACCCGGGTAGGCAGCCTGTAGGTGTTGTCTTGAATGAGGGAAGGAGTGAGTTACAGCACATATTGGATGCTGGTATAACAAATTAATATGTCTCGGATGAATGAGCATCTGTGTGAATGGCTGGATAGGCACTCGGCCTCTCATAGACTTTTCCAACATTGTTAGGGGAAGATCTGAAGTAACTATTGCTGTCCTGCTCTCGGTGCTCATGGTTGCTTCACTCTCATGGCCGTGAGGTAGGTTTGGAGCTGCCCACAAAGGGAGGAAGACTGAATGAGAAGGGCTGCACCACTGCTCCAAGTGTCTCCCTGCCTTGATCCTGAGGACGCCCGCATTTGGTTTTAGGGTAGGAAAGACCAGTGGCTGCCAGAGAGCCTGCTGTTGGAACTGGGTGGGAGTTGGTTCCGCTGGAGTCTCTAGCTGCTGAGTGTGGCAGAGGGAGAAGACCCATTGGAAGGTGTTCTTTCCTCTTTCTCTCTGTCACTCCATTGGCTCTATTTTGCTCAATTCTAAGCCAGATGGGGAGAAATGGAGCAAAATATTTAAAGCAGGTATCTCTCCTCTGCATCAGCTGGAACCACTCTAATAGGTTTTGGATGTCTTCTCTATATTTATATCATTGATATGTCTTGATTGGCGGACTCAGAGGAATAGCAAGCTATTTAGAGGCTCTTGGAATTGTACCAGCTGATACAACAAGAGGTGGTGGAGGGATTGGGCAGGAAAAATGACAGACATATACTAGAATGGGCCAGGTCCACTTTAGATGGGCTCACAGGTTCTTCCATCTTCCTGGGCAGAATCATTCATCCATTCGCTCATTCAATCAATCAATCCATCCATCCACTATGAGTACCAACATATAACATACAACATAGGGCATATAACCTGCTAGATGCTGATAATACAATACTTAATAGTTCAGTTGTCCATGTCATAAGATGCACTCCAGAGACAGAGGAGTCAAGGATAATGATGTCCTTTCCCCATAGTGCTGCTCCAGTCAGCCCCTAGGACACCATTTCCAATTCTCCAATTCCAGATTTCCAAATTTCCAATTTCCAATTTGCAGCAGATCTAGAAGGGCTCCTAGGTCCCTTACTGTCCTCTGGGAAGTTCTTCAGGTATTACCACCCTGGCTTCTACTCATGTTAGTAATTGCTTCTGGTAATATTTTCCTGGATGTATTTCCTCTGTGTAATTTGTAGTTTATTATTTCCAACTCATTATGCCTCTTCAGAAGTGTTCTTGTATCTTTTTTCCTGGGCAGTTGTGTTTTAATCCCCATTAATTTTCCAGGCACCCAAGAACATATATATTGTCTCTACTTTTGGTGGTCTTCCCTCCTACTGCCTTCTTAAATATCTCAATATAGAAGAAACCTCAGGGTTATGGAGCCTACGTTTAGCTGTGTGACTTTGGAAGTCTTCTGAACCTCTCTGTGCCTTTTTCATTCTCTCATCGGTCAAATGAGGTAATCCCTGCCCCACTACCTCATCAGGTTCTTGGGAGGATCAAATAATGGATGTTAAAAGGCTTTGAAAAGTTGAAAGTGTTCTTAAAGCCCAGGGGAGTGTTGAGATTCTGTGGCTTCAGGGTAAAGAGTTGAATATGAGGAGTGATGACTCATAGTAAAGAAAATAAAAATAATAGCAATAGTAGCCCAGCTTTATCTAGCATTTATTATTCTTCAGGCAATATGCTCAAGGTGTACATGGATGAGCTCATGTAACGCCCACCTGACTAGCCTATATGGGAAACGGTAGCACCTCCTCAGTTTTACAGAAGAAACTGAGGCTTAGGAAAGCAAAATAGTTGGCCCAAACATGCATAGTTGGTATACATGGGAAGTCTAGATGTTACTGAAAATCTGTCTGTTTTATCTTCCCAGCTAGAACCAATAAATGTTGGCTAGTGATACTTCTCAAGATCTCTTAGTTCTGGGATGGGAAGCTGCGCGGTTAAAGCAGGGATAGAAGGGTATGCGCTGGAACCCGGCAGCCTCAGCTTAAAGTATGTCTAACACGTCGGATCTGTGTGGGCTAAGTGCGTTATTCAGTTTCTCTGGACCTCAGATTCCTCTTTGTGAATTGGTGCTGATACAGTACCTTACTCAGAAGGGTGTTTAGCAGAAGTACTTTTGAAACACTATAAAAATAGTAATCATAATCATTATTAATTAGATGTTGAGTGATTGAATCGCTAAGTTTAGGTCCAGACAAGGGTCATGTAAGTTTGGCAAATCGCAAGAAATGAAAGAGATCACATTCTTAGGAATTTGCTCTTTGCTTCCCCTAACCTCACAGCTTATAGAAGTTCCCAAACATGTGGCTGCCTGACTTAATTCAGCTCTCAGATGCATTTGGTTGGGTCTACATTATCTACAGGAAATTGGAAGAGTCCACATTTAAATTTGTATATCTGGCTTTTCTTTAAAAATTGGAGAATATTTAACCATGGGCTCAGACACCTGCCTGGCAACTCTCAGCTTTGCTGATGATAACTCCTTTCTTTACGTAGGGGTGGTGCGTAACCCTCTTGGGTGTTCCTGTGGGAGTTTGAGCCCCTGCCTGAGAATCACCCAAGTCAGCCTGGGAAAACTAGGGGAGGAGATAGAATTGACTCTTTTTAATGAGAGAGAGAGAGAAAGGAAGGAAGGGAGGAAGGAAGGAGGAAAGAAAGAAAGAAAGAAAAAGAAAGAAAGAGGAAAGAAGAAAAGGAAGAAAGAATAAGGAAGAAAGGTACCTGAGATCCTACCTATCCCTAATTTTATCCAGGTCTTATCATCAGTATTCACTTGCACCAGCTATACCATGAAGGAGAAGACAGGCCCCACCACCCCCAACCCCACTGCAGAATAAGGAAGGAGATGAAAGGGAAAACCAGAGAGGGACGGGAAACATGTTGTTTCCTAATTAAGCTGGGGACGGAGACAGGGGCTGGAAGAGGCAGTGCGGCGTGTGGCTGGGCATTTATCATGCTCTTGGCCCCTGACCTGGGGACCGTGCTGGATGGAAGATCCAGGCTGCTCGGAATGGCTTTGCTGATATGCCATTCCAGGGGTAAGTGGTTATTGATGAAGGGGCTTAAGTGGTATATGGAGAACACTAGCCATAGAGCTAATGCTCTGGGCTCCTGCAGTATCTGCATCTCCTGGGAGCTTGGATCCATGGTCCTGCCCACGAGTGGATTCAGGAGCTAAGCTGTGTGGGCTTCACTGGTATCCAAGTCAAGGCACTGTAGCTTCCTCCTCCTCTCCTTCTCCCAGACACCAGCTAGGGGTTAGAAATCTGGATGGTCTTTCTGGAATTTCCAAGTTTAGACTCTGATGCCTCTCTTTTAATGGCTTTTTTCCCCCTGATCCTGGGAATAGGAGAAATAGAGCATGAATAGCTTTTGTGGATGATGGTGATTTGAGAGGTGTCACATTAGCAAAATTCAGAAAGTATATTTGGATCTAGAACTTTGTGAGAAAGAGAGGGAAGTTTTGAAAAGAAAAAAGAAAATGAAAAGGTATGGGCAGAGAGAAAACAGATTTTGCAGGTCTTCTACCCTTCCTAGGGAATATTAGGAGTCAGAAGATTTTAGAAATCATATCTCCCAGCAGTTCTCAGCTCTGACCTGTCATTAGAATATCCTGAGAATCTTTAAAACAAATACTGATGTTCAGTCCCTACCTCTGCACTTTCTGAATTAATTGGTCTGGGCGAGAGCCCCGGTGTTTTCTAAAAAAATCTGGAGGTGATTGTAGTGCACAGTCAGATTGAAAACACTGACCTAAAGCCTTCCCTTTATGGTCAAGATAAGTGATGTTCACTCACTTCCAAATAGTCACAAAGCTGCTTAGTGGCAAAGCTCCCACTCAAAAGCTAGGTCGTCAGTTTCTAAGCTCCGGAAACCTTGCCAATATCATCCTGAGACCTCTTTCACAATTCTGTCCTATCCACGTGTACTGTTTTTTACAAATAAATTTATTCACATCAACTCACCCTTTAAACTTGACTTTATTTGAAAAGGAGACTTTATAGCACTACAGTAAGTGGCAGTTCAGCCTCTCCCGCAGTAAACGGAAGAAGGCAGCCACAGAGGGCATGCAGGGAAAAGAGAGCTGCGGCATGGTGATGTAGCTGCAGACTGTTGCCTGCCAGGGACCCTGCTCCACACAGAGCCCGGTGAGCCTCAGGTGTCCAAGAAATGCCGGCACCAAACTGAGGCTTTCTTTTTGGACTTCATCAGAACAACAAAGAGAAAATCTAAAAGGGACAGACCTTCTCAATATGTGATTTGCTGTTGTTACTTGATACTCGTGCACTTGCACCACTGAAAGAGTCCTGGATACGTTGTTGGTACAGCTTCTTTACCTTGAGGATGTCATGGTCGGTACTTACAAGCAAAATACTCTTTTTTGGGAGGGGGGGGTCAGGTACCCACCAAATAGAAAAATGAAGTTTAAACTTTGGTCTTCAGGCAAGAGACTTGAGAAACTTAGAAGATAGACATGAGAAAACTGAAGTAATGATGCCCACGATCATTGAAAGCAAATTTTCAAACCAGCTGAAGATTTTCACGTTTATGATGTTGGCTATTTGTGTTATTTTTAGTCACACTCTGTCGGGGGTGGTCTTGACTAAAACAACCAGCTGCATTCAGAGGAGCTTGAGGCGCTGAAGGGTTGGTACATTTTGCTATTTGACCCCTTCTTTTGGGATTCTAAGTATGACTTGGACCCTTACAAGATTCATGGGAAATTAGATGCTAACTGGAGGACTCAAATATTATAATGGTAATCAGCATTTTAATTCTATTTTTGTTACTGAAATTCTGTTCGAAGAGATATTTCTATATTCTTTATTTGGTTGGACTGCCCGCCCCCCCCCCCCCCCGGCCGCACCCTGCCGCCACACAGAAAGTTGCAGGATGAGATTCTGCCCAGATAAAATACTAAAACTCTTCAGTTTTTAGGAAAAAAAAATGGCCTGTGCTCAGCCTGGAATCTATTTATTCTAGGTTTTGGTTGAGCACATTATCCCCGGTTTGGTCGTTGCCTCCTGCCTCCACATCCCAACCCCCGCGCACTTGGTAGCATTCTCTTTCCAAATGGAAATATCTGCTTCTTATTCCCTTTGATTCTCCAAAGGCATTAGACCGATAGGGAGTCTTAGTCATTCGGTCAATACTCTTTGATACATTTACCTAAATGGCATGTTCTTCTTCATGTCGTTGCATCCACGCAGTAATTAAATGTGCCTTCAAACAGTATCGAAGGTAGGTAGTCTGAGCTTATTGCTTAATTAGTTCAGGTTTGTCCTGCAGTTTCCCATCACTGTGCAATCAATACTGCTCCAGAGAACATTCCACCAATATCGGAAAAAGATGCCTCCCGCGTCCACGAGTGGATGCCGCAGAGTTCAGATAGTGTTGTAAGTTAGTTGTATTGGAAATACCACGTCAGTCATACTTCCAGAGAATTTGCTAAGTGAACTTGCCTCTTGAAACACACTATTTATACAGGGAGCCCCTACCTCTTTCCTTGGGGTCTGGTCTTCCTTTCTCCTCTCATGTCTTCGGGTTACAAAGAATCTCAACCAAATTGAAGATACAGCTTGAAAGTCTTGCTGCCAAAGGGAGCTATTATGCTTTTACCACGTTCTGGGCCATCATGGTCATTTGATTAAAAGGAAAAGCTGCCATTTTTCTAACAAGAGCTCTGTCGCAAGACTGAGACACTATGGACTGAGGGAGTCAGGAGCCTCCGTGATGTGTATCCAGGGTTTACCAACACAGTGTGGTCTATGGAGTCAGGGGCCAGGGACCACAGGTCCTGTGAAGAATCAACCCCACGAGGTGACAAAGCTGTGTTTCTGACCATTTGTGGTGTTGAATTTCCTTTCATGGTAATTCTGGTTAAATCAAGAACCTTATACATAGGATGCTGGGTGGGAGTTTGGCCCTATTCAGATCACAAACCCCTCTCTTCCCTTAAATACCGCTTGGATTATATTCCCCAAATCAAGTGATCATGACTATTTTATTTAATTACTTGTAGCTAGACACCAGTTTTCAAAGACAGCAAGCTGGATTTGTGATAGAAAAATCCCAGTATGGCAAAGGTAATTAAACTAACGCCTTGTTAATAGGGTTTTTTGTTTGGTTATTAATTCATGTATTCAACAAATACTTAGCAAGTATCCGTAGTGTGTTGGGCAGTATGCCAGGATCTGGAGACAGAGCAGGAAATAAGATAAAGTTATGGCTCTCAGGTAACTTAGTTAAATCCTGTTATTCTTTGCATTGCCTAACCCAGTGTCCAACATACAATCAATAGTCCCTCAAAACACAATTGTTAACTAGAATACAAAGTATGCACAAGCCCATCATCTCCATCTATGTTTTTAAACTTTGGTCAATTTGTACCTTTGAGCCTTGCTATGCAAATAATACTACTAGTAACAACTCTAGTGGCTAATATTTATTTAATAAATATCAGTTGATTTGCCCTCATTAGTTTGTTGTCTCAGGGCAGTTTTCTATTTGACCTAGGATTTCTAAAGACATTTCTAGGCATGTTCCAAAATCTACCAACTGTGTATCAATAGAGAGTTTCAATTATTTTGTGCTTTGGTCTAGGCTGCTAGTAACTTGTTTTGAATTCTCCTCCCCAGGCCATTAATTCACATTTGAATCCCATGTACATTGTTCAGGCAGGGCACATAGTAGGTGCTCAAATGGGTTCTGGTTGAGTGAAATAGACACGGGTTTTTTTTTTTTTTTAAGATTTTATTTATTTATTTGACAGAGATCACAAGTAGGCAGAGAGGCAGGCAAAGAGAGGAGGAAGCAGACTCCCTGCTAAGCAGAGAGATGTGGGTGCGGGGGTCCTAGGATGCTGGGATCATGACCTGAGCCAAAGGCAGAGGCTTTAACCCACTGAGCCACCCAGGCGCCCCAGACACAGTTTTAAAATGATATTATCGAACAGCCTTTCCTAGCTAAATCTTGAATCAAGTATCCCAGATCCTGTTTTGTTAAATGTGTCTACGGGATCCTTTGTTTTTGTTTTTGTTTCTGTTTTTTGTAAGATTCTAGCAACACTGCTTTGGTGAAATATTTTTTAGAATAGCAATTTTGGGGGCAGCTGGGTAGCTCAGTCAGTTGAGTGTCCAACTCTTGATCTCAGCTTAGGTCTCTATCTCTTGGTGGTCCTAAGTTCAAACCCCATGATGGGCTCCATGGGCATGGAGACTTCTTAAGGAAAAAAAAAATCTTTTTTAAGTCTGTCAGTGCATTTCTGCAAAGTAAACTTAGATTCTTGCACTATTTTGCTAGGAGCTTAGGGATTATATCATATGTACAACAACAACATAAAATCTTTAAAAATACAGAACTCAGAGTACTTGAACGCTTGTAAAGTATTTTTAAATTAATTTTTAATGAGTTTTAATATTTTAATATTGTACTGATCTTAAGTAAGAAAGTTGTTCTTGTATTAGACGGTGGTGTACAATATTACTTCATGGGATAATGTTTAATTAAAATACACTAATTTATGTATTTGTTTATTAGCTTTATCCCTAAAGCGGAGAGAACTGCTGCATAATTTTATGAAAAATGTAAATGAGGGTTTTGACATCACTAATAAAGTTCAATTAGCATAGGTAAAAATATATGCTTTCACTTTCAAAACTTTATAAAAAAGAACCCTGAAATGTTGATTTGACATATAATAAAGATCACTTTTCAGTGAAAAAATTTAACTTCCATGAAAACAACCTTCTATTTTTCTAATTTCCTTTTGGCTTTATTAGGTTTTACCTGATTTGTTCTTGTCTCAAAACATTTTCTCTTGTTTCCATAATTGCGGGAGTCATTTTGATGCAAGGATATTGTAGTACCTTTTTTTTTTTTTAAACATTTGGAAATAGTTAGCTTCCCTCACACAGTACGGTCCACTTTGAGTATTGATGTAACAAATGAGAAACACCTTATTGAATGTTATATGTTCTTTGCTGATTTTGCTTACCCCTAACTTAGATTTTACGCTCCTTGAGATTGGAGTCTGGTTTTTGTGAACTTCTGCTGCGGTTTTGACATCCTTCATATTTTAGAAATAAGCAATAGTATCATAGCCTTAACCTTATTATTATGGAACTTATTAGCTTACTTTTCCTTTTAAAAAACAGTTTAAATCTCTTGATAAAGGCAAAGAGAGAAAATGAAGAGGAATGGCATTCTCTGGTTTTGCAGAGTTTTATAGAAATGTTCTAGATACCAGTACATAAACATGTCCTGCGTTTCCTGTCCTGGGTGCCTGGGGTACACCTTCAGTAGCATCATGTTTCCAGGCAGAAAAGAAAACAGATTCAAAGTGCATTTAAAAGGGGACCGCCCTGAGATATTTTCTCTCCATTCTTTCTTTGTTAGTTATTTATATTCACACTTCTTCACTTCACTACATTCCTTAGTAAACAGCTTGCAGGGGGGTTGATGTTTGTTAATGAACTGTCAATAAACACATGTTCTTCCCGACTTCTTAAAAAAAAAAAAAAAAAAGACTGTTTTGGGGGGAGAGCGCGCTGGTTTCCAATTCCTGTTCACGCCCTGGAGACAGAGATTGGAGTGTTGGCTGAGGACCCGGCCTCCGGAGCTGGGCACGGTTGCAATCACGTGGCAGAGGCTCAGCCTTTGTGCCCGGAGGAAGGCGGCAGGTTCTGACAGAGTGTGTGCTAGCAGCTTTAAGGACGAAGTCGGGAAGTGTTTGGAAACAGGGCTGCGAGCATTCCCAACAAAGCTGGAGAAGTCTCTCCAAAGAACAAAAGGCAACACGCACGCACGCGCGTGCACACACACACACATACACACACTCACTCAGGATGAGGACTTTCTTCTCTGTTGACATTAGCTTGAGTCAGAGGCTGACCCATGTTTGGACAGAGGACAAATAATCCCATCTTTGTTGAGGGAAACAGGGCCCAGTCATTTTCTTTTCTTTCTCCTGTTCTTAGTCTCTCTCCTGCTCCTCTTTCCTCTTGACACTGAAGTATCTAATCAAGTCCTTATGAGTACAAAATGTCCATGGAGAGGAACCTCAGCCATTTGAAAACATAACACTTTCTTTTCCACCGTGGTTCACTCAACGTGACTTGTGGGCAGAGGGAAAAAGAATATGTTACCCGGAGGGTGGACACGGTGGAGAGACCAGAAGCATGCCCTTTTGTTGTTGGCAGTCTGGAGCTACAAATTAAACAAGAGAAACTTAGAACAACCTTTAAAGAAAACTATTTATAATTTCATTAGTATTATTACTGCCCTCTATTCATTGGGAAACAAATTGTCCCAAGAGCAACAATTCTGGAAATTTGTGCTTTAGAAAAAAATGTTGAATTTCCCAGTATCCTTGTCTGTTTTTTTTTTTTTTTTCCTTAAAAATTTCATGCATTGTTAGGGAAGAAAAGTCTAGTCTAACTCACAAATGCATCCTTATTCTCATGTATATTTGATACCGGCCCCAGTCTAATCTGATAAAGTGCACTTTGCCTGTGGTGTCTTACAATAAGCTGGCTGCATTAGTGCCGGGAAAAATCAATACCGATTTATAATTTACCATCGCAAAAACCTATCACTTTTTATGACCCTCCATCCTGGCTCATTAATATTACATTAAAACACACACACCCACTGCAACAGGGGGAAATTGTAGCTTGTCAGGTTTACAGCCATAAAGAAACCTTTAATTGGGCTTAGTTTGGGAATTCAGGCACAGATTTTGTTTATTTGTTTTCTTTTTTAATATATGATATTTACCTTGGTGGGTTTTAAGAGGATGCATGATATACCTATCTATTTCTCTGTAAAGAAAGAAGAAGAGTGTCACAGAAATTCTGAAATATACTTGTGCATAGCTTTCCGAGTAGGCATTTTAATTGTACGTAATGGTAGCTTCCCTGTTTATCTGTAGCCTCTGAACCCTTTCCACTTCCTTCTTTTCTCTTTCTGTGTGAGTGTGGGGTTTCTCTCTCTGTGTGGAAGCATTCCAGGGGACGGTATTCTCTTATCTTTTTGGGTTGTCATAGTTGATATTTATTCCCCCCTCCTCAGATCACGAAGAGGCTAAATGCCATCTTTTGCATTGTCTGTCTCCCAAAGGAAGGATGCATATTTGATATTTCTTCCACCCTGAATGGAGAATATTACGCTGACCCTGCTTGGAAACGGAACGATTCTCCCAGTGCTTGCTTTTCCCCAGCAGAGAGCTATAGAGTGTGTATGTGTGTCCTCAATTCTCTCACTTTAAAGAAACCCCAGAAGAAAAATTAACAATACTCGTTCCTTAAAGACCATGTCTATTAAGCAGCTTGACCCTCATGTGTTTTTAGACTTAGAAGTTTTATATCTAAATTCTTTCCAGATAATGTAGAAAAAAAATGATGTCACTGTTTATGTTGGCAGCCCCAAGGTGCTCTATTTATTTCATACTATTCAAATAGTTTCCAGGGAATTTCTCCTGTTAATCTCACAACGAACCAACCTTACCAAATGACTTGCTCCTTTTCCTCAGCTGCCTGAAAGGGTAGGGTCTCCTCCCCCAACCCAACACACCTCAAAAAGAGGTAAAATGAAGAGTAAAGCAGAGCCAAATAAATAAATAAATAAGGAGAAGGGGAAATTCAGTGTGTTCTCAAGTGTGCAGTAGATCCGCACCATGCAGCAAATACATGTCGTGATTGGGTTTTTAAAAGACGTCCGCCTCGCCTCTGACTGACAGGGCCTATTGATTTTTTAGGTTTCTGCCGTCATCGGTTTCCAGCCTCACAGCGGCCGCGTGTCGGGGGTCAGGGCGCACCGGGGCGCAGTGAGCCAGCCCTCGCCACTTCCCAAAGTGAAGGGCCGCTGAAAGAAAATCAATCATGTCATAAGTGAGAAGCATCAAAAATTTTCCCCCTGTATGGCCAAGTCCCATCAGCCTGTCTCCACTCAGTAGCTAAGGTTAGGCATCTGTCAAGTCAGACTAGGTGAAAAGTATTAGAAATGCCAGTTAACCCATGGGTAGACTGTGTCGGTGCGACGCTGCCTCTTCCCTTTGTCTGGCTGTCCCAAGATGACGCAGTTGGCATTCTCACTTCATTTTGGAGCCCATGGCCCCGATTTCACATCCCTTTAAGCCTCTATGTCTCTCTCCGCTCTTCTTCCGCTTGCACGAGGCAGGATGGCACGGGGCCTGACGCCGTGTTCACCTAAGAGGTGGTGAAGAGTCAGAATGGAGGCTTTTGCATAGCAGCCCCCTGGGAGGGCAGGGCTGTTGTGTTTCTCCAAGTCACAGTGCGTGTTTCCCTCAACGAAGCGGATTTTCTCCACCCATTGGGTATCCAGCTTTGGAAACACAGGTTACGCAGATAAGTCAGATTGTGAAGTTAATTGTGCACATCATGTGGTAGGAAATTGTTAGTTGACCACTGCGCTGATGTTTCTGAACTGATGGGACATTGCGTTTTCTTCCTATTGGACGAATTGGAAGGAAATTTATTTTCATGTCTCAGAGAAATGATCAGGAGAATGCTGTTCATTGGAAAAGCCTTAAAACACACACACACACACACACACACACACACACACACACACACGTGTATATATATATATATAGATCTATATCTATATCTATCTATATATATATATATATATTTCTCACATCCCAGGTTTATATAATTCCATTGTATAGTTTGGCAAAAGAAACAGCGTTAAGTGACTCCTGTGGGGAAACC
Source organism: Mustela nivalis (assembly GCF_964662115.1). Taxonomy (NCBI): domain Eukaryota; kingdom Metazoa; phylum Chordata; class Mammalia; order Carnivora; family Mustelidae; genus Mustela; species Mustela nivalis. The sequence continues at coordinate 131,772,237 of NC_139022.1, forward strand.
CTTTGACACGTCCCTTCTAATTCTGCCTTTGGTAATTGGCTAGAATGGGATGATAGGTACCTTTCAAGATATAAACTATAGATGATGTGTTCTGTGGGAAAATGATAGGCTTTGATTCTCATATTTTAGTTTGCATTTATTTTAATCAATACAGGGAAAATGAATAGTTTTGTTTGCTTGTCTGTTTTGCTGGTCAGGAAGGGTGGGCTGGAGAGTGGACTTGCTGTCAGCCTGGCCTTACCTTGTGCTTTCCACCCACTCAGTGCCTCTCCTTTCAGGCTTGTCTCTGTTGGTTGACAGTGGTTCCGTTCCATGATAGTCACTGCCAATTGAAGACCAGTTTGAAAGCTCCCGAGAAGAGCTTCTTTCTGGAAAATCTGCGGGAGGAGTTCACTTAGGTGGAGGGGCAGATTCTAAGATCTCCTCTGCTTGGGGTGGCCACCTCAGGAGCATTAGAAGAACCTGAACCTGGATTGATACTGAGAGCTCTGTTGTAAGTTTCCACACCTAAATTGACATTCACTGCCTGAACCAAGATGTATACTCACTAATAAATATTTCAGCTCTCTATGCTTTGGTGATTACGCTGGCCATTCCATACAGATAAAAAGACAAAATGTTTCTTTAATCAGTACTGTGATGTGAGACCGTTAAGGTAATAGTGCTTGAAACTATTAGAATCTCGAAGATATTGACTGGCTTGCTTTTGGCATGGCAATTATAATTACATTTTTAGGTTACATTTTATGGGTTTATACTAGTTATTCTAACATAAAAGAAATTGCTGTCCAGACTTTTAACAGAGGGGAGAATGATCTAGGTTGAAATCCTCAGCAGTCCAGGCATCAGGGACTGCTAATATACGATCTAATTGTGATCAATACTTTCTTTTCTAGTTTCTGTAATGACAAGGCCTTTGCAATAAAAACACTACCATCTTTTTGAAATCCACAGAATGATAAATGACCCAGGCCAACTTGAGGGGGAAAGTGTAGTGTATTTTACATTCCTAGTGATTTATTATGGACTTGTGAACATAGCTGGTGTGAAATCAAGCTCAGGGAAAAGAGAGGAAAAGTACCCAACAAAGAAATCCATTCTGCCTAAAATGCCTTGGTTTAAGTCCCATTACCATTGATGTGAGCTAAGTACTGTCATCGAGGGGCTTAGGAACTCTTAAGTATTTAGATTCTTTTTGTTACATTACAGGAAAGGGAATAAAGCCAACACAATGAACCAGTACTTTGCTATGTATGAATGGGTAGGTCAGCCTAACTTACGTGTTACATAAAAAGGACCAATTTGAGTCTGCCTTGACAATAAATGAAAGCTTAGCTTTGAAGGAACTCTTAGCTGGGTCTATTTGCTTTCAGAGACAGTATTTTGGGCAGGCTCTGGAGGTAGGTTATTTCAGGTGTAAGAAGAGTAATCCGCTTTTTTCATTAACTATTAGGGACTTCCTTTCGCATAAAAGCTGAGTCCAGTCGTCCCCAGCCAGGTTTCGCCTGTGCGGGAGTGCATTGCTGTCCTGATCCAACCCAGCTGGTCATTCAGACCTGACAGGTGACGCGTTTGAGGAAGCGCAGAAGAGATTTGTGAGCTCCGTAGCACACAAAAGTGAAAAATGTGTCCACATGAGCCCCCTTTCAGCCTCTACCCCAATTATGTGTGGCCAAGTGTTTCTCCTGTGGCTGCGGTTAAGTTTCTCAGTCTTTCCATTTTTGATTTTTGTTTATAAGTTGGCTGTTGACATTTTGCTTTAGGCCTGCTCTTAGTATATGACATTAATGATGTTTTTCCTCCCACTCCCTTCTCCCTCTCCCTTCCTTCTCTTTCTCTCCCCGCGCTTTCTTCCAGACTGTCCCCCAACTCTTTTTTCCTTAAACCAACAACAACAAAATAAACAACCTTTTTTTGTTGTTGTTGTTCAGACTTGAAAAAAAATATGAAGACTCTATATAGGATTCACAGATTTGGGACTGATACAATATACTTTCTACCATTCACCAGACCCTCGCATCTCTTAAAGTAAATATTCAGTGTCATGTTGAAGTGAATGGATTTTTTTTCCCCTGTTAGCAAGGAAATGTTTCATTTTCCTGCTTTAGTAAACATAGCATATGGTAAGTAGTAAGTACAAGGGCTAAGGGCTCTTATTCATACATTTTCTTTGGTCAGGAATGAGGAAGGAGATACCCAAGGTGTAGGACACCAGGTTTTTACATGAGATTATTAATCATCTTTTTTCTCCAAAATCTGACTTGAGACAAAGAGAATAAAGGGTGTTTTTGTCCTCAAATATCCAATTCATCCTATCGGATTTCCCACAGTGACTTTCTCCACCAAGGTCTTAATGCACTACTCTGAGAATGTCTCATCAGTGACCAGAGCTGACGGGGTCTTTGAACATTAGACAGTACCCATTAGTCAAGGTCCCTGGGCTAACATCTTTTGGATGGCATTTTCTTCTAAGTGTGCCATTAGTTAGTATAATGGACTGGTGTCTGTCAGCCTTTGGGACAGGACAGAGAGAAGCATCTAAAACCCTTTGTTAGAAGGATGGTCTGTGTTTTCCTCTAACCTGGAAACATGTTCCCAGCAACATTTTAACCCTTGAGAGACAATAAATGTTAATGGCTTCAGTGAAGTTTTTATGATCTCCCAGGTGAGAAATCTTTTTTCCCCCTTAAAACCTCAGATATAGATTTACAAAATACTCTTCAGAACCATTCTGGTCTTTTGGGTAAATAGTTTTCATTTTGAAAACATTTGTATAATACACATGTTTTAAAAAGTGTTCTAAATATGTATTTTTACGATTGATCCTGAGAGCTCCTTAAAGAGCTGTTCTTGCCTATCAAGGAGATAATGTGTGTATGTATTCAAGAAATTATCGACAAAACAAAACAAAACAAATTGCAAAGCTGCGTATGTTTCTAATGAGGATTTTTTTTTTGTACCAATATACTTGAAAAAATTATGCAAATCAGATTGTCAAGTGAGACCGTTCAGAGTTGAGGATTTTTGAAATGTCTCTCAAGTGGCAATTGAGAAACTCCAGGATATGAAAGGTCAGAACTGCTGGCTATGCCCTTACTTGAGACTGTGAACATAGGTTACAGCAGATCTGGGTGATTTGCCAGACTTTTCTCCTTAAGCTTATATGCTTTTGAAAGTTAAAAGACGAGGCTTTGATTTTGTCTCTGAACCATAGGTTGCCATCTAATCGTAGAGGCTTGAAATCAGTCAGAATAGGGCACCTACTCGTTGGTTTATTCAGCCTTTTATTGAATATGCCATTGTGCTAGGAACTAGAGCTATAAAGAGAGTCAGTTGCATTTATGACCTTGTAGAGCATGGAAAACTGTAGATACATTCAGAGCGGTAAATTCTACAAAGGAAGCCTGGAAGAATGGGAGAACCAGGAACGTGCCTTCGGAATAAGAATGGGATTGCAATTTGTAAGGTATGGGTGTCCGCAAGTTTCCTCAGCGTGGAAGGTGGTTGCAAATGGTCAAGGGTGCTGGGTCAGGTAGGAGAGATGGTAAGGACCAAAAGATGACATTGTGTATGATAACAATGCGGATGACCACGGGCACCACTCCCACTACCATTACAAGGCTTTTCTGGGGGGCATTTAGCTACAACTAGTATGTGACTTACTGTTTACTTCAGAGGATACATTTTTACTCGTTCAACCAACAAATAGTTATTGCATGACTTCGGTGTGCTAGTAAATTGGGATAGAGTGTTCACTGAACTTATATAGTATTAGTCAGATTGGGGGCCCGGAGCTCAGACATTAATGAAAGAAGTCACACATGTGAATGTGAAATCTATAATGTGATAAGTCTGTAAGAGAGAAGACACGAAATATTTGGTTGACTTTGTAGAGTCTGTCTCGTGGAGGTAGGGGAGTGTGTATGGTGATTTGACCTGGTTTAGGAGGCCTGGGAAATGCCCAAGAAGATGGTGAAGGAAGAAGGAAGGTTAAGCAAGGGAATGCGGTGACACTAAAGTTGCAGGATGTAGGAGAATATTCTAGGGAGGAAAAGTGCAACGGAAGAGGGAAAGAAAACAGAGTAAATAGTGAAAGGATACAGCCAGGGCCTCGGGGTAGGAATAATATACTTTCTTCCTGCCTTTCCTTTCCTCCTTCATTCTTTTATTCTTTCAACAAATATTTATTGAGTTCCTCCTAGGATTCAAGCACTAGTCTAGCCCTGGGGACCCAGCATGAATGAAATAGTAAAAACAAAGCAAAACAGCTCCCTGCCCACATGGAGCTTACATTTTTGTGGGTGAAGACAGACAGTAAACAAGTAAAATATATAGGATGGCAGATGGTGATGAATTCTACTGAGGAAAATAATCCAGGAAATGGAGAAAGGGAGTATTTGGGGGTGGGATTGGCATTGTTATTTGAAATAAAATAGCCAGAAAAAGTCCCACTGATAGGTTGTTAATTGAGCAAAGACCAACAGAACAAAGGAAATGGGCAGATATCTAGGGGAAGTGAAGTTAGAGCAGACCAAGCAGTAAGCCAAGGCCCCAAAGGAAGAGTGTGTCTAGCTGGCTTGAGGATGAGTAAGGGGGACAGTGTGATTGGAATAGAACAAGCAAGGAAGACAGTAGAAGGTGGTGCTGCCAGCGGCATATTGGTCCCATTTTGTAGCCTACATGAAGACCTTGGGTCTTTACTCTGCATGAGATGGGAAGCCATCGGGAGTAGAGGAGAAATAGATGAGATTTTCAGGCAGTGACAAAGATCTTTATCCAGTCATTAAAGGTAAACAAATAAAGCCTAAAACAAAGGGAAGCATTTCCTGGTCTTCTGGTGTTTCCTGAGTAAAACAGTAAAACCACTGCAACTTAATATTAAATTAATATTAATTTAATATTAATAATAAATTAATATTATTTTTAAAGATTAATATTAATTTTTTTTAGAATTTAAAATTCTAATTTAGAATTCAGGTCCACAAACAGGATTTTTCAGCTGATCTTAATTCATAAAAATGCATCTTGGAATAAATCCTTTTCACCCGTTAAGGGTCTGCTTTGATAACCATATCGCTGAAATTCTGTCTGAACCATTTGATTGTGTGACAATTCTATACCGAAATATGCAGCATGTGTGCAGTTTGGTAGGGTAAATGAAATAAACTCAGCTGAATTTTGAGTGACAAGGTCCCCAGCTGGGAGGGTGAAAGAGAGGGGAGGGACAAGGAGCAACCAGGGATGCAGATTGAGGTGGGCAGGCAAGACAATGGCCTGTCAGGATAAGCACCTTTTCACAAAGGTCATCAGTCAGTCATGGGGACTCAGCTCAGACACCTTGGCTTTTGTGCAAGCTGAAGTTTCATTCTTTAGAGAAGCCAGTGGGATCTCTAAAAGGAAGGTTAAAAAGCACTGTGGCAATTAACAAGATGACCAAGAAGAAGAAATATTTTGCTGTTCATGTCTAAATACTTTGTTATCCATACAGAAGTGTCCTCATTCTTTTTCCCTTTCTAGCTTCATGGCTATATTCCTTTGACATCAATCTTTGATACTAATTTTTCAACACTAGAAAGCAGTTCCAAAGTTAGGGACTCCGGGCTCTCTGTACTTTTACTGGGTGGCGGTGAGAGAGCATCTCTAGAGTCTTCCTTAGCTCCTGAAGATGATACTGAATGGGTATTGGTTTGCCGGACTTTGGAGAGGCCCCAACCAAAACCTTTTGGTACTTATAGCTCTTCAGGCTTTGGGCCCACTTGCAGTGTCTTTGCTCGTGGTCTTTTGGTCTTCTCCTTGGCAATTCCGTTCTATGGCATTTGTTCTAGTAAACAAAGAGGTCCTTGTGAGGCTTGGGGCAAACTCTCCTTCTTGTTTCCCAGGGAATATTCATCAAGCACAATTAGTGAGTCTCTTTAGGACTTGACCTGAGTTGGGAGGTGTGTGGTAACCCAAGCAAAAGCAAAGAAGGCCCTCAGAAGAGAACCATCGAGAGCCAGTACCACCCGGTCCAGGAACTTAATGCTGAAAAGCAATTTCATTGATGTTTGCTTTTTAAAGCCCATGTTTAGTTTCCTTCAAGGTCAGCTCCCAAACGTAGCTGACTTCTTAAGGTCACTCATTTGGCTGCCGAGAGCCAGAATTCTCAGGCTTCCTCGGACAGGCTATTTCCCAGGACCGGTGGGGGAGAAGAGCAAGTATTTTTCACTCAGTGATTTTCATCACCAAAGTACTTTCTAAAGAGAAACTAATTTCTCTTGCAAGAATCAGGTGAAGCATTGTTATCCCCACTTTATAGATGGGTGTGCCCAGATTTCATTATTCTGGAGATAGATTTTTGAGTCCACGACAAATGTACTTAGCATTACAGTCAATTGAAGATGAAAAGGCCTATTAGGCTGCCCAGTCCTGCCCCTCCCTTTCCACCTCCGCACAACCAGAACAGGAAGCTCCCAGCAATCTACTTTCTACTTCTTTGGCCTGGCTTCCTTTAAATGTCCCAGGGGAAACTCCCTATAAGTCTAACCTTGGAGAAAGAATCTCCTTCTAAAAAGTCGCTTTTGTGTTTGCAGTGCTGTGACCAACCCCCCCCACCCCCGGCCCCACCTCGAAAGACTCTTGGAAGTGAGAGGAATACTTTGGAAGTCTTTTTTCCCTTTCTCTTGTAGGTGAATTTCAGATTCCAAGAATCACATGTGTATCTTTTCCTTTCATAGTAGATTTTTATATGCCTTTCTAGGTTTACTAACAGACATACTGGATTTTGAGTTACAGTTGGGACATGAGCTCATGAAATTAGTATTAACTGTTTTAACCTGTGGGTGCTCGTGTTTATGGAATAAGCAAGTCATAATCGCTGACCACAGCCATTAAAAGCTGATGTGAGTCAACTTTGAGTACAAAGACTTTCTATAAGCCAACCCTCTTGAAGCAGAAATGATCACAATTTAATATAATGAGAATAATTAATAAGGAGTGTGCCAGTGACCTTGAATATTAATATTGTTTCCTTTTCCTGTAAACAACCGGGCTATTTTATTATTATTTTAGTGTGTAATTTGGCATAAACACTCCTTTTCACATAATTTCCCCAGGTGACTTTTGTCTCCTTGGCAATTTCCGGCTTTAATAAAGAAAACCTAATTAAGAAGGAGCTGTTGATTGGTTTGCTAGTGTAATTAACACAGGTGATGCTAATGAGTTTCTATGAAACCGGTGGTTTATGGGAAAAATAAACAGACCGCTGTTGCATATGGCCTAGCTGATATGTACACTCTGGAAGAAATGATGATTTCCCGGTCTCCTGTGAGTGGTTTGTGGGCATGGAATAGGCAGATAAAATATTTTATAAGATTCATTAGTGGAACTAGACCAAATTGGAAGCAAAAGTCGCAGTGTCAGGCGATATTAAAAAATCTGATCTCTGTATTTGTTAGGTCTGATTTTTTTTTTTTAAATGTGTCTAAAAAGGGCAGATTTCTTTTGTTCAGGGTGTTTCTGACCATCATGGTAACCACTTTAAGTTGGCAAAGCCCTCAGCAGACTTTCTAGAGACATTTTAATTTTCATTCTCTTCTCCTTAATTTTGCTCATTAACCCTTGAGGGTGCGTTGACCAGAAAAGCACATGGAGTTTCTATAGACATTAAGACTTCTGAGAGCCCTTCTTTCTTGGTCTACAGTTGCTTCCCGTGGTACGCTTGATATTTATGTTTTCAGTGGCATCCTTGCTAGTCTGGTCCACCCAAAATTACATAAAAGAAGCAATTTTTCTCTTTCTGCCTTTCTTCTCTGGGCTGGGAAAGGAGGTGGGAAATGAGGTTCAGATTTCATTTAGCAACAACTTTACAAAATGGACAAGATTCATGGTAACAATGTACTTTCTCTTTACAAATTTTACTAAGAATACTTGGCTTTTATTTTTGTTAATTTTAGGTACCATCCTCAATTGCAAAATAGACTTTCAAAGTTATTTCCATAAAAGATTTGATACACTAAGACTTTTCATGTTTACCTAGTGTTTTTGGATTTCTTCCCTCTTTCACTGGTGTGTTCTCCAAGCCAGTCTCTAAAACTTGTGTTTTTTCCTTTATTTTCATTCAATTCTCTCTCTCTCTTTTTTTTTCTACCTCCAAACATGCCTGTTCTACTTTGTCTCTCATCTATTGCTATGTGACAGAAAAGCCAGAGACATTCTGTGTCTCGCAGTGCACCTCCAGGGACATCTTTTGAACTCTCATAATTTGTATTTATTGCCACCCACTTTGTAAGTTCACAGTTTAATTTGCCAGCAGTGGCAGTGTTAGGCCGACACAGTAAAACAAGATAACGTTAAAATGTCAGAATGAGAGAGGCATGAATGATGCATTACCCCTACTAGGACTTGCACTTGTCATTCCCTTCCACCAAAGTGATGTTAACTACCTTTTGAGAGCTTTATCTGACTGGTATTACTCAGAAATAGGATCATTAGTTCACTGTTCTGATTAGGAAGCCGCTATGCTTGATTAACTCTTCTTGGACTAGGATCTCAGTGGAAGCATTAAATGAATAGCACAGACTTAGACATCTAGAACTAATTTATAATTATTTTTTTGCAATTATTTGTAGTTGTTGACATGTGTTTTTCCATGATGTGGTACTTAACAGGGATGAGTTAAACCTACTGGAGAAAAGAAAAGCACATTTGAGTTGTACTTGTAATTCACATTTTAGGGAAGATCTTTGAGATTTTAAAAATTATTTCCCTCGGGGACAGATGTTAAGGCATCATTCTTAATAGCATCAGTGTTTGTTCCCAAATCTTTTGGAATTCCTGAGTTTTGGAAATTGGCCCTTTTGTAGTTTTCTCGGACTTACTATCCTAGGAGGAAATGAATGGAATTCATGTTTATTCATGGTGGTATCTCCATGTACAAGAAGCAGAGTTAATGTTAAGTACCACATCATGGAAAAACACATGTCAACAACTACAAATAATTGCAAAAAAATAATTATAAATTAGTTCTAGATGTCTAAGTCTGTGCTATTCATTTAATGCTTCCACTGAGATCCTAGTCCAAGAAGAGTTAATGTGTGCCATGATAAATCTAGGGTACTGGGAAAGGAAACACCCCCTCCCTTTCTTATTCCTCAAAACCACCTCACACTGTTCTTTTCCCATCTAAATTTTTCTTTCCAGTTTTGCTGCTGTCTGAAATCCTAGTGTATCGATTCTCTGGCTTCTGACTAAATACACAACTCTCTTTCCCCTTCCAAACAGATACTCAGTACTTGGACTTCAGTGTAAGTTCCTTTTAAGAGCAGGTTTTGATAGGGAATGTGTTGAAAGGCTAGGTGATGGATGTTGGCATGGCCCTTAAGAGGATATTTGTCCTGGAACAAGGATCTTGATGGTAGTGAAGACTTTCAGTTCAGCCTTTCTGAAATAAGAATATTTTTTTGTCCTCTCCTTTCAAACAGAAATTGAGCTATCCAGAACAATCTGTGAGGGACCCCTGGGTATGTCCCATCCACTGTGTATATGGTATCTAGCTCTTCTAGGTGCTCAGAATGCATTTGTTAGATGGAGTGGATGAAACCATCACGGAAGAGTGATGACGCAGTGCTCCCCAGCCCCCATTCAAGTACTTCCCTCTCAATGTCTTATTTCCTGAAAGGGCTTTTTATCTGTATGGATCCAGAAACTTGAGTTGTTATTACAGATGCTGCTGATGAACCTCGGGTTACCCTGAGCATATTAACAGTACCATCCCATTATCTTCCTTTATCATATACTTGACATCTGCCCTAAGTTACTATCCTTCACTAGCTGCTTGAGTCGGGCTATGCTCTCTTTGGAGATTTCTTGGCAGCTAAGCCTTGCTGTGGATACAGATGAATTGGCCTTCGGCTATTTGTATTAAAAATGTAACCATGTGACAGAAGGTAAATACACTCACCACAGTGAGGGTAGTATAATGTATAGAATTGTTGATCACTATGTCCTACACCTGAAACTGATATAATATTGTATGTTGACTATACTTCAATCAAAAAAACATGCAGCCATGCCTTACTTGTCTGAGAAGATGACTCCAGACTTTTTTTTTCAAGACCAAGCCAGGGGCCTGTCTCTGGGGGACAAGTGTAACCAAGGGGGAAGCTAGATACCAGTTTAAGAATTCAAAGGAGAACTTGGTTTCAAACCCTAAGAAGTACAGAAAAGAGAGTATGTGTTTGGTTTGAGGATTCTTAGGTCTATTAGTTGCCTTCTAAGAGTATACTTTTTGTCAGGGTGAATCATTTATAGTGAATTCTGGTTTATTGCTATTTCTTTCTGTGATCCTATTTTTCAATGGTTTTGCCCTAGATTGCCCAGAGAACTGATGCTCTTTGAGATTTGGCTATAAGGCTGCTTTTGTAGAGTGGAGAAATGAAGGCAGAGAAAAATAAGTAGTTTTCTATCAGCCTGTGTGAAAAGGCGATTGTCAAATTGGAAAGACTTTTTCCCCCCGTCATACTTCTTTCTTATTATTTATTTATTAATCATTATTTATTTGTATATTTATTTATTTGCTAGAGAGTTCGAGAATGAGAGGGAAAAGGCCAGAGGGAGAAGCAGGCTCCCCGCTGAGCAGGGAGCCCATTGTGGGCTTGATTCTGGGACTCCAGGATGGCGACCTTAACTTACTGAGCTACCCAGGGCCCTCCCTGTCATGCTTCTATAGAGCCATATGATCAATATGATCAATAAGGGTCAGGCTTGATGAAAAGTCTTTTAAAACTGCTCTCGTGTGGAAATTCTCTTCCTCTACCCTTTCTTGGAAGGGAAGGTTGGGAGTAGAGTTCTAAAAGCAAAGCTATATGAAAATTTTCCCCCAGGTCAAAGTTGAGCATACCAGTGTGTGCTTTTAGGGAGCTGGCTGATGTGATTTCCCCCAGAAATAATTGTTGTAGCTGAGTTGGAAGTCCTTCCTAAATCTTACCCTCTGCATTACTCAAGGTTTCCTGTGCCCTGAGTGGTCCCAGACAGAGAACAAAATGAAACTCTCACCAATTTTGTCTACCTTTTTTTTGCTCTAAGCCGGGGCTTTGCAGCACCATTAGGATGTAGATTATCATATTTAAAACCTGTGATGACACCGTTGTACCCATCTGAATGATTAATCTGCTCATTAAAAGAGTGCCGATGGGCTAGTCTAATTGGAACATGGATCTTCTTAAAGGACGTTACAGGGTCGGGAATAGGAAATATTACTCATAACATAAAGTAGGGATTAATTATGCTACTAAATACTACTGTGTGAAATTTACATATGGGTCTGGTTGGAGACAAGGATTAGAAAAAGTGTAGCATCCCATTTTATAACATTTATGTCAACTTTAAGACAGGTGGTGTGTTCCTGCTTTAATCCCCAATCTTAAATCAACATTTACAAAAGCTGTTAAAAACTCAAATGCCACAGAAGGCTTAGAGGTTGGGATAAACATAGAATTTGCATCTGTGAACCACTGTGATTTAACCGTATGGATTTAAAAAAAAAATGCAAAGATCCAAAGCTGCAGAACAATCTTTACTCTCCGTTAAACCCTAAACTTCTGGATAATATTAATCTTCCTAGAGGAGAATGAGAGTACAGTTGGGAACTTTAAGGAACTATGCAAATCTGTTGAGCACAAGTTTACAAGCTTTTTTCTTCTTTTAATAACCTTTTGTTAAACAAATAATATGTGTGAAAGATGTAAGAGGCTTGCTGTAGTTGCAAAGAAGATGGAAGGTTCAAAGTGTCACTTCAGAGTTTCTCTGCCTCAGGGATCCTGTAGCAGCAGTTAAAAAAACAAAAAACAAAAAACAAAAAACAAAAAACAAAAAACAAAGAACTTGATAACAATCTTCAGGTTGAAAAGAACCTTAAAAGTCTTTCATCCTCTATATCCCTCCTCTTTATTTCATTTTCTTAAAAAGTTTCTTAACTTTATTTTATTTTTTTGGTAAAGATTGTATTTTTAAACAATCTCAATACCCAGCTTGGGGCTTGAACTCACAGTCCCAAGATCAAGAGTCACATGTTCCACCAACTGAGTCAGCCAGCCCCTGCCATACCTCCCTCATATTAAGACAAGGGAGCACAAAGCTTCCATAACTAGCTAGCGATGAGCCAGAGTTAAACACCAAAGTTTCTGACTTATAGTCCTGTGCTGTTTTTGGTAAACAACACAGCATCTCTAGTCTGGTTACCAAGTGTCCTGACATGTTGGATGATTTTGCTTGACACACCAGGTCTTAAGATATCTCTGTTTGCGGAAGTCAGATCTGTTTGACAAATGTGAAATACATTCTTACACATCTTGAGGGTGTGCTGTGTTTCCCCTACTTGAAAATTCCTATTCCTTTTTTTTTTTTTTTTACTTGTAGGTAGATGTCATGTCATGTGTGTAGTAAAGAAAGGCAAGTTGCTACTCCCGAGTCAATATTCTGTCATGATAACTGGTCTAGTCAAAGGGAGGAAAATCAGGTTACTTGCTTATTAGTGGGTCCCCACCTGTTTGAGGAACTGAAAGGATTACATCGGAGTTATTAGTGTGCTGCCAAGTTTTGGCAAGCTAGGCTTTGGTGACCATGTGAGGTTTCTGGGATTAGGGAAGCTATGGGCTGAGAATGTTGAGCTGAGAAGTCCGTTACCAGGTTTACCCCTTCAAGCACCCGCATGCCTCTGGACCCTCTCACTGTTTTTCGTGTTCATTCTTTCCTCTCCATTTTCCTTGCACTTGAGTGACTGAATGGAGCTCACCAATGTCTCTCATGCAGACTATTACGCTAACTTCCTGGCGATCTCCTGATCTCCAGCCTTGACCTGCCTCCATCTGTTGCCTACAGAGCAGCTAGAATGAGCTTTCTAAAACCCTTCTGACCTCACTCTCTTGCTTAAAACTGTCATTTGGATGACCTGGCTCCTCATTGCCCTAGTGATAAAAGTCTAAGCTTTTTAGCATTACATGCAGTATTTCCCCTGGTCTTATTTCTTGCTCCTCTCTTCCTTACACGGGGACACTTTTCACTGACACAAATTAGCCAGGCATTCTGAAGTGGCTTTTGTCTTTGCACCTGTTTCCCCAATAACTGGTATATCCTTCTTAGCTTTCTCTTTGCCTCAACTTTCATCTGGTTGTCTCTGCCTTTTCCTCAGGACTAAGTTCAGCATTAGTTTCTCAAGGAAGACTCTGCAGACCCATTAATTTAGGATAGATTATGCACCCCACTCTCTTTCCTGGCACTTTTTACATAATACAGTGATGCTTCGCCATATAGCTCTCCCTCACCGGTGAGCCTCTTGAAGGCAGGGAACCTGTCATTGTTGTCTACTGTATTCCTATTCCTTTTTTTTTTTTTAAAGATTTTATTTATTTATTTGACAGACAGAGATCACAGGTAGGCAGAGAGGCAGGCAGAGAGAGGAAGGGAAGCAGGCTCCCTGCTGAGCAGAGAGCCCAATGAGGGGCTCGATCCCAGAACCCTGAGATCATGACCTGAGCCGAAGGCAGAGGCTTTAGCCCACTGAGCCACCCAGGCGCCCCGTACTATATTTCTATTCCTAAATACCATGTCTGGTTCCAAGGAGGAAATCATTAAATGTTGAGGGAAGGAAAGAAAGACAAAAACAAATAAGCAAAAACAGGATAAGAATTTTCAGTCTTGTAAGTTGTGCAGGGAGAGTGTCCTAATGTTCTTTGCCTAGCTATTCTATGATATATTGTCTTTCCCTAATAGCTGGATAGGTGGCCTTTTATTTTTTATTAAGATTTTATTTATTTATTTATTTATTTATTTATTTATTTATTTATTTGAGGGGGTGGGGAGTGCACGCAGGAACAGAGGGAGGGAGAAGACTCCCTGCCTTAGACTCCTGGCTGAGCAGGGAGCCTGATGTGGAACTTGATCCCATGACACTGGGACCATGACAGATGCCCAGTGGACTGAGCCACCCAGGTGCCCATTGGTGCCTTTTTATATCCAGCTTTAATGTTTTGGTTCAATATCTTTGTTTTTTTCACAAAACAAAATCACCTGGGTTCCACAGAAATTCGTTGACCACCACTTACCCTGTAGCACCTTTAAAAACACTGTTTCTCTGGTGGTGTTCTGTGGTGATTTCTCTTCTTGTGCTTTGAAATGTGTTTTGCACATAGGCAGAAACCTATAATCAGAAGAAGAGGTTGGGAAGTTGTTTTTCAGTTGGAGAGAAAAGTCTTTGTCATGGATTTTGGAGTATTCTTTAAGCTTGAGTTGTGGTGTGTCTTGGAGGTCAGTTCTAAAGATATACTTGCTATAATCTCATGTAAGAGATGACTTTCAAAGAAGCCTATAATGTCATTCTGTGAAAGTTAACAGCAAAGTATCATTGCAAATCTGTTGAAAAATGTTTGTTTTCTGTGGTAAGCCTCTGAACATTTTTAAGACTCAAAAGTGGTGTACAGAGAACCTTTCTTTACAAATTCAAGTCTGGTGGAATACCATAATTGTCCAGTGGTGAAACAAACATCTGGGATAATATTCTTCAGCGAATATCATTCATTCCTAGACCTCCACAGTCTGCAAGTGAAAATGCAAACTATAGGCCACCAAGAAGTTAACGAGACACATTATTATTATAGTCAAACTTTGCTGGCCAGAAGGCCAGGGAAATGGAGTGGTTTGTGAATTTTTTCCGGCTTGCTGGTATAAAAGAATTTCTTTGTCTTCCTTGATAAAGAAACGGTCTGGGTATGGAGATGCAGCAGAGGAGCCAGAGGACATTGGGCTAGATGTGAATTAACTCTTGGAAAGGCCTGGGCTGTTTTCCTGAGTTATAGAATGATGGGCCTTTTGAATAGAAAGGAACTTATAATTGATAAATCCTCCTCCTTAAGGAAGTAAGAAGTGGAGATCCCAGAGACGAGTCTGGGGGTCCAAGTCCCAGAGCGAGGGGGTCCCACAGAGAGTGCCACACTTGGTCCTGGGACCTGTGATTCATGGTCCTTTACCCTATATGGCGGGTCTCTATGTGTGCTTTAAGAAGCATGTGCTTTTCCCCTCCTATCAGCTCCCTCAGAAAGCAGTGCTTGTTAACTGAGGAGAGCAGATAGGATGTGACAGGCCCTTGTCCGATAAAACAATACTTTGCCTTAGTGGCATGCTGGTTTATAGCACTGAGGTCTTCATCGTTCTATAACCTCATAACAAAACATTTTCCTAGGGAGTGTGTGGACTCAGAGTCGCAGCTGTAATCATATTTGGCTCGAGGAAGCACTTTTCTGGCCGAGGGATGCTGCTGCCTTCTAGATGCGCTGTATGATCTGCACTTGCCCTCTTCCCTGCCGTGCCCAGCAGCTTAGATGACTGGCCTGGTCTCAGGGGCTTTTGCCTCAGGAGCTCTGAGGTTCCCCTGATCTTTCGTTTTGTTTAGGACCTAACAGTAGGTTCAGCTGGAGATGCCCATTTTCTTTTCAACACATCGGAGAAGGGAGCTACGTTTTGGGGATGGGCTGGTTGTTGGCAGTGCTGCTGACATACTTGGAAGCATACCGCCCCTCAAGCTGCTGCCGGCTTTATCCAATCACTCAAACCAACCCCCGTGCGACCATCAGCATTAGTCCAAATCTGTCACAACTGGCAACTTTCAACATTTGTATGAAAAGATGGTTAATCAGTCTGTGCATCGGCCCAGATGCAAGGCACAAGCAAATAAGATTAGTGCGCTTGTGCCACTAACCATTCAGGTTTATACAGAAGGTACCAGGGTTTTCCTGTTCCGTCTGGAAAGAGACATTCTAGGACTACGGGTTTTCATTTTTCTCTCTTAAGGAAGTTAACTCAGAATCTCACCCCCCCCCAAAAAATAAAAAGATTATTTTTTAAATAGAAATGACCTCCACAGATGGGAGTTTTATGGGGTGGTGGGTGGTAACCATGTCATTTATTTCTTGCTCTTATAATTTTTTAAAAAATAATTTTTAAATTAAAGGAGTGACATGTTTGTTTTTGTTTTGTAGAAAATTGGAGAGAGTACACACAAGGGAACAAAAATTATTTTTATCCAAAGACTTGAAAAATATTTTTTAACATTTTCTGTAGTTTGTTTCAGAATATTTTCTATGAATATATTAAAACTATGTATTTATTAAATTGAATTATACTGTTTTGTATCTTGCTTTTTTCATTTAATATATTGTGTATATTTTAATGTATCTCATAATTTTAAAAAATAATTGTGTAGCATTCCATCTGTGGATATAACTTATTTAACCATGCCCCCATTGTGGAATAGTTAGCCTGTTTTCATTCTTTAGTGCTTGTTAAAATAGAGGAATGAGCCACCTTGTGCATAAATCTTTGGGTTGCAATTTGATTTTTTTCCCCTTTAGATTAAATTCCTTGAAGTGTAATCTTTGAATTAAAGGATAGGGATATTTTTACACCTTCTGGTACATGTTACTAAACTTCCCTCCAGAAAAATTTTACCTAGTTACACTCCCACCGCCATTTTAAGAGAATTCCATTTATGGGCATCCTCAATAGAACTTTCTCACTTCAAAATCTCTGTCAACTTAGTAAACTGAAAACTGCTAATATCTACTTCTTATCTTAATTTGTGTTTTGTACTTAGTAATGCAGTTGAATGTCTTTCTTTGTGTTTTTTTTCTCATTTATATATTTTGTTATTTATTAATTATCTCTTCATTTTCTCCTTTTGCTTCTTTTTATTTTTTTCTCGTGGATTTTTACTCAGGCTTAAAAATAATAAATATTTATTACCTCTAGGAATTCAAGAACAGTGATAGCCATCTGAAGGCTTGACTGGAACTAGGGATCTGCCACCAAGATGTAGCACACACTGGGCTGTTGGCGGGAGTCTCGGTATTTTGCCGCACAAGCCTTTTAGGATTGCTTGAGTGTTCTCATGCCATTTAAAACGTGGACCATTTAAACTATCATCGAGCTTATCTTTTCTTCTTTTTTCACAATATGCCATTCAAATTATTTTCCTCCAGTTTGTTACTGGTCCTCTAATTTTGATTTTTTTATACTCAGAGATTTTTAAATTGTCCTATATTTGTCTCTTAATCCTATACTTATTAAAATCTTAAAATGCTTCTGTGCGAGGTGGTAGATAGCTGCTTCTCCAAGTCCCCGGCCACCTCCTTCCTTCCCCCTCAGTTCAGACCCCTCTTCTTCTTTTTTTTTCCTTTTCCCCCCCTTAGTTTTATTGATAAATAATTAATATACATCACTGTATACCTTTAAGGTGTACACCGTGATGGTTTGATACACATATATTATAAAATGATCACCACAGTAGGTTCAATTTCAATTAATATGCATCTTATATGGATACCATAAAAAGAAAAGGTAGAAGAAGAGAAAAAGGAAAAAAACTGTTCTTTTTATGATGAGACTGCCAGGATTTCCCCGGTGATGACTTTCCTCTGTATCATACAGCGGTGTTATCTATAGTCATTATGTTGTACATGACATCCCCAGTACTTACGTATAACTGGAAGTTTGTACCTTTCGACCATGGTCCTCCATTTTCACCTCCCCCTACTCTCTGCCTCTGGTAATCAGAGTCTGATCTCTTTTTCTAGAAGTTGAGTTGTTTTGTGTTGTTTTAAGATTCCACATGTAAATGAGATCATACAGTAGTTGTCTTTCTTTATTTCGCTTAGCATAATGCCTTCAACGTCCATTTATGTTGTCGCAAATGATATGATTGCCTTGTTTTTATGGTTGAACAGACCCTTCTTTAGCAATAAGAGGACCTCTCCTGATACCTTGAGGAAGGTGGGTGTATTGACCCCCAGGACTGGAACTCTGGTGCCAGTGTAGCTGTCAGTTCTGCTGTTTTGAATATCAACCTTAACTAAAGACGTATAAGCACATGCTTCTTATTTTGTCCGTTGATTGGTCTGTCTGGTCTGATTCCCTTACTGCACAATTTAAATGTCTGTAGTTATATATAAGGTTTTAATATTATAACCCTTTTCAATTTTCATAACTATTATTGCTTATTCTTGTATATAAACTATAGAATCATTTTTTAAGTTAAATAAAAAATAATTCTGTCAAGAATCAGTTATATTAAAGTTCAAAGAAGTTGACATCTATACTATATTAAGCCTTCCTACAGTGAATGAATAGATGAGTGAATATGTATGGATATATATATATCTCCATTTATTCTAGTCTTTAATATCCTTAAGTAGAGTTTTTATTTTTTCATTGTGTTTATACCTGTTCATTTTATCATTTAAAAAAAATTTTTTTTTTGCTTTTGGGTATATAGCATTTTTCCAAAATATAGGCAATAATAGTTATTACTATTTTATTTATTGTTCATATATGATATTCAGAAGTCCTTCAAGACAGTAATTTTCCAAGTTTCAGAAAATGAAAATTTACTAACATCCTTTAGAGACCTCCTCCTCTCCCTAGGATTTCAAATTAACTTGCTATGATTCACAAAAATTCTGGTCACTTACACTGTATAAATAATCAGTTCAGAATGACCAGGACCACTTGAGTGATGTGGGAATCACATGGGCCAGTTTACGACTGATATCCAAAATACCAGCCTTTACATTTCCTGTTTCTGAATGTTTCTGCTTGAAATTACTCACGGTTTAAAATGCAAATACACACAGCATTGAACCTGGGGAGTGTTGTTACGATTTGAATGGGATGATTTGAAAGAGTGTTTCTGGTTTTATAAGATTCTCTCATCTGGATCCGAAGCTTGTTCCAGGGAATACCAGGTCTTTACCCCCCTGTGTTATAAAAATGATTGGGTGACTGTTAGCAAAGCAATAATACCAGTGGGATGTGTATATTAACCTGTCTGTGGGGGGAAAATGCTGAGAGCAACAGGCCTATAATTTAGGTAATAGCGTTAGTCTATGAAAAACATGCTGCTTTTGCCTTGATGCTAATCAGGAAACCATCAGACAGTCTTCCCTCACTGAGCAAGGGCAGGGCGGGAAGGAAGTCAGCTGTCATCATGTTTTTGAAGAAGAAAAAAATGAGAGGTGAACTGAACTCTGTGATAGGGACCTCACTCTAAAGCCGCTTCCTGAATCTAAAGGTGTAGTAGTCCAATCAGTAGCACAAATTGGAGGCATCTGATTTGCATGGATTAACAGGAGTGGGTCACAACCTTCTGACAGGTCAATGGCACCACTGGGGATTTGAAGAAAACTTTGATTCTTCCTCTTTTCCCCCTCGACCATGAAGCAATCATGCTGTTCTATTGTAAAAGAGGATCCCTTACTTATAAAGCCAAGCTTGTCATTTAAATTCACCCAAGTTAGGACACCACGGAGCTCTGTCAGATGTCAGTCTCAATACAGCAGGAGAATGTTTTTCAACAGCTTTCTAACCCCTTTGCCTGGAAACACAGAGGCCTGGATAAAGGGGGAGGGGCAGCTGACTGGGGCTTGGAGGATTTTTACAAAGGCAAGATTGGAATTTTTCATTTAAGGCAGGTTTTCTTTTTCTTTGCTTTTTCTTCTTCTTATTCGCCCCCCCCTTTTTTCCTTTAAGCCTTGTGTAAAAG
The DNA here is from genome assembly GCF_964662115.1 of Mustela nivalis. NCBI lineage: Eukaryota > Metazoa > Chordata > Mammalia > Carnivora > Mustelidae > Mustela > Mustela nivalis. Next base: position 131,791,801 of record NC_139022.1, read on the forward strand.
ATAGTTCCACAAAAGGGGAATGAAAAAAAAAATCAGATTGGTTGTAAAGACTCCTTCGTTTGAGGGGTCTCCTTGGAGGCATTTAAGCCTGAGAATGATGTTGGTATTTTTCTGCATCAGAGGTGATGGCTGTTTGCCAGTCACTTCCCTTGAAAAATATTGTTTGGCTTTAAGGTAACTATGAAATGTTTGGCAGAGGAACCATCCGTGGCAGAATATGGACAAAAAGAAATGGAAATTTTCCGATTAAGCCTTCTAGGCCCCTGGTGCCCAGCCCAATCAAAATAAGAGGCACATGCCATCAAAGCGGGGCCCAGCCTCACGGAAGCACCTTCTGTCAGGGGTCTTCAGAGGGGAGTTGTACAGTCAGGACTGGTTTTCCGTTAAGCCCCGATTAACCAAATGCTCAGGAGGCAGCATCGTCTGAGAATTCTCAAATACTCACTTGCCACTCACTATTTTCTACATTTATCAATAATTGTTTATTCAGCCTATTGAAAGACCAAATATTGTGCCCATCTCTAGGGACCCAATTTGCAACAATATGGAATTGGTTCTTGCCTCCTTAGGATTTCTTGTTTAGGTCTGCCTCATCAATTTGCTTCTTTTTATGTGTCTTGATCTTTGCAATTTGAATTCCTGGCCCTGGATGGAAAGGGTCAATATCTCCTACTTTCTTGCCTTCACCCCCATGCTTAGCATTGAAGTTCCTCACAGAAGGTTTGGTAAAAACTTTTCCTCTAGTTTGATCAGTTCTTTGTGTAATATTTAAATTTTCAAAGCCTCAGTTTTCTCATCTGTAAAACGGATAATCACACCCATCCCATGGGGTGCTTCTAGAAGAATAAATGACATAACGAATGTGAAGACCTCAGCAGAGAGCATGGCACAGGGCACTCATACATTTAGGAGCTATGAGTATTTTCAGTCAGTAGAATGTCAGTGAGTGTGTGTGCTTAACACCTAGAACCTCTGTTCTTGGTAATTCCATTGGAATCTTTCTCTAAGATGTTACGCTTCTTCTTTTGGTAGATGGTCTCTTCCAAAGAACTTGGGTGTTTGAAAAATAACTTGGAAGATCCTGAGGTCATGAGTTGAGACACACTTTCAATGGTTGTTGTAGAGGACATATCTGATAGTGTGTGTGTGTTTTAAGATAAGACCTATAATTAAGCTTCCAGTTAAAATTCCAGTTTTGAACTCCAGTAGTGAAAAGCCCCTAGAACTTCTTTCTCACAGCGTCTCTTCCTTTTAACGGCACAGATGTCCTTTCAGAGGTAGGTGTTTTCACTCTGTTCCTGGTGTGCACATGCAGAGACCACAAGCCTCCTACTCAGTGAAAGGAGACTGTCCCATGGAATTTGACCCTGGAAGGCCTGTGAAGGACTATGGCCATCCTCACTCCAAATTAGCAGCCTTGTTGGCAGAATAGTAGGTGGGTTGGAGCGTGTGTGTTGGCGTTCCACCTGGGTTCAAATCGTGGCTTTGTCATTTATTATATTTGCGACGTGGGACGTGCTTCTAAATACTAAAGGCCCACACATGTATTTGTGTTTATTAGCTTAGTTCTGTGACCGGTACACTCAAGCAGGAGCTTGTAACACGTCAGTATCTGTTGCATGAATGAATGAGCAACCACTATGGCCACAGTCATTCTTCCTTCTCCAATGCCATTGCTAAGCGTGTTTTTCTTTCTCTAAGCCACTTCTCAAAATTGCAGCCCCTTCTCACGAATGCTCTCAGTGGTAGCACACTTCCACTCATTGAGGGCTGTTCTGAGATTTGGAAACAGTCGGCAGCACTTTGGTGCCAAGGCTGGTGTAAAGCATCAGCCTGTTAGAGGCCATTTTGGATCAGAAATGGTGAGTGCCTATGAGGAAGGGTACACTGAGGTGAACTCAGAACTCTGCCTGGATCCAGTGAGAAGCTGCTCATGCTCTCAAGCTGAGTGTCCCAAAGCAACAGGCGGCCATGGGGTGGAATTCACTCTGATGTGAACTCTCGTTTGCTTAAAAAGCGGTCACATGTCAAGTCTCACTCTGGCTTTTGTGCCTGGAAAGAAAGGGGGTGAGATCTGGCTCTTGGTGATACGAGGAGGAGAGTGCTAAGATCCCAGGCTGTTCGGTCCACCCTGGGTTTGAATCTTGCTTCTGCCACTTACTAGCTATAAATCCTAAGGCTTGTTACTTCAATCTTCTCTACTCTTTTCTTAAAGATTTTATTTATTTATTTGACAGAAATTGCAAGTAGGCAGAGAGGTAGGCAGAGAGAGAACAGGAGGCAGGCTCCCCGCTGAGCAGAGAGCCAGATGTGGGTCATGATTTCAGGACCCTGAGATCATGACCTGAGCCAAAGGCAGAGACTTTAACCCACTGAGCCACGCAGGTGTCCCTTCTCATCTACTCTTACTTCTTTGTAAATTTTTATGTGCCCCCGAGGGCTGCAGGAAAAACTGCTTGGCACATAATATTCTATGTTAAATTTCAGGATATTTCTCCTTTTTGTATTATTTTAGTTTCCTTTCCCCCATATACTCAGGATCCTAATGTTTCTTGCTCCTGAAGTCCTAGGAATAATGATCTGAGAATAAATTCACATGAAGCATTACTACCCTGGTCTCTTATTCTTTTTACCCTTTCCGTGAGCATGCGTCCTTAAAAGATGGTGGCTAGAAAGGGCAGTACCGCACAGAGAGTAGTACGTTTCTAACTTTAGCATCTTAGGCATAGTGAGGCTGGCATTTGAGGTCAGGAAGGCCAGGGGACCATGCCACGTCCCCACGGCTACCAGATTCCATTTAGGTTGACAGAAAGGTCATACTTCCTGGAATCTTCCTTCCCCTGCTCACCCCATCTTTGGGTTTGTAGCCAATGCCAATGGATGTTTCTGTTGCCTACAGAGGCATTATTAAGTAGGGGTGCCCCTAAGAACGAATCATGGCAAATGGATGGCATATTTGTTCTCATGGCACAAACTTCAAAAATGAATTAATTATACACTGGTTGCAATTTAATTCAGTTTGTCTGGATTCTGTGTTTGCAAGACCTGTGTGTCGATTTGGCACCGTTGTTAGCCCATTTGGATTTTAATGTTTTTGACAAGCCGTAGTTTCCTTGGCCTGGGTGAAGCACCTACTGCCATACCATCCTTTGATTAGATTGTGCCAGAAGGACTGTTAAGCTTCGGGGTGTGTGTGCGGTTTGGCACCCCCCCCACCCCCTCAGCCACACATCCATCTACACATTTACTGCGAAGCTGGGAACTGCAAGCTGTGTACAGGGGACCCTGAGAACATGATGGTTAGTCGCATAGAAAAGTTTAACTATTTGCATCAGCACAATAATACACAGGCACATAAGACTTTCAGTTCCCCAAACCCAAGAAGTGGTTTCACGAGGTTATGTGAAATTTGACATCCTGCTACACACAGAAATGTAAAAGGCAGGTTGGGAAAAATCAGTAAAATCTCCCCTTTTGGGCAGAACACTGTGCATATTTTTTTCCTAATTATGGAAGGTAGCTTTTCCCCTCCTTTAAAAAAAAAAAAAAAAAAAAGAGCCCATGCTTTCAGCATGCTTATGAAACTCAGTTATAGAACCGTGGGCTAAATGTCTAGCAAGACCACAGGCTATACTCTTCTTTGACCCTTGGGCTCCTCAGCAGTTGTGGCCTCCTTCAATGCCTTGAGAATCCCACCCTGTAATGCTCAAACGGAGGTGGGTCTTAGCATCAGACTGGTACCCAACTAATTAAGAAAAAAGAAGGAAGCCTTGGGCAGCATCTTATCTTCCCAAATTGTGATTCAATCTTTCTCCCCAAATCTTCCTCTCCTTCTCCCTCTAGAGAGGTGTGTAAAATTGTTGATTTCCTGAATTTAGGAGAATGAACTTTAAACACGCTGTCATTAATGAGCTTTGAACTTGGGACCCAAGGCACTGACTTTTGTGAGAGAGTCCCCAGCTCTTCAGACCTGACAGGTTAGAGCCCTCAGTCTCTACATTTCTGCTGCCTTTTCCCCTGGGCAGGACAATCACTGCCATTTATTTATCTTTGAGACTTGGAAAATCATGGTCTGTCATAATGGTAAAAATAAAATGTGTTGGAGTTAATAGGAAGAAGAAAGGGACAATTACAACTTCTTAAAACAGTCTTAAAATATACTTAAGCAGAGGTTTGCCATGTAAACACACAATTAAAGCAGGAATTTGTGATGGATGCAAGGATTTGAGGGTCCCAGACATACTGTTTACTGATGTAGTTAGCAGATGGATAAGTCAACTGATCCCAGATGTGCAGCTTATAAATATGAACTCAAGTCTTCCTGGTGATGTGTGTCCTCATGCAGCTTATACTACTTTCTCTGTAACTCTTGACTACTTGCTGGGGGTAACTTTGTAAGAGTCTCTTGCTTAAAAAATAAAACAAAAGGATTTTTTAACAGGCTTCCTCTTTCAGAAGTGGTAACCAAATACCTAGAAAAGGGTACTTTTGTGCAGGAGTCCTTTTAAAGGACAGGTTTAAATAGGTTTACTTTTTTCTTTCAAGTTCAGATATCTAAGCCTTATATCCCTAGCCACAGTTTTCAGATATTTGCAGCTAATTAATTCTTAGGAAATCCAATCTGAATTGAATTAATTTTCCCTTTTAGGGCACATGAAGCAACTTTTAGGTAAAAAAAAAAATGAAAACAGCTTTTGTTGCACATAATTCTTGCAACTAATGAAAAGTAATATTGCCGTTCCTTTCAAATAATGCAATAACAGAAAACCGAATGAGAACATTGCATGGTATTGTTATATTTGCTGTTTAAATAATTTAGCTGCAAAAATCTGAAGGCTGCTTTAGCTGTAATTAATTATTCATTAATGACATGCTAATTGCACAATACCTTTGAATATTTAACAAAATGCAAAAGCCAGGCTCTGAAGTTATGTTTTCAGTGCAAGGGGGGAAAAATCCTTTAGTCCATCACTGCGCGAGGAGGACAAAAAAAAAGTCTTTTTTCAGATGTGAGGTAAAGTAGTAGTAGTGGCCTACTTTCCATTCACCATCTCAGCCACCCTTTGTGCAGTGGAGTATAATGTCCTTATCTAGACTTAACAATTGACAGGGTGGTAAATCCCTTGACTTTTGTCCAAATGATTTCTCTACAAAAATGGGTTAATTATCGCCTTTCCCTAGCTTTTTGACTAACAAAAGGCCCTGGATCTCTTTTTTCCTTTCTTTCCTATTTACTGTAAGGAGCCCTTTGAAATGTGATAGTTTAATCGGCAACACCTTCTACAGGGGGAATACTGAGAAACCAGCCTGGCCCTTGCCTGGAGCTCAGGTTGCTCTGTGAACATTAGCGTGGTTAGGAGATATGACCTTTATTATGCCAAAGCCATCCTGGACTTTCAGGATGAAAAACTCCTGAGTGCTCGGTAGTCGACTCCGTTTGTTTCTGCTAATAAAAGCTGGCGGGTTTTTAACAGTGTCTTTTAGTGGGTGGGATGACTGAAGGGCAGCAGTGTTGAACAGGCTTAGTTGTGTTTCATTAATTCCCCCGCAAGGCCAGGAGTTTGCATCTTTCTGCGCCCTGTCTCTGTTTCCAAGCTTCAAAGCTCCTCATTGTCTCTGACCTGTAAGTCAGGGATAGTCTTCGTAGTGGGTAAGCAGGGAACAGGGACTGGCTTTTTCTTTTTATTTGTCATTATCACCATCTTGGTCCCAATCAGAGAATCCCCAGCTCCTAATTTAGTACAAGGCAGTGAGCTGTGCGGCAGCAGCTTGTCCTTGTGGTTGAGAATCTATTTCATGCACTAGGGCCTACTTACTCAGTCATATTTTGCATTTGACTCCCATTACTATTAATGGCATTTATGAACGCACGTTGGCGGGAAGAAGACCCCATTGAATCTGTGCATTACCAAAGAAATGGGGAATTAGCATGCTCTCGTGTCTAGTCCATGATGGATTTTACTCTGCCGTGGAAATACTTAGCAATTAAATGAGAAATCACCATTGCGAACATACACCTGCCAGGAAGAAAAAACAATGGAGGAGAGAAGGAGGAACATTCACTCACATTGATGCCCAAGTTCCCTCTTTAGTCCCTCTTTTAGGCTTTCTTTTGGGAAACACTACATCTGCCCATAGTCATTGTTCAACATGGCAATATATAATAGAGTTTCTGTTTAGTAAACGCATGGCATTCCGGGCCCACCCAGCCAAAAGTGTGTTGGGGTCAAAAGGGTTTACAGTCTATTTGGAAAGTCACAACTTGCTAAGTGAGAAGAGAAATAATGTAAAAGCTGTGTGTGGTTCAGTGCCACATGAATCCAAGAGTTCAGGGATTGTAAAACGGTAAATTGTGCACTGGGTCCAGCCCGTAGTCCGATGTGCTTTGTTTGGCTTTTATTTCTCGCCTTTTAAATTTGAGTCAATACTTAGAAATTGGGAGATTTATGTAAAAATCCAAATTTCCATCTTCTCTTAAAAAGTCAGAAGGTCTAGCAACATGGGGATGCCATTCTCACATGGCAACAGTTGGCTGGAGCTAGGTACCCTAGACTAGCTCTCCCCTCCTGGGTACACCTGCCTGGTTTCTACTCCGGCATAGGGGGAGGAAGTGGGCATGAGCATGGGGTAGAGTGGGCTGGGAAGTCTGACTTTTGGACAAACTCCATCAAATTAGCTCTGAACACTCCCAAGGAGCTCAGCCGTGATGACGTTTCGGGTGGTTCACATCAGTCATTGGTCACCTTTTCCTTTCTCAGATTCAAAGATGTCATACCTGAGGGGTGTCTGCTAGGCCACTGGGGAAATAGCATTACTATTTCTGCGTGATCCTCAGGTCGTTGCAATTTCACCAGCTTCTGAGCTTCTTAAGACATCTTGTGCGTGTGTGCATATGTTTGTGTTTTAAAACCTCAAAATAACGTTCATTAAACATCTTCTCTTTGCAAGAAACTGGCCGGGCAGGTCCCACATCAGTCAGGTCCTTTTTAGTTCCATAAAGGCCAGATGATAGCACATGAATTGGACTACACTAGTAAAACATTCACTTGGTCTGAGATTTGTTGGGAAATGACAGTATGAAGAACAGATTGCTCTTCTTTGTTGGCTCCTGACCCTGGACCTTAAGCCTGTCCTGAGTACCTTTTCTCAAGTTCACTCACTAAGGATTAGTGAATGGGGTTGTTACATAGAACTTGCTTCTCCCCAAGTCCTGAAGTGAATAGCATCTAGGGGAAGTAGGTAGGAGCGCCAAGAGAAGCTAGGTTCATGAGTGTTAATCAGACACCTTTGGGCCAGGAAACAGAAAAGCACTGGTAAACATCGGTAAAGCATCCGTAATCCATTTCTCCTTAGCTCACTGCCTCCGTGGAAGCTGGCCTGAAAACTTTTATTTTCCGTAGCAGTTTTAGCGAAACATCTGTGAACAGGCACTATCATTACACCACTGAGAATTGCTTAGAAGTGATACGACATTAATCTGTCAAGTGAAAAATACTGCTGTGGGGAGCAGGAACTTATAAACCATGGGAACACATGAACCCTTCTTCCTGGAGGTCTGGATTGAGCTAGGGAATGGGGTTACCAGAAGGGAATTTGTGCTTAGTGTGAATTAGGGGATAAGTATTCAACAGGTGAGATCTCAAGTGTGGAGATCCTTGGTTACATATTGGGTGGGGGGTGCATTCGAGCCAGAGCACGTTCATGGTTGGGGAAACTCAGGGAAGTTACTGAATACATGCAATGGGGGAAAGGCCCGTGTTTTTTAAGAGGGGCATCAAAGGACAGCTGAACGCAAGTTCTAGATTGACCAGTCATGTCTAGATTGGGCATGGGTCACTTTTTTGTCTTCCATGAAATTATCTTACTTGTTGAGGTGGCCTCTTTTGGGAAAAGCCTGAACATAATTTCTCTATTGTAACTTGTCTTCCTACGGATGAAAATGTTTTAAAAGAGCAAGAAGGGTTACAAATTTGCACACAATCATGGTATGGGAACTATGGTAATATACAAGTTAAATCTGCTCAGCTGCTTTTGTGAATTAGAGACAAGTGATTATGGATTAGGGCATTAATATTCATCAATCAATTGGGGAATTGTATAGGATTTCAAGGAGAGTAGGAAGAGGTATAAAAGGGGATGTAAGTTACCGTTCCTCTGGATGCACAGACAAAATCACAAATGTCTGGCATATAAAAGGAGGGGTCTTGAAATCCATTGGCATTTCCGGAAAATATTCCATGACCTACTCCTGTTGCAAATGTGCCTTTTACCATTGCAGGGTGATAAAATGCCACGATCCAACTCCAGAGTACAATTAAGGGTTTGTGTGATACAGCAGGCAGCCATTCCATACTAGAGAGTTTTCATTGTATAATTAAAATAAACTGAGGGGCAGGAGGCAGGAAATGAAGTGAGGGAGGAAGGTCTGGCTGAGGCATATTCAGACATGACATTTTCTGTTGTCGATAACCATCAAGAGGTTGGCTTCTCTGTCCACGAAGACAAGAATGTCACATGTCAATCAAAGGCAGAGCTCCCGAGCAGGGCTTGAGATGGAAGGAAACCACGTAGGGTCCATCTGGCTCTGGTGGAGCTCAGACTGGCCTCCTCTCAGGCTTTAATTATGCTGTCTTAGTGTCAAGGGTGTCCACATCCAAATTGCTGATGAGTACTGATGAATACGGAGAGATAGCTAGTGCAAAATTTGCTCTTCTCTTTCAAGCTGGGATTCTAGGCCATGCTTAATCCCAGTGGAATAGATAAAAATAACATACCCGAGAAGCAATCTCAGAAAGACTTATATTTTTGAGAACCATTTTAAGCAGTTTTGGCGCTTATTCAGTATACTTGTGTAATGCCCCTGCTCCAGTGGCATACTTTTTTTTTTTTTTTTAAGCATGTACATTCCTCCCAATGTATATTCCTCCACTAGGGTCTTTGTTGCTCTAAGTATATCTTGTAGTTAACTAGCTTCCTGATCCTTTAGCTAAGCAGAAGCTGCCATTGGTCTGCCCTCAGTCCTCCCCTGACATCATCGAGAGGAGCAAATGTGTGAGAAGAAGACAGATCACGCAGAGCCAAGTAGGGAATGAGGTCTCCACCCTGGGGGAATGATGGGGATGTTTCCAAAGTGCCCTCCATGCTCCCACGCCCCCCCCCCCCCCCGCCATGCAGGAAACTGGAACTTCTGCTCCCCACGGCAGCCTATCACTTTCAGCTCCTGTGTAGTCCTTAGGAAGCATATCTATCCTCTAGAAAGGAAGGATTTGTTTCCTTTAAGGATCATTGCAAGTTCTTCAGCATATGCTAAGATTTTTCATGTTGCCGTTTTAGGGAAAAATAGAGAACGAGTACTTTATAAACCAAGCTGGGTTTTAATGGAGTCACCCATTTAGTGAAGGGCTTTTACAACAAGCTGCCATAATTCTCCTGAGGCCCCCTCCCCATTTCTACATCCGAGGGAAAAGATTCCCTTTCCAGCTCTGCTTTCATGGGCAGCTTTGCCCTGACATGGTTCCTCATTCTTGACAAATTCTACGGGCTGCAATTCTTCTGCTTACCCCCGCAGACTCTAGAGTTACAGATCGTCATGGCGTAGATTACAAAGGACCCTAATAACTGAAGGACTTTAACATCCGTTTTGCCTTTCCCTACTTACGCAAATCCATTGCCAGTGGCGGCCCGCCCTGCTTTGCTGAGGGGCATAGAAAGAAGGCAGTGCTGTGACAAAGCAGTGACGTTATTCCCAGCACAGAGAGAGGAGGAGTGGTGACTGTCAGGTATTTTCTGTTGCTGACGTTGCCTAATCTTCTTATTTTCTCTAGATTACGAGAGAAGTGCTTCTAAGTGACTTGACTGACCATGACTTACAGCAGTTACACTGTACAGAATAGTCCACGTCTTCCCTTCCTCACCCCCTTCCAGGCTCTCCTCTGCTCTCCCTTTCTGCTTCCCATCTCAGCTGACATTTCAGAGATGGCTCAGAGCTTTCCCAGGCCTATAGGCTGCTCCTGACAATAAACTGAACATTCTCTTTCTGTAAAATCCACTCAGCTCACCTCCCCTGATTCTAGAAGACAGATTAATTCTGGAAGTTAGGTAGGAAGTCTTCTCTTCAGATTCTGTAAGGGACACCTGTCTGTCTAGAAGTTTTTCCATAGGGATCTGGATCTGGTCAGGGATCCCAGTTTTAACCCATAGTGCAATTGGTATTTATGACTTATTTCTGTGGTTAATTGTTTTTATAGCTCTCTGTACATCTAGATTGTACAGAGAGCTATAAATGGCTCTCCAAAAGGGCCATTTTATTGTCTTTTTTTCATCGTGTTCTCAGAACCTAGCATGATGTCTACATAGTGGCTACCAGTAAGGAATTCCTGAATAAATTGAATGAATGGACGTCAGGACACTGTGGGACCCTGAAAGTCAGCCCTGAGGGATCCCTAAAGACTGTCGAGTTAGAATGAGGACAAATTAGAATGATGACAAAACCTCGGTCACTTCGGCCATTCTTTGTTTTTCTCAAACAGATCAAAACAGAAAAAGTCCGTTTTCCCCTCTTTTCTCCTCCCTCATTCCTGCCCTTCTTTCGCTTCGTCCTTGCTTCCTTCCATCTCCCTCTCTCCCCTTTCCCCTTTTCCTCCTCTACCTGTTCTCCTTTCTCTTCTCCTCCCTTCCTCTTCCTCCTCCTCCTTTACAAATATTCTTTTAAGGCTCTTTCCTTGCCTTTGCCATTTCTACCCTTCTCACTCCGAGACAGATGGAGTTAGCCGCGGATGGTCAGACAGACATCCTAGGTGGCCACTGCACTCTGCATTTCTCCATTTATATCTATAACACCCCACTGTCTCAGCTTCCTTACAGGCCTTTTTATCATCCCACTTCTCCTTCAGAAACCGTCACAGTTCCCGGTTCCCTTGTATATGAAACAGGACACCTGTTTGACATTCAAGATAACTGGTAGGTCATCTGTTAGCACTCTCCCAGACGTAGGGTCCGCTGCAACTTAACCACAGCTCCCACTTACTGAGGGCTTTCCATGTGTCAAACACCGTGCTGAGTGCTTTTTCCCTATGGGGTTCTAGGTCTGGCTTTTATCTCCAATTTACAAATGAAGCCACTGAGACTCAAAGAAGGAAGGTAACTTGACCAAGGTTACACAACTGGTCAGTGGTAGAGCCAGGATTTGAACCCAGGTGGTCTGATTCCATAGACAGCCTTTGATAGCCCATTCCTGATGTTTATGTTATTGACACACCTTGTGTATCACCAGATGGGGTTTTATAAAATTCAGTGATACAGCACTAAATTTGGTGGCATCTGCTTCACAATGGAAAGAAAAGATTTTATGTGGTGCCATATATATATTTTAAGGACCCCAGTTTTTTCAGAAAAATCCTATGTATTAATATCTGAGTTTTATCCACGTGTTCCTTTTCTTATTTTTAATATTGGTAGTAAAAAAAAATCCCATATGTATAAAATGCATCTTTTCTCTAAGAGTGACATGTTCTTTTTTGTTGCTTCAGAAAGTAGTAAAGAAATACCAGACAGGAACTATTTATAAATATACCAAGAATCCCAGCCTCTTAGTAGATCTTGGGGTCCTTGGCTGAGCTTGTATAACTGAGGGGCAACCCCTGATGATGTGCGTGTGCATGTGGGCACGGGGGTGTGTGTTCGTGTGCACAGAGCGTGTGTATTGTACATATGTGTCTGCAGGAGCAGAGGGACACAAACAGCAAGGCAAGATGAGTGATTGTTCTCCACAGCCACTGGCAATATTATTAGGCTTTGACTATAGGTGGTTCTGATTCACTGGTTGCTTTGTGTCAGAATAAGCAGGAAGAATACCTCAAGAAGTCACTCTCCAGATGAGAGTCCCTGCATTTGTATGTGTTCCTGACGTCTTGATTGCGTGGATCCAACCCCTCACATTATCATGCTTCCCAGAACGCGTGTGTGTAGAATGAGCATCTCTTTCTCTCACAGCAAACCTGAGGATTTGGCGCTTGAACGGCTTACAAAAAGCCCCAAGTGCCATATGTTCACTGTTTTTGTTTTCTGTCCACCCCAATACAGCTGGTTGTAAGCTGCAGCAGATGATTGTTTTCAGTTTTGTCTTTTCTTGAGGCTAAGAGCTTCACCTTAATGATCTTCGAGGTGGTTGACATTTTCAATTAAACTCTGCTCAGTCAGACAGACATAACTTCTCACAAGAAACTGTCAGGAGCTACCTCCTGCCCAAATGTTACACAGATAATGATTATAATAATAAGTGGTTTCAACTCATCCATGGGCCATCCTTTCATCTGGAGTGGTTTTATACGAGTTGGTCCACAGGGAAGCACCCTTGACGGGGGAGTCACTTCCTATCAGAGTCCATTTGACCAGTGGGGGGCAGAAGACTAGCTGTGTGAGAAGACTTGACCTTCTTTTCCCACCTTTGTAATAGGCTGTGAGGTAAGTAAGGGTGCCCTGCTAAGAAACAGCCTGCCCTCTCTGTCTCCCCAAGATTGTTCCAAGAAATAGAGCAACCAAACAGCATGGCAAAATGGTTGAGATCCTAGACTCTGGAGTCAGACAGACCTAGGTTCAAATCCCAACTCCACCACTTGCCAGATGTCTGGCCTCGGGGAAGTCATTTTGCCTCTCTGTGCTTCTGTTTCCCAAGCTTTCACATTCGGCTAATATCACTCTGTCTTGAGAGGATTAGAGGGAAGTATACTCAGATGGCCTAAAATCCTATAGTTCTGCAAATTGCAGTAGATGCTGTCCCAGTTATCACTTTTCCCTTGTCTCACCCCATCTCATGTGGGACCTCTCATTCTTTGGCAAATCCTCCCCTTTGGATTTCGTGCTGAGTAAACATCCTGGGCACAGTATCCAAGTCTCTCCCCTCTCAGGAGAAGCTGTTTGCAGGTGCTGTCCCTACATCACCCTTTGGCTGGTTGCTTGGTGGCTCACTCACCAGCAAAGACTGCACCTGACAATGATACTAACTAGAAGTGGGGGCAAAGGAAACCCTCCCAGAATGCATCAGGGGAAGGTCAGGAGCTGCAGCTGCCTGCCAGCTAAACAAGGCATGAGGACTGGAAGTCGGATGGGGGCTAAGAAAGCCCCTGAGCAAAGTCCTTAATGAGGAAAGTGATAAGAGGGCATGCCAGAGAATTCCCTGAGACTCTTCCAGAATTCCAAATTAGAATATTCAGATTTCATTATCTAGCTTATGTTAACTTGGTTGTCACGTCCCTACAGGATCTTGGGCTCCATAGATCCAAGAAGGACAGATTTCCACAACGGCTGTTGGTTAGACAATTTCAAAGAGGCACTTTGTAGCCTTGCATCACTCGGGATAGAAAACATGTTTAACCCTCCAAGAATACTTAGTTGGTTGCTTGAAAAGTAGAAGACTGTAGGTTTTCTTACAAATCGTAACACAAATGTCCACTTCCTACCAAATCACATACCACAGAGCAAAGTCTGGTGGTATCACGCCCTTATGTACATAATAAGGTTGAAGTCTTGTATTCAAGATACTGGTGATCAAGGTAGCTTCCTTAGAATTGAATTTCAGTATGATTCCATTATTGAGCTGAAGAGACTTTCAGCCTCTTGTCTGTGCCTTTGCTTATTCCAGTCTGTCTTTCTGGTACATCCACTTTCTGGATGTCATCTCCACATCTCATGTTCTACCAGCCTCTTCTAGGAATTCCCCCAACCCAGCTGGAAATGTGTGTCCTGCCTTTGAATTTCCATAGCTCTGTGTCTCACGGCATATTTAGCTTTGTGCCTTAGGGCCAAGTGATTTTTTGTGTATCTTCTCTCCCTGTCTAGTCTGTAAGTCTTGGAGGATTAGTTTCGAGTCCATCTTTGCATTCCCCAGAAGTCCCAGCCCCTGTCCTACACATCTTAAGCACTCACGTATGCGTTGAGTTTGTGAGGAGCACCGAGTGCCCTCGGACCTCATTTAATGTGCTCTTTCTTGATGAACGTACTGCAGCTAGGAACACCCAGTGTGCCAGGTTTCTGAGTTACAGCAGAGAGTGAGGTGGGTGCAGCTTCTGTACTCCCGTAGAATGGTGAGAAGGAGAACAAGTAAACACATGTTGTATTTGTGACCTCACAGAACTATGCCCAGGATGCCCTTAGTCCAGTCTTTGCCAGATCAGGAAAGACTTATCAAAGCTAACATTTAAGTCTATGTCCTGAAGGGAGAAGAACAGCAGAAAGTTCTGGACTAAATATTTGTGTCTCCCCCAGACTTATATGATGGAGCCTTAACCCTCCATGTGATGATATTAGGAGGAGGAGCCTTTGGGAAGTGATCAGGTTTAGATGAGGTCGTGAGGGTAAAGCCTCTATAATAGGATGAGCATCCTTATTTAAAGAGAGAGAGAGAGAGAGCAGAGCTCGCTCTCTGTCAGCTGTGTGAAGATAAGTAAGAAGGTGACCAACAAGTTACCAGAGCCCGACCATGTTGGCATCCTGATCTTGGAATTCCCACCTTCTAGAACTGTAAGAAATATATTTCTTTTGTTTAATCCATCCTAAACTGTGACATTTTGTTATGATAGCCTAAGTGGATGACTACAACAATGAAGAGAGGGAGAGTGTGAGAGGGCTTGGGACAGAGTCAGCAAGGATGGGATTCTGGAGGAGGAGAGAAGGCAAGGTGTCTGGGAAACTCTAAGAGGAACGTACTGGTGTAGCAGAGGGGAGGGGAGAGGAAGCTGGGAAGGGGAGAGGTGAGGCTGCAGTACTATGGTCCTTGTTAGATACATTGACCTCTCCTGGGGCAGGAGACGGAGCCATTTGAGCCATTTGGAGAATATATGAAAATAGCACAGGTTTACACTTGGCCATTCAGGATTCTGTAATAAGGGTAAGGAGTTTCTTTTGATTTTGAAAGGGTCTTACACAAAACAAAATAACAGCATCCCAGTTCTAGGAGCAAAGACTGAGGCACCGGAGTCAGAGTTAAAAATTTCTCCCTCAAAGCCCTGTTTTGACTTAAAGTGTGAACATGCAGGGTCCAACGCGAGATATTATTCTCAGAGCTCTTGCTGGCAGCAAGGAGTCGTGGAGGGTCTCTTGAAGTGAATGGGAATGTTTCCAGAGTGGCGTATTGAGAAAGCACAATGGCCAAGGGTGTGTGTGTGTGGGGGGGGGGGTACAATGCTCTCGGCTCTCGCTGGTGGGTGCCTGATGAAATGCATCTTGACGTGTCATTGAAGTGCGGAGCCATGCGGCCCCGTGAGGTCACCTGTCCCACCCCCCGTGCGGGCGGATTGTTCCTCACACTCTCTTTCTCAGCTCGTTGTCCAGTGGCTTTGTGCACCTCAAGCGATGGGGCTTCCACTGCCTCCCTGGGGAAGCCATTCCGCACTCGAATTGAGCCCGTGCTTAAGAAGGTTACCCTGATATTCAGCCCAAGTTTTCCTTTCTGTAATTACATCCCTTCCCTCTCTGCTCTACCCCTGTGCGTGACCCCGCGCGATTCTTTCCCTTCATCGGTGCGCCTGCACCCTTGCTCGGGGAGAGCATTTGATCCTCAGGCCTTTTTGTCCTCCCCGAGCTTTGCTTATCCCGGCTGGTGCCGCGGGAACCCTTGTAAGTAGCTCCCGCTGCTGTTCCCTTTAATCCTCGTGGCTTCCCTCCTTTGATTTCTGTCCAATTTGCCTATTTCTTTCAGGGGTACTGAAGGGCCCAGAATGAATCCTAGGCTTCCTAACTGTATTATTTATTCATCTTTTATATGGAAAGACTTTCTCAATGATGCTAAACCAGGTTGGGTGGAAAATAAAAATCTTTCAGAGAGACGGAGTTGATGGGAACCCCGCATGCTAGGACTCTGGGCACTTCAGAGGAAAAAGAATTGGAATCCCAGGACAAGCCCCCGCCCCGTGCAACCCCAGTCCTCTGATATCCATGCCCCTGCACTTCCCTGTACTGCTGGGGACAGAGGACGCCTGGGTTTAGGCCATGGAGGGACTGACCCTCCTCCACTGGCCTCATGAATCCGTCTTTTTCTCTGAGGTCACACTTTAGGGTTCACTCCCCTATGACACTGCCTGGTCACCCCCACCCCCACCTTGCCATAACCAGATTAAAGTAATCTCTCCTTCCTGTGAATTTTTATAGCACTTTCATGGTGTCTGCTTTGGTGCTACTTCCTGTTCTCTAGTCTATTCATTTACCCCTTTAGCAGACATTTATCTAGTGCCTGTTAACGTTCATGATATCTGTGGTGTAGGTTGGGGTAAGAGGAAGACCAACACAGAGTCAAACATCAAGACAAAATTCTTGCCCTCGGGGAGTTTCTCATCTAGGAGAGGAAGCCAGACAAAACCATAGGTAGATGCTGGAGTGGAGACAGGCTCGAGGGCTTCTGGCATGGGGGTGACTTGGAATAGAACACCATTCCCCCTGTGGGCTGGGAGAGCACGCCTGTAAGAGGAGTCGCTGTCCTGCTCACCGGGATGTCTGGGAATCCCCCAGGATGCCTCGCACGCACCCTCCCTGTAGTCGGTGCCCAGGAATGTGTGTGTGGAGCACGTGGGTGTGCCAGGCAGTGGCTAAGCACTTTGTACGTGTATTTCATTAAGTCTTCCCAATAATTCTGCATAGTACTGTCATCTGCATTGATGGAGGAGGAACCATGTGTGAAGGATCTAAAACGTCACAAAAGTGGCAGGAGGTAGAGCTGGAGCAGAGCTGCTTCACCTCGGGTCTCTTCCCCTGTCCGCTGAGCTCTGAACAATTACTATCCTGGGTGATCAGCTGAGAGGGGAAATGAAGGGCTGGGAAGAAGACTCTCAAGGCGGTGAGAGAAAGACACTCCCCATACCATCCTCCAGGTCACCTGTCCTTTGCTGGTATTGACAAAAAGCAAAGAAGGACAGGATCTCCAAAGTGTTTTGAACTGTTCAGACAACCTGAGAGCACACACAAATACGTATTTATCACAAGTGTCCCTGGGCAGAGAGGATGGAATATTGGGTTTCTCCTTTCTTTTACTGATTTATTTATTTTTTAAGGATCCAGTAGCATCACGTACATTCATTCGGTGCATCTACTTGGCTTACCGCCTACGGGGTCGGGGGTGCAGAAGAAAATGGCCATCTGGGCAAAGATAGCTGAATTAAAAATGAGACATGAATCATCCGCCTATTTGGAAAACCTCTGGGTGTTTGGCAGATCTCTGGTGTCATGCTGATACTGTCTTGTGTGGCCACACACAGTAGGTGTTCACTACACCACAGTAGGTGTTCCTTACACATTCGTTTACCTAAATACACGCCCACCACTCTCAGGACTTTGACAGCTTTTGGGCTGAGAGCTATTCAGTTACACACAACGCACTCCAACGAAGAAATGGCTAATTGTAGTAGTGGAATGTGTGATCATTTTCAACAGTCACTAAAGGGGAGAAAATAATAGTATTAGTTATTAGTATCAGCCCCCTCCTTGTGCGGGGCTAGATTTAGCTTAAAATGAAAAAAACAGTATTAGCTAATTAGTATTAGCCCCCTCCTTATGGGGGGCTAGATCTAGTTTTCTCCTTACTCTTTCCGTGTAACTCAGCAAGTGCCTGTGGCTCCTAGGAGGCTCGGTGGGCACATGGGCTGCCCGTGCTGCAGCGAGCATGTCTGTCCTGGCTTTGGAATGTGTCTCTGCTCCTTGGCACCGTGGGCTGCGCTTCTCTGTGTTCACCTTTCAGAGTGACCTTGGAGCGTTGCCTCCCACGGACGGCTGGCTCCTCGGTGCCCCCTGGCAGATTCCTCGTTCTCATCTGCTCTTGGGCAGGGGAGCAGGAAGGAGGGTCAGGGAGCTGGACGAAGGGCATGTGCCTGCCCAGGGACTTTTTCTGTGGCCGGGCAAAAACTGGGCCCCTCATTGCTCAAGGTAAACACTAGGGTCAGCTTTTCTTTTTAATGGAAGGAGCAGATTTTCAACTTAGAGATCATTAAAAAAATGTGTAGCCGTTAACAACTCAGGCTGTGGAGCCGGTCTTCCTCGGTTTCATCCCAGCTCCGCTACTTCCTTGATGAATCTTGGGCACCTTGGCCTCTGTGAGTCTGTTTCCATGTTCGCGAAGTGGGCATAATAATAGCATCTACCTTGTAGACTGGTGGTGCGTATAGTCAGCCATATGTGTAAAACATCCTAACTCAGGGCCAGGCGAATTTTTGCTTCTGTTTCCTCCAGCAGCGACATTCAGTAACACTGTATGTCAGGCACTGTGCTGAGCACTTTTTGGCATAATCTGGTATCATCCTGATCACAGCTATTAAGGACGCTGAGCCCTGAGAGTGTTAAATAACTTGGGGATTTGAATTTAAATACCACGCCAGAGGAAACTGCGCTCTGTCCAGGTGTTTAAAACTGCCCATTTTAAGGCCTGTTGAAATTCAAATGACTTATCTGAACTGTGGAAGACCTTTGAGCTTGAGAGTTGAGTGAAGAGGAAGATAAAGGAGAGTCCCAGGCTCTTTTCCTCTGGAAGCTTCTCATTGCCTCCGTCTTCTAAGTTACCCCTCCTCATCTCTCTACAAAGCAAGGTGGCATCTAGTTTTTCAGGTGACCTTAAGGGGCCCATTCCCCGCAGTGGGGCAAGGGTAGGGCTGTTCCTGGGTGTGTGTATGTGTGTGGTGTACACGACACTGCCCCTGGCGTTGCGGAGACTGGAAGGTGCTAATATGCACATAAAGGACGCAGGGTTCTAAAATGTGATTCAGCTTCCCTAAGCCAGTCAGGAGGGTCTGGGTCAGCCTTACTGCTCGGTGTTGCCACCGTATACATGATATACACACTCAAAGACCCAGCATGCATATGTTCTCATTTCTCTGTCTGTTCTGGACATGGTGAGATCTCCCTGTGGTCCCACATTATGGTCTGGATGTCCTGTTTTTCTTCGGGATGACAGACACTGAACAACGGCAAGTTGTTTTTTTGTTCTTTGTTTTTTTTTTTTTTAATGGTTCAGTGAAAGCCAAACACAGAGAGAGTATTTGAAACTTTCTGACATGACTAGAGATTGTCCTTCCGTGTGGGTGGAAAGGAGAGGAGGTGCTGTGTTTCTTAAAAGATCCATGATCCAAATGTATTCATTCAGGGTCTTTCTTTTGAGGACATGCATACACCCAATTTATTTGTTTTTGTGTGTTTACCTTAAAATGAAAAAAAAAATCCCAAAGATATCAAGCACGTATTATTTCTCTACCCAGGTATTAGGTTATTTAGAGTTTCAACACACTTTGAGAAAAACCACTCACAGGTAAGGGTCCATGGATGCGGAGACATTAAGTCACTTGCCTAATGGGGCAAGTAAGCAACCCCACAAAGACGCAGTCCTGGGTCTTTCTGTTCTCAGCTCTCTTTCCTCTAGCTCATGCCTTTGAAAAGGTGAAGACAAACAAATGAACAATCCATGAGTCCTTTGATGAGTAGCTTAAAGATATTTCATTTACTCCTCAGTAAAGAGAAATCTGTATTATTTTTCTGAGTATCCGCAAAGCCCAAGTAAGTCCTGTTGTATTAAGAATGTGACTGGGAAATGTTAGGCAAACAATTTATTGATTCCCTCATCTCTGGCTGACAAGGTAGCTTGTTGGGCACCTCTTTCCGTGTCTTCATTTCTGTGGTAATTATGTTATCCTTCAGAAGGATGATGGCCGCCTATTGTACTATGTTCTCACCCTTGCAGCTGGACTCACCCCTCTTTCCTCCAGTGGAAAACAGTTCCAAATCTTCCTTTTTATAAAAAAGATGACTTGAATGTCAAATTAAATTTCCCTTCTGTGCCTTGAATTTTTATTTTTCAAAATCTAAATAATACCCCATACATACATATTGTTCGTCATAGATGATGAAAAATAACAAAACAGCAGCAGCAACAACCACCAACAAAGACAAAAGACCCACAGAAACTAAGCCGGGGCTCCGTCTGTCCTGAGCTGGGGACAGACTCCTTTTACCTTGCCAAAACCAGAACGTGGCTTCGAAAGTTTGGAGAAATCTGAGACAAGAATGTCCGTAACTCAGTAAAATTAGTGATAAACTTGTAAGAACAATACCCATCCATGGGGATCCCAGACGGTGCTATGAAAGGACTGGAGACTTCCAACATTGCACTTTTGCCTTCTGTGGATCTGCAGGAAACTTTATACGAACTGAGATTAAGATGGTCATGAAATGCGAGGGTGCCTTTTAAAGGTGTGTTCTGGGAGTCCTGTACCAACAACCTTGGAATGGTAGTTGCCAGCATTGTAATATTCTCTGAGCTTCGGGGAGTTGGAAATTATGAAGTTAATAGAAAAAAAAATGTTCGGACTAATTATGTAATAAATTATATAATATTGTAATTATAAAATATACCGTGAAATAAATTCCTCATGCCGACAGGGTGCATTCTAAAGAAGATGTATTGTTGAATGACTCTCTAATTTTAATATTCTTAAATGAGTAATTTTTACATGGTATAAAGACAAACATTTAAATTTCCTTTTACTCAGTCTTCCAGAGAAAACTGCCGTCTGCGTTTTGGTATGTCTTTTGTACTTGTTTTTAATGCTTACATAAATAGATGTTTTGAAATCTATGGATGTGGGGATATATTTATATATATATATATATATATAAAATGCTTCAGTTACATCTTTAGACTTCTTTGTTGCTCTTACTTTTATTACTATGTATTCCTTGAACATGTTTTTAATGACTGCATAATATTACATTGGGTGGATAGATCATCATTTATTTAACCAATCTGCCAGTGTTAGACATTTAAGTTTTTAATTTTTCATTATTATAAATAATGCTTTGATGAGTATCTCTGATTTCCTTATGATAGATTCCTAGAAGTGCAATTATGGGATCAAAGGATATGAATGTTTTTAAACTCTTAATGCAATACCAAAGTGCTTTCCTGAGAGGCTGTGCCAGTTTCCACTGCTCCCACTCCTCCATGGGTGAGAGTGCTCGCCTCCCTGTACCTCACTGGCCCTGAATGCTATCATTTGTCTTTGCCATTTTATTAAGGAGCACCTGGGTGTTTGCTAAAGTTAAGGGGGGAAACCACAAAGAGAAGCAGAAGTTTAAATTCCAGACGATAAATCAAAATTGGTAAAGGCATTCTGGTTCTTCCAGAAACATTTTTGTCTTTAATTCACAGAAGAGGCTCTCTTGCTCCTGTGAAGGTACCTCAACACTTTGCAGCCTCCTAGATTACTAGTTGCCCCTAAGCCTCTTGATGTATGTTCCTGTGTTTCACTAATTCACCTTAGATAGGGAATTAGAAATTTTACCACCTTGCTAATATTTCTAAGTCATTTTGTGTTTTCCCTGTGTTCAACTATAAGTGATCTCTTATACTTCCCTGTATTGCCAGAGCATTTTGAGTTTCCTCAGCAAACTAACGGGTTGAAAAATGACAAGTTAAGTCAAAGTTTGATTTGCTCCATAATACTGAATATTTAATTTTCTTGAGATGTCTTAGAGAATTGGCTAATAGTACAGTCTTTGAGAGTGCTGTGAAAAATTCCACAAGGTCATCTAATTCATTCCTCTATCCCAGGATCCAATCAGCCCAAACTAGGGATAGGGTAAAGAAGCAAGGCAATTTTCATTTTTCAGTCATAGTACTTAAGAGTGACCCAAACACCTGTTTTTCTTGATCTGTGGCTGGTCAGTCAGCGAAGAAGTGCAGAGTCTGCTTCCTTCACTGTCAATCACCAGCAGCACAGTTGTCAGAAGTTCCTGCTGGAAGTTATGAAAGATGGTGAGTCAGAATGGGTTTCCCTTGGCATTAAACAACAAACTCTGGAAATGGGGAACGTTTTGTTGGCGATAATTACTGTTGTCCAAATCCAGATAAGCCATGAGAGCTGCTAGTTTGATGAAGACTGTCATTAGTGATGGTCTCACTCAAAGAAAAACAGGCTCTTGTAGAAACATTGTAGAACTTTCAAATTTGTCCAAGATGTGAAAATAGGCTATGGAGTAACCCAAGAAAATCACGAATGAGTATTTTGAGTTGCAGAGGTGGTATCACTTGATGAGAAGAGGAGCAGGGATTATTCCTGTCTGCTCTGCCTCCACCCTGGGATAAATTACATTGTTCTGTCTTCCCTATCTATAAAATGGAGTATTTTTATTACTACCCCACCCCGCCAAACCTCTTAGATGTGAAAAAATCATTTTCAGTTCTTAGGAAGTGTGGAAATTCACAATGTGATCATTAGTTTCCCAAAATGGGTCATATGACCATAATTGTATTTGGAAGGCTGGAATCATTTTAAAGGAAAAAGTATCCAAAATGTCCTCATTTCAGATCAAATGCTGAGTAATATGGAGGCACCTTTGCTGGTGGTGGTGGAGTGGCTTAGCCATCCAGCCAGGAGGTGTGCCGCTCTGGGCAGTCGGAGCAGCCAGGTCTGCAGGCACACTGGCCAGGCTCAGAGGAACCTCTCTGCAGCCCTCATCACTTCCTTTGATTCCAGCATTCCTCGATTAGTCATTTGCATGCTCATTTTTGTTCCGTTTCTCACTGGCAGGGTCTGTTAATTACTAAACAGGGGAGACTGAAGGAAAATAAAGCAGAGTGAGTCGTGTTTGCTGAAGTTTTGTTGGAGGTCCAGTAATTTGAATTGGCAGCCAGAGAAAAGAAATGCAACAGATACACCTGACTAACTTGCATTTCGTATTTCTAGCACTCAAAAGTACAATGCTTATGGTAATGAATTTTATCTATTACGAGGGAAAACAATCACCTTTGATGACATTATAGAATAAACACATTTAACAGCATGCTGAATTGCTGAAGTATCATTTTCAACGACCTCATTAGTGTCACTTAATTAAAACTTCCTGCTCTTGACTTTGATGCTGGTACAGACAAAAACACAGAGGGAATTGAACAAACAACAAAAAAAAGGGGGGGGGTGCATTTTCTAGTGATAAATCGCAGAGGTTGCTAATGAAACCAAATTATGTACCTTTTTCCTGCAACTCCTATAAAATAATATGAAACACACAGCAACTTTGCATCAAACAAATTAATCAGCTGTCAGCAGATTTGCCTTATAATAATCTCTTGCACTTATTGATCATTTAAAAAAGGGGGGGCCTCTTTTTTTCTCTGTACACAAGCATTAGGTTGGTGATAATTAAAGCCTCAGCTTCAGAAATGCCATAATAACCGTTAATTAGCAGGATGCTATTTTCAACATAATTTGCTAATTAGGCAGTGAGCTGGTATAGTGTATATACCTAATTATGAAGGGTCTTGTGCTGTAGACACATGTGACTGGAGTGTAAATGACACCATTATAGGGGTCCTAGAGGATTTTTAAAAAATATAGTTTGTTGAGAAGTGCTCAGATCTTTAGGGACTTCTTCATATAAGGAATCTTACTCTTGGCTATTTTGCATGAGATTTAGAAGAAGAAACATTATATGGAAATATACCATCTCTTTCATCCAGACGGTGAACAGAGAATGGATCATTGATTCTAGGGGCTTTGTTGTCCAGTGCCTGGTATAAAGGCTGATAATTTAGGCACTGAACTTGTGCTTCCTCCACTAGTAGAGTATTATTCTCTATTTGCCTGCTACACGCAATTCATCTGTGGACCAAGATGCTCTAAATCCTTTAATGCTATATGCCTACTGCACCTTGATTTTTCTGCCCCAGCCTGATAACCTATAACGTGTATCTCCCTGACTGTCTCTTCTCCCTCCAATGTTTCCCTCCACGTCATAAAGAAAATCTAGACTTTTCAAAAATGCATGTTTATTTCTGCCCGGGTTTTCTCCAGCCTGTTCCCTAACTGCCTTGGGTTTTAATTTTTTTTAAGAGAGGAATGATAAAGTAGGAAAAGTAAGGATGAGCTCTCATGCAAAAGTCTCAAATTATATGCATATTAGTAATATTTATGAGTTTAAATTTGGCTTTTCAGCGGAGCATAAGCAGAGTGAGATCATTTGCAGATATATAAACTAGCTTCCAGGATCATAATAGCCGATTTCTTTTAAATGTTTTACCTTGTTTCAAATAAAACTATATTTCTTTATTCCCTTTAAACGAAATGAAAACTTAATTCAATAATAAATGAGCTTCAGAGCAGCACAAGAGTCACTTAACTTAAATCTTTTTGTAGAGGTTCCCACTTAAGCAGCTTGAAAGACAGTAAATCATGCTGGAGAACGGACATCCCAATTTCATTGCCGCGCTGTAGAGAGCTGAATTAATGGCCTTCTCTTTAGAATGTATGGATGCGCTTTCCAGCTGCTGAGCCTGACAGTGTTATAGCTCAATTAATGTGATTTTGATGTAATTGCAGATAGGGAACATCGTGCCGAAAAATTATCTTTTTTCATAAGAATTACATTTTATCATCCAGATGTGAGGAGAAGGGTTTTGAGTCTGCCTAGGTTAAGTTACAGGGCACTATTTTTGTTTTTATTATTGTGTCTTTAAAGGAGGAAGAGATGAATGAATCAAAAGACTTGTTAGACACTGAGTACTTACTATGTGCCCTGCTGTGTGCAAAGCACTTTACTCAAACATATCATTTAATCTCCACCAGCCTGGGATGGAAGCCCTGTTATCATCCCCAATTTACAGATTAGAAAAATGAGTCACAGAGAGATCAAGCTGGTAAGGGGCAGACGTAGGATTGGACCCCCGTGTATCTGACATTATGAGATCTCAATTAACCATTGTGCAGGTTGCCTCTGTATACGGCCATCAGAAGCCCTGGGTAGAAGGTGGTAGAATCCATGCATGTTTAAATGCTTAGAACAGTTTCTTAGAATACCATAGTATGGTGTTCTGAGAAATAGGTTTTAGTCAGGTCGTCTGGGTGTGAAGCCAAGATCTACAATTTTCTAGCTGTGTTTGACTCTAGGTGAACTATTTAAATCCTCCGAGCCTGAGTTTCCACCGAGAGAATAATAATGGTGACTCTCTTGTACAATTTGTCACAAGCATTCAATGAGAAAATCTGTGCTCAGAACAGTGCCTGGAACATAGTAAGTGATCAGTAAATGATAGCCTTGCTTACTGTTAGCTAAACTCAAGCCAGCAAGGTCATCTGTCCCATCTAGTGCAATTTTCTTTGCCCCATCTTATCTGTTGGGTGCAGACTGCCTCTGGGAACTTGGCTGCTGCCAGTGCTTTCTGGGAAGGACCCGGAGTGGTTTTTAGCATAATATGGGCTGTGCCTACTGGTATTGAGGTAAGAGGCATTTTGAGCCACTTAAATTCCTACGTTATTAGAAGGAGGCTGGTGATGCAGGCTCAGAGAATGGTAAGCTGGGTACCTGTCGGGGGGCAGAGCCTTCCCCTTCCCCCTGTGCTCAGCCCACATGCATGAGCAAAGCACTGCACAGGATGCCACACCAGGGGCTCCAGGAGAAAGAAAGAAAGACAATACGGTAGCACCACCCTCATGGATTTATGAACTAAAACAAGTCTCAAGAAATCTCTTGAGTTCATTATAGGAAATCCATTTAAGAAAAGAGCACAGGGAAAAACAATGAGGATGACAATGACGATGATGGTAGCTGACATTTAATGAGTGCTTACGATTCAGCAGGCACTGCAGGATTATCCCATTCAGGGCTCATAATATCTCTACAGATAAGAACTAGTACTATCCCTACTTACAGCTGAGGAGGAGGAAAGATCAGAGAAGTTAAGTCACTTGCCCAAGGAAACAGAGCTGTGAATCTTTCTCCATGTTCTCATCTCAGCCCTGACCTACTGCACAGAGTGCAGCTTCCTGAAATTAACCCCAAGGTATGGGGGGAGGGAAGGAGTCAAGAGATTTGGATTACTTTTACTTCTCATCATTCCTAACATCAACAAGGAAGACTTGTTTTTCCATTGGCCCATCCCTTTGTAAATAATAATGACTTCTGTTGGTGGTTGTATTGATTGAGTTGCAATTAATAAATTACTACAGTCTCTATGGACAAATTTATTAAACAATCTATCATACACAAATAATGTATAATAAATCCTGGGCATTTTCATTG
Source organism: Mustela nivalis (assembly GCF_964662115.1). NCBI lineage: Eukaryota > Metazoa > Chordata > Mammalia > Carnivora > Mustelidae > Mustela > Mustela nivalis. Next base: position 131,817,844 of record NC_139022.1, read on the forward strand.
CCGTGGGTCAATAATTTAATTTAACTATGGTAGTTATTTCTAATGATACACAGGATTAGAACATTTTAATATAATAACCTTAATTTGTATGGTGATGGCATTACTTCCTATTGTTACCTTCAGAATCAACATGTAAAAATTAATTTTAAATTTTGACACCATGTGGATGCATTTATATAACAAAAAGTATCACCATTTGTTTATAGGCTGACCTGAATAAAAATGAGCCAGAGTGCTTGGTATAATCGTTGAAATGCAGACAAATATGTATAGGTAGGCTTCATTATTTTTGTAAAAAATAGTTCTAGAAAGGATTTTTTTAGCTGTTGTTAGAAATGTACCTCATATATCAGAGGCACATTTTAATGGTGGAAGTGTAAATAAAATGTATTGAACAAGTCTTACTTGCATTCATGGTTTTGCCCTCCCATAAGCCTCCAAGTTTGAGGCTTTGAAAGAAATTCCTCTTGTACCATTGGATACATTTTCTAATTTTGTCCGACTTCTATTCCACTAGATTTTGTTTCTGGACTGGCAAGTAGTGGCAGGGGCACCTCGGACCGTGTCTGCTCATATTAACATACTAATTCTCTTCTAAGAGCATCATCTTCCCCTACTTTGCAAACAATGGGATAACTAATTGGGTAGCAAGTAATACCCTCTCATCTCTACCCACCACACCCCTACCAAATAATAGCAGCTTAAATCAGATAGAAATGTGTTTTTTCCTTCTGTGTAGGAAGCCTGGAGATAGTCCAGAGCTCCATGGCTTTTATTTTGTGGCTCTGCTGTGCATAGTTTCAATTCACAAAGTACCTAATGGTCCCAGATGGCTGCTGGAGCTCCAGCCTTTACCTCCACATCACAGCCAGTAGAAGGAGGAAGGACAGAAGAAGGGCATGCCGTTTTCCTTTTAAGGCACTCAAGGAAGTTACACTTAACACTTCTTTGCACATCTCCTTTGACAGAAGTAGTCACATGGCCACATGGGAGGGCAGAAAATGTAGGACATCTTTGTGATCAGCTGAAAATCATGGGTCTTATTACTAATAGGCTCTGCCACAGTCTGTCTTACCTTTTAGGAATCATAGACCCTTTGGGAATCTGATGAAAGCTATAGAACCTCTCATCTGAAAAATACACTTTGGTAGAATTTTATATGCAATTTGAGAGAGTTCAAGGACTTCTTAAAGCCAGATATACATGAATCCCTTGATTAAAATAATTTATTTTTCCTTTCATTCACTCATCCAATTATTCATCATTTATTCATTCAACAAATATTGTGCACTCACTATATGTTTGCTTTATTCCTGACAATAGAGAGTTGAACAAGACGGACAAGGTCTCTGTTCTGATAGCTCTTATATTCCGGGGGGAACTAGACAACGAACAAGACAAAAGTGATACATGCTTTGAGGAAAATAAAGCAGACTGATATAATAGAGAGTTGACTGATGGCCAAGGGTGAGAATTACTTTGCATTGGACAGTCAAGGGAGTCTTTCCTGGAAATCTGACTTAGTGAGACAGAGCTAACCTGTGATGAGTGAGGGATGGGGAGGAATATGTCAGGCAGTGAGAACAGCATTTGCAAAAGGGAATGACTTCAGTAAATTTGAGGGTCAGAAAGAAAGTGGGGCAAAAATATCATGGGTGGGCTTGAAGAAGTAGGCAGGAACTAGGCCATCGTAAGGGGTTTGGGTTTCATTCTAAAAGCAGTAGAGACCATTTGGAGGGTTAGGGAGGAAGGTTTGTGATTCGGTTAATCATTTTTAAAAGATCATTCTGGAAACTGTGAGGAAACAGCAAATGACCAGTGACACTGGACCCTTCTGCTGTAGCTGATATAAAGAGAGAGGTATGTATCCTCTGCTTCTCATGTCTGTTTTGAGGAAGTGAAGGAGATTTGTTTACCCAGTGGCATCCAGAGGTTGTGTTCTTCCGGGCCTTTTGGTGTGATTTTACCAACACACTGAAACGTTTGTATGTTTAGAGACACGAAGCACCTTAACCACTTTTAGAATCACCTTTCTGTCTGCAGTGCCCCTGCATAAAGAGGGCAGTGAGCATTCACAGTAAAAAGGCAGAGAGACGACCTAAAGTGAAGCTACCATTTACCAAAAAAATCTGTCTTCTTGGCCAATTGTTTATTCCCCCATCATGGGGCACAGTAGACGTTAATGAGCTCCCGGGCCCCAGGGTGAACCCAGTGGCAGAAAGTTGGGGGACGAATAAGTGAGATAACTAAGAACATATGATTTTCCCTTGTAATTCTCACCAGGGATAGTTCTGTGAATGACACATCTGGGCTATGGGGAAAGTCTCAAGAGCTTAAAACAACAAGTGATTAAAACAGCGCAAGGCTGTGTGAACTCAGTTTCTAGTATGATCATTAAAATGATGCTGGCACCCAAAAGCCCCTGAGAAAGAGGCAGTGCTGTCGAACCATGGGCCGATCTGGCTTAGAGCTCAGAGGTGATTGCTTTTGAATCTTCTTTCGTTTGCCAGAGGCCGGGGTTTGATGGGTCGGTCTATCACTACCTCACGAACCGTGAGTGTTGTAGATCCAGAATCATAGAGCTTTGGCTCTGAAAGGGACCTTAAAATGAACTAGACCTTAAAATGAACTAGACTCTGATTTTACACATGAGGACAATCTGGGGCCCAGAATGCTTGTGATTTGTCCACTCCTTCTTGATTCAATGCTATTTCCTCTAGAGCAGACTTAAAGGAGCTAATAGCGTGTCCCTTTGGTATAATGGGGCTATTTTCAAATCCAGCACCCCCCCCCCCACCAAACTCTTTCATTTCTTGCCCAGTATTGCAGAAGCCAGCAGAGCCACACAGTTTAATCAAAACGAAATTTCCTGTTTTGAAATCAAATTGGCTGCCTGAATTGAGATCCACCCTCCAAAGCAAGGGAAATTTCCTTAAAATATTTTGAAAGCTGCATTATTTTCTCGCAGGAATAACTGAAAGATGGATTCATTTTCAGTATTAAATATGGGCTGAAAATGTCAGAGACATTTTAATCTGTAATTTTATGAGAAAGACAGAGAAAAAAGGAGATTTTTGTAGCTAAGGCAGGGCTGGACATTTACTTTGTTTAGAATGTGGATGTTTACTGGCACCTGCTAAAATTGTTAAAAAAAAAAAAAAAAAGTCTCCCCCATTGAAAGAATGGTGCAGTGCTTATTACCTGGACCAGAGAACTTTAGAGCTATCAGAAAAACTAGTAACAGTCAATTCTCTGATTCTGAGCAGTCTAGATCTGCTCTGATGGAGTCCCCTAACACTCTTTCTGCGGTTTCTGAGTCTGTAGGAAAGACCTCAGGGCTCCGTGGAGAGGCTTTCTGCCTTGCCATTGCTCCTCCCCCTAACAGGCAACCTAATTGGCTAATTGTAGGCTGAGCCATTCACTTGGGCTGCAATTAGCCACTTACTTCTTACTTTACAGATAGAAGTGGCACTTGAATCCTCAAAAAGTCCTTTGTGAATTCAGTTATTTGTGTGTCCAATTTCACCTGGGTAGAGAGTAATCAGAAAAAAGAAATAAAATATAATACATGATAATCCTCGAAACAAATTCCCTCTGAAATCTGGCTCAGGCTTTGTCACGTTGCAAGTGACCATCACAGGGATAGAGAGTTCTCCTTTTTCAAAAAATGTGTATTAAACATAACATACACAAACATCCCATGAACAGGAGACTGTTTTTCTCCTGGTGTCCTTAATGTTGAGCAAGGTACACCTGCCTGCTGGTTTTCGGCTTCATGACTTTCCACAAATCTACTTTTCCAAAACCCCTCGATCTGCTATGTATAATTTAATCAGCCACTGTAGCTTTCTGTATAAAATGAATGTGTTAATTTCTACAGTGATGCCTTAATTCTGTTATCCACAAAACTCTGGAGAACTGGAAGATCCATTGTAAAGCAAAGTGGTGGAGCTATTGTTTTCCTACACCCTTTTGATGTGGTTGGTTATTGTTGTGTTGGGTCAAAGGGACCCACCTGGAAGATGACAGACGCAGACACTCTGCTACCAGTTTTCCTTAGAAGCACACAATAGCAACCAAAGAAAATCACCCAAAGAATACTGGGCAGAAAGTTGCTTTTGGGGGAAATTCCAGGAAAGAGAACATTGTGACCTCTGCTGCTGCACAGTGTCAAGGACAGATGGGAAGAAGGTATGAATCAATATATGTCAACTGCACAGATGGTATAGCCATACAGTGTCCACATCCTGATTTTCTATCCCCTGAAACTGAAATTAATAATGCCTTCATTACAGGCAGTAGCTGCCAAGCAGCTGAGAGGACCCAGCGCAACTCAGGGCACTGCTCTGAGCACGGGGTTTGACCCAGGGGCCTCTCTCTATTCTCTTCCTCCCTCTCGGGAGATTGGGAATGCTCTGCATCATAAGAGAGAAAAGGAATCATCTTTGATGCTGAGTTTTACAGAGTAACCAGACCAAAGACAGGGAGACTGTGGTTGCTTCCTGCCTTGGAATATTTCTATGCCAAGGCATCGTTTCCCAGGTTTCAGCCATGCCAGAGGGAGGGGGTTAACTCCAGTGTGCCAATTACTCAGCTCCAGGGGTTGGAGATCTCGGACTGGGGCTGGAAGTGGAGTGTAAAATAGAAATAAGCAACCACAAACCGCCAAAACAAGTATTGGCACATCTCTGCAAGCTCCGGCTAGTAATGATGAATTCAGTATTCATCACATGGACTAATTAATGCACGCTAACACATCCCAGCGCAATTTGCAAGTCACAGATTGCATTAGGTGATACAAATGACTCATTTGTGAACCTGAAGGATGACCTTTGGCAGGACTATCTGCTGACCTCAAAAATATTAAAGAAAGGTTATTTCACCTTGCCATTGTCTCCAAATGCCAAAATAGCCCAATTAAAAACCTTGACTTGGAACCATAGGAGCAGATGCGAGTCCTAAAGGGCATTAATTATTTTCAGTGTCAGCTGGTTGTATAACTGAGGCCAAATGAGAGTTTGGGAAGCTATTAAAGCACTGTATTACATGCACTGGGTCTAAGATTTGAATTCAGAATAAGGTGTCGATTTCATCTATTTAAGGCAAGCTGTACAGAATTTGCGCTGGCTGTCCTATTAAGAATTAAGGACTAATGTAGGCGAAATGAAGCTCATCACCCTCACTGGGGTTCTCCCCTCTGCAATCATCCATTTATTTTCCCGAGTCTATTTGCAGAACCATCATTAGTTACCATATTGTGAGGTCAGAAGCATAAACATGTGTTCAGTATTAGTTTGCTTCCAAGAGGACTTTTCTCCCTCCCTACAAGCCTGAACACTACAATGATTCTGTAGTGCTTTCCCCCCAAATGTGGTGACAGATGAAGATATGTGCCCAAGCTAGGTTCCCATATGGCTAATTTCGACATTGTTTGAACAACACACAGATTTTTAGGCAAATTAAAACTCAAGAACCTCCATATTCATGGCATTCTCTCTAGTTCTGTCCTTCCTTTCTCTAGGTGGGTGTTAGTGAGCCCTAGCAATGGGACAGCCAGCATTAGAAGGAAAAGGGCAGGCAAGTCCATATGCGCGACTGGCTTGCAAGAGTTCCAGTGGTTTGGGGAGAGCGTTTGCTCGCTGTTCATGGCTTGCAGGCCCCTCAATTTCACAGGGGATGTTGACTGTCAAAGCCTACTGGGTGCCTGTGGTACAAATTGGAAGTGTTGAAAGCAGGCAGGAACACATTCTTTTTAGCCTCTTTATAGTTGAAGTTGAAGATTCTGTTTTGCCTTCATCTCCAATTGAAAGGAATGGAAAAGGAAGATTCACTCCTAGGGAAAGGCAGAAGAGAGTGGTAGAAAGCACAGGGCACAGGGAATCAGATGGGTCTGAGTTTAGATCCCGGTTTGGTTAGTCGTTGTGTAAACTCGAGCATGTAACTGAACTCCTCTTGGCTTCAGTGGCCTCGTCTGTGACTTCAGAATCTTAACACCTGGCAGGGTGGATAAAAAGGACTAATGAGTATGTACACACATGCACACACACACAGCATAAGAGGTGTTCGGAAATTGTGGCTGTTTTTTCATTATGGGGAATTTAGAGAATAACATTTTTTTAAATGCCATTTTTTTCTTCTAGATCTTTCTTTCTATGCTTTTCTGGGGCTCTGTGCAATGTATATGGCAGGTAACAATTTAGAAATTTGAGTCCTATCTTTAAATCCCTCTTCACTTGGGAAGTTACTTAATCTTAATACAATTCACATTTCTATTTGTAAATTGGGGTAAAGCCTACCATAATTTGTTTTTGTGAGGATTAAATGAGATAATAGATGCATATAGTCCTTAGCATTTGATAGGTGTTTGATAAATGCATGAAGCCCTATTGTCTTTGCTTCCAGAACATTCTTACTCTTTCTTCCCCCAATGCCAAAAGTGAGCCTTTGGTTGAGTAAAGGTAGAGGTTTTTTTTTTTTTTTTAATTTTTTAATTTTCAAAAAAATTTAGTTCCTGTATAGTGAATGTACAGTGTTACATTAGTTTCCGGTATATAAGAGAAGGTGCAGCTCTATTTCAAATCTTTTTCCAAGTTTATTGCTGTCTCATTCTGAAAAATGAGTACCCTTATTGGAATACACATCTTCTCGAAACACAGACAGTTTGTAACTTCTCCTTCTCAAGGTTGAAGGAAGATCTGCTTCCCCATTTGGTGTCATTATGTTTCTTCATTATTTGCCAGCACGTCACTTGGTGTTGTCCCATGTTTCGGATAAGCGTGGCAGACACCAGGTGATGCTCACTGGCCCCTCAGATATGAGCGATCTTATCTATGAGATTAAGAACCCTCTCAGGGGGTTCCTGTCTGGCTACTTAGACTACATTTCTCCAGGTAATATGACTACCATTTTCCCCTCCAAAGTTGCTATTAGTCTAAACTGCCCTTAAATTTTTTTTAATTTCATTGTAGGATCCTCATAAATACCAGCAGTTAATGAAAGCCGGTTTATGTCTTGCTCTTTGGGAGGTGACCACCCATGTTCGCATCGGAGGGTGTCTGCACATCCTCCCAGGGTCCAACAAGTGGTAAACAGATGGGGTCTGAATCCAGAGCTGAATCGCCAAGAAATGTATTCTGTTCTTCCACCAAATGAAAAATTTTAACATCCGCTTACAAAGAACTCTGGGCCATGGTGTATTGGGGGAGTTGGCTCCATTGATAATGAATGCATAAGCTAAAAGGCCACGCAAACTCTATCAGCAGCTAATTTCAATACACAAGGCCACCCTTAACTTAAATTTGGAGAAAGCATGATTTTTCAAATGAATGTATTAGCTTTATACCAGAGTGGGGCTGCCTATTGAACCATCTTCTTTTTGTATAAATGCCTCACCCAACACACAGTATGGGCCTCAGGGTATTTGGTCAGTAAGTCAGAACTTCATGGTTACACCATTCTCTTCAGAAAGAAACTGCGTGTAAGGGAAGGGTTAAGTGTGGGGATGGGGATGTGTTGGTGAAAGATAGGCTTAGTTACTAAGTACTAAGATAACTTTATCATAAGATGGCTTAGTCACAGAGGCAGTGTTTCATTGAGGGATCAGTAAATTATTAAATCTCAGTTTCTCAGTCTGTGTTAGTCACCATCTCTTTATCTCTTACCAGTGCTCTTTCTCTCTTAGCCCTGCTCGTAATCCATCATTCCACCATATTGGTTCTTAGGTTTTCCCTCACAGTCCAGTCACCTAGGGAGCTAGTTAAAATGCAAATTATCGGACTTCATTCACAGAGTCGGTTTCTATAAAGTCCTGGGCAGGGCCCAGATATTTGCATCTTAACAGATTACGTCACCTGCCACATCCCACTTACGGAAATTCTCTTATTCATGGTCCTGAAGCCATATTTCGGGTACAGCTGGACCACGCTGATGGACTGATTTGCCTCCCTGTGAGCAAAGTGGAATGGCACAAGACCAAATCCTGGAGCTTCCAGTAGTTTGAAGACTTTAATCATTGCATCGATGGACTCGTTTGAAAAATCTTACGTAAAACACTTTCTTCCAATCAAATCAGACATTAACTGTCAAATTAAACCTAAGCCAAGTGGAGCTGCTCTGGTGAAGAAGAAGAGAGTGCTGCGAATTGCCCCTTTCTCCCTTGATTTTCAATGGCTCCAGAGGGCAGCTCTGCAGCTTTCTTGGAGTTCACTGTTCTCCCTTCCCAATGTGAACCAGATAAAGACCTAGGTCCATGGGTAGAGGAAAGGGGACCTTGCTAGGTCATCTGAGTTCTAGCTCCAGCCTTGCTTCCATGTTGCCGCACTGCCCGGCCCTCTTTAAGCTCCAGTCCACCCCTCGAGGACAAAGAAGGGTTGAAGCTAGATCAGGTTTTCCAGACATTCTGTCCTTCACAGAATACCCTTGTGACCTCTGTTGTAAATGAGTACCACCTGGAGTATTGTTTACTCCGTGTCTGTCTTTATTCACTCTTGTGTATCTAGATATTCACTTAGGTGTTGGGCTTATTAGTGCTCTATGTGAAATCACAAGTTTGACATGCTTCTTACTGTTTTTTCTTTTCTAATACATATGAAAATATACATGTAACCACTAAATAATAAAAGTATATCACCTAACACCAGCTGTGCATGCATGACCCTTGAGAAACATTGAACTTGACATCTCCAAAAGACCTCCCTGCTCTAGTATTCAGTGGGGTTAGGAGCCAGGTATGTCTCTCTTGTTATTACCTTGGAGATTTGTGGGTGGGGGCAGGTTATAGGGAAAAACAAAGAAATCCTCTGGGTGCTAGAGTCATGTGAAAGACTAGTGGGAGCCTGGAGGGAAAAAAGAACACACACACAAAAAACAAAACTGCTTGTACTTCTAGGAAGAAAGAGGGTGCTGGAGGCTTGGAGTATATGCACAAAGGCTCTAAATGGTTCAAAGAGAGTTTTTAATATTAATTTGGTGGATACATAGGGCCACCAGCTGCTTAATTTTATTTAGGTCTAATAGAAAGCTTAATAACCAAGAACATCATTGGTTTCTTGTTTGTTTCTTTTATTGAGTGTCAAAGAGCTAACAGCTTTCATCACAGGTCTCCCATAGCTGAAGGTGACTGCTTAGGATGGTGGCTACCTGGGGCTCTAGGGCAGGGTCCAAGGAAGGAACCTGACCTGGGGCCTGTCTTGTTTTGAAAACCTAGCTCTAGATATACAGATTTCAGGAGACTCTTTGTGGGAGGGAGAGGAAGTCAAAGCGTTGTTTGCAGTACACATTGCAGAATGAAAGGCAGTGTTTATGACCTGCTTGTTCCATGTGAGGGGGAGATAATGACTCCAAACATATACCCACTGAACTGGCTTACAAATGGCACGGGCAACTTAGCAGTCATGGTGGTCCAGAGCAAGGAAATGAAAATGTAATTGAAAAGTGAGGGCAACTCTAGCATAATTAAATATGCCCGGCCCTTAAGCACACTGTTGTAAAATGGAAGTCAGTCTAGAATACATATTAGGTTAATAGCTTAGGTTCCGAAGACAGACAGACTCCGGATACAGATCCTGACTGTGCCACTTCCTGGTTGAGATTTCTTCCTTGGGGGACATACCTGATCTTTCTGAGCCTTGGTTAATTCACCTGTCAAATGGGCATACTGTGTACTTCCAGGGACACCTTAAGTACTTAGTGATGCAAAGAACTTTGCACCATGTCAGCTATTTGGAATAATTTTCAATAAATGGTGAGTACTGCTTTTATCACCATCATTGTCATGATTATGCAGTTGGTTTGTTTTATTGAGTTTTCTGTCAAATCTAATGAGCTGAGTGGTGTAGGTGGGTGGTCCACAGGGATGGAACCAAGATTGGTAAGTCTCAGGTGTTTTCCCAGGAGTTCTCATGGTGTACCTCTTCAATAATGCACACTTAAGGCTAGTATTATTCTTGAAAAATTATTTCTTGTTGATCTTGAGATTACCATGACCGGTTTACACCACACAGAATCTAAGGTTTCAGGGATAAGAGGTCTTTCAGATAGATAATTCCCATTCTTGGAATTAGGCACTTCTCTCTCAGTAGGTGTCAGAGTAAAGCAGTAAAGAACTGTGATTTGATTCTATTCTGTCATCATCAACCAAATTCGGAGCCCCCTTGGGCAGCAAGGAAGTCCCCTTGGACTTGTCAGGAGCGACAGGTATGGAAGTCATGAAAGAGTAAGGTCAGCCAGGACACTGAGAATCCGCAAAGCCAGACCCTCGTTCTGTAGAGACTTCCACATGAAGAATCTTAATCAACTTTCACACTTGCCAGTGAGTGTGAAAGTCCTCAAATGGGGACCGAATCTTGATACAACTGGCACTTCTGCATTGAGTTTTGGAATCAATTTCTGGAAAAGATGAAGTAGGGTTTTTTTTTTTTTTTTAATAGCTTCTTTTCTTATTTTTTACTGACTGTGTCTCCATGTTAATTAACAGCAACGGAAAAGAAGGACAGCATTGTCTTGTAGCACTAACCCTCCTCTTGACAGCCTTGCTTTCCTCAGTGAGAAGGGACTGAGCATCTCTTGCCTTAAGGGCCACACGAGACCCTTACAGTGCCACAGCTAAGAGTCCCCCGTGTATGTCTCCAAGGCTTCCCTCCCCTTCCGTTGCTTCATATAACTGTCCGGTTAATGCCAGTTAAAAAAGTTCTTGTTCCTGGTCTCTCCAAAGGAGGACCCAGTGAAGGGAACCGCTATGTCCTCCGTCTGTGATGCATTACCATGAACTTCATTCCACATGTTTTTACATTGTCTCTTCTTACATTTATCCTCTGACTATTGTTTCCTTTTGTTCCAGCAACAGCTGGAAACGGTAAATTCGTGTTTTGAGCCAATGTTTCCCTTTGCCCTGGCATTTCTAAACATTTATTTTCCTGTGAGCCAAAAATACCAGCAAAGGCGCGTTCTGAAAGATCTCCATCTCATGATGCCCATCGCCCTCCGATGCTGTCCCTTTAAATGAGGCCCCCAGAGTTCACTTTCTGAAGTTCATTAGCTTGTGTTATCAATAATTTAGGATGATACTCCGGTGGAGCCTGAGTGCCTGGCCCGCCCCGCTCTCACTGTCAGTTGTCTCACACCCTAGCAGTCCAGCAAATTTCATAAGTGTCCCATCATCCTGTTAATCAAATTACTTATGAACTAAAATTGACAGTTTTCATTAATTATAAAGGATTATTCTAATTGCAATTCAAATTTATTCATTTAGAACAGACGGCATTCAGTAATATTTCAGGAAATTTGCATATTAAATGGAGAGGGTCGTCCATTAAGTATGGTAATGTATGCATATTTCCTTATTTTTAACTTCTAGGCCATATGCACTGCCGCTACTTCAGCAGGTGAAAAACCAGAACGTGCTTAATTTGTTCAACAAACACAGGGGCCAGAGCACATCTTTTGGCACTCGGTGCTGGCACCCTTCTACCTTTATTCCTTCTGCTCTTCCTTTCCCCACCTCCCACGGCCCTGCACACAGCCAAAACCACGGTTGATCTTTCGAAGAAACTTTTTTGATAAACCTGGGCATCTCCCCCTGCCCCCCCCTTTTCTTTTTCTTAAATGTAGGCACAGCTGGTAAGGGTTGATTGAAATGTTTTGCCATAGAAGCTGTGTTCATTAATTTCTTCAAGATGCTGAAGTAGGCATTAAGGTTGCCGGCTGGAGTCCTTCCCTGTGACATGTGGAACAGCAAGGGGCCTAATAGTCAGCCTTGTAACATCAACTGGTTACCCCCCTCGTGCGGCATGAACCTTTCCCCTCCAGTGAAAAATGAACCTGTCTGAGACAAAAGCACAAACCACGCATGCAATGAGACAGTGCCATTATTCACACCCATATAGGCTGTTTTCAGAGATCATTAAAAATCATATCTCCATGATATTAATAAGCACCTTCTCTGATCCAGGTCCTGGGTAACAGGAAGGTATATATACAGAGGCTCCCCCACCACCTACCTAATCTGAGATCATGAATCTGGAAGGGAAAAAAAAAACCAAAAAACAACAACAAAAAAAAACGCTTGTAAGATAAAGACTAACAAACTGGTGTGGAAGGAGACACTTGGCCTTTGAAACAGCTGATAGGGCCCGGCGTTCCTTGCAGCTGTCCTTGCGGGGGAGGAAAAAAAAAAAAGGGTGGGCCCCCAATCACACTGAGTTGCTTCCGGTGAATTTTGTCTCCAATTCTTAGAAATTATTGATATCTGTTCTTAATGATTCGAGGAAAGCATCTGCCAGCTCATTCATCTCCAAAAATTCACATTGGTTGCTCATTTAGCCTGGTTTCAAGTAGACTTGTTTTTCATTTTCTGCCGTTAAACTAAAAGCTTTGTTGTTTCACATACAGATATTTTATTTGCTGAGCATATTTATTTCAGTCTGTTTGTATAGCACTAGTGCTTTCGTGGCCATATGTTATTGATTGAAAAGCCTCCACAAACTCGAATCCTGAATGGGCGCTGTGTCCTTGGGAGGTGTCCGAGAGGCAGAGTCGGAGGGCCTGTAGCTGCCTTGCCAAACCCATACGGGGGGCCCTTTCCGCTGCTCCCCGGCCCCTACCAGGCCATACAGAAATCAGAACTGGTGTAGAGGCTGATGAATGCTTTGCTTTTCCACGCAGTCTCTCCCCGAATTTCAGGGGGAGCACATAGGATCTTGCATTCCCTTGTTGGGGGTACAGCCCTTCCTGGCTGGAAGTATTAGGAACGACTCAGACAGAACAGACCACCAAAGGCTACTTTAGAGAAACAGACAGAAAATTCTCAGAAATCGTTCAAGCCCACTGGCGTGTGTTGAGTCAAGGGAAATTTCCCCCCCGTGTAACATCTTTTCTTCCACTTAGTTCAGCTTTAGAACCATGAAAACCTCAGTCTTAATCCTATTTCTGATGAGAGTTAATTTTCAATGCGAGTTTTTAAAAATTTAATTGTCACTGATTGCTGACATGCAATAGTAAAATAATATAAAAGAATGCCACAAATGATTAAAGTAAAACTTAACAGCATATGCATTAAAAACAATCCTTTAACTCTCCTTTTGTTATGGGAAATATTACATTGCATAATGTGACCCAGTGGTGTAGGATAATTGCTTAAGAAGCTGTATTATACAGATATTTTGTGTATTATGTCCTCATGTACAGTATTTCTGGTGATTAATTCCTCAGCAGAGGGAGGCTTTCTTGAATGAATGTTGATGATCTCAGAATGCGAACCAAAAGTAAGGCCAAGAACGGAGAATAGGCATGAGTGTGCCTAGCATCCTCGGGAAATATTGGGGGAAATTTCTCAGAAATGGCTTTTGCAGTCAACATCCATACTATATGCAAGAAAAACTTCTAGGTCATCTCCAAAGTGCTTTGTATTATTCGATGGGGACTGATCTAGAGAGGGGATAGGAACACGAGTGATGGATAAAACACAATACAGAGCTAATGGAACAGAAATAAGGAGACTGGAGGGACCTAACTTCTCTGAGCTCCATTTTTTTTTTTTTTTAATATCTATAAAGCTTTAGTTTTTCACATTGTCTCTTCCCAAATTTCAGGGGGACCACGTGTTACCCCATCTCCCCTTGTTGGAATTCAGCTTTCCCAGTGTGTTGGCCCTGCTTTTTTCCTGGGCCTCCTGGAAAAATCTCCTGAGACCTCTCTGTTTCCTAGACTCTCCTGTTCATCAGAATCACTTGAGAATAGTTAAATACACATATTTCCAGGCCCTTCCACCAAGAGATTCCAATTCAGGAGATCAGGGGGTGGGGCTTAGATGATTTTTAGGTTCTAGCAAGTTTGGTAGGCATATACAATATGTTAAGTGCCCTCCAAAATATGGTACTCTTGGGAGCCAAGACTCACAAAGTAGTTAAAAAGTAGTCCCAAGACCATACCTACACATCACACCAAATTTTAAGTTGGGAAAATCTCTGGATTATAGGAATTCTAAGCATTAACCACATTCTGGAATTAGAACTCTAGAGACATAAGTCACTGGGTTGTGTTGATGATGCTTCCAGTGTTGGTGAAGAGATGGGACTTCTATGGGTCCATCCAGAAGGATCCAGGAGGAAGGGCAGGTACACCCCTGTCAAGGTAAGTAAGACCCAGATTAGTCAGATGAACCCTGAGCCAACAGCATGTGCTTTTCAAGCAAACATCTAGGTCATTTTGTGAACGTTCTTGATAATAAAGTAGATCCTGGAGGTGAAAGTGTCATTACTCACTCACTAAAGACATAAACTTGGAGAAACGGAAGAGAGAGGAGTTTCCTGTCTGTGAAAGCATATGGGAATGGTGATACAGTTCAGGTACGGCTGTGTTTATTAACCATTATTGACGTAGAACCACTCCATACCATGTCAGGGTAGAATAAATTGGATAACAGTGGGATGGCAGCATCATCCAATCTAATATCAGTGTTGCTTAAGAGTTACATCTCAGCTGCCAACTTGGGCACGTGGAGTCGGTGCTGAGGCTCTCAGCAACCAGTGGTTCTAGCTAAGGATTAGAGCGGGCGTAGTAGGGTTACTCTCTTACTTGAGGCACTCCCAAGCCTGCGCAAGGTGCGATGGTGTGAGTGAAATGATTTGCTCATACTCCCTGCTATCATAGGTGAAAATGCCTTGTTTCTTGAGGTGGTGGTTGTTATGGGTTATAGGTTGGTTTTAGGAAAGGTGGAGAAAAAGACAGGTCCTCTTCTCTTTTTTCCCTTTCCACCCTGAGGATTACAGGCAATTTAAGAAAATCCCCATCACCACGAAACACGTTTTTGTTCATCATCTTGTTATAACTAATGAGCTGTCAGGCTGGTTAGAGATGGAATGCGATGGTTGCATCTCTATGCTCTAGCAATCCTGAGTTAGGCATGAAACACACATAGATGAATGAGCAACACTGAACTTTGTGTAGAATTGGGTGGTGCATGTAGGTTTAGCATTCAGGGGTTTAATGAAAGGGAGGAGACATGTAGAGACTCCCTGTTCAGATGAGTGACCTAATTGAGGAAAGTTTTCTGGCAGTTGCTGGGATTTCGGGATGTGCTTTTGATCTCTGAAGATAGAAGGAAGTTCTCTCTGCTGGGTTACGAGCACCTGTTCTACCTCCTCCTGTAGTCAGATGGACAATACATTAAAATATAGGGGAATTATTCTTCTTTCGAATGTAAAACTCTTGATCAGTGGACGCTAATTGGAAATAGAATTTTGTTGATTACTTGAGGAAAACTGCTTCCTTTGGGAGACACAAATTGGACTTTCTAATATCCTATTAAATCACTGCAACAAGCTTCAGCCAGCCTTTGTTTGGGGGGTATTCCAGTACCCCCCAAATCCTGCATGAATTGCTGTGGTGTACATCTAGAGAAGAGGGCGCTCATGCTCTCCAGGTCTTTACATAAACTACACGGGCCTTGTTTTTGAGAAACATTAACTTATTTAAAATTTTTCAGTTTCTTAACTGCCCCCCCACCCAAAAACCCACACCCACAACAGTTCACACCATATTTCCCCTAAACCTCTTGCAACCGCTAATCTGAACTCTATCCATAAGCTTGGTTTTTTGATTTTTGTATTTTTCAGATTCTTCATGTAAAAGAGATCATACCATATTTGTCTTTCTCAGTCTGATTTACTTCATTTAACATAATGCCTTCAAGGTCCATCTGTGTTATTGCCAGTGGCAAGATTTCGTTTTGTTCTATGACCAAATGATATTCCATTGAATATATATACCACAATTTTTTATCCATTCATCCGTTAATGGACACTTAGATTATTTCCATATCTTGGCTATTATAAATAATACGGCAATGAATATGGGGTTCATATATCTTTTTGAATTAGCATTTTCACTTTCTATGGCTAAATGCCCAGACGTGGAATTGCTTGACTACATGGTTATTTTGTCTTTAATTTTTTTGAGGAATCCCCATAATTAAAAAAATATATATTTTATTTATTTATTCAACAGACAGAGATCACAGGTAGGCAGAGAGGCAGGTAGAGAGAGAAGAAGGGAAGCAGACTCCCCACCGAGCAGAGAGCCTGATGCAGGTCTCGATCCCAGGACGCTGGTATCATGACCTGAGCTGAAGGCAGAGGCTTTAACCCACTGAGCCACCCAGGTGCCCCCCCCATAATTTTTTCAAAGTGGTTATACCAACTTACATTCCCACTGGCAGGACACAAAGATTCCCTTTTCTCCACATCCTTGCCAACACTTGTTATTTCTTGTCTTTTTCGTGTTAGCAGTTTTAACAAATGTGAGGTGATATCTCATTTTGGTTTTGATTGGCATTTCCATGGTCATCAACACTGTCGGGCATCTTTTCACAGACTTGTCGGCCATCTGCATGTCTTCTTTGGTACGATGTCTATTCAGATCTGCCCACTTTTAAATTGAATTTTTTTTTTTTTTTTTTTGCTATTGTATGAGTTTTTTATTTTTGAAGGGGGGAACATGCCCTTCATAAGATGCCTAATTTACAATTATTTTCTTTTGTTGATGGTTTCCTTTGCTGTGCAGAAACAATTTATTGTGACGTAGTCCCACTTGCTTATTCTTGCTTTTGCTTTTGGTGTCAGATCTAAAAAATTCATCTCTAAGAGCTTTGTCAGGTAGCTTATTGTCTGTGTAGGAATTTTAAGATTTCATGTGTTATATTCAATATTTAATTCATTTTGAGTTGATCTTTGTGTATGTTATAAGATAGTGGTCCAGTTTCATTCTTTTATACATGGATGTCTAATTTTTCCAACACCATTTATTGAAGAGATTGTCCTTTCCCTATTGCATATTCTTGGCTCCTTTGTTGTAAATTAATTGATTATATATGCATGAGTTTATTTCTGGGTTCTCTATTCTGTTCCATTGATGTACGTGTCTGTTTGTATGACAATCCCAACCATGTTTTGAGAAATATTTAAAGGTTGGGAAAAAGATTGCCAAGTATTTCTGAACTTAGTCTGAGGGCATGCATCAATTCATTTTCCACTGAGCAAAGGAAATCCACATCTAAATAAAATACGTGGTTTTAGGAACCATCTTTGCTGCAGAGATTAAGTGTAACTGTTTCTTTAGTGTAGGCTCTAATCTCACGAAAGGAATTGAAGCTCGCGGGTGTCCTTGGGACATGTTCCAAGCGAAAGGTATGTTTAGGATATAATGGTGCCCCACTTCCCTCAACATATCTTTATGCTTGTTCTGTTCCACAAATTCCTAAGTACTATTAATGGAAGCTAAATGTGTCTTTTGCTAAGAGAAATATTTACAGAAAGTTACGCTCTTAGGAAAGTTAGATCAACATGTGAAAGGCATTTTAAGATTGTCATTCCACTTGCTGCTGAAACAGTCCTTTTCCTCTCTGGCTCACTGGGTAGCCACCGTGGTTCTGCCTGGCATGGTGAATATGTATTACCATTTTACAGATTAGGACCCTGAGACCAAAGGAGGACAAATAAGTTGTTGTTGGCTAGTGTTAGGGTTGGTAATAAAAGGTCCAACTTATTTCACAGCTCAATTAGGATGGTAATGCTTCCTCATTTCAAATGTATGCAATTGGGAAATCAGGAAATACATGTCTGATTATATTAGAAACCCTAAAATTTTCTCTTCTGCTTTTGGTTTTGGTCTTTCCCCTGTTTCTTACCTAATCTGTAACCACAAAACCCCTCACATTGCCAAGTGCCATTCCTCCTGAAAAGCAAGGGGTCAGGGGAGGGGTGAATTCTTCCTGACCCTGAGATGATCAGAGTGTACCCTTAAGCATGAGTTTTGATTACCCTTAATTTAGTATGCATAACTTCAAGTGGTCCTGATGGTCATAAAATTCTCTGGTCCTTTTTAATATGCAACCAGGGTTCTTGGTGCTCTAGTAAGCTGGAAAGTTTTTTTCATATAAGCCGTTGTCTGGCAGTTGTTTCTGTCTTCCAAAAAAAAATGCAAGAAAACAAATAAAAATAAGATGAGATTTAAAAACTGCCACCCTAACCAGAGCACATTTTGGGGTTCCATCGAGAGAAAATCCAATTTGGTGCAGTTTATGGTGCGTCCATTCATTTCCCTTCTCGTATTTCTGTTGTCCTTTTCTCGCTGCAGCCTATGAGTTTCATTTTCCCATGTGCCATAATATTAATGTTTTTCCCTGCTGGCTTCCCAGCCCGGGGGTCACAGCTCGTGTTTCACAACATGAGACACCCAACCATAAATCTCCTTTAAATAATACAGACGGCAGGAGGGTCACTGTCGGGAGAGCCAGTCGGTCTGAACAAAGTGGCATTGATGCATGACAAGGGGAGCAGCTTGACCACGGCCTCATTGGACAGGTAGAGTGTGGAGCAGCCTCTAGTTAAGGGGAGGGAGGCATGCGTTCTGCATGGTTCCAAAGAGCCAACCAGTTCCGGTTCTCAGTAGGAGTAGGCTTCCCATCCACCAGGTTTCCTGAGGATAATCACACCACCTCATCCCTGACTCTGGCTGGAGCACCTGATTCATGCAATTTGTGTTTGGAGGTGCAAATGCATCTCTTTGAGTTTAAATCTGCATTTCTTGAGGCCTCTTACCCTATTTCAAGCTAAGTTAGGATGCTCCAGGGTGGAAGTAACAAGGCAAACCTGACTGGAATCCCCGGTATATTTGTGGTGAAGCTCCTTCCCAATTCCAGGACCCAGAGTGGTTCATTTAAGGGGCCCAGAAATGGCTCAGTGAAACTTGAACTTGCAGCTGGGGTTGAGTTAGTAGAAAACTCAACTTGCAGAGGAGCTCCAAGAGATGGGGATGGAAAGAGATGAGGGTCTAGCTTGGGGTGTGTTTGTGAGGACAAAAAATTATAGGAACATAGTGATGCTGCTGGGGCCAAGACACCATGCTAGGGTAATACCCCTGCAACTACAGCTCTTGGGAGCAAAGATAATCGTGTGCAAACATGTGGAGACACACGGAAAGACTGTGAGCGACATGTACAAAGATGATTAGTTTGTGTGTAAAGGTAATATGGTACATGTGTGTGCATGTGTCCCACTAATAGTTTGGGAAATAATTGGCAAGTGGACATAGTGATGTGTATTATAAGTAAAGAAGGGGCTAGTGAGAGGAGGCATAGAATTTCCACGGACACTGGTTTTCAGGATTTATGCATTGCTTTTCAGCTGTAACTCCAGCTCAATTATCTTCATCTGCCTAAACTTGGTGGTATGGTGTTGGGGGGGAAGATGAGCATCTCATTTTCTTAACGTTTTCTTGGATACTATTTTTGCAATTATTTAGTCACCCTTTTGAGAAATTTGACGTGGGGAGGGGTTTCCACTGATGTCATTTCTGGAATCTACTGCTTACCTGATAAATGCATTGAGAACAAAAGAGTATGCATCCACTCCGGGGATGATTAGGCTGGTTTGGGTTGGTTAAACCTCTGATCATTTGATATTTTTTACATTGTTGACATTAATTGCCACTGTAGTGTAATAATTGCTTGAAAGATACACTTGGTGGTGAACTGATTCTGTTCTTATTCATTTGAAATAACAAACAATGTTGATTGCTCAGTAATTCATCATGGAACCAGGAGACTCATGAGAACAGAGATAGAAATATGCTTTGGTAATGTATTGACATCCCTACCTTTTGCTTATGTTCAGAGAATTCCCCTTACTTTTTTCCTTTCTCTTTCTTTCTTTTGTATTTATTTATTTATTTATTTATTTGAGAGAGAGAGAGAGAAAGAGAGAGAGTGAGAGAGAGAGAAAACAAGCACGGGACAAAGGGAGAAGGAGAATTAGGCTCCAGCTGAGCAGGGACCCAGAACCCCAGGAACATGACCTGAGCTGAAGGTAGACACTTAACCTGCTGAGCCACCCAGGTACCCCCAAATTTCACTTTTCAACCTATGCAGTTTTACGTAGGACATTTCCAAAGATGGGTACATATGTTACAAAATGGCTCTAAATGTTGATTGATAATTTAATAATATTCTAAGGTACATAAGCATTTTCCCTTATTCTTAAGCTGTGTCTGGCTTCACCTCATCTTGGCCTTCTTTTTACTTCATTGATAAGTGTACATTTGAAATTATTTGTAAAATCTATTGGTTTCTCTCTGATTTTACATATTTGGATTTTTAAAAAAAGATTTTATTTATTTATTTGATGGAGAGATACAAAGAGATGGGCAGACAAATGGGCAGACAAATGGGCAGACAGCAGACAACAGGCAGAGTCTAGAGAAGGAGAAGCAGACTCTGGGCTGAGCAAGGAGCCCAATGCAGGGCTCAATCCCCGGACTGGATCCCAGGATCATGACCCGAGCCAAAGACAGATGCTTAACCGACTGAGCCACCCAGGTG
Source organism: Mustela nivalis (assembly GCF_964662115.1). Taxonomy (NCBI): domain Eukaryota; kingdom Metazoa; phylum Chordata; class Mammalia; order Carnivora; family Mustelidae; genus Mustela; species Mustela nivalis. Next base: position 131,838,215 of record NC_139022.1, read on the forward strand.
CCCCTGGATGATTTTTTAGACTTATAAGAAGCATGCAGACAGCATCCTGCACATCTATGCTGCTTCTCTGTACTGTATGTACTTCTCTCCTTGTCCTATTTCCCCACTCCTTCTCTGGCTGGATCCCCTTAGACCAACTGCTCACAGAAAGCCGGGATGATGTCTGTGTAGTTCTCCATTGTACCCCCAGTTTCTGGCACAGCTAGGGTGACCAGCTGCCCCGTTTGCCTGGGTCTTTCCTGGTTTTAGCACTGCGGGTTCCAACCCCAGGGAGTCCACCAGTCTCAGGGAACCTTGGCCCATAAGTGCTCATCAATATTATGTATATAAAAGAGTTCCTCATCCTACAGAGGTTACAGAATTCTGTGAGAGAAAATCGTACTTGGCTCCAGCTTAAAATTAGCCAGCGTCATACGCTTATATAGTAGCTCCCTTGCCGATGGTAAAGATGGGGAGGGCAGGGACAGTGTCTTTAACATTTCTTTGAATTTCCCACAGTGCCTTAGAAAACCTTTCAAGATAGAACTTCATCAAGTGCTAAATGGAATATAAGCAAATAGCCAATCGCTCTGTAGTGTCAACTCAGACTCCTTCCCGGCTCTGCGAGCCTGGCCAAGTTCCTTGCACTATCAGCTTTCTCCGTTCTCCTCATTTATAAAATGGGGATGAAAACAGCATCTATCTCACAGGGTTGGTGCCGGGATTCCCTGAGACACAGGGCAGGGCACAGTGTCTGCTCCATGACAGGTAGCTGGTGTGTCGGCTGCTGCTTCTCCTTCCCCACACCCCCCTCTTCCTTCTCCAACATGTGACTAATGCTGAGGCTGTTCAGGCAGGTGACAGTGTCTTTTTGGTGGCAGGTCTTGTTAAACTGAACTTGCAGTTGTTTTTGTGTGGGATAAAAATATTCTTCTGTGTGTATGATTGGTCTCTAAAACGCCACATCTTCTTTACCCAGAGTCCATTGCCTTCTTTCTGCATTGCCGGGGTCAGACACACAGGCAGCCTCCTTCCAAGCAAGTGACCTGTTACAGGTGGGATCGTGAAAATGTCACTGACAATATTCTGGTATGGAATGGACATGAAACAACACCCAGACTGCCAAAGAGGGGAGCTCTGGGTGGAGGCACATTATATACTGATCCTGCTATTACCCCTTTCTCCCCTCTGCATTAGCCTCTGCCTGGTGGCAAAGCTGGAACCTGGCTATGTCTGTGGCAAAGTTTCTATACTGTTAATTAACCTTGAAGAGACTGAAAGTATACTTCGGTGAAATGAAAAAAATCAGTCAGGAGCGATATACAAATACTTCGGTGAAATGAAAAAAATCAGTCAGGAGCGATATACAAATAGCTTCTGTTAGGGCCTGTGTTTCATGGAAATAATCTCATAAAAATGACTGCTTTATTTTGCTCCCATCCTCTGTATCTCCATATCCTTCCTGCTACCCACCAAATGGGAAAAGGGCAAAGGTTTCCTTACAGGTTCCTTGTTTTCTTAATTTTTCCGGTGACAAGCAGCAGAACACAGAGGAAGTGCCACCGGAATGCCTTTAGAACTTGAGTCATTAAATCCTCCTTGCCCCAGCCCCGGCAATGCATATTTCAGTAATGAGCAAGAAAAATTGTTTTATGGTAGTTTAATAAAAGCAGGAGACAAATGTTGTCCCTGTGCAAAGGAACTGAATTACACACTTCATGAACCAAATTAGCAGCACCACATTTGGCTTTGTTCGAAAAGTGATACGCATTTACGGGCCCATTTTTCAGCAAGATAAATATGACAAACGCCAAAATTTCCTTGAAGTAAATATTGTAAATAATAAAAGAGTCTGCCAGGGAAAGCTGAGAAATGACTTAATCCTCAAACAGTTATACCATGATGCCAGAATGCCACTGTCCGAACTCTCGAACAAACTGCCCGTTTAATCAACTCATCTCATGATTAAGAGAGTGCAAGGCCCTCTAATTTTCCAATAATAGTCAATATTCCTCAATTCTGGCTTTAAAGAAATATTCACATAGGAGCTAGCGCGTTTTATGGTGCAAGCAAATCGGATTACCGAGTAACAAAATATATTTTGAGGACAGTTGGGAGTCACACGGCAGAAATGTTTATGTGAATAGGTGCAAATTGGGAGATTTTTACGGAAAGGAGAAGCTATCATTCGAGGCCTAACTCTGTAATCCTCATTTAGTTGCAGCTTATTCCAGTTTGCTTTCAGTTCAAGTTTTCTGCAGCAAAACGGGCTGAATGTATTTCTTCCCTCTGTGCAGATTTGTTTGTGAGAAGCCGGGGCGATAAAGAGAATGCACTGAAATATTATGGTTCATATGAGAAGTCACAGTACTGGCCAGTACAAGTCATCTGTCTGGCTCTAGGGTGTGTGATACAGTTTCTATGTCTTAGTGCTGGGGAACAGACAAATTTAGACACTGCCTGAGTGAGGCACATACATAAGTAACTTGAGTGGTAAGGTTCGAGGAAGGCATTAGGGAGTGGTGGGGACTGAGGCAAATTGGCCAGCATGCGCCCTATCTGAGGACAGTCTCTGCTAAGTCTCAGCTAATCATTGCCACACAGGGATGGAGACCTAGGATTGCTGGAATGTCTTAGTATTCAAGAAATTTGGGACATCTTGATTTTCCCGTGAAACCTCCCAATTTTTAAATGCTGGCCAATAAAAAGCAAAACCAAAAATATTTCTAAGGCCACAAGCTCAGTTTGTGACTACTGCTATGCAGTTCAGTGTCCTGCCCAAAGCAGGACAAAACACATGTGCCGTGACAGACAGCATGTCGGCCTGTGGCAGGGATGAAGATGGCAGCTCCCATCTGTTGAGAACTTGCTGGGGAGCCGGGCTCTGTCCCAGGCTGTATGTGGTTTACCTCATTGGGTCCCCCCTACTGTGCTTCGAGTAGCTACTATTCATGTTTCCTGTTTTACAGACATGGAAACTGAGACCCCAAAAGACAGAGGCAGGATCTGAACTGAAATCAGTTCTGTGAGCTCTGAAGCACTATTCTAAATTCCCTTGCCATGAGTTGCTGGTGTGGCCCAACAGGAAGTAAAGTGGAATGGGGGTCGGCAAGCTGGGTTTTGGTTTTGGAGTTGCCCTCTTCTGGGAGTCTGGCTCCTTTACCGGACCTTGTGAGCCTGCACGTCTCACCTTATCAAGCGCAGATAAGACTACTTGCCCCATTTACCTCCCAGGGTATGGGAAGGTGTACCATCAGGAGTTAAGTGCAGAAGAACATAGAAAATTATGAAACACTCTGTCCACACAAGTTGGGGAAGAGTGTTCATAATTAATCGGAGGCTACCGAGAGGTGAGATTGTGAAGCCGTTGATTGTCTTTGGATCAAATACAATTAAAAAACAATCCCTTCTTGACTCTTTGACTCAATAAAGTGTCTATTTGTAGAAGTGGCTTAAAAGTGAACTCACTTTGAAAATTAATCAGCCACCACTAATGGCTGGAAAGTTAGCAGACTGCATTTATTTTAAGTGAAAAAGAGTGAGAGATTGAGAAGGAGAGAGAGAGGCCCACCTCCTGAATGGGAGTTAATAGTCCAAACCCTGCCCGTTGTCTGCCAGCCTCCTAAAAGGGAGGACAGAGCATGAAGGCCCCCTACTGCCAGGGCCTTCTGCACCCCCTAATGAAGGAACTGCCCTTTGGAGAAGCCAGAGAGGGAGGCCATGGCTGGCCTGACTTGGAACTGTTAATTGATGCTAGCTTGTAGGAGAAACTCGTCATGACCCAGACACACTGAGCATCTGAAGAGGAAAAGAGAAAAGAGACTCACGGCAAAGGTGTAGGGAAAATACCCCCAGGATGATGCAGAAAGCTGTTTAAGCATGTAGGCAGTGAGTAATCTTCTTATTTATAAATGAATGAGCAGACCTGGCGCAGGGGAGTTTTGTGGGTTATAATCACAAGGCCACATGACAGGCTGCCTCACTGCAGGGACTCTGCTTTTGCTGACAGCCAAGGCTCTTCACCCCAGAGTCTCAACCTAATGGTGGTGCTAATTTGTCCTCTGAATTTTTGTTACCCAAAGATCCCAGCTCTTTGAACGTATGAGATCTACTTTGTTTCAGGAAAATGTCTTTTGTGCATTCTGAATGTTCTCGTATTCCCCTCCTCTCTTTCCTCTTTCAGTCCAGCCCAGCAAAGTCCCTCACTGCCTTCTCATAGAGCCATTCCCGTCTCTGGGCTTTGGGTCAGGCCACTGTCCATTTGGAAGCGTTGACAAGTCTCCTCTGCAAACAATCTTGTGTCACCATGCTAAAATCTGGTCTGCTCCGACAAGAAGTCTTTCTGGCTTCTCTCTACTCTGACTATTCATTCCATTACCTAAGTCGGCTTAGGATTTGGGCATAGAGTTCCATCAGTACCCTTGCTCTGTAGCAAGGGTATTGCTATAAATGATCTGTCATCATTTTAGAGGTAGAGTTTTGATTGTGTTGTGTGGTTGTCTTAATTTGTGAGTCCCTGTTAACTTCCAAAGAATTTCCTCTCCTTTCCCATAACGATAAAATAATACAAAAGCGGGCACTCCTTATTCTCAACAAATGGAGGGCAGTGTACTGTTGGGGTAAGAGTGTCAGTTTTATAATCAGAAAGCATGGTTTTAAGTCCTTTTTTTTTACTATTTGATGTTGATATAAACCTGGGGAAGTTACTCTCTCTCGTAAACAGAGGTTTACTCTGTTTTCATATCACTACAAGCGACGTCAGAAAGATACCTAAATCATGTACCTAAGTAGAATATCTAACATATACCTCGGTAAACTCCTAACAAATGTTAACTATAATTATTATTATTATTATGGTACATGATTATGGACTGATTGAACTTATCACTTAACATTTTTCCTGGCGTGTAATTGGTAGATGTGCTTACTAGGTGCTGGATATTGAGTGAATGAATGGATGAACAAATAATTGAATGAATGCATGAATTCACTTGGGCTAGAAGACACAGATGTGGTGCCCATTTGTCGTAGACTACCTGTACCAGGTAGCAGCTGGCAGTGTAGCCATGAATAAGACAAACAATATCCCTGGTCTCATGGGCTTAAATCCTAGTGGAGGCAGATGGATAATAAGCAAGTTCAATAAATAATCAAGGTGATTTTTTCAGATGGTAACTTTTAGTAGTGCCAGGTGAGTATGGGGAGTAACAGAACCAGCGGTATTTATCCCACAGTCAACCCAGTGGAGAAAAGAGTGGGTGCGAGGTCCAATGTCCAATGAGTTGAGTTGTGCAAGAGAAAGACTTGTTCTGTGTTACTCCTAAGGGCAGGAACCACTTCCAAATGGTGGAAGTTAACAAGGACGTCGAATTCAATTCTGATTAATTAAGACACTTCTTGTTCAGTCGTGTATGAGCAGCACAGATTGCCTTGAGGGCACTGAGTATGTCATTAGACAAGGACAGTAAGCAGAATCTGAGGGATGTTCCTAACATAATCTGTAGGGTTGCTCCAGATGATCTTTAAGATTTTTCCCAGTGCAAAGATTCTAGAATTTTCTATTATTTAATTGGGAGATGAAGATCTCTCTTATTATCTTTCTGATATTCCGTAAGTAGCAACGGGGGAGGTGTTGTGGTAGAGTGGAGAGAACACAGGTTTGGGATTGGATAGACGGCAGTTAAAAATCCCAGATCTACTGCTTACAATCTGTGGCACCTTATTTGACTTCTCTCAATTTTTCTTTCCTCCTCTGTGGGATAGGTAGATGCACTGGAATAATGTGAGCATTAGATTAACTCAGACTTTTTAAGTACCTAGCTGTTAAGTACCTGGAATCATACCTCATGTCCAATAAGGATAGTTGCTATAGAGATTGATACTGTTGTGTTTACTGTTATAATCACCAAAGCTTGGGAGCAGTCACCTTAGGGCTCTGCTTCAGGGGGCCCTCCGTGCTTAGACACAACTGGGGTGTCAGTCAACAGAGTAGCTAGGGGTTAGGGGAGGGAACAGGTGGTAGCTGCCTTATTGAAAAAAACTAAGTGTTGTGTCTATGCTGCTGATGTCCAGGCCCAGTGCTCATGTCATCACCAAATCAGAACCACCCAGCGTGCTCTCCCTCAGGGGACAGACAATCCATTTCTCACTGTTTTCCTCCTCTGAGCGACCCTTAGTGTTAACTAAAGCAGGATTTCATTAGGAAAGAGAAGATGGGAGTGGAGAGTGATAGAGGAGGAAGGGCACAGTGTGATGCGTTTCTGTACCCCACGTTTCTGCCCAGCACCCCAGGCCTCCGGGGAGAGAGCTCTGATACTCCTTTCCTACATGCCTTTGGATCCACACATCTTTAGGGAAAATATAAGCTCAGAGGGGAAAAGACCGTAGGATCCTCTTCTTAGATAGGAACCTGCCAGTTCTTCTGGTCCAAAATGACTTGGTGTGAAAAATGCCCTGCAGAGGAAGGAGGGAGCTCAGAAGCCGAGGAAGCATGAGCCACATCTGGAGGGAGCCCAAGCCGGGAACCCGAGGGCCTGACCATCTGCCAGAGGGCCAGATGCTGCTGTTGGAAACCTCTCGCCTCCCGGCTCGTCATCTGGGTCCGATGATGCCATCCAAAAGCCGGAGCACCGAGTGAAGGCAATGAGCAATCCATCTTCTCCCACCCACGGTTTTTAATTGTGCGACATGGCCCAGGGGGCGTGGGGGAAGGGGGTTTAAAAAGTTTGCCCACAAAACCACACCTTCTTCATGGAAAAAAGAAAAAACATCCTAAAACACATGGCTCTGACCACCCAGAATGTATAGAAAATTATGCCATTAAATAGGTCTTTCTCATTCTTTGGTGTAAATAGAACGGACAGAGAGGGTTCGCTGTGTAATTGCCAGCGGGAACCGCCGTCTTCCGTCAACTTGGGAGTGTACCGAGTTTCTAACCAACTGCCTTGGTCATTACATTATAGGATTTCCCGGAGTGCAAGTGTTCTTCCTATTAACAGCGTTGGTGTCTGATTTTGGCCAAAGTAGATCATTGGGATTCAGAGGGACATCCTCTTCTTTTTCCATTGCAGAAGCAATCAAGAGTCTGTGCATACGGCTCTCATAAAAGGAAAATGATCAAAATCACACACACAAAAAGGACTATTAAATTCCAGATGAGATTATTGCTTCATGTGATTCCCACCATTCAGGAATGTCTTTCTGCCTCAAAATTGCTCTTTGACAGACAGACTTAATGCAAGCAACATGGGAAACACAGTAGGATTATCTTTTACCCTGTTGTATAGATTTTATGTTAAGTCCATAGGCATCTAGGACAGTTGGAGGTGTGACATGTTTTAGGTGCCAGGAAATGGTTGTGTATTTTATTTTTTTTTTAGTATATGTGCTTTAGCTTCCTAAGCCTTGCAGTATTTTGGGGGTGTATGCAAGACAGAGATTGTTTTAATTTTAAAGAGGCACCTGTTGGAATCGTTTAACACACCATTTTTAATCTCACATAATGATCCATGTACATGATGGTTTAGCTCAGGAACTGAGAAGTTATATCCATGTTCAACAATATCGGGAGAATGCTAGAAGTCTAAAATCTTTGGCTGCTGGTAGTTCTGCACTCACTAGGGGAATGACTGGGGCGAGGCACTGTGTGCTGAAACCTTGCTGCTGCTGTCTACTGTGAGTGGGTTGGGGTGTCACTGTCGAGAGGGGTGCTTAAAGCTTCATCTCAAGAGTTTTCTTTTTGCAGAGATGGTAGTTTCACCACCTCAGACAGTCTCTCAGTGCCCTGAGATGTGAGATCCTTCTAAAGCTTCATTGTTCCTGTGTGTATCTTGGTAGAGTTGCCCATTGGAGTTGCTTCTGCAGCTCTGGCTCTTGAGAAGCAAAAGACATAATCCTTGGCTTAATGTGGGCATGACAGCCCCCCTGAACACAGTATGACCAATGGAAAGTGTGAGGTTTTAAAAATAGCAGAAGTGGGGAAAATGAAAAGGTGATGTCAATTTATATTCGGCATTGTCTTCTATACCTTTAAGGCTGGCAAATATTCCACTTAGAAAAACCTATGATTTGGAGTTGTCTGAAAAATATAAAAATTATGTCATGAAAATTAAAAGAAATGTCCTAGCGTGAGATGAGTGCAAGTACCTCAAGACTCAGTGATGGAAAGAACTTCTGATTCTGGTTGGTGATTCACCTGCTATGCTCCAAGGACTTGGGTACATTTGCCTACAATGAGTAATTTCTGAGAAAGTATAGTGAGGGGCAGGAACTTTTCTGCCAGCGTCAGAAATTCTTAAGTCTGATGTCAAATGTTTAGTAATGATGTGGAACAGTTGCTGATGCAAATATTGATAAAAGGAGAGCACCTAGAGATAGCAAATAAACCAGGGGCTATTCAGACCCAAGATGAAAATCTCTGGCGTTCGGTTTTTTGGTGTTACACACCTTATATATAATAACACCATATTTGATACTTTCTTTTAATCTCATGGCCCTTAAATAGCAAGAGATGAGAGTGTTCTGGGAACTGAACTCTGACAAAATACTCCCTTTCACACAGTTTCAGAATTGGCAATGACCTTAAAATCACAAATAGTAGCAGGTAGTGTTTGTCAATCACTCTCGACACCTTGTCTGCCGCCTTTTGTGAGTTTTCTCATTTTTCCCTCACTGCACTCTGGTGGGGGTACTATTAATATCCACATGTTCCACTTCTGAAGCTCACACCACTCTTCACTGGTTGAGACAAGACATCATTCTTCTTTCCCAAGCTAATCATCTTGTAAGAGGAAAGTGAAAGTGACTTGGCCAAAACACCCGTGGAGGCTGCGGCAGGACTTGCACTTGAAGCTAAATCTTGTGGCTCTGGGCCAGTGCTGCTTCCAACATTGGATGGTGGCTCTTCTGAAATTTTGTTGCATATGACTAGTATTGTCAACTTGAACAGTTCCTTTCCTAATTTCATGTGTATGTTAGCTCTTCTCTTGAACTAGATAAGAGCAAGAGCAATTTTAGTTGCCCACCGTAGTACTGAGTGGCTAATAGTCTCTCCGTGAATACAGACTGACTTCTCAAAATGACTCTTGAGTGTAATGTGCCTTGGGCCGAAATCAAGAGGCACATATTCTAGCCCCATCTCTGTTACTGCCTTGTTGTGTGACCTTGGCACCTTTCTGAAGCTCTAGCTGAGCTGCCTAGATGGGTTGAGTCAAGGGGGAGACACCCAGGTTTCTCCTGATTTCCCAGGGAGAGAAGTCAGATGTCAAAGCTGAAAAGCCTTTGGATTTTTTTTTTCCTACAAAAGGTTTTTAAAAGCTTATTAGAGTCATTTTGGCTGCAGAGACAAGTTTGATGGAATAATGAAAGGAGATGGTGAGATTATGGAAAACGAAGGAACCACCCATGTGGACATACAACACATATGCACGGCATTAGAGAAGGAAGAACTTTTAAATCATACAGCTGAAGTTCCAGCTTCTGGCACTGAGTTGTATGCTCATGAGCAAACTGTTCAAGCTTCTTAAACTTTGGTTTTTCATCAGGAAATTGTGAGCAATAATACTCCCTGAAAACAAGACTAAATGAGAGGATTCTGAAGACACATGGGGGCATTATGAGTCTTCAGAATTTGGAGCTAAAACTATTATTATTGAATGAGATGTGTTTAAAGCCTAAGGGGAATACAATAAAATATGGGGGGAGAACTCCTGTCCTCTGGATGCTTACTGTCTAATCTGGATAAAGAAAAAAAGTGCAACCTACTTAATACCAATATAGCAAATAGTACTGAACAGTCAATAAATGAGTAGTCTGTGATCTGACCTCGACATAGGATTGCACCATCGTCCTCCAAAGTTCTTTATCACAGAGTGACTGAGGAGTATGTTATTTTGATTTAAGTGATTTGGAATTTACCTTCTGTGAAGGGTGAACAATTCATATTGTTGTCTTCTTTCTTGTCTCTATCTAAAGGATCTTTCCTTGTTCCACCTGCCTTTGCTCTTAGTTTTCTTTTACTGGTTCTCTGTTGTGTAGACTAATTTGGAATTTCTCTCTTCTTTTCCACCTTTTAAAAACCCCTCCTCTTATTTGCCATTTTTTCTCGTTTTCTCTCCCTCTTCTTTTTTCCGCATCAAGAACATGGATCAGAAGAAGAAATATTTGTATGTCTCAATAGTTCCAAACGTGAAATGTGGCTGATCTTGGGAGTTTTATTTTTAGAACTTGGAAGTTGCATGTCAACAGCTGGTTGGGGAACTCAAACTTCAGATATGTTTACAGGCAGGGAGAGGTTTCCATCTCTGTCTCATGGGATCCAGGTTGTAGGTTGGGTAGCTCAAGCTAGTGTACTTCAGAATCTCCCTTGGCTAGGTCACTCCTCCCTATTCGAATTGCTTATTCTTACCCTCTCAGAAGGTATCTTATTTCTTGATGGTCCCTCACTAGAATGAAAGCAGCATCTTCAATACCAGGACTGGGTGGTGACTTCCCTTTTTTTAAGCCTCAGTTCTTCCCATCTGCGGTTGGGGCATCACACTTGGGATTGTTGTGTCACATGAGATAAAGCATGTAAAATGCTTAGGGTCCAAAGGAAGCACTCAGTACATGTTAACTGAGGTTGTATTAACTTATGATTATAAATACTCCCAAATATTATTTTTTACTGCTTTTTAATACATTCAAACTGCTGTGCGGAGTATTTTGTTCATAATGAGTGCTTGGTGAATAATGTTGATGCCCAACATTTCCTACTGGCATCTGACTTATTGTTGATGGTTAGAGTCCTATAAATAAAAATGATAATCCATTCTCTTCAGTTGTCAAGTGAGAGAATTTGGACGAGATTCTTATAGATCGAAATAGGTTTTGGTATTCATTATAATCTTTGTTGATTCCATTTAATGTTCACGTTCCTACATCTCACTGACAGAGCGTTACCTAACACACGACATGGTGGGATGTGTGTTGTATTACCTTCCTGAAGTCTAAAGAATTCTAAATTGTGAAATAGATCTGATTCCATAAAGTGGGCAGGTAAGTGACTTAGCAATGTGGAGGAATTTGTGCCTTAAAATGTTTTTGTGTACGTTATCCCATGTGATTGAAAACAAGTCTGTTGAATTGGGTAAGGCAGGCTTGAGCTCGGTTTTACACGCGAAGGAATGAAAATTCAGGGAAGTTAGATGACCTGCGCCTCCGACATAGTAAATGGCTGAGTGCCCGTGTTCTTCCTACCACACTCTCTGCTCTCCTCTATGATGCTGGAAGAACAACTAATCCTGCCAGTAATACCATGGAGGAGGTGATACTGAGTTTGGGCTTTAAAGGATGGGTCACTCTCCGGATGCCACGAATAACTACAGAGGGGAGGGGCTAATGCTTCTGCTATGGGACCTTCTTAGTGTCATGGAGAATAATCTGCCTCTTGACTTAACTATGAATAGTTTCAGGAGGTGTGAGCAAAAAAAAAAAAAAAAAAAAAAAAAAAATGGTGGGGGGAGAAAGAAGTAAACCTGAAAAGGATAAAGACACACTTAGTTATTAGGAGAATTTTATTTTTCCTTTCTCTGCCCTCTATCCTATATTTCCTTATGTTTGTGAATATAGATGATTTTCAGTAACCAAAGGAAAAAATTAAATGCCCTCTTCTTTCATACAAGCTTAGAAAAGAACAGAAATCAGATATGTAATCTCCCTGCATTATGTTTTTTTACATCAGAATTGCATGGGGAAATTTAAATTGTTTCTTTATGCGATAGATATGCTGAGAACCCTGCCACTTTTGCCAGGAACTTGGATGTTGCATTTTAAATATCAGGTCAGTCTTTTTATTAGTCACTCTTTTCCTTTGGTCATTTGCAATATTTTTAGTATTTTGGCTTAAAAATACATTTAAAAATCAGGCTTCTCATTTCTTCCCTATTCTTAATGACATAAGCGTCGATCATTTTAAAGGTTTTAATAGGGCTCTTTGAAGAACACCGTATCTCTGCAACATTTCTCGGGTAATATTGTCCTACACCTGGAACACAAACCCCATTTTGAAACAGTAATTTGGTCCCTGAAGGGCCCTTCGGCCTCTGTCCTGCTGCCTGCTTTCACTGAACTGTCTAGGAATAAAGCCCAAGATAAATGGGGCTGGATTTATGCAGAGTAATTTAAAGCCTCCTGCCTATTCTTGTCTTTCTTATGGAGTATATACTTGGAAATTCGTTTTAAGTCTGAAGCGTTCTTTGAACACCTGATATTGTGATTTTTGTTTTCTTCTTTCCCTTTGTCAAACCTTTATTAGAATGTTGACGAGGCTTGGCCTCAGCAAAGGATTAAGTGAGCAGATTCTTTAAGTAATAAATCTAAAGACATATTAAAAGCAAGGAAAAGGGATTTCCCCAGTGTTTTGGGGGATTTATAAGTGCCAAAGGCTAAACAACTTACAAGAGAAGTAAGATTGCTCCCTTTTCCAACCTGGACATGTTCTAATATTGTGACACAGCGTAGAATTAAGCTGGCTTACTAAGTAGAAACATGTAACATAATTGAAAATGCACAATACAGAGAGGAATTCTCAATACAGCAATGTCCTGTTGTAAAGATTACACTGATTTATAAGGAATGCCTTAACTCCTAATCCCAGCCATGCAAGACTGCAGAGTCGACTCGAGTCTTTTATAACCAGGGAAAGAGAAAAAGGCTTAATAATATGTATTCCTAAAATTGAATATAAATTTGGAATTGGTTGTTGAGCAGGCCATTCATTTCTCTTAAAACAATGTAGCAATGAAAACATTTTTATTACATTTTGACATGTGGATTTTCAAAGAAGTTCAGGCATTCTCTATTTCAGAAATGATGGGTAGAGCCAAATCATGGAAGAGTAATGAAAATGAATGGCGTGTGGGGGAGACGAATAGATATTGTGGGACATAAACCATTTAGAAAAGATCAGCAAAGAGGAAAAGTGTCAAGCTGGTGGAAATAAAACCAAAGGAATAACCTTATGTATAAAGTAAGGGTTAGAAAAAAATTGAGGTAAGAGGGGACCTTGGAATAAATGCTGAAGAAACAAAATCATTACGGCTTGAAATCAAGGATAATAAAGAATTGAAATTGAGCACACCAATTTTTTTTGTTGTTGTTGTTGTTATAAAGCATCTTATGAGGAAAAGTTGTATCATAAGGTCTGATCAGAATAGGGAATTTTAAACCTTGCTATGCAACCAAAGAAGCAGTTGCCAACCCCAGCTGAGTTCCAAGTTGTTTATAGATCCTTCCACTCCAGCTTCTGCCCTTCTTACTTGTGAAATGGGAAAATAATATTTATCACTTATGCTACGTTACCTGGTAGATAGGTGAAAGAAGGAAATATTGTTGAACAGAATATGAAAATTACCAGAACTGGTAATTGGTATTCCCTGGTGTGTTGCACAATCACAGTAAATGTGGATGAAGTCAATATAGGCTGTGCTGACTATATATACTGAACAAGGGGAGCTTTTGGTTGAACAATAAAGAAAAATAAAATAATAAATAATATAGATTATATATATGTGTGCATTATAAATATATAATATTTATAAATATATGTGTATATAGCCAGTATTAATTGACCTTTACTTCATGTGTGTTTCCATGAGATAAGAAGAAAGAAAAATGAAATCCTGGAAAGATTCCCAATCCATAGACATTGGAAAGCTGTGGAGTTAGAGAAAGTTGAATATGCAAGGTGTTGCCAAGGAGAATTTACCAAGCCCAGAGTAGCTAATTACTATTGGTGTGTATATAGTGTGCCCAGGCATACACATGAACGTCCACACACAGAGACACACCTCTGAAATGCACAAGCATGTTTATACATGTAGATGCACATATACATGCATCTACATGTATACGAACATGTGCGGTGCGTGTGCACACAAGCACACTGATTCGCTGGCTCCAGGATAGAACAATATCAGAAATAAAGATGAGCCCAAAGTTCAGACCCAGGAGAGTGGTGGATGTGACAATATAAAGCTTTAGTGCTGGGCTTGCTTTGATTCCCGAGGAAATAGTAGGGGAGTGCTGCTCGGGAGATTTATTTTCTGCCTGCAGAGAAGTGAGCATTAGAGGAAAGATACACAGACATATCAATTAGAAGGGAAGAGCATTCTGCTACCTCAAGAGAAAGATGAGCTCCTTCCCATGGTTACAGAGATGCAATTCCTGTTGAAATCAAGTTTCACTGTACTGAGTTTTCTAACTTCAGAAGTTGGCAAAACACAGGAGGGGTGTCTTAGAGTTAAAACAAGCGGTGGAGGGAGGGAGACATGGTGTTTAAAAAATGCTACTCCAGTCCCCGCCCCTTAGAAGCCATTGTTGTATTCGATCAAAAACAAGCCCAAACCCAAACTCAAAACTAAGTGTGTGCTGTGGAATATTCTGAGCTTTAATGTCCCCTAACTTTAGAGTAGCTTGAAAAAGAAACTAATGGACTAGTTTGTTTGAAGGATTAGCATCCTGAATGGACAGAAAGTCTGTCTTGTGCTCAAGATTCAAGGGGTTTCATTTGTCCTTAATATTTTAGGCGGGAGAAAGAAACCTATGAGTGGCCCTTTGAATGCCAAAATAAGATAGACATTAGCCCAGGATGCAGAGAAAGAACGCGGGGACTCCGTGACAGTAAGTCATGTCATGAAGAGTTGGCTAAAAGAAGGGCAGAAATAATGCCATCAAAGCTCTAGTAAGTTTTATTTTAAAATGTTAAAAAGAAAACCTGCAAGAGTGATCCATCCCCAAGTCAAGAGAAAATGGCATAATCTCAGCGACAGAATATAAAACTCGTCTATTTGATACCCGGTTTAGCAGCAGGGGAGCAGGGGCGAGAGGAGGGACCGAAAACAAAGGCAGCAGACAAAATGAAATGTATAAATAGCAGTATTGAATATACAGTAACCTGGAGGAAATTACTGTAATGCTGCTTTCAGTTCTTGTCTCCATTTATAACAATGAGAAAGAAAAAATGACGGAGGTATGCAAGATAATGCTATGGGCGTCCCATGCGTTAGACAGGGAAAAAGTCTGTGTCTTTGGAAAAGAAAAATAAAAAACCAACAGGGGCCTGTTGAGAAGTTTGCATGGTTCCAAGAGGCATGCAGAAGTGGCTGATGGCTATTTGCTCAGGTGTCAACGGTGGGGAGAAGGGCTTTCTAAATGAATGTGCAAATGGAGATGATCTTTGACTTTCTTTGTGGGAAGGCCTAATTACCACATTGTTCCTGTGGCCAGAACAGCAGGGATTAAACAAGTTAAACAATTTAAAAATCATGTAAGTATAACATTTAGGAAAAAAAATCCAGTATTGTTCCATCCCTTATAATAGTCCTTGTGTGAGAGTTTTTGCCTTGCACCTAGCACATATTTTCATTCTGTCATTCTCACAGCACCCTGGGGAATTAGAAGGGTAATATTATATCCAATTAACAGAAGGAGAAACAGAGTAGAAAAAGTGAATAGAGATCCAGATTTTTGCTTGGCTCTGCCAGTAGCTCATTCTGTCTTTTCACAAAAGGCCCTTAATCCCTCTGGGTCTCAAATCTGCAAAATGGGAATTGTCTGAGCAAATAATTAATGAGGACTTTCAGCTCTAAATTCTAGGAATCTTTGGTTGTCAGGTTTCACTGATGAATTAGAGATAGCAGAGTTTAAAATTTTATTCTCTTGGCTCAACGTCATAATTGCCTCAGATGCATTTATTCTCAGGCTTTTTACTCGTCTTTGCCAACATCTTTGAGAAAGCCTCCCCCACGCCCTTCCCATATACAACATTAGGCAGTAGAGAAATTACTAGAAGCTGGACAAATTCACTTTAAAATTTTAACCTCAAGAAATCAAAATAGAACGACAGTATGAATCTCTTAACTGTTCCAACTGAAAAGCTAGGCTTAAATACTGTCTTTAGCAGAATTTTTGAGGGTCCTTCCTTCCTAGCCATATTCTGCTTGCAAATATTTTTCCCCATCTTTTGATTTAGATACTAGTGGTTGGTCAGCAAGTATTTACTGATTGCCTTCCATGGGCCAGATATATCTCACTGTTTGAATTCACATTACCGAATGCTAGCCACTTTCTAAAAGGTGAGGTTTGTAGTTATGGGAAATCAGGATGGCTTTGGTAATGATGTGAACAGATCTTTCTCAGTAAGGTACACACTTGGAGAAAAGCACTAATACAGTCAGTAAGAATGTGATGACTAAAGACATTGGTGAGATAAGGGCAGGAAAGGAAGATAATTATTCAATGAACTGCTGGGAGAAATAAAAGAAAATTCTACTTGTATTGGTTAGGAGAAGGGCACATCTGTTTTAGAAGAGACACCAGGAAGAAAATACGGCAGGACGGTGGAGAGAAAGAAGGAGGGAGAGACTCTTAGGTCCACGGGTGGTGGGAGCATCTCCCTGGGGCGATAGAGGCTTCCGGAGAATTTCATTCTGCGAGAAATGGTGGAGAAGTGGCACGAATACACAGAAGCAAATTCATGCAGAGACAGAAACCAAACCCTTTCGGTTAATTCTTTTTCCGACTGCCGACTTTCCCTTCTACTCAAAATTTATTAGTACCAGTTCTATGGTCTTTAAATATAATCTGTCAATTTTTATTGGGATCTAGGAGAGGTATATGTTTTATATTCAAAAGATAGAGTCCTAGAACATGTTTTCTGCCAACTCACTGAACACATTTAGCATACCGGGTGTGAGAACTGTCTGTAGCTGTGTACATTTATTAACCTTTTGCCTACAGACTTGGTTCACGTCCTTGCCCCTCAGGAATGTATACAACTTTCTCTGAGAACGGTTTGGCCCAGTTATATTTTATTAGCTGAAATACATACTAGCCATAGTCAATACTCTGATGTTGTTATTTTAACCCGAGACATTGATTCCACACTCTGCACACAAAGCAAGCACACACATACACAACAAGAAGAAAAGAATGGAGTGAATTTTTAAGAGCCTCTTATTCCTTCACCAACAGGGAAAAATGGAAAAAGAATTCAGAGGTAGTAACTAGCAGTATACGTTGCCTTTTTGTGGCTCTCTTTCCCAATTAAATACATCATTTGTAAGGTTTTGATGACGAAAGGATGGGACTCCTGTCCAACCTTCTCCTGCCAGCATGACTCCGTGGAGTCCGATTCGGAGATTCAACCAGAGAACCCAACTTTTTGTTTTCCGTTTCCCGTGGAAACAGAGAGCCCAGCAGTGAGGTTAATCATTTGAATTTTGCAATTCATATTGAGGCAAAACAGAAATAATTCTTCACCTCGGACCTGGAAATTTGGTGGTGAACTTTTTAGAGCTTCAGGTTACATCTTTTCTTTCCTTCTGAGTTACAAATATGAGATGTTGAAACGTATTGCTTCATAAACCAATCTCCCATCGAAGTGAATCCTACTGGGCGATATGGAATGGAGTGAAAATCACTTCCGGAATACCAGACTAGAGTTAACGTAACTAGAGGAGTCTGAAAGGGGCTTCTAACCACAGAGCCTCCGGTTGAGGACGAAGGTAGCGTCTCTACCCAGGAAGGTGGTCATTCAAAATGGTAACACCTCCACGGGGTTATTTCGTTTTTGTTTTTGTTTTTCCCTTTTAGAAAAAAATCAAGTTATTTGAGAGGGAGCGCATGAGCATGCATGAGCAGGGGGAGGGGCGAAGAGAGGGGGAGAAGGAGGGACTCTCAAGCAGACTCCTGCTGAGCCTGGAGAGAGGCTCAAGGTTCCATCTCACCACCCTGAGATCATGACCTGAGCCAAAATCAAGAGTTGATCGTTCAACCAACTGAGCCACAAAGGCACCCTCTCGTACCTCCCCCTGCATAGGTTTTTCTTAAGGGTTGTCGGCAAATATTTGTAAGGACAATGACCTGCAATATTACATATGAAAATTGGGTTACAATCACTTCTGAGAAACTGGGCGTTCCAGAGATGAGTCTTTGTGTCAGGCCCACCTTAGCTGGTACAAAGACTGTTTCTGAGGAAGCTATATGTAAAGTGAAATCTATTTTTGAAATCAGGGATATCAAACTATAGCGGATTTTACAGTTTATTTTTAGGATCAAAGATTTTGTATGTTATTAATTAAAAAAAAAGCTGTATCTTTGGCTGGATTGTTACCACTCTGCAGACAGCAGTGCACCCATTAGTTTTCTTGACCATATTTTTCAAATAAAAATGGAGACTTTGTGGTCTACAAAGTCTAAAAAAAAGTTATGAGGAGAACAGAACAGAACAGAAGCCATTTATTTGCTCAGTCATTAAAATAAAAGTTTATTAAGCTTGTTTTTTGCCAACCTGTGTGGCAGAAAGAGGCTGAATATTTGAAATTGGGATCTTTGATAAATCTAGGTTTCTACTTTTATGGTATCCCCTTCTGAAATGTAAAATCTTCTTTTATAAAAAGAATATTCCATCCTTCTTACATTTTGTAATTAAAGCAAATTTTCATTTTCCCAAAGTGGCTGTGCCTTTGCTTAAATATTGATCTCTTAGTAGTGAAACAGCACTATCTTATATAGGTACTGGGCCAGGATTTAATCTTTTCTCTTTTGAAAGAGAAACAGGAAAATTATTTACTTTAAATTAGTCTAAGAGAGATGTGGGCAGTGGGATTGGAGCTCACCATAATAAACATTGTTCTTCATCCCCAAATCGTACAGAAATGCTTTTGTACAACAATATGTTTGTGAATCCTTTGGACTCGAATCCACCAATGCAAAGCAAACACCCATCCATCTAACTTGGAATGTTATACTTCAGAAATAGCATGGAATTTGTCAGTTATTGATGAGTATTGCTGGAAGACACAGAGCGTCTGGCTTCAGACCAGCCCTTGATATGCCAATGCAACGCATGTCTGTTGGGTTTCTAAAATCTGTGGTTTAGCCGCTGGTCCACACTGCTTTTCCAGTGTGACATGCTGATGACAGCAATACCTCAAATTATGACTCTTCTTTGAACAGGCTACAAAGATAACAGCTATGTCCTTGTAGGTAATCTGGAAGATGGGCATCGATGGGTCGTTTTTAAGGATTAGGACGGGAGGATTGGGCACAGGCTGCAGTACACCTTCCCATTCATACTGAGCGTTGCCAGCAAGGCCAGCTTCCTAGGCCTCTTGCCTTTCTTCCTCCTGCCTTGGAGCAACCTCCTCCAAACTGTGCTTGGAGTGAGGTCTGGGAAGTCACTGGGAGGACATAAGCAAAGTACTTACTAGGTACTTTGCATAGTAGACCCACCAGATTCAGTCACACTTTTTTGTGACCTGCTAGAAAGAGGAAGGTGAAAAAGACATAGTACACCATGGTGGAGAATCACAATGAAGAACACAGACTCTGGAGCTTGGCAGACCTGGGTTCGAATCCTAGTTTGGCCACTCAGTAGTGCTACATGTAGGTGACTCGTCCAGATTTTGAGGACCTTGTTTCCTGGTCTGTAAAGGAACCCATGTGTTTGCCACACACCAGTTATGAGGATTTGATGAGCAGATGTGGGCAAATTGTGACCTGTGTGCCTGGCCAATAGCCGGGGCTTCGCAGACCTCAGATGATATGGGGATGATAATCGCCTGTGCCATTTCTACCCCACACAGCTCCCCTGGAGCACATGTGTTATTAAATGCTCACAGAACCAATGGAACCACCATCCAGCCAGCTTGATCAGCCCAAACGGTAGATGTCCCCTCGCTTTACGGTATTTGGTTAAGGTGACTCATCATAATGGAAATGGACGAGATCTGGTTTAGTATTACTGCAGCTCTTCTGTTTCAGAAACCAAAAGACGCTACTTGCTTGAAAACGTTAGAGCAGTGACGCAAGCCTTCAGAGGAGAAAAGGTTAACGACAGTGTTGTGCCAGAGCCACTTGAAGGCGCAGGGCATTTGTGTACCTGTTGTGGCAGGTTTGTCTCAGAGGAAAGACTGTGTGTGTGTGTGTGTGCGCACAGACAGGCGCATCGGAGGGCACAGCTTCTGGGAAGATCCCCCAACCCCCCTCCCCCGGCTGTGTGCCACAGCAGTGCTGTGCCTGCCCTGGGCCCCCTCAATTTCCACCCGGCTGAGATGATGGTGTTTGCTTCTGTCTTGTTAGTTACTTGTGGATGTGGCTTTTCTACTAGACTGTGAACTCTGCCAGGGCAGGCGCTACTTCCTTTTTTTATTTTTTTTTTAAGATTTTATTTATTTTATTTGACAGATAGAGATCACAAGTAGGCAGAGAGGAAGGCAGAGAGAGAGGGAGGAGGAAGCAGGCTCCCTGCCGAGAAGAGAGCCTGATGCAGAACTCGATCCCAGGACCCTGGGATCATGACCTGAGCTGAAGGCAGAGGCTTTAACCCACTGAGCCACCCAGGTGCCCAGCAGGTGCTACTTCCTTATCCTTGTGTTCTCCCTGGCTCCTTCGGTGGGCCAGAGAAGGGGGATTAGCCACAGTAGGGGGAAGCGTGGGCTTTAGAGCAGGTGGAACCCAGGCTCTGAAGCCGATCAGTTATGGGGCTCGAGCAGGCTGCATAGCCAGCTCAGGCCTCAGTCTCCCCATTCCTAA
The DNA here is from genome assembly GCF_964662115.1 of Mustela nivalis. Lineage (NCBI taxonomy): Eukaryota > Metazoa > Chordata > Mammalia > Carnivora > Mustelidae > Mustela > Mustela nivalis. The sequence continues at coordinate 131,858,768 of NC_139022.1, forward strand.
AATGGGGCTACCTACTCTTACAGAATTGTTCTGAGGACTGAAGGCAGTAATGTAAGTAAGGCACTCAGCATAGGTCCTGGTGCTCAGTCAAGGCTATCATTTACGGAATACTTAGCACTGAACTGAGCACCGTGCCTTTTCTATAGGGGGCTCAGGAGTACTTGCTAAGTGTTTTCTTAACTATCCATGTAGTTTGGAAATGTGTTTATTTATACTGATATGTGTGTGCATACATATATGTACATTATAAAGTGAAGGGAGGCTGACACAAGAGACATCTTTTTTTGAAAGTGTCATTCTTGAAATGTGTGTATGAATACATATACGTACACAACATACACATATATACATGTATACACACATACAGATAAACATACCAAAAACGAGAGCCTTTCTCTCTCTCCCCCAATGGCCTCCCTTCACTTTTTCCAACATTGTATATATATTTTTTGAAAACGAAAAGATGGATAGGATCAACATTAGTTGTTGCCGGCATTTTATGAGCTTGGAGATTGTCTTCTCTTCCATAAAGAAATAATAAAACAAAAAGAATGAAGGAAGAAACGAAAGAAAGTTTGAGAAATGGAAAAAGATTCATTTTTGCTCCTTTTTTTTTTTTTCAAGGTCTGCATCTTTACCCACAGATAAGTAAATCTCTAACACTGTCCTGTGGATTCATGTATGACTACAGGCTATGTGACATCTCAGGGTAGACATAGAGGGCTGAGTACTCGATGATGTGTAACACGACCGTGGGTATCGCTCCATGAATATCCTGGTGTTATGGAAGCCTCCTATTGGAGAAGATTTGTCAAAAGACCACTATCTTTGTAGTCCCAAATCAATTGCATCTCTATGAATTATTGAGATGTTTGCCATCACTTTCCTGCCCTTTTTATTATAGGGGCTCATTGTTGTGATAAGGTTGGTTAAGTTTTTTTTTTTCCTTTGAGAAACTTCACAAAATAATTCGGAGTGTCCACCTTCCTCCATGCTGCTCTTTCTAGCTTGGGCATTTAAGTGTTCTTCTACTTGGACTTAGTCCTTTCTTCGCTGGTTGAGCACCAAGCTTCTAGCACATGGCAACCCAGTATATGTGGCAGGCCCTGGGGACTCAAACTCATTTTAAGGAGAAAACACTCATTTTTCCTGTGACAATGAGCATGACATTCACATGCTTGCATCCAGTGCCGTCACGCAGCTTTTATACCAAAAGGAGAGACGTTACTAAATGAACATTTCTTGCTCTTGTGTAAATAGATAGATTAATGGCATTAAGTGAAAGCCAAGCCTGCCTGAAATGTTAACTTCCTTATGGGGTTTTGAGTTTCTCTTATTTTTGATAAATGGACCAATCTGGCAATAAAATCCTTGCACAGTAGGTTAATAATGTCATAGCTGAACTGTGAAATAGTAATGTGTGTACCATCTCTCTGCAAACAATAATCCTTGAAGCCTGATAAATCTATTTCCAGCCCAATTGCATGTTCATTGTTACCCACGACTCCTTCTTTGCAAATACAAAGCAGTTTTGTCACATGCATTTTTTAAGCAGAAGCAACCGGGAAGTCAAAAACACCCAGGGCTCTGAAGGCAGGTTCATTTTCAGCCCTCTTGAGCATCTGAAACCCTCCATGTCTACAGACCCCGCGCAGGATCCCTGCATTGCTGGTACGGGGGCGCTGTGTAACCTCCAGTCCTTCCGGTGCCCACAGCACTAAGGTGCTGCAGGAGGCAGAGAAGAATTGGGATTTCGGTAGCAAACCGCCCCCCCCGCCCCCCAACCCTTCAGTTTTCATTGATCACTTAGTAGCAGGCAAGGTTTGGTGCTATTTACCCCAAATCCCTAATGACAAGAGAGACGATGGGGAGACGTCTTTATGCTGACTTCCTGTAGAGCTGGGAAGACGGAATCTGGCCGATGTCTGCAGGCTTCAGACAGCCCGCAACACACACAGACCGTGTGCAGAACACTTCAGCGCCACAGATTCTAAACAAAAGACAGCCAAATGCCTTCCCTGTGTTAAAAGAAGGGGGACATACATCCCCTCCCCCATCCGTGGCAATGCCAGGGTGAAATTTACACTGTGTCGGTAAAAAAAGAGAACTGTATCCAAAATCATCACTGATTTGGAAGGAATTATTTAAGCATCAGAATCTAAGTAGCTTGGGGCAGTGCACATAAACTTGACAAACAGGCTACTTTAGTCCTGTCTGACTGTATCAGCATAATAGGGCAATGAAGCTTTTATTCATTCAAAGAAAGGTTGAGTTTGATTGGCAGGGCAGCCTGCTTGAACGCAAGTGGCTCTTTTCCCCAACACTTCACTGCTATCAATTACCGTTTTGAATACGAAGTGTTTCTAATGTAAAATAATGCCAACCTCTGCCTCTATCCTCAGGCCAGAAAGCTTCTTTGTGTTATTTATTCCCGGTCTGTGACTGTTCTGAACCTTCCTCTCCCTGCCGTTTGTTTCCTTCTCCTCCTTCTCTCCGTTCAGTATCTAAATGATGTAACATTGCCCGCCAAAGTGAGGTTCATGCAGAAAACATTCCTGTTCTTTATTTTAATCAATAACCTCCTGGGTGAATGACATTTCCACCTTAGTGATTTAAAATCAAAAGACCTGGGGATGTCCATGCTTGTGAATCACCCCAGGTTCCAGGAACAAAGGAGGCATTTTTGTATTTTCTTTTCTTTTTTTTTTTTTTTTTTTTTTTTTGTGATTTCCCCTTCGTACTACAAACAACTGGGCTCCGAAGTTGATTTCATTTAGCCAGTCAACTTCTGTCTGGAAAAACGTGCGCAACTGAACTGAACGCCGTTCTTATTTAAATCGGCAAGTGATTTGCTTTAGCTGCCATCTGTTGGCCGGTTAGCTATTTTAATTTGATGCCGGGGACATTACCTGACTTTGTATATTGCATTTTGATCTGCATCATGTTTGAGAAATGTCTGAAAATGACTCTAAGGGAGAGGACTTTGAAGGATTCCGTTGAACAAATATGTACATATGTTAATACAGCGCTGGGCGTACAAGTGTGGGAACATACAAGTGTGTGTATATACAGCGTGTCTTACCTAATAATCTTTACGGCCAGGCTGGTAATAAATCCTTCAAGCGTTTTTTTCCTCCACATTTCCCACTAGCCCTCCTCATTGAAGAATCATTAACTTTGAGTTTTCATGGTATCCTCACTGATTTTTCTAGAACTGCAGTTTCTCTTGTCTGCAGGCCTGTGGAGCAAGGTTTGGATGACAGGGACAGAATGGTGGCATGCCCGGGCTTGCCTGAGGTCCGATGTGGACAGCACAGCCCTCTCTTTCCTTTCTCAGAGAGCCCGGAGTTCGATAGTGCTTGGTGAATAATGATTGAGAACCTCCTCACAGTGGTACCTAGGCCGTTTGAACAGTGAGCAGGGCAAAGAGGTCAGCGGGCCATTACGAGGGGTGCCTGGGCTTCCTATGCTAATTAGCAGTGTGATTTTGGAACAGTCATTTACCACGTCTGCACTTTCAGCTCTTCGTGTATAAAATGAAGTGATGGTACTGGGTATTCTCTAACGACCTTCCCTGCCCTAATGTTCCAGAAAGGCTGGCTTAGGAGCGAGAGGGAAAAGGTCATGTGGCCCAGTCTCGATCCTAAAGCTTTTCACCAACTTACTGAGGCCATGGGAATTATGCACATCCATACCACGTTCTAGAACTGGGGCTCATCAAGGGCTCGATGATCTTCCTCTCTGTTTTTTTCTCTCCTCACTAATAAACTTCCTACAACTTTGGAAGATGATTCTGTTTTTCTCAATCTTGCCTGCCACCTGATGTCCTTTTCGGCACGGCTTCTTCCTTGGCAACTCTGTAATATTTGTGCCTGGGCCTTTCTTTTCTTACTTTCATTAACATTCAGGTAGACATACACAAGAGCTTTTCCACTTGAACTTTCATCTTTCGGGACAGCTTCTTTGCCAGCTCACCTGGATACATGCATTCTCTCCCTTGAGCATATGTGCTTACAAATGCTACATAGGAGCGAATCGTATTTTTCCACAAAAGGTGCCTCCAGTTTATAGGTTCTCCACCGTGATCACTGGTAACATTTAAGTCCCAGTTTCATGCGGTACAAACCAACCATCTTATCCAATGTTTATACACTAAACATTCAGCAACAGAAGGCACCTGTCTGATAGTAATAAGGCAGAGTAGATGGTAGGACTCAGGAAACCATGAATAATGGGACATAGAGTGGACAGAAAAAACTGGGAGTTTTAATTTCAGATTTGGAATGATGGAGATCTCTTTTCTTCCCTGTATTGGAGTTTAGGAATACGTGAAGAAATTTAGGCTGGCTAGTAGTAGAAAGGTGTGATCTTGGGCAAATAACTTACCTGGGGTTTAGTTTCCTCATTGAGAAATGAAGGAAATAATCGTAGAAACCTGTATCATAGGGTTCTGCAGGGTATGAAATGAGATAATGAGGTTAAATGAGATAAAGCATCTAGCACATCCGTCACCAGGCTCCTGCAAAGATTCAGTAAATATTTTCTATTGCTGTGGCATCTGGGTGGCTCAGTTGGCTAGGTGTCTGCCCTTGACTTAGGTTATGATCCCAGAGTCCTAGGATTAAGCCCTACATCGGCCCCCTGCTCAGTAGGGAATCTGCTTTTCTCTCTCTCTCTCCCTCTGCCCCACCCCACCGCTCTCTCTCTTTCTCTCTCTCAAATGAAGAAATAAAATCTTTAAAAAAATACTTTTTATTGTTGCTACTGTTAGGTGGAATTCATAACAGCTGAAACCCGTGTCTCAGTTGGGGCACCAGCTTTGACTTGGGAGGCTCTGTAGTCAGAAATCACTCCAATCTATCCAATAAACATTGGGGTCTCTCCTCTCTCTTCCCCCACACCAATTCCTCAGACCTATTTACAGGTTTTTTTTTTTTCCTGACAGTTATAAGTACAGAGCCATTCCATGCCATAGCGGGTCAGTACTCTCATTGCTGTTAGTTGCAAAACTGCTGGTGATTTATTACTAGTGAAAATACTTTTTGGATTCTGCATTTGCATACCCAATTTGTTAGTATTTCTGGGTCATTTCCTGCTTGCAAATATATTTAAACTTCTCCCAGGAACAGCAGCAATCCCCCCCCGAAGGCCTGACAGAGTTGCCCTTGGTTTGGGTTCCATACAGCAGTCACATGGTAATGTTCTTTTCCACTGTGACTCAAGAGCTGGCATTTTGCATTCTATTTCTTGCTGGTTTCACAGGCAGCAGAAGCTATTATTTCTATACCAAGATATGGCAAACAGAAATGACTTCTTCCCCAATTATTCTAATGAGGCTTCCTGAGCGTTATTGGAAAGTGAACCCATGTGTGCGTCATCACAAAACTTGGTACACTCAGCACTGGATTAGGTCTACAACGGTCTTCGAAAGAGAATACCAACTGAAAAGGGGGTGCGTGCACGTGCGTTTATAATATTTGGTTATTCTTATAAGTCAGGGTCACCAAAATGTCTCTTTCAAGGGAGAATGGCTTAACAGGAATGAAATAATTTAGTCTCTATTTCTTATGGAGCTATCATAATATTTTTGAACAGTCAGCTGAATGCCTCCTAAGTTGCCTAGATGACTAAAGGGCTTAAAAAGTTCTTCCATGGAGATAAATAAGCTGTCAATTCATGATGAAGAAAATCAAACTCAGGGTGTTGATCTTGGCCGGCGTGCCTCTCAAGTATGAAAGACATTTTTGCCGAGACGTAGCAGAGCCCATGTGTTAGCAGTTAGCGCTCCAGTGCCACACTGAGCCTCTGCTAGCCTTTTCAAAAGATAAACATGGTTGTCAAAATAAGGAAAAGAAAAGATTAACCCATTCAGTTGCGTGTAAATAATAAATGATACTCCAGCTCCCTAGAGTCTCCACGAAGAAAGGAGGCGAGGGTCCGGAGACTGTTTTTTATTGTGACTTCGGATTTTCTTTTCTGGACACCTTCTCCCACTTGGGTTTGGAACTACGGGGTGGAAGCTCTGACATCTGGGCGCAGTGGGAAAAGGAGGTGCAGAGGGAGAGGTCTCAAAGAAATGCATGCCCGAAGCCAATTCGTTTACTCAGGTCCTTACACTCTTACAACATCACGGCATTTCTCTGACCTTGGGGCCTAAAGTCATGCATATTTTGGAGTGAACACTTAAAAGAAAAGAGCAAACAGGGTCATCTGTTATACCAGCTTCATGCGCTAGTAGAAAAAGACCTGCATGTGTTATCGTTCTGATGTTAACATCCAGAGCTGGGCAGGAGCAGGGAGGGGGCAATCATACTATTTTGTATTTCCTTTGCATTAACAAAACACAAAAGAAGGCTATCAAAACACCAGAGGGACCTGCCTGTTGGCTTCTGTGGTAGGTTGTGTCTCAGTTTGTTGCCTTGGGCTGCATCCTCTCAAGGTCTTTTCTGGCTTCAATCCAGCAGGAGGGGGGCACCCAGTAGGGCCACAGCTCAGAGCTTTAAAGACGGAATTATAAGGGAAGGCCAAATATTTTCTGGAAATGTGTTCTTGACGTTCTATGTAAGTTGTAGGAGCTTCTGTTTTTTGTTTTGTTTTTATTTTTTTTCTTCGCCCTCTGAGGTCCTATGAAGCAGCAGGCAGAATAAAATGGAAAGCATCAGTGTGTCTCTCATTTAGGAAGTCTCCGGTAAAAATCAATGATTCCATATCATAAAAACGTCTAAGAGCTGAGGCTTAAGGACGGAATTCTGACGTGCTTTCCCAAAGCATGCCGCAGATGGGAAGGGTCACAGGACTGAGTAGGAGATATTCTTAACCTCCCTAAGCCTCCATTCCCTGCATTTCCTCATCTTTAAATGGGGACAATAATAGGGCCTAACTAGTCGAGGTATTAGAGAGAACCAGGGGAGGCAAAGTCTGCAAGCACTGTGTCTGCTTTTATTGCAAGGTCTCTGTAAATATTCAAAGTTGTTACTCATTTGTATTGTTTCTAATATTATTATATCTAATATTATTATCAGTCCTATTGTTTCAACTAGTTTGTAAACTTTTCTCATTTGCAAAGTGAAAGAGTTGGACCAGATGACATCTGAGATTCTATCTTGTATTAAGATCCTAGAGTTCTAAAAGTTCTTTTTGCTGTAACCGGGAGGGAAATGCACATAGTCATGGGAAAAGTGTCATAAATCTAGAGATCTTGTGTAAAGAAACTAAGAAAAGTCAGAGAACTTTAAGTTGTATTTAAGCAAGTGGATTATGCTAAAATTGCCTCTATGAAGGCAGTAGTGTTTTCTCTAACCACATGTATATTATTGAGTATGTGTAAATAAAAGATGGGTGAAAAAATGAATACTAATCTGCAAGATTCAAATGAATATTAACTCTTATTCAAATAGCACAAGTACATTGCATAGGGAAATCAAGACATGAATTCACATGATTTCTTTCTTTCTTTCTTTCTTTCTTCCTTTCTTTCTTTTTTGTAAAGCTGTGCACATCCTTTGGTTACAGAAACAGCTCAAGACTTAGAGTACTGCTCATTTCCTAGTAAAGTATGACATCTGGGCTGTTCCTTTAAATATAGTACCTTGTTTGCTCAGGCTTATGGCTCAGTAATATTTGTTTTGTCTTATAAAGGCAGTGAAAGCGGGGATTACAGGTATTCCTCAAGGAATAATTAGAAATAAAAGCTTATTTATACGAGGGAAGTTTTCGAGTAGGATGTGTTTCTGCTTGAGTCATAAAAAAGGGATACTGGTTTCAGTTTCAGTTTTGATGCGTTGAAACTCTATACTTTTTGTGGAGTCCATTTGGAGAGGTTAAAAAAAAAATTGCTCAGAATTCTCAGCACAAGTTCGGGTTAAAAATGGCTTGTCTTTCTTCCTCTATTTCAAGCTCTTCTACCCTACTGGCAAAACCTCTCCCCCATCCTCTGTGTTTGAATTTTAAGAAATAAATTCAAGAAAGGAAAAATATATAACTATGGGCACTGTTCCTGTAAAATAAAGGTGTGCCAGGGATCAAAGAGAAGCCTTGTCTTGGAATACAATTTGGCCAAAACTGCCTGTGTGTGTGTGTGTGTGTATGTGTGTGTGTGTGTTCATCTCACCATGATTCATTCTGAGGGCTGTTTTAGCCTTCATAAAATATTCATGCTAGTTGTGCATGGTTCTATAATTGCCATCTCAGGCCTTGAATTATTTATAGGTTGTACTGTTCACATAGTCTCATTTACTGATAGAGAAGATAACACCATACGAGAGGATCCCAAACACTCTGAGGCCTGTTACTTTGCATTAAGTAGTGGAATTATATTACTGTAGGTGTAAAACGCTGGCCTTTTTTCCCTCCTCTCCCTTTAATATATCATTTTTGTATTTATAATATGCTAATTGTCAGGATGCTGTTAAGCCTTATAATTCCTGCCGAGTTTTGCAGAAATCAAGATGTGGCTGAAATGATTTAGCTCTTGATCCCAGAATGATTGTTCTTAAAAACAAAAAAAACAAAAAACAAGAAACAACCCCCCCCCCCAAAACCCCCTGTCTTTACACACAGCATAATTTATTGAAATGATGTATGACTCTACATGCATACCTGAGCCCTTTTGTTTTGTACTATTGATCAGTTTGTGTGTCTCAGTGTTAACCAACACGTGGTTGCTTTGGGTAGACATTTACCAAGGAGGCTTTCAGGCTTGCTGTCCCTAATTAAATACTGAGTCTCAATTCAGTTGTGTGACAGTTTCTGTGCACTTATTTATTTTGCCTTCCTAATGCTCTTTTCTCTTTTCTGCCAACTTGATCTCTATTCCACATACATCACACTGTTTTGAAATTTATTCAAGGGTGGGAATATACTGTAGTTGTAGCTCCTCTTTCTTTCTTTCCTTTTTTTGCATTATTTAGTTTCAAAAGTACATGCTAATGTTAATCAGTATCAAAAGCCGGACTCACCACGGAGCGTGCTTTGCTGGTATTTCACTGACATTTTCCATGTTTAAAGAGGAAACACAGATAGAAAAATTCATGGCAGCTCATAACCTACTGCTGATATATTTTAGCTCTCTCCTGCACCAGTGGAAACTCATGAATTTTCTGCTGGTTTAGGGACTTCCAACTCTATACAAATCATTTAACAAACCTTCCTCCATCTCCTCTCCCAAGACTGATCAATCTTTTCCCTTTAGCCTTCTTTCCGTCACACAGGTTGCCCTCCCTTCTATGTGTGATATGCACTTTGCTACACCTTGATCAGCCAATTCACTGCTTCTGAAAATACACCCGTGTGCCACTGGTGGGGCGTGGGATGATTTTAAGTTGGAAGGTCGTGAGTTTTGAGGTGGTATCCGTCTGTGTCTTTGCATCACACTGGATCAGGTAATGACTTCAGGAAATTACTTCATGTAAAGCTTCTTTTAGTCCTTCTGATCAGGCCAGGGTCCCAGTTGGGTGCGACTGTCTTTAATATCTCTCTCCACCTTAATTCATCTCTGGGTTCAACAAATGCCCTTTGGTAGGAAACAACATTTAGTTAAAATTCAGGGAATTTTCTTTGTTTTATTTTCATTTATTTTTATTTGTATTGCTTCCTTCTAGCTAAGGCAAGTGGCATTGGCTTGTGTTCATAACGATGTCAAGTGTCATTTAAAAAAATGTATTGGGGGGCGCCTGGGTGGCTCAGTGGGTTAAGCCGCTGCCTTCGGCTCAGGTCATGATCTCAGGGTCCTGGGATCGAGTCCCGCATCGGGCTCTCTGCTCGGCGGGGAGCCTGCTTCCTCCTCTCTCTCTGCCTGCCTCTCTGCCTACTTGTGATCTCTCTCTGTCAAATAAATAAATAAAAAAAATCTTTAAAAAAATGTATTGGTAGTAAAAGGAAACCAGTCGATATCCATAAATTATTAAATAAAAAAATGCAAGTATTATGTAAACATGGCAAAAATTATGAACGTGCTTTTACAAATGACTGAAGTTCAGAGAACACTAGGGTAGGGCCAGGGCCGGGGTGAATCCTTCCAGAGAGCTGGGGATTCAATAGAGCCAAAGAGAATGGCAGGGGTAGGGAATAGGTACAAAGAGGGTGTAGAAACTGAAATTATGGAAGGAGGGAAGGCAGTCCTTTTTGTGCAGTTCAACTGTCTTTTTCTTCAGGTTGTGTGAGTTCCACTCACTAAATGGGGTTCTTCTCAATTTTCCTTTTTTACGAACGGAAGATCCACATGTACTAATGAAAAAAGTCTTCCTAAAGTCACAAGAGTCCCTCTCCATCATAGGAAAATGGTGCAGGGGGTAAGACTGAGAATGAAAGAGAGTTTTGACGGCTCCGGGAGGGTGCTGTACACGCCAGTGGGTTTTGTCGATTAATGTTGCTAGGAGGATAGGAAATTCATATCATTCTCTACAGAAGAGCCCTTGGACAAGCTACATTTCTCAGTAAAGCCAGAATATTAGCTTGTTTTGGTATCTAAAGAGGCTGTGCTCCGGGAGACTTCTGGCCTTGCCCAGGGATAGCAACTGGTGTGTCATAATCGCTTAGCACGTATCCATTGCATTTGAATCAGTGCTAGATAAGAGGGCTCTGATTAACTAATATTTCCTTAAAAATATACACACAGAAAAGAGAAATATGATTAAAGATGAAATTAGATCACTGTTTCATTTACTCAGTATATCCTGCAGAGTAAATGCCCATGTCTGTACACTGGGGGGTGGCCCAGGAATAAATTACATAGTTCTTAGGAGCTTGTGACAACTTACTTGACAAGACTGAGTTGTGTGCTAAGCAGATTTTAAAATTAAAATTCAGCTGTGAATATTTTACATTCTTATTTACCTCCATTCTATCATCCAAATCAGAGCAGACTAAAATCTTTCTGCTTGGGTAGATGGGGGGAATCCTATCTAAAGACAGTAAGAAGCTTAAGGCCACCTTGGGGCTGGGAAAACTGTGTCCCTCATGGCTACTTGTTAGTGTCTGTTTTGGCAATGGAATTGAGTTGTGAAGAATTTAAAAAATTTTCTCAGCCCATGATCTATATTATGGAGGGACATAGCTGCAATTCTACCGAGTACCTGTGCTCCTGCTCTGATAACTGTCTGTCTTCTTTTGGGCTTTTATCCCCTTGGTTCTGACAGTCCAAGCCGGTGCCTTGTGCTTTGTTGAAATCCAGCTTTAAAGGATGAGTTTGGTGCATTGTTAGAGAAAGAGATCCTGGGCCACAGGGCCAAGTCTGGGGAAGGCGGTGGTAATGAAATGTGCTAATGAAATGTGTGCCACTGAGGAAGTCCATCAAGCTGCCCAAGCCTCGGTCTCCCCATCTGTAGAAGGAGATGATTAAATTCGTCATTCTCTGTCCTCATGTTTTGTGGTTCCTTCATTCCCTGTTGATACTTGTGGTGATGGGCTTCAGACCCCTGGCCCCCTCATAAAGTCAGAACATTATTTGCCATAACGCAAACAAGACTGATTGTTGAATACCTTTTGAATGCCCTCGTAGACCTGTGATCTTATACAAGAATGACTTGCTGGCTATCTCCTCCCTATTCGGATGGTTGTGTTTATTATTATTATTGTTACTATTACTACTACTACCATTATCATTATTACTTAACTACTCTTAATAGCAACAGTTGTGTTAATTTGGTTGTGGGACATTTTTTCAGGAGGGTCAAATGTATCTAGAACATAATTCATTAAGAAGAGGGTGGAGGGTAATGAAGAATTGTAGAACTTTGTTTTTTCTGACTACTTGGTGTTTGATTCTGATTTCTTAGTCTGTTTTCTGCAGCGATCAGCATGTCAAAAGTTGAAATTCTGCAAGCTTCTGCTGGTCATAGACTCATGACTTGAAGGGAAATTAATGTCCGGCTCTATGAACACCTCACTGCTTTGATATTTCTGCCAAACGGTGTCCGGTCTATTCTTGAACTTGGGCAGTGATGGGGAACCCATCCTCTCATAAGGCAGCCCATCTCGAACCATTACAGTGTACTTTTCTTCTGTTGAACAGAAATTTGCTTGATGAAACGTTTAGTCTTTTGGTCCTTGTTCTTTCTAATAGGTTTTTAAAAAAAGGACAGAACTGCTTTAGCCACAGAACAGATAGTTTAAATATTTGGGCACTGCTATCTTATCTCATCAAGGCTTCTCTTCAGACTAAATGTTCCTTCAGATAGTCTCCTTCAACATTGTAGGGAGTCCTCTGACCTCTTGATCACTCGATGCTAAACATAGACCAGTGCAAAGAGCAAGGGCATTGGGCCAACCAGACATCAGTTTGGATTCCAGATATGCTACTTACCTTGCTCTGTGGCCATGGGCTACGCGGTTAAGCCTCAGCTTGCTCATCCTTAAAATGGTGATAATATTGGAAAACATCGAACATCATCCAGGGTCTATAATAGATGCTAAATGAAGTTTTATTGCTTCTCTTACTGATTTTCCCCCTGTCTCTCCTAAATTATGACTTCCAGAAATGATGTGGGGCTCTAGGAGGCCTGAGTGCATGAGAGAGCAAGGGAGATCTTCACAGCACCTCAGACTTCCCAATACATTGTGTTTCTGGTAATGTGGCCACATGTTACTTCACCTTGGGTTGAAGTGGAGGGCGTGCACGTTTGCTTTCAGCCCTCTGTATCTAGCCCTTGCCAATGTGCTTGGGCAAAGAAGGAAACTGTATCGGGCACCAGGTAGAATGCTTGTTGATCACCAGTTAGCACCTTTGGAGCACGAAGCCCTGCCCTTTGTGAGTGCTTGGCATTTTGCAGAATTAGAATTTTGCCTTCTCTGGGCTTTCTTCAACAGTCTCTCTACCTGGTCCTCAAAACAAAACAGCAGGAATAAATATCACCCTCGGAGGTGCCTCTTTCAAATTCAAAAGAAAGGCAAACAAAATAGGTGTCCCCTAGTGCAGCAGAGAATAGACCCTCCAATCATCTTCATGAAAGAATAAAGACAATCTTTCCAGTGTTCTCAAGATGGAGAACTGAATGTGTCAGGCGTGATTCTAAGTCACTGTCTAGAAGAAAAGGCAGGATAGTGAAATGAAAGGGGAATAGGGAAACTTTGGAATTGGGTGGGACCCAAAGATAAAAATAAAATAAATTTGGGGGGTGCATATGAGGACCTGTGCCAAAGTTGGAAAAAAAGGGGGGGGCACCACCAATATGGCAATACAAATAAATGTTTTGGAAGAGGAACTATGAGGATTTCATCGACTCTGTGTGGTAACGTAATACTAAAAGAGGGGGGAGGTCCACCCTCCTCTGCTTGGACAACTGAATGGCAACAACTGAATGGCAGCGCCCTTCTCTGTGATGAGCTGGACTGAAAAGTAGGGTACATTTTCTAAGGGTATCCTATCCTTTGGGTCCCCTGATAAGCAACAGCACATTGTTATGCAAATTGTCCCTATTCCCAGAGGGATTTTGCTGTGCCTTGTGAAGTCCTCTGCTGGGAAAAGCGCTTTTCAGCTGTCTCCTCCTGGGTTGATATCTTTATAGAGGGACCAGAGCAGACAGTGTTCTTCATTCGTTCCACACAGTGCCCAGAGTTCTAGTGTCTTCCATTTCTGCCTCACTTTCTCACACACACACACACACACACACACACACACACACACACACACATCCCAAGTGCCTTTTCCTTCTGACACACTCCAGAAGACATCAGCCCGGGAAGGACATAAAGTCAAATGCCTCCCTTCAGGCTTCTGAAGCAAAATTACACGTCATCCTTTTTTTTCTTTCCCGTTCCCTCTTTGTCGGGGGAACATAAACCCTCCTTCGGTGGCTGTGAGTTGGCTTTATGAAGTCATTTTGAATCCTTTCAAGAGTAGGTTATGAGGGAATGCTTTCAACATCACACATGTTGAAATCCCCTCAAGTTTCACTTATGCCCCTCCTATCCCCACCCCTGGCAACGTAAGGCCATGGCCCTTGCCTGCTCTGCCGCTCTTCCAGCATCTTTATTGCCCCAAAGTTGTGCAAACCCCAGTAGACTGGGGCACCAAGTCATCACTCAACGCATTGGTCCACCAGCCTTTCCACTTGACTGTGTGGTATGTGACCCCAGACTGTACTTTCCAACCATTTTCTTGAGCATCACACATTGCCCAATTTTCAAATAACAAGAAAGAGTGCCCTTGCATCACTCTCGGTGTCTCTCCACTCTCTGGGGCTGTGTGGAGGGTGTTAGACTTGACTTAGACATTTGCAGACCCCAGGAAAACAAATTGGGCAATGCGGTCCCTGCTGGGCTAAGTACAACTCAGATACTTTTGTAATAAACATGTAATGAAAACATGTTTGCACCATTTACTTTAGTTTCCTTTAAAAAGAAACTAAAGAGAGAAAACAAGCGGCACGTGTAGCACGGCCAGTGTTTCTTGGATACAGATTAAACTCTGAGCCATGAGTAATATGAAAGTCTATAGACTCTGGGTTTGCAAAACATGAATCTTTGTTTAGGCAGTTAAATTAAAGCTCTTCTTTATGAATATTAATTTAATGGTAGATTGGGGAGTAGGGCAGAAGATCTGTAGTATCTATTTTTGTTGTTATTTGTTTCTCAGATAACTTTAATTTGAATCTTGCCACAAAACTACTACAGAATTCTCAGGGATAGATACAATCTTCAGGGGGAATTTTTTTTTTTTTAAGTTTTTTGTAGGGTTTGTATAGTCAGGGGTGAAGGTGTCCTCTGAATTTTGGAGGTGAGTGGGAAAGATGAGTGAAAATGAGCTCTGAGTGTAAGTGGCTGAAAGTCTGTCATAGAGGAGGTATGATAAAGACACTGTAGGATCCATTTCAAGCTTTTCAAAAGCATACTTTTTCGAATTTTGTTAATTTTCATGTTTATTAAGAAGAATCGATTTCTGGAACTAAAATGGGATGGCAGAGAGAAAGAAAACAATAATAATTAAAAAAATAACTGTATGGGGGCACCTGGGTGGCTCAGTCAGTTGAATGTCTGATTCCTGATTTTGGCTTAGATCATAACCTCAGGGTCCTGGGATCGAGCCCTGTGTCAGGGCTTTGTGCTCAGTGAGTAGACAGTCTGCTTGTCTCCCTCTCCCACTACCCCTCTCTCCTCTAAAAGAAATCTTTTTTCCTTTTAATTTTGTTCAGTTAACCACTGTATAGTACCTAATTAGTTTTCGATGTAGTGTTCAGTGATTCATTATTTAAGTACAACAGCCAGTGACCATCACAGCATGTGCCCTCCTCAATACTCATCAGCCTGTCACCCCTTCCCCTATCCCTTCCCCTCTGAAACCCCCAGATTATTTTTCGGGGTCCATAGTCGCTCATGGTTCTTCTTCCTCTCTTCCTTTCTCCCACTTTGAATTTCCCTGGAAGCTTTAGTACACTCCAAAAAGTGGCACGCATTGTATTTTTCCAAAATCAAGGCAAGTGGAGAGAGTTGTTGTCTACATGAAGAACTCAGCCTACAAAGCTGTGGCCTGGAATGTAGATTAACTACCAGGGAAATTCCTGGCCTTCTTTGCTCCTAGAGTTTTGTCATTGTGTGTAGTGCTCAACACACGTGTGTGAGGATCCAGACTCTTCTGTCAGTGCCAGAGTTGCCTCGGGCATGGCAAGGGAACAGAAAAGGACACCTGTTAAGGATGTGTCTTCTCTTTTTGACTCTTGAATCCAATGAAAATACAGAGGTTGGGTTACACCCAAATTACATGCTAATGATTTTGTGAAATATGAAGTCATGGCTTAGAAGGAAATATAAATTATCCAGATCTGTTTAGAAGCCAATAAGTACTCTCTTCCATCCCAACATCCAGCGACCATCAAATTTGACATAAAAATGTGGACCCTTCCTCTAACTGCTGGTATTTTCATCATAACATTGACCCTCCCTTTTTCATCAACACCACTGGGCCTTCATTATTAGTTGGGATGTCAGGTTGTCCTGAAAGCTGGCCAGGAGCAACAGACCAGAACTTACAACAAATTTGAAATTGACATTGACCACATTTATGGGACTGTCATGGTTCCCAGTGCTGTATATTTAATCTTTTGGAGAAGAACGTATAAGGGTTATTGCACAGCTCTTTGCCACAAATTATCCATCACATTTATTCCACATTTGTGCCTGTGTGTTTGTTGGCATGCTTTGTTAGTTTGTGTGGGTATGTCTGTATGTGCTTAGATGTATACAATATGTGGAGATACATATATATACACACATACACACTCACGTATGTATTTGTATGTATATATGTATGTATGTATTACTGGAATCCCCAGGGTATAGTTTATAGTTTGGAAAGAAATCATCTTCCATCATTCGTCACTGCCTAGCTGTTGTAGAATGGGCCAGAACATCATTTGTTAACAGCGACAAAGCCGCACTCATAAACGCCGACATGTTACATTAATTTATAGGCACTGAGTGACTTATTAAAAGTGACGTGTGAAATATAACAGGACCCGGTATGGATGATTAGGTTTCGGGCTTTGAATTGTTGACAAGGCAGGGGTAATGAATTGCGGGACACCAGCTCCTGCGTTTCCCCCTCATTAGTCAGTATTAGCTGCATTAATAGTAATAATTGGATATATTCATCATTTAAAATGTTTTAATAAATGTTTGGACAGTACCCGATCGGAGCTGTCAAATATTAGGCTGGAAGAGTTGTGACAAGAGAAAAATGATGATGTTCCTTAGGTGAGAGATTTATGCAGCTTTGGGGATGCCAGCCTTGACTTTCTACTCCCAAAGGAACTCTGGGTTCGCATGAGCTAGGGATGGAAACCATGGAAATGGGGAACCTACTCTCCTCTGTCGTATAGGACAGTTCTGCAAGAAGACTTTGAAAGGGGCGCGAGGACTGTCTGGGAGTCAGTCGCTAACATGGTTTCCTGGGAAGAGATTAAGAGTCCTAGGGTTGACCCAAGTTAGGGATGTGGCCGTAGGCAAGTCCTTTTCCATGTTTCGGAGTCTCTCTTTCTGTGCCCATGATGTATGCCCTTTGGGTCCCTCTGAGAGCCAAGACTGCGTGAGTTTCATCATCAGATGTGATCCTTTAAGTCTAGGTAGACTTCTCAGTGACTTCCTCCCTCCTTCACTCCTCAGTGTTTACTAAGGACTTCTGTGTGGGCTCCAATGAGGACTGAGAGGATGCGGGAGAGCATTCTCTTGCCCCCTGGAAGGCGATCAGACATTGTTCAGTTATACGCAGCATTATCTGTGTCATATGAGCATGGTTTTATTTCTGCAGTAACTGGAGGTTAGATGCATCCCAATGTTATGGTTTAATGCTGCATTCATCTTTCTCTGTTCCCATGATCAGATTAGGGCTATTGTATTATATGCAAAAGACATTGGGAGAAAGAGGTTTAGTGTACATTTACATAGCTTCTAGCCCCCGAACTGTTCCCTGGACCCCACTGCTGCAAACACAACAAAGCTAGGAAAAACATAAACAAATGTTTATTTAGCCTTCATTTTAACTGATAGAGGTTTTAGACCAAGATGGAGACTGACAGAGATTCTATACTAATACTAATACTAATACTAATACTAATACTAATACTAATACTAATACTAACAACAACAACTAGTGATAATGGAAACAGCTAAACTTTACTGAACATTTACTACATGCTATTCATGACCCTGTGGACTTTACTACACATATTCTCTTATTTAATCCTCACAACAATTCTCCCATGCAGATATTATAAGTCCCATTTCACACATGAGGAGACAGAGGCTTAGAGAGGTTAATTGATTTTTTTTTAAGGTCACACAACTGATAAGTGGTAGAGCCCAGATTGGAACCTGGTTTGTCTGATTTCATAACTTAAGCACCCTGCGAGTGCCCCTAGCAGTCAGGGGGCCTGTTCATTTCTGAAGGCATGGTTCAGGAGGGATGTTGTCTAATGAGAGAATTATTTGGAAGAGGATGACTAGGAAGGTTAAGCATCTATAAATCATATCCTGAGGTGGTAGAAGAAAAAGATTTGCTTTTTCTGGAAAAGAGGCCTGAGAAGATCAAGTGGCCACTTTAAATTATTGAAGTGTTTTCTTGAGGAAGAAGGGAGTGTTGCTTTCTGGACTCATGCTAAAATGGGAGTTTCTGAAGGTAAATGACAGGAAGGCAGAAAACAGCTCTGGGACATAGGGAATATCCTCACAGTGCTGTCCCATTTGGATGGGAGGCACTTTCACCCCATGATGGGACACCTTCACAATCCTGTTTGATGCTGTCTCCCCTCTGGCACAGATCACATCACTTTCCTCCTTGCTTACTCTCTAGTCACACTGGCCTTTGTGCTGGCAGGGATGCTCTTCCTCTAGATGTTGGCATGGCCGGCTCCTTCTTGTCCTGCTGGTCTCAGCCAGAAGAGCATTTCAAAGAACTCTCTGACTACCAGGGAAGTTTAAAAGATCCCTCCTTCCTCCCTGCAGTCACTTCCCATCTGCCATTTTCTCTCTTCCAGGAGCTCTGATCAATTATCAACATTATTACGTTTAGTTATGAGTTTGTTTTCTTGCTTTTTGTCCTCCTTTTCCATGAGAATGCCAGGTCCATGAGGGGAGAGAGCTTTCTTCTGCTTTTCATCTCCAGCTCCCAGGACAGGCATAGAGTTGCCGGAGCCCCCCTTTGTCAAAGACATTGGGAAAGGGATCCCTTCTTAGGGTGGGAAGCTACACTAGATGACCCCTGTAGTTCTTGCTTATTCTTGTAGCCCAGGAGCATCGTGGTGTTGCAGTAGCTCTCCTTGTTTCTTTGCCTTATCAGAAAGACCAGAGAGTGTTTGAGAGCTTAAAAAAACCCTCAATACCTGCCCTTGGTCTCTTTAGAACCAGTACTCTCTTCAGATCTGAGATAACCCTGGACTCAATGGCTTTGATTTTCTCCCTTCCTAACTCTGGGAATTCTCTACATTTTCCGCCATTCATCTTTGGGGTCATGTGTATTTGCATGTGATTCTGGCATCATTTATATCAAATATGTTTAGAATGCACCAAAGAAAATGTTTGGATGATATGAGACTTTACAGAACTTGTGTTGATCATTAGATGATATTCTCCCTTTTGAGAAAAAAAATAAGATTATTGCCACATAGTAAAAAACTGTGGATGTTTTTCATTAGCACAATTTGGTTTTGCAAACATTCCAGCATGTGGTTCCTTACAATAAGTCGTCATGCTCTGCACACGCAGTTCACAGCTGGAATGTCTTGGGGCTCTTGGTGCCTTCAGTTCATTTATTTTGGTTTCTCAGCTATTTCTCTGTTGTAGGTAGTGTTTTTTCATGCTACCTACCTGCTTACTGTTCTTTCAGATTTAAGCATATATTTATAAATTATATCCCAGGTTCTGAGGATACAGGGATGAAGACATTGATCTTATTTTCAAGGATATTACTCTCTAGTTGGGAGATCAGTAGTTAAGTAGTCACTAAGTAGCATGGTAGATAGATATGGTCCTAGAGGAATGTGCCATGGGAACCTTGAGGTGGAAGGGTTTGGGTTTTCCTAGAGGAACTTGGGAAGGATTCTCAGGAGGAGAGAAGGCATTTGTGATAATTTTGTGGAAATACAGAGGATTCTTCTAGACTAGGAGTGGTCAGGGTGGGGATCTATGTAAGGGGGAAGAAATAGCATTTGAGGAGGCCTGAGAGAGCTCAGAGGGTTTGGGAAATCCATTTCTTTAGCATAAAGGAACATAACGGACTTCAAATGAGATGCAGCTGTGACCAGATTGCTGGAGGCCAGGTCGGAAGCAGTGGCCTTTGTGGCACGAGACAATGGGAAGATGGGAAGAGAGCATGTACAAAGTTGAGACACTGTCAGCTGTATGTGAGGCACATCTCTCAGGAAAACTGAGTAACTTCTGGCATCAGAGGTAGGATCTGTGGAATTCACTTGGAGAAGTTTGGTATAATGAAGCAGTGGTTTTCTTGCCGAGACAGTCTTATTGAACAGTTTCCGTGTATGATTTTAGGAAAATGATAGCCATATTATAGGTCACTTGTTTTAAATCCTCCTTAAAGTGTAAGCTCGTGATACGATGCCTACTTTACCAAAGATGCAGTTTCTCAGGGATAAGGGATTCCCTTTAGTCTTTAGGCAAAGATCTCTTAAAATGGGCTTTCTCTCACCCTACTCTTGGTCATGACATCTTGGTGATAGCATGGGCCTGAGGCAAACCCTGACTATGTCCAGTATGTAACTGGCTTTGCTGGAGTTGAGTCCTTTTCTCAGCCCTGTGACAGGCGCAGTGAGAGCAGTATTAGCGGCTGCCTTCATTTGTGGTTAATTCTAACTTAAGATGATGACTACGTTGTCTTGGGTATTTATATGTTCTATGGCTACAGGTGAAAACACAGTTGGACCTGTGGATATGCAATGTATTCATTGCTTAGTTTGTTTTTTTTACAAATGCAGATACCCTGGGACCCAAGTTATCAAAACTTTCCTGTATCATTGGGCAACTCAAGGGTCATTTTTTTTTTTTTTATAAGTTTCCCCCACCTACTTTGGCTGACACGCACGTTTCTCTGACCCACAGTAACATTTTCAAATGAAATTGTTTTACACTCGTTCTCAAATAATATGCCCCTTTGACCTGGCCTAGGTAATTATTGTGAGGAAATATTCAGATAGGCAAATAAAATTTTATGTCCAAGGATGTTCACCAAAGTATTATTTATAATAACAAAATCTCGAAAGTAATCAAACAATAGATTTTTTGAATGTCTACTCTACATGAGGAAATGTTATAGAGCAAAAACTCCCACAAACCCTACATTTTGAAGATTATTTAAGATGAAAAAAGAATATAAAAATCTGTATATTATAAAATTTGTATATACATGGAAAGACTGGGAGGAGATGAGGTACAGATGGTTTTTATTTATTTATGACTTTTGAGGATTTAAACTTTTTTTTTAAAATGATGACTCAACATTTATAATCAGGAAAAAGCTAGACACTATTTTAAAATATACCAACTGGAATTTTTAAGTGGTGCCTAAAGGTACCATATAACCAAAGAAAAGATAATGTGATGCATGATGGCAAAAAAATGGGAATTGCTACGGTCAAACTAAACTGCTTTGGCATTAGCATCTTGTTAAGCTCCAGAAGAGCGTTTATTTAAGGCAGCATTTGACTAAGCTAATTCCGGACATTTCTCTCAACTCCTGTGCAGTTGGTTTTAAGTTGCAGGGGAGATTTCTGGCTCAGGCCAATGGAGGGAGTATACATAAACATGGGGTTTATTTTGTCAGGGATGTTCTTGAGAGACTCAGTTCTCTACTGATCTTTTTTGTTCTTTGTGGCCATTTATTTACTTTTGAAAATACCCCTCCAGATCCTCACTTGAGTGAAAAGGAGATCTGTTCTCATGGCAGGGCTCAGTTGCTGATCAACAAGGCTCTAAGAATTGCGAACAAATTCGGTTACTGCTGTTTTTCCCCGTTCAAGCAAGTTGGCTTCGTTTCTGAAAATGAATGATGTTGCTTCACATCTTTTTATAAATTCCCATCCGTGTCTCATATTCTGTGCTTACTATGTCACGGGAGGCATTGATTAATGTTTCTCCCCACCCTCCAGTTCCTTTTTTCTTTTCTTTTTTAACTTGCCTTTAAATAAGGCTCCGTGATGTCGTAAGTTCTTACCTATCACCCATTGAATTCTCCAGGAAACATAGGGGACAAATGACTAGAAAAGGTCTGAGCTGATTCTACTCATCCCTTTAGTGAGTGCATGAGAAGAGAGATTTACAGTTAAGGTCCTAAATCAGATCTGGCTGTTAAAGTTTTTGTTGAGGATTTAGGGAGGCTAAAGCTAAAACTGAGTGTCATCTTGGAGGTTAATCCCCCCGCCTCTGGAATGTGTGCCCCGCTGCCTGTGAGACTGACAGGGTGGAACAGCTGAGTGTGAGAGGCCCCCGAGTTTGCCTCTGTACAGGGCACTGGGGGCAGAGATAATGATGACAATGCTAGGGTTTGAGGCAAAGGTGCTTACACCCTGAGACATGCCTGCAGTGGAGACACAGGGTGTTCCGTGGGCTAGGAGTGAAGGGGAGGAAGAGCAGGTGACCCTGAGTAATCAGAAATGTCACTTGTCTGTCTTGCAAAGCATTAAGCAATAACCCTTTTAAAGTTCCAGCTGGCCACGTGGACGGAGAAAAGCATGGCAGCGAGGGAGTCAAAAGGCTGAGAGGGTTTTCTTGTCCTCCGAAAGGTGAGGAGGGTTCAGTGGCACCAAAGAGCACCACGCCAAGATGGTGGCTCCTTTCCACATAAGGGCGGCTTGTCTCTAAACTCTGAGTGGGGCCATTTTTATATTCTAGATCCTCATGCCTATCCTTGAGAATCAGGGTGAATAGGCAGGCAGATGAAAAAGCACCATTTACAAACATCTGGAACATATTCTGAACAGTGATACATTGGATACAAATTATTTAGTGAACAAAAACATTGATATAGACCTTAGTCACACCTGGGTTTGAATCCAGGCTCTCTCACTTACTAGCTATGTGACTCAGATGAATGGGCTACTAATACTATCTATATTAGAAGTTGCTACCTTAAGGTTACTGTGTAGATTCAATGAGATAATATTAGTAAAGTGTTTGGCAAATTAGATTGCGCATAGTAAGCACTCAACAGTAATTCTAATAAGAAGAACAAGAATGATAGTAATCATGATGATATTTTCACAGTAGTAGCAGAAGCAAAAATTTTGCCAGTACTGTAGGAGTTTATCAATCAATACTTGTCTTATTTCTCAGGAGATGCCAAAGTAAAATACAGGACTAAAGTTCATTTATCTACCATATAGTGGACGTTTATGATACACAAACAAGGTTCTACTGAACACCATGGAGGAAACAGGGTTATATAAAATATGGTATCTCCATTTAGGCACTTATAATCTAGTTGGGCAGATAAAAGTTGTAAATGCAGATAAGAAATTACAAGGTGATAAGGTATTAATAGAGGCTGTGGGAATCTAGATGGTCTATTTTGGCCAATGTGGTCAAGGAGGCTTTGGTGTCAGCCTTAAAGAATGGATTTTGTTTCCTTTGAGTAGACAGAATTTCAGACAGTGGGGACAGTATGTGTAGAAGCTTGGAGGTGGGAATTAGCTAGCAAACGTTCAGGGAATGATGAGGCATTTGAACAGAAGTTAAGTGAAGGGCAGTTTTGGAGTAAAAAATCAATTAGTCACTGAGGTTAGGCAAATCCTTAGCCCCTGGACTCCCTTCACATTGTTTCAAAGCCAAGTGATCCAATCAGGTTCATGCGTAGATAACCTGAATATGAAATGACCTTGGTAAGTACCATAAGAAAGATACCTTCAGACCTTGAATGCCTTAGATGGATGGAGGAACATGGCATTAACTCCAAATGGGAGACTCTGGGCAGTCTTACTGGAAGAAGAGTTCTTAGCCAGACCTGGAGGGACTTTAAGAGGGTGAGGAAGGTGCTACAGACAAAAGGGAAGATTGAACTAAAACTTGAAGGTAGGAGAAGACTCTTCTTTCCCAGCGGACATGGGTCATACATATTATGTTTACAGGCTCGTAAGGTTATTCTACTTTGAGATAAAGACCAATATAGTTTCCTGCATGTCACTTGGATAAAATGGAGGGTAGATGAGGACTCCTCGTGTGCTATTTTTTGTATGACAGCTGAGATGTGTCTCTTGTAGAGAAAATGGAGTGGGGCTGATTTTTCTCTTAATAGACACACAAAGGGGAACATGATTGCTGTAGATATCTCTGACCATCCATGTGTCCCAGACAGGAGAAGTCCGTCTGTATCTTCAGTGCCTAGAACTCCCCATCTAAGGAACCAGGACAATGGCCCATTTGACCCATTGTCTCATGGTACTCACTAGCCATCCCTCCATCCCCCTGACCTCATCAGGGAGAGCTTACCTTCTATTAGACATGAACCAACTGCTCACACCCAAGATCTGTTCCTTTCTTTCCTTCTAGCCTCCGACTTTCTGACCAGGCTATGGATGTCCCAACATGAAATAAAGAGGCACAATATTTTCTCTGTGTTTTGGAAAATGGGAGCAGACGTTCAGCCTCTCCTAATTGTTTGTCTGGTTTCTTAACTTTATTAATTTGCTGCCTCTAAGAAAAAATCAAGAGAGAGAGCAAGTACGGCACCTTGCGATTTATTTGATGATGGCTTTGTTGTCTAATGGTAGCTTTATTTTGACGCAGGCATATGTGTGTGTGTGGTGTGTGTGTGTTCCTCCCATCCTCTTGAGCAAACAGGTCTGAAGAAGCGTTACTTGAGAAGGCAGCCTGTGTCAGGCGGGTCTACTGTTCTTTTTAAAGAATTGTGGTGTCTCAGCTTCTGAATTTCTTAGGCACCTGAGCTAATGCTAGTTTACCACTAGATAGCACAGAGTGTAATGCCAGTGTCATATTACAATTAACAGCAATTCTGGTGGCTGTCATCACTTAGTCTGAACAGAGGATCTCCACAAAAGTATGACACCGTTACGGTTGCTAATTCAAAAGCATTGTGTGAACTATGACAGACCCTGGTGTGCCTTTTATGCTTATTCGAGTGAATAAAGTCTAGCGTCTTAAATGGAGGAGAGGGAGAAAAAGTTTTAACACATTTCTGTAGATGAGCCCAGGAAGGGTCAACTTGGAAAAAAAAGTTGTGTTAAGGGAAGTAATTAAACAGAGGCAGAGAGATTGAATATTAGTGCTTTTACAGAGTAAATGAGGATAAATTCTGTTAATTATGTGACTTTTTCCAGTACTAATGCGATAATAAAGTACTCTAATTCTGCAGAGGCTTGTCACAATCCCAGCTAAAGCAGTGACCCTTCCACTAGGTGAGACCGAGAAGCAACTTATAAAGCTTTCTAGCAAAAAGCAAGAAATCATAGTTAAATGGATTTTTTTTTTTTTTACGCTCTCCATGTTTAGTGTAGTGCCATGAGACTGTTGGTGAATGGACTGTCTTACTTGAGGCAAAGAAGCACTTACACTTGCTTTTACGTTTAGTTCCTAAGGGAAGAAATGTGAGCAATTCAAGAGTATAAATAGCCCAGTGCACGATTCTGGTACAACGACTGACCGCACCAAAAAAAAGATTGTACTTGGAATGTTGGTGAAATTTCAGACTTTAGGACTTTAATCTTACAAACATTTATGAGCAGAAACTTGTGTTAGGGCAACAGAGAAACAAAAGTTGATTGTTTACAACATGATAATTATGGTGAGGAAATGAGGAGAGGTTTAGGGATATTTGGGACACCAGGGTGGTGTCCCAGTACATGGGATATTTGAACTGGGTCTTGACTGTTGAGTAGCTGTTTGGATGAGAAGGATGGGAGAGGGAAAGAGGAATCAGGCTAGGAGAGAGCTGCAGCATGTGCAAAGATGTAGAGCTGGCATAGCAGAGACAGTGTGGAGGGAAAGGAAAAGTGGTCCAGTGTCGTGGTCGTGGAAGCTGGGAGGTGACCCAGGAGAAAGAAGGTCACAAGGGTAGGTTAGGTCCAGATCATGAAGGAAAGGGGTGCTACAGAAGTAAGTGGAAGGAAGCTTTAATTTTTTTTTTTTTTTTTAACGGAGAGGCACGTGCACAGATTTTTAGCACACAATGTCTAAGGACTGAGAACAATCCAGGAGGTGCCAGAGCATATCCGTTGGTGCATCTCCCAGCTGCACAGAGAGCCTGGGTTCCTAGAGAGCCTTGTTCTCACTTTCAGAACACAAGCTGCCTAGGGAGACTGCATTTAAATCTTATCGATGCTTGCGGTGCCCTGTCGGTTGGCAGGCAAGTTATCTAATCTCTCTGTGGTTCAGCTGTATTCTTCCTTGGCGAACTGGGTGGTGGTGGAGGGTGGATGGGTGGGTGGGGGGGATTGGAAGGCTACACTGAGAATTAAAACAAAGCAGGCACCAAACACAGTATGTGGCGCATAGTAACCACTCAATAAACTGTAGCTATGCTTTTACTCATTACTTCTTCTAAAACCTAACACTTGGTAAAGGATTCAACTAGGCTACTTGGGAGCAGTCTTCCCCCTAAAAAGAAAGTCAGCCATGGTCAGAAGGAAACTCGTACCCTGAGTTATCTTGGTTAAGAGTCATCACATTAGGGTGCCTGGGTGGCTCAGTGGGTTAAGCTGCTGCCTTCGGCTCAGGTCATGATCTCAGGGTCCTGGGATCGAGTCCCACATCGGGGTCTCTACTCAGCAGGGAGCCTGCTTCCCTCTATCTCTCTCTCTGCCTGCCTCTCCATCTACTTGTGATCTCTCTCTGTCAAATAAATAAAATATTAAAAAAAAAAAAGAGTCATCACATTAGAGCTTGCACGCAAACTTGATCCCATCCACAGTTCAAGGAAAAATACAGGCAATCTCCTATTTTCCCAGGCTGTGGGTCCCTTTGAGGAAAATTTATCATCACCATTATCTTTGTAAGGAAAGAGCCTTCTTTATTAAAATTAGACTCAAAATATGCTCCGGGTTCAGGGAAATGGATCTGGAAGTAGACTGAAGTCCCAGCAGACCCAGTGCTCTCTCCACAGCTCATGGCCCCAGCTGGGGGTAGGGGGTTGTATCAGGTTTCACATGGTTGCCATCAGCAGCAGTGCCTGGAGTGACGGATGAAAACTCAGGGGGGGAGACCCAGGGACCTCTCCTTCAGCCTTTCATACCCACCTGCAGCCTTTTCTCAGCATAACTGTCCTTTTG
Organism: Mustela nivalis; assembly: GCF_964662115.1. NCBI lineage: Eukaryota > Metazoa > Chordata > Mammalia > Carnivora > Mustelidae > Mustela > Mustela nivalis. The sequence continues at coordinate 131,885,485 of NC_139022.1, forward strand.
TTTTAGTGGGAAACGAGTCATTTATCACCATTTTATTTCTCTTTCCCTTGTGGTGTGGGTCTTCTTTCCATCCCTAAGAATCTAGCTTTGAGTCAATTAGGAAAGACGTTAAAGACCAAGTGTGTCTGTTTTGGGCAGGGAGCTCCCATCGTGGTCTTAAGTCAGCTCAAGGTGGGTGCTTAAATATTTTGGGGACCAGATTTATGTTTATCTGTCCCTCTACAAGAGGATCTGGCTAGACATACTAGGGAGAAAATCCTGTCCATTAAGTCATTATTAAAAGTCAAAAAAATCAGAAAATTGGGAAACCCTCAGGAATCCATACAGTTACTCGTCCATTCATTTAGCGAATATTTGATTACCAGGTGCCAAGCGCTGTCAGGTTCTGGGTAAAAAGTGATGGGGACTGGAGGGGGCCCATTGAGGCAGGATGCAGGGAAGGCATCCCTGGGGAGGTGATGTCTGTGGGAGACCTAAAAGATGAGAAAGAACTTGGGCCAGATCCTTTCAGGGGTAGGTTGGGGAAGAGCTGGGCATGTTTTTGGAGGTGAGAGGAAACCCCCATGGCTGGAGAGCTTAGGAATTGGAACAGAGGCTGCCGCTAATCAGCTGGATGGCTTTGGCTGTGCCACTTGACCTCTTTGAACCTCTGTAGTCAAATGGGTGTGACTTTACCTACCCCTACCACATCCTTCAAGGGTTTCTTGAAGAATAATTGAATAAAAGTTAGAAAATAAATATTTTCTAAGTGAAGCATGGTTTTAAAACTGTAGCCTGTGTTTGTTTGTTTGTTTTTTTTTTTTTTTGGTTATTGATTTAGAGAAGACTGGATAACTCTTTTTCATCGGAAGAGGTTTATCCTTATAATTCCAGAAGCCTACTCTAATCACAGTTTAATTTCTAACTGCGTCCAAGGATAAGCAGTGAGTCCAACGGTACAGTCTTGCTCTCTGTTATGAAATGGATCCTGATTTCAGATCCCAGTTCTGGCATTTACAGTTGGGCCTCTCTGGCCTCAATATATTCATCTATGAAATGGGGATATTATTAGGACTTAACTAATGGGTTTGTGGTAAGGACTCATTGGACTGATTCCTATAAATGCCCTGTCTGGCACGTGCTGAGTGAAATGGGGGCTTCTTATGTGAAAATGAGAGTGATTCTTGTGTCAATGAGGCCTGACCAGATTCAAGGGTCCTCCCAGTAAATGTAAGAAGGGATAAGAGTTGTTTATACTGGGTTGATGGTGTCTTCTTTCACGGAGGAAGTTCCAAACTGCTGACTTTTGAGGCCACAGACTCTTCAGAAGCCGGGGCGGGGCGGGGGGGAGGCACCTAGTCAGGTGTTTTGTTTCCTGCATGCTTAATTGGTTGTAAAATGCTACTAACCCTTACAGTTTCTGATTGAATTAAGTGCCCTGGGAAATCCAGCTGTGAAGAGAAGGGCACGGGAGGCGTTCCCTGTGTCTGTCTTCACTGTCTGCGGACAGCCTCATGCTGGTGAACACATGCACCGCCTTCACTTTTGCCTCCAGCTGCGGACACTTTTCCCAACGTCTCCCTTCACCCACATGTCAGTTGCCCAAGGTCTGGGAGAAAAATCCAGCTTGACCCCATCTGGATTTCAGGTGACAAGATTCTCAGAAATAACAAAACAAAAGAAAACATGCTACTGCTTTAAAAGCAAGAAGTACTTTTGTTATTTTAATGAGAGAAGGCCCACTGAATGGATAAGCAGGTTCTCTTACTATAATTTTTTTTTTTTTTTTTTTAACTCAAAGATGGACACAAAGAAGGCCCAGCTCTGGGCTCACAGACAAATGAGTTGCTGTTCCTTTGGTGATTACAGTTTAGAACGAGAGAGGCAAACTGGGACCCCCTTTTCCAGATTTATTTTTTCTGACCCTTATATCGTCTGGAAGGTTGGCAAGTTTCACCCTTAGCAATCTGTGTTTCCAGCTTCTCTTGAAGTGGGAAGCTCTGGGAAAACTGTCCTCGTGCTCTCCATGCAGGCAACTGGCTGGAAAATAGCCAAGGCTGTCCATTGCAGACAAGGTGGTGGGTGCACATCTATGTATATGTGTGGGTATATCTATATGTTAGTGACTAAGGGGGAGGCCATAGGACGTTGAGGTTGTTGTCTAACCTAAAGTTACCAGGGCTCGGCAGATGGAATATTCTTTTTTTTTTTACACACACCTTTTAGGGGCCCACCCTTCTGCTCCCTTCTCAGCTCCATCATTGTGTCAACAGCTCCCTCTTCACGTTTCCACCTTATTTGGAGGGAATTGCCTGATACCCTGGGGTACATTCTATTGCAGATTCATCTCTTAGCGTTTATAAGCAACCCAGCCTTATATCTTTCTGGGTTCAACTCGAGTAGACCAGGACTCAACTGGTTTTTAGCCCCTCAGACAAATAGCCTGTGACTTGCTTGGATTGGGCCTGATTGGCTGGACTTAGGTCACATGCCCATCTCTAGAGCCATCGCACAGCTGGGGAATGTGATGTTGGGAGGGGCCAGACCTGGATGACAAGCACCACTCTTGTCCAGGCTTCAATGAGCTTGTGCTGCTGCAGTATAAGGACTCTTGAGTGACGGGGAGGAAGTGTTTTCCAAAAGGACGATAGAAGGCAGTTATGAAAGTGGAGAAGGATGGATTCTGGGCAGTCAACTCACAGACTCCTTCATCAACCTGTGAAAACTCTCAGAATGGACCCATTCTGCAGAAAAGTGTGTGCAAAAAATTTGGATACAACATTCAGGTGTTCAGGTTCAAACCCTAGTAGACCATCCATGGACTCTAGGTTAAGAATATCTGCTCTAGAAAATTTCTAAGGTCTCATCCCATTCTAGTATTCTTTGTTTTATTAAGTTGTTGTTGTTGTTGTTTTTAACCAATGTTCATGATAAAAGCTTCTTTGGAGTTTCACTTCCAATGTTTCTGATTTAAGCTGTTAAAGAGTGACGCATGGTAGGAAGGGCAAAGGAGTATGACCTGTGACTACAAAGCACCCCCAGAAAGACCAAATTGTGTCATTGTTCGTCTACAGTATTGCTTTAGTTTCATTTTCCATCACCATCCTTATGATATCATGATAAATAGTGCTTAATAAAGTGTCAGACTCCATTTTGCATTATGATTTTAAAATGATAAATTTCTTCTTATATTTTTATGGACTAGAACATGCAGACTTATTGGATCATTATAATATAAACTGGAATAATTTGGAGCTCATGAGATTATTGTCTGTGCTCTGTGGGTATGATGCTCACTGGTCATTTTTATTTGGAGACTGATCCTGAGCTTTAAATCCAAATTAAGGAGTCACTTGTTTTTGTCTGAACTTGGCTTGTGTGATGTGTAGGAATGTGATGATTTTTTTCCATGAACGCCATTGCTCAAATTAAATTTGTTATCCCTGATAGTGTGTGAGCACAGAAGATGGGAGGCAGCACCTGGTGATGCTGAGATGGGGACCAGGGGAGGTGTGTCCCGAAAAGTGAGCAGACAAATGGAGTGGATTTTTGACAGGGTGCTGATTATTTCAGCAGGTTTCAAAAAGAGTTTTCATCTTTAGCAGGACTATGCTTTTTCTCCTGGGACACAGCTTTTCAGCTGATGGCTTTTTTCATTTTTATTTTTTATCTTTTTGGTAGAAAAGTGAGCTTGTTTCTTTTCTTTGAAGCAAAAATTTGTCAAATATCCGCTTACTCTGGCAACCAGAAACTCCTTTCTTCTCTGTGGTTTGTGCTGTGAATGAGGTAGGATGGCTGAGGAAATTAAATTTTCTTCTTACTCAGAGGTGATTTAACATGTTTCTGTGCCTAGTTTCCGTGACACATGAAGATTTTTTTTTTTAAGGTTTTATTTATTTGAAAGAGAGAGACAGAGATAGAGTGAGCATGAGCAGGGAAGAGAGGGGGAAGCAGGCTCGCTGCTAAGCAGGGAGCCTGATGTGGGGCTTAATCCCAGGACCCTGATATCATGACCTGAGCTGAAGGCAGAGGCTTAACCCACTGAGCCACTCAGGTGCCCCAAGATGTTTATCTCTTTTCTGCAGTTCACTATTTCTGATGCTTAACACTATCAACTGCCTTACTATCAACAAGATTACTGTTGATTTTTTAAAAAATAAAGTAGGTATTAATTCTCAAGGTCCAATGTACATGAAAATTATTTGAATATCTTACCCCCTAACTTACTGCCACCAGGCAAGTTTCCCAGATAATTCTGATGCCGGTGACCTAGGCAATATACTTCGGTAAGCTTCCATAAGAGCAGGGACAAAGTTGTCTCTGTGCCTCTGCTTAGCACATAGTAGGGACTTAGTAAATACTTACTGAATGAAAGTTACTGAATGAATAAATGGATGACTTAAGGAAGTAGGCTGAACCAAGAAATAGCAAACCATCAAGAGCTTTGATCACTGGGATTTCAACAAAGTCATCAGAAGGGTATATAGAATTTTAGAGAGAAGAGATCCGTTTCATATTATTAGTTACATGTCCTTTTGTCCCTTTGGGTTATGCTTAAGTGTTTTAAGAACAATGGCAAGTTCAACTTACAGATAATATTTTAAATTTTGATGTTGGGAATTTTTTTGGAGTAGGAAATTGAGGACATCCGTGGTGTGGAATCTGCCCAGTTGATAGTCTTTTATGAATTATGCATATGTAAAACTAATAAATGATCTACATTTTATAAAGTGTGAGATGGATAGCTCTTAACTATTCTCATTTGAATTAACGGGCAAATCTAGAGGATAAAGACTTTGGCAAAGACACTCATTTTTAGTTCTTAATTTATCCATCACAGTATGAGAGCAACTTTCCCTAGGTTCTGTGCTGAATGATACTTCAATTTTTATAACAAGAAAGTTGTTTATTTTTCTTAAAGTAATCCCACTTATACAAAAAAATCAAAAGAAGAAAGAATCTTTGTGCTATAATTCAAAATTACTGCCATTAATATTTATAGACAATTGAAGTCAGATGTTCAATTTTCTGTTTTCTGTATACAGCTATACTAGATGCTGTGGGGAACAGAATGTCACTCTAAAAGGGTCTGTAGTGTCATGGAGAGTCACAGGATTACTTAAGTAACTGGAGTATGAGATGTGAAGACCAGTTGTGACGAGAGCTGTAACAGAGTGGAGGAGAAAGTGGTTAATTCTAGCTGGGGTATTTGGAAAGGTTTCATGAGCTCAGGGCATGTTAGCAGCATCTGGAGGGATAAGTAGAATTATAGGAAGCTGAGATGATGTAGAAGCAGGGAAGGCATTTCAGATCCAGGAATGCAGCCTGTGGTGAAGGCAGGAAGGAAACTTTACGTTCAGGGTATAGGATGGAACTCAATGGGACTGACGCAAAGAGTGCTGGCAGGTGAGGGGGGCCAGTGTGTCTGGAAGGGAAGAATCTTGCCATCTATAGGAACTTTGAGAGATTCATGGGTATTCAGCCTTTTTTGGCAAATGCTCAAATATTCCATCATCCTCACAGTCAAAAAGTTTTCCTGGAAGTTTGATTTTAAGTGCGTTCCTCCTGTTTTACTTTTCTTTTGGAGGAAAACTTGAACCAGAGTAATTGTGATCTTGATACAACTGGTATGAAGGGGGACCTAGTACACGTTAGGCTCAAGAAATATTTGTTGGTTGTTTAATGAATGGCACTGAATGTTCATACTTGATAACATCTTGAAGAAAGATGGAGTGTCCAGAAAAATCTCACATGCTTCAGTTACTATGAATTTGAACTTTTTGATCTCTCTCTGACGTCTATCACCTCCACAGGGCACACTCATATTGAAACCTTTTGAGGACTCAGGAAGAAAAGTGAAATTCTAACATGAGATTCTAAATGTATCTGCTTTAAAATTTTAAACACGTAGGTGTTAAACAGAGGGATGTCACAAGCCTTTGATTTTCAACCTGTGGCTTTCTGTCTGCAAAAAAGACATTCAAAGATAATGACTTATGACACTGGTATCTACATAATGTATAAATAAACTCTTGAAATGTCATTGACTCCTCCCAAGAGACCCAGATTATATTGGTTTTGCTTTAGCCATCACTCTCCCGATTTGGTTTGGCTCTATTACCAGATCCACCCACGGACTAGGTCTTCCTTAGAGTTCAGATGCATTCGAAATAGGCAAGAGTGGTCATGGGCAAAATTGAAACATCAAAATTTATAATTGGGAATATTCTAGTGACAACACGAGGCATTTTTATGCTGACTTTATCTCTAATTTTGAATGAATCTGGAAATGATACTAAGAGTATAGTCAGATATGGCCAATGATCTGTACTGCCATAATATAATTTGAATGAATACAAAAGACTAGTTTAATGGATGTGGTCTTTGAAGCCAAACTGTATACATTCAAATCCAAGCTCTACCACTCACTAGAGCTAGGGAATCCTGGGCAAATTATCTAAGTATTTTATCTCAGTATCTCACGGTGATTGAGATAAGAATAGAATTAGTACCTCCTAGTGTCGTTGTGAATTAATACATGGAAAGCACTCAGAACAAGGACTCCACATCGTATGTTCAGGTGTTTGCTGGAATAATGACTAAGTCGAGGCATTGAGACTCCTCTTATCTCACTTTTTCTGCTTGGCTTTTCGGAGTGTGTCGTTGTCATTAAAGCAATGGTGCCACTTGCATTTACCTCTTTTCCCGCCTGGAGGAGGATTTGTACTAGTGACCCAGGATTCCCACACCTGATGCCTGTCTCAGATGCTGTCCCTTCGTCTGCAGGAGTTCTGTGCTGGGTGATTCCTTGGCGATCATGTTCCTTGTAGTGAAAGCCGTTTATGACCTTAGTCTGTCCCCAACCCTGAGAAGGACAAACATACCCTTGAGTTTGTTTCCTGCCTTATTCCTGCTGTGGATCAGTCTATGAGGATGACTCCAAATGTCTGCCAAGGGCCAGTGTTTGTACCTTAATACATTTTAGGCAAGAAACACTTGGCACTTGAGTAGTAATCGTTGTATAAGAGTATCCCTGAAGACGAACGCCTTTTCTACAACTCCCAAGTTTACAACTCCTTGGACGTGTCATAATTTCTCACTTAATTTCCAGTCAGACCTTGCAGCAGTAGGTTATTAAGCTGACGCCCCTTTCCCCGTGTCATTTCTAAAGAATTGCGATTTATTCTTTCCCTGTTGGCCATTGGTTATTTGTCTCCCGTCTTTCCCTTCTCACCATCCTGATGCTTTTTCCGAGCTTTCAGATCTGACTTCTAGCATGAGGAGACCCATTTGCCGTGAATCCTTTTTCTTAAAGCTATTTTTAAATTCTTGGGTCTGCTGCTATTCTATCCTAACACTTTTTTTTTTTTTTTTTGTAAATTCTTGCCGCTAATTATGTTCTTCCATCAAGGCCAAACTCTGAGGTAACGAATGCTTTACACGTTGATCATGTTCGTCCTTTCAGACTGAGAACACTTTCCAGAAATGCCTAAGATCTGAGGGATCATGGCCAGGGGAAAAAGTAAACTCCTTGAAGTCAGTGGTCAGTAATACGGGTAGCCACATGCTCTCCCCTTGGGATCCCCAAGATAGTGCCACAACTTGGTACCACTCCACCTTCCACTGTGGGGAGAGAGAAGAGAATTTGCTTCGTCCGCAAAGAATCCCCTCCGTCATCATATTTCTCTCTTTCTTCTTTCCTTCCTTCCTTGCCTCTCAAACAGACCTGCAGGGGTTTGAGTCAAGGCAGATCCTCTCCCAATAGTGCATTTTAATATCAGAAAAGGAAAGGTCAGCCCGGTGGTGAGAAACCTTTGCCCTTATACAGGTTTGGCCTCCTCAGCCCGCCCTTGTGGCATCCTTGGGATTTTGGCAGACTTATGGGTATCATATTTTCACATGGATGAACTGTACTCTACAACTTCTTCTGTGTACCAGGAACCCCAAAGGGCTGACATTGAAAATACAGGTTTTTGTTTGTTTGTTTGTTTGTTTTTCTAGCTGTTTTGGCTCCCCTGTTTTCAAGAGAGATCTGTTTTTCATGGTTGTGACCATGGGACTCTTGTTTACCTCTCCATGGAAGATGCTCATGGGGTAGTGATGGTGTTTCTGAAACAGCCCCTGGCAGCATGAGAGGTCTGGGTAGCAACAGCTGCTTTCTGGTTAAACATTTTCAATTTGAGAGAATACTTGTACTCCTGGAAAGTCTTCCTTGGTTGTATCTGGGCGGTAGCTTTGGTCGTGAAGGCAGGCAGTTCTATGTTGTCGAGGCGAAGATGATGGAACGAACAGTCTATGGAAAGGACTTCTCCAAAAAGGCCCTTTGATTTGTGAGGCATTTCCCTCTCTACCCTCCAGTCAGTATGTGTGGGAGCAATTTGAACTTCACACAGAAAGGACCCCACAGTTGTTTCCACATAGCTGTTTCCTGTGCAGGGGCAGAGCGAGCCTCCGTGTCCTGAATATCTTTAGGAAAGATTATCTGCCACATAACCATCTGTGGGCATAAGTCAGAGAAACTTTTGGGGAGCCTTAAGACTGCAAATGGGGGTTTTATGTCTGGGTTTAGGTGTGCCTTGATGCTTTGCTTTTCCAGCCTAGACATTAGGACAGCAGCTGAAACATCCAAACGTGATTTTTTCAGAATTTGTGTGGGGGAGGTAAAAACTCAACCTGCTCACCCTAGATCTACTGCAATGCTTTGCATAATATTTAATGATGTACAAGCTGTTGCCTAATGGTCGGTTTTACGGTGTGCGCCCTTCAGTTCTGACTAGCCGGAGTCCTCCATGATTTAAGCTGCTACCTCCCTCCTTTATGTGTCTTGGCCTTGGGTAAAGCAGCTCTAGTCATTATTGTCTCTCCTTGGTTTCTTCTTTTTCCTTTTTGTAGGTCATTCAATGAAACCTATAGTTCTTGTCGGTCACATAGGTCTTTGCTTCTTTTCTTAACCTTAACATTCCAAGAGAAAAGAATCCTTTTTGTATCTGAAAACCTGAACATTCTTAGTGCTGGGTAGTGAGCAGTTGCCAGAAATAAATAATGATCCCTTTTTCTATGCTGGGTACAATTTAAACATTTCACATATGTTATTTCATTCTCAATGACTCTCTAAAGTGGGTTCTGTTATTTTCCCCATTTTACAGATGCAAAATTTGAGACTCAGAGAAGTTAAGTAATTTATCTAAAGTCATATAATTAATTGAACAATAAAGTTAGGATTATGATGAATGCCACACAGTGGTGCTGGAGAGAAGTATTGTTATCCCGATGTTTTAATAAGGCCACTGAGATTCAGGGAACTGCAGAAATTTATTCAGGCTTATCTTATCTCCAACCCAAGTTCTTGCTCAGCATTCTCTATTGCCATTTTTATTGTAGAAAGTTCTCATTTCTACCCCCTTGGAGGTCCTGGATTCTGTTTAACTGAACAGATTAACTGAAAACTCAACGTTCAGAACTGGGTTCTGAATTCTGTGTCATGTGCTAGGTATACAGAGATGATTTTTATTTGTTGTTATTTTATATCTTCATATAGCTGGAGTAGGTTCTGTTGGCTAATCAATGAATTTTCCTTTTGGGGGAGCCTAGAGGTAACTTTGATACCCAGTATTGTGCTAGTCAAATGTAAGGATACTCAATATACCGACTATCAGTTGGTAACATGTGATACAAGTAAACCATTGAATAAACAGTTTTGTTCTACAAATGTGTGTGTTTGGTTCAGTTAATATGCAATGATGGGCTAATGTCCTACATTAGCCTGATTGATGAACCTAGACACAACTTTTAATAGGATGTCACTTTGAGTTTTATGACTGTCACTTCCCTAATGGAGGTAGTAGACTGAAAGCTCAATAATAGCTCATATGTTGAGCCCTTATTGGCTTGGCTTTTGGAAACCTAACATTCTCTTGAAACAAAATCATGACTAGAAGCCAAGACATGTGGACTGTAGTTCTAGCTATCATAACTATTATAACTGTGGCTATTATCATGTCTCCTGATCTCTCAATTTTCTTATATGCAGGGTGAAAAAGTTATACCAAGTGGCAGTTCAGGTCACTTGTAAAGTCTTGTAATTCGTGGAAAAAACCCTTATACTGTAAGAAGTCCTTTGACCAATATAGGGTATGAGTTTAGTTTTGACTGTAGATAAATATTTTAGTTTTGTTGAGTCTTAGTTTTCTTGCCTTTTAAATAGGTTGATAATTCCTGGCATGCCTAATTTATAGGACTTCTGTGGAGCATTTGGTGAGTCCCTCGAGATAGAAGTGCTTTGAATCCTATAACACACCGTATGAACAGAAGATATTATTCATATTGAAAGTTAACAAGAAAGGTGTTGGGTTTCTTGCCCTACCCCTTCCATCCCCGAAAAAAGACTGGAGTTTGGTTCTGGTTGGGCTGTTTCCTGGAGTTTCTGGAACTCCTTGGAACTCCACAGGGTCAATAGGGGCTTTGTCCTGCCTCCAGTCTGTTTCCCACGGTCGGGAGAAGGCTGCCACACTCTTTCTCCTGACAACACTTTATCAAACACACCCGCCACACAAAATGTGGTAATTCATGAGACAAAAGTGAGGTTTTGAGTTACAATAACCTCTGCTTTGTTGAAAACCCCCTCGGAATCTGAGATCCTCTCCATAGGTCAGCAGACATGTGTGGGTCCTCCGTTTAAAAATGCCTTAAAAACAGCCCGATAAATCATCCCCCAAATGTGTGTGCCACGTCTAACTCTGTCTCTCAGTGGGGATATTTTTAACTCCTACTTCTAACTCCTCTTGGTTCCTTTAAGGAAGTGTGATCCGAAAGGGTCAGGCATTTGGCATCTACTTAGGGGAAACTTTGAAAGAATTCCTGACGCTCCCCCTGGGGTAAGGCTGGCTCTCCCCAAAAGAACGGGCCCTTCAGAGCGTCTTTGCCACATAAGGGCTTGTGTGAGGCCCCAGGCGCCCGTTGATGCCGTCTCTTCCCTGTGACAGATGGTCAGGACTTCAATTTCAGCAAGCAATCCACTGTTGAGAGGGCGGGCGGGAGCTTCTGCCAGCATGCCAAGTGACAGGGCAGCTTAGGGTAACAGGGATCTGGGGTGTGCCCAGCATAGCTTTTGTGCTAACGATGGGCTGGTGACAGGCGCCGCGCCCCTGCTCATCGTTAAGGCAGAAGATCCCCTGCTCCCTTGATTCTGTTTCTCTCTGGCAGAGCTAGTGTCCTGTTTGCTTGTCTTTCAAAATCCATTTTGGCACCAGATGGCTCCCCTCATGGTGGCTAGCAGTTGTCTGACTTGAAGATGCCAGAGGGTGTGCTGACAGCTCCTTCTAACACAGCCTGTATCTGGCTGTCGGGTCTGGGCTCAAATGTCTTCAGCACACCCCTGCGGCCGTATTATCGACCCTGAGGAACTGGGGGTGGGGGCCCCTGGAGGGAGGATGTCCATGATGTCTCCCTCCACAGTATTTATGCTACTGGTAGGGAATCATAATGCCAAAATGATTCTTATCTCTATGGTTTCACTTATACACACACTTATTAGTATAAATGCCATTGTAGTACCATGACTCTCAATGGTACCATTAGTACTAATATCAGTACAGCACTACTTCTATTATTACTAAAACTACTGTAGCCTAGTGGTTAAGATCACAGGCTCTGACCAAATTTGGATTCTAGGCTTGGAGTTCCTAAGCTTTGGGCAAGTTATTTAAGTTCTCTGAACCTCAGTTTCTTCATCCGTAAAACGGGATTAATACCAGAGGTTACTTGGGGGGTTAGCTAGGGAAAATGTGTTTGAAGTTCCTAGAGCTGTGCTGAGCACAGGTTAAGTATGTCATACATGGGAGCTGATGTTATTGCTGCCATAGTCACCATGCTTACCAATGCCTGGCAGTCTCACAGCTCATGCCTGCAATCACCTGATAAGGTAGAGCCGGTCACTGTAAGTTTACAGAGAAGGGGTACAGAGAACTTCAGTTACTTATTCAAAATCACACAAGTTCAGCTATTTATCCAAAATCACGCAAGTCAAAGTTGGGATATGAACCCCATTCTGGGTATTTCTAAAGGCTGTGGGTTACGGATTCTCACTGTCACTTTAGTGACAAAGAGTCCTCTCTTGAGGGTTGGTGTGGCTTTTAAAAATGCCCTTCCAACTGGCTTTACTTGAAAGCCAGTTTTCACATTTCAGATGTCTTTGGCTTTAACCCTAGTAAGATGGCAGACCCATTATCCTTGGATTTCACCACCTTAGCTTCTGAAAGCCGTTTTTGATCACAGGGCCACCCAGCATTGGCCTTCTGAGAGCTCAGAGGAAAGGACAGTACAGAGGCACTCAGGGTTGTGACTCCTCCTCAAACCTTTTCCCTTCCCAAGTCTGCCCTATTGAAAGGGGACATGAGTCAGGATCAGCTGATGGCCCCAGGGAAGGACAGAGTGGATTCCATTTTACAAATTTGGGCTTCAGTGGTGTCCCATGAGTCATTTCTCTTGTACGGAATGTTGATGAACTTTGGCCTCTGTGGAGAGAACCTGAAAGTAAGGTCAAATGATTATTCAGAGGCCAGCCTTTGTTGATAGGCAGTTGAATGATGTTGAAAAAGAGTCATTTTAGGTAAACGTTTACATTATATATATTTTTAAAGATTTTATTTATGGGGGAGAGAGAGAGAGAGATGAGCAGGGGCAGAGAGAGGGAGGGACAAGTAGACTTCCTGCTGAGCAGGGAGCCTGACGTGGGGCTCTATCAGGGACCAGGGAGGAGAGAGATTCTTCTGGGACCACGCTCAGTTCAGTATTCAGAAATCGGTTAAACTCAGTGCAACTTTGTACTGTGTTCTCATTTCTGAAGACCCCTGTGTTAGTTGCTTAATAGACTTTGTGCTCAGAGCTAAATTCAGACTGAGGCATCATGGCGTAATAGTTTTTCACAGATTACGTGTATCGAGGTGGGAATTTTATACTCCAGAGCAGGCTTGAATGGGAGAAAGGTGAAGAAAAGAAAATCCCTACAAGAATTTAACTGCCCAGTATTTTAATGCGTTCTAATATTTTTGGAAAATACGTGGGCCTGATAGCCATAGGCCTAAAAGAAAAAGGGGATGGAGAACTCAGGGTGGGTTTTATTTTTATTTTATTTCTTAAAATTTTATTTATTTGAAAGAGAGAGAGAGGAAGAGAGAGCATGAGTAGAGAGAGAGGTAGACAGAGAGGGAGAAGGTGACTTCCCACCAGAGCGGGGAGCTTGACATGGGGCTTGACCCCAAGACCCTGGGACTATGACCTTGGATAAAGGCAGCTGCTTAGCTGACTGAGCCACTCAGGCATCCCTCAGGGTGGTTTTTAAAATGCTTCTTTCCCCAAACATGGGTCAGTGGAGAACGAGTAGATTGCCAGCATGAATGTCCTAATAGAACCTTTGATACCTGCTGTCTTTCTGTGACGGACTTTAAAAATTACAACATAAGAAATAATTCAGGGAGTGCCTGGGTGGCTCAGTCAGTTAAGCATCCATCTTTTGGTTTCAGCTCCGGTCATGATCTCAGGGTCCTGAGAGTAAGTCCCATGCGAGGCTCCTTGCTCAGCCAGGAGTCTGCTTGAGTTTCTCTCTCTCCCTTTTCCCCTCCCCGCAATGTGTGTGTTCATGTGCCCGCATGCCCTCTCTCCCTTACACACAAAATAAGTACATAAATCTTTATAAAAAGAAATAACTCAGAAACCTATAAGGTGGCCATCTAATTTATCACCCACGATGGGGCACTTTTCAGAGTTAAAGTGGACACTATTAATACGTCCCCTAATATAGCCGGTATAAACCAGGTTCGTTCCTGGCAATTTTTTTTTTTTTTAATCACTCTAGCAAGTAAAACACATGGATCTCACTTTAGAACAAATTCAGGTACCAAGGTGGCAACAAAGTTCTTATTCAATCACGAATAGCTTTTGTCTACAGTAGGCAATATAAGAAAAACATGCAGGAAATATTTGAGAAGTCAAAGGACTTCAGTCAGTATGTGAATCTTATCTACTTCTGTGGGTACTACTAATTAAGGTATTTTATTTGGAGGTGCTAAAATAAAAAGTGTTTACCATCTCCTTATATTCATCTAACATGCATTTTGCTGGTTCATCATTTGTGAATTTATGGGGCTTAAATTACATGTTGTTGGAACCATGAGTAATTCTCAGGCAATTATACCCAATTGGAAACTACCTTAAATTATGGTGAAGACCTTCCCTCTGAGTAAAAATACTTCCTTGGGGGCTTAATTCTTTTGTGAGATCTGTTGGCAGCACTGAGAGTGTTTCCTTCATGGAGAAAGTCCAGCTTAGATGCAAAACAAGGGCTAAAGCTTCAAATAAAATATTGGGTCTAACACCTTTCTAAACATTTCAGAAGATACGTGGAGAACAGAACGTATAACCTAGATGTGACTTACTACTTTTTTTTCCCCTTCTGTGTCAGGATGGAAAAGCTAACCATGATGATTTGTTTCTTTACAGGTTCTTCTTGAAATTTTTCCTCAAATGTAACCAAAATTGCCTAAAGAATGCAGGAAACCCACGTGACATGCGGAGATTCCAGGTGGGTTTGTCTTGTCTTTCTTAAATCTTGATAATGGCACGAATATCAACAGAGGGTACAAAAAGTCTTAGGCAGAGGAAGATACAGAGTCTAGTTATTTCCCCAGAGGTGAGGAGCAGGTGAGACTCCTGGTCCCCCCGGTCTCTTCACTCTAGGAGTTGTTTTTATTAGGGGAGCATCAGGACCGAACCACCTGCGGTCATTGATTGAGACAGTGATGTCCTCTGAGCCCAGTTTGGCTTCCTGAAAGGACTCACAGACTTAAACCACTGCAGGTTAAGTAAAGTACATAGAAATGATGTACTTTCTAGAATTACATCCTCTTCTTCCTTCCTTTCTCTCTGTTGCCCTCTCCCAATTTTGGAAGTTGTCACAGTAATTGTCTATTAAAAATAGACCCCCTGAGGCAGCAGGGCACATCTAGAGTGTAATATGGGTGACCCTCAGTTCTGTGTCAGCAATGTCCTTGGATAGACCGTGTGAAAGTTCTCAAGCACCAGTCAGATCAGCCACCATTCAAAGCATGAGGGGTGTGTTTGCCTCATATAATTACACATTTAGTGACAGAAGAAGATGTGAAAGCAAAGTGTTAATTTTGAAAGCACAAAATGGTAGTTAGGTTTTAGGAAAGGTTGCTAAGTTCTAGATACTGGCGCTTCTCAAAATCGAAAGTGTCAAGAACCCCCCAGGGATCTTGTTAAACTGCTAATTGAGGTCTCCGGTGGGCCTGAAACTCTCCATTTTTAACAAGCTCCCAAGCGATGCCAATGCCACAGACTGTGCTTTGAAGAGCAAGGTTCTAGACTTGTGTTGCTTTCCATCTAATTTTATGGGTAACTCATTTGCATGGTCAACGTTAGTTGTCGTGCAATATATCAGAGTAATGACGTGTGTATTCACCCATATGGTCTTTCAGTGAAAACAGTCTGGTGTTGAAAGTATACTCTTAGGTATAGCCAGTCAGCTTTAAGTGTAGATTGAAATGTATGGTCTCTGAGAGGATCTTGAAAAACTTCCCCCTCTGATGGGGGAAAGGTTATGGGATGATTCTGAACACTGATTTTCAGACGTCAAGATCTCTTTGTCTCCTAGACGATACTTTTTTAAGACGTGAGACTTATTCATCTCACAAAAGAACAAATTCAGTAGAAAGAAGACATTTTCTCCCAAGAACCTGTATCACTTTTGTAAAATCATCTTGGCCTCACCACCTATTGTCTTGACAGAGATGGGTACAGAGAATCCCTGAATCTAGTTTCCTGGAAAATGTTTCTCCTGGCTAGTTACTGACCCCAAGTTAGAAGACTTGAGTAATCTCCTTCCCACATAGGACTTTTTTGTGTGTGTGTTGAGATGGAGTTGGCTTTGCTGCTAAACGACACATATGATGCCCCAGTGTGTTGCTCCATGTCCTGCAACATGAGGTTGGGTTTCACTATAAAATGTTTTGCATCTTGTTTTGGTCTTGGGATGAGCCATAGCTTGGTCCCTTGACCAAGCTTGGGTTAGGAACAAGGCATATCCAGGCACGAACCAATTCATGTCTAGTAAACATGTCCAGTAGACACATGTCATGCCTTATGAATATCAGGATCCACTTTGCTCTGCTTCTCAGGGCAACAGACTTAGAGGTGCACTTTGGTGACATTGGGAATCTAAGAGTATTTTTGTAAGACTTCTGGGGCCTTATTTTTCCCTCAATGGACCTGTTAGTGAAATGTCTGAAAGCCTTAAATTATAGAGATGTAGCTCTCATAGGAGATGAAAAACCACCTCAGTCTATTATTTTTGAGTATCTAGAAAGCTTTATTTTTGCAGATAGTTGTTCTTCATTTAGTAGAAAGGCTACTGAGATGAGGGGTGGCATGAACTGAATTTCTGGAGAGCCTCAGTTTCATCAGCTCTAAAATGGAATAAAAATTATGATTCTTCTTATTTCACAATATATAAATGACAGCATTTGTATGCATAACTAATTTGCAAATAATAAATAGAAATGTTAGCTTTTGGGGAAAGTACTTGTAATACACAAAAACTGGGTCAGTATTTCAGTACAGGGCTTCTCAATCGAGGCACAAGTGCCATTTTAGACTAGACAATCCTTTGTTGTATGTGGGAGGGCGGATTTGTCCTACACACTGTAGTATGTTTAATAGTTCATCACTGGCCTGTACCTGTAGAGGCCAGGAGAGAAATTCCCTCAGCCCTTAGCCTAATCATGACAACCCAAAATGTCTCCAGACATTTGTAATGTTTTCTGGTTGGGGTGGGGATGCAAACTTACCCCTACTTGAGCGTCATTGGTCTAGTCTTATACCTAATGGTTTCTGACAGACTCTTCCTGGTGACAGTGCTATAGTCCCAAAGAGTGCTCTTTTTTTATTAAGCATGAGAACTGCCTGACCCAAGGTCCATATGTCCTTCAAATACATGTGTTCTTCCTTGTGAGTCTCCAACCATCCTAAAGTAGGTAGACTTCTCTAAATAGGGGCAGCAACCTTGGCCACTACAGAGCTAATTTTTGAGTTGAAGAAGAGCTCTGACCATCAGCAAGGACAAATTCCTTACTGGATCTCAGATTTAAGCAGATTTGACCCCATCACTCCGTCATCACTTTCTGGGAGAGAATAGAGGGAGCCTATGGCAGAAAGAACATTAACTCAGTGTTTTTTGTTTTTTTGTGTGTTTTCTTTTGGTACACATTTAATTAATTATAATTTTTCCACAATTAGCACATGGTCTTATGCATGTAGGCATGTGGATGTTTATGCAGTTGAGGAATGAGTTAAAATAGCACCTCAAATATCCTTACCAAACCTTTCTTTGTTTTCCCCAGTGGTGTTTTTTCATTAATATTATGGTCCTGTATGTTTCTCTGCATCATCTCATGCTGGTAGCCATCCCATCCTTCTTGAGCCCATCTTTTCCTTGGATTCCACAACAACATTCACTCATTCTCAGCCTCCTTAAAGGGATGCTATTTGTTTTCTCTCCTGTATATATTGAAATTCCCTAAGTTTTCTTTTGAGATCCAGATCTTTTCCCACTTTGTAGGAATCTCTTAACTATCTCCTTCATTCTCAGCATATTAACCACTGTTTGGACACTCAGAACTCCTGAGTCAGGTTCCCTGAGACCTGACATCCAAATCCAGACCTAGCTCTCCAGCTGCCAGTTGGAAACTTCCAGGAACTTCAACTCACTGAACCCCAAAGTCCATTGTCATCACCTTTCTTTTCTTTTTTTGTGCTTCCTTCAGAATTTGCCTTCTCTTTCTGTGTTCCCTATCTTGGTCTATTTCCATTTATGTTAGGGCTGGGGAGATGACTGTTTATATCTGTGTCTACATTCAATGTGTTCCACATAGGTGTATATAAATATACGTGCCCATACATGTGCCTTGACATACATCTGTGGACATTGGCCATGATGGTGATAATGATGAAGCCAACATTTATTAGGTACTTATTATGTGAGAGATATCATGCTAAGTATTTTACATGAATTATCATTTTATCTTCACAATGTCCCTGTTAGGAGTGTACAAATATTATATTTATAAAATGTAACTTTACACATGAGAAACGGAGGCTTAGAGGAATTAAGCAATTTGCTCAAAGTCACACATCTACTAGGTAGTGAAGAGGCAATGATTCAACCCAACCATCTGGCTCAGATGTTACCTAATGTGGAACACTAAAAAAGCTGACCAGAATCTGTAGGGGGACACTTATTGCCGAGAAAATAAGGAGGTCTCTCAACATCTGAGAGTCAGAGTGGCTCTCCATGAATATGTGCTAGAACCTCAGGAAAGCCATGGAGAGGTGTTTGCCCTATAACAAGCCTGAAGCTACTATCTGCCTGAGGACTATTGGAATGCCACCAAAGTTCGTCAGGCAGAATGGAGTTGCATGGAAGTAAAAGAACATGAGCATTGTTTCTGAGCAGAGCTACAGTGTTGGCCATTTTTTTGCTTATATGAACCTTAGATAAAGAAGCTGTTAACTCAGAAGATGGCTCTAGCTTTACTTAACCTATGGAGGCTTGGGTCCCTTCTCCAGAGCAAGAAAGACCCATCATATAGATGAAGCATGAGTAAAGTGACCTCTGATATCTCAGAGAACTCTAGAAGAAACCATACGGAAGTTCCCAAATTTTAGGACTTGCCCAAGAAGGGGGAAATTAGGCTTCCCTGCAGCTCCCCTGGCTGAAAGCAATGTGTCGTAGAGACACTGGTTGAAGGTTACCTGTGAAGAAGACACACAATTTCCATCATTCCTCTCATAGTACCCCAGTAAGAAGTAGGTTTTCTGTTGCGACCGCCTTTAAGGAGGAATAAGAATGTCTTTTTGGCATCAGAAAACTCTGGTCTATCCTTGACATCTCAATGTGGCTTTTCTCAGTTATATTGAAAACCTAAGACCTAGAGACATCTGATCGAAAACGTGCTCTCCTGACTATTAAGTGAGCTCTCTCCAACACGCGTGGCTGCCGTTTTTCTCTCATCTCATTTTGTATGCTCACCAGGCCACCCCGAACTTCATACAGCCACGCCAGAGCGTGTCTCCTCTGAACAGCAATCAGGGGCCTGTGTAGGTGACTGAGGAGGACATAAGAAAGGTTGTTGATCTCTTGACATGTAAAGACATTCTGTCAAGCAAACTCAGCCTCACAGCGGCTGAGCTTCTGGTGTGTAAACAGAGACTACTTAATTACACAGGTCATGTCAATTAGTGTGACCTTAGCGTTTTCAAGAAATTAATCACTTTCCACAGAGCTCGGCTGTGTCCATACTTTAAGGCATTATGGAATAAACCTTGTAGAAAATCTGGTATAGTCTTTTTTATTTTTTTCCCCTCCTTCTTCTTAACTTATGATGGATGTTTTCTTTTGAAATCCCCAGGCTGTAGCTAGGGTAACAAACTTGCTTAAAGACAACAGTAGATACAAGCTTCATTCAGTCCTGGTGGGTTTGAGGAAGTGGGGAGTAGGAGGAGAGTGGGGGTAAGCTGGGATGGAAGCAGCTCATGACAGGGAGAAATTCACTGTGACTAAATGAGCCTGTTTCTTCATCTTGACACTAAAAAGATGCTAATGTCGAAGGACTGTATTAAAACCATGTCTTGGGTCTGGTTTTTAACTGACAGGAGCTAGACAATTCCAGGTGAAGATTTAAATCCTTATCAATAGCTTTCCTTGTTGGGGCTGGCAGAATGAGGATGGCAAGGGAGGGAACATGCATCGGGTACAAGCTGTCATCACGCCAGATGACTGTGGACTGTGAAGTAAGGTATACATTTCCAAATTCATCTTATCTCTTCAACAAAAATTTGTCCGTAGGCTACAAATCTATATTCATGTATAAATGTTAGATGCATGACTGTGGATGAGTGTAAAATTAAGATATACTCCTTCATTCATGTGCGCATGCACTCAGTAGAATTTATTGACATGGCAAGTGGTAAACACATTGCCAGGAACAATAAAGACAGGGTGTTTGTCCTAATGAAGCTCCTATTCTAGTTGAGGTCTATTTGTTAGGATAATACTAGCTGCTATAATACATAGAACAAAGAATCTAATGGCTCCCACACCACAGGTCATTTCTTGTACACATCAAAGTACAAGGCAGGTGTTCTTGGTGGGCGAACAGGTCTCATACATAAAGTGACTTGGGGACCGGGGCTCCTTTTGTTTTGTGTCTCTGCCATCCCCTAGAGCCTTGTTGTCTGTCCATCCAACTGAAGGGCAAAGACTATATAGAGGGGACTCATGAACTTCTTAAAAACCCGCTCTTAGAAGTGACCCTTGTCAAACATGTCCATATTCTATGGGCTAGTAGTGTGTCCCCTGGCCATGTATAACCACAGAGCAACCTGCAAATGTCTATTTGTACGGCCCACACGGGACAGAACACGGATGTGCGGGTAAGAGATGCCACCAGCTGCTACGATGTGTACAGATGAGTAATTACAAATCATCAAAACTTTTCATTATTACTATAAAGAATATTAATAATATAAGAGAGAACACATGTGGGATGGGGGTAGGAGCCTAATTTAAAGTGGGTGACCAGGGAAAACTTTTGAGGAGGTGATATTTAAGCTCTGAGCCAAAGGGTACGAATAAACCATCCTGAGAAGCGCCCGCAGAGTCTTCTGAGCGGAGAGAAACTTCCAGCTCCAAATTCATGCTTATCTCGCGTTTATTGGAGGAGACAAACAATCTTCCTTCACTTTCTAGTCACTTGGAGTGGGGAAAGGAAATACGAGGAGAAACCACCAGGTTACCATCCCAAATCCCCACCAAAGATGTGTTCTTTTAAAAATGATGGCCCAGGAAGTGACAGTAAAAGGCAACTCTCTGCTCTTGTTTTTGGTGAATTCTATAAATTTTGGAGAATCCTTGTTATTTATTCAAAAGCCTACAGAGGCTCTGAATCAATATATTATAAGAGATCATCAGACAATTCTTAAAATACATGTCCTACCTCTGCAGTTTCAGTCTGCTTTTAAAAGCACTTAAATAAAGAAAGAAATATTTGTATCCTTTTTATTTCTCTCCACTGTCCCTTACCACCCCCCACTCCCGTTACATTGTTTTGACAAACAGCACATCTTGCAATTAAATTCTTTACCAACAGAATGCTAGGGACCCAAGCTGCAATCACTCTCTTCATACAGAATAATTTCAAGATGCAGCAGGCTGATTAATTATACTGAAAGCAGCTCTAATGATAGTTTCAGAATACAGGATTAATTCGCATAACATGGTAAATACAAATGGTGGATTTTCAACCTGATATATTAAACCATTATGGCTTGTTGGGCAAATATGTGTCTTGGCATGAGCCTTATGCTGGGCTTTGGCAGAAAATATGCATCACTGAGAAGGAATCCTTATGAACGCGATTTGATGACTGGTGGCTCTGCATTTCGAGGAAATAAATTTCTACATTAAGTACAGTCGCTATTGAAGAAATGTAAAATACGTGAAAGGATAGATGTTTAAAAGTGTTTGGTGTAGATCAGGGTTGCCAGTGGATATTGCTTCTGGGGATGCCTCTACTTAGTGAGACTTACCAACAAAAGATATTCTTTCACTTTTTAAGTTATAACTTCCTGAGCTTTTATTACATATGAGACACCGTACAAAGTGTTTTGCATGGATAATCTTATTTTTCCACTGCTCATTCCCTTGTTTACTTTCCTCCAAACAAGTGCATTGGCCTCTCTTAATTTCTTTCATTTCTCTTCCTCGGATACACCAAACTCATTTCTGCTTCAGGATCTTTGCACTTGCTATTCTGGCTTCGGAAACTCTTCTGCGGCTTCATTGAATAACCGGCTACTTCTTTTACTTAGATTTCAGCTAAAAACATCACCTCCTCAGAGATGCCTGCCTTAATCACCCAGTCAAACATAGCTCCCACCGAGGTATCACTCCATCCCCATCTTATTCTCTTCTTGGAACTTTTCACATTCAGAAATTTGCTTAATCACTGTCTGAAAACCCCTTTTTGCCTCTGATAAGTGCTCAGTTCTTGGTGGACAAACAATTTATCTGTCTTGTTCATTGCTGCCTCTCCTTAGAATAATGCCTGGACTATAATAGGCTCACAACTCTTTCCTCTGATCTACTGACTTATCTAAGGCTACAAACTGGTAAGTGATGTAGTTGGAGTTCAAACTCAGGACTCTCTGACCCTAGAATCTGAGCTGTTGACTAATATGCTTTTTTTTTTTTTTTCTCCCAGTTTTCTCATCCATGTGTGATGGTCTCATTGGTAGAGAGCAGACATGGCAATTCTGTATGTTTTGGCTCGCTGCTACTTAAAATAGCCAGTGGGAACACATACACGGAGAGTACCCATTAAATACCAGTGACACCATCTAGAGTCATCAAAGGTTTCCTGATCCACAGAGGGAGGACCAAGGTTCAGGTCACGGATGAGCTTTTATGTTGAGCATGTGTCACAGTTCAGGAAACAGAAGCTGAGTTTAGTTTCCAAAGATCTGAATGAGTTTAGCATACATATCTGAGCATCGAGAAGTGTCCGCTTTTGTCTTACTGTTAAGAAAAGAGATCTTTTTGCCTTGAGCCTTACAGAGTGGATTTAATTCCGTCACTCTCTCCCTTTCTCTCCAAGTTCCACTCTGTTACATCCTGTAGGTTCATGCGTCCTCCATAATTTTTAATGACTTATTTGGGATCTTTCAACCAGATAGAAACTAGCAATCAGGCAGTTTTCAGAGACTATCTCATTCCGTATCAGTCAAGGATATTTTAAAGGACAAAGTTAATGAAGACCTGACTCCTAACTGCGGCAGACATTTTTATGTATATAATACTTAGAGTGTAGTCAGTCATATACATCCCAGCTCTATGTCCTGGGAGACACCAGCAGAGTCAGGGGAGAACAGACTTCAGCCACAACTTGTAGCATTTGTGTGGAGAGGCCAGAGGCCGCGGTGGGTGAGAAGTGGACCTAGAGTCTGAAAGTTTCCCTCCAGGATTACCTCTGCTCTTAATTTGTCCTATGACCTTGAGGATGCTTTTAAATCTCTTGGGCCTCAGTTTTCCATGCCTCAAAGAGAGGTGTTAGACCCATTTGCAGTGCCATGACTACTGAGGACTTCTTTTTATCATTTTCTTTTCTGAATCCCATGTGATGACGTATTTTTTGATCCTGATGTTTATTTATTTATTTATTTTTAAAGATTTTATTTATTTATTTAACAGACAGAGATTACAAGTAGGCAGAGAGGCAGGCAGAGAGAGAGGAGGAAGCAGGGTCTCGTGAAGCAGAGAGCCTGATGCGGGCTCGATCCCAGGACCCTGGGATCATGACCTGAGAAGAAGGCAGAGGCTTTAACCCACTGAGCCACCCAGGCGCCCCCCGATGACGGTTATTAAGAATCACACACTGTTTTAAAAATTCAGAGTCCTGTGAATCCATCAGTTCAGGGCTTCTCACAGACAGGAGATAACCAGTGTTTCCAGGTAGAGGATCTCATCCTATAGCGACAAAGGAAACTGACTGCTTTAGAATGCAGCCTTCCTAAGGACAAATTTAGGGTTCCCACTCTGCTGTGTTGTTCCTATTACTACATTTGAAAACTCTTAGTTGGAAGCTACTAGGTTGGCTGATTTCTTAGGCTTTTGACTGTAATGTTCAAGGAGTCTGTAAAGAATGGCTCAGCAGACAGGGTAGAGAATATGGTAGAACACCCCTGTGTAGGGGGGAGGGCAGAAATTTGATGACATAAAGACTTTATTTTGTAAAGCAGTTTTAGGTTTACAGAAAAATGAGGAGGAAGTATAAACGAGTTCTCATAGAAACCCTCAATCCTTTCCCCCATTTTCCCTATTATTAATATGTTGCATGCATTTGATATACTTATTAGAGTAATGTGCCATATTGATACAGTTTTGATAACACAGTATAAAGTTTATAGTTTATACTAGGATTCATTTGTATGTTTTGTATTCTGTGGGTTTGGACAAATGCATGGTGTTATGTCCTCACCATTACAGTATCGGATAGAATGGCTTCCCTGCCCCTGTGCCTCACCTGTTTTTCCCTCCCTCCCCCTGGCAAACTCCTGGCAAATCTTTTTATTACCTCCATAGTTTTACCTTTTCCAGAATGTTGCACAGTGGGAATCATACGGCTTATAGCCTTTCCAGATTGGCTTCTTTCATTCAGCACTATGCATTTAAAACTGCATGTCTTTTCATGGTTTGATAACTCATTTCTTTTTATTGCTGTATAATATTCCTTTCTGTGGATTATCAGTTTGTATGTCCCTTCACCTATGGAAGGGCATCTTAATTAATGAGACCTTTTATGTAGTTAAATTTTTTATTGATATAATTGTAGATTCATATGTAGTTGTGTGAAATAATACTGAGTGACCCTGTGCACCGTTTGCCCAGTACCCCAATAGTAATGGATTGCAAAACTATAGTACAATGTTACATAGTATTATACAATAATCATGCTGGATTTGAACATTGATAAATCTTCCACCTTATTCAAATTCCTCTAGTTTTGCTTATAGTCATTTACATAGGTATATGTTTTTAGTTTTGTAAGGTTTTATCATGCGTAGGTCTATGTATCTGTCACCACAGTGACAATATCGGGCATCGCCATCATCACAGGGATCCTTCCTGTCATTTTTTCGTAGTAGCCATATCCACATTCCCTCTGTCCCGAACCCTTGGCAAGTGCTAATCCATTCTCTATTCCCCCAATTTTTAAATTTCAGGAATGTCAAGTAAATGGAATTACTCCGTGTATGACTTTTCCATGACTTCCATAACAAAACATCACAGACTGAGTGGCTTAAAAATGGAAATTTATTCTCTCACAGGCTTGGAGGCTGGAAATCCAAGATCAAGGCATCAGTAGAGTTGGTTTCCTCTGAGGCCTCTCTGCTTGGCTTATAGATAGCCACCTTCTTGCTGTGTCCTCACATGGTCTTTCATCTTCACGCATACACTCTGGTGTTTCTCTGCTTGGCCAAATTTCTTCTTCTTAGGACATGGATCAGATTGGATTAGGGCCCACTCTAAGAGCCTTATTTTAACCTAATCATGTCTTTAAAGGCCCTGTCTCCAAAGACAGGCCCATCTTGAGGTACTAGGGATGAGGTATTTAACATGTAAATTTGGTGGGGAAGAGGGTAGGGAATAAGCCCATACATGCAAGATGTAGTATTTTGGTACTGGCTTTTTTCACTCAGCATAATTCTCTTGAAATTCATCCAGGTGTATCAATAGTTTGTTTCTTTTTATTGCTGACTGTTATTCCATGGAATGTCACTCACTGCCTTTCTATTTCGTGTACTCCAAGCCAGTGCATTTAATGCCTTATATTAGGGGTCCTGAATTAATGCGGACATAGAATACGTTAAACCCAGAGGTGAGAAAGTCATGTAACAGACCAACTTTAGCACCAGTTTCTTTACACTGAGTTACCATATATTAGCTTTGAAGACCAAGTTTATAATTTTATATCCATTCAAAATTAAGTTGTTAAAGTAGTTATTTCTTGGAGGGAGATACTTATTACTAAAATATTCTAAATCTAAACATTGCAATCATTTTTGTGGTCTAATCTTCTTCTTAATTCCAGATTTGTTATAGAAATGTTTAAAAATACAGATTTTATTTTTTTATTTTTTATTTTTTATTTCTTTTAAAGGTTTTATTTATTTATTTGACAGACAGAGATCACAAGTAGGCAGAGAGGCAGGCAGAGTGACAGAGGGGGAAGTGGGCTCCTCACCGAGCAGAGAGCCTGATATGGGGCTCGATCCCAGGACCCTGGGATCATGACCCAAGCTGAAGGCAGAGGCTTTAACCCACTGAGCCACCCAGGTACCCCTAAAACTACAGATTTTAACTCTTTCGGTTGCTTTTGTCATAACCCTTTCTTCTACATGAGCTGCTACTTTTGTTAATGGGATTTTGCACTCATGACTGAATTTAGCTGCTTTTGTCTTTTTGAGAATATGCTCATGAGACAGAGATTATGGGTCATGAATCTTAGATAATTTAGTTTATTGGGGACATACAAGGTCTCTTGCCTGATATGAAGAAAAGAGGGACAGCTTGAAGAATGGTAGCAGGAAATACTAACCAATAACAAAACTCTCAGAGAATCCTTCATTCATATGAAATATTGGGGAAACAAGACTGTATTGATAAGATGTCTAATTTGTAGATTTTTTTCAAAAAATCTGTCACTGAGTTCTAGAAAGGAAAATTATATAAACCAGTGAAATTTACAATTTACATGAGGCCTAAATTACATAGTGACATATGGTGA
Source organism: Mustela nivalis (assembly GCF_964662115.1). Lineage (NCBI taxonomy): Eukaryota > Metazoa > Chordata > Mammalia > Carnivora > Mustelidae > Mustela > Mustela nivalis. The sequence continues at coordinate 131,911,881 of NC_139022.1, forward strand.
GCACAAAAGTCTTTAGAATTATGCAATCTCATTGTTAGACTGATAAAGCAGTGAACATATTAGGGATAATTTTTGTATCCTTTTATTTAAAATAACAGTTTATACAGGGTCCTCTTTATGGCTTCAGATGATTAGCCCAATACATTAACTTGAACCTTTTGGTCAGTATCACCAACAAAGTAACAGCTATACTACTACTGCTACTAACATTTGTTGAGTGCTCAGTTTGAGCCAGGAACCCTGCTGGCCACTTTCAGTAATGTAAGCCTCACACAACCAGGCACTGTTGTTAGTATTTCCACTTGAGAGGCAGGAGCTCGGTGGCTAAAGGTCAAGTTAACCTGGTCAAAGTCAAATCAGCTAGGAAAGCTTGGGTGTCAAGAATCATCAATTTTGTGTTGAATTGTTTCTTTTTTTTTTTTTTAAAGATTTTATTTATTTATTTGACAGAGAGAAATCACACGTAGATGGAGAGGCAGGCAGAGAGAGAGAGAGAGGGAAGCAGGCTCCCTGCTGAGCAGAGAGCCTGATGCAGGGCTCGATCCCAGGACCCTGAGATCATGACCTGAGCCGAAGGCAGCGGCTTAACCCACTGAGCCACCCAGACGTCCTGTTGAATTGTTTCTAATCCTAAATAGGTAGAGGGGTAAAATTGTAAAAAAAAAAAAAAACAACCTTTAGGGATAGCTAGGTCTAGGATAAAACAGAACATTCTGAACCACTGAGATGAGGCAAGAAACTGAAAATGTTAGTGTACAATCTCCAAAGTTCATGGATACCTGCAGACTTCTCTTCTGTGTTTTTGTTTGTTTGTTTGTTTGTTTTTTTAATCCTCTCATGCTGAATGCCCTCACTTGGAGGGCTGGACCTAGATAGAAGGTATCATGGAACACACTGCATGTTCATCGACATACCTATGGACTGCTATATTAGAAAGCTATGTCTTAAATAGAATAATTCTATAAAAATATAGTCATCAAAAATACTTGTATATAACCTTAAACATGTCCACTTACACTAATACCTATTTCAGGAGATATCATTTGGACATTCTCCTGAATCACTTTGAGCAATTTATTTCCAAACCATTCTACAGCAGCACTGTCCAGTAGAGCACTCTAGAATGAGGAAAATGTTCTGTGCTGCCCTGTCCAATATAGCAGTCTCTAGACACATGTGGCTACTAATCACTTGAAATGTGGCTATGGAGACTCAGGAACAATGGAATTTAAAACTTTACTTTAATTAGTTTAAATTTAAATAACTACATGTGTGGTTCCTATATTGGACTGTACAATTCTTAAGAGTAAAGATTTAATTTAACAGATATCATAAAATTCTAAGTATACCTGTTCCTCATATTCCCTTCATCTCTTTCCCAGGGCAGGAGAGTGAGGAAGGGGTTAGAGAGGGAAGTGTTGAGTCCAAATGTAAAATCATTTTCCATGTTTACCTGTCCCAAATTCAAGCTGTGTTTTGTTGACAAAATTTGGGAAGGTTGAAGATTTGGCAGGCCTGTCTGTCCCCTTGCCTGCATGAATGTGTCAGCACCTCATTAATCTTGTGTTAAACTGTAAAGGCCCTTTTCCTTCCCTCTATGGGCCTATTTTTAAAGGACACTTCAGTGCCCCCTTTGCATCTCACAGTTAGATTTTTAAAAAATTTACAAGTTGCTCTGTGGATTAATTTCAGCATATGTTTCATTTAAATGTATCTTGATCATTTCCAAATTGGAATGAGAGAAATTATTTGGAAGAGAGGGAAGTTAAAATGTTTAGTCATGAGTTTCTGTGAGGAACATTAGGTGTTTATTTTCTAGAAATTAAAGACACAAGGATTCTGTTTTATCTTTCTCCAATTTTAAGGGAACTTTCAATGAAATGATTCTATCACACATGTGGTCTTGGTGATCCTTTTTTTGTCAAGAAAAAAAACACATAGGATGTAATTTTTTTTTTAACTTAACTGCTTTTGTGATTTTTGTTCAATGTAGGAATCAGATGACAATATCTTTAAAAAATACTGAGTATTTTAAGCTTAAGCCTGTAGCATTTCATCTTACAGGTGCATGGAGAATTGCCATTGCCTTTTTTTTTCCTCTTAAGACAGACATCTAGAATAACAACTTTCTGCATTTCCTGACACTGGAAACAGATACCGTTTGGGATTCCTTTTATAGTTTCTTCTGCTAACGACTCCAGTGACCACTCAATTGTGGTCTCGTAGTAAATCAAAAATTCTTTGAAAGACCCAGCTTTGTTATATAATTGTCAATGTCCCACCTCCCTAACTAAAAAGAAAAGTGAGTTTCTGTTGCCTTAAATAATATGGACTCTGTGTTGGTACATAATACTTTTTGAAAATAAAAGAATGGACCGTTTTCTTCTCTTCCCCCTCCTTTTAAATTAACCTACAATTGATGAGGCATACACAGAACCTTCAGGCTGTGTCAGATCTGGTTGGTCAATCATGAAGAAAGAGAAAAACCACTTTGCAAACTGCTACTTCAAATGTACTGAGTCCTTCCGTCAATGACTTGCCCTAGTTGGGATTTTGGTTTTCACAATGCTTGAGGCAAACACCCGAGTCCCAGAATGGACTCTCAGTTGTTTACTTTGTATTTTAATAAAATAGATTTAAAAAATAAAATCAGGGGAGGCTCCAGGTCTGGCTGGGGGTCATGGAAAAGACCTTGAGAGAGGACCCTTAGGAAGGACCCCATAGAAGCCCTGCCCTGCACTCATCCCTGGGAGACCCCAGGGTGGGATGACCAAGTGTGTAGTTTCCAGAGTTCCCCGACTTCTGCATCCAGGTCTGAAAGACTGTAGAGGCTCCATTTAAAAAGCAGGGTCTCAGGTCTGTGTAAGAGAGGGCAAGGAAGAAAACAAACAAAAACTAATAACTAGATCAAGTCAAATGGGATCAGATCAAATGAAATCAACCCCACCATAGAACTGGGAGCAGAGCTTCACAGGCTGGAGTTCTATACCATCTTTGTGGCCGCAAGAAAGGAACTCCGCCATGTTTTGGCCTAATGGGTTTAGATCAAAGATGTCGACGGTAGAACTTTTCAGTATGGCTGACGTTGGTGGGGGGTGGGAGGCTACTGAGGAGGGCCCTTTGCCAAGGCAGGGCTGACAGTTTGCAAGCACAGGGCAAGGCCCAGCATCTTGCCCTCTGCCCAACTCAGGGGACGAAACTGAGGCATTGCACAAGACTCGAAGTCGGAGAAAAGGCTTCCTCAGAAACTGGGGCCTCAGTATGTGCCAATCCTTGTAAAGCGTTTCACCTCTTCAGAGGCTAATGCCTCTCAAAACCAAGAACAATTAAAGCGAGAGTCTTTCCAAGCAACTGGGGAATTGAGCAAAATAAATCAGAAATCCTCAGCTTTGGCTCTGGAGGCTTGCCTCATTATGAGAGCAGATCTATTAGCCCTCTTGCCTTTGTCTTTCATTTCTCAAGTGAGGTGATTCTAATTAAATTAATCTGCATGTCAATCTATCGGTGATCAATCAAAGAGCCTGAGGTCTCCCCTCTGCTGCAGGGTGCTTGCGGCTGACAGGGGCTGATAATGGAGGAAGAAATAAACTGTCGAGGAAAGTTAATTAGTCAACATAATAGGTGGATTAAACGGGAGCTGGCTGATTGCTGTTTCCCGTGTCAAAGCACGAGGTGGGAGCTGAGGCTGCAATTACAGACAATTATTATATTTGGTTGTAAGAGGTCGCATGAATAAACATATCTCTGTGGGTTTCAGTTTTAATCCTCTCCCCCATTTAATATAAGGAGAAGTGTAGGTCATTTCTTCTCATTGTTTTAGTCAGAGTTCTCTGAGAAAACACCTCTGCCCGTGTCCCTTCTGGCAAACTAGGCTCAGAGTGGGTTTATGAGATGGCCAGTGTATCCGAATTATACCGAGCCACCCCATTTCTTCTTCTTCTTCTTTTTTTTTTTTGTTTTTGTTTTGTTGTTGTTATTGTTGTTGTTTGTCTGTGAAACAGAGCTAAGACCCTTAATCAGCAGGGATCTTTTGGGGAGGGAGTGGTCTGGTTAGTAGTGGTGATGGTGGTGAGGCCAGGGGGAGGGAAGTTTGGTCTGATTCATTGAGGTAATATGGGAAGAGAAAAGTACAAGAAACCCCAAAAAGGCACCCGGGAGAGAAAGCTGCCTCCTAGCTCTCACTGAAACCTCTTTTTTTCATTTCTCTGTCCTCTTAACCCTGACACAGTGGGGCGTGGGGGGGGGGTGAGGGGGGTGGGGGAAGGGGGTGGGAGGAGGAAATATTTTAAAGATTCAAAAGATTTTTATTTGCATGATCAACTGTGATATCTGCTTCAGTGTCTAAACTGAAGGGTAATTTAGGTGAAACACAACCACCGTTGTGTAAAAAAATATGCTAATAAAGATCCTCTTGTTAAAATTATGGTTAACAGTGTACCTTCTGCTGTATAACTATAAACTGTGCAATTTTACTTAAAACTGCATCAAAAGCGTTCCATGCCAAAGACCCACTCATCAATAGCTCCTCTTGTTAGACTTGTACAGCATAAGCACCAGTTATTATGTGAAATAGCTGTGCAATTTTCTTCAGCTCCCAGCTGTTATTTATTTAACTTGAGTTTATTACCCTCCATGCTTTTATATTAAAATGTTCATTCATTTCTCTCTTCTGTCTCCAGGTCGTGGTGTCTACGACAGTCAATGTGGATGGCCATGTCCTGGCAGTCTCTGATAATATGTTTGTCCATAATAACTCTAAGCATGGGCGGAGGGCTCGGAGGCTTGACCCCTCGGAAGGTACGCCCTCTTATCTGGAACATGGTAGGCAAATCATTTTCATTGGTTGGCATTGCTACTTTAACTGTGAATCTATTTGGTTTCTTTCTTCCAACTCCACCACATTTCCTACTGTTTCCGATTTCCAATGTTCTGTTGAAACGATGCTGAAAGCAAATATTTAAAGACAGGAAGATACCTTTGAGGCCCACCCTTTCTTGTTGCACATCTCTATCCTGGAAATGGTTGATGCTTCTTTCCTTCTGGTTGAGAGAGGGAGGGAGACCTGGACCACTTTACTTCAAACTGCAGCTTGACTGAAAAATAAAGGAGGGACAGAGCAGGGTAACAAATATTGTGGTACATTTTGAGTTTACAGCTGACTTGGTTGTATAATGAACTCTATCCTCTTTACAATGCCACTGGTGTATTTCTGTAACTTCATATTGAACTTCATTTGGAGATAAAGTCCAACGTCTAGGTCAGAGGCATTTGTTAAGATGAAGTCCAAACTAAATATCTCTCCTGTACCTTGTGCATGATGTTCCCTTCATCACCATGTGATAGAGCCTGCTCACTATGGGTGGGTTTTGTTGGGGGAGATTTCACATTTGTCTTGAATTTTTGGCTGATCAGTGGTATCTTTGAGAGGACTGGAGGAAACCGGATAAAAATTTGAATCAAGGAAAGTGAATGGCACTCAAAGGAGCCACAGGCCAGATTGAATGTACATCTGAATGTTTCTGTACTACGTGTATATAAAATGTATACATCCTTCCATTTGTCCATCCATCCCTTGATTCATCCATCTGTCCATCCATCTGTCCATCCATCCATCTATTCATCTTCCATTAGTCCATCCATCCAGCCATCCATCCAAGAAACAATGATTGAGACTATACTGGATACCAGTCACCATTCTGGACTTTCTCTTATCTCCTCCAAATTAAACTCTAGACCCATTTCCCCACTTCACTTTCCGGTTTGCTACATCAGCAGGATTCTTTTAAAAACACTACTGTACAAATTACCACCCGATTGCCTGATTTTTTCCAAGGGCCATGAGCTGTCCATGACATAATTCATAAGGTAGAAAACTCCCTTCCCTGCCAGCATTCTAATTTAATAAACACACCACTATCATTATTTTTGCCTGATTTTTCTGCACTTAAGGAATAAACAAACTGTACTTTTTATTAATTAACCAGATGTAACACTCTAAGAAGGGATCCTTCACCACATCCAGTTTTACAGTCTTTTTAAAGTAAACCATCATCTTTCAAAAGCTGCTTCTTTATGGTTTCATTAGTGCTGAGATGGATGGATATTACTTTTTTGCAGGAGGCCATTTGAAACACCTGCTCGTGATTACATTCCTCGTTCCATTCCTGTACTTAAAATTATTCTGATCCTCATTTTACAGTAATGTTGCCTTTTTAATACCCTTGGAGTCACTTAAGGCATTGTATTACTAGAAGTATTTAGGGGAAAGGAGGAAGAAAAACTAGGTACATACTCAGTGAGCACAATTTGGAAAGCTGTGGTTTAAAAACTGAAGTCTTGTTTTCCACTGTGGCTTGGTTAGTTACAATGGTTACTGTCTTGTCCAAAGACAGACTTAAGTGTCAGTTTGAAATCTACCAGTCATGGGTTCACAGTTCCAAAATGGGCTCCAAATGCAGACACAGCCAACTCCCATTCCTGCCTTTGGGAAGGCAGTGATGGACCACATGACGTCATGCAAATAATCTCCACCAGGAAAAAAGAAAAAACAAAAACAGCACAAACCAACAGAAACCACCTGCCAGAAGGACACCTTTAGAGCGTAGAGGTCAGGAACATTATTTTGAATTATAATGTGGAGGAAAGAATCTTGAGGTAGGAGCCAGGAAACCTAAATTCAGTTTCTTTGTTTCACCTCTGGCCTTTATGTCACCTTGGACAGGTCATCTTACCTTCGGGGATCCTTTGTCTTCTTCTTGGTAAAATGAAGGTGATGATCTGTAGGGGGATTAAAAAAAAAAGAAAGAGTGTGGCTTGAGTGGGGGCAGGTCATATACATAGGGGAAGTAGGCTGGATGGAAACTGCAGAAGAAGGACAAGTATGCGTTCTGTCCTCCTGCAGCCCTAGACAGTGGAGAACAAAGCGACGGAGAGCCCCTGGGGACAGATGTTCTAGTTTGGCAAGCATTAAAACTCCTAATTTTTAATTGTTGGTAACTAATTACACAACTTTTAAACCCTCTGAAGGGGGAAATGTACTTAGGAAGAAGACAGCCATGGGCTAACAGTTTGAGATCTCCAGACCAAAAGGCCTCTAGGCTTCCTCCCAACTCAAAAATAGTCTTGCTTCTACATGTACATATTAATATTTCAAGTGGGATATCGTATTATTCTAAGTTTTAGAGGCAATGTTTTATTCCTCCTCTCCAGTTCACCAGTCCGCAAGGGGCCATGTGATTATTAACATATTGTTCAAGAAAATGGTGACATTTCCCTGTTCGCAAATGGTTAAGCATCATGGAGGGTCTGGATGTGTCTTATCTTCTTCAGCTAGGGGGGGCTCGCAGTCACCAATGCCTTACTTCATTTCTCTCCAGTAGAATAAAAAGGGAGATAGCTTGAGGTGCCTTCTAATGACAATGCATGGAAATCTACTTCTCTGAACACATGAATCAACCAGCCACACAAAACCACCCACTCATTTAGACACTTCAAGCTGATACATAAATATCTACTCAGCAAAGGGTGACTCCTGGGCTCTTACCTTAGGGATGTGTGGGAGTCGACTTAGATGCTATGCATGTTGATTTGGGGGGTATGGTAATACTTAACTTTGCCACTGAAAAATCCTGTTTGAAACTGCCCTGTTTAAGACTTCCAGAACCAAGTCCCTACCCTTCAGCCACTGTACTCCCTCACCCCCGCCTCAGACAGCCACTGCTCAGTGAGACTGCTAGATATTTTCACCTCGTAGGTGACCTGTAGAAGCCTTCATTTTCCCTCATTCTGGGCTTTTTACCAGCTCATTTACAGGTAGCCTGAATTATTTTGAGCAACTCTGCACATCTCTATTTATATCCTGCTTGTCAGACAGTTGGAGGAAAGTTCCCTTTCGTAGCTCATCTTTCTGCATATAAGTAGAAAAAGAGACCACGCTTTACACTCATGCATACAGTCATCCCTGTGTGACCCACGGACCTCCAAACCTCCAAGCTCAAGTCACAGCCCCTGTATTTCAAGTGGGAGAGTTGACAAAGGTAAATTCATTGCACAGAATCTTGCATGGTCCAAAGAGGGTGAATCCTGACGTCCTGTAGCTCATGGTAGTTGCTTCCCCCCGTTCTTTTCTTCATTCATAAATACTGAGATTTTCTTTGGCTGAATATTTATGGGAGAGTTTAGGCTAGTGAGGTTTTCATCTTTAAGTTAGCAATCGCTTTATGGAAGATGTGCACTGTGGAGATAGGTAGTGTCAGAAGGTGACTACTCTCAGGGTTTCAGTTTTTGGGAAGCCTGGGCTTGGAGCCAAAGCAGCAGAATCATCCCCACCCACGGGAATGTGCCGTCCTAGCTTATGCATCTGCCCTAACTTCCCGTCACTTGGGCAAATTAGTGAGGACCCTATGCTGGGGATCTTTAAAGGCTTGGGAGTGTTGATATTGTTATTATTGTTCTCTTGAGTTTCAGGTTGTGTTTACTTGAATTTAAGGCCAATTGGGGCATCAGTTTCTCTATTGGTGGCACAATGCGGTGCCCTCACAGAGCTACAGTGCGGGGACCCTGTCAGCTTTCATGCACTAACACTTTATTATCTAATGATCTAATATGCAACAAGGCAAAGTGCCGGCGCTCATCATTCTGACATAGAATGCCGGGAGAAGTGACTAAATTACTTTATGTACCATTAGCGCTAGCAGCTATGGTGAACTCACCGGCAGCATTTATGCAAATGCCTGTGAATACACTCTAGTGGCTTTGTCAGGAAGCCTTCTGACAAGCAGTTTAAATGCTCATTTTTTCTAGGAGATTTTTTTTTTTTTTTTTTTTTTTTTTTTTTTTTTGGCATGCATGTGTTTTATCCCTTCCCTTCTTCTGCCTCCCTTCACACTCTCGCTTTTTGGAGCTGTTGGAGGACTTGCCTCCTCCATGATCACTGGGACATCTGAATGGGTCACAGAGCTCAGCTGGTCATCAGTAGGCCACCCTCTCCAGTGTTTTTCATACTTAGGTTCTTTTTTAAAAATCACTATGAATTTGTACAAGCATCATGTTTATTTGAGCAATCCGTTTCTAGATGGTGGATATTTTAATGTTCACGAGTTCTGGACCTGAGGTCTTACTTAGTTTCTTGGCTTCAAATATAGATCTTTTAAAACATCCCTGCTTTTTATAATTGGGAATAAAGCACAATTTAGTTTTTGTGGGCATCAGCTACAAAAGAATTAAAGTTCCCTTCAAGGTGGTTATACAGATAAAGGCATGAAGTATAAATGGGTCAGGATGCCAAAATAAAACAAATCTACACAAAAGTGGGGTTTGGTCAAACTAAAACTACTTTGTAGAATAGAGTTTGGCGATAGAGTCCCTGGGCCCATCTTCTTGCTGTAATTACGGCATCAGAGAAGTAGAATCCGATTTTCCCCACCACCAGTTAGTTCCGACCTCTCCATTGTAGTGTCCCCTTCCAGCTGTCCCTGACAATATGGTGTTATTCTTGCTCTTTAGCATTTGACCTTCTTTAATCCTTTTGCTCCAGACAGAAGCAGCTTTTGCTTCTGTTGGTTGCCCCTGGGTATCCAGCCCCATTGACTCCCTGTGCCCAGCTGCACTTAAATTTGTTGTTTTATGGACATGCAGAGAAAGATGATTCAGGCTTGGGAAGATTACTCCAAACTCAGAGACAGCATGGAGGTTCCCATAGAAAGGAGAGGCCCCCTCTTCTCCTTTCTGTGTAATGAGGCCCTAAGAGGCGGTTAGTAGGCATCAGTTGGATCTAACGGAGAGAGGGGAGGCTGTCTGATGGAAGAGCTAGATTTCTGACCCGACTCTGCCAGGAACTGGCTGTGTGACTCTGGGCCGGTTACTTGGCTTCCATGGCCTCCATTTGGTATGTGTTCAGTGAGAGCAGGGTTGGGTCATCTCTAGACTGCCTTTTTTTCCCCCCCAAAAAAGATCACAAGTAGGCAGAGAGGCAGGCAGAAAGAGAGGGGGGAAGCAGGCTCCCTGCTGAGCAGAGAGTCCGATGCAGGGCTCGATCCCAAGACCCTGAGACCATGACCCAAGCCGAAGGCAGAGGCTTAACCCACTGAGCCACCCAGGTGCCCCTAGACTGCCTTTTAACACACACAATTTTGGGCACTCGGAATTGAAGCTGTTGACACATGCCTCCCCTCGTCTGGAGGTGCCTTTGGAGAAACGGGGCTTCAGGGGAACAAAGCAATGCACTGGCTATTTGTGGTGTAGTCCTTTCTTTGGCTTTCTAGCCAAGGAATAAGGTGTCAGTAAGGTGGACTTCCAGTCATTCCTTTCTTCACTCACTCGTTCTAAGCATCCAGTACAGGCCCGACACCAAGCTCGGGTGCCATAGCACAAGGCCGATGCAGTCCCTGTCTTCACAGAATTTATGATGTCAAGAGGGAAGAAAGATATTAAGCACAGCTTACAAGCAACTCATGGGAGTTCTGTACAAAAGGAGTGGGGAGGAGTGAGGGGTCAGGGAAGACTTCCTTGAGGAAATCACAGTTATGCCAAAACCTAAGAGCTGAGTAAGTTTTCACCAGGTTAAAGGGACAGACACAAATTTCTGGGAAGAGAGGACAGCGTGTGCAAGAGCTGTTTTGCTCCGGTGAGTTCAAGGACCCCAGGGGAAACTGGGATGATCCCTGTCGCTCCCAGTCATTGGGAGGATGGCGGGAGTTGAGGCTCGGAGAGCCTCCGAGAACCAGATTAGTCTGGCCCATGTGAGATGCTCAGACCACGGTCCGTGGCAATTGTGAAATGGTGTGGGGGGCCAAGCAGAGCTTTGATGAACTCATTTTCAATTACATGGACTCCTAGTGTGTCACAAAAGCCCAGGGCAAGATCACTCTGAGTTGCTTATAACTTTGCTCTTCCCTGCCGGTCCTTGGAAGCTCACCAGGGAGTTAGCTGTGCCGGGGAGGGCTCCCCCGGATTGTTCCTCATTCTATCAATAATGCAAGTGTTCAAAATAGGAAGAAAGTCAAACATTTTGAAAATCCTTTTTCCAGATGGTCTCGGCTTATCGATTTACTTTTTGCATAAGTAGCCTAGAAAGAGTTTGCCTTTTGACTTCTTTTGAACTTGTAGAGACTTTCTTAAGGCCTTTCAAATGGAGGGCTGCATGTGGCCTCTGAAAGGTATATTATTTGTCTAACCCCAACCAACTCAAACTGGATGAGTGAATGAGAACTAAACAACAAAGAAATGTACCAACCCAATTTATCTCTCCTCCCTCACTACGGTGAGAGCTCATGCCATGTGAAGAGTCATCGCAAGTATAGAAGGTCATCTAACACATCCCCTTCTTTCCCAGAGAAAGAAACAGAGACCTAGTGATAGGATGTAATCTTCTCACATTCACATAGTTTCTTTCAGACTCCATGTAGTGCTCTTTGTCCATGGTATGCTTGTAAAGTGTGAATTGGTGGTGGTGGGGGGAGCATAACTTTATGGTTGCTGGATCAACCAACCCAACCAGGTTGGTGACTTGGGGTCCCACTGTGATGCCTTTCCAGTTCAAGTTGGCATAGGTTTGCAACGGTCTCTCTGGGATTCCCGAAGATCCTGAGAGGAAGGTCTGGAACATCTCTCCAGCTTCCTGACAGAAACATGCTTTCAAAACACAAGGGCTGAGAATGAACAATACAGAACTTTACACTTAGACGGTGGCCCTTCACATGACCTGTTTGGGTGCAGAACTCCAGCAGTGCCCACTTGGGCAAGAGCATTTTGGTGAAGGGTCCACATTACCATAGATAAATACCGATGTCGTGCTTTGTTATGTAGAGGGCACATTACATTTTCCTATTTGGAAAAGCAAGACAGATGAAAGGACGGAACATTAGGGCTAAGAATATCCAGATGTGTCACAAAAATAGAGCACAGAGGGGCCTGATTTTCAAGCCTCAAGTCGGGTCTTTTTCTCTGAGCAGTGGGGAAGTTGTCTTTTGTCTTCCCTTGCAATAAAAAAGGACGTGACAAGAAGTCAAGATGATAAATAAAGACGTGAGCGAAGACTGATTTTCAGGGTATACCCAGACTAGTCTGTAGAGTGGGTAACACTAGAAATCTTAATGTTGGGGACTCGATAGCCAGCAAGCACTCAGTGTCAGGCGAATGAAGGAGTTTGGGAGCCACGGGTCATTGCGAAGCAGGTGATCTGTGTTTTCCTTATTTGAATGGGACCCCGCACACAGCACTGCTGGCAAAGTAGAAATACTGCTCAGAATTTGCTGCCCTGCTTGGTGGTGACCAGGCCAGGGGGTAATGTGTAGTAGTAGAATTGCCCTTGTTGCTATTTGAGGGCTCTTATCAGCTATCATTTATGGAGCGGTTACTCGGTGCTAGTACCGTAGTCATTATGTTACTTACATCATAAAATACTTCAACAAATCTCATGAGCTCTAACGATTATTATTCCCATTTTTAATATAATATAAAATATAATGCAATATAATCCCATTTCTCATCCCATAGAGGAGAAAACTGGGATTTCGAGAGGGTCAGTAACTTACCCCAAACCCCAGAACAAATTAGAATCAGACCTGGGGCTCCACCCCTCGTCTACCTACCCACGTAGTTGTGCATATTAAGAGTACTAAGAATAAGGACAGTAAGCCTCACTGAGCTCTTCCTTTGCTTGGCACGTAATGCTAGAGGCACCCCTTGTCAAGATGAGGAAACAGAGTTAAGAGAAGTAGAATACATTTCCCAGAGTTGCACAGCAGATAAGTAGTATATATCTTAGGTTCAAACCCGGAGAGCCTGACTTTGGAGTCTGTACTTTCAGCCACTTGCTCTGTATATTATGCTAAAACTCTTTCCATCTCTTATCCCACTGTTCTTACTTTTCCTCAGTACAAGGAAGGTATTTATGCTGGTATCTTAAATAGACCTTTCAAAAGTTAGCCCAGAGCGTATCTTTTTTTCGTTTTAATGGCATACTGCGTATGTTTACCTTACAGCTTATTTTCCCTCAATAACCTATTTTTCCCATGACTGTACCACATTCTGCTAGTCAAATAAAAAAAAAAACCATGCATTTTATTTGATGACTGGTATGTTTTCTATGGGGTTGGCAAGATAAGAAGGAGGCTGATAATATTTTATTTATTTGCAAGGATGTTCTAACTCATCTCTGTAGAAATCATTTGTTGACCATATGGGCTCCTTGGCATGTATACAGGGAGAGAAAAAGGAGACCAAGGGAAAGCTGTGAGACCATGAGTTAAAGGACTGTTGGGATACTAACAGTCTCCTTGTTAAGGTGCTGAAGGATTACTAAACCTCTTGCTACAAATAACATGGGAAACTGATATGGATTTTCTTATATGAATTTCTTGACAAACCCATCAACTTTGGGAAACGTCCAGTATTTGGTATTTTGAATGACCTAATAAATGAGTGAGCCCACACCTAACTTATTTTAATGAGCACAAAGCATGTGGGGAGGACCATGGTGGGAGGCAAGGAGTGAGGCTTTCTGCTTATGTCTTGGACCACAATGACAGAACTTTTAAAAACCTATTGCTTTTGTCTTATATTTGGCTACAAAATCATTATATTTCCAATTGTGCTTATTTGCATAATTGATTGTTCCAAACAGGAACGTCACTCACTTGAGAATTTCAGAGGATTCAAGTGATGTGAACATGCAAATGAAAGCTTCTGTGTACTGGTCAATCTTTTGAAGAGGAGATATTTAGGGTCAGTGGCCAAGAATGGGTTTGAAACACTTTTGTTTGGACATTTTTAGTTATACGTTCAGAAATCAATAAAAACTGAGTCTGCTTCTACATTTCTTCAGGACCTCAAGTGTGCACTTAGATTTCCTCATCAATTAAAGGAGGAAGTTAGTAGAGTCCTTCAAGTCCTGATAATTTGTTGTTTGAATCCAGCTGATTGTGAGAAAGGTCTCCTGTCCCCTGAGGTGTTAGACACACCTGGTGAGTGGCCACCACAATGCCAAGGTGATGGTCATTCCACAGGATAGATCTAAGGCCAACTTCCCTTCACCTTGAGCATTTCTGCAAGAGGTTAACAGTGTGTCGCATACACCATCACTTAGGTAGCTCTCCCCTGACATTCTTCTCTCTGAATTTCTTCAGCTGAGGTGCTAGCATTGAGTCCACTTGATGGTTAGCAGTGAGCTTCTAGAGTAGGTTTCCATGTAGTACATGTGAAGATTTTAGGTGATGAGGGGAAAACACTACCAAAAAAATTTTTTTCTAAAGAGTTAACATGTCTATCCTGATGCATAAACAAGTAAGCAAACAAACAAAAACATGGCACTCCAAAGTCGTGATCTCTGTTGTCACTGCTTAGGACAAGACTGAATTTAAAGAAAAAGAAAATCTAAACAAAAATAGTGGCTAGATTAATTAGTTAATATTAAGGCGGTCATAGCATAAGTGATACTGGGATCGGACAAAATCAGGTCTGAAGTTTGGGAAAGTGTTTTAGAGGGCTTAAGGGTTGGGGAAGTAATAATTCTTTCAAGTCATCAGGAAACAGGGTAGGACCCTGGGAAACAAATTAAAAAAAAAAAATTTTTTTTTAAATTTTTAAGAAAATCTTTTTAGTTCAGTTTACCATTAGAATATGTTTACTGTCCTTATAGGATTTTAAAAATCAAAATGTTTCCCAAGCTGTTAATTCTGTTTTTATTTTTAAACAAGTAGTGTCTACATGTCAGAGGACAGAAATTAGTGTGGAAAGGAGGATTTGAGTCAAGGGAGAGAATCAGCCAGGGTCCACCCAGGCAGCACATTATGATAATATATACGGAACCAGCTGGACACTGAGCAAAGCTGACATTGTGTTGTCAGGGGCAGAATCGCCCATCAATTTCCGAGATAGAATTTGAGTTCAAATGACAGAAAGAGCAGCAACTGTGTTGAAACTGATGCATGGGGGAGGGGGTGGGCCGGCAGGAACCAGCCAGGCCTAAAGACAGGAAGTGCTGGTACCTCCGGAAGGGGGTGGCTCTGTTTTCTCATCTGGCTGCTACCCTTCCTTCTAACCTTAACATCTGTCAGCAAGGCCCACCTGGGCCTTTGCATGATTAGAGCCCACTGCAGGAGGAGCTTACTGGTGCTAATTTTAGCCCCCAAGAGCAGAGAGTCCCTGCTGCTGGACTGGGGGCCATATCAGCCTAGGAAAATTAGGAAAACAGATTCCAAGGAGCTGCTGCCTATCCATTTAGGAAGCCCAGTGTGGATGTACTGATGATTGTTAAGGACAAGGGGAACAGTTGTCAACTTTTAAACTACTCTGTTTACTTCCTTCCTATACTAACAACTCCAGTGATTCTTCTCTATCTCTTTCCCTCATTCATCCATTCATCTATTTAACATATGCTTATTGATTGGCTACTATTGTATAAGACAATAGAGATGCACAGGTGAACAAGGCAAGGCCAGCTCTTGACATTTTGAGGTATATAGTCCTGTGTGTGTGTGTGTGTGTGTGTGTGTGTGTGTGTGTAAATATTATATAAATAATTGCAAAAAATAATTAATTTAAATTACTTAAATGCAATGATGGTAAGCACTACAAAAGGAAAATACAGACTGCTCCGAGAGCTTTAAACAAGGGGACTCAGCCAAGTCTGAAGAAATCAGGGATACTTTTAAAATTTAGAAAACAAACAAGTAGCGTTTTGTCAAGTGAAGAGGAAAGAGCAATTTTGGCGGAGGGAGAATCGTGTCCAAATTCCATGTGGGGACAAAGTATTAGATGCTTAGGAGGAGGCTAACAGGCAAGGTGAGCTAATCTGAGATCCGTTCTTTGAAAAAATAACTTGGAGAATTTTCCATAGGTTGGTTTCTTTTTGACTTGGAGATATGGGTCCAATGCATCTTCTTAACCATAAGCTAACAGAACTCTTTGCCCAGTAAAGTGTTAGTTTTAGACACTGTTTTGAGTGATGATGGTTTTGCTGTGATAGGGACCCTTGAGCATTGCTCACCCATTAGGTTCAGTGCTTAAAGCCCTTTGTGCCATCTCTTTTAATACTCTTAAGCACCATAGGAGGGCGCTACTATTATTCTCTCCATATAGCAAATGAGGGAAACTGAGGCCATCCTTCAAAGATTTGGCTGTGGCCAAATAGAAAATGTTTGGTTTTTGCATCTGTAGCATTTGGACCTCCAGCTAGCTGACACAAGGCAGTCATCACCACTGTTCTTTCCCACTGTTTAGTCAACGCTAATCTCCTCGCGTTGGACTTCAGAGGTGGAGAGAAATTCTACTGCTATTTGATCATGTAATATAATTCCTGCTTCAATTGAAGCAAATTGATGACGTTACTCAAAGGCAAATTGAAAAGCCAGATCTGTGCTAAATCCCCAGGGTTTGTTAGTTGGCATGTGCAGTGATATATGGGAAGGTGCTTTTCTGGGTTAAGATAAAAAAATCCTGGTATCACGTCACACTATCAGGCACCCCATCTTAATCTCCCTGTGCCAGCCCTGCAACTTGAAATACTCAGCGGACAGAAATGAAACTTTATAGAAATTAGGTGGTCATCATCCTTATCAGATGAATATGATTCCATCAGCATGATTTTAGCATCTTCAGAAAAAAAGAGATTTACCTGGAGAGGAGCAAGAGAGAGTCTGAGACGTGGATTGTAGAACTTTTCTGCCAGTCTGCCTTGGGCGAGTTGGCTGGGAGATGGCCTAGTAATTAAAATCCTGCTTAAACATATGCTGCTGGTCAGTCATAGTAGAGGCACCGACATGGGAAACCAGACGGTAACCAGAGAAGGAAAAGGAAAGTGAAACACAAAAGTAACACTCTAGAGCCCACAGGGTGCAGAAATAGATCTGAATTGGACGAATACTTATCTGACCACTAAGCATGAAAGCGGAACCCAAGTACTAATATATTTTTACCCCAATCTCCAAAATTAATCAATATTGTAGATGTGAACATATGCTCCTGGGTTTCTGGGTTATTTAATTGACCGTTGTAATCAGCAGGACACCAGTTACTCAAACCCACATTCTCTGCCCGTAGTTCTGGGGAGACATGCGGCAGGAGAACATGGGGAATAGAAGTACAGACAATATCAGCTTTAGGGCCTCTCTTCATCACATCAGTTTCTCTCATTGACCTTGGGGCAAAGCAAGAAAAATTTCAAGAGACGAGCATATGCAACATATGTACAAATAGCAATAGACTTCGGCTGTTATTTAGGAGAATGATTAAAATTTGTGTGGTTGGTACCAATTGAGAACTTTAATTCTTTATTATTTGTCTACTACTTTTCGGGCACAGATCAGAATTCAACAGATGCTGAGCACCTACTTTGTGTGGGGCCTGAGGCAGATGTTTTTAGGTATATTATGTGTGGGACTATGGATGAGGGGACTCTGTCCCAGGAGTTGCAATGTATTTTATCATTTGTAGAGAAGGAAAATACAATTTTGGTCGTTCTTTGCTAAAATCTTCTGGCTGAATCATCAAACCAGCTGTGCCCTTCCAGTAACTATTATGAGCAACAAATCAATAAAGTCAGACCTCAGATTCCTCTACCTTTCAACTTTGGCAGAATCATAGAAACTCTTCTTGATTTGGTTAGTGAAAGCCTGTGGAATTCAATCCTTGTTGCTCAAAAGGAAAAAAAAAAAGTTGGGGAAAATGTTATTAAGGTACTATTTTAAGATAACCTATTTAGCCAGTGAACTTTTATTATTTTCTTTGTATGTGCAAAATTCTATAATGAACACCATTGAGATGGATAATGTCCAGATTGAAAAAGAAAGTTAAGGGGAACTGCTCTACACTTTAAAAATGTAAGTTCCCATAGTGCTGCTACACTCATATTTGATGTTCAGACTCTGTGTGTTTAGCAGCCCAACTTGTAACAATAGAAACACTTCTAAGCCTGGAAGTCTGGCAGTATTTCCAGTGTTCCTGTGTTTAAATTGGCACCTGTGGTATTATATTAGGATGCCATTTTTTGAACTTGGAAATAGAAGAAGGTAGAGAGAGATTTTACTATAATTCATATGTGGGGCTGAGTCTTAGGGGGAAAATAACTTTACTTGGAAATAGAGTAGTAATATTCTGTAAAGTTAATAAATATCTACACTCTATCTTGGGAATAGGAATTGCACAACTAAGATTTTATGGGACTTTGGCTGTAGTATTTACATGATTGAAATGAATGTTTTAGCCAAACTGAGCATAAATTTCAGACAAATACCAAAATTGAAGGGGAGTTTGGGTGTTTTAAATATTTGACTTTATCAACCAGTGTGGACTCTCAAGAGTCTCAAATTCAAGAGAGTGTCTCAAATTCAGTTACCTCGTTTGTCAAGTGGAATTTAGAATGACATCTGCTTGCCTGCTCTTCAGGGTTGACATTAAGAATAATTGAGATAATGCATGGGCAAACCCTTTGAAGACTTCACAGTACTAGTTAATTGTCAGGTACTGGTTAAGTGCAGGCTACTGTCTCCCCAGTTTGTGACTGAATGAGGTCCCTGCCTGCAGGGGATGTGTTGACTGTTGGGGGTTTAATTTGCATTCATATGTGTAATCCCAGCTCTGCACATTCATACACATCAAGCTAAAAGTTCAAGGGAAGGTACTCGTGACAATTGAATGGGGAAGATATGAAATTCACCAAAGAGCATTTGGTAGGCTGGCCTAGGAAGAGATGGTTTCATGCCAAAGACCTTTATGTCTTTATGAAGGCCTAAGTCTTTATGATAGAGCACTGTTTGGATAGAGTCTTCTTGAAAAAGACATGATGGAAATGTGCAAAGCATGTTTGAAGAGCCTGTCATCTCATCTTCATTTTCTTTTTCCTTATATTCCCATTTCTCGTCCTGCAACATCTCATCTTTTCCATTCTCTCTCACATTTACTCATTGCTTTCTCCATGCAGAGCCTTGCACACATGGATTAAGTTATTTAAACCTCACAACAACTTCATGAGATGGCTTCTCATAAAATTGTTACCCCCAATTAAAGTGATAGAAACTGAGGCTTATGAAAAGCAATTTACCCAAGGGAAGCTGTGATGTGAGCTGAGGCCTTCCGAACCCAGAGCCAGGGGTCCCAACTGCTGCCAAGTCCTGCTTCCAGTTTGGGAGAAACGGGGAATGAGGTTGGAAGGGGAGAACTGGCCAGACTCACAAGGGCGGACTTGGTCCTATAGGCTCAGGGGAAACAACAGAAAGCTTTCGAGCAGAGCAGTAACATTCTGAAAGCTGGCATGTGAGGAAGGTTAATCTGGATTTTTGGTACATAGACAAGATTTCCCACATAATTAATAGTCCGAGAGTAGAAATGAATGACAAACAGGCAAGCATGAGTGTTTGCTCTTTGCAGTCCAGATTGAACAGCCCAGACTCCAAAGAATAATTTTTGAGGAAGTTGAGTCAGTCAATCTGTCCCCCTCTACTTTGCTCCTCTGTCTGGATACATTTGATGATACACATTCCGGTGCTTGTGACGTCACTGATCATCACCACGGAAACATCTGGGCTATAACAAAACACTGGAGCGCAGCGTCCCTGAATGTGTCAGGGAGGAGAGGAAACTGGCTCCAAACGATAAGGCTCGCAATAACAAAAATTCAGTCAAATACGTGAGCAGTAGCAGCCTTGGTCATGAAGAGAAATAGAAGCGTTACCATTCTGAGAAGCCCAGAGCAGGAGTTGTGCATTACTAAAGGCTGGGCAAGGTTGATTTTGAGATGCTGCTCACATTCAAAACACAGTTTCCTTAAAAACTCACTCTCTATGCTGTCTTGCATGATGACAATAGAAATCCTTTAGGACCTGAGAGCTCCTCTCAAACTGCAGAAAACCTACACAGCGTGGATAGGCTAGTCGGGTGTGGTCTTGCATGTTGTTATGGGAGACGCCTCTAACCATCAGAGGCAGAATGGGCAGTGGCTGTGGTGTGGGTTTATTGTTCATGAGTCAGTGGCAGTATTAGTTGTGTAGTTGCGGAAATTAATAACTAAAAGATGATTCTGGGCCCTTTAGAATTTTAGAAGGTACATACTTGTGTATCACATCATGGGCTCAATCTAGCTTGAAGCCGTATTTAGGTTTGGGTCACATGGTGCTTTCAGAAACTATGTACTTGTTGCTTTTACAATAAAAAATAAGGAGATTTTACCTAAACATGGAGATCTGCAAATTCTCTTTATATTCAGAAGAGCTGGCAGGGTTGGACCCCTGTTTTCAAATGGCAACACTTAGGTCAGACGGAGGAGTTGGGTCCCTTTTGGGTGGGGCAGACACTACTCCATGGTTAACCACATTCCACACCTCTCCCGTGGTGTCGTCCCTAGCCCATCTTGAGTTACTTTCCTGCTTGGCTCTGGGAGCATTTGATTTTGTGATCACTGTTGAAGAGATTAGAGATTCATTATTCCTAGCACAAGTCCTGGCATAGGAAAGGTAGCTCCTAAATGGTAGCTCTGGTTGTTCTTTATCAATTATAGGCTCAGTTATTTAAACTCGCTCCTCAGATCAGTGCTGTTCAACAGAACTTTCTGTGACTATGGACATGTTCTGTCTCTGTGCTGTCCGAGATGATGGTCACCAGTCCCATGTAGCTATGGATCACATGAAATGTGGCTAGTATGACCAAGAAATAATTTCTACTTTTATTGAATTTTTAGTTAATTAAAAAATTTCAGTAGCAGCATATGGCTAGTGACTACTGTCTTGGGCAAAAGCAGGCTTCAGTAATGAGATTGAACATCCGGTGTCCTAGTCTACAATAAAGTGTGGTGAGTAGATAACTAGGGCCGTGTGTTCATTTTACAAGAGATGACTTATAGTGAGCTTCATCACCTGCTTCCTGAAAGGGAGCCACCTTTTACCTCCCGGCTACAATTCTTGCCAAAAACATATGCCAAAGACATATGTTGTATAAGACGTCATATGTACGTTTGTACCAATATACATAAGTCACCTTAAGCTTCAATCCAAAGTTTCACTGCTCTTGGCCCTCTGGCTGTCTGGTCAAGGGTACTCTGTAAACCTAATAAGTAGGCCTGTGTGTGGAAGAGCCTGAGTTTTTTGATGAGCTGCTGGCCCCTGCCATTTGTAATGACACAGAGCCAAGAGCCAGTGTTACCAAGGGGATCGTGGAAAGCGCTGGAGACCTCTGCGACTGCTAGAGGGATCTCAAATCTTAAGACTCAGGCTCAGAGGGCTGCAGTCTCTTGCGTTTCCATCACAAGCCTATGTGGAACACATCTAATGATCGCATTGCCATAAACCAGCCACAAAGGAGGATTCTAAAGGATCTTTCTTTTACACCACTAATTCATTCATTTGCATGTTGTTTGCTTCGCTGAGCCCAGCAGTCACAGCCCTCCCTTTTCCTTTGTCACAGGGTTGGAAACCCCAGAGCCATCTATCAGGCTCTGGCTTACTGGTTACTTATTGGCCTCTGCCCTGGAACTTGTCCCAGCCAACTTTTCCCGCTGAAAAATAAGTAACTTCACCTCTTCTGGGGAGGTATGCACAGGAGGGCAAAATAAATGTTAGCCTGTTTCATTCATGACGAAAACTCTGAGTTACAAACCCCTACTCCTAAAAGAGCCTCCTTGCAGACATAGAAATCCTAGAGAAGATGACAGAAATGGCTGGGGTAGCTAATTTTATCAAATGATGACGAATACCAATCTTTTGGAATGAAAAAAAAAATACATGAATATATTCTGCTTGGGTCGTTCATCTAAGTGTGTCTCATCTTTTCTCACAGTCAGATTCTGCAGGGAGGGTACCAAGTCTTCCTGTTTGATATTTATGGGCAAATATCAGGGCAAACCTCGTGTCATGATAGTGTATTGAATGAGTCCTAGAATTCAGTAGGAAAAAGACTAAATAAACCCTCGAGCAACAAGGACAAGAGAGCCGCCATAGTTTTAAATTCCTTCTTAGGAAAATTCATTGCAAAAAATGTTTTCTAGAAGAAGACCAAGCTGATATCAACCGAGACTAACTAATGAAATGTTAAATTATCTGCACACAGATATGTTTTCAGTGTTGTCTTTAGTCCGGCTCCCAGACACAAGGAGGCTAAAAATTCATATTCAGATAAGGAAAGGCAAACCTTGGCGAACAGATGGAGCAGAGTTCAGCATAAAGGTTTAATCCTATCAGGCCGATTCCTGTATGACCATCTGCATAATCCAGCACACACATTGAAGGCCTGTTAAAAATACGACTCTAGCCAAGATTAACATCACAGATTTTCCACTAGACTTGCTCGTATTTGACTTTATGATTTTCCAGGCCCAGGAAGATTGCCTGCAAATAAAGACTTGAGTATTCCTTGAAGAAGCACTTCCATGTTACTTTTTTTTTTAACCTGAAAATTGTTTCCTCTTTGCCCAATATGGGCTGTCTGTTTTTGGAAAGTTAATTTCATTTCCCTTTTTTCCCTAGCTTTCATATCTCGAACTTTTCTTACAACAGGATAATAAGGAGAATTGAGCTAAAAATAAATTTTGTGCGTGAAAGTTCTCCTTGTCAGGAAGAAAAGAGTTATTTACTTATTGTATAATGAGAGGCAAGTGAACTTACTATTGTTGCAACAAATACCACAATTGGATCCATGCATAATTCATTTTGATGATTGTCCCACCTTCCACAATATTCCCCCCCCCCCCTGCCCCAATGGTGTGGCTGGTGATCACAGAACAAGAGAAAAAAAGAAAAGAAAACAAAAACCAAAAAACAGTGGCAATATTTGCCGTTGGTGGTTGTAGGATTAATATTTTGTACATTTTAATTTCGGATTTGGCAGAGCCAATGTGAAATGGAAAACAGCACGTTCTCACCTACTGAGTTATAAAATTCTGAGCTTCCGAAGTGTTAACAAACAAATTTTGCATATTATGAAACAATGCTATGTTGCCTGTCATTGAATCAAAAAGCCTTCAACAAGTCTTTCAAGTGTAATTTAGAAGTTACAGGTACATCAAAATGTCAAGATTTTTCACTGCTAAATTGTTAAATAACCCTGCGTACAGATCCTGCACATGGTGGTAGATCTCAGATAGGCAAACTCAGAAATCAAAAAGTGCTTGTCCCAGAGTGCAGATTACAATTGTTGCACTAGGATTTCTGTCCTTCCTTTGCTCGGCTCTCTCTCTGTCCACGGATTGTTGAAGAATTTTGCTGATTCAGAATAGAGTAAGTAAACCTGCAAATTAAAGAGGAAGCATATACAATTTGGGCCGTCTCTGCATTCAGCCAATGGCATAATTTGGAATTTAGCTAAAGATACGCTTAGGTATCCGCGTTAGGGTAACAGTCCCTTAATGCAAATGAATGTTGGGTCTACATTTCCATCTACTGACTACGGATTTTTTCCTTTTCTCCTTTTCTGCGAGAGCCATTAATGTTGTCAAAGCGAGGGGCTCTGCCAAATCAAGTCATTTCGGAATAAAGGATGAAAAACACTTGAAATCCTCAATCTCCTCATTTAATATTTAATAGATTTAATTGCGTCTGGTATTGAGAAGTCTCTGTATCATGGGTTACATTTTTCTTCAAAGTGTCACGCGCGCAGACACAGACACGGGCCAAATCTCTTTGCCAAGTAGCATCTAGATATACCAGTGGATGGGGCAATAAATGCAGACCAATAACAAAACAAAATGAAGACCCTAATAAACAATAAAATGCTTAACTGCATAAAGCAATTACTGAAAAAAAAATTAAGGAAGGCAGAAATAAAGCTAGTAATTCAAGAGCTTTATTTGTTTGTTTATTTGTA
The DNA here is from genome assembly GCF_964662115.1 of Mustela nivalis. Taxonomy (NCBI): domain Eukaryota; kingdom Metazoa; phylum Chordata; class Mammalia; order Carnivora; family Mustelidae; genus Mustela; species Mustela nivalis. The sequence continues at coordinate 131,935,668 of NC_139022.1, forward strand.
TTTGAGAGCTATGTTTATTTATTTGTTTATTAGCTGACTAGGGGTCTGTGGTGAAGTTAGCATTCTGAAAGGGAAATTTGCACATGCTTTGCACACCATCTCAGCTATTGGTTCCAGGCATCCAGTTGGAAGGTTGGTGAACCCAGAAGAGATTCCAGTCCTGTCCAGGGTGAAGATATAGAGGGTCAGTCTTCCCACTAGGGACAAACTTGTTTGCCCTCCCTCCTGGCCGGTAGCTACGAGCTGTCTGGATCACAGAATGCAGGTGTTGGTGCTGCTGATCTGGGGGTGGACCAGAAAGTTGTCATTTCAGTTAAAAAACACAGCGAGAATGATCGTCTTGACTTAACACGAAGGGCAAGTATCTGTGTGTTGAGTCCCAGGTAGGATTACTTAGTGTCCCTGTCATTCTTGGGTACAGGCCTGGTCTCAAGCACAACTTCACCAAAATCAAAAAGATAGAGGGATAAGGACCTGAGATTTTATGAGGTCAGAGGTACCCCACAGAAACGGGCTGAGCTCCTGGGTTTCACAAGTCTCAAACTTTGGGACAATGACAATAAAGTCAGTTCCTTATTTCTGAAAAGATCACCCTTAATAGTCATTCCAGGCAAATGAGAGCCTTAAAAATAATCCTATCTTAGAGGGACTGATGCCACACCCAGCTCCTCAGTCAATTTAGCTGGCTAGGTAGCAAGTCCCTGGATTGGAAGTTCCTACGAAAGTTTTACAATAAAACTTCAGAACCTGCAGTGATGAGGCTGTTGGGGATTCTGGTGAATGAGTAAACTCTGGCTTGTGGAGAACTGGTGATAACAGTAATTCTTAGAGCAGCAACAAGCAGGTCCAGTGCCTGGCACATGGGAAAACAACAAAACACAAGCAGACACGTTGTGCATTTTGCCACAAGTCTGTGAGCAGGAACCACTGCTATGAGAGGGTAAGAGCCTTAGAGAGGCTAAGTAACTGCACAGCTGGAGCTGTGGCCCATTTGCAAATACTGTAGTACTCTGAATGTTAATCAACTTAACACAATTGCATCTTTCTGTCTTTATTCGGGAGCCAGTAAGGGCTGGTGCCAGCATTTTCACCTCCATTGTAAGCATCAGTTATCTGCTCCGTGGAAATGCTCATTAATCGAGAGATCTGGCTAATAGGATGCTGGAGAAAGAGAGTTTACCTCCTTTCACACGCTATACACAACGGAGATGGCAAATCAGCTCATCTCTATTTTAGTGGAATTTTATCTTGAGATTGAGAAGGGGATTAGAACGTTTCTCAATTTATACATTTTACCAACCAAGGAAGGGTTGTTTCCCCAACATATTTAAAATAACTCCAAAATGGAGAGAAGAGCCAAACAAAGCATGTCTAATGAGACTTCCATAATAGGACCTCAACTGTCACCAGTGCCTCATTTTGGTGATAAGGAATGATAAATCTTGTACCCAGGTCATCTACAGAGCTACCCCAAACAAGTGAGGTATTGATCACAGTACAAGAGATTTCGGAGGCAAAAGTAAGAGCAGCCCCAGGACCCTGCTGATAGCTTCACACACCACTAATTCACCTCAATGGGCAGGCACCTCTGAGCTCAATTAACCCTTATCCCCAAGGCCACCCATAAACCCCGAGGTAAACATGGCTTTCCTGGCCCTTGCTTTCTATCAGTGAAATAGATCATTTCTATAGGAGGCTGAGGCTCGGTTCTAACTTACAAATTCACCTTGCTGTAAAGAGCCTGATGCTACCGGTGTGAGTGAGAAGGCACTTGAACCTTGTAACACTGATGTGGCAAATCTGAGAATTTTAAACTGCTGAGGGCATCCGTGATTTCTTCTGCCTTCCGTGGTTAGCAGAAGGAAATGTAAACGCTCTGGATTGTCTGCGCACAGAACCTTAGCTGTTAAATATCTACTGGAGGCTGAACGATTTCTTTCCTTCCTTCCTTCTTTCATTCATTCATTCTTTCTCCCCCCACCCCCTCACCCCCAATCCTTCCCTCTCTTTTTCTTCTCACCACGACCATTGTTCAGAAGCAAATTGGAAATCTGGTAATTAGGCCCTGACTCACGGTGTAGTATTAGAGTCCCGAGCCAAAGTTCAACACCCTGAAATGAAATTTAAACCAATTAATCTGTTAGATTTTTATCGCTTGTCCGTGTTTTCTCAGCAATTCCCCCAGCACGTGGCCTTTGATCAACTCTCATACAAACGCTAAAATGTGTGCCTGCTGCTAGCAAGATGGGAATGACATTAACATGGGTACTCATAAAACAATCAGAGCAGAGAAGCCCTCAAACAGGCAGGGCATGGTAATATTTAATAAAAGCACACACATAATCTTCAGAATTAGCATTTTGTGCCTTGCAGTACCTTTGGGAGAAGAGCTTTTATTTGTGGAGTGATCATTATTATAACAAAGAAGAGCTACCTAATAATTTCCACTTTAACTCTGCAATGTGCCACGAGCATTTCAGAGCCATTATGCTAAACTGTGGTAGGGTAATCATGTTATTGTCATAGTTTGAAGGAAAGAAAATCTCCTCTACTTTGGTGGCTGTTGGGGGTGGGGGAAGAGGTGAAAAAAAAAAAAAGAAAAAAACATCAACTTCAACTTTAATTTTTAATGAGTTTTAGAACCAGGAATTGGCTCTCTGTCTTTGTGGTTACCTAGAGTGTGAAAATTCACTGGTGAGGGAGGAAGAATCTTTTATTAATTAAATCAAGACTTGGCTGGTGAAAGTGGCTTTGTATTCAATCAAATCCTCTCCCCTCCCCAATTCCATAATATTTTCATAGATATAGGATTGTATTGATTATTACAGTCCTGGGCTGAATTGAATCATTTATAAATCTTTGCACCTTCAAATTCTATGGAACACATCTAGTGTGGCTATTAAAAATGACCTCTTCTTCTCTTCTTCCTTTTGGTGTCTCTTTGGCTCTGCTGAATGAAAGAAAAAACAAGTCCTTGGCTGCTTCAGATGTGGTCTGGGCTTTCTCAGAGTAAAGCTTACCCAAAAAGAAGAGAGAAGGAGAGGTTCAGGATTTGTTAGTCAGCAACATTGGACAAATTTTTTTTTTTTTAATTAGTATCCATTTGTTCTAAATAGTACAACCTTTATCTCTTACAGACTTAAATGCTCTGTTACTTAATTCTTATTATGATAACGTATTACCTTCACACGTGCTCACTGAAAACATTCAAACCATACCGCTTTCTACAGAGTAAAATTTAATGGTCTCCCTCCCCCTCAACCCCATTCCAACCACGTGGCTGTTTCATATGGACCCACTGGGGACAGTTGTTGTATTTCCTTCCAGACTTTTGTTCACATAACTATATATAGGTGCATATACAGGGACATATACAAGCTCCTATATGTCATTTTTTTTTAAGATTTTATTTATTTATTTGACAGACAGAGATCACAAGTAGGCAGAGAGGCAGGCAGAGAGAGAGAGAGGAGGAGGAAGCAGGAGCCTGATGTGGAACTCCATCCCAGGACCCTGAGATCATGACCTGAGCCGCAGGCAGAGGCTTTAACCCACTGAGCAACCCAGGCGCCCTGTCATTTTTTAAGTAAACAAAATCACACTGTTCATTAGACTACAAACTGTTTTTTTACGTACTAATATACTTTGACATTTTTCCATGTCAGTTTATAGAAGTCTTTCTTTTCCATTCTAATGACACTCCTAATATCCTGAAGTATAGATATACCATAATTTATTTAGCCACTTTCTAATTAGAGGCACCTAGACTCTTGAATATTTTTACTGTTAATACTGCAGTGGACTTTTGGGTACCTGTAGTTTTAGGTACATTTGCAAGTATTTCCTGGGCTGCTTTTAATCTGGCAGGTTTGTTTGTGACTAGGATAAAAGTGTAAAACGGTGGCCTGAGAGTTAAAAATATTTTGCTTACAGCCTAAACGTTCCAAAAAAAAAAAAATTAAATCAGTTGCCAGCATTTAAAGATTGGAAAATTCACAAAAAAATCTGGTTCCCAGCTTCTTTCAAAAGATCAGAAGCCCTGACCACACTGGGCCTGCATTTGTGTGGGGGAATGAGTGGCTAGATCTTCCCCAATTCCTAGTGTCAGGGTCACCCATCTCATGTTTGTTCTGAGACTCAGAGCTGCTGTATTCATTTGTGTTTTCTGCCTTGGCCTGTATGGACCTGTGAGTTTTTAACAACCACTCCTGGGCCCCCTCTGTTAGCTAGTCACAGTGTCTTCTACCTTGTGTTATTGACATTTTAGAGTTCTTCATTTGGGGGAAACTATCCCATGCATTGTTGACTAGTTAGCACCTTTGACTTCCAGGCGCTAAATGCCAGTAACATCCCTCCCCCATCTCTCTGTCTCTCAGTGGAACAGCCCATGAGTCCTTTACATATTTTCCAAACTTCACAGTGGGGAAATACAACAGAGCTTCCTCTTAAGACTTCTATGACACACAAATGTATAGAAGCACCTATAGAATGCTTTGAAGCCTAACTTTAGAAAGGTGTGCATGACTTCCTTGTTCTATGAATGGCATCTAATCTCTAAGCGGGGATAATGGATGGTTGAGTGGGGAGGTAGGACAATCGAGGGGTGTGTCACTCTTTTCTCAAAGTACTTCCTTCAACGGTTCTTTTCTCCAAAAAGCTAAGAAGGTGGTGTCACATAGTGTTTCCACAGCAGCTTATCTCTGGAAGCTTCAAGAAGATCTTTCTTTCCTCTGGCTAGTTGATAGTTAACTTTGTTTCTGGTTGGTTCCTCACAGAATTTGAAAACATTATCACTTTCTTTAGGAAGTGTGTGAAAGCGCGCGCACACACGCACACTTACATGCCTTCTTTATACTACAAACAACAAATGGAAAGAAGTGGAGGGGATCAAGGCTGAAAGCAGCCTGACCGTGCTATCTCGGAACATCCTACTACAGGAGATTCTCTCAAAGATAAACCAACACTGTTCTGCCGCCTTTGTACTCTGATAAGTAAGCCTGGAGGAATCCCTTCTTATCTAAAGAAATATCTAAAGAAAGACACTTGCCTAAAGAAATTTGCATTATTACAAAAATAAAATTTTAAAAATAAAAGCTCATACAGATAATAAACATCGAGTCTCTTGTTGTTTATGAGGGTAGTCACAGGGTCAGCATTTAATGATGCCATTGGATTTCACACTTCACCATTAGGCTGGACTCCTTGAAGACCAGTTCAGTTAAACCAAGATCCTGTTCTCAGAAGTATCTGGAGATAGGGTGCTCTTTCTACTCTACATTAGCAATTGAGGCCTCTGAGTTAGAAATTAAGAATTGAGATTTTGAGACATTAACTAGAATGTTTCCAAACTATTTTTATGTTAGGAATTCTACATAGTTGTTAAATGTACTTGATTTCTCTTACACATTTCTTGAAATCATGCATCATACGCTGCCATTGGTTTGGGAATACTCAATAATGCATTTAAACATCTTCACTTCCAAAGAAAAATTCTGCTTAAGAAAAAGTCCTATGCCTGTGGAGCATTGATCACAACTTTTATGTCTGTTAAAAATTGGACAAGAATTTTCAAGTCATGAATCACTTACATTTTCTTGATTAATTATTTTGTTTTGGGGAGAAAGTGAAGGAGAGAAAAGGCATCTGAACTGTCCAGTTTTAGTTGTAAATGCATTACTATGAGTTCAGCCAACATGAAATGTTTAGTTTGGATATTTCCTAATTTCTCTGTGCTATTTTATAAGATGAATTTGAATCAAAATCAAACCCATTCTACTTGTTTGTGTGGTGGCACGTGAACAATGGTCCCACCGGGCTGGGCTTAATATTTTCTTTTCTTCTTGCAAAAGTTAAAGCATGATATGTTGCCAAATTTGACAAAGTCCAATAGTTTTTTTTTTTTTTTTCCAGCTTTTTTCCCGTTAAAATTAACTGGTGCTCTCATTGGCTTCAATATTTGGAAAGTCAGTCTTGGATACTTAATAAACTTTTTATTGAGGGAAGGGTCTCGTTTCCTCTCCTTGTGCAATATCTCCCTTGCTTTAGAATTTTGCTTTGTTCTTGTTCATAAAAGTAATAATGAGAACAACAACATGGCATCGTGGAGTTAAAAATCCTTGGTGTCCTCTGAGCCATTTCAAAAACAATTCTGCGATTATGTTTACGCCTAGCAATTCTGTTGAAATTATGCCATCCTCACCAGGCATGCCACCTCCAGTCTGTTTAGAATCATGGTATTGGCAAATTATTTCCCATCTCCAAGGGCCATTTGTAATGGAAAGAAAAGAGATACGAATTTTTTTTAGAAGTCCATTCTAGAGTTTTATGCCTGGGAATGGCAACAAAGCAAAGGTCATGGGACTTTCTGTGGTTCAGCCCTGACTCAGCTATTTGGTTACATAATTCACCCTGAGTGACCTGCAAACTTTACATCTATAAAATGGGATCCATGACATTTGTTGAAAAAATCCTAATGATTTCTAATGAGGAATGTGTCTGTGTTAGTGTTACAGATAGAAGGCATGGAGCAAGAATATTTTCTTGCCCTGGCCTCCTTTCTCACTTCCCTTTGGACAGAAATGCTTATCTAAAAATCTATCGATTTTCTTTTCGGGAAGTATGTTTAATTATGAAGCAATTCAATAAGGTTTCCAGTGTGTTCCAAAAAACCACCCAATTTTTTTTTTATCTTTAGCATCTCATAAATTAAATTTTGCTTCTGTGTTTTATTTTATAAGCTTTCAAGTTTGAAAATGATTGGGTAAAATATATGTATGTCAATAGAAACAATGAAACAGATGCTTTTAAAAACTGAAATTGCACCCTTAGGTTTCAGATCCTAAAGCAGCTAGGAAATGCTGAGATCTTGGGGGACTTTCTGTTAGTGAAAAGATAAAAGATATTTTTTCTTTCTTTTTCTCAAGTCTCCATCATTAAAGTTTGGTTCTAACAGCAGACTCCTTCTCTTTTTCATGTGTGTTGAAAAGCAGCTACTCCCTGTATCAAAGCCATCAGCCCGAGTGAAGGATGGACGACGGGAGGCGCGACTGTGATCATCATAGGGGACAATTTCTTTGATGGGTTACAGGTCATATTCGGTACCATGCTGGTCTGGAGTGAGGTAGGTGTTGTCTGAACATTAATATCTAATAGGTTGGTCTAGTTGAGGATACTGTCTACACTTGAATTTCTAATAGAGTGTGTGTAGAATTTCGTGGTACCACCCTGGGTGGGCCAGCTCTAGTGTGCAGAACTCTGAGAAACCGGGAGACATGGGTTGGGTATACCTGGAGGCACTACTTTCTACTGGGATGACTTCCATCCTCTGGCCTGTAAGCACCAGCCGAGCTTCTGTTTTGTCATTTGTCCTCTTATGTTAGCCCTGGTGTGGAGGTCCTATTGTATATTGGGAATTGGAAAGGAGATGCAAAGTCACAAAATATATAGGAAAAGCTCTGTTCAGACTTCAAGAAGATAGTAATCCGTGAACAGTTGTAGATGCGGTCTACTGGAGACCCTTCCTCAAGGAGCACCATTCATGTGGCGGTAATAATGCAGCTATAGGTGGTTCTTGAATTATTCAGGGCTTGACCAGCGCAACCTCGAAGACCCAAAGGCTTTTTCCAGCTCTAAGAATTTACAGCTCACGGGCAGCTTAGTATGAGACCCCAACCATATGAAAATGACTCTGTTCTATGTCTGCAGTGCTTTCTAAGCACTGTGATCATTATTTTGACCTGTCAGTTGACTTGCCTGGCAATAATCAACGTTAGCTTGAGATTATAAAACATAAGCATCACTATTATATAGACGTCGTGGAAAACATGTCTTTGTTTTCTTTCTGTATTCTGAGCCTAGACTTCTCATCTAGCATGCCCACAGCCCCTTCTCTTTCACTTCCCCGAAGTTTAGAATAAGACCCATGTTAGGGCTATAAGGTACTGCTGAGCTCACTCATCCTGCTTGTTTTATAAGCAGTTGTGTGAATCTCTAAGCTTTATTGGAACTTAATGTACAGTAGGCACTGTGCTTAGCCCTTGACACAGATCATCTCAATCCTTCCCTCTTAGCACCCTTAGCACGTATCTTTTTTTTTTTTTTTCAAGATTTATTTATTTATTTGACAGACAGAAAGAGATCACAAGTAGGCAGAGTGGCAGGCAGAGAGAGAGGGGGAAGCAGGCTCCCCACCGAGCAGAGAGCCTGATGCGGGGCTTGATTCCAGGACCCTGAAATCATGACCTGAACTAAAGACAGAGGCTTAACCCACTGAGCCATCAAGGCATCCAGCACATATCTGTTCTTGATGAAGACATTAAGGTTTAGAGATAAATAGGTACAAACTCCAAAGCAGCTGCGTGTAGCCTGTGGAGTGTGGATTGTATGTATGTAGCCACACAGAGAAGTCAGTAGCAGAACTGAAGCTAGAACCCAGATTTTTTTATTTCAGTATCTATCTGTCCTCCCATAATACCACTGATCAGACCATGTAGATATTTTGTGTCTTATCTCTAGGTGTGCTGCTGGGTAATCAGAGAGTTAAGGCTAATCATTGAGCATGTTTATCTTCCCAATGCAGAGCCTGTCTTTCTTTTTAAGTCTTCTATGTGCCCATCTTACTGCCAGGAACCCACTCTGGCCAGCCCCTTGCCAGCCTGTGCTGCCTTTGGTTTTGTGTTTCCAATACTCCTGACTAGCGGCCTGTGCATGGTTGGAAAATCAAAGCTCTCACAGAACTGAATCAGAGATGGGCTTCTCAGTGCACTGAACTGATTGCTATCTGAGGTGGATGGGCCATCCCAGCATGAAAGGTGGACTGAGCTCCCGCTGCCGACTGTGCCCATTCTTTGTTGGGACCGTTGGGTTGTAAAATTAGAAGCATCACATACATGTCAGTCTGGTGTCTTTATCGCAGCTGGGGACAGCAGTCCTCCCCAGGACAGCCTCTCCCAGATCATGTGGGCTATATATTCATCCCTTTCTATCTCTCATTCTGTTGCTTATCCTGGAAGTTGGAAGAGGGACGAATAAATATAACGTGCACTTCTTGCTCCATATTACTGTAGTCGAGGCCTGAGAAGTGGGACTCAGATTTGGTGGGAAGTCTTACTAAACCTCTGAGAATAAGGTGGGTTAGTTTGAAACTTCCTTTAAAACTTTGTATCCAATCGTTGCCCAATGCTATATTGGTCATGGAACGAGGACTTTGATATATTAGGAAATCATTAATTTGTACCCCTACCCTGTTCCTAGTCAAGGTCCTTGGGTTTCCTCTCGGTTCCCTCATATTCTTGCCTTCTTTTGGGAAAGTTAAGGAAGATTAAATTCTAATTTAGACTTATCCAAATTACTTCAAAGGATCTGTTTCCACACAACAAAACCAATGTAACTCATGAAAAAAAATAACCCAGTAAGGCTATCCCTTTGCCCTCCCCTTTCCTCAGGCCCTCCATTGCCCTGGGTCCAGCTAGGAGGTGAGGGTGGGGGACGCGTGCTCCTTCTTGGCCCACCACCTCCTGCCCAGCTGCTCTCATGTGTGATTATGTCATAAATCAACTCTGACCCTTTCTGGTGGAAACCTACCAGGCAGTTTCCAAAATTAAATATTATTTTAAAATAAGTAAATCCTCTGCCGTAATAGAGGTGGGAGTCTGAATGGAAGATTTTGATATGGGTTGTTATTTTTCTTGACATTTCAGAAACATGAGCCTTGCAGAGGTGAACTTCTTATAAATATTCTAAACTATTTATATATTTAGATTTCATACAGACATGATTTTCTCTCTCCCTTTTAGTGAAGGGAGAGAATTTTTGGTACTGCTTCAATTCCAAAAACTCATTGTGTAATACTGAGAAATTAAGAAATAACTCACATTTCTGAAGGGTTTATCATGCATGGGCACTTATGGGTATCACTTTATTTGATCCTCCTGATAGCCCTGTATTAGATCCATATGAGAAAACCAGGCATCAGAGAGGTTAAGAAACTTACCCATTGTCACACAGATAGTGCTAGAGACGGCATTTTATACTACAGTGGCTCTTTTTAAAGAGCCCAAGTTACTGAGAGGGCAAACGGACACATAAGAGAGGGAAACAGGACAGAAATAGGAGAAAGAAAAAAACATGCTTAGAAATCCAGGTAATAGAGGAGAGCTAGTAGTAATACTGACACTAGTAGTGACTGTGGTGGTTGTTTTTAATCACATAAAATTACATAAATGCCTTTCATTTGGTAGAGGCAAAAATCATCCACCAGTTCTGGACCATTTCTGCAGGCTTCCATTGGATAGAATCAGAACTCAATAGTGTGAGAATTTAAGAGAGGATATCTGTGAAAGATCTGTGGAACAAATGTGTAGTATGACTGATACCAGCTACATTCCCTGAGTACTTGGTTCCTGCCAGGTACCACGCTGAGTGTTTGGTATGGCTCTCCTGTGAGCATTGCAACATCTGTCTACCATGTTGTTCTTGTTTTACTGATGAGGAAATTGAGACTTAAGGAAGTTAAATAAGCCATTCAGTGATCAAAGGGGGGACATGGGATTTGAACACAGACAGCCCGACTCTAGGGCCTCACCTTCTAAATAGTCTATGATTTAGCCCCGATTTTTACCCTAGTGTTTTATCACATCAGACTAGGGTGTGATGCTCACCATTGCCATTGATGTCTTGTGCTGTGGTGAGGTGGGGATGGGTATCTTAACAATTACTATCACCTTCCAGGCTGCGGTAGACTTGGGATGCAGGAGTAAGAGTGGTCCCTTCATTATCCGGTTGTATATGCTTGTGGATGGAGCCATTGGCTTCTAGGAAGAATTTATCCATGTGAAGGATACTTACCTTGTGTGAGGGGCAGAAGACAACCTCTTCCTTGCCAACATAGAGAACTTAGGTAGGACAGTGAACCTGTTTGGGCCTCATCTCTACACAGGACCCCTATCTATCTGACTCTTTGTGTCCTGGCCACATGATCTGTGCCACCTCTAGGACCTGGTTACTTCTAATTTTAAGTAGACTTTTATCTCTTCTCCATTTCCTCACTCTATAGCCCAAAGCACTCAGGAAGCAGGCTGGTGGGCCAGGACAAGCAGATAACATTTTAGATTAGCAGCTGATGCTATTATTTGGAGTCTTTTTTTAGCTCAAGAATTTTAAAAAGAGTGAGAGAAAACAGGGCTGGCTAATTTACCCTCCTCTGTGCTCTTTCCCTACCAACCCAATCTTCTGCAAATGAGTAGTTCAGCTTAGCTCCCTGATTGCCCCCTGAGGGTTGGGAAGAAGAAAGGTGGCACTCCATTGTTCCTCACTCAGGGCTGCCTTCTGTGAGCTCCCAAGTTTGGGGGGGAACTGCCTCGCTTTCCTGTGAATTTGGTTTGCCATCTTTGTTCTTCGTCCTTAGCATTTCTTGCCTTTTCTCCTCTCTGTCTTTCTAGAAAGCGAAATATTATACTGATACCCTTGGGCTTCTTAGCCTGCCTTTACCCAAAAGAATTAACAAATATATATATGTTATAAATAAACCCAGGAAAGATCAACAGGATTGATGTGTGCTCGTGATTAATGTGGGTTGAGTTTTTTCCTCGATCAGAGATATTCTTGGTTGTTTTTGCTTTTCCATCAACATGTGATTTGGAGGAGGGAGGGGTTGCTGCTAGTGGTCTGTAGAGCAAATACTTCCTTTAATATCTCCTTGAACTGCTCTAATTGCTAAGCAATGAGTACTGCTTGGCTTGCCTCTTGGTGTCTAGCACTGAGATAGGTACTACGGGTGATCACGATTAGCCTTTATGGACTCTGGTGTTTTATTTGGAACAGGAACTTGCTCCCATGAAACAGATTAAGGAGTTACATAATATATTTTTATAATCCAGTGTTAAATGACTAGCTTAAAATTCAAAGCAAGGTCCTCGAAGGCACAGAGAATGGTACAGGCAGAAGTAGGCTGTTCAAATAACCAGCCAAGCTCCTGTGATGTACGGGTGCCTCTCTCTGCTAGGCATTTTAGGCTCTGACCATCCTTTGATTTAATTACAGCAGTCTCTGGGAGAATTTATACAGCTTAAGGTATTTATGATGCCTTTAAGGAAAGCACAATGGTGAGATTGGTGAGGAGCAGAGATGAAGGGGACTTCAGGCGAACAATCATCCAAGCAAGGGTTTAGATGGCAAGGGTTGGCGGTAGGCAAGGAGCCAATCCGGAGACGTGGGTGCAGTCCTTCTATTGCTGAGTCACAGGATCTAGATTTTAGTTAGTGTTGGCCATCGGGCCTCAGTTTCCCCATTTGAAAATGAGGGACTTAGACTAAATCCTCCTTGAAATCAGCTACAATTTTATAATGCCTTTTATCTAGAGTTTATTCCCTTAAGAGTTCCTTCAAAGTAAGAAGCACGAAGTGATGATCGGTAGCAAGTAGCTTCTTTTCTTCCACTATTATTCTTTACTTTTACACACACTTGCAAGATACCAATATCGTGTTTATTTGCAAAAGGATTCATCAAAACCATTTAATTAGCTACAAAATTGGATCTCCCTATAGATATATCATTAGTCTGTATTTCTATGTTCTACGCTTCAGGTCCTGGTATCTGATATAACAGGAGACCTAGACCACAATGTTGGTCTAATTCATTTTCCAGATAGTTCTGTGGAATATACCGATTTTTTTGGATATCAATAGGTATCCCATGGAAGATGGTGGAGGGAGGTTTTTCCTGGTAAGTCTGGGAAATGTTGAGTCAAATAAATTCAACTGGTCCTCGTTCTAGGGCTTTGCAAAGCTTTTGAGATACTAACATGCACGGTGAATACCTGAGATAAAGTGTATGACACGTCCCAAACTTTTGTGACCACAGAACCTGATATATTGGTGATGGCTGGATTTCATGTTAACGAAGCAAAGCCATGAAATCTAGTCATGAAGCAGTCGGTCTGGGATAGATGTGAGAAAATCATCTGAAGTATTTGCAGAGTGTTATTCAGATAAGATCTGGAATGTGTAGAGTCATTATTCTTTAATGCTGCAGGCTTTGAACAGAACTTCTCTCATATTTTGCATCTGGTTCTAGTCACTGCACACTTGGCACTAGATGCCATGTGATTTTACGGGACAGTTACATTTAAAGATGGCCGGAACCACTTAGCTCCAATGGAGAAGGCCGTTTCATCACTGTAGGAACCAGTGAGCCTCACACACGGGCTACGTGTTGTCTTTTGCATCCAGATGTTTTCTTCAACTGCATTCCCAGAGATAAGGGGAAGTCCAAAGAAACTTCTGTTGGAGGGTGAGGTGAAGGAGACATGTGGGTGAATACAGTTGGGTGAATAAATGGCAGTTTGGGGGCTGAGAAATGATTTCCTGCTTTAATCCAAAAGCTGGAAAACACAGTTTTAAATGCAGTTCCTGACTTCTCTCTTCTTTCCTATCTCTACTTTCCATTCTCATCTATACACATAGCTCAGAGGAAGGATTGTAAATAAAAAATAGCATTTGCTCCTCTGTGACATTAAAAAATGAATGGCTACAACTCATACATGTTCCCACTGGAAGTTTCCCAGGCTTTTTTGTCTGGCCTTGATTTTTACAGAACCACATGTAGAATCACAAAATTTTGAGGGCTTTGAGGAACCTTTCCAGTCATCGAGTGCAGCTGTTTTTTGGAAATGAAGAAAAAGAGGCTCTAGAGTCATACAGTGACTTGTCCTGGGAATGCATTAGCTGCTTCTTAGTGCCGGTGTCACAGCCCAGTTTTCCAGACACCAGCTTCACCCCCTATTCAATTCTCTCTTGCTCCAGTTCTCTCATGGTATTTCTTTAGTCTTTTAATAAATTACCTTATATTTGCTGAACCCTCCCAAATTTTATACATGATGGCACTGGCATTCTAATGACTCTTATTTATATCACCTTTGTATGCAATACAGTTCCATTCAAATCAAACATACAATTAAGAAAGGCAGAGAAAGACATTATCACAAATATCTTACAAAATTTCATGATGTCGATATGGAATATAAATGGCTGTGTCATTTATTTTACATATATTGAGGCTTACATGTATAAGTTTAATTCAAGGTTTCCTACTTGTCCTAAACATCTAAGCTGCCAAGTCTGTATGCAACCTCTACTTATCGATCACCTGTCAAGTGGAAGATGCTTAATGCAAAATCATAAACTTTATTTGTGAGAAATAAAAGAGGCAGTCTGAACTGGTTGCATTAAACGTTGAGTGTGACTTTGAAGAACACCTTTCAAGCCCAAGTTATTTTATGGGGAATCATTTTTAAATGAGCCAGCATATTTTAAAAAAACAGATTAAAAATACTCTAATGGCCTCTTTAATGTGGCCACATAGTTACAATCATGCTCACCTTATTCCTAAAAAGGCTTTAGTCTATATTTTTATTTTTAATGACTAAGGCACTTGAAATCTATCCTCAACATTGATAATTATGGGATGGTTAGGAACGACTTTAAGATGACATTATCCATGAGTTGTTCACAGTGCTTTCAGGAGACACACGTATGTGCCCATTGCTTGAAAATGGAAACCAGGCAAGTGTGATGCATTTCGAACTTTAACATAAATCAAAGACAAAATTCACACCTGGCTGTAGTCTCTGGATTTTTATGAAGAAGATGGATAACTATATATTGTTGCTTTCATTTTATATGTGCACTCAAGTCAGATCACTGGAATGGCTCCCTAATGGTCTGAACTAAAGCCTTCCTCCGTACACAACCGTACTGGCTTCCTCCTTCTTAAAACCACAACTCCTTAGTTTGGGATTCAAGCATACCCCCTGATGGCTCTGACCTTTCTTTTTAACATTCTTGCCCACCATTCATCTTAACTTTGGCTTTCCATCACACTGAGCTGTTAGTGGCCCCTGTTACCCAGAGTGGTTTTTGCCTCTGCACTCTGGCCTTTCGTATACCATTCCTTCTTCCACAATGTTTTCCCTCCTCTCTGTGTGCAAATTCTTCTTCCCTTTAAGATCCAGTAAAATGCCACTTTTGTCTGGGAAATCTTTCCTTACAATGTAGATAGTGAATATTTCCTTTCAACCTAAATTCCTACATGATCTTCTCTGTATTATATTATGTTCCTTATAACTTTCTATCTTTAATCATTGTGATTTAAGGGGATGTTCTCTCTCATAAGGCAGGACCCATGCTAAATTCACCTTAGTCTCCAGTGTTTAGCCCAGATCCTCACATATCAGAAGCATTAATTTATACACACTTATACAGAATAGTGTTGAATGACACCTTTCCTTCCTTCCAACAAATGTTTTTTATTAACAACTATTGTATTCCATGATGCTTCAATGTGTCAGTACCAGGTAGATTACAGTTTAGTTTTTGTTAATGCATGTGTGGTTAAGTAGTTTATATTTAGATTTATTTATTGTGCAACAGGAGTGCACACATTACCTTAGTGTAAATCTGTTGCTTATGGTGAGTACTTTCTAGTACTAGTACTAGAAAACTAGTACTTTCTAGGTGATTGATACCAGTGAGACCTTCTCCTAAACTCCTTATAGGCATTATGTCAATGAACCCTCAGACTCATCAGATAGCTAGCCTCCTCCCTTGTCCCACCTTCTTCTCAAGTAATGAAACTGAATGCCAGAGAGGTTGAGTGACTTCCCAAAGGTTCCACAGCTGGTAATTTGCAAAGCTTGGACTTGAACCAAAATCTCTGTGATTCCAGAGCCATCTTTGAGCTGTCTAGTAAGGATGGAGTAAAACTACACTTACCCAGAGACACTGTTAAGTAAACTCAACTCAAAAAAAAAAAAGTAAATATAGAAAATAACAGACTTTAGGTAACCAGAACAACAATTTTTAACAAATTATCTTATCTGTTTTCCCTGGTCATAGCAAATCAGAAGGAGCAAGCTAGAGGCAGGTTGTTAGAAGCAGGCTCAGTGACAGCAGAAATGACAGCTTAATGTCAAGGGCAGAAATGGAAAACCTAAAAAGCAGACGCAGAACTATATTACTGTGTGGCACATTAATGACTGTTCATAATGACAGTGGCCCTGAGTCATCAAGACAGAGATGGCAATTATATTCAATATATTCTCTCTAAAACAGCAAGATGTGTGTAATGCATCCTCAAAAGACTCTCAGTGAAAGCAGCTGTCGTGGCACGGTATTAAAAGGGGTTTGGCTCTGGTTTTCCATGCAGCTCACTTCCTGAAGGGACATGTTAAATGAGGAATTACCAAATATATGTGCAAGTATCAGTGTATGCAGTATGCAAATGTGAACTATGCCACACGCACAAAAACTGTTCAAAGTCAACTCTGTTTAGTACCTTACAGCTTTGATACTCCTTTCTTGGAACTTGGAAAGACCTTAGAAGTATTTTGTTGAAAAGTGAGTTCATTCCCTGTTACCCCATCTAGCAATCTTTTAGCTTTTATGTTTTTCCTTCCTAATTCCATATGGGCAAAGATTCTGCTTTGCAAAGTGCCAGCTTTGGTAACATACATTTAGTCTATTCCATAAATGTATCTGGCTTTGCCTTTTCTTTTATATTTTAATTTTCAGACAAACAAGCAGCAACCCAGGACCCTAAGCCAGATCTGAGCAGGGAATGATGTTCCTTCTTAACTGAATTTAGAAAAACAAACCTTGAGAAAGAGCTCATTGTGCAGTTTCAAACCACAGGGGCTGGCGTTACTGGTGTCCAGTCCTCTCCTTCTGGACTACTCTGGACCTCAGGAACTCACCAGTGCTTTTCCAGCTCCCAGATGGTCAGGATGGGATCCAGTCTTTAATGGGGCCCGGCTGGCACAAGATTTACATCCTGGGAAAGAGCTAGAGAAAGTTTATTTAAAAAATAAATTACTGAATAATAAATAAATAAATCAACCCACAAAACCAAAGGTAGTTGAAGTATAATGTATTTATTTTAGCCTTTTTCCTCCCAAATCTGCTATTTTGAAATATGATCTTGTTGCTGTTTTGTTTTGTACAATTAACTGCATTGATTTAGGGACCTGGTTAGTTTCTTGGTCAGAAGAATTGGGTAGTATATTTTTGTGAATGTTTAATGAGGATACCAGGAAGCTTGAAGGTTTTTTCTGGGAGGGGTAAATGTAAACAGATTTTTTTTTTTTTTTTTAGTAGATAGATTTTTGAGTGAAGTGGTATTGATTATTTCTTTTTTTTTTTTTTTTGTAGGTTAACACGTGACTTTATTGACTCTTTATCCAAAATTATTAGTGGTGGTACATAGCATTATGGTATTCATTCACTCAGTATTTATTGACTGCCTACTGCTTCCCAGGGACTGTTAGAAGTGAAAACAAGAAAGACAAAACTCATATCCTCACAGGGCTTATATTCTAGTTGAGGTTGCAGACAATAAATAGGAAAATATATCTATATCTCTCTACTATGTGTCTGTGTCTCTTTCTATATATGAGAGAAATTTCAGGTAGCGCAAAGGACCATTTGAAAACTTATGTTGTAAATCTCTTATTTAGCTAAATTCCTGAGATTTTAGTTTTAAGTCTCCTCTGACCTTCATACATAAAGTTGATCTTTGCGAATTCATGTGACCCAACATATTTTGTTAAACATTGGTTTAAAGTTATTTTCTTGAAAGGACAAAAGGAAACCAGAATGTTTGTGAAACAGTAAATGCCTCCACTGGGTTTCTCTCACGTTCTCAGAGAAATCATATACTGCCTTTGAGACAGGCAATTCTTGGGAATGAAGAAGTCTGTGTTACGAAACCCGGAGAACTCTGATTAGGGAACAACCAGAATTCACTGAGGGACTCAGGAGGAGAGATGGCATCCTGATTTATGTTGTATCCGCTTCAGGGGAACAGACACATAATGTGGAGGTTTAACCAGTACGGTCGCCACGAATATACATTTTTTGTGTTTCAACTTCCTTTAGGAGCTCCTGAAAATAATATTTTTTAAACACCATGTTTAACTAGAGAAAAACGAATGTTCCAGAGTGGAGGAAAAATAAGCTGGCTTGTTTGGTCACTACTACTGTGGTGTCTCTTTAAAAATCCCTAGTCAATTTGGTTTTGAAGCTTTAATTATGTTTTTATGTTACAGTTTTCTTATTTAAATGTCTGCTTCGTGTCCATCACTCAGCACCCCCTGCCTATCTCAAAAGAGATGGATGTTATTAACCTAATTGAGGAGAAGGGAGAATGCTGTGAGAATTATTAATACATAAATTAAAAAATTAATCTGGAAAGTGCTTTAGGGCCCCTAGAGAAGCTCTACCCAAACACAAAGCATATTTAACATTATTATAAGCACTCCCACAGAGCAGATAGACCAGTGCAGTGTGAGATGAGTAAACTGAGGCACAGAGAGTAGCAATGGGTGGTTGGGCCAGTGTAATGTTAGAATCCAGACCCTTGGGTGGGCGGCACCTGAAGACCGCTGCAGCAGAGCCCAGCTAAGGCCTTTTCTGGTCTTGACAGTTAAGTATTTCTTCCCAAAAGAAATTCCCTTCCTTTTCACCCCTTCTCTTTAAGTCTTTGCTTCTTTGGACTGTGTGTGTTGAAAATGATCAAGGCTAAAATATTAAATCCTAAGGCTAGTAAGGAGAACTCACTAGTGTACTTTCTAGTAATCCCAGTTATTTTTTTGGCTTTGTGGCTTGGAACTTCAATTTGCATTTATTTCATATAGTCCTATTGGTTAGACAACACACATAAAAGCTTATCTTGGAGTTGCTTTTTTGTTTTGCCAAGAAATAATTCTCAGCTAAGCTTCTCAGCAGTAAAAAAAAAAGGCTATTCGGAGTACCTACTGTGCTCCCAGCACCTTTGAGGATGTAGAAGTTGGGACACGTTCTATCCTGTCAATAGTGGAGACCTGGTAGAAAGCACCTGTAATAGCAAGTAGGGAGAAACCATGAACAGCAGTCAGGAGGGACAGCGAGTGTTGTACAGTGGTGGCTGTAGTCGGGCAGATTGGTCACTTCTTGGTCATGTTACTTCACTTGCTTGCACCTTCCACATCTGTGACCCAGCTCATGCCCATCCCTGCTCCTAGTGTGCAGGACGGAGTCACTGACGGAGTCTTGCACAGCGCTTGGCACACAGTCAGATGACGACAAAAGGCCACCGTTGTAGAAGCCACCATGGAGGTCCCCACCATCTTCTGTTTAGCATGAGTTGGAGTGCTACTGGCTCTCAGAGAAGAAAGTTACTCTGAAGACTTGCTCTTCTTACCTGAGATTCTGCAACATGTTTCCATTAACTTTTTTTTTTTTTAAGATTTTTATTTATTTATTTGACAGAGAGAGATCACAAACAGGCAGAGAGACAGGCAGAGAGAGAGGGGGAAGCAGGCTCCCCACTGAACAGAGAGCTTGATGCGGGGCTCGATCCCAGGACCCTGAGATCATGACCTGAGCTGAAGGCAGAGGCTTAACCCACTGAGCCACCCAGGTGCCCCTCCATTAACATTTTTAAATACTAGGTACTCTCCTTCCCCTCCCATATGGGTCATGCTTTTGAACATGTGAAAAGAATTTTATAAAAACTGTTTCAAGAATTCTCCACTCTCAGGCCCTTCTTCTGGACTTTCAGAATTTGCAGACAGACTGCGTCTTTGGAGGTTTGCCTCCACCTCCGTGCCCCCCGCCACCATCCTCCCCTTCTGGTCTATCCACAGAGGAACTCTTCTTTCTTGTTTCTCTTACTTCTGTGGAAAAGAGGCCTGCCCACCTCCCCCATGTTTGCACTCCATCTCTCAGCACAAGCATGCCCCACCTTGCCAGCCAGCATAGGGCTCTTCTGACCTTGTGTTGAGTCTGGAGAGGAGGGAATGCTCACACCAGCAGCTTGGAGGGAGTGTGATTCCTGCTGCCATATGTCCTGGGTGTGCTGGCTGCCTCTCTTGGGGCCTTGCAGAGAGCATGGGTATCTTTCCATCAGAATGCCACTCCTAAAAATGGTTTCTTCCGATTATAATATTAACACATTCTTATTGTTGAGAAGTTAGAGAATTCAAAGAGGTATGCAGAGGAAAATAAGATTACCCATAGTTTTATAAACTGTCCCTGATACTTTGATAATTTTCCTTTTAGTCTTTTTTCCATGCAGATACATATCTAATTCTTACATAATTAAATGTAGCACATATTGCATAAAACTGATGTTATTCTACATTTGATCTTTAGTAAAATTTTTATCATAATTAAACTAATACCTGTGAATGTAGAAATTTATTTATTCCAGAATTATTTAATTGTTTATTTCCTGTGCAAGTGTGTGTGCACATGTGCACCCACATACACATACACATGGAGAAAGAGAGAGAGAGAGTGAGAAGAGATGAATCACATATCATGTCGTCTGTCCAGAAATAAACAGTTAACATTTAACATTGTGTTTGTGTAGGCTATTTTCTTAGTATTACTTTCTTACCTTTTTTTTCTTTCCTTTATTTCCCTCTGTTCCTTCTCACAGGAGTCAGAGACCTTTAGAAATCCTCTTCTCTTTTACCACTTAGATGAAGTCTGAAGTCTGGTTCAAGCAGGAACCCCTGTGCTGAGCCAGTTGGATAATTCATTTTAAGAGCAATTTAGTTAGGGAATGAGAATTAAATATTATCAGGTTAGGAACAGTGAACTCTTATGGGTAGGTATTACTATGCCTAATGGAGTCGAACCTCTTGTAGAATTATGGCCTAATTTATGTAAGTATTTATTCCAGAAATATTTTGGAAATATCCTGTATGTAGAGCATTAAGTTAAATACTTTAGGGGATATAAATATGAATTAGACTCTGTCACTGATCTCAGGAACTAGCTAATGAGAGAAAAATGTGTAGGAAAATCTTTATGGCACAGAACAAAATAGGATATTAAGTGTTATAGAATAAATGCCATAATTATATAAATTCTTACAAAGATGCAGGTAACTCTGACTTTTAAGATCACATAAAACTTATTGGAAGAGAGAGGGTACATGGTCTCAAAGAATAAGTAGAATATCAGTAGGGGAATGTATAGGCAAGGAATGACACGAACAAAGCAAAGATGTTGAGCACAGCTGTGGTGCTTTCATGTGTCCTCATGCCCTACACTCCAGAATGGGGAAGAGCAAAATAGGAAGTAAGATTAGAAAGGGAAATTAGCTGTCAGTCCTTGGGGCACCCTGAATATTGTGCCAAGGAGTTTGGATCATATACTGTATTTAAAAGGAGCATTCGTTGAGTAAAGCAACAAGATGATGAAGTTGTATTTGAAAAAGATAATTCTGATAGAAAAAGAAGAAGTAGAGAGAGACCATTATTGTAATTCTCAGAGTAGGAAATGATAACAACTTGAACAGAAGAAAGTGGGAAAGTGGCAAAGCAAAGAGCCAGTGGAGGCCAATGGAGGAAAAATCAAAATGACTAAAAAAAAAAAAAAAAAAAAGAAAAAGAAAAACTGGAAGGGAGAAAAAATAAAGATGATCTTACTTTGGGTGATTCAAAGGATAGCATTCCCTTAACCAAGAATGGGAACATGGGAGCAAAAAATACATTTATATGTAGTAAGATGATAAATTTAGCTTGGGTCATGTTGGGGTCGAGGTGGCAATTAGATGTGTTCAGGGAGATTCTGTTACTCTGTTGCTAATAAAAGTTTGGTGCGTGACCAAAGAGATCAAATCTACAGGTGTAGATTTGGAAGTCAGTCTAACTGAGGTGGCTGAGCCCATGAATAAACTCACAAAATGTTAGGCAAGTAAAAAGAGAAGAAAATATAGAACAGAATTTGTAAAATTTCAACAGTTAATAAGTTGGCAGAAAGGAAAAGTTGGCAAATGAGGAAAACAGGAACCAATGAATAAAAGAAGAACTCTAGAAAACACTTATTTACAAGCAGAAGATACCGGTTTTCTTCTTAGTGTTTCAAAACGATATTTGTTAAACTTGTTTGACCCTCAACTTTTCTCATCTGGAATACATATCCTACAAGAATGGGTTTTAAAAGATAGTGAATGTGAAAGTGTTTTGGTAAACCATCAGACATGCAAGTCTTAAGTCTTATAATTAGTGTCACAGAAGTGAGGAAAGTAGAGACTTCCAACAAGGGAGAAAGTAGTGTCAGATGCTACAGTTTCATAAGAATATTTATTTTTAGCTCAACTCATTTGGCTTGGGATTTAAGGAAGTCAAGTCAAGAGTGAATCTGTTCTTTAATCACTTAGAACAACATTTCCCAAAATATGGAGCACGTGTCTCTGGTGGGACAGGACAGAACTTTGGGTTTGACACAGACATCAGGCAGAACTGAATCACATAGTGAGAAAGTAGTTTTTTTTTGTTTGTCTTTTAATCTTCAGATTAATGTTAAGGCAGTAAGTCTCAGTTGGGGCAAATAAGTCTGTAGCATCTAACACTGGCTGGTTTCCCCTTTCAGTAAACTCCTTCAGGTTGTGAGCACTATTTAGTTAGAATTTAAGAATATCATATTAACTTTAAAATTACCACCTGTACTACCTTCTTATTTTGGCAGGGATACCCGCTTTCCAGCTGGGAGAGGGATATGAAGTTTCCCTTAAAACTAAGTTATATTAAACAAAAAAGTAATTGATTTTTAAAATATTAAGTATATAATTGTATAGGTGGTATACAGTCATGACCAAACTGAGAAAGTGGTATTCCAATAATGGGAGTTTGGAAATTTTAGATTCACCTGAGCTCTTCCTCCTTCTGTTTCTTGGAATGGCGACCTCGGTTCAAGCAGATTAGAACAGTGTGGGAAATTATCCATTCTAGGACAGTGGTGGGGTAATGGTGTTTGTCTTGGGTTCTAGACTTACAGATTTAGACCCTTTTCTTCCCCTCAGTGGTTGGGTCAATTTTTGAAGCCTGTAGATTTTTCTAGAATTTTGTGTCTTCGGAAGTTAAAACGAGAGGGTTAGTTTTAAATGATTACTAGAGTTCCTTCCAGCAACAAAGTCTATGATTCTCTGAGTGATTAGTAAATAACCCTATGCTTTCAGATTGATAGAAGTTAGAAAAAATGTTTTTCCTTTGTAAGGCATCGATATGTCATCAAGTATATCAATGCCAGAGGCTGTTTGCAGACTAACATCAACAGTGAGGAAAACATCAACAAATTCATTTTTTAATGATAAGTCATAATCTACCTCATTTGTGAAAGGTAGTTATTTCAAGAAGGAATCTCTGCTTTAGTTAAGGTGATTGATTAAAATTGAAAGTGAAATCGTAAATGAAAATGTTTCAATTCCTGAGCCTACTGCTTTATGCCAATACCTCACTCTTAAGTCAGTAGTTTCATTGCAGTCCTATATAATCAATTCAGAAAGTCCATGAATTCTATTGCTTGGTGTAGCAGCTCATAGGTAGTAAGTCCTTTTATGTAAGAAGATGTTTCTATTCATCTATTTACTAATATCTTTCCACCTTTTAAAATTTATTTCTTCTGAAAAGGAAGGCAGATGAAGTATTTTCTAACTGGCTATAAGTTCTCCTAAGTGTTATTGTGAATTGATCTAACTCTACATCCTAAGTAACTTAAAAATAGAAGCATATGGCCTATTTGGAATCTAGCAATATGGCGACTTCCATCATCAAAAATATAGCAAAGGTCAGGCAGCAAATGAAAAATGGATATAGAATGGGGATAGAAAAAAACACCCACACCCATCTTGGGATCTGAAAAATTTGAGTTGATTACTTCCTTTAAAAAGTTTCCATATGAGGGTGTGCCTGGGTGGCTCAGTGGGTTAAAGCCTCTGCCTTCGGCTCAGGTTATGATCCCAGGGTCCTGGGATCGAGCCCCACATCTGGCTTTCTGCTCAGCAGGGAGCCTAAATTTTCCTCTCTGCCTGTCTCTCTGCCTACTTGTGACCTCTGTCAAATAAATAAAATATTATTAAAAAATTAAAAAATTAAAAAAAATAAAAAGTTTCCATATGAACAAGTTCTTCTCTATGATTAGGTAGGAAGGGTTTGTCCTGGTCATTTTTTGAGCTGTATCAGTGTCATGTTTTGTTCTAACTTGTGCTAACAAGGGTAATCTTTGTGCAAGCAACTCAGCAATTTTAGGATTGCATTTTCACATCTGGGAAAAAAAGAAAAAGGGATAATACTAATAGTAACAATAATATGGTCATTGATCTGGCCAAATTAGTGTCTATGTGTAAATTCCTCAGCAATGTGGAAGATACCTCCTAAGGGCTCATCAAGAGTGAATTCCCACCATTACAAAAACACTTTGACAAGTTGCGATTAAACATGCGCTTGACTTTGAATTATCATCTTTTACTGCCCTTCAGAGCCTCTTTCTTTCTTCTGTTCTCTGTACAATAGTAAACTTGATTTCCTGATTTTGATGCTTACAGATTAGAAGTGCAGATTAGAAGGTGCAAAGCACACCAGGAGAAAAAAGACAAGAAAGTGAACAAACTAGAAATAACTTAAAAATTGTAGTTATCTAAGGCCATTTAGTACAGGGGAAAATAGATCCTCATACCTCAGTAGTCACTAAGAAGGCTTTTCTACAATACAGCAATAGATAATGAGTGTTCCAAATGACGATCTTGATTCATCAAGGGTAAATTGAAGTATATATACTTTGTTTATTTTAGGGAAAAAATGCAATGATTTTGGAAGAAATTAAATATGAAAAGGACAAAATTTGAAGTAAATACTTTTTTTGTGTGCTTTTCTTGCTAAAACTCTAGCCATCCAAAACACTTAGCCATGGAGATGAACTCAGTCTCCAGGGGTTCCACATAAGCATGATTTTCTTGAAATATCTTTCAAGTGTCTCCAGCAAATAAGCGAAGACTCCATACATTCTACAGAAAGGGATAGACATTTTTAATTACTAAGTTAAAATGACTTTTATGCAGATGGCCTTTTCTTTATGAATCAAAAACGAGCATTTGACAAAAATTACTCATGGACTTTCACAGTAGTAACTTTCTCAGATTCTTTTCCCTGGGACTTGGTGCTAGGACAGTTTACTCAGGTGGGCCCCAAGGGCTGATACCTTGATTTTCACAGTGTTGCCTGTGGTTATTTCAACAGTGCCACCTGTAATTTTCTGGGCAAAACATTTGCATTGGGTCTGGTTTGCCTATTTAAAAAAAAAAAAAAAAAAAAAGCTTCTTCTAAGTTATCCTCATAAGTTAGTACAAACCCAAGTGCTAATCCATTGTATACTGACTCAGTACCACAAATGTTGAACCAAATGACTCTGATAGGAGTCAAGAAGTGGGCAGTGACCGAAACCATAGAGAGAGAACATGTAGAATCCAGCACCATCAGAGGTCAAGCAGTCAAATGCCAGGGCTGGATTTTTCAAAGAACCAGATAATGCCAGTTTTATGACCATTAATAACATTCCAGTTACATAAACAAAGATAAGAGTAATAAAAAATAAATTCTGCTTCGGTGTAATCTGATTGCCAACAGGGTTCAGAAATGAACGTTCTCATTGTGCACGTGGCCTTGCATAATGGACCAGGAATCATTCTGCCACCCCCTCCCCAAACTTCCACTTCCCTTTTATGGACAGTCCTTAGTTCTGCCAGATCTCTAAGCTATTCCAGGGAGGCAGTTTCTCCTTTAAAGCTCTTTGATTGAGCCTCTGGTAGTTAATGCACCAAATGGTCTTTAGGGGTATTTCGTACGTGGGCTCTGCAGCTAATCAGAGTGCCTTGGCCCACTGATTTCCTACTTCTGTGTTTTCCACATGTTCAAGGGCTCAGTTCAAACACCAGGCCCACCAGCTTCTGGAGAGGCATGGCAGTGCTCAGCTCTGATGGGGGTGTCTGCCTCAAACAGAGATTTTCCAAAGGATATCCCGTAGTAGATGAATCATTCCATTAGGCCAGGTTCACTTTTTAATCCAGGAAACCGCGTGCCTGCTGTGTAGGGAAACTCAGATAAAGTTGTTGTGGCTGTGCTCCGAGCGCTTGTAAATATCATTGTCAGTGTCTTTGATACAGGTTCCATCAAGATAGCGTGTAAACACTGACAGGTTAATTATGTGTTTTAAAGCTATGTTTATTGAGAGCTGATGGGAAGGCTGTGAAATGAGTCCTTTACATATCGCAGTGACAGTTTTCTCCCCACTGTCTTCCCCAGCTGATTACGCCTCATGCCATCCGCGTGCAGACTCCTCCCCGGCACATCCCTGGTGTTGTAGAAGTCACATTGTCCTACAAGTCGAAACAGTTCTGCAAAGGGACACCGGGAAGATTCATTTACACAGGTAAGAACCGTTGCAGATGGTGGACACAGAGCTTTTCCTCGGATTTGTGTGTGTTTTGCTTTATCTTGTATGTCTACATGGGCATTGTATTTTAAAATCTCATGTGCAGGGCCGTCTTTCTTTGTCCATTTCACCACATAGAGGACCAGATGACTGGCTATTATTGTTAGTATTAGTATATCATTATTTAAGACTTCATCTGGGTGTCCATGTTGAATGAGAGGTTTGGTAGAAGAAATTGGTTGGATACCTAAGCAGCAGCCTGAGAAGTAAGGAAAGGAGGAAGAAGTGGTAGACAGTTCAGTCTCTCTGTACGTTAAGCCATCTGTGTTGGGGTTTATTTGCTTTATGGAGTATGGATGTGCTTTAATGAACAGGACAACTTTCTTCAGCCTGGTCATAGCTGGGGAGTTGGTAGTTTCCTATTTCATTCTGGGTTGGTACTTCCTTCTCCTATAAAGTGTGTTTTGCCCTCCCTAAACAGCCTTGGCACACATAGATCTGCCTTGTGGTAAGAAGGTAGGGTTGCAGAGTGGAGGCAAATTGACCACCCCATCAGATGGAGAGAACCAGGCAGGTTCCCCGTGGAAATGCAAGCACGCAGCCCAAGCGTCCGTTGTGTATGTCAGGAGATCCTCTGATTGTAATGTGCTAACCGAAACACCCACGGATCTTTCTATAAATCAGATTCTGATTCAGTAGTCCTGGGTGGGACCAGAGACGCTGCCTTTCTAACACACTCCCAGGGGAGACTGTGATCTTGGTCCATGGGCCTCAATGGGAGTAGTGACATTCTAGGCCCTCTGCTTACGACTGTCATCCCCAGGTAACTGTCTCCAAGAACTCGTCCCACGTTTCCTTCTTCATTCCATAGAGGACCACAGGGCCTGACTAAGTATGGAGTGTAGGTTTCTTCCACACGAAGAAGATCCAGAGCAGTGAAGAGAGAACTCTCTTAACACATCCTAATTATAGCCATACAATTAAATGGACAGATTTTATTTTGCTGTGACATTTTACCTCAAAGCATCTTTCCTTTTTGTATTTTAATACCAGGAACAAAACCAACCATGCTTGTTCGTCTCAATCTCTCTCTCTCTCTCTCTCTCTCTCCTTCTCTCTCAAAATTATAAAAACAACTAATGTATTCTGACCCTTGGAAATGCCTCCCAGCCCTTTAAACAAAATGCAGGTTTGGTGCCTGCCTGACGATTAGTTTTAGTTAATTGAAAATTATAGGATTGACCCAAGAGGAAAATTTTGTTTGCACTCCAATCACTTTTACAAATTAAGGAAAATTACCACAATTTTGTTTAGCTAAGGTTTCACACTGAGTTCAAGAAATTAGCTCAGCCATCCCAACAAAGTCAGCACTTTGTTAGTGAGCACTTGAAAAAATAATAGTCTATCTGGAGTTTTGTGGTGTATACAAACGAAGCATAGAGAAAGCTATGATGCTTTATAGAAGTAGGCCAAGTGTTTTTAATTAGGCTCATTGGTTCAGCGTAAGTTTTGAAGAACAATCAAACTAGCAGATTAGCTGTTTCTTTTAAAGCTAGGATTTCTTGCCATTCATTTTTCCCATGAGAACTTCCACATAGCACTATTTTTTTTTTTTTTTTTTACAAGCCTCATTATGGGCCTGCAGGAAAAGGACCAATTGAAACTTCTGATACTGTAACATTCCCCACCATCATTCCAGTGGATGGGAGTTTTTCACAATGTTCCTCACTGAACTCGGTGTTCTGGAACATATTACAAAACCACAGAGGCCAAATGTTTTCTCTGAGGAGTTTGGACTCTGTTTTTGGCCAAAAACATTTAGGCTTTGCTGGCTGCTTATTTACTCTGCTATTAAGAACAAGAAAAAGGAGAAGAAAAAGAAGAAGAAGAAAATGCCGGTGTGGTGGGAGGTACAGGAGGTAATCAGGCATGATTCCGCTTTGGTGACAACATCCCTGCCCATTAATGGTTCCATTTTGTGGTCAGGTCTCATTTAGAAGAAATTATTTTTAATCAGTGTTCAACAAAATATCCCCTTGAGCCACCTGGCCGTAAAAGTTTAAAAAAAAAAATCATCCCCACTAAATTACTTAAGTTCTCAAAAGAAAATAGCTAGGGACCCATTATGATTTGGAATTTTTTTTAACCACTAAAAAAAATTGCTTTCAATTTAAGAAATAACGTCTTGAAAAACATGTATCATACAGGAATTAGGGTCCAAGGTAAAAAGCGATGGATTTGCAAGTCCAGCAAAATAGTTAGGACTAAGAGAAAAATCCTGGGTGTGTTGCACGTGTGTACGTGTGTGGGAAATTTAAAGTCTGAGAACATGCTTCTTCTGATCTTGCCTTAAACTGTGGGAAACAGACAAGAAGACGTACTCTATTAAGCATTCTAGGAGAGTTCAACTTCCCTCCGCATTGGAGAAAGAAAATTTTGAAGAAATTAGCACAGAAACTTCACTGATGGAGTTACCTGTTAGCTTGCTGGGATATTACCTCATTTCTAATGTAGGGGAATCTCTGTTAATTTGTCAGCTACACGTGGCCTCTTTTTTTTTTTTAATATTTTTATTTATTTATTTGACAGAGAGAGATCAAGTAGGTAGAGAGGCAGGCAGAGAGAGAGAGAGAGAGGAGGAAGCAGGCTTCCTGCTAAGCAGAGAGCCCGATGCGGGGCTCGATCCCAGGACCCTGGGATCATGACCCGAGCTGAAGGCAGAGGCTTAACCCACTGAGCCACCCAGGCGCCCCTACACGTGGCCTCTTAATTAGCATTGAATGCCCCTACCTAGGATCACTTGTTCACAGCTGGTGCTCCTGATTTACTCAGTTTACCTCTATGCTTGTCACCACTGACCAACCAAGGCAGAGATGGTCATAAAACCTTTCTGTTCTTTATATCCAAACAACCCTTCAGGCCGTAGTGAACGTGCAGCCCTCCTTTTCTGTCAACCCACAAAAGATCCCACTTCATTTTCTTTAACTTCCATAGCATTTCAAGATGTGAAGCTTGATTTTCTGGACGGGCTGAGCCAACGTCTTGTTTCTTAGTGGAATGTCACTTGGAATTTTTCCCTTAAAAAAAAGGCGGGGGAGGGGGATATCCAGGGACTGAAAACTCACAACCCCAATTTAAGCACTGTTGCAGTTTGCTGAGTGTGTGAGGGAGTTTGGGTGTGTGCATGTAGAAGTCTCTAAAAAAATCCATACTTGTTAAAAAAAAAAAAAAACTGAGACAGGAACAGCATGGCCTAATCTATGCAAATAAAGGCATACTTTTTGGGACGGGAGGAAAGAATTTGACTAAACACAGATTGCCTGCAAGCTGGCTCCACTTGTGAGGAGTGGGAACGCTGCTCTCCATCATCGATTCTTCAGATCGGGGACACGGGGAATTCTCAGCCGCCAGATGTGCAGGTCTCTGGGTTCGCCCAGTCTGTGAGGGAGCAAAGTGAATCCCAACTTGATCAGAACAAATAGTACTTCCCAGATCCTGCTTATTGTGTCCTGTTATTCTTCTGTAAATTCCGGACAAAGCTGAGTTTAAATTTTAAATAATGTTTCCTGATAGAAGGAAACAAAATCCCTTTCTAATGACAGGACTGTTTTCAAAGCCCTCTTCTGGGGTCTGGTCCATCAGTCCTATAGGAAGTAAATCCACCATAACCCCCCAGTGCCATGGAAAAAGGTCTCCCCAATTCCTTTATTCTTCTCCCAGCTTGTTTTCCTGCTGTTGCCACATCTTTAAGGGACTTGGATCTTTTAGAATTGTAATCTCTCCTGCGAAGCTTTAAGCAACCTCAAGAGCTGATAAAGGACTCTAAGAAGCCTTTAAGATGCTTCTTCTAACTTCTAGAATTGGTTTCCCTGATGAGAAGTGGCCAAATCCAGTTTTGCCTCATCACTATTCTTTCTCCACTGGGAAGGTTGCCATCTTTGGAGAAACTGTGACGGGGAGAGTAAGCCACCAGGACGGTGTCTGACTAGCTCAGGTGGGCATGGAGAGCTATGGATGCCTGCTCTCCGTCAAGCTGGGGAAAGCCCCAGTGAATGTGGTTAGGTCACTTCTCAGATCATTCTGTCACCAAGTTCCACTGTTCTAAGGATTTTTCACCAAATTTCCCGCCCTTGTGGAAAAACTAACTCCAATTTCTGCACGTTAGTCTCAGAATTAACTTTGAAATGAAAATTCTTCCTGGAAATACTTCCTGTGTGTACCTCATGCCCAAGACAGCTTTGCATGTAGGAGGGGTCACCTTGGCTGAATGTACTCTATGGGACTTGATGCACCATGTCTTTCAAGTTTTCCTTTTTTCTCCCTGTTTATTTTCTTCTCCTTCCTTTTTTTTTTTTTTTTCTCTCCATCTCCCCACCTTTTCTTTTCTCCTCCCATTCTTTCCTCTCTCACTCCCAAGGAGACAAAATGACCTAGTGATGAAGGGCTTGGGTTCAAGACTAGAAGGGGGTAGTTGGAACACTTAGCTCTACCACTCACTATGGAGGTTATTTTGGGGACATCATGTGATGGCTTTGAACCACAGTTGCCTATTCTTTGCAAGGGAATAATCCAGGGTTTGTTTTAGTATCAGGGAAATATATGTAAAGCACTTTTCATGAGCTAGTATGAGCACCAGCCAGATACTAGTAGTTTCTATTGATAGATGATGGCCATTGTTATTACATTAATTCATTCATTTCTTGCTGAGTCCCTGCCATGGTGTAAATATTTTACGTGTATTGTTTATCTTCACCATCATTTCCTAGAGATCTAAGAGATGTCCTTTAGGATTTTAATAACAAAACAGTAGACATCCATAAATAAAAGAAACCAGTAACAGCAATCAACCACAAATAAAAATAGCAAAGTATGAATAAGATAGCAAGAAAAAGAGATTAATAAATATGAATATAACAATTTTGATATAACAAATACTTTCTCAGGAATAGCTTCAAACAACAAATATTTTAATAAGGCAGCCCTGATTTATAAAGTTCTCTGGCACTGATTTTTCAGGAAAAACACACACGTTTCTTCTTGTTTCCATTCAAATTCCAGCTTTTCCTCTGGAGGCTATGGTAACATGGGTAGGTCCATCACTAGTCTCCTCAACAAAGGTGGTTATGATGTAATCACTTTAATTCCAGGTTCAAAAGTTTCAAGGCCAGCAGGCTCTGTTTCTAGTTCTTGAAAACCTTCTCCAGAAATGAAGGCTGCCACCCTGGGGATAAACAAAGTCATCAGTTGTAAGGGAAAGTAAAGCGTTCATACCTAATGACTCTCATATTTGTTAGCCTCTTCCCACACTAATAATCATCGGGTTAGGTTTCGGAAAAGCCACTGTCATGGCATTACCCTGCATAGAAAGCTTCCCCTTCTGCCCAGTGTATGTAATATGTGGCCCAGCCCCCATGCTGGGCCAACTTCATGGCTTCTTGTGCTCTCAGCATCACTCAAACCAGTCTCCTCATTAGGCCTCGGGCTCACTTTGTAATTAGCAATGCAGGACATGGTAATTCCCCTGTAAGATCAGGCTCAAACTCTGTTGCCCTTCTGAAGTGTTTTCTGGCCACTTTAGTATAGTGGACAGAGCACTGGACTGGGAACAAGGAGGCCCGGTAGCACCAGCTCTGCTGCTGACTGGGACACCTTGCTTCCATGGTCCACATTCTAGTTACTTCCATGTAAAATGAGCCAATTACACTAGACAACTTTGATGTCCCCTATGGCTCATCTTAATTGACTAGAAGAGTTTATATCCTTGGATGTCTTTTGTTGCATGTGCTTAAGCCATTCATTTGTCCTTCACTTCCTTTGCCTTTAGATCTCTTGTTCTGTTCCTAGGTACACAAATCACAAAAAGTCCACAAGCTCTGGAAGGAAAGAGTCCTCCTTCCCTGATCTTATACTATTTTGTACACTGTGTTGAAGCAACGTGACCCAGTATCTTACTTGCAATGGATGTTCTCTAATAATTGATTGACATATTGCCCAGGATCAATGGATCTTCATTGATTTTTGTGCTCTAGATGACATGGAATGTAAATAAGAGCTGTTAATTAAGAATCTATTCCCTTTCACTTGAAGTTTTACACACAGGAGAACACAGTAGTGGGGTTTCTGTTAAAGAAAAAAGAGTCGGATCTGTATCATAAATGTTCTTCATTTTTTTGCCTGTAAAATGGGAATATTTTAATAGTACCTTTATCTAAGAAGTAAATGGATCAATGTAGGTAATACAGTGCTGATCGTACCTGGTACAGTGTGAGTGCTCCTTAAAAGTAAACTCAAAAAGAGAGAAGCAGATAGTGTTTCTTTCGAAAATCATTAGAGCAAATTTTGGTTGACATTAAATACATGTCAGCTTTCATCATAATTAAAGAAGTTATTTCTTTCTAGTCAGTAGAGTAGGAATCAAAGATCTGTGTTCTAATTATAGTGATCCTTTCTGTTCATTCATTTAGCTTATAAATATTTTTGAATTGCCTGTTCTATCCTAGGCAATGTTCTAAACCAGTTTGGCCAATATTCTAAAATAGCACTGAGCCAAACAAGACATGATCTCTATTCTCATTGACCTTATGGTCTAGGAGGGAATGTCAACATTTCTAAGTTTACTATTTCAAATTTAGTTAAGTGTCCATAAAGGTAGGAACTGAGTTCTAATAAGCATATTTTAAAAAGGTACCCAAACTGGTCAGTTAGAGATATTTTTCCTCAGAAAAAGATGAGCTGAGGTTTGAAGGATGATTAAGAGTTAACCTGACGGTAGGTGGAGAGTGGGAGAGGTTGGGGAAAGAGAGTGAGTGTTCCAGCATAGAGGACATGTAAGAAGGCATTGAATGGGAGCAAATGTGGCATCTTGGAGGGCTGGAAAAATTCTAGTGAGGCTGCCAGATTAAGAGAGAGGAGAACAATGACAGAGAAGGCTGGAGAAGTGGGAGGGGCAAGCTTGTGCAGTCTTATAAGCCATGCGGAGGAGTTAAGTTGTCATCTTCAGAACAATGGGCAGTCCTTGAAGCATCTGAGAGGACAATGGACATGACTAGATCTGCGTCTTGAAAAAACAAAAGCAAAAATCTCTGGCTGGATGGCACATAGAAACCCAGAATGGATATTGGAAGACCTGTTAAGAAGTCACTGCAGTAGTCTGGGAGAGAGATTTGATGACTTTAATTCAGGTGATAATGGGTGGAGATGGAATGAAGTGAGAGAATTCAAGAGGCATTGAAGAGGAAGTAGACTGGTCCTGGAGCTGGGTTGGACACAAGGGTGAGGAGAGAGAGGGCTTAAGGCTAGCAGGATTTTGGCTTCTTCCACCTAATGGATGAAGGGGCCATTCCTCCTCTGGGCATCCCCAGGGTCTTACGAGTATCTGAAAGAAAGAATGGGTATAAAAATGTTCTGCAAAGGGTAATTTCTACACATATGTTAATTGTTAGGAAGACAGGCCTAGGCAGACTCAGGGAGAATCAGGGAAAGGCAGGCATGAGTGTGTTTTCTCTTCTATCAGATTGTTTTCACTTAGGATTCGGCTGAGAGAGGGCTGTGTCATGAACACTGGACTAGCAGTTCTGCCTTCACAGTGTCCTAATTGGAAAAGATTCAAGAAGAAAGAAAAATGAACAGGCTGCTCCTGTCCACATGTCTTGAATATTACTCTAAAGGAGACATTCACATACAAAGAAAAGAATTCAAGGCAGAGAGAATATTTATTCTTTTTGCTTTTGTGATCCAGAGGGCAAATCCCAAGCCTCTTCTCCTCAGCAGAAGGGAGCTTTTTCACAAAACGTGATTGCCCCTGATCTGATGTATGCTGATGTGACTGGTGATCCCGAACCCTCTGGTATTCGTAAAGTTAAACACTCTTGGTGCCATAACAGAGACAACGGCAACAAGAATCACTAGAAGTACCCATTGTACTTCTGTGACATCTATAAAATGAAAGCCGTTTCTGCGAAGAATAAAGCTGGTATGAAGGAAGCATATTATTTTGCATATTTTATGTACATACTTTCCAAGAAATATGACCTTTATTTCCTATTTGGAGTGGAGTGTAATCAGGACTTGAGTAGCTAGTGTAACAGGATCATTAAAAGGGATATTTTCACTGACATTAGAAGTCTAAATGGCCACTAGGCCTTATATACAACCTTGGCTTTTTCCTGTCTACCCGGAGTTAATAAGTGATAAGGCCGGGAGAGAGATAAATCACAGAAATCCCTGTCCAAAGAAAACATATTGACTACAGCCAGGCAAATAACAGACCATAACCAACGGCCCCATTCATCATTCATGTAATAGGGATATAAAGTATTTCCTACCAAAGAAACCATATAGAAGGAAAAGGCAGATAAGCTGCCCCAATCTAAGGCATGTGATTTGGTTATTAAGGGACATGAACTATTTGTCACATGGCTTTAATCTTTAAGATGTGTGGCCATTTCTAAACTATAAATTTCTGGTCAGGGATTAGAAAGCTATTAACAATAAAGGTAGGGACGGAATTTTATATGTATTCTTGCCAACATAATGCAACACTAGAGAGTCTTGAACCTCTAATCTATTTAGCATGATATAACATGATTTGGTTTTCAAAGCCAATAAACTATTTGGAGGTCTTCAAGGCTTTTGTTTTTGTTTTTATCCAGCATCATGATAAATTAACCTTTCAGGTTTTTAACTGTATATGTTGTAAGTTTCTCTAACATCCTTGGCGGGGGGGGGGGGGGGTGCGGTGGAGTGGGTAGCGAAATTAAATTTTTTTCTTTTTCTTTTTTTCTAAGGCTTATTCCAAATGTTTGGTAGAGGGTTATTTTCTGTTTTTTTGTTTTGTTTTGTTTTTGTTTTTGTTTTTTTTGCCCATGTTTACAGTGGTGTGGGTGCTAGTCTTCTGTTCCTAATTAATTAAGTGATATGGGGTCCACTAGAGCATTCAAGCTTGTTTTTTTTCTTTATTACAACGTAGTACCTAGTGATTTCAGATAATTTCAGAAATATTAATTGAAAAATTATTAAAATAATATTAAAGTCGCTCATACTTCTACCAGTTTTTAAAACATTAAATATTCAATAAGTGTTAACGGTTAATATTTTTAATGGCCTATGTCTTTCTTCTTTGTATGCATATATCTGCCTCATCACCAAAATAGGGTGAGACCTTACATCATAGTGCGTGATTCATTTCTTCACTTAGCAATATGGAGGAAACATGTGTAAGAAAACATAGGTGATATAAATTTAAAAACAACTTTTAGCCTTTCATAATCATTCCACATCTTGGTAGACTCTTGGTAGAATCTTATTCCATAATCTTATCTTGTTGTAGCGTAGATACCTTGAATTTGGGTTCTGGTGGTCTCTTTTTTTCCTGAAAACCCCCAGCACAGATCAGTAGTCCTATACCTGCATTCTTTGGTGTACACATCGGTTGAGACCCACCAGCCAACCCCAAATGAGTGTGTACATTGCTCCAAAGGTCTCATATCTCGGGGTGCCTGATGTCTCAGAGGTTGGTTCTAGCTCCCTGATGCTCATTCAACTACAGAATGTGGAGCTGTGTGTTTTCCACTTAAACCCAACTTGCGGGTTTATGAGTTCCATAAATTTGCCCCCTTGCCCTATGAAGCAGTACCATACTTTCCATACTAAAAATGGGAACGTATGTAAGAGGCTTAACATTTCTGAAATTGAATCAAGTCCAAAATAATGACAATTGTGTAGGAAATTGAGGTCCCTCCCAGCAGCCTCCCTCCCCAGGATAGCAGCATTCCTTGCTAGAGTTTTGAATTCTTCTTTTCTCTTTTCTCACTGCTGGCTTTTCACCCTTCTGACAACCTTTCTTCAGTTTTATCTTATCATTCCCTCCTTTTCCACATTTTTTTTTTTAGCACTGTTGTCTCTTTCAATCTTCTTTCTTTCTGTGTTACTGAAAAGTAAAACGTTCCCCTCCCTGAGAATCTGCATGAGCCCGGCTCTATTATTAGCCCATTTTATAAGAAAACTTAGAGAGATAAAGTGACTTCCCCAGGGTAACGTAGTTGATGAAAGAAGGAGCCAGGATTTGGACCCTGGTCAAGGGAAACCAGAGCCTGCATGGCGGTAAACCTCCTGGGCTGCTCTACTTCAGCTCATTCATTTTTGGAATTATGTGATCCCCTCAAATTTGATTGTTGGTGATGGGAGACGGTGGGTATTTCTAGGACATGTGAGGTCTGATAGGAACTGAAGCCATATATATATATATATTTTTTTTTTTCTATACATACTTTTTTTTTTTTTTTTTTTGAGAGAGAGAGAGAGAGAGAAGGGAGGAGGATAGAGGGAGAGGGAGAGAATCCCAAGCAGACTCCCTATTGAGCCTGAAACCCCATGTAGGGTTTAATCTCACCACCCTGAGATCATGACCTGAACCCAAATCAAGAGTCATAGATTCAACTAACTGAGCCATCCATGCACCCACCCCTCTTTTTTTTTTTTTTTAAAGAGAGACAGAAAAAGGAAGCCTTTCATGTTTTAAACAAGTTGTATCATTATGAACGTAATGCATACTTATACAGAAAATTTTATCAACACAGAAAGTATGAAGAGATCCATTATCCCACCCCTCAGAAATAATCAGTATTAATACCTTTTAGTTTTCTAATATCTTTGTGTTACTCTTATGAATTTTTATCAGTATATCACAAGATGTTTATATAATTTTGCATCCTTCTTTTAATTTAAATAGTAAAAAAAAAAATTTCCTCTGCTAATTCCGATTCTTCCTAAGTGCATTTTATCAGATATACAATAGTCCCTTTTGTGGCTGCATCATAATTTACTTAGTCATTCCCTACTGTTGGATAGCCACATCTTTTCTTCCATAGGACTTTTACCAGTGTTTGTGTCAGAGTAGAACATGGTCTTGAATATAAGGCATTCCCCCATTTTCCGAACATTAAGTTTTTCAGTTTTAGGAATAAGTGAACTGTGTACATATTTGTAGATACTAATGAATTATCAAATGTCTACTTATAATATTTCACACATTAATTTAGTGACATATGCATATTTGAAATCACACACATAATTTACAACATTTACAAATACAACTCTTTCCACTTTGAGGATTACACTTTTATTTAGACTTAGACATCAGCATTTTTGTTTGTTTTTGTGAAAACCAGAGCCACTTTAAATCCCTTCATATTTGGGGCACCTGGGTGGCTCAGTGGGTTAAAGCCCCTGCTTTTGGCTCAGGCCATGATCCCAGGGTCCTGGGAGCGAGGATCGAGCCCTGCATTGGGCTCTCTGCTCAGCAGGGAGCCTGCTTCCCTTCCTCTCTCTCTGCCTGTGTCTATTCCTACTTGTGATCTTTCTCTCTCTGTCAAATAAATAAATAAATAATCTTAAAAAAAATCCCAGGGGCACCTGGGTGGCTCAGTGGGTTAAAGCCTCTGCCTTCGGCTCAGGTCATGATCTCAGGGTCCTGGGATCGAGCCCTGCATCGGGCTCTCGGCTCAGCGGGGATCCTGCTTCCTCCTCTCTCTCTCTCTGCCTAACTTGTGATCTCTATCAGATAAATAAATAAAATCTTAAAAAAAAAATACTGAAATCCATCCCCAGAGAATTATTATTATTTTTTTAAAGATTTTATTTATTTGACAGACAGAGATCACAAGCTGAAGGCAGAGGCTTAACCCACTGAGCCACCCAGGCACCCCCCAAGAGAATTATTTTTTGAGAGGCATGTTCTCTCCGCCTATTTCAGCCCTTTCCCGTTGGTGGGTCATATGTCATGTGTGATTCTTGGATATAGATTAAGTACCAAACCCCACAGTATGTCTGATTTGTGCAGACTTCTGAGTGGGCCTCCTATTATTGAAGGTTCTGAATGTGCAGGTGGAGACCATCCCATTCCTTTTCAGGTCGAAGAATCTCTGCCCAAACTTCTCAGTGGTGAGGGGGCAGCCAGAAGCTGGGGCTCCCTAAATTGAAGGCAGAAACAGCAACAGGAGAGCAGACTCTCCTTGTGTCCTTGGCTCTTCAGCCTCCAAATGTCAATATTCATCTCTTTCCTGTTAATGTTAACGGGGGTTCACTTCTTTACATCTTGGGTGGAAGACCTGACCAGCTTGGCAGAGCTACCTGGGATTAGCTTCCCGGTTTGGGTCCAGAAGTCCCACCATCCAGTTAATGGGAAGTTAACTTAGATCTTTGTTTAATGCCAAAAATAGATTCACATTTAAATATCTGCAAGGAATAAGGCCATCCAAGTGGTTCTACATATGTATGTTGTTCCCTTGTAGTGTTAACTGATTATTAAAATACTCAGTGAGACACAGCTGCCTCTTTGAGGTTATTGGAAGGTTTGGGTCCCAGAAAGTCCCTGGGGGATCTGTTCTGAGCGAGGTTATACATCTGTATCTCTCCAGTTTCTTCAAGACTAGAAAAATGAATCATTTGCGTTGGCTAGCTCAGAAGACACAGGATTCTCATCCAAAAGCTTGAAAATTAAATTTATAAAATTATTAACACCAAAGCTAAAAAATTATGTGACTTGTCAGAAAGTTCTATGTCAAGGCCAAAATACAAGCTAGTCTGGGTTCCTGAGCCCCTGCATGTCTCAGCTTTGTCTTATGTCTATGTAATTAAGTCAATTTAACTTCAGTGCAGTTTTTACAGTTGACCAAGCCTTTCCCATTCAATTCTTTTCTGTTAACCTGTGAGGTAGGAAGAACAGGTATTTTTAGCTTCGTTGTCACTGTGAAAATTGGGGTTTAGAGGGAGGTGAAGTTGTATATTTAAAGTCATTTAGGTCACTTGGTGATAGAGCTGATATCAGATTCATATTACTCCAAATGATTGGTTATACTATAAGGTATCTCATCTTTTTACATCTACAAAATGGACTCATACTACTTTTACTCCATTTTTTCTTTTCTCTCTCTCTTTTTAAGCTTTCTATGGACATAATTCACTAATTAGATTGGGGGCTTCTAGAGTTTTAGACTGCCATTCTGGTACTGACACATTAATTACATGTATTTTATATGTAGCATTTACCATCAGCTGATATGATCTGGATTATGTCTTTGTTTACTTGTGTATAGTCTGTGTCTCTCACTAGGATATAAACTCCATGAAGGCAGGATCCTTGTCCGTCTATACTAGTGCCTAGTACTGTACGTAGCACGAGTGGAGAAACTCCATAAATATTAGTTAGATCAATGAATGGAAGAACCTATGAAGGAATGGCTGAGAAACTGGCCATAAATTTTTGGTATGTGAGCCTTAAAGATGACCTAGTTAACCCAAGTTGTTGACTTCTTCATAGATGAGGATAACTGGGCTTACAGAGTTTAAAAGACTCATTTAAGTCACTCAGCTAGTAGCATCTTTATACCAGAGTCCTTTTCTTTGACGGGTTAGTCAAGAGCTGATCTCTACACCGTGTGTATTCCCCTTAGGCTCATCTAGTTGTAAAGAAACTGTAGGACTACAGATCTCAGGAGTCAAGACAGATCCCTGTTTGAATCCTGGCTCAGATTCCTATAAGTCTGAATTTTGGAGAAAGAAAGTCCCTCAGAAATAGCCTGGGCCAATTTTTCCGATTTTGTCGAGGAGGCAGCTAAGGCTCTGCATAAGAAGGAGGATTTTCCAAACCAATACATGTTTGATTTACATGTATAAGCAGAACAAATCATATAAAAATGGATTTGCTAATTATTTTGTGAATTGTCTTGCATACTTGCAAATATTTAAAAGCATCGCAATTTTGAACGTATATGAAAATCATTCAGCCAACATCATTCTGGTCACATGGCAGTCTCTTCAAATTTTTTTAGGTCATTAATCTTTGAGTACAGTCCCAAGAAAAAGGGGAGATTGTAGACCATGTGTAATTCCTTGGGCCTCCAATATATGATCCGTTTTTTGTTTTTTTTTTTTTTTTAAGTGTCACAGACATCACCGTTCTGTTCTGTTTTCTTACATCTTTGTCTTTCTGTTGACAAAAGAGGAAAGAGCTTTTCTTTACCTCCAAGTATGTCAAAGTCTCACAGAAGAGTTATGTGCCACTGCCACCACTGGCAAAGCAGAGTCATGGAATTTAAGGACATTTCTTTCAGCCTTTCTTTTTGGGAGAGCCTAGTGTTAGAAGAAACATCTGTCAGACACCAGAAGGCTGTTGGGAGACTTCATTAGGACTAGAGGGCCATTTTTTCAAGGTATACACCAGGGAGGGTCTTGGGTGGAGTCCACCTGAAGGCATGGTCACCCATTAGAAATTTATGGGAATGTTCACATCTAGCCATGGGGCATCTGTGGGCCCTCCGATTCTGACTTTAAATCTCAGTTCCCCGAGGTCCTTGAGGTGATAAGATGTGGTAGGCTTTGTCGCATTTCGGAATCTTCTGCTTTGTGGGTTGCAAGGCAAAACCATCATCATGAGGATCAATGAGAGAGATTTGCAAGATGGCAGCAATCAGAGACAAGATGAAAACCTGCTTGGGAAGAGATCTCTGCTGTGGGCCTGGCACAGTGAGGAGTTTTGTTCTGCTTTCTGACTGGCTGACCATGAATGAATGGATGAATGTATGAGTTGCTGTCAGGTGTGTCCTGCAGTAATCAGTGAGGACAGTATCACTGTATCAATAGCATACCTTAGTTCATTAAAAAAAAAAAAAATCCAGATTATATAAGGTGCTCCTGCTCTAAACCTTTCCTTGGGGTTTGTGTTAGAATTCAAATAGATTTTTCTTCAGACCTTCCTAAAAAGGCACTCAATTGTTGGTGAAAAGCAAAAAAAGGGGCCAGATGTCCATTGCTGCTAAATGTAATGAGTAGAGTAAAATGTAAAATATATTAATTCCACTTTCCTAACTGCAGCTAATTAAGGGTGGCTCATTTAAAAACAGACCTAATTTAATCCACTAATATAAGTATTCAATTAAAGTTGTTCCCACTGCTTTCTTCTCCTCAGAAGACTTTTTCGTATACTTATATATGATGCATTCATGGTGTGAATCCTTTCATGGGTCCAGGCTGTAATGGAAGAACAGTTTCAGGACATCATAATTGCCTGAATTAAATAACATGTATGTAAATGGAGATTTGAGTGTTACTCGTGCCCTGCAAAGCTATAAGGAATTGAGTCCCTATATCCTGATACCTTTTAGCCTATCAGAATGAAGTGTTTCCCATTTTATTCTATGCTACTTAGAATAGTTTATTGCATTATTAAGTGCATGTTACAAGAAGCACATTGTTGTTTAAGACTCATTGATTTAAGCAGAACTATTCTTATAAAGTTTCGTGGGCTTTTACATAAAAAGAGAAGAGCCCATATAAAATTATAAAACCTTAATGTAATATAACAGCCTATAATATAATATTCTCCCATTTTCTAAAGAAGCCACCAAAAATTTTTAATGAG
The DNA here is from genome assembly GCF_964662115.1 of Mustela nivalis. Classification (NCBI taxonomy): domain Eukaryota; kingdom Metazoa; phylum Chordata; class Mammalia; order Carnivora; family Mustelidae; genus Mustela; species Mustela nivalis. The sequence goes on from NC_139022.1 coordinate 131,977,335, forward strand.
TTTATTAGAACTACTGTTTGTGAATTCGGGGATGTCATGTCTAATTAGACTTAATGGATTTAAGTATTTCTTTAATGAAATCTGTAGCTTAGCTCGTCAGGGTTATATTCCTTGTCCTCCTGCCCTTAAAGTGATTTTACTTTATTTTTATTTTTGGTGGCATTAGAAAGAAATGAAAGACTATGATTCTGCCTCATTCTCAGATGGATATAGTGAAAAATACAGTGCTTATTATGAAGTTAATGTGAATTACCATGTAATTACCACTGGCTGCACTGTAATGATTATTTAGTTACCACTGAGCATTCCCTGCCAAATAACACACATTATTTCATAGGAAGCTTAGAATTAACTCAAGTCATCCCGGAACTCACGGAGAGAGTCCTATTCCCGATCTCTTTTGTTAAGTGTAGGCGCTGCTAATGTTAACATCTAAATAATCAAGCTTGGAACAAACCGACAGCCGAACCGGGTATGAGTTTACATGATTTGATTTGCTGATGTTTTAAACACTTAGCAGGAGACAGCTATAGAAGCCAATTAAATCTCTCCAAGGTGCTCAGAGTTATCTCCTTTGTGAGAAACAATTTAAGGGAATTGCATTGGCCCTTTAACTGGAGGGGAGAAGAAGCATTAGGAATGAAATTTCAGATGCAAAGTGCTGATCAATCGAGCCTCCTTTTGTGTTTTTTCAGCCCTGTGTGGTTTGGGCTGCTGATATTTTAAAGGATTTGCACTCTCATTTTGCAAGCGCAGGGTTATGTTAAACTTTTCTCGGTGAAAATGTTCCTTTGGCTATTGATTATGATGTGCCTTTAACCAAGGCATTGTGTTGGAAAGAGTCAAACAAAAACAAAAACAAAAAACATGTCAGTACATCCCGTCCCTTTCAGATACGGGATCTTATTTAGTGTGCCGGAATTCCCAGTTTAAAGTAATCACAAAATTTATGGAGAAACGGATAAAAAAGGTTGTAAAATATCGATTTGGGGAAAATAATAACACAACTCATCTATAATAAGAAGAAAAATGAAGCAATAATTCAGGGGGTATCGAGCGGCTCGCTGCTGGGAGTATTGATCTAGTCCTTTACGGTATGAGATCGCACCTGAGATTGTTCTGAAAGAAAGAACAGCATTCCTTCGCTCATTATTTCTCAGATACTATCGCCTTGTTACACGGGCCCTGCAGAGTTGGGATTGTTGCAGCTGGGACAGTGGGACATGCGATAATAATAATAAATAAATAAATAGCTCAGAAATCTATATGGCCTGAAAGCCACAGTGCCTGGTCTTAATAACACATTGGCTCTGATTTTCTAAATTCTTCGTTGCCTTAGAGTAGCTAATGACAATCCCAATACTGTGTGGTTCGTTTAGGAAACAAACAGATCTTCATCTTCTATAATGGGTTCCCGTGTTTGGAAGGCATTCTTGTCTTGGCTGAAGAAGCATGCATCTGTTGTGTTCCTTCTTAGGTCACTAAATTGAAAACAATACATTTATACCATTTGGACGATGGGAAGTGCTGGCTTTAGCTTTTGTGTGTGGCATGGGTTTATATCGTCAGACCATTTTTGGACGAGGCAGGAATATTATTGTTTCTGAGCAAAATCTTAAACATGGCCTGCAACTTTGAAATTCACATTCACACATCATGAATTTATAAGTTTATCTAGAATTTCTAAGATGTTAACTGACAAAGTGACTTGGCAATGTGTGCAGGCATCACAGTAACTCCTTAAAATGGCGGACTATATTTCATCGCTGAAGAATTCTAGGTTCTGTCTAGACTTTAAGATTATCCTATAAATAATATTGAGGATACATGAATTTGGTTTTGCTCTCATTTTACTTTTTTTTTTTTTTAAAGCAGAGAGGGTGCGATAATATTCAAATTCCAATTTAATAAATAAGGTTTGATACCTGTTATGTTTCAGGCATCTTCTAGGCTCTGTGACCCAAAGAGGTGAAGTTCTTGCCCACAAGACACTTATATTCTAGGAAGGGAAGGAAGGCAATACGCAAGTAGGAAAAAAGATAATTTTCAAATTGGTTAAAGTGTTATGAAAGAAATAAGGGGGGTGATCTGGTAGAATGTAATTTGGGCAAAGGGGCTTCTTTAAGTAGCAATTAGTACAATAGAATATAGACAGCATACAAATGGGTAGGACTTGGAGACCGCACAACATCATGCTGACAAACACGTTTTTATTTCTAAGCGTCTGTTTGTTTCTAAGCGATTTTGCCCGGTGCTAAAGTCATGCTATCATTTGCCCAGAAGCTTCACTTTCCCTACCCTATCCTCCAGTCACTCTGTGATCATTATCTAGAAATATGAGCCACACTGGCTGACTGTATGCTCAGCAGATCGAGCACCCTGAAATTTCAATAAGCATTGATCCATGTCATTGCACCAGATCCTTGAAATTGTTGTTTCTATAATATTTGTCTGTCCCTTTCTGACTCTAAAGGAGAAAAAAAAAAAAAAGTTTCACGGAACAAGAGGCTGATACTTGGTGTCAATAAAGGTGGATGGAGAGGGAAGGATGGAGAAGCAGAAAGAATAAAACATCGAACCATCAAGACTGACTCCCAAAATAGCTTTCAATAAACTGCGAAACATACCCCTCTTTCTTTAGCTACAAAGTAAGATTGAAAGTCATCACTGAGTCTTAAACTGTGAATATTGAAATTGCGAGATGTATGGTTCATTTAGTGGAGACGTTGGTGAAGTGCAGAAGTCATTTTAACTTTGTCTTTTAATTTTAAAGATTTATTGGGTGCAAGGAAGGAGAATATTTATAAGCGTTCTTAGGTATTCACAAAACATGTAGTTGCCAAACAGTGCAAAGAATGGAAAGAAATCATCATTACGGAGCTGGATGATTCAGGAAATGTGGTGATAAATATGGGAGTGACAACATATTATCTCAGCCCCTTCTAGCTCCACATTTTTGAGTCATGATTATCAAGTGTATCACTGCGGGGAATGTGCTAAGTCAGTTTGGAGCTAGAGGAATTTTAGTTTTAAAAGAATAACCAGACAGTGTTTGGGAAATACAAATACAATAAATGATGTCAAGTCATCTCAGCTTGAGTAAATATATATTGTATCATTTGCTTCCACCCTTTAATTTCTTGTAATGAAAGGAAAGTGGCAAGCAACAAGAAAGCAATTAATTGCAACATGATTACTTAGCTTCTGTAGTGTCTGAATTAAAAAGAACATTAAGATAACTTTTCTAATAGCTCATTTTTTTTTTAATTCATTGATGTCTTTAAATGGCAGGTGCATTGGAATTGTTTTAAAAGACTTATTTTTTTCCCCTTGTTTGCAAAATGAGTTTGTCAAAATGAGCTGTTGATTATTTTGTGGTGTTGTCCCAAATGCATGAAGATAAATGTCATATCATAGCTAATCTATTATCATCTCTTTTTTTTTGGCTGCTTTTTTTGATTTGAGACAGGCTGATTATTGAAAAACAAACTTGCGGCTGTCACTGTGATTCGTTTGTATGAGATAGTTCTCTCTCATTAGCACCGAGTCTGGGACGCAGCAATACCGTAGATGTTCAATGGATGTGTGGATGAAAAGAATGAGTGGGTAGATAAAAGCCCTGCTCTTTGGCCTTTGACATGTTACTTTGCCACTTAAACCTCAATTTTTGTATCTGAATAATGGGGGAAATGGACATATCTTCTTGACTAGTTTGTTGTAATGATTAAAATAGATAATATGAGTAAAGCACTTAGCACATTATAAATGGTACACATTAAAGACTCAAGAAATGGTAGTTCTTATTATTGATGACCACAAGTCATTCTCAATCTGTGAATTGATTTTCTGACAGTCTATTTCTACTTGGTACACCAGTGTATTTCTAGTGCCCAGTGCTATGGCTGGCCTAGAGTAGGTGCTCAAAAAAATGTTTGTTGACTGAGTGAGTCCCCAGATTCTCCTTCATAAATAATAATGGCTATGACTGCTAACACTTAAAAGGCTCTTGCTGTGTACCACACACTGTTTTAAAGATATATTTTCAAGCATCTAAACTTAAAAAAAAAAACACTATGAGACAAGTACTATTATTATCTCCACACTACACATGACAAAACTGAATCAAAGAGGAGTTAAGTTATTCAAGGTCGTGCAACTAGACTGTGGCAGAACCAGGGTGAGAGCTCAGGCAGACTGGCCTCAGATTTTTGAGCATTCGGCATTATCTTCAACATTTAGGTACAAAGGTAATGTGAAATGTTGCAGTATGCCATGATCATTCAACAGATGTTTACTAATCATGGTCGATATGTTGGTTACTGGAGGTACCTGTGTAAGATGAGGATAGTCCCCACCCTCATGGAGATTACAGTCTAATGCGTCTGACTTCCCAGATTTCATTTCATCCCTTACTTCCCTTGGTGTCTGTTAGAATTATAGGTCTTACCTGATGCACTAGAAGGAAGGCTGTACACAGCTGTACACAGCTGCACAAAGGAGAGTGCAAAGGTAAGCCCGAAGGGGAGACCGTTAGGGTGGCATCGTAGTGATTATTACCCAACATACATCGCACTCTCTAGAAAGTATAGGATGCATGCTTTTCTGAAGCCCTAGATGCCACTGCTTTCAAATTCTGTGAGCAGACGTGGTCTTGCCTTCTGTACCACAAAGATCTCTGGGTCAGTGCTGAGCCAGGTGTTGCTCCAGCCTAGCCATGAGGAGACAAGCCCTTGGATCAGCCTGGGGATGGTGATGGTATGTAAAAAGAGCCCTTTTTAACTTTTCTGAGCATCTGGGTCTGAAGTCATGTTGTTTACAGAGAAGTCCTACCACCTGCTTCTTTTGCATCCTGTCTCTCAACCTCAGGGCCAGGAGAATCAGTGGACCACATTTGAAATCTGTGGCAGAATTTCCCATGAATCTGTAGGTGTGTTTGACTATGTCACATGTATAAATTTCACTCCCCTTTGCTTGTTTCTCCTGTTCTGGCTTGCTCTCCTTATTACTTAGTTCATTCATTCCTCATTTTCTTTATTTACCAAATAGTTATTGGGGAATTAAAAAAAAAAAGGCCCCTGGAAAAACAGTTTGCATTTTCTTAAAATTTTTTAAATTTATTTATTTTCAGAAAAACAGTATTGATTATTTTTTCACCACACCCAGTGCTCCATGCAATCCGTGCCCTCTATAATACCCACCACCTTGTACCCCAACCTCCCACCCCCCCACCACTTCAAACCCCTCAGATTGTTTTTCAGAGTCCATAGTCTCTCGTGATTCACCTCTCCTTCCAATTTACCCCAACTCCCTTCTCCTCTCTAACACCCCTTGTCCTCCATGATATTTGTTATGCTCCACAAATAAGTGAAACCATATGATAATTGACTCTCTCTGCTTGACTTATTTCACTCAGCATAATCTCTTCCAGTCCCATCCATGTTGCTACAAAAGTTGGGTGTTCATCCTTTCTGTTGGAGGCATAATACTCCATAGTGTATATGGACCACATCTTCCTTATCCATTCGTCCGTTGAAGGGCATCTTGGTTCTTTCCATAGTTTGGCAACCATGGCCATTGCTGCTATAAACCTTGGGGTACAGATGGCCCTTCTTTTCACGACATCTGTATCCTTGGGGTAAATACCCAGGAGTGCAATTGCAGGGTCATAGGGAAGCTCTATTTTTAATTTCTTGAGGAATCTCCACACTATTCTCCAAAGAGGCTGCACCAACTTGCATTCCCACCAACAGTGGAAGAGGGTTCCCCTTTCTCTACATCTTCTCCAACACATGTTGTTTCCTGTTTTGTTAATTTTGGCCATTCTAACTGGTATAAGATGATATCTCAATGTGGTTTTAATTTGAATCTCCCTGAGGGCTAATGATGATGAACATTTTTTCATGTGTCTGATAGCCATTTGTATGTCTTGATTGGAGAAGTGTCTGTTTATATCTTCTGCCCATTTTTTGATATGTTTGCCTGTTTCGTATGTGTTGAGTTTAAGGAGTTCATTATAGATCCTGGATATCAACCTTTTGTCTGTACTGTCATTTGCAAATATCTTCTCCCATTCCGTGGGTTGCCTCTTTGTTTTTTTTGACTGTTTCCTTTGCTGTGCAGAAGCTTTTGATTTTGATGAAGTCCCAAAAGTTTATTTTCGCTTTTGTTTCCTTTGCCTTTGGAGACATATCTTGAAAGAAGTTGCTGTGGCTGATATTGGAGAGATTACTGCCTATGTTCCCTCTAGGATTCTGATGGATTCCTGTCTCATGTTGAGGTCTTTTATCCATTTTGAGTTTATCTTTGTGTACGGTGTAAGAGAATGGTCGAGTTTCATTCTTCTACATATAGCTGTCCAGTTTTCCCAGCACCATTTATTGAAGAGACTGTCTTTTTTCCACTGTATATTTTTTCCTGTTTTGTCGAAGATTAATTGACCATAGAGTTGAGGGTCCATATCTGGGCTCTCTACTCTGTTCCACTAGTCTATGTGTCTGTTTTTATGCCAGTACCATGCTGTCTTGGTGATCACAGCTTTGTAATAAAGCTTGAAATCAGGTAACGTGATGCCCCCAGCTTTATTTTTGTTTTTCAACATTTCCTTAGCGATTCAGCGTCTCTTCTGATTCTATACAAATTTTAGGTTTTGATCACCTTAAGCACAGTGCCTGATGGAGAGTGAAAAGTCCAGTAATGGTTGTTGACTGGACAGATTGATGGGTGGGTGAATAAAAAGAAAATTAGAGAACTGTGTTTATAACTTTAGGAGATTATTTTTAATTAGGATTGTGTTCAAGCAAATTATTCGAAATAATTCTTGAAGCATGAGTAAATGATTCAATAAAAAAGCACACACACACACAAAAAGTAAAACCAAATCAAATTTATCCCAGTAGGGTTCAGTGATTTTTACAAAACAAAAGCCATTGATCTAGAATCTCCCAGTTTCGTCTGCCTCTGCCTGTTACCAGTCAAGATGACTGATTATCCTGGGAAAGGCTCTGTGGCCTATCTCATAAACAGAAAAAAAAAAAAAAAAAGAAAACCCACAAAAACTATCTCACACTGGGTCAGAAGACAGCCCAAACATTTTGTTTCCAGAGGCTGGGAAAGTTTAGCTGTGGTTGATTTGGCCCAAGGGGAAGAGCCTGCCAGAAGAAGAGCTTGGATCTTAGAGGCTCAGCCATGACCAGATGGTATAAACCCACCTCAAGGACAAAACACCCTCAGTAAGTTAGGACTCGGGGCTGACTCCAAAACTTATTAAGGTTCACTACTAAGTTTTCTGCCCTATTAAAGTACCACAGACATTTTGGTCAGGTTAGAAATTTCAGGAAGAGAGCCTTAAAAAGAGAGAGAGAGGGAGAGACTGATTTCACACTTTGCCTTTTAAAATAGGGAAGCACCCAGCTGTCCTGATCTGGACTCTCTTAGTTAGAACCTTATGTGATTGTCAGGTGATCTTTCACCAAACTATGGCTGGAATATTTGGGTACTGGTGTTCACATCCACTGGTAGACCCTGTCCCAGACTCTCTCATCAGTCTTCATGGGATTCTCCTGACACCCACCCACGGCAGCCATTTCCCACGAAGGCCTGCTCTTCCCTCCTTGCTTCCACAACTGATGTGTGTGTGTGTGCTCGGCTGCTAAGTGTGCACTTGCCTTGTGACAGGCATTCACTAGGTCTGTTACAAGTCTCATCCTTTTCGTTTTCATTTCTGTGAAACTTCCACGCCCCCCCCCCAGTATCTCAAAACACCCTCATAGTCCCTGTCCTTTCTCTGGCCTTTGGGCCTTCAGCTAACTAATCCCGAGAAGCTTTTAGGGGTCTAAAAATGAAACGAACTTCACAAAACAGAAGCAAGCCTGTTGTTTCTTTGAGTTTAATTCTCTGCCTTGTATTGAGTGCCAACTATATGCAAAGTGTGGTGCAAAGAATGTGGGATACAAACATGGATCAGGTGGGCAGCAGAAATGAGCTGAGGGCAGGCGGTGTTGGTAGATGCTAAATCCAAGTGATAAAATGCTCTTGTGGAAATCTAGGTAAATGGCTGTAGGAAACCAGCCTGGGAAACCAGGGAACTGGAGACTGGGGAGTGGTTTTGCCTGGGGGACTGCTAGTGTAGGATGCCTTTGAATTCCAGTCTCCTGCTTTTTCCCCTTATTATCATCTTAAAAATAGGCATGCATAAATTATATAACATAAGACACTGCAGAAACTCTGCTGCATCTCTCTAGCTCCCATTATTTTCATCTCTTAGTTAGAATATGTTGTATAGGATTCCAGGAGCCGTATGCAAGTAGTTTTCCAAGTTCATCATTTGCATTCTTCTTCTCTGCCCTCTTATCTCCTCCCCACCATGGGAGATTTTACGGTACTTAAGGTATTTTTTATTTTATTCATCCTGTTATGAAAAATTCCAAACACTCACTTCAAATCAGTTTTTGGTAAGAACAATAACTTGTGTTGAAGTGAGTAGAGGTTTTTCCTTTATTCAGGGCCTTCCACTTTTCAAAGGGCAATAAGTGCTTATAATAACGAACAAAACACCTTGGGGCCCTGGTCAGGTAAGGATGATGGATTTGGAAACAGGCCTGGGAAGGGGAGGCATGGGCAAGGGGGCTTTTATGGATACATTTTTAAAAGAATACACGAATGAGTGAATACCTCAGCCCTGATTTAAGAGCAAACCTTATTTCAAGATACCCTTTTGTGGATTTCTCTCTAGCTAGATTATTGCAGTTTTTGAGCATTTTGCTATGAAATCCTCCTATTTTATTGCACCATTATTTTGTTCGGACTACATCATCAGTTAAATCGTTGAGACTGAGATCCATGTGAACACTGTGGTCAGTCTGGTCTATGCTCAATGAAAAGTCATTGCCCGAGGGTTGGGTCACATGATTGCTACAGGTAGGGAATGGCCTTTCACCAACAGCAAAGATTTACTGACTTTTGGACAGCAACAATCAGCTTTCATATTTCAAGAGAGTAAATTAAGTCTTGTTAATGGTGATGCCTTCAAAGGACATTTTGGATAGCAGACTTCAGCTAGAGCTTCATGCAGTAATATGCAAAAAATGCAGTTGACCAGAAGTTTACAGTTTTGACTAATAGGATTATTAGTCAGTGAGTAATGCTTCAAGTTTGCCAAGTCCCAGTTTATAGCTGGACCTTCGTAAGTCAGAACTTAGTGTTCCAGCAGTCAGAGGCACTATACTTGCAACTTCAATCTCAGATAGAAAAATATCAGCAAACACTACATTTTGGCCAAAAAAGAAAACAGGGATATTGATGTTACACCAGATACTTGTGCTAGATTTGGTCTCCTTTGTTTGTAGGATACAGAATACAGGTGATCTCTCTGGTGGTTGCAATATGTATTAAAGTAAACATTTTGGGAAGTAGAAATTTGAAAAAGCCATGTGGTACTACTAAGTAATATGGACCCTGGAGAGAGTGATCAATGAGGATCGGCAATTTTGATGATATTGTTTATTGTCTGAATAATTTATTGTGCCCAACACAATGACATAATCTACATAGCTAGTAAGACAAAAACATGGTCAATTTGAGGAATAAAAGAACACATTCAACCCAAAGTTTGGCTCGAAGGGGGAACAAACCCCAGCTGGTTGATTGACTTCATTGTTTGAATTCATGGTGGTTTTGGGGTGGTAGACACACATCACGGGTTTCCTGCCTTTAACATGCTAGTTGTTGACCAGTACCTTGAATAAGGAAAGCGTGTTGGTCTAAGATGGTAGCCAGAATCCAACAGATAGCTATAACTTCTTTCTACTAAAAATCTCTTTCTTATCTCTTGTTCTGTTTCTAGATGTGTGTCTCAGTGATTTCACTATTAATTGTTTCTAATAATTCTGCAGTTGGTGGCACTTTTGGAGAGTAGCTTGGGGATGTACACAGCCTTTCCTCATTAAGAGATTTCCTGTTATACAATGCATTGAGGTTGTGAGCTTCTACTCTTGTTTCCTTTCATTCTTTCTTCCTTTCCTTTTAAACTTGAGCTTGCTTCACCAGAGAGAGAAAGACTAGCCCAATTGTGTTATCCTGTTAGATTGCTTAAACCATGTTTAGATAAAAAATTACTTTATGCTTTTCTTACTACAGTTCATGATTTCCATTTTGTAAGGCATCTTTTCTGAATTTTGTGCTTTATTATTCTTGCGGTGTTGAGCGAGCGAAAACAAACTCTAGTTCATAATTCACTTTAAAGAACATACCCTTTCTTTCTATTTTCTTGTTAAAACCAAATTGTGTGCAATTTGTAGGAAATTGAAACCACATTTTTCACTTAACTTTCCAAAATTAAAATTTATGGGGAAAAAGAAGCAATAAAACAGTTACAATCTGGTCATCTATAATTATCTATGTGGTTTGAGCAGTTCTACATTTTAAAAAATGACACTGAGAACTTATCAAGATTTTACAACCATGGGACATTTCACTTCTCTTTCGCTGCTTTGGAGCCAAGACCTCCACCAAACACTCAAAGTTATACCATGAATTTAGAAATTAGATGTATAAAGAGTAACTTGGAAATGCATACAAAACAATGGACTGTATCTAAAAATAGTCATTTCTGCTCTCAATAATGGAATTTATTACAGTAAAATTTGCCGTTATATACTGTTCTTATTTCAAGTGTTGTCTCTGATTTCAGTTGCTTTGACATTCTCTTGTCATGCCTTACCTGGTAGGAAGAAAACCACAGAACCAGCCAGACACACTGTTTCTGTTTATTGGTGCCACCATTGCTGTTTGAGTATCTCAGCTCCCAGGGCTCCCTCCATCATTACGGATTCCCTAGGAAACCAGTCCTTGAGGATAGATGAGCGCTGAGCTGTGGCAACATTTTTCTCAGAATAAATAGTTGTTTCCCTTGCTCTTTTGATATTGCCATCTCCTTGTCTCCATATTATAACAGTAACAACACATTTAGATTCTAAGAAATTTAACACTTAAACCTTAGTTCTCACTATTTCCCATTGTGGACATATGCCCATATTTGGACAATTTGACTCAGCCCTGGTGAAGTACTTCATTCATTCTTTTTTTTTTTTTCATTCAGCAAATGCTTACTGAACACCTATTTGGTTCTGAGTCTTATGTTAAAGTCTTGTATAGTGTAGCAAACAAAACATTACAGACAGTCCTGGCACAGAGGAAGGATTTCATTGAACCTTAGCACCATCATTAACATTTAAGAAATGTATAGATGGACACATCTTTGGCAAGTACAAAAGAAAAAAGAAAAAACAGAAACATTTAAAACCACTAGAGCACTGACTTGAATTCAACTGAAAATTATACTTCTGCCCCAGATGAGCTTATCAAAGAACTTACAAAGGCTCAAAAGTTTTACATGTATTTTAACCATGTTCATTTCTGCATTCGTAACTTCATTCTGATGAACACAAATGAGAATTTTGTTTATGCCACTTAACAAATTTTATTATTTATTAGGTGTCACACTGATCTAAGTGTTTTACAAATATCATTGCATTTCATGCCTCTATGAGATAGGTATTTTACTGTCCTGATTTTACAGTTAAAGAAACATAGGTATGGAGGGATGAAGTCATTTATCAGAGCAAATCAGGTGCTAAGTGGAGGAGCCACATCAGACCCAGGCAGTGTGGCTCTGGGACATAGCCCCTTAACTGCTCCGTTGTACTGTCTTTAATAAGTAGTCTCACCTTTACTAAAAATGTGACGACCCCTGGATATCCAGCACTTAGACCCATCTAGTAGGACTCTGCAGAAAATGTACTCAGCTTGTAAGTGGGCAGATTTTCAAAGAGTAGTCAGTACAGAAGCCCCTGGCATGTGAGGGGTCTCAAATAATTTTGAGCCAAGATGTATGCTGTTTGGAGAAAATCTGGAGAATAACAGGACAGAGTAAGAGAAATTAACATCATCCACTACCCATCACCCAGAGAGAACCACTGCTAACACTTTCATTGCTACTTTCATATTTTTTTCTACGAATAACAAACGTATGTAAACATTTTTTCATATTTGTGGTTGTACTATATATGTGTACACACATGCACCATTTTACATCCTGCTTTTTTTTTTCTTTCTTATGTAGCCTACTAAGCATTTTCCCATGCATTAGAACTTCTTCATAAACATAATGTTAAAAGGCTGCATAATCTCCCACGGTGTGGATTTACTAAATTTATCTATTCCTCTAGTGCTGGATATTTATGTTGTTTTACATATACTCTTCACATGATACACTTCTTGTTCTTTTTTCTAAGTTCGATGCTTTAAAAACATTTCATTTCTGGAAACTCAATATCCTAACCCTTTTAGAATACTTTAAAAAATTGTCCTCAGTGTTTCCTTTTCATAAAAGGTAGACTTAAAAATATATCTTTCAAATGATTTTGGTTTTGTTATTTTAGCATTTGCACTATAAAATAATGCCACAAAATATTAGAATAGTAGAAATAAAATATGTCTGAATGTTACAAATGAACTTACAATTAGCCTAAGAAATTATATCTAGCCATAAAGTGAGCATATTAAAGCTCTTGTACATATTAATACAATCAGCCATACATTTTAATGTGTAAGTATTTAATCTATCAGTGTCCTTTCTCTTTTTTATCACCCAGCTGCAACCTGGATTCATTTTGGAATAATTACCTTTAGTACTAAATGCATATTATCTGCTCAGTTAGGAAAGAGATTGGAGGGAATTTAGAAATCAATAGTAATAAAGTAAACAGAGAGAATGGAATCCATTTCCTTCCTTTGAATTTATTTGGATCCACTCTACTAAAGACAGGGACCCTGTCTAATGGACGTTGGACAGGGGACCACACATAAACTCCACAGGGACCAGCTCTCCTTTAAGAATTGATCTGATATTTCAGTAAACATCCTCCTGTTGGAATATTAAAATGAAGGTCCTTAATGACCCCAGGAATTGTTTACAGAATTGATTTTAGTTTCTCTTTTAGTGTTTGTATGTCTGCAACTGGGTGTGCCTCCTTTATTATGCCCAGCCTCTCTCTGGCCTGCATAAAACTATTTTTGACAGAGGATTGATGTTGGAGCCACTGGCGTTATGCTAACTACAATCTCATTGTCCAAAGGGAAATAAATCCAGTGCCCCTTACTGCGGACTATAAAGGAAGCGCTCCTCTAGAGTTTCACTCTTGGTGTCGTCACGAGCTAAGAGAATTTAATAGTCAGATCAGGACAGGTCTGTAGCATCTCTCCTTCAGCACAAACATGAGAGAGTGGGTTTAACTTGCTCAGACCTCTAAATAGTCTGGCAGGCTAATGAAACTCAGAGAATTGGCATGCCCGGCCTCCCTTGTTGACATCTGAACTCACACAGCCAAGAATATATTCCTGCCACGTAAAGGAAACTCATAACTTCTGTCATGCACTGTGTGTTTATCTCCCTCGTGTAATACCATTATTTTGTTTTCTCCGAATTCTAAACTCTATGGAGGCTTATTGACTTATGTCACAACTAATGGCATTCCTAGCAGGTGTACTGGAACCCCACATTCACACTGTTTCCTGCTGAGTGTGGTTTTCATGGCAGGGTGGTTGGTGTGGGACTTAAATGCCCTCGGTTGGTGCCTTCAATAGCAAAACCCCAAGGTCAGGGCTCTGGTGAGTCAAAGATATCTTTTCTGTGTTCATGGAATTGTGTTCATTTCAGAATCGTGGCCAAGAAGACACAGTCAGATTCTGAATTTCCTTCAAAAACAAAATCAGGCTGAAAAGATGCCGTTGCATATTTTGGGAAATGGATCTTCCAGATAGTTTGTAATATTTTCATGACAACTTTTTTTAAAAGTTCGATAGATCCCAGTTCACTCCCCATGCCGTGAGAACATAAGCGTGCTTCTGTCTTTTACCAAATCTAATGATAAATGTTTGCCTCATCAGAGTCACAATCTTACACCCTTCTGACTTACACACTCAGTAGGAGGTATAACTGACGTATTTCTCTCGCAAGAGGCTTGTTGCCCCTGGCATAGAAGGGTTCTTCATCTTAGGTCTCTTCCACAGGGACTTGCCAGGCCACGGGGAGCAACCTGACAAGAGTCCTTGGGGGCATCCCTCAACCCCTGCTAAGATCTTTCTGCTTTGGAGAGAGAAAGACACGTGGAGCTTTGAAACAGGCCCAATATTTCTGGAGAGAAATGTGCAATTCGTTTTTCTACCCCTCTCCCTTCTCATCAGACCCTCTTTTCACATCCACAAAACTCTCTTTGCAAGTCTTGTCTTCCCTCCGTAGGCGCATCTGAAGCCTGCTTTACTGGTACTCTGAGGGCAGAGTGACATTACTTGTGATTCCCTTGCAGTCTCCTCAGAGCAGGGATAGGAGGACATCAGTTCTGCAAGGACAGCGCTCTTCTCTGTGCTCAGCCTCAGAATGCTCGTTTTTTTGTGAAGACGAGGGCTTAATGTGCTCCCTTCTTCTCTCTTGTCCCTCCGCATCCTGCTGAATCTCCCTGTCCTCTAAGCACAGCCCTGAGAGCGCCCGCCTTTCAACAAATCAGACAGAGGAAGACGTCCTGCGAAAATGGGGCATTCATGGTTTGTGAATCCAAGGATAGTTAACGGATGTGTGCATTCAATTAAGATAAGGGTTATTTTTTTCAGTTAAAAGACTCCCCAGGAAGAGAGGCTTTATTCTCATTTCTGGGGTCTGAGCAGTTAATGAAGAAAGCATATCCGAGTTCCACCCGTTTTACCCAGAGCCGCCTCAAGAGTCCATACAATTTTTAAGTTACTTGATTAAGAACAACTTGTCAGGTGAGATAAACAAGCTAGGAGGGGATAATGGAGAAGTGTGTGAAAGATTTCCCATCTTTCTTATGGGTGACATCACCACCATACACCTCACAGAAAATGGGTTTGGGCTTTAGCATGATCCCGTTTGGAAAATTTACATTTTTAACGTTACCTGTTACTGGAGTCAAGTCTCTATACAACATAGATGGGCATTTGTATTTTCATGTTGAAGTTGGATAGTTGTTTTGTTTTGTTTTTCTGGAGGCATCTTTTATTGTTTCTTTTGTGTTGCCTTGAAGGGAAATAGAACACCATCTCTCCCAATGTATTAGTTAAACACTTCCACAGGGGCGGTGTGGAGTAAAGGGTGGGCACTGGAGATAGACGGCCTGAGTATGAATCCTGGTCCCCAGGGACTCCCCTTAGCTGTAGAAACGGTGATGGTAGCTACACAGACTTCTTAGGGATGGCTGGGACTTCACGATATACATGTAGTATATCGTATATATAGTATAGTATAATATAGGGCTGAGCAGAGTCTCTGGTACATTCCAACTGCGCACCAGTTACTATGGGCTACAGCTATGATCACATTTTCATTACAAGAATTTAGGTCAAGTCAGAGCACATCATCTTTAATCTCAGGGCTTTTTTGCAAAACAGACTTGAAGAGAGATAGGTCATGGTTTAAAAAAAAATGTGTGGACATTTCATAGACATGCTGCATGATACTTTCAGGATCCTAGGAGCCTTCGTTGGTCTTCCTTGTAGTTAGTGTTCATTTGATAAAATGGCAGGGCCATTTGGGTTTGGAATGGACAGCGGTTCTAGGAGATGGATCTTGTGGTGAAGATGTTGCTGTCTGAAGGACAGGTCTGATGTCCTTTTCCATAGGTGCGATTCCGTCACACCTTTTTTCACTCACCCCAGATTAACAGCCTCTGTTTTCTCATCTGTGAAATAGGAAGATCTTCTTCTTGGGTTGTTGAAGAAAAAAAAAATAAGGTAACAAAAGTAGAATGCCAAGGACCACTTCTTAATCAATGGTATTTTTTTTGTTGTTGTTTTAAATCAAACTTACGTGGAGGACTGATAGGACTTAGGGTAGAATGGGTTCTAACAGTTGAGTTTTCGTTCTGATTCAACAGTTAACTGGTGGTTTTATCTTGCATTGACAAGATAGGGTCTCTAAGCTTGGGGTGTGTTTGCTGGAAAAGAAGGGATCTCTGCAGCACTGAAGTTCTGAAGCTGGTTGAATGGATGTGCCCCTTTCCTGATTGTATCAAGATCGAGTTGTTAATTCCAGAGTTAGAAAGGAGACTTAGAGGAATGTATACTTACCTAAAAGTTGTTTTGGTAGCTTTTGAAAAATGCAATCCAATATATTTGATTTTGTTCTTAAAGGGTCACGGTGCCTATTGTCACAAGGCAATCATAAAAATTTTCCATTTGAGAATAGGTCAGTGGTTTATTAAGCTTAGTCTTTGCTCCTGTAGATATGTCCCAACCCTCTGAAAGACCCAGCAACAATATCTGACACAGTGGCCTCAGACAAAGTGAATTCTACAGATGGAGTTAAATATGTATTTTCATTTCCTTTAGATTTGCCAGCCTCCAATAGGGGCAGCGAGATTGTAGAGAGAGACTATGGAAGGGAAATCACTTCTTTTATCTTGTTTCCATTTTTTCATTTTAAAAGGCTCTATCCCACCCATCAATTTAGAGAGAATTAGGAGATACAGTTTGGAGAATTTCAGTCTCTACTTCCAATTTGAAGGAAGAAAAAGGTCCAGGGGAGTCAGAGCAGGAATGGTGTTTTCTTGACACACGAGATGATGTTTCTGAAGGCTGACAAGCCTGGTGTGGGTCTGTGCCCACTTGGAAAAATAGACTTGTTCCAAGTAGTTTGTGTGACCACCAGGCCTACTCTGGGGGATGTCTCTGAATTCAATGATGATTTAGTCTCTGGGCTTAGTCCTTCTTCCTCTCTACCCATGGCCAGTTTGCCCTCCAAAAAACCATCCCCACTCCTCACCAACCATCAGT
The DNA here is from genome assembly GCF_964662115.1 of Mustela nivalis. Classification (NCBI taxonomy): domain Eukaryota; kingdom Metazoa; phylum Chordata; class Mammalia; order Carnivora; family Mustelidae; genus Mustela; species Mustela nivalis. The sequence goes on from NC_139022.1 coordinate 131,994,177, forward strand.
GTAAAGCGTATTTCCATGCAAGTTTTGGCTCTTGAGAATTTAACCTATCGAAGTCACTTTTGTTAGTAAAAATTAGTCCACTCTTGTTCTATCAGCAGACTAATGCTATTCTCTAACAGCATGCTGTCATAAACTCTATACATGATGCACATATCTTAGAAGAACCATTTGCAGCTCTTAGAAGGGCTAAACAGAAGTATTAGCTAAAGTTCTTCCCAGGAGCTGGAAATAAAGAAAAGCCTCACTCAATAATAAAACAATCATGATATCCTTAAATATGGGATGTGGCATACCATCCTTAAGGGTTTTTGGCATAACTTTAAGCCTCTCTCCCCCTACACCTATCTATCCTTGGTATTTTATGCAGATTAGGGAAGACTTCAGGCTCTTGGGATCAGAAGTGAAAAGGATCACAGCCTAAAAGTGGAGGAGTGTGTTTATGTTAGTGGCCCACCAGAGTGCTTGCCCATAGATCATCAGCAATAGCCAGTGTTTCCTTGACCTCCTGGACATTGTGGTCCATTTTCCAATTAGATCCTCACTTCCTTCTTTTCCCTCTATATTTAGAGAACAGATCCTACCAGCATGGTGATTGCTCTCTGATGCAGTTTTCTAGGTCCCTTCTCTGTGGGGCCTCAATTCAAATAGGAATCTGAAAGGCTTTGGGTCAATAATTTGGTGACTGGCCCGTTCTCTTTAGCTCTTAAGAGTTGACATAGGCTTTAAAAAAAAAAAAAAAAAAGAGTTGGCATAGGGTTTTAAACAGAGACTCAGAGACAACACAAATAGTCTTCTGTTCACCTGGCTTAGGTGGGTGGGTTCAAGCCTTTTCCTTTCTGAAGGTCAGAAGCAGTGTCAAATTTACAGCAAACCCACTTACGATGCTTGCTGCTCCCTTTGGTTTTTATCGTCATAGTAGGTTTAACCTGACCAAGAAGTAATTACACCATTATTTTTTATGTGGTGCTTTATTACTTGCTTTTCAAAATTGGTTTCCAGCATCTCATGAGCTAATAGCAACAAATGTGTGATTGTAATGTTCACTCTGTCAGGAGACATGGGGTTATTGAGGAAGTGGCCACATACCCATTGCCCACACAATAACTGTTACTCCAAAACAAGTGAATTACTTAACTAAACATCTATTGATTTTAAGTCATCAGGGACCAATATTAAGACCACCAGCATCCAAGGAAGATTAAATTCTGGTTACATATACCGATGTATTTTGTCAATATTTGGGTCAAAGAGGCCCATTCCTCTGTGGTCTACAAGTCCAAATCTAGGGTGGGTTAGAAGTAGTAGAACCTCACTGGGGTGACCAGTGTGTGACTCACTTAGTTCCATCCACTTCTTAAAAGACAGGTGTCAAAATTGGGAGCAGGGGTGAAAAAAAGAGCCATGGAAATCACTTCATCCTCAACACCCCCCCCCCACTCCTACACTAACAGAAATTGATCAGATCTGAAGGTGAATTTCGCATCATAACTTTTGTCTCAGGGCACCTGAAATTCTACAGTATTCTTAGGCCTGAGTTGACTCCAATCTTGAATTAAACGTCTTCAACTCTTTCTTCTGCCTCTCATGATTGTCTAAGCTTCACCTGGTCAAATAGGTTTGTCAACAGCCCTTACTCTCTTTGTGCACTCAGATCTTTGTTTGGAGGTTGTTAAGAAAACTGGAGCCTCTGGATTAAGGCATTCAAGAGTCTCCTGAAGTTGTGTTTGCCACCTACACTGACGATTTTGGAATGGTCTGCCTTGACAGTTTCACCTCTGCCATCTCCTGGTTGATCACCTGCTCTACTAGATGGTGCGGACGACCCCTTTCACTTTAAGCCTCACATTTGATTTATTATTCTCTCCTGGTATTCCTTCTACTGTTTTGACCTGGCTTTGTCCTTCTGCCTCTGAATCTTTTTTCTAATTTCCTTAAATGTTAGTGTTTACAGGAGCACTGTCTGTCCCTGGTTTTATTCTCATACCAGTAATTTTAGCTGTTACCTGTATCTTGACATTACCTATAATATCAGCTTCATCCTTGATCTTTTACCTGAGTTTTAGTCCTTTGTTTCCAGCTGCCTACTAAAGATCTTCACAGGGATGCCCTACTGGCACCTAAAAAGCATGTTTGAAATTGAATTCATGATTTTTTCCTTCCATTGCAATTTTCTTTTTGCTTTCTTTATCTTGTTCAGTGGCTACTCTAGCCACTTGGATAAATTAGAAATGTCAGTCATTCTCTGTCCTTTCTTATTCCTCACACCTAATAGGTTACTGAAGTCATGTGCATTTTATTCTAAAAGACCTCTGAAATCTACATTTTCTCCATGACCATGCCAGCATTAGGTGGTCATTCACTTTACATGTGGATTATTACAAAAGTACTGACCTTAAAATCCTCCTTTCATTGGACTCCTTTAGTTAGGTCTTTGAAATATAGATGTGATTATGTTACCCTTATGATATGGGAAACCTGAAATAGCTCCTTGTTGCCTACCGGATAAAGTCTTGAGTGGCACTCAATGCTAATACAATACTCATGGTTACTCTTCAGTCCTCTACTCCCAGTGCATAAGCTGTGATCTCCCCAAACCATATTATTGAGCCTTATGAGAACACATCATGTCCTTTTATAGTTCTGGGTCTTTGCTCATGTTGTTCCTTCTGCCTGGAATGCTTTTCCCACCATTTTTTATAGAAAAATTCTATTTATCTTTTGCATCTGGCTCACATTCGACTTCTTTGGTAAATGTGTACCTGATTCCACTACAGAGGATTATTTTTTTCCATCTTCTGTGCTGATTATATATAGGCCTGTTTCCCCACTGGACTATGCCCTCCTCAAGGATACATTGTGTTGCCGAGAAGAGTTTTTCCAACTGAAAAGTGCTGACCTGGATGCAGGAAATTGGACCTGGGTTGTAATTCTATTTCTTTTTATCTTCTTAATCATACACCTTATATACAGCGAGAATCCAATTTTATTGAATTAAGCAAAGTAACATATCCCAAATCTGGGAAAGAATCCCACCTTCATTAGGTGTTTCCTACCTTTTTCTTTGTTCCCATCTGGTCACAGGATTTATGGTAATTTAAAGCAGTTGTGTCCTACTCCAGGTAGAGCTCTATTTTGGAGTAATATCTGAGAATTAGAGGTGGTGAACTCTTTGAACTACAATTTCAAATTACTATAAGTGGGGGAAGAAAGGTTGAACCCCAGGGACAAGTGAAACATCCTTGATGTTCTCCTAGAATACTGCATTTCCTTTATCACATTGTTTTTGAAATATGGCTATGTCTTTCTGTCCCTCTAGAGTCTGTATTTCCTTGAGAGTTGGAAATACATAGTCTAATTAATCCTGTGTTCCCCACATCTGCCCCTATTCTAGCACATGGCAGGTATCCTATTAATAGTAATAATAACTGCCTGCTGAGTATTTATTATGTGCTAAGCACTGTACAAGCATCAAATCTTCCCTTTATAGATAAAGGGACAGTTGCGTGATACTCCCAAAGGGCACGTCACTGGTCAGTAAGGTAGCCTGGATGAAATCTAGCTGTGTTCACTTCAAAAAGGTTAGCACAAAGGGAAGAAGAGTGTGCTGTTAGAGAAATGGAAGTCAAATGAAGTCTGGAGTAGGTGACAAAGTTTTCTATGGGATAAATATTAAGACAAAAGAAAGGACTAGAATGGATTGCATATAAGAAAGGGATATGGGGAGCAAGAAAGGCACAGGAAAATTCTGGGAGGTCAAAATTATTAAAGGCCTGTTCTGGAGGCTTCTTAGTTGACCTGATTTGTCTGATCTAGTGAAGAGATTAAGAGCAGGGCTTCGGAACCAGACTGCCTGGGTTTGAATCTCTGGTTTTTTGCTCCTCAGTTCTGTGGACTTGGGCAAGGTCCTTAATTCCTCAAAGTCTCGGTTGCCTTCTCTGTGCAGTAGGAATAACAGGAGTTGTTCCTTCAGGGTTGTGGTCAAGATTAGATAGTTTAAGCCATGTAAAGTGCTTGGCACTTAGTAAATTCTTCAGAGATGTTTAGCTGATGTTGCTATTGTGATCATTATTACTAGAGGAAAAAACATACATGGATGAATACAATTGATTCTTCTTTCTTAGCATCACAGGGGCACCCTGGGATATTTTCAGGTTGAGAGAAACAGGTAACACGAAGTCTGTTGGATACCCCACAAATGACTAGTCCAAGGTAGCGCATAGCTTCCCATTAGATCACACTGCAATCCTTCTGATGGTGTCGTAGCTTTGCAAAGCTGAGTTATCAGCAATTACATGAGAAGGAAGGCTCATGTAAAAATTAATGCAGAAGAGAAAAGAGGGTGGTGATATCCAATCTTATTCCAAGATCTGAGAAGTTACACAGTGCTCAACAGGAGCACATGTAAGTATCCCATTAGAAAGCAATTGTGATTATTTTAGCATGAAAGAAAAATATTACTATATTATTTTATCCTCCAATTTCTTTCTTTTTTTTCAAATGGCTGCTAATTTATTAGGATAAATATTAGGCTATTTGGACCTAAGTAGTTAGTAAACAGAGCTGTTGGGCATTTCTTTTTTCTTAGAGGCATCGCAAAAAGATCACTGAGCTGCCCAAAGAACTGTGCATGGGGAAAATTTGAGAAGCTTTGGAGTAGATAATGAATAAAGATACAATGAGAATGTGTGTTAAGGCTAAAAAGAAAAGGATTCTGACTCCCGTTCAGGTAGAGGAGACTTTCTGGCTGAGTCGAATGCTAACGATACACAGCAATAATAATCATGTAGGTTGGGTCAATACTGAAAAAGACTGACTTCATTTATTTTATATCAAGATGCCATTTAGTTGGAGTTTAGGCTGATAATGATGTCCAGGCTTATCTGTAAAGCCATTGTAGCTCTCTACATAACATACTTGTTATGAGTACGCCTTGACTTATTAAAATATTACCAAATAATCAGTTAATCCTCTAATCTCTAATCCCAGTTACAAGTACACTCCTGTCTTATTATTGGAATTAATGGATTGTTTGGAGTCACTTTTATTTCACTTTTCTTGGCACCTTTTCCCCCTCTTGGTCTGTCTACAGAGCCCTGCTTTAATAACTTCATTATCCAGCTCTTCTGAAACCTGTCTGCTGGTTCAGAGGAAATAGCTCTGTGAACAGTGGGAGTAGTTTTTTGAGTTGTCTCATAAAACCATGATATTAACAATCACAAGTAGGACCTCAGCCCAGAACTCTGTGCTTGGTTAGCGCGGGGCTCAGCGAAGGGTTGTTTAGCTTTGGAGTCTGGACTTGGTGCTGTTCCCTGCTGAGAGCCATAAGTTACTGGTAGCTTGTTCTAGGAGAGTAATAAGTATTGTTGTTTAGCAATTGTGTTGTTGAAATTCAGCTCCACTATGTCTGACAGTATTTATCTAAAATACTTTCCCTGGTGCGTGTTCAAGTTCCAGTAAACCGTGTCTTATTGTGCGACCTTTTCATTTTCCAGTGAAAAGGGATCAGCTCGTCAGATAAAAGCTACAAGCCAGAGTACAGGAAAAATGCGTGCTCAGAAAATCCAAGCATGATTGAAAACAAGATGTGTTAAATCAATGCGGTTTATCGCCTGCCTATTCCCGGCAATTGCTGTTCTAAGCTCATTCTGAACACACACTGGATGATAAAAGTACGGTGTCAAGCACTCGCTGGGGTGGGAATGCAAAGAAACATGTTTATCAGACAGGCTGGGTGATTTTACCCCCTTGATAACAGTTATTGTCAAAACTCTTCGGGAAGAAATCTGAAGAACAATTATAGAGAGAATATTATTCTTGTTACATCAGAAGATATGCCAGTCGGGAAGGAAATTATGGATTTCTCCTTAAATGCTAAGAAAGACAGACTGTGTTGGTTTTCGATACTTAAACACCGTCATCCATTACCCAGCGAAAATCATCCTTCTCTTCTAGTTCAAATGAGCGAATCTGGCTTTGAGACCTAATCATAAATGATCCTTTTTTTTTTTTTTTTCTTAACTCTGAAGTAGAAAGATTGAAAGGCCAGGAAAAAAAAAAAATCATGAAGATCTTTAAGCTTCTGTTTGCTTGAGGGATTTAATTTTAGTCTTAAACCTGTATCAAATTTGGAAATCTAAATTAAGGTTCCTGAAAGGCCAGGCCGTTCAGAGCACATCATATGCAGTAACAGGGGCAACTTTTCTCATCAACTTTATTACAATTAGAGAGCAGTACAGTTTTCCCTAATTATTGTACATTCACCTACTTCCCATTTTAGATAGAGTGTAACCCTCCAGGGCAAGGAAGGGGTCTGTTTGTGAAGAGATGCTCTACTTCTGCTCGTGACTTTCTCACCAAGGATCATCTAGAAAATACCTACCGATTGTGATAGGAAGTAAGTGGGTATGATGTAGCTCAGCAGTGTTCCATGTTCTCTTTTCCCCAAAAGACAGATCAACCTCCAAGAGCCCAACTCAAACCTGACAGAAAACAATTTCTTGATCACTTGTGGGGAAAGTTTAAAATACCAGGGTGGCCTCCTCCTCCAGAAGGTCTGTGCTTGCTGATGGTGAGCTTTAAGTCAAGAAGTCGGGTTGAGTGACTCGTTCACCTGCACGAAATCAGGAGTTGGGGCACCGGAGTTCTTCCCCAGGCTGGGTTTCTGTTTCACAGAAACTTAGCAAGAAAGAAGCTAGCAGAATTGATGTGCGAGCAGAACTTGTCACTATGTTGCAAACTGGGACTCATCCATATGAAAATACAGTGGTCCTTCTGGATGAGTAAGTGAAGCAGTGAGGCTTTTTTTCTGATTTATATAGCCAGCACTGTCTGTGCCTCAGTTTCTCACCTTAGAATTGGGAGTAGTGATTTTTGACTTCTGTGTGATGGCATCTTGAAGGAATCACTGTGCTAAAGTCTATTAAGCCCTTGATATTACTGGGAAAAGGGTCTTGTATGACCTCAAGGTATGTTTAAAAATGACACCTCAACAACTAATCATTATGGTCGTTAACATCTATTAAAAATCTTCAGAGGTCCTTAGAACTTAGAGAATACATGAGGTTTAGGATGCAAAAGTCTTAAAAATTAGTTGTAACCTGTCAAAGTGTGAGTTAGCGTTGATTTGGTAAAGGATACATAGGAAGTACACATATCAAAAGATTTGAAATGTGCATACTCTTTTATCCATGAATTTCACCCAAGTGTTGTTCATTAAATCAGTGAAAATCTGGTGTGTGGAGGGGAGGAAGCGTAAGTCCCCATTAACAGGGGATTTGTTAAAGAAATTATGGCCATCTATATAATGCAATATATTACGACTCTTAAAAAGAACGAGGTGGATATAAATATGTATAGAACCTATATCTATATAAAACAGTATTGTGAAAATGTCTGAAAGTATATATACTGATATAAATAATGACTCTATATGAATAGGATTTCTTTTGTATTTTTTTATACGGCAAGAATGTATTTGTTTTAGATGTAGCGAAGTAGTAAAACTGTTTCCATTTTAAAAAACAAAACCAAGTCACTCTTAACTCTTTCTTCCTGTTCTTGATTGTTTTGCTTCTGGAAGAGTTATTAGTTCCCCAGTGTACACAGGTTCTTCGCATTCTGGCTGCCAGGCTTCAGCGTCTTCAATCTCTTTCTCCCAAGAGCCGCCGCGCTCCAACATCCTGGGCTCTGCTCCCGGTCCTCTTTCCAGCTCACTTTCTCTCGTCAGTCTGTACCTTGCATGCTCCCCCAGCTCCACCCCTTGCCGTGAACCCACCTAGTCGCTCTGAATGCACCTTCGGTAGAGAGAGGCAGTCATTCCTTCACTAGATCTTTGAATCTCAAAGTTGTTGCCACGCAGCCAGAAGTCTGAAGACTACAAATAAGAAGTCATGGCACCTTCAAATAAATCCAGGTTAGAAATTTTCCTTTGGCTCCTGTGTTGGTAAATTGTGCCTATGTTGGCCTCATTTCTGACACCCTTCTGAGTTTAGGGACAGCTTTCTGCAGTCCAGTGAGCTTCTTCCCAAACCTCTCCTGGGCCTCACCGGCTCCTGAGGCCAGGCACCAGGCAGTGCAGGCACTTCACATGGGAAGCAGGGCTCCTCTTGCAAGGGGTTTGGTTCTAGGTTTCTTTGGGAATGCATCCCTTCCTCAGAAGAGACGACCAGAATACCGTCCATGCTCTAAACATCTAGGAAGATAATGAAATAGCCAAGTGGCTGGAAATGCAACCAATTTCTTCATTAACCATATTTCTGGTTCTTGTTTAGCTTTGTGGTTGATTTTTCGGTTTATATATTTTAAAGTCAGTCTTAAAGATAGGTTTGTGAAGATAGCTTGCTGTTTTATTGTTTACCTCTGGTTGTTAATTTAGTGACTGAGGGAAAAAATGGGGCCATTATGGAACAAAAAGCCTCGCCTAACACATATGTAATAACTCTCGTGCCCAGAATGGATCTGCCTGGAAGGGAAATGCTCCGCTGTTACTCCTTTAGTTCAAATATAGAGTAGTCACCAGGGAAGCTTGGAGACCCAGGTGCTGGTTTTATCATTGCCTCTGCTATGAGGTTTTTATTTATTACTTGGCATAGAGTCTAGATATTTGTTTGGACATTAAATGGCAATAGAATATAAATATTACCTTCCTAATATCTGCATTTCTTTTTATTTCCAGTCAAAATGACATCATGTCACACAACCATTAAAAAAAGGAAATTAAAACCCCAGAAATATGTTAAAGCACTGCAGTGAGTCGCTGAGCTATAAAAGCAGGGGAACTCTGCGCGCTAACATTGGAATGGCACCGACGGCACTTTTCCTGTGCTGTTTGTGAACCCAGCTCCCCAGCCCCTCGTTTCCATTGTTTCCAGGAATACGAATTTGAGAAGTTAAGAAGGACGGAGGAGTGATTTCTCTGAAAAGAAACTCTGAAAAGAGAAAAATCAGTTTTCATAACTGAGAATACATCCTTCTTGACTACACGATTTTAATTTGCACATAAATCCCCTTAAAGAGAATTTCCTTATTTGATGTGCTTGTGAAGTGGATGGGGGCGGGGGGGACTAAAGGCATGAAAAGGCCACAAACGGCACATATATTTAGTTAGGATTTACTCATTCCCAGATGTTTTGAATGGATTTTGTAATCTTGTCATTAGTATTACTGCATAAAGTCGAGTTGTATTATTTTCATCGTTCTTTGCATATAGCATTTCCCGCTGCGTGAACATTTGGACACTGTAAACAATAGTTTTGTATAACCAGAGCTGTTCCGTCCAGACCAGGACCTCAGCTGAAGCCTGAAGAAGGGCTCTGCTTAGATTGGTTCTGCCTAGAAAGTTACTGGTTTGCTTTAGGGGGGTCTGAGATTGTGAGATTGGGAAGGTACCCAAAGCCATTGATAAGCACAAGGCCAGATGTAGGGGTTTGTTTTTATTTATTTTTAAGATTTATTTATTTTAGAAAGCGTACGCACACAAGCAGGCATACAAGGGCACTGGGAAGGGGGGAAGAGAGAGAGACAGAGGGAGGGGGCATTCAGAGGAAGAGAGCAGACATCTGGCTGAGCACGGAGCCCAGTGTGGGGCTCAATCTCAGGGTCCAGAGATCATGACCTAAGCAGAAATCGAGAGTCAGATGCTTAACTGACTGAGCCACCCAGGTGCCCCTGACTTTTTTTTTAACCATTTAAGTAACTTTTACTCTTTGAAAAGTAATGACTTTGGGGACACCTGGGTGGCTCAGTGGGTTAAGCCTCTGCCTTTGGCTCAGGTCATGATCTCAGGGTCCTGGGATCAAGCCCCGCATCAGGCGCTCTGCCCAGCACGGAGACTGCTTCCCCATCTCTCTCTCTGCCTGCTTCTCTGCCTACTTGTGATCTCTGTGTCAAATAAATAAATAAAATCTTAAAGAAAAGAAAAGTAATGACTTTGATGTCCCAGACATGTTAACTCCATGCATATATCAGACGCTTTCTACCAACCTCCACTCCCTAGTAACATACCATAGCTCTGAAAGGACTCTTCTACAGTCTCAGCCCCGGTGCACCTGCCTGGAAACTTGCTTTCCTTTGTAGGAATTTGCTCTTGCTTTCTGTGCATTTATAGGAAAGTTCCAGACTTACGGTTGTGGCATATGGACACAGCTCCATAGAGTCCTAGTGAACTTACTCAGCTAACTTGTATCTATCTCCAAGTTTAAACAGGACAGTGGAAAACAACTTGAAGTCAAATGTCTGTGGTCCCTCAATAGTCTGATTGCTCTTAAATCCATGTGTCCTGTGAAGTGTATGTAGTGTGACCCTAGTGAATGCTTCCTACAAAACGGGAACAGAGGTGGGGACCCACCAACTGAACCTTAGGAGGGTAAGAGGGTACACTTCTGAAGGGAGGGAAGCTGCGTTCTGACTCTACAGAGTAGTTCATCCCTCTGCTGGGGTTGGATGACAGACACCTTTCAGAAAGTTTCCTTTCCAGGGTTTTTGGTGTTGTGGCACCAAACAGTTAATTTCTACACATGCCACCTGGACACATGGTTAGCATGGGGACTGATGATTGAATCGATGGAGAATATACTTTCTTGTGAAAGTTTTCAAATGCCTACATTGCTCCCACTCTATTCTGATGATTTTAAAATGGGGCCTTTTTAATTGTGGGATTCCAGATTTTCCTAATGCTCTGAGTGTCCCTTATTCTGCTACTGTCAGTGTCTGGTTTAGGACAACACCTTCCACAGCCCTTTTCAGACACTGTGGATGGGGTGTTTGGAAGCAGAGTCACATAAGGCTATCTCTTCCTTGCATTCCTTTTGTAGTTTATAGCTTCATCTGCTTTTCCTTTTTCAACCTAAGATGCTCATGCTTCTTTATTTGTAGTTAATTATGCTCAATTAAGTTTTTTTTTTCTTTCTCTACTAGATTCTCGGAATTGTCCCAACTTTTGGGGGGGGAAATTGATTAGTCCCATTTCTACTGGTGCCTCCTGATCCCTGTGCTTGAATACAATGAGGTCACTTTGTTGGAGGATTAACTTTATATTACATTCTTGCAGAGTAGACGTATGTCCCTGAGGTATAACTACCCCCACTGATGAAATAAATATACCATTCTTTATGATTCCTCCTCGTTACCCTCTCTGTTGATTTTCAGAGAGTTTATGAATAGTCACATATTTATACAACTGGCCAAAAGTATACTACTTATTTTTCTTATGGTCTGTAATAACCTATGCAAGGTTATTAAAGGGTATACAGACCCCTTTTAAGGCATAGTTTCTTATGTCATTACTTTATACAAGGAGGTCAAATTCCATCTCAGCAACAATTTCTTGCTTTTAACCTTTTTCTCTGATTATAAAAGTAATATATGCTCATTGTGGAAAGCTCGGAGAATGCACAGCCAAAGAGAAGGAAGAAAAGCACTTCAAGATCCACTTTTTTAGAAATAGCTACTGTTAGGCAGTTTATACACAGACACATTTTTAAATTCTATGTATGTTCAGTTTTTTAAGAGTAACCATGTTGTGGGACACTTGGGTGGCTCAGTTGGTTAAGCATCTGCCTTTGGCTCAGGTCATGATCCCAGGGTCCTGGGATTGAGTCCCGCATCAGGCTGTGGGGCTCCCTGCTCAGTGAGGAGCCTGCTTCTCCTTCTGCCTACCACTTCCACTGCTTGTGCTCTCTCTCCCACTCTGACAAATAAATAAATAAATACAGTCTTTTTTGTTTTTTAAAGTAACCATATTGTACATATGCTCCTGTAATCTGTTTGTTAGCCTAGCAATATTTTAGATGTCAGTAACTGTTTTTTCCCTATGGCATTGCTTTTGAGGACTGATCATATTCCATTCCATGGGTATGCCATGATTTAACCATCCTTCTCCCTAGACATTTAATCTGGTTTCAATTGTTTTGTTTTTTGTTTGTAAGTAACAGTCTTTTTATCAGATGGACCTTCTCACTCAGGAACCCGTTTTTTGTCTTACTATCTGAAATATACCCCCTCCCATAGTATACTTCATAGAGTGGATGCTTGTTTTCCTTTGAATAATGGGCTTAATATATCTAACCCAATTACTCTTTGTGGCAGCAGAATGACTTCTCCTCAGCTCTTTAGCTATTAGGTCCATATGATATTTGAATTGGTTCTTTTAATTGCAGATATTAAGTGTTTGTCATTGTGCTGTGAGTTGGCTGGATGGACAGAGAAACACATCCTCCCCACTGTACGTCAGACAGTCATTCATTTAACCATGACGGGTTTCTTGACACAGCAGGAATTAATTTATTATGCAAACAACTGTAGGAGCAGGTCAACAATTCAAGTTTAATGGTGGCTTAGATGAAAATAATAAAACCAAGAATTAGAATTTTCAGGATGCTGAATTATGTCTTCAGATATTAAAATGATATATTTCATTGTCTAAAGCTATTTTTATGGTTAAACATCCTTGATGGCAATTAGCATTATGGGTGGGGGATGGATGTGATATATAACTTAAACCTAGGTGCCCCATTCCTGTCTCTTTCCTGCATTTCTTGAGTAAGTACTGTGGATTTTATGAGTAACAGCTTCCCTGCATAAAGAGTTCTATGGCTTTTTCTCTACACATCTAATTTGAAAAAAGAATTCTTCTCAAGGGTTTAGAAAGTAATTCATAAAATGGGAGGAATAATAAATATTGTGCCTTAACTCATATACTAGTATAGATAGAGAAATTTGGTACACCTGGGTATAATTTTAGTTAATTTCCACAAGAGACAGGTTGAAAGTTTACTGTTTGGAAGTGGGGGAAGGGGGAAGAAGATACCTAAATCTCATATTTGCAAAAATGATTACATTGTCTTAAATGAAAATGCTACTCTATTAACAACTTCAATAACCATTACATTTGGGAAAAAATTTTTTCAATAAAAAGTTACATGAAGTTCACTCCAACTTAAAATATACAAGTGAGGAAAAAGTACTTACTCTGATTTATGTGTCTTTTGGAGGTGTAATTATTGGCTTTTTACTCACCTATGTAAAACAATGTACTTTTGTAAATGGATTTCTGGCCACTTTACACAGCCTTCTTTTTTTTTTTTTTTTTTTTTTGCCTTTTTTTTCATTACATAAAAAGTAAGCACTGTCAATCAAGGAATTTTAAGGTTTATTTCCTCTTTAGAAATGATTGATAGCCTTTTAGATTTACAAGTTGACAAGTTAAAGGGTTCTATTGGTATAATTATGTACTAAATTCACAGTCTTTCAATTTAAATGTCCTTTTAAAACCACAAGATTATCATACCTGTATTTTGAAAAGTGGGCCAGTCAGTTTGGGTTGGTATACAAATTGCTTCCATTAGCCTTGGGACCTATTTGAATTTAATACAGTTTTTTAAAGTTAGTAGTAGTATGAATCTTACTTTTAAAATTTAGGTTAATGGAAATGCATTTTAAGTAAAGCATGTGGCAACTTGTTTTCTAATGTATAGCTAAATGTCAGAACTGCAAAGACTGTCTTTTTACTCAGTATGGGAGAAAATATGTGGTTGAAAACGTTCGTTACACTAAAAAAGAAAAGAAGAAAAATACCCACCCACCTACTTACCACTTAAAGGATAAGGGGGACGTGGGTAGAGAACAGATCTGCCATCTTTTCCTGGTCAGATGAGGAAGGCTGAAGATGTTTCATATCTCGGGAAGAAATTTTTAAAAATTTCCAGAGTCCACTGCATATCACACATTTAATTTAAGTCTGCTTTGAAGAGAGTGTGGACAGTATGCATATAATAAGGACCATTGTCTCCAAATATTATTACAGGTTTGCTCTTCTTCTAGTCTCTTGAAGAATTTTCCTTGGAGACCCCGCTGTTTCAAGCTAGTGTTCCACAGAGGCCGGTCTTCTTCCTGAAATAATATTAATGTTGGTAAACGTGGCTGTCACTTTAGATGTGAGGGTGTTGTATTAAGGGCATGTTCAACACCTATCACCTTGCAGACTCTATCCAAGGGGAGAATCGGCTTCCTATGCTGAGAAGATTGCATCTCCCTGCCCCTCACCACATGGTCACAGGCTTCATTGCCATAGAGGGACTGAGATGTACCTGCTGAGATCTACCAGAGAGTTTTCAGTTAAGCAAGTACTTGTCCTCCTGCTGTTTATAATCCAGAGCTACCCTCAGTCAAGGCCTTGAGGATTTTGACCTGAGCTGCTCACCAGTGAATCCTAAAACTTCACATCGAATGCCATTTTACTTTCTATTTTTGGTTATGTAAGGAATATGGAATTTGGCCAGAAAAACAGAGTTTGGGACCTGCTGTTACTGTTCTTTTGAGCAAATCACTGCCTACCATGGTCAATAGCAGAAGTAGACAGTAGAAATGTTCAGCAGGGGAATTGAGGATCTGATCATCTCATGATCTAATTCAGAAGTGTAAATTAAACTTTGGACTCCTGCTTATTTCCATACCATCAGTGTTGTGGTCTGCTTTATTTCCTGAGATTGTTCTAACCATGTGACTTCTTCATTGCAGCGCTCAACGAACCCACCATCGATTATGGTTTCCAGAGGTTACAGAAGGTCATTCCTCGGCACCCTGGTGACCCTGAGCGTTTACCAAAGGTCAGGATATCTCTTTATCAGGTTATGGTCTCTGGACACATGGGTTTAGGTGATTAGCAGAAAACTTTGCTGTCGATAAAAATTAGTTCATAGACAAACAGCTCAACATTTGTGGGCTTTGTGTGCTTGGTACTACAAGGTAAACAATACCAAAACAATACCGAAAGTGTTATACTGATTTTACCTCCATGATGTTATTTCTTCCTTTCAAAACCCTCTGAGTTTGGTAGGTGTTACCTCCATTTTAGAGAAGAAAATAATCAAGCAAAGAGACATCAAATCATTTGCCCAAGATTACATAGCATGTCAATTGCTAAACTGAGATTCAAACCTATACAGCCTGACTCTGAAGTCCAGGTTATTAATCCCTGCCTCACACCAACTCTCAAGAGGAAAGAGAACACTGCCTTTCTACCTATGTGAGGATTTACACTTATCCCCGGTGCAGCTAGAGCTCAAAAGAAACATATGGGCAGATCTTACAACTTGCCAGATAAGACAGAGCCTCTTAACCACCAGACGCATCCTACTTAACTGGAAATACAGTACAAACATGTGAGAAACTAAACAAAAATTCAGGACCGAGTCATATAAGCCATGCAGCAATATGTCGTTAGTTGCCAATACAGAAAGTAGGAAGTTCACATGTATTGGCTTCTACTCTGTACCTGTTGGCAGTGTGGGCAGTGTTCCCATCTCTGTAAGAGGACTGTGGGCCTTGTGGCAAAGAGATCACCATGCTCAACGAACAACAATGGGAAGTAATGGGCACATTTAAAGTGCAACCGGAGTTCTGCAAGGACTCCCGAGTAGAGAGCTGAAGACATTCAGAGAATTAGTGGAACTACCATTCACCATTTACTGACAGTAAAATGAAGTTTCATTTACTACCCAAATGAAAACTTCTGTAAATTAAGTGAGTAGATGAGGGTGCTCTCTTGCCAGAGCAGGGCTAGAGACACGTCCTTTCTAGGTCTGTTTCTTCTTGTAAAACACTTAGAAAAATGAAGTAGGCATTCTTCCTAGCGCAGCAGATTTCTTTGGGGTATTCGTCTATCGTCACATGCTCCCTGCAGGTCGGGTGCCCTGGGCAGCAAGGCCACCTGTCAGAACAGGCCTTGCCCAGGAGAAGGGTGTCCCCCCAACTGAGGCGCAGATGAGGGAGTCAGTCAGGATTCACCCGAGTGATGAGAGGTACAGTGACCAGCAAGAACGGCTCTTCTCTGCCCATACCTGGGGTAGAACCACACAGACTTCAGCCTCAACCTTCAGCTTCTCAGCACAGCCTCCTGCTGTCCCCCTCTGTAAAGCTCACCTCAGAGGAAGAAGTCATATGACATGTTGGTCTGTTCGCATCCTGGTCTTTGCAGCGGGCCTCCGTCTTACACATAGTTCTCTTCTACCCTGACTTACTCTTGGTGAGCGATTAAATAATCTAATGGTAATAGTGAACCACAGTCTCTTCTAGAGTGAAGATGTGCCTTGGAGAGATTGACTTTTAAGTTCCTCCATCAAGCAAGAACCTAGCTCCCATGCATTCCCTGTGGGACTGTAATTGGTCATTTTATAGCACAGTGATGTGAATGATGTTAGGTCCACCCACCGGTCAGTGCCTTAGGTGTCTCAGTGGCGGAAAGAAGGCATGGCCACAATGCCAGATTTTTTTTATTTTTTCCACATGGGGACAGTCTTCATGTTACATTTGGCATTTTGATGTCTCTAGAATCTGCTAAAGGGACTGGAGAGTCAGATTGGCAGGGGTGGGACTCGGACCAGGGCCACTTATTAGCTATGCAGCTGGGATCAGAATTTGTTGTTGTTCTTGTTTCTCCAAAATTCTGATTTTGGAGAAACAAGTGCCTCAGTTTCCTTCTCTACCAAATGGAGATGGGACTATCTTCTACCTCTTCCAATTGCTGTTTTAACCACTTACTGAACACGCAACAAAGGGTAGCTACGATTCTTTGCCAGTGAGTGAGAATGGCATTCTTGCTTCTGAGGTCTCTGCCATCCAGTCTCTGCCGAGCAGGACGTCTAACCCTGGCGAGCAGTTGCACGGGTGATTTATCTTCTGTGCCTCAGTTTCTTCATCTAAAAAGTGGTGACAATAACTGTGCTGACTTCACGGGGAACATGTAAGGATACAGAGGTTATCCTGCGGGTGCCCTCTGACACAGCTCCCTGGCTCACCGTTGCCTCTCAGTAAATATTGATCGAAAAATAGAAGATAAATCTGGTTTAAAGACTGAGGTCTCAAGAAGTCAGGAAATACTTGTCTTATTCCTAAAGAAGAGAAAGAGGCACATAGGACTGAGTTTTGTGTACTTCTAAAAGACCTGTTTCCAGTCCCACATCCCGTTCAGCTCTGTTGAGGGAACAGCCCGGGCACGTGTCATTTCGTCCCCGGTGGCCTCATGGTGGAATTCCTAGCCCTCTTTTCCTGGGTTTGGGAGGAGTCATCAGCACACAATAGATTTGTGTGTTAAGGAAACACTCCGCAGCCTGCATCGAGCCACTGAGCTGTGCAAGGGCTCTGGCAGGAGCCCACCCCAGGAAGCACTCCCGTGACTCACATCACAAGGGCTGTCCTCCTGGCTCCGAACGTTAAGGTGGAGTGAGAGTTCAAGATTAGGGTCAGGAAGCAGCGGATGGAGCCAGCTCGAGGTATTCCTGTGCCCTTGAGAGATTTACACTCCTGCTGTCCATTGTTAGGGGGATTAAACATGGGCTCCGCCTTTCTTAGAATCATGGTCAGTGTTTGTCAGACAGGAGTGTTTCAGTGAGCCCTGGACCACACACCTTAAAAAACAAACTGCACTTTATTAAACCCATGTGTTTGTGAATAGACAAAGCTAGATTCATACAACCACCCACATATTCTGTCAAATGAAACTGCTCCAAAGACCAAGCAGACAGCTTTCCATAATAATATGCCTTTGTATACTGGCTTGTGCTTTTTCAAAGAACTTGTACATGCTTTGTTTTAGTGGAGCCCGTCTTCGGAGAGAAGTCGGGAGAGCAGACATCTTCCCACTTACCAAATGAGGAAACAGGAGTGAGCTGAATCCTTCTTCGTAAATCATTTTGTCCCCGAAGGTCACCATTAGTGACAGTGGCCGTATGCACAAATTTCAAATACTGTAATTACCTGAAGCCCAGGTGTTTTTTGGTTTCCTTTTTCTGATACACAGGGAGAAGGGCGGGCTGAGATTTTAAAGGGAAGCATTCTGTTCTGTCTCATACAAACTTGCCTGCCTCTCTGGATCCTGGCGGGAGGGAGAGGAACATGTGACTGACTTTGGGGTGAAGGCTGACTCTGCGGGTAGTGTGGAGGTGAGGGGGTGGGGGCTGCGGTCAGTCAGAGACTGCGAGACGCTGGCATGCACGATGTCATCCAGAAACACTGAGCCAAGAAGTTTCACTGTTTGGAAGGTCATAGGTGTCTCCATCCCCTTCCCGTTTATTGAAAGTCTTCCTCAGCGAGCATGAGCACAAAGGCAGGGAGAGGGGACCCTGCCACCAGCCCAGGGAGCAGGTAAGGTTACTCAGTGCCTCTCCTGGGGCCAGCCCTGCTTTGTCAAGGTGTTCAAAGAGTACAGAGGCCCAGAGAGTGAGCTCTCCACTCGGACGTGGAGTATGAAAGCCAGATCCACCGCGCTGTGCGGTGGCGCAAGCCTCTCCAGCCCCTGCTCCTCCTCCTCCCTGCTGTGGCCCCGACAGGTTGCTGTTGGGCCTTAGTGAGAGAATTTCTGCAAGGGGCCCCCTCTGGCATCTAGCATGACTTTAGCACATGGAGGCTCCAGTCCCTGCAATGTGGGTCCTCCCCATTCCATGGGAGTCCAAGTTCCAGAGGGCCAGCGGCTTGCGGAGGCCACACAGCTAGCCGGAGGGAGACCGAAGATGTGAGTCCTTGGGCCTGAGCGCCTCACAGTTACCACTGCGTCCTATTCCCACTCTGCCTTCAGATCTGGAAAGCCAGATAATTCTTTCTTGAGGTGACTGGCTCCTCTCCCTGTCCCTCGCCTGTTACCTCACCCCTATCCTACTGGAACTCTTGCCAGCTTTCTCTCATTCCCCCACGGAGAGGGGCTGGCATGGGGACCTCCATGGGGCCAACGGTTTTTCCTGCGAGAGCCAGTCCCTCTTTTAGAGAAAATAAAGCCGTCTGAGAAAAGTAACAAAGGCGGCATTTGTGTATTTTGCTTTATGGAGCTGAAAATATCTGGTAAATTGATCCAGTGGGAGTAATAAATACACATTACTTTATCTTGTTCTTCCTGTCCTATACCCCTGAGCCTTGATAGAACAACACCACTTAATAGACTTAAAAAAGAGTAATTACACTCATTGGGTGTGTGATTTTTCAGCCCTCCCAGCCCTGCCTGACCTTCTAATTTAGCTCACCGTGTCTAACTAATGCATTTATATTCATCTTTTATGAAGCATGTATAGTACAGAATTGACTTTAGAGCCTTTTTCAAGCTGTCTTCCCAGGTCTCCAATCTGGTTAGTAGGAAGGAGAGGAGGAGCTATCCATCTCTATGTGTTCACATATACAGATAACGCATACACATGGCTCACGGCATTTTTTTTTTAATCCTTTATGAAACATAATAAAAAGTATTTATTACATTTTTACTTTAAAGCTTTTATACATTCTAGCATTATTTACAGCTAAACATGCAGGCAAAAGATGCGAGTGTTTTTAAAATGATTACTGTTAATGTTTCTGCTTGTCAGAAGTGCTTAAATTTTCCTGCACTTTGTCTAAAAACTTAGTTCTGTTGCCTTTTAAGAACAACACATTTAAGAGATCTTGCAAGTCAGATTTGCAAACACTGCTGACAGTTTGTGATGAATGATATTGCAAAATTTGCAAGATGTTTGTCATTTCGCACAGCCGACATATTAAGGAGTGGATGAAGAAACGCAAACCCCTGTGGAAAACAACCATCCCAAACAAACACCAAAACAAACCTCAAGCAAACCTTGAACCCAGAGAGCGCACACACCAGAATCTCTCACCCGGGTTTTCTCTCCCAACTTCCCACTCAGCCAGTGGAACCCAATTGTTCTCAGTGCATTTTCTCTCACCATATGGTCTCCTCATTACCATACACTAAGAGTCCATATGGGAAACTTGTGAAATGAACTGTATTCATTTTAACTGCCAGATGAGCAGCCTTTTGCTTTGCAAGCTTAGCTTAAGTCATCTGCTGTCTTCACGTTGTTATGGCAACACGGTACCAATAAAAAATTCTAATCTACTGTAAGTGATCACAGTATTTTAAGTGCTTGCCTCTAACTGCCCTCAAAGGGGAGGAGGGAAGAAGGGCTGTATTCTTCCAAGGAGCAAAGGGCTGCTCTCCATTCCAGCAGGTGTCAGGAAAGAAGCTGGTGAGTGGGGGAGAGGTTTCGGGGTGGCTGGGTAGCCGACCTGGGTCGGAAGGTGTGTGGATTGCAGAGGGACGGATGAAGTGAGGAAGCACTAAAGGCCCTCCGGGAAGGTCTAGGGAAAAACAAAAACAAAAACAAAAATAAACATTGAATGTCAAAAACCATAGTTCTTCCAGGAGACGCGTTATCCTCGGCTGGTGCGGTGCAGCCTGACACAGATAAGACTTGGGCTTCTGGACTACATAGGCAGCCAATCCTTTATGGTCCCTTCTCCTTCATTGGCATGCGGAAAAATCTCAGCCTCCATGAGCCTGCTCTTCCTGTACGTGGGAATTAGTCATTTCCAACACCATGCTAATTAAGAGTACCTTAAAGTAATGGAAGTAGGCAGCAACATCCTTAAATATAAATCATTTTCACCTCCGCGGGCCACATGATATGTTGCATCTCTGTCGCTCTATCTGTATTGAAAGTGAATGTTTATAGTCTCAGTTCATCAGTTCACATTAGCCTCATGCTGAATATTTAAACACAGAACAATTTGAACACACCATGAAGGAAGACAGTGACTGCACTTTCATTTGGAACAGCAAGGGCTCATCTAATAATAATTTAGTAAATCAGCCATTTAGTGGCTCGGTTGTGCACTGCATTGTGCCAAATATTATTCAGTTCAACTGTACACTCGCAGAATGGAAATTCAGACTCCACTCACAAGCACTGTTTTTGCTCAATGGAGAGACGAGACCCAAAATCACCCTCCCTAAAGAGCGTTCGTGTTTAGCGATTTATCATAAATACAGAGCTGGGGCAAAATAAAACTAGAGTCGGCTGTATACAATGTATTCTAATTATGCTTTTATTGTTTTAGTCTTTATGCAAAGACTATCAGTGATTCAAAACCTGCACTTGCATTGGTGAAAATACAAATAAGAAATCTTTGCATAACCACGTTGTCTGTTAGCAGAAAGGGGGATAAGTAAGGGTTTCAGGAAAGAGCAAAGAAGAACCTGTCATCTGTAACTTCCACGCTGTGACACTGGCCACCCTCTCACCTTGGTCATTCATTTATGTTTGTCATTTGAGGAAACTCTATTAGCATTTTACCCAGGAACCAAAATGACTCGACGCAGACAAAAATACAGAAACAAAAGCAAAGCATATGGTGTATTTAACTCTTGGAAAACACACACTTGAGTTTGAGGACAAGAAACATTTTTGTCTCTGCATTCTCTTGTCAAAGCACAAATTATGGAATGCAGCCCCCTTTCCTCTCTCTCCCCTGTGTTTGCCAGAAACCTCACAAGCAAATTCCACAACCTGTTTTGATAATATGCTCAAGTTAGAGGCTTGGTGGCCCCTCAACTTATGCCTCTTGTTTTGGGGGAGCTTAGCCTTGTCCTGTACGCCCCCCGAGACTGAATATAGAACCCTTGGGGGGCCGGGTTTAGGAGTATGCATTTCTGGAGGGAGACAGATCGTAGTT
Source organism: Mustela nivalis (assembly GCF_964662115.1). Classification (NCBI taxonomy): domain Eukaryota; kingdom Metazoa; phylum Chordata; class Mammalia; order Carnivora; family Mustelidae; genus Mustela; species Mustela nivalis. The sequence goes on from NC_139022.1 coordinate 132,015,663, forward strand.
TCATTTAAAAAGCCCATGATCCTCACAAGAGCTGTAATTTTCCCTTCGACTTGTTTTTTGGTACGTTATTCCACTCGTCATTATTGCATTGGGCCCATTTCAGAGATGAGGACACTGAGGCCCAGAGAGGCCAAGTAATCTCCTCAAGCTTATGGAACTGGTAAATGCAGGTTTTCTACCTCACCTGCCTTCCTCCCTGGTAGTCTGTTCAGAAGCTAACAGTGCACATTGACTCTAAGAATGCAGATCATTTACAGAAGTTCTCTGGGGAACAAGCGATGGTTATCAGTATTAGTGTTGGCTACGGCTCAGTTAAGCACGGACTATACATCTGCTGAGCCAGGTGTGAGTATAAACCCAGCTTTACAGATGGGGAAACCGAGGCAGGCATTCACACCGCTGGCCGGTACCAGAGCACGGATTTGAGCCAACTATGCTGAGCCCCAGAGCTAGTATCCCTAAGCACTGCGTTCTAGAACTAAGAAAAAGGAATTTTAAGAGAAAAGGTGATTTTGCTTTCCAATCCTAAAAACATCCTCAAGCTTGTCCAGGACTGGGGTGGGGGTGGGAGGTGGAGGAAGAGGGAAATGGTAGCATGGACTGAACTTAGCTCAGAAAGGGCTGAGCCAAGCAAACGTGGCAGCTGGCAGTGTGAATTAAACACATGCACATACGGACACTGGAGATCATTCTTTTTCTCTTTAGCAGCAGAGTCATTGTCGTTGGGACCTGTAATAGCAGTTAGCCCGTAGCTGAATTCTGGAAACTCTTCCGAGTTCGTTTTTAGCTCTGAGCTCTTGAGGAGGAGGATCACGTTGACCCTACTTCACATTACACCCTGTGGGCAGGGGCATTGAATATGATTACTCCTCAGTTCAGGGAGAAGTCACAGGAGGAACAAGGGGCTAACTCCTATGTCCCTCCCCACCATCCAAAACATTCCTCTTAGACCGAAGCCCTTAGAAACAGACACTAGGAGGGAGGTCTTCAACCTTGCTCACTATTTCCAGCCTTGAGTTACACTTCAATTAAACATCAGAGTAATCAGAACAGCCCCGGCAGTCTCGAGGCAGTGGATTTTAATTGCAGTTATACTCAGGACCATCTGTAAAGCCCTGGGAATTTACAGATATCATTCGTCTGGAGGTGCATATAATAGCCGATGATGTTCGACAGTTTAAGAACCAAAGCAAACTCTGTTTTTGCCTCCCTTGGATATCCTTGAAGTACAACAGGGCTCCAGCATGCACATATCACTAACTCAAGTTTAACGATACGTACTTGTCCAGAAATACAAATATACACGTACATTTGTGTACACACACCCCAAACGCATAGACACAGAAGTACAGATACATAGGTACGGCAATAAATTTCTCTGTTTACTCAGTGGTCCTTCTACTTTCCAACTAGACATTTATTCTGCTTTGCCCCAGGGAAAGGGAATCCACAACCCAAAGACAAAGAGAAACAGAAGTAGTTAATTTTCGGCCTTTGTGTTTCTAAGAGCCCAGACCTTGGGCGACTTTAAAGATTTTCAAGGGTAATTTTGACTCTAGGCAGTTTTTGTTTCATGTGCTGACTTTACAACCTACCCCTGAAAAAGGCACCTCTGTCCGTAGCCTTCTCTTTAAGCAGAGACTTTTATCCTGATCAGAAAGTCGATTTCCAAGGCCACTCAGCAGGACCTAACCCAGAGCGTCGGTCTTAAACCAGTACAATGAATTGGAATAAGAAGAGCCGGCCAGAGGTTACCGAGTTCAGCTCTGTACCTCCAAGCAGGTCATATTCACAAGGGTGCAGACACCATCTTTCACTGTATTTGTGGCGGGAAGCACCCCAGGCTCCCATTCACCAATTACCATGACACCATTTAGAAGAGAATGCCAGGAGACCAAAAAGAGGGGGGAAAGCTATTGTCATAACTCTTCGCAGAAATACCTGGTTTCACAATTTATACTTAACTGCTGACACTTGAAAAGTCGAACATTTTGGTAAAATGAATCAAGCTGTAATGTTTCTTTTATGAGATCCCCTTGTAGGAAAGGGAGGGTTGGCACCTTGTGGAGACCAAGCTTAGTTATCCATCATAGCAGTCAGCTGTCCGAGCCGGCTTCTCAGAGGTCACGCGATCGAACCGACAGCTCTTAAAACTATATTATTGCTTACGGAACAGGAATTGGGGCACCAGATAAAAATTACCTGGTCTAATAGGCAGCGAACAATTTTCACTCAATAAAATTAGAAGCCAAATCATTCATTTCATAACACTCTGGCTAATTTATTTGTTGACCTTTTATTATCCATAGCTCTTCAGTGGTATTAACTGCAACTCAGACAAAATCTCTTGTTCATTTCACTTCCATTGATTTTTTTTTTTTCCATTGAGGCAGTAACGGCTGCTTGAAAACAGCCTTTTTCTTTCCACTGTAAAAGTCAATCATGTAACTTAGTATGTCTTACGTTGATATAGCTGCCTTAGCTTACAACCTACTTTAATTTCATGTGATTCAGAAGTCTTCTATGCCATGTTTGTAACAAAGGCACAGCTCTCTGACGTGCCTCTGGCCACGTGGCATGATAGTGCGTAGTGATATGTTTGCGTAGGAAGAGGGCTCTCATCTAATCTGGAGAGAACACCGACTTTAAAATTAGAGAAGGTGCTGATGACCCCCCACATTTTCTTTAGACTGAACAAGAACGCTTTCGATGCCTTTTGTACTAAGAGCAGTAGAATCTTTCAGATTACTGAATTCCTTTGTTCTGAAAATTTCTGCAGATTTTAATTGTGGCTCAACTTTTATTTTTCTTTAAAGACTGTGGGCAATAGTATGTGCTAGAGCGTTCTGTAAGCTTCAGCTGAAATTTCTTATATAATAAAATACTATGAAGTCTTTAGGATGCAGGGTTGTAAAATATAATTGTTCCACATTTGGCATTTTATGCCTCCCTAGAAATAACCACTTGCTACCTACACCTCATCTATGCTCCTCCTTTCCATTTCAATTTACTCTAAAGTGGTCTTTAGCCATAATGAGAATGCCCCTTTCAACAGAAACATGTTTAATTATATCTATGCTAAATGTAAGTGACTCTTCTCAGTCATAGGGCTTCTGAGTAAAGAGCGCTTAAAGAGTGACACGAAAGGTTTCTAATGATCTGCGGTCAGCTCTCTTTTGAGTTCCTATTACCAGAAAAATGAAAAATTTGAGGAATGTCTCAGAGGATTGGAAACTAAACAGTCCTCAAGTATTATTTGGGTTTGTTTTACTCCTTCCCTCCCTGCCCTCATGATATGATTTTTTAGAATGCAAAGTCTGCCATTGTGGAATTTTCCATTAGGCTGAATAAACACCAAAGACATTGGGATAGAAAAGTACCCTGCTCAGAAATCACCTCTCAGTACAACTAGTATTTATCGTTTTGTACATCAGTCTCTGCAGGGAATGGGCTACAAGGAACTTCCAATCAGTTTTTCAGCTTGCAGGCGTTCCGATCAGCCATGTCACCCAGACTTTCAGAAGGAAGCAGGGAAAGAGCTAGAACTTAGAGGCTAGTGAGCTGGGTATACTCTGCCAAATCTGGACCCTTTGGTAAACTCTGGAATGAGGAGGCAAATGAAATGAATGCTGATGCCATTGACAGATGTTTATCGCCTCTAACCCGAGAGTGATCCTGCCACCCTACTCCATTTTATGTTGCTGGTATTTGGGGCCGTTATATCTTGGATCTCCTGATAAAGCAAAGCATATTGACAATAAATGGGCATCAGGCAAATGTGTAGGGACAGAAAGGTATTGTGCTTCTTTCTCAGGAATTGCCCAAGTCAACCTGACTTTGTAATTTAGCTTCTGTTTTCTTCTATGTCCTGCAAAACATTTCCTGCTTGAGGGAGCATAAAGCCAAGTACAAATTGTCCTCCCAAACTGCTGAAGTATCCCTGGGCCTTAATATTATAGGGGTCTCCAGAGTCTTCAAAATCTGATTCAGAAATTTGGAAATTAATGTTGTGTTGGTAAAGGGGTATTCCACTGGCTTTATGAGTTGGTATATGTGCTGTGAATGAAGGAAAGTTCAGGCCATCTCCCCTGCTCATCGGGGTTTGAATTACTTGGAACACTGAATTGGGTTTATAAACAGACGCCATATTGGACCATTAGACAAACGTCCATTTCACCCTAGAAGATTAGATGTGGCCAGTGAATATGAGCTTATTGTCTGTACGTCTGAGGGCAGACATTGGGGAGAAGATTCACATAGCAGCGGAATAATTCCCAGAGTTTTCACCGTCATGAACCCCAAAGAAAGACGAACTAGCCGTATCTGCATATCAGACACGATATGCCTGGTTCTCAAGACTGTGCAAATACCTAAGTATTTCTAAGGGTCTAAGAGTACAGTTAATAAAAGGCTGATGTGCATCAAGACCAACCTCATGTTGTTAGCAGCCAATAACTTGAGATAATGTCTGTACCCAACATGATTCATTATATTAATCACAAAATTAAAATGTAAGCACAAGCCAGCAGGAGTAAAAGAGCAAATTCATAAAAGAAAAAAAAAGTGGCATGAAAACCCCCCACAGTGATCAAGACTTGACCTTGGGGAATTTATATATTGGATTAAAAGGTCTGGAGCCAAATAGAACACCAAATTTAAGTCTTCTGCTTTTATAAACCAGGCCAAATATATGCCTTTGTCATTTCATCATATAAATCAAGCTAGTATTTTTAAAAATCAGAAACTATCTCAGAATAAACTTTTCAACAAGGATTTCTCAAGGCCCATGGTCTACTGGACATTATGCCAGGGGCTTAGGGAAGGCGATCAGATACTCATGGCCTCAAAGGGCCTACAGTCTAGTGGTGGAGAGTGAAGATTAACACAGTTAAAATCAGAGGAAAATGAGCCCACAGCATCAACTGTTGTGCTCTCCTAGAGGGAACAGTCAGCACCATTTCTCAGAGGAATGAGAGAGATTAGAAGCTGGGTGAAGGTAGAATTCCTTCTGATGGAAGAGCATAATTCTCCAGAGTAAAGGCTGTGATACCTAGCACCCAAGACTAAATCCCTGCTCAGCCAGTCGTCAGCTGTGTGGACGCAAGGAAAGTTGACCCTCCATTCTGAGTCTTGGTTTCCTCCTCTGCCACATGGTGGTATAAACAGCCCCTTAACAGGCTCTCTGTGAAGACTGGATGGGTTCATGTTCCACTTTCAATAAACAACAATTATTTTTATCATTAATCAAACCACCAACACCACCTTCATTCTCGGGCTTTGGAGGATGAGGAGGCATTGTGAATGGGCATGGGTTGAAGTCAGCATTCCAAATAAAGAAAAAGTGAAAGGAGAGGAGGTCTGTAGATGGGAAAGAGCCAACATTTTGCTTCTAGGCTAGGGAGGACTAGCTAGACCAGAAGAGAGAGCAGTTCTTCAGATGTGTAGGGAGAGGAGACTGGATAAAGATGGTAGGACCGGATGATAGGGAGAATCTTTTGTAACCCCATAGAACCCTGTACCTTAATTCTGGGAGGATACTCTGCCTTGGAAAGTGCTAGAGAGCAATGTTGTTTTGTTGACTATAGGGGCAACAGGAAGCTCAAAAATTATTTACCAATTGATGGAGTTGCAACATAGGAAGTAAAGATGAATCTTCCTTCTGAATTTGTAGTCCATTCAGCATCTTTATTATAAAGGCTCTGAAGCATAAGTAAAAACCCATAACAATTATGCTTTAACTGTTTGTCAGAGTTGGGTTTCCCCAGTGTTTCTGTAGACTCTCAATAGTTTATCCCCTTTTTTCTTTGCAGGACCCCATTCACATTATCATAAACTAGTGGTCATAATAGGACAGGGGAAACCAGTTTTTAACTGTGAGAGAAAATAGATCAGTGAAAGTTGTTGTTTTTAAGGAATAAACATTTTTTGTTTCTTTAAGAGAGGAGATCCAAGGCCATGAAAAGAAAAATAGTCTGAATAAGGATGTAGCTTGGAAAACAAGCATTAGCTCTATAAGGAGACTCTGGGGCTTTTCAATATTTAGGATAGTAGTATTTGTCTTCTTTATTCCCTACTGGGATTTTTTTTTTTAATCCAAGGATAGGATTAATTATCTTAGAAGAATCTAATCTCTACCTTCATCTTTTAAACTGCAAGCTGGGAGATGTTTTAAACATTATGAAAAGAAGAGAAAATCTCTCCTGACAAATAAATGCCTTGAAAAATTAGATATTAGTACTAGTCAAGTGCTCTTTCTTTTCAGAAATATTAAAATTGCACATTAGAATGGAAGGATCCTTATACTATACTCCCTCCTAATGCCACAAAAAATAAGACTTTAGGAACAATTTCAGAGACAAAAGATTATATGAAACATCCAGTTCTTCCCCTTATGGGAAATTTCTTTCTTTCTTTTTTTTTTTTTTAACATCTCAGGCTCAATCATTTCCTAATGTGAAATTACAGATTTTCCAAATTACCATATAAAACTGCGAAAAAATTACACTTGTGACCACAGAGGAGATAGCATACACTATCAATTTGATTTTAAAAGGCATACATCTTTTATACTACCTGTCATTTTTATAATGCCTTTTACAAATTTAATCAATACATTTTAACATTCTATATACTTTAAGTGCAATATACAATAAATATTCAAGTTTCATCTTAAACATGCTTTAGCCTTTAAATTGTTAAAACTGCAGTGCCCTTTCAATCTACTTACATAATGTCATAAAATATACATTTCAAGGTAAATGAAGTCAGCTACTTCAATTTAGTCCCTCAAACTGGTAGTAAATGAGAGGTTAACACTATGGTGCCAAACCCATTATTGAGTAAATTTAGCACCTTGGACAGCTCTGTAAAATCTTTATTGCTTTCCTGACCTGCTCGTCATGTTCTGTCTGTGTGTTCAGTGGCTCTCAGCTCTGATTGAAAGGCAATATATTAGATCCCCAACACAAACACGCTTGGGGGCTAGTTCACTGGGAGCGTAATGACATGGAGGTGAGAGCAATTTTCTGGTCACCAAAATCCAAGCACCTTGCAGGTCCATTGCACTAACTCATAGAGGACCCAGAAATTTCCTTTCTTCTTCCTATTTGCAGAAATAGCTAATAGAAGCTGAATCACACTGGCAAAGCTGAACCAAATGTGGGCTATTCCTTAAGTCCTTATGTTGATTCTTCAGCAAAGGACATTTTAGTATGGGCAAGGTACCATTTAAGGAAATCACTTTCAGGACAAAAATCCAGATTCACTCTCCATAAGACCACTGGTCTGAAATGATGTTGAGTTAATGACTCTCCTATGGCCATGTGCCTAGTGGGAAAGTGTGACCCAGCTCCTTGGGTAGAAGAAGGATGTAACTTTATGAAGCAGGACTCACATGTTTCATTTTCAAAGGATTAAAGGGTGATTAGAGCTCTCAGTATTGCATAAGCAGAAAAAGAAGCGGTTGGATTGTGTCATTGGAAAACTTTGTCATCAAAAATATATGAGAGTAAAATGTATAGCATACACAAACAGTTGGAATTTTTTCAGGTTTATGAAAATTTCAAAGTTCTTAGAGTTTATTTTGAATTTCCCTCCTCCCTGGTTCTGTTTAATTAATTAAAATAAGCACTGTGCAGAGTCCTCGGTGATAGTATTCCAAGACTGAAATTCACAAGTGCCGTTTCCGACTGCACCTCATTTTGCTTGTGACAAACAGGAGACTTGTTTTTTTTTTGTTTTGTTTTGTTTTTTCCCTAAAATGAAAAGAAAGAAAAATACCTTCACTGCCAAACCCAAACACTGGTATAAATATTTATTTGGAGAAATAAATGAATGTAGACACAGAGAAGTCAAATCTTAGTAAATAAACTAACTTGATCCTATTTTGTTTTAATCTTTCCTAAGAGCCAGAAAAAGCCATGAGGTTTTAGTGAAAGCAGCACAAGCCGAATTTGATATGGGGATAGGGTTTAGTGTGGCCATACTGTAGTAAATTATTAACTGCTGTGGTCAGACAATACTGTGAACAAAAAGTGGTAAATTATCTTGTAGCTTGCATTAAAAAAATAAAGAAATTATTTCAGATGTATTGATTCAAACTCCACTGATTATATAATGCTTTTAACTCCTTACATGAAAAATAACTGAACTGTTTTATAAATGGGGTCTAGCAACTTAAGGCAAGCATAAATGTTTATTGAGAAGAGAAAACCCCTCTATCTCATTTTTGAATTTAGGACATTATATATGTCATAGGTAGATACTGCAGTATGACAACTATTTTATCTTATAGAAAATTTAAAATTGAAAAATGCTAATATGTATCTAAAAGCTTGTCATTTCAAGAGTTGTTCGAGGATTTTTGAAGAGGCTATGGTGACAGCAAAATGAATGTAATTATATCCCTATTTTATGATCAGTGTCTACAGTATATGAAAATTGAACTCCGTTGCTTCTCCATGTGGAAATCTACTGTGTAAAATATTTAAATTTAAACTTCTTTTTGAAACTTTACTCATGCTCCCCCCCCCCCAAAAAATGTAAATATAACTTCTTACAAACCCCCTCTGGTCATCAGGCTGAACCTTTAGGTTTGCTTCTCTGATAAGCCTCCATTTCACAAGCTTAACTTTCCTCTTCATTTTCCAGTAGAAATTAATCTGCAGAAAGGGCAGAACAAAGAGGGAGCGACTTCTTTGGGTTGAAGACAAAAATTACCACCATACACACTTTTGTAGAGTGGGCTGTTTATTAGAAATAAGCATGCAGGCTAAATATGAAAGCCTACCTCGATGAAAAGAAGGAGTTTTTCTTCTGGAATGAAAAGCAGAGCGTATATCTAGGATAAGAGTGAATGAACAAATGGGGAAAATGACAAACAATCCTGAAATAGCAAAGGATTGTTATAAAAGAAACAGACTCTGCCAGTCATGAAAAGTGGTGCAGAGGGAGCTTCCGGCGGCAGGAGACTCCTTTTGTAAGGGCCTCTGACCAACGGCGCATTGCCTCAGAAATGTGGGTTTACTCCATCACTCCCTTATATCCTGGCTCTGCCACACAAGGGAGATAAACAAAAGAAGTTTAATGCTACATGCTTCTAGTAGCCAAAGATTGATTGGAAATCCCTCGAAAATGACCCGTCTGATAAGGTCATGGTTCCTGGAATAAGCAATTAAGTACTAAATAAACACATCTTAGGGATTCATAACATGCACTGAATGACATCGATTGTAGTAATCTAGTAAATGACCTCGCAATTGTATTCAGCAATAAACATATGAGTGCTTTATCGTGCCCATGGCAGACTATCGAGTGATGTATTTTATCTTGCAGTACCAATGATGCTCACCTTTTGACTCAATTAAGTGTGTGTGTGAACAGGGATAAATTGGTGATTTAACACCATTCTGGGGTTCCCCGAGCTAACTGCCTTGAAAGCAGTGTATTCGCCAAGTATGGCCAGAGGGAGCCGGAGCGCGATCTTGTGAAAAGGGAACAACTGGCCGTCACTGGGAAGATTGCCTCTGCTTGTCTCTTGACAGGAAGTCATCCTCAAAAGGGCTGCGGATCTGGTGGAGGCGCTCTACGGAATGCCACACAACAACCAGGTGAGTGGCCCGGGGCCTCGAACCTGCGTGGGCCTTCACGTTCCGTGGAGGAGCGCAGAGTCCTCAGTGCGTTGAGGAAGGGCCAAGAAGATGAAAGCCCCTTGCATGAGTTCAGGGCCATCCTGACGTAACGCGTCAGGCTGATCAGTGCTTCTCTCCTGTTTTGTACTTCTTTTATGGCCTTTTCTGTGGAATCATTTTCCTCAGGAGAAAAGGTACTCCATTTAAAGTGAATCTTCCGCGGGAGCATGCTTCATAATTGAGGAAGAGAGTTACTGATGTTTTATTTTATTCCTCTCAGGTTTTCAAGCAAATTTAGGAGGAAAGGGAGGGGGGGGGTTAATTTCTTCTCCTAAAACGCATAATAAGACCTGAATATAATTGTCTGCTTCTATTCACGGAGTGAGTCCCCATATAGGATTCACATTGCTCTGGAAACGAGGAGTCTGAGCAATCATTCACTCTTTCTTTTGTGTCCCTTGAATCAGTGTCCAGGGGACAGAGTTCCATGAACAGTCAGGGACACAAGGAGTCATCTACAACCCGGCCTTAACTTTAACAGGGAGAGGAGAAGCCTCCTCTGCGTGTGTGTGTGTGTGTGTGTGTGTGACGGGGGCAGGGGGTTCCTGTGTGTTACTGGCCACGAAGGGAAACCCCACGCTGTCCTACGCAGTGAGGCAGTGTGGAAGGACGGCTAAGACAGTGGCCCTTCGAAGTCAGACAAACAAGGTTATGCAGCCCAGCTGTGTCCTTACACAGGCAAGTGTCCTTAAGTGTGAGCGCTTCACCTCTCTCTGTGCCTCAGTTCCCCCATGTGCACTCTGGGCCCAACGATGATGTCACTTGTCCCAGCTTTGCTCCAGGTTTGCTGAGAGGTGTGGAAGTTAACGCCCTGAGCACCGAATCTGGCATAGAATAAACACTGGAAAGGATGGTTTTCCTGGGAGGATGACTAGGCGTCGCTAAAGGGGATATTCCTTTTACTTTCCAGGAGATTATTTTGAAGAGAGCGGCTGACATCGCGGAGGCCCTGTACAGTGTCCCCCGCAACCACAGCCAGCTCCCGGCCCTCACCAACACCTCGGTCCACGCAGGGATGATGGGCGTCAACTCCTTCAGTGGACAGCTGGCTGTGAACGTCTCCGAGGCATCGCAGGCCACCAACCAGGGTCGGGAACCTGCCCTCCTCCCTCTCCATGGCCCTGCCCCTTCCCAACCTCAGGCTTTGTCATGCTCCCGTCCGGCCTCCAGACCCCGCCATTTATTTGACACAAAACAGTTGTTATTTAAAAATATTTTCTTTTCCCAAAGGGGGGATTCCTAGTTTGTATCAGACACTGCTGTGGATTCGGGGGGATAGCTGTCACACCCGGCAGTGTGCTCTTGGAGGCTGGGAAGGACGCATGCACTTAGCCTCCTCTCCATTTGACTTTTCACCGTAAACCATGAATGACAGATCGCCAAGAGGGCTGGAATTAAAGTTCTGAGGGGCCAAAGCACATCATCCTCGCCCAGGGAATAGGAACCTGTTAACTCCAGGGTACATCTCTTAGATTGGGATTTATTTCTGCTCCAAAATGATAATTTATAGGCCCTGCATTGCCACTTCTCACGGCCCCGCTAAGTATTTATGATCTCCTAAGAAATGTGTGTTTTGCTCGCTTCCCATTTTAATCACAGAGCTAGTGCCACCAGCCCACACCCATGAATCACCCGGCCCTTTCCCTCTGGGATGCGGTGATGGGACAAGAACCAGAGACCTTCCTGTCCCCGAGCCTTCCCGGATTGTCACCCTCATGCCCAGCTTTGCCCCCACCCCTCAGGTTTCACCCGCAACTCAAGCAGCGTGTCCCCACATGGGTACGTGCCGAGCACCACCCCGCAGCAGACCAACTATAACTCCGTCAGCACGAGCATGAATGGATACGGCACGGCCGCCATGTCCAATCTGGGCGGCTCCCCAACTTTCCTCAACGGCTCAGCTGCCAACTCGCCCTATGCCAGTGAGTAGATCTGTGTGTCCTGCATTTCTGTGTGCTTCTGCTCCAAGAACTGGGCATCATGTGGTGTGGCCCACCATGCAGGTCTTCTCAGTCTGAGGACCCCCACCCAGGTGAAGCTAGGAAAGACGTCATTTGTCTCCTGCAGAAATCTCTGCCCCCCACCCCCTGTTCAACTTCCTCAACCCAAGGTCTCCCTTGTTGTCAGAATTTGGCTAAAACCCAAAGCAGCAGTAGGATGTCATCACCAGAACCCAGGTTTCAAGTTGGAATGGAGATGGGTTTGACCCTAGCTTCTCCCAGTTCCCAACTGGCAGCCTTCTGCAAGTTCTCTCCTCTCCAAGCCTCAGTTTGCTCATCTGTATAATGGAGAGGAAACTAACACCCTGTGTTAGTGGGTGGTGCTCCCATACAGTTGTGAGACTTTGAAAAATTTATGCATGGAATGAGCTTGTCCTGATGCCTGATCCACAAGAGACCGAGTCAAGAAATCTCATCAGGATGTTGGAAGGAAGGATGGTAAGAGAAGCAGCTAGTGCAGCATCAGCATAAGCTAAGACTTAACATCTCTCCCTTTAGGAATAGGACTCCTTTGATGTTGTTGTTGTTTTAATGCTTGAAATTTTTTCCCGTTTTTGCTTCATATGTACTAGGAAACAAACAACAGCAACAACAGGAAACAACAACAAAAATTTTATTTATTCCAAAAAACTGGCAAGATAAAAAAAACACATACACATTTTTTTAAAATTTATGTCTGTATGTATGTACGTATTTATTTATTTATTTATTTTGGTTGTCTTGTCCTTGCCTTAAAAAAGCTTAGCTTCAAGAATTTCGGTACGAAGGTGAGGTTGCATCTAAAGACATCTTTACATATAAAATGTCCCGGGTTTTATCTGTATAATCTCTCCATCTCCCTCTGAGGATTTGTACATAGATAACCAAGTTCATCTTAGACAGTGTGGATAACTCTTCTGTTTTATAAAATGAGGCCGAACTCTTAGACATCTGTGGAATGATAGAAGATGTGTTGTTAAATGAAAGAACGCTCATGATTTTTTTTTTTTTTTAAAGAAGAGTCTTGGCTAAAAGAACCTAAAAACCATGCAGTCTCTGATAGTGGAAATGTGGAGTGCTCTAATCTTTTGAAAGAGGAAAGATCATTCTTGGCCTTTGAGAGAAAGGTTATTTCTGAAAGTAACACTTAGGGCCTTTTACTTTCTTGGTGAATTTTTAACGCTCAGTGTGTGCTAAATTTTATATTTCCACTTTATCTGTTCAGAATCAGCAGCTTTGTGAATGTTTAAAATTCCCCCAAATAATCTGCATACATCATGTCTGCCTGCTGGAACCAGTTTCAGGATTTTGATTCATTGAAAGATTGTTTCTCATAGATCTATCATTTCAGTGTTCTGCCATCTACTCAATCAGAAAATGTTTCCATCATGACCTGAAAATTAAAAGGTGGCATTCTTAATTAAATCAATAAACTAATTGCTATATGGTAGCAATTCAATTTAGGGGCTGGGATTGCTGTCTTCGCAAGCCCGTGCAGACGCCCAGCAACTTCAGCCTGAGATTGCATCTGTCAGACTGTGCAACTTCCAACATTTAATTTCCATTAATTGATTTCCTCAGTGCTCACAAATATAGTATTAAATTCTCAAATAGGCTCTCAGATGGGACGGTTTTATCTGCATAAATGCAAATAAAACAATAAACACAAAGCCCAGCTGATTTGAATTTTTGCCTCCATAATATTTAATTATTCATAAACCACTCATGTTGAAAAATTCCGAACAGAATAAAAAATAAAATAAGACATTGCGCTGGTGAACACACTTTGTGGTGTGGTGGCTGATAACTAATAATGTTATAACAAATGGAGCTGTTTGACTATATTTCACCCTTTCCTCTGCTAACCACCCCCCTCAAACTCCCCACCTCTAAATACACATAATGATCGCATTTGCCAACGAGATTAATTGCCTTCCTCAGTGAACCAGCAGGATTTCAAGTCTACGAATATTTAAAAATCAAACCTCCAGTGCAGGAGTTTTGCAATTTAAATGGGTGTTATTATTGAGCGTATTTTCACATTTACAAATCCTAAGAGATGTATAAAAATGCTGGCCTCATTAAAAGAAAAAGTACCGTGTAGAACATGTTTGTGAAAACTCTGAGGATGGCGGCCTGGGGTTCTGCTCCGTCAAGCATCCAGCGCCTTTAGATTGTGTTAGTGCTAAGCACTGATTCCACGGGGTCATTTTCCCCCTGATGGCAGCTGCCACCCAGACCCGTTCTCCACTTCCCTCTTTCCACAGCCAGGAGGCCGAGGGAAGCCAGCCCCCTCCCCAGAGTCTAGACCCTGGTGGTTCATGGGAAGGGGGCCTCTTCCCCTGGTGACTGGTTTCTTTTGCAGGGGAGTGTAGTGGAGAAGACACGGGATTTGGATCTGGTTCCTAGCTTCACCACATTCCGGCTCTGGACCTCAGGCGGGCAGGGCACTGAACTATTTCTGAGTCTCACTTTGCTCGGCTTGCTCAGGTGTAAAAAGGATGTAATAGGTCCCCACTTGAGGTCGCTTGGACAGTGACATAAGATGAAAAAGACATGAAGGTTCCTGGGAATGATAAAGCAACATGTAATGTTTATTACATCATGGGAAAAATCATCCAGTGGCAGGAAGAACTTAGAATTTAAATAGAATGCTTGAAAATTTCTGGGCAGGATCCATACATTTCCTGAGGAAATGGAGGAAATAGAAGGTGAGTGTATGAAAATACTGGTCTTGAGTGGATAGGACTCACTGTGTGTGAAAGCTCTGTCTTCCTGAAGCAACTATGAGATTATTAGCAACTAACAAAATAGGAATGGCCAGGCTGAAGGGACCATGGTCGGTAGAGGACGTGCAGCCACAAAACCCATGTCTCCAAGCAACTAGGTTCTCCCCCTCCATGAATTGCCCAAATTCCCCCATCATTGACAATCCACATCCCCACTCCTACTACATGGGGAGCCTTTACACAAGGCTCCTGTCCTACTGCTCGTTAATTCACAAGCATTCATGTGCGGCTCCATGGGAGATAGAGAGTTTGGAACTTTGGCTTGTCGTTCTGCGTTATCCGCAAATATTGCCTGTGGCAATCTGTCTATCCACCAAGCCTCCTCCCTACCTAGATCTGTGTGTGTGAAGCATTCAGGCACAGTTGTGTCCTTCAGGAACTCGTAGCTTCATGGGCGGAACAGGGACACATACACACTGCCTTCTGCCAGTGCTTTAAGTTGGAATCCTGGCATTCCCTTCAACCTACCCTTCTTCCTCACACGTCTCATCCCATCACTGACCACACTGTCTCAGGATGGCCTCCTCCTGTGCCTCATATTCCCAGCATCTTTGCTAGAACCTTAGACCCCTTTAGACCCCATCTGGAATGCTTCCTTTGACACCTCCTCCATGAAGACTTCCTTCGTTCTCTTCCCTGCCTCTGCAGAGCTGGCCATGCTCATGTCCTGCTCAATGACAATGACTTTGTCATTATTTTGTGCTACCTTATCCCTTATAAGAGCACTTTTGTTCCATGGCCTGGGAGCCCCAGTGCCTTGCACATTGCCTGGCATGTAGAAGACACAGAAGATCACCACCAACAAAAGGTAGCTGGTGCTGAATACCAAGTGATGAAAGCAGATGAGATTCCAAGAGTTTAGGGAAGGCTCATGCTGGCAGGGAGGCCCGAGCAGGGTGTCTAGGTGAAGGGCAGAGCTGAGCTGCCTCATCTCAGCACACCAGGAGAGATGCTGATTTCTCCTTTCCCATTGCCCCACCCAGTTGTGCCATCCAGCCCCACCATGGCCTCCTCCACAAGCCTCCCCTCCAACTGCAGCAGCTCCTCGGGCATCTTCTCCTTCTCACCAGCCAACATGGTCTCCGCGGTGAAACAGAAGAGTGCTTTTGCGCCAGTCGTCAGACCCCAGACCTCCCCGCCTCCCACCTGCACCAGCACCAATGGGAACAGCCTGCAAGGTAAGCCCCACCCAAGCCAATAGGATGCCCTGACTTCACCCTCCTAGGGCCTGAAGCAGATAGGTCACTAGTGCGAGGGATCAGCCTCAGGCTGGCCTGCTTCTTTCTGCCCTCCTTTTGTTTGTTCCTCTGTGTTCACTCTCATTGGCCCCTGGCCCCACACACCCCTTCTCTGCTGGAGTTGTCTGAGCTGTCCTCTTCCCAACTCCAGCAATTCTGCTCAGGCCCAGGATTTGCTTAAGAATACTATTTCCACCTACTAATATCATCATTTCTCTTTTCTCCTCTTCCATTCCCTGTGGTCGCCATAATCAGACCAGTCTTTTGTGGACTCTAGCAAGTTCTCCACTGCAGGGTCTCTCCCGGGACTGGCCTTCTCCTGAAGTAGGTCACTCAACCTTCCCTTCCTGTTGCCTGTGTCAGAGTGAACGTGTGTGGGACTGATTATGGGGAGTGGGTGAGCCATGGCCTGACCAGAACCCTGAGGTTAGAGCATTGTACACCAAAGGCCCCAAGACGGATGGCTGGGAACCAGAAACCCTAGATGGTTACCAGAGTATTCTGGTTCATATTAAAATTGTTCAATTTTGGTCCCCATCATGGAGTATGGAAAATAAGAGTCACCAAGAATTGAGGTGACCTCTCTACTCATTGAGGAAAAAGAACCCCACCTTTTAAAAACAGGGCTACTACATCTCAAATTTTTCTCTTGTGCTAGCACTGTTGACCTACACAAGCTCATTCCTCTCTCACAGCAGGACTGTGTGCTCTGGGCTTTCGAAGCCCCTACTTTACAGATGAGAAAACTCAAGGTCAGGGAGGTTATGAAATTGTTTGACTTCCGGCAGTAGCGTGTGGTGAGAGCTGGCTTCAAACTCAGGCTCAAAACTTCATCTCCTCCTTCCGTCTCCCAAGCACTGCATTACTTAGAGGGGGTAAAAAAGATGCACCCAGGATTCCCAAGGTAGCTGGCAGGGAAATAAGATCAATAGAATAATCAGCTACCATTTATTTAGCCCTGAACCGTGTGTCAGGCGCTGTGCTCAGCAGTGACCATGTTTTCTCGTATTTAATCCCCACCACCTCCTGGTGAAATATGAGGACGTTACGATCTCCATTGTACAGATGATAACGCTGAAGCGCAAGGAGAGGAAATACCTGCCTATAGGCATTGCCCCTAAATGGGGAAGATGAATGCAAACCTCACAGGGTCTGTGCCCCGAGCCCGTAGCTCGGGGCTACACGGCTCCCCACAGTGCCTTCCCGCAGTGGTCATCATGCCACCCTCACTGATGGAGGTCAGCCACGGGAGGGGTCAGGAGGCCGGCATACCCACCTGGAATCGCTCAGCCCTGTCTCTTATGTATATGTGTGTTATGTATTGTATGTTATATATGTATGTTATTTATACAGAGCACACATGTACTCTGACTGGATGCTTTACTTGCTATAATCTTACATTAATTCTTCCAAAGACCCTATGAAGTCAGTACCATTCCCTTTATAGAGATGGGTAAATTCAGGCCCAGTTTGCTCAGGGTCACATAGCTAGTACTGATAGAGCCAAAATTGAACCCAAACTGCATGATTCCAGAATCTGAGCTCCTAATGACTCTGACTTTCTGACTCCACACAGGCTCAGCTAAACATTCTTCAGAAACCTGCTGGCAAATCTGGCCAGCACAGCCAAAGTCATGCCTGGAATAATATGCTGGTGGCCCTCCCTTGAATAGCATTGGGAAAGCCATCTCAAAGGGCAGAGGAAGATAATCTGAGCTACATTTCAGGCAACAGTCCTCACAAGGGGTCACGCCCACCGACACAGAGGGGAGCCACCCATTCGTACACATCTCAGACATTTTCAGCTGAAAATAATTCTTTGTCACCCTCAGTACACCTCTGGCTGGCCTACTCAGGATATAATGCTTAAGTGAATCTGACTTATAATGGGTTTAAATGAGGATAAAACCTATGGAAACAGAAATCTGCCATTCTTGAGCTGCCTATCACAACCTTCGTTAAGACATAGATTTCATATCAAAGTAAGATAGAAAGGGGTTTGGAATCAGCAGCTGAGAGGTGGGGCTTGAGAAGCAAAGGCCCGCAGCTCTTGGGAGGTCCACAGCCGGATCGCTGGCCTGCGGCGACTTAAGCAGGCAGCCCTTCTGCGAGGCCCCGCATCTCTGCCTGCGTGTGCACCAAGGAGAGATCAGGAAGGGACTGAAAACAGGGACTCAGCCCAGACAGTAGAATGTCCTGGGTTTAGAGAACATCCGGTGGGGTATGTGTATATGTGTGTGTGTGTGTGTGTGTGTGTGTGTGTATGCACGTGCATGAGCGTCTGTGTGCAGGGGCTTTTAAGTAATAATGAAATGGCTTCAAGACAGGGACTCATGCAAAATTTGTTCATTTGTCACCCAGCATTTCTAACCCAAGTCTGCACGGGTTCCAAAAGTACAGAGGCTGTTCCCCCATATTCGGCTTAGCAGCAGGATCGCCATCTCTCCATCACATCTCTCACACACAGCTGCACAGTGGGGAGAGTTCAAGGTGAAATTCAGGGACACGCTTTGTGCTGGATTTGCTGTCGTGGATGACATTGCCCTTACCTTCTGTTTGAGCATGTGTCCAGTAGAGTCTTTCTGCTGGTTTTTGTTTTTCCAATACCATCATGGACCAAACAGCTGTGGAGGGGTGTCAGGGGAGGAGGTTTGAATAGAGAAATTAAAGTCGAATTAACTGACACCGCTTTCCTTGAAGCTGTCCTGTCTGTCTTCCTGCCACTCTCACCAGGCAGGGCCCACACACCTAGGATTGCCCTTTGGCCCTCTGTATATCATCCCTGATGCCCAGAATGCACTATACAATTGCTTCTGGGGGGCTCCTGCCTGAGACTTTGGGGTTCCCCTGAAGAAAGGAACATTGGGACAAGGGGCTCCTAGACCTGCAGCTAAAGAATGACCTCATCATTAGTCATCTACATTCTGCTTGTCTATGGAGAAAGTACATGGGAGGTTTATAGAATGGCAGGGTGCAGGGACCATTAAGACAGGGCAAGTGACAGAGGAAGAGTTGGTTAAGCAAATGGACTGTATAAATAAGATCAGAGGTGACGCTTTTAGGCTGTTTGAGGGTTTTAAAGACCTGTGTACCTCCAGCTGCCCTTCTCCTGATAGTACATCACTCTGGGTCTTTTTAGCCAGCTCCTTAAAGACCTTTTACCCCAGGGGCCCCATCTTGGCCTCCTCTAGTGATTGCATGTACATTTATTCCCCAACAAACACCCCACTGCAATCTCACATGATGGTGATGGCATTGGTCACAAGCTACTAACATAGGAGGGCTTGTTCTCAGCCAGGCTTCTGCATCATCTGCATCATCTCATTCCCAACCACCCTTGATGTAGGCTGCTCCCCATTCTATAGAGGCAGATACTGAGCCTTATCGAGCTGGACCTTGGATGAAGGGCAAGGGGGATTCAGGCAGAGAGAGATGGGGAGAGAGGGCGTTTGAAGCAGATGATTGAAGATGATGGGAGCCACAGAGTCACGTGCAGTAACCAGCAGGCCATTTGGCATGCTGGGGCATGGAGGCCAAGGAGTGGAGATGAGGTTCAGTGAGGAGGTCTTTATGTGGAAGTCATAAATTCCATTCTTTCCAGGTGTATTATAATTCACAATTTCTCCTGTGGTCCCAACAGGCTTTCTCTCCCAAAACCTTGGACAAATTACCACATGGCTGAGAAATTTTGTTTTTAGGATAAAACAACTCTTATCTCAGCACTTCTGGAGTCTCACAGATAAGCTATTAAAAAAATCTAAATTCTGTGGTCAAACAAATGTAAAAAATGGTGCTTACTGAATCCCAGTCTTGGAGAGCCACAACACAGCTAAGTTTTTTAAAAGCTCTGAGACAGACATCCTGCAGTTAAACAAACAAACAAACAAACGAACGAAAAGAGTATTCCATTGAGTTCCCTAAATTTATTCGCCCAGAGAACCCTTTTCTGAATGTTAAGACCAATTAACATCCCATGAAAAACATTTGAAAATGTGGCTATATTTTGGATTTAAAAAGAAAATGCTGAGACCTCTTCTTCCATTCCCATCTAGGTAAAGTCAGTGATAAACCCTGATGCTGACTCCCCAGGTGTGTCTATTTTCATAGGTCAAAGACTTGAGTGACCCACTCTGCCCAGATATTGTCCTGGAGACGTCCTCTCCCTTCTCCAAAGGCTTATGCCCCCTAGAGCATGGATTCTATGCAATTTCAGGCCTCAGAGGACTTCATTAATCAAGAGAGAGGCAGCCCCAAGGAGGCTGTCAGCATGCCATTGGACTCCCCCACAGTGTAGTGATTTTAAACCCTAGCCATGTCCTGGACAGTCCCTGCAATGAAAAATTAAAAACAAAAGACCAGAGTGATTTCACAGACACTGTACCCACACACTGTTGTTTTTTTTGTTTTGTTTTGTTTTTCTCACCTTGTTGGAGCTCAGGCTGGCTGGCCCCACCCGACTCTCGATATCATGTAGTCCAGCGGCGATCTCATGGAGTTGTCTTTTCTCTGTGCACATGCTCAATTTGTGCAAGATCTCTCCCCCCACCCCCGCCCCATTCTGTTCCCGATTAGCTCATAATTCTTACACATATGGTGGTTTGAGGAAGACCACATTCCATCCTCTCACTCCAAACTCTCCCAGCTCTGCAAAACTTTTCATTTTGTCTTTGTTCTTATCAAAACGTGAAAACCATAATGCCCAATGCATGGCCTTTTGAACCAATAGTTTTCTGACCTCCTGTCAGAGAACGTGATCCCCCAGCTGCCGGCGAAAATGGCGGAGCCACCTAGGTCTTCCGATGTCTTGTGATGTTTGGCATGTGTCGCTCTCTGAGAGTGTTGTGTCCTCATGGAAATCTTCATGGCCCCCACTTGGGCAAGTCCGTGTGCCAGCAGCAGTTCTGGAACATTCCAAGCCTCAGACACCCATCCCTCTCACCCACATAAGTAATCTTGAGGATTGCAGCACAGATACAAGAAAAACAGCTCCTAAAAACCCAGGAGCTTCCCTGCAATCATACCGGGAATCATGCAGGGAATACTTTATAAAAAGTCCTCTTTAGAGGTAGAGCAACTCAGACGACTCTGCAATCAGAATTCTTTTCCTAAAACTTATTTATCATTAAGTGTTCTGCGTCTAGAGTTTAGGAAGTCACAGATGAGACTCAAGGAGCTGTGACCCCGATTTAATATGTGGAGTTTGGGGTGTAGGTACAAATGAGATCCCATGGTTTCCATTGAACTCTAAGAGAAGTCTGAGGGCCAACAAAGGCAAGGTAGGAAAGTGTGAGCAGACCAAAACTGCCCGCTGGGTACCCTCAGTTATGTCTGTTGGCTTGTTTTTAATTTTAATCATTTGCTAGGATGTATAAACTGGGCTCTTTTGTATTTTAAAAAATTCACCTCTCCATCTTCTCCTGCAAGAGTTCAGAAGAGCTGGTGGTTGTGAGCAGGCATTTCTGCACAGCAGCTTTGGGGAGCCCCCTCCAGGGGAGGCTTGCTATGCCCTTGGCAGAAGCCCCTCCGTCCCTATTGGTGCACTTTGCTCACTTACGTTCCCAGTCCGCGCTCCAGGGGCATTGGAATTTGGGACCCCTATATTCCAGATTAAGAAGCGCTGTTAGCTATGGACTAGCACATCAGTGAACTTTGCTTTATAACTTTTAATGGGGCCCAAGTGGAGGTTTAATTTAATTAATCAAGCACATGATTCAGGTACAATACACTGCTAGATTTTTTTTTTCCCCCTGCCCATCCAGAATTAAAAAACATTTTTTTTTTTTTTTCCTGGCCATCCAGAACTAAAAAACAAAAAAACCCTGATGTTGTCAGGGCCCAATTAATAAATGTTGGCCTGTCCCACTGACCAAATTAGCAGGAAGTTTGTCAGTTCTCCGTTTTGCATCCTGTGGATGCAGCCTGAGCTGCCTGGCTGGACCATGGGGGTTGCCCTTTAATGCCATGCTCACAAAGTGGGTTTGGGTGGAAGGCAAAACTAGGACTTGGTTCTCTTGCCAGAGCTTTGGAACTCCTGCAGAAAGACCTGTCTTCCATAAGGGTGCTCTGACCCACCTCTGGCCTAGATGAAAGATCCTTAGGGAGGCAGAGCCATGCAGAGCTGTCACTGTGCAGAGACTCCTTCCCCTCACCACTCAACTCCCTTGCCTCTGGGGTTGCAGCATTTTGAATTCTCCTGTTAAGGCTTGGGTTAAAAGTCTGAGCTCCTCGTTTTAGTCAGATCTAGGGCTCACTTGAATCTTAGGGGGACTGCTTTTCCAACTGATCCCAAATCTTTGGGGGTTTAAGTCGGTCTGCATTTGGCAAGAGACACTTCCTGTTTCTAAGAAAAATGGCTTATGTGGGCTTACGAAAAAGACTCCAGGAGCTTTTGGACTGCAAAACGGCTCTTGCAAAACAACATTTGGATGATTTACGTGTACATGAATCAGAAACATGTGGATTAAATTTCCCTGTGAATACAGATGGGTTTAAAAATTAACGGAAAAAGTGTTTGGCAAAATACATTTTTTTTAATTGAATTTAAAATGTTGGGGGTGGGGGAAGGGACACCGGAGGCTGCGGGGCTCAGGGCCTCACCTAGCCTCCCTATGTGGGCAACAGGTTTGTGATAGTTGGGGTTTGCTTAAAAACAGGCACATTCTTCCAGACATGAGAGTTGGGACACACAGAGGGCCACTTCCTAGTGTCAGTCATCACTGACAAGAACATCAGTTTAAATTTAGAATTAACAATGAGGAGAAAGCACAGACTTTCTCTCTCCTCTTTGGAAGCAAAGATGGCTGCCTCTTGCTATTAATGGACGCATCGCTCATATAATTCAAACGCTATACCGTCTTAACTTTCTCACAGACATCCCTCCATTCCTCATGCTCATCATGTGAAGTATGCTGTGGGAGGTGATGCCTATTTGATAGAGAGGAAACACAGCCCAGAGACATCAAACAGCTACCATGAGGTCACACAGCTAGTTTAACAGCAGAAGGGATGGATTAAAAGTCATAGCAGCTAACCTCTATGCGGTCTTTACTGGGAACTAACTCTGGGCCAAGCACTTCACACAGGTTATTTTATTTAACTCTCCCAACAACCCTAAAAATGTCACTGCTCTTACAAACATCCTGAACTGCATTTTCTAGCTGAGGAGGCAGAGGCTCAAAGAAACAAGTAACTACCTAGGGGGGTGAGGGGGCGGGGAAGGGGGAGCAGCCTACTCAGAAAGCAGGAAAGCGGAGGTAGAAGGCTGGCCTATCGGATTCCCTGCTTTTCTAAATACCACTGCATGCGGCCTCCGAACTCAGAACACTTTGAAAGATTTTTTGATTACCCCAGGATCTTACCCCAGCTTTCCTAGGCTATAATTTTCTAGGAATGTGGTCAGACCATTCCAGAATCTTGAGTGAAGCCATAGTATAGGGGACACCCTTCAGTTCCATGCAAACATGCCTTCCCTCCCCTGCCTTCCCCAGCTGAATTTGCCCCCCAAATAAGGTCTACGGTGGCTGGCCCTTGCTTCTCCCAGACATGACGACGGACATGAAGGCCTTCAGCTTGCTGCCCCAGTACCCCGACTTTGTGCACACACAGAACACCGAGCCATGGGTTTTTTTCTGTAGTTGGGATGAACCAATTTCTTTTCTTTTCTCTCTCTCTTTTTTTTTTTTCAACTTTATATTATGGAAGTGAAGGGGAGGGGGAAAAAAGTGACAAATTGAAAATTCTCACTATTCTGCAAGGTTTGGGGCCATAACTTTCCCAGCGGTATTCAAACTATGCAACTTTCCAGTTATGTTTCAAAATTGAAATCAGACTTGGAGGATGTTTAGCCTCTTCTGTTCTGTTAAAGACACATACACAGACTGATAGATTAGTATTCTTAATAGAGTACATGTACATTTTATAACAAAAACTTACTCCAGGGGAGATGGGAGCACATTTGTGACTAATATTCAACCAACATAATGGTGTGTGGGTGTTTTTTCCCATCCCCCCCCCCCAAGTGAGAAGTTTGGATGCAAAACCATTAACTTTTGTCTTCTCTTTCCACAGCGATATCTGGCATGATTGTTCCTCCCATGTGAAAGCATTGCCTTGAAGAATTTTATTAATGAAGAGGTTGGATTCTGCTACAGAGAGTAATCTGATACAAGTCCCCGAGTGGAACTTTTAACTCAGGCCTTTTTAAGAGGAATCACAGTAACTGCAGATTTTTAAACAAACAATATCACCGACCTTGCAAATACAGAAGTTGGAAAGGATCTGCAAGTGCAGAGTGTTGGTTAAAAATTGTACCTCCCAAGTATTGGGGGGATATATTTATTCTGTGTTGTTGATAAAAGCAAATCCACTTTTTCTTTCTCTTTCTTTCTTTTTTTTTTTTTAAGCTTAACTCTGCAATCATTTGTCTTTTATAAACCGTAAAGCTGTATACAAGGGACACTATAAATAAGACTCCATGTTTTAATTTATGATGTTTTTAAAGCTGTGTAAAGGGAGAATGAAGTGATATTTACAAAAAAGTCAAAAAAGAAAAAAAAAGAAAAAAAAAAAAAAAAAAAAAAAAAAAAGCTTGTATGGGACAGAATAGGAATGCCAGTTAGATTTTTTAGAAAACTAAGGGTCGGCTTTTGCGCCTTAAAGCATATCAAATGGTAGTTAGCTCAGACAGTGCATTTTCAATATCTAACTTAACATGCCATCCCTTAGCAGTGCAAGCTTATTTATCTCTTTTGTATTGTTGTCTTAAGTAACTGTGTAAATAAATGCAGCCTGGAAAGTTAAAAAGTGATGTAAGTGATCACATTTTCCCCTTCTACTCCAAAATCCAGTGCCTCTAGACAGATTGTTAAAACTGCATATTTAAACCCGATATCATTCTCTCTTTCACTTGTGTCAACTTCTTCTGAAGCCAATGGCCTCTCGAGAGCTTGATGGCACACCTACTGTGTGCGAATCTCCTAGGAGACTTCATGGAACAGGGTCCAGGCACAGAGTTCCACATTCTGCCCTCCAGTTACCAAGCCAAAATCCCACTTTCATGCCGCCATTTGCAAGTTCTAGTAGAGTGTACTCATCCTAAATGCTGACTTCCTACCAATCCTCCCAAAGCGGACAAAAGCAACATGGCGGGAGGCTCAGATTTCCCGTTTGAGATAACGCGCCTCTATCGGTGACCCTTACCGTTTGTAACATAATAGATTAGAGCGACAGGTTAAGTGCTTTGGAATTAAGAGTAAAAGGAAAACTGGGAGAAAGGAGAAGAAGGTTGAGAGCTCCGACATGTAGTTTTCTGTTCTATGGAATTTTTTGCTCTCACCATCTGGGAAGTGTTCTTAAAAGTAAGAATAAATAGCAAAGAAGCAGCAAAGCTCTGAGGATGCATTTGCCTGATATTTTTTCCTTTGCTGTTGTGTTTTTGTATGTAGTTATAAATACTGTAGATTTTTTGTGATTTTTGCCAAAGTCGTTGTTCTATTTATACATTTTAATGTCTTAAGACAGTTTTTCAATATCACAAAAAGATTTTACTGCATATTTTGCAAAGAAAAAAAAAGCTCACTACCTGTAGCTTGCACATACTTGCAAAGTTAATTAAAAGGCTTTTTGTTTTAAAGGGGATTTTTGTAAAATATCCATATAAATAATGTATTTATCTTTGGAATTTGTACATTGCTTTCCCCTTCTTCCTTTTCCTCCCACTCCCAGTTTATTTTATTGTGTATGTTTGCTATGTGAAAAGTGCGTATTTGTTTGGTCACCTACAGTTGTATTAGCTGTTTCAATGTGATTTTTAAACATTTCATTTATAGTTATTTTTAGTTTTGTTTTAAACCATGCTTCAATTTTTTTTTATTTCCACCCAAAAGCCATTGTTTATTTTTGTATTATTTGTAAGTTAAGAAGTTTTTTCCAATATATGGCAAAAAAAAATAGTAGCATATTATTCTTGTAGCATTTAGTTCTGTAGATTAAAAAAAAAATGTATCCTTTGCTTTGGAAGCTTACAAAAAAAAAAAAAAACCCTAATGCTGTTTTACTCTATTAATATGCATGGAATCTCTCCCTTTGGAGTGACGCATTTTGTGCATTAAATTTGGGGGAGAAACTTCATAGAAATCAATGAACATACTTTCTTTCTTAAGTCTGCTTGTATATTTCCTCTGTCTTTCACATAAATATAAACCAGCAGATTGGATGCCTTAACAATGCAAATCATATTCATTTCACTTGTACATTGTAACTGTGCACCAGAACTGTCAGTCATCACTAACATTCTAAGAAAAAAGAAAAAGAAAAAAGAAAAAAAAAAACAAAGAAATGGAAAAGCACAAAAGAACTGTTTTGTTACCTTAAGACAATGTAACTTTTTCTAGTAGAGCAAGAAATTTACAACAATGCTGCAACTGTGCATGCCCCCATATGGATTTTGCAATGGTTTTCACTAGACTGTCAGAGTGCGATTTTTATGGGTTGGGGCGGGTGGGGGAGGGGAGTTGTGGGAGGGAAGGGAGGGGAGGAAGGCTGATTTTTCAAGGTGAGAAATAATAATAATGATGATTAATAATAATAAAAAAAACTGGAAAATGTAAGCAAGGTGGACGCATTGCTTCTCGGTACTCAGAAAGGTTGTCTGAATTCGTGTGGTAAGCGCTGGCCTGAAGATGTATACAATTTAAAGCCATATTTTGTCTGGTGAGCCCCTTAACTGTTTGTGAAGGAATGGTCAGCCGGCGAGGAGTCCGGCTCAGACCCTGACAATAAACGCCACCCGTCTGTCAGCCATGTATAGTGGTTAGAACTTTTCTGGAAAGTCCAAAGAGCCTTTAAAATATGTAGAATTTGTGTTCTGTCGCCTCTATTTATATTGATTAGATGAAAAGATGTTCTGGCCCTCTGACCCTCTTTCTTCTACACAAAACTTCTACAAGTAAAAGATGTTCCCCTAAATACAGAATATGGCTTTAAGAAGAAAATGAAACAGAGAATTAAGATTTCAGTTTTGGGGGAAAAATACAGCTTCTGGATGACTGGATTGCCTGACATGCCCTGGCCTCACATTGTACTAGGATGCAGCTTAACAAAGTCATCTCTGAATCTACTAACCTTTCACCTTCTTATCAAACTTTTTGAATAGACACACACTGTACAGTTCAATTGTTAGAGAACCTAACTACTGTAGAGATTGTTATAATTTTTTTTTTTTTGCAAAAATTCAAGCTGTAAAAACTTTTCAACTTTCACAATATTTAATTAAAGTTACTTCCTGTCTGTGATGGCAGCTTCTAGTTGTGTATTCATTTCAGAATTTCAGATGAGCCAAAGTCCAACATATGTAGAAGGTCTGTGTTTGCAATTACTCAGACCAGTGTTGACACCCAGAGAAAAGAAATCTGGGTAGTCCTGGGACACCCACTCTCTTTCTCTGTAAATCCTTGGGGATTTGCCAACCTGGGATGCAAACCGCACACGCACAGCGTACTGCTGCCCTCTGCCGGCAGCAGATGGATGCGCACCTGTGCGCACTGGCCCACAGAGGAGCCAAGAGCCCCAACCATTTCACCAGCCAAACAGCGATCTCCCTGCGGTGACTGAATTGTGAGTCCGGGATCTGGCCATTCTAGAATGCCATCCTCTGTGCTACAAGTCTGAACCAAGCTCTTCACATAGAGCTGCTAATTAGTCCCAGTGAGCCTATGGTCAATTAGTTATGTGCCCTGGCTCATTGATGAGGAGGCATGTGTGAACTCCGAATCTTCCATGATCTATAGTTTTAGATCCTTTGTGGATAAGGCACTCTCCCTGTTGGATAAAACCAACTTTATCTGGAGTCAAACATCCCACGGACACCCAGTAGGTATCTTCTCTTGTAAAATGATTTCACTTTAAGTTCCATCATCATCACAAGACTTTCCAATTGTTCCTTCAATGCTTCCCCTGCTTTTGCAATTATTGGACAAGGTAAGGTTAACGATGCTTGTAAAATGCTTCAAAAACTTAGAAAATAGGCCAGGGACCACAGAAACTTGACGACCAGAACTAACAGGGCATCACACAGCCGCCGTCTGGATCATTTGTGGTGGCCATTGTTGGTACACTTTGGCTCTGGAACACAGCCCAACTTGAAGTAATGAAAGAGCAGCATGAATAAGTTAATAAGCAAAGAAACTATCATTGCTTTCTTAAAAAGAGAGTCTACGCTCATTAGTTTGGTCATTCAATACACGTTTCTGGAATCGAGTAGTAGATGCACGTCCCTGTATTAGAAGCAGATAATCCAACAAAAGAATAAGGGCCACCTGCCCTCAGGGTGCTCACAGCCTCCGATCAGACAAGTCTATACTCAAGACAGTTTAGGAAGTTTCAAGTGACACATGCATGCCACAGCACCCCACGGAAAACAGCCGACACCCACTGGCCTCCCCACAGGTCTTCCCACTGGCCTCCACTTTCCTTAAGGCCTATTTCCTAAAAGCGTTTGTTCATTCATTCATTCACGCATCCCTTGAAGGTTTACTGAGCACCCGGCCACTGAGGGAGGGGTGGCGGATTCCACAGTGAGTGCCGGGATGCTGGGCTTGCCCCCATGGGGCTTAGAGTTGAGTAGGGCGAGCCAATGTGAAGCAACCAAGCCAGTAAATACCAGCAACCCCACAACGGCAGTGAGGGAGAGTGTAGACTGCTCTGGAAGGATATTACAGTGGTATCTGACTTAACCTGAAGGTCTGGGGAAGGTTTCCAGAGACCGTGACATCGAGCAGAGACGTGAAGGATTCCGTAAGCAGCTGGGGTGGGCGTCTCAGGCAGCAGGGATGAAGGCAGGGATAAGAATCTGAGATTTAGCCCGGCTAGCTCAGTCGGAAGAGCATAAGAATCTGAGATTTGGGGCTGGATACCTGCATTTGGAAACAGAAAGGCCATGTGAGGGAAGCACAAGGTTGTGCAAGGTAACCCTACGACACATGGGAAATTCAACTCAGAACACAGCCTGAGCACCTACTGTGTTCTTAGCGTTGTACTAGAAGTTAGAATGCCCACGGAAACCGATCACAATTCCTGCCCATTGGGCCCAAACCTTGGCTCAGCATGCCAAGGTAAATTCACAGCCTTGTGTTTGCCCATGGGAGCTATGCTAATAAAGCCCGAGGAGGTGGGCTTGGGTGCAATCAGAAATTGAGCACCTCGCTTGCTCTAGGCAGTTGCTCCCATATGGGAATTTGAACCTAGTGTTGTCCGTCTTTCATATTTCAAGAATGCTATATATATTATTGGAATTTTTTTTTTTTTGGTGTGAAATTTTCATTCTTGTAAATGTTGTCCTCTCATCCTAAAATAGTGTTTTAAAAACATTGCATTGGGCAAACAAAATCCATGAGCCTCTAGAATGTTAGTTTGGGGCTTCTGGCCAAAAGACAAGTTGCTAAAGGAGATGTTTACACAGCCTGATTTGAGGGTCAGAGTGATCTGCCCTCTCCATGGAGATCAAGGAACACTGCAAAGAGGGAATGCCTGAGTGGTGTGAATAGGAACTCTCCAAGCAGATAACGGAAAGTAGGGCATGGAAGGCCATGGTCAATGTCTTTGGAGCTGGCTATATGCGAAAAAAAGTACCTAAGGTCAATGGAAAGGAATGAGGATATGGGAAAATGGAATATGTAATTGTGAAAAAAATCCCTATACTGTACAAAGGCCACACTCAGTGTAAAAATGTATACAATGTATACATCTTTTTTTTTTTTTCTTTTTCAATCTCCTTTTGCCTTACAGAGAGATCCTCATAGCTGAATTCACTTTTAGGTAGACTTCGAAAGAAGTAAAATGTTTCCAACACATCATGCTCAAGCCTATGCTTACCCTAGCACGCTTCCCATCACTCACCATCTTAAGAATGTGGCTCCTGGAATTATTACCCTCTCTCTCCAAAGTCATCAATTTCCCCTTCTTCAGTAGTACTTTCTTAGCAACCTACAATATGATCACATTTTAAAAGAAAGAAAAAAACTATTTGACCTCACTGTGGTTTCAATCTGCTGTCTTCCTGCTCCCTTTCATAGCAAGTCTCCTGATGGGAGTCCTCCAAGCCCATTGTCTTTCCTTCTTCGTCTCTACTCTCCTGTTATCTACATGACAACAGACGTTTACTGTCACTGTGAGTAGTGTGGAGTCGTAGACATTGTACACAATAGATCAAGCGTATATTTTTGAAGTATTATTCTCACTGCCGCATAGAGAATGAACTGAAGAAAGGCAACAGGTAAGTGGAGAAGACCTATCAGGCCAGAGCAATGTTCCAGGCAAAAAAAAAAAATAAATAAATAAAAATAAAAATAAATGAATAGCTTGGACTAGGAGGGTTAAAGGAAGAAAATAGATAGGATTAGAAATATTTGACATTGTGATTATAGTCAAGTAGCCTATACCTCAAAGTTGCCGAGGGAGTAGATTTTATTTGTTCTCCTTACAAAATGAGATGGCAATTATGAGACACCATAGCCCTATTAACTAACACTCTGATAGTAATCTTATATTGCAATACATAAGTGTAGCAAACCAACTCATTGCACACTGTGAAATTTAAACGTACGCCATGTTATATGTCAAGTATACTCAATCATTAAAAAAAAAATAGAGAAGGACTTGGGAGAAAGAACCACCAGGATTTGGCAACTGATGCAACATGGGGGTTGCGGAAGAGGAAGAAGTCAAAATCAAACTCCGCTTTCTGAAGGGAGTCACTACTATTAAAGACATGGGTGATGTCTCGGGTGGATTCTTTGCTATGACGCTGCAGAACTGGAACGTGAAATCCCTTACTACTATTCCCTTTGCTTTCCTGCTCTGTCCCAACTATGATCTTCTCCAGAGGCTTCTATATTTACATTAGGAATAAAATTCAGTTTCTGGAACTGGAAATATTTTGTTACTTTTTTTTAAACTTAAGCATCAAGCAGTTTTATCTCTTCTCTCTGGAGAGTTATGTTGCAGTGGGACTGATTTTTATCTACTTGGCATACTTTTTCCCACCGGTTGTAGAATTTCCACATTCTATATTAAGAATGAAAGTTCCAAACCCTGGAATGAACCAGAGGTCTGAGGTCAGCTTTCTGCAGGAAATACCCTGTACAGGGAATTATGCTATAAGGAGAATCTAGGACTCCAGAAAGGAGTGGACAAAATGTCAACAGAAAGGAGGGAGTCGCAATGAAGTTCACTTGTTCAATAGCACAGATCTGGGTAGGATCCTGACAAGGATAGTAGTGGCCATAAAGTGAAGGGGATGCATGGGGAAGGGAATGGGAACCAGGCAATAGCCTTGGCTTTCTCGAACGCATTGTTTAGTCAAGATATTCTTACTGAGGGCCCTCTTTCTGTCAGGCACTGTGCAAAGGGTTGAGGTGTGACTGTGTCTTAAATAGACACATTTCCTTCTTTCATTACTATGAATCAAACAATCACATAAACATATAATTTCACATTGTGAACAATATTACTATAACCCTAATATATCTGAGAGAGAATATGGCTCTTTGTCTGCACACATTCAAGCTTACTTCAACACCCAAATTTAGGTAGAAAGAGATGGGATTTTTTTTTTAAACTTATTTTATTTAAATTCAATTAGCCAACATATAGTACATCATTAGTTTCAGAGGTAGAGTTCAATAATTCATCGGTTGCACATAACACCCAGTGCTCATCACATCACGTGCCCTCCTTAAAGCCCGTCGCTCAGTTACCCCATCCCCCACCCAACTCTCCTCCAGCAACCTTCAGCTTGTTCCCTTTCGTTAAGATTCTCTTATGGCTTGTCTCCCTCTCTGATTCCTTCTTATTTTATTTTTCCCTCTCTTTCTCTATGATCCTCTGTTTTGTCTCTCAAATTCCACATGGATTTTTAAAAAAAATTTAAATCCTTTAAAGGCCATTAGAAAGCAATCTAAATGTAAAGTCCATAGTAATACCTACTAAACTTCTCTCTCTTCTAGTCTCCTTTTCCTTACTCCTCACCTTACTCGGATACTGGTTTCTTCAATCCATCTGACAAAAAACCTGTTCTGAGTTTGCATGATTCTTCTTTTTTCCTTCTCTCTTTTCCCATCTCTCTCAATGCATTATTTTCAGTGAAGTCTCCCCCCGATCTCCCCCCCCCCCCCGCAAGAAAATCTTCTCTCTTCAGGGAAGCTGGGAAAAGGGTAGAGATGGGGCTAGCCAAATGTAATTCCCTTTGGCAGGCTGTGGGAGGGGAGAGTCCATAAATACTTCCTTGTGAATGTTTGACCTGTTACATTCGGAGAAGCAAGAATAGAAAGCCAGAAGCACATACAGCAAGAAGCAGCTTTCTGCTCATGCTTGAGAGCAGGTCTGATGGAGCAGAAGTTAGCAAGAAAGAACTGGGAGTGGAGAGGAGAGAGCATTCTAACTGAAGGTAACAGACCACAATAGACCAGAGGACCAATACCTTCAAATTCTTGCCCTCAGAATGCTCCTCCCTCTTAGTTTCCTCCTCCTTTTCTCATTTCCTTTTTTAATGTGTGCTAACATTGTTTCCTTCATCTCTGTCTATGCAACACTCCTCAGTGCTTGGTTCCCTGGTTGCTCTTCAAGCAGAGCCATTCCATATCCTTCCAGACAGACCTCTCTTCTTTGCCGTGACTCCCATCTGCCCTAGGAGTTTCTTGCATGGAATTCTAGAGACATGGTCAACTTCCCTTCAACGCAGCAGCTGCCACCAGATGAAAGATCAGAAATCCCCAAGATTGCCCCTACCCAACTCTTGATGCCCTAGAGACACCCACAACCCAAAATGTTCGACCGAAAAGGCCCACATTCAGCCCCCATTTTTTTTTCCTACAGTCACAAAATATTATGACTCACCCCCATGTCCAGGAAGATGCCAATTTGCTTAATTACATTTAAGGAGAACCTAGAAGAGAGAATAAAACTTAACAGGGAAATAGTACTAATGGCAGTTGGCATTCCCTTGTTGGGGGCCTACTTCTACAGGATGTGATATTCTAGTAACTTTATAGAAATTTGTTTGTTAAATTCTCAATGACCATGTAATGCAGGTGATATTATCCTCAATTAAAAATGAATTATTCACCAACTTTGTATAAGGACAGTGGTCCCCACCGAACCTTGACATATATGAACTTAATGGTCAGTAGATCCATGGGACTTATTAACTTAATAATCAGTAGAGACAGAAAGTGACTTCAAAAAAATCATTCACGTTCTCCAATCCTTAGTTTCTCATCCATTAAAAAAGAAGTAACAATAGGAGTATTTCTCTTGAAAGATACTAAGAAGATGATGTGAATAAAATAACCTCCATGATGAGTTATCATTCAGTGCCTGGCATATTAGCTAGTCTGTCAATATTAGCATTTGTGATTCCAGGGTGGCCATGTACATGTGTGATGACAGACAGATAGAGATATACATCGATGGATATATCATACTACCTCTAACTGATCTCAACTTGATAGACATTAGTTTTTTTTTTTCTTGATATTATAGGTAACATTATGATGGACATCCTTGTCTAAAAAAACAAAAGTCCTGCAAGTGTTTCTCACTTCTCACAAGCTAACTATATAGTATCCCTGCATCCAAAGGGTCACCCTCAAAGAAAGGGTTCCTCCTTTAACAAAAGAACATGTTTCCAACAGCTCCCATATCAAACCAAAGATGATGCGTGACTGATGCTTGTCATAAGCACAGTCAAAACAAGAGTTATCCCCCAAATAATTTCTCCTCATTATACTTTAGTGCCAGGAAAGGTACCAGTGAGCTCCAGACTGGAAAGAAGAAGAATTATTCTGAATATTGTCACATGCCTAAGGAAGCAAACTCTGGCGATGCATCTGCAGGGTAAGGGCTTGGCGTGGCTGCTCAGGATGGGAGAGGATAAAGGTGACAGGTGCGTCACACGGGCACACAAGAACAGGAGTCAAGAAATATTTCTTCTATGTTCGCATCTGTAGATCATTTCTTTTTTCTTTCTTTCTTTCTTTTTTTTTTAAGATTTTATTTATTTATTTGGCAGACAGAGATCACAAGTAGGCAGAGAGGCAGGCAGAGAGAGAGGAGGAAGCAGGCTCCCTGCTCAGCAGAGAGCCCGATGCGGGGCTCGATCCCAGAACCCCGAGATCATGACGTGAGCTGAAGGCAGAGGCTTAACCCACTGAGCCACCCAGGCGCCCCCGTAGATCATTTCTTATTGGGGGATCCTGCTATGCCCTTTTCATATTTAAAAAAATTGAACTGTTACAGGTTTAGGTGAAATGTGATTGGGTGAAATTTTGATATGGTTAACATAGTTACAGAATGGACTCTTAGGTGCCTATTTGAGTTTTCAAGAAAATTCTTGAAACCACTTCTCCCTTCTTTACTCGCTCATTCAAAAATCTAAGTGGCTAGTATGTGTCATTCTCAGAACTCTGTATAAAAGGCACTGGACAATGATACAGCATAAAAACAAAAGAAAATTAATAAGCAAGCATGTGATTACATGTTCAGAAGAGCCCCCCCCCCTGAGAAAATTGGCAGAGTGCTATATACCTCCTCATCATACTGATGTTGAGCGGGGTCGTGTGGCTTATCGTGGTCCATGGAGCATGAGCGGACACGAGAAAGGGAGGCCATAGATGTGACTGGGACGTAGAGAGTATCCCGTGGTTCTCACACTCCTCCAGATTCGCTGTTCCAAGAGCTTCCCCAGGAAGCTGTTGAAGCTTCAGCCCATGTCTGAAGTGTCCACAAGTGTGGGACTAGACCAGCCCACCCTGACTACAGCTGAACTGCACTGCCCCATGGCCTGAAGCAGCGTCACCAATCACCCTGACAATATATATCAGCGATGGTGAAACACTGAGTAAAACATGCAATTAAAGTACCTTTTATAATCTAGAAAAGTAGATGTGCACTTCTTGAACTCAGGGGTGCCTGAGGAGATATGGATATGGAAAGGTAAAAGGCTGAACTGGCTGTAGGTAGCCACATTTGATAAGGTACCACACAAAAGAGATGAACTCAGAAAGGAATGTTCTTGTTTCCACACACAACTGAGAGAAAATACAGAGAACTCAGAAAATTTGGGATGTGCTGTGTAGAAAATGACACTGTTTTTCATCTCTGTACTCCATCCAGTAAAATATCCTCAAAGTAAAATAAAGCCTGAAGGAAAAGGCCAAGAAAATGGCCATTAAGATAAAGTCCAGGAGCATCATCTAAATCAAGAGTGTGGCCATCACAACCTTTGTTAAGACCTCTGAAAAGATTAAATAGATCCTTTGGCTGTACAAAAGTCTCCTAGAAAGATCACACACAAGCTTGAGGTACCCAAATTAAGAACCACAGTTAACTCTAGAGAGAATGGGATTTTTGAAAAGAATTACAAGTATGGCCTCAGTGCATGGAACTTA
The DNA here is from genome assembly GCF_964662115.1 of Mustela nivalis. Classification (NCBI taxonomy): domain Eukaryota; kingdom Metazoa; phylum Chordata; class Mammalia; order Carnivora; family Mustelidae; genus Mustela; species Mustela nivalis. The sequence goes on from NC_139022.1 coordinate 132,050,800, forward strand.
CTGGAATTAAATACATAACCAACCCACTGAGTTTTTGAGACAGTTGCATTGGCAATTATGTAGCCATCCTGAATTAGAAGAGACTGTGGCTGTTAGAGATTTTAAAAAGTATCTGAGTTATTGAAATTTCTATAGACAGGAAGCAGACTGAGAATGTTGTCTAGTTGCTGAAAGGAAGAAATCCTTGCCTTGTCCTTTTAGAAATGACTAAAGAGTAAAAGGGAAAGAAAAGTTCCCCAGAAGGCAGAGCCAGGGGTTGTAGAAACCTGTTCTCTAAGAATCTACTTCAAAGAAGCAGAATGTGGATGGAGTGAAGTTTCCCAACCCATTGATGTTGGGCTGACCATGTGACTTGCTTCGATCCGTGGGGTGTTAATGGACATGATGCGAGGGAAAGCCATGTCTTGCTCAGGATGAGTTAGGTCTGGCAGCATTATTGTGGCAATAGTTGACTTAGCAACTCCTGTTCTTGGATAGAACTTGGACCATATGAACCTAACTGACCTTGAATACCCAATTAAAGCAGATCCTTTTAGTTATCTTCTCTGACACTACCACTCACTACTTTTTTTTTTTTTTTTAATTTTAAGAGAGAGAAGGAGGGAGAGAGAGAGAAGGGGGTAGGGAGGGCAAGAGGAGAGAGAGAATCCCAAGCAGGTTCCACACTCAGTGCAGAGCCTGACTTGGGGCTGGATCTCATGACCCTGAGATCATGACTTGAGCTGAAACCAAGAGTCAGACACAACTGACTGAGCCACCCAGTTGCCCCTAATTTCTTCAGAGCCGTCTTTTCTTTCTGGAGTTATCTCCTTTACATATTTGTTTGTGAATATTTTTATTTATTGCCGTATCTGAGTGCCTAGAACTGTTCCTGGCTCATAGCAGTCATGAATTGATGTGCTTTGACTTAAAAGTTCCTTTTCCTCTCAAAGAGCCCGTCATTCTCACAAGCTTAGATTCCATTTGGGATATTATTTATATTTAAGGAGTAAAAGGAAGCCATTAAAATGTTGACCAAGAAATTTATCGAGCGGCTTCTGAGAGACTCAGGTAGACATTGCTGACAAATGTTGGGGAGCGCTTGGAAGACAGTTCTCAAATAACTCGCTTTCCACTAGTGAGCGCCTGTGGACTGCAGCATAACGGACTCATTGGTTTCCTCATGCCCAGGATGCCATGTGTCAACTTCTAATAGTTGGTTCACCTTTACCTTTCCGTGAAGCCCGTTATATTTTAAACAATACCCATCAGATCTCGTAAGGCTTGATATTTATTTTATTTCAACTATCACTCTTCTTTGTCAAGTGGAGTCTCATGCACAGCAGGTGAACCTTAATGGTTTAAGGAATAAATAGAAAACTGACGGGCTCACACCCATTAGCTAATGGATTACTAAGCAAAAGGGACTACATTCCACCCCAGTGCACTTAGCCCAGGGTTGCTGGGAATTTTAAAGACTCTGGGCTAATGCTTCATGGGCCCAGGGGATAGGAGCTCAAACTCAAATATGGCTCCTTTGATAGACAGGTGAATGAATGTGGCTATCATTATGTAATCACACAACTTAGGAGTTATTTATTATCGACTGCACAACACACTCTAGGAACACAGTGGAAGCCCTTGGCTTGCCACCTTGGTATGTTATTTGGCTATGCCCTGGTAGACAGAAGGACCCTGATGGGAGAATCACAGCCATCTTGCCTCTACTGACTCCTTTGGTGTCCCAATATTTCACGGGAAAATATGTAAGGAAAAGCAGGCTATTTTAAACACATCTCTTTGAAGTAAAGGTGCGTGACATTCTCTTATCTGGAATGCTCCACATCTTTGTAAATTAGCCACCTTGCATGTTGTACCGAGACCTTCTTTCCATAGACTTTAGTCAGTTGTCTCAGATATATGTGCCTCATTAGCATCTGCGCAATGCAATCACTTTTTTATCCCGAATCTCATGATTTTATTGGGCTATTAAGAGCTTGATTTGTGGGCAGCGGGAACAGCCAGAGAACTCACGCCATTGATCACATTATCCTGGAGGTGTCCAGCAGAACGAAGAAACCAGCAAGCGCAGTCCCAGAAACACGCAGGGGTGGGGCTGGGGACAGCCGGCACAGTGACAAGCCTGCCTTCGGAATTGCTGCTCCCGCATCGCCTGAAGCAGCTTCAATGGCCCAGGCCATCAGCCCCGACCACTCTCAGCTGGTGGATTAGGGGGTGGGAAGGAAGGGACTGAAAATTCACAGCTTCTCGACCTTATCAGGGTTTTAGGAAAAGGGACCCAAAAAACAAAAAAATTATAAGGGAACCACTAAACTATTTCCTACCAGCTTACCTCAGAAAAATCAGCAGTTAATGATCAACCTCTTGCTCTTTGCTCTAAATAAAGGCCGAAGAATCAGAGGCTGGTAGGAGCAGAAGGGATGACCTTAGAGACTCAGAGAGGGGCAGCATTGTGCCTAATGTCACAGAGCAAGGGCAGAACTGGCACTAGAAGTCTCCATCTTCACCCCTAGTGTAGGAGCTGTTGTTCTTATTCCCTTTCCGTGCTCCCCTAGCAGCTGGGGCAGTGGAAACAAAGATTTCTCAAGGATTTTCTTTCTTTCTTTCTTTCAAGATTTTATTTATTTATTTGATACACACACACACACACACACACACACACACACACAGTACAAGCAGGGAGAACAGGAGAAGCAGGCTCCCTGTTGAGCAGGGAGCCCAATGCAGGACTCAATTCCAGGTCCCTGAGATCATAACCTGAGCTGAAGGCAGACAGCTTAACCCACTGAGCCACTCAGGTGCCCCAGTCAAGGCGATTTTTAAAGCCAAAGAGTTGAATAAAAAGGCAAATGTCCTCTTCTTCTGGGGGAAGTTCTTGTAAGATAATATCTAAGAAATATTAAAGCATGTCCTTTTTAGAAAGCTCACATAATTTCTAAATTTGAAGTCAATTTAATGATCCACCCCATAGTATATGGACAGAACTCTCTGCAAGGATCAGGAGAAATTAATTCGCAAACAGACTAATCCAAGTTCCTTGCTCTCTGCGCTCGTCTCTCCTGATGAGCTGCGCTGTCTTGGAGAAGTCTGAATGTTCGGAAATGCGTGCCGCTCTGCACGAGGCCTCCCGACTATGTTTCTGGATCTCTTCATATCCTGCTTCCCATTAGCAGCAAGTGTGGTCTCCATAAGTCACAAATCAGATCTGAAAACTTTCAATAGCTTTCTACCACTTAGAATGAAACACTGTCCTATTCTAGGCCACAGAGCCTTACATAATGAAAGCCTTGCTTCTCTTTCCAAGCCCATCTCATGCCCCTGCCCCATGGGCCACTACATCCCAGTGAGAAGCCAGGCTTTTGCCCACAACAGGACCTTGACTCTTGCCCTTCCTTCCACCTACAAGGATCTCTTTTCTCTGTATGTCTCGTACCTTCTCTCCTTTAGGTCTTGGCTCGCATGTCCCTTTCCCAAATGCACTGTTTGAATCTTCCACATTTCAACCCTTTCCTAATCCAGTCAAGCCCTAGCCCAAAGTCTTGTGTTCCTATATTCTGGTATGTAGCTCAATCTCTGCTTATTTTATATCTGTTTACTTGTTTGCTTGTATGTATGGGAATGTAGGTAGTACAAGGGCAGACGCCACGTCTCCAGCCCCCAATATTGTGTCTTCAGCACATGCTGTGGTGCCTGCTACCATGTAAGTGTTAGGAAGGATTTGGGGAAGAATGATCAGGGGTTATAATTTCTATTTTGCGTAGAGAATCTGAGGCCCAGCACTTGTCCAAGTGGCTCAGGAGCTGTAACTTTCCCCAGGACTGGCTAGCTGGGGCTGATGACTGGCAGGGGTTTCCCAGAGGCTGCCCCTCTAAGGCAGAGATGCTAAAACGGGCGCTGTGGAGCTCAGGAAGCAAGGCAGGGCTCCCCCAATGCTTTCCAGAGACTTCTTGAGGCTCTGACCAGCTGGTGACTCCTCCTTCTCCTCCTTCAATTTGCACAAGGCCCCTGAGCGGTTAGGTAAGTGCAGTCCTGGGTCTGATTCCAAAGCTCATGTTTTCAATTGCAGTGATAATCCACAGACTATAACTGGCCACATTGAGTGGCCTGAAAGACTTACAAAGAACTGCTTAGGAAGAGGACCCTAGTCACCATTAACTACGCACACTGCTGCCGTTGGCTTCCGATAGAAAAGGAGTTAAACAACCTCGAAGCAAAGGGCAGGCTCTTTGAGCTGTCTAATACGAACACTGAAAAAGTGAGGAGAGTTGGTTTAACAGTAGCCATACATTTTTCTTTTTCTTTCAGATGACCCCTTCTGCCTATCATCCTCCACGCTGGTCTCGGTCACCGAGGCATAAAATGGTTGTGATGGGACACAAAGAAAATAATGTGTCTTTCCGGTTTTGGTGTTCCACAAGCCCTCAGGTAAACAAAGATTGTAGATGTTCACACAGTGTTTGGGAAAGGGCTCACGAATAGACCCAGGAGGCTTCGGAGAATTGGGCTCCTCCTGGAGACCAGAAAGTTCCTCTGGATTTGGGGAAGCGGAGAGGTGACGGGCACCTGAGGAGGCAGAAGTGTGGAGGTCCCGGAGGAAGACTCTGTCCTCTTCTTTCTCGGGGCTGACTCAAGTCTTTTGGAAAGCAATGGCCAGTGTGGAACGAGGCAGACAGGGCTGGACAGCCTTCCCGGGAGTTCTGTGCAGTGAGAAACCTGGTCGCAGAACAACCTCCCGCTCTCAGGTGGCAGGGAGCAGACAGGCAGATGCCAGGGCTGACGGATGAGCCAGAAATAGGGACGCCTCAGCAGCAACCGGCCTGCATCGCAACAGAGGGTGCCTAGGCCATGACAGCTCAGAAAAGATGCTGACAAGATCAGGAAGCCGACCTTCCAAAGGTCTGGGAACCCCGCCGATGGCCCAGATCTGAAACTCCCCCTCGGGCAGGAGAGAACGAGGAAGCCCCAGCTCCATGGAGATTCGGTTTCTGCCTCCTCAGTGGAATAGAATTTGAAGGCAAAAGTCAGTTTTTTAGGAAAAGGGCAATTTGCATTTCTTGCACCCCCAAGAGTAGGACTTCAAGCTGCCTCTGCTCTGCCATTTCCAGGGGGCCTGGGCTTATTTCCATCGAGAGGCTTGGCTCCTAACTTCCCACTCTGAATGCCATCGTCCACCGGGCAGGGAGGGAAACACTGGCCTCCGCCCCCAGCCCTGCAGGTTCACGGGAAACAGTCTCCAGGCCAATCTATGTTTGAAGCTCCTGTCCCCTGACGTGGGAGCCCCGGGGCCCCACCATCTGATTCCCTGAGCACCCTCAGAAGCTGTGGGCACACAGCTGCTGTGCTGTGGGCCGGCCCGCCATCCAATTTAAACTGAGTTTCAAGTTGATTTTGGAGAAAATTTATACAGTTTACAGGCTTAAAGCGTTTGCTTTATCCCAGAGGACAGGCAGACGGGAGGAAGGGAGTGGGAATGGCTAACATTATCGAGAGGAGAGGGAAGCGAGGCATCCCCAGGAGACCAGGAGGAATGAGCCCCGGAGATGCAAAGAGGGCAGATGACAATTGTCAGATGAGTTTCATCACTCGGCTTTGCCTCTACCTGCTCCCAACTTCTCTGAACAATTGTCCTTTGGGGCCCAAACTTTCCCTGTTTAGTCTCAACCCAAAAGTGAGTTGGCAGGAAGTTTGAGCAAAATTGTTTCGGGCATCCGGGAGTTATGCACGCAGGCAATGAAATGACATTGTTTCCGCCTTCAAAATAAATAAGAGAGTTTTTGGTCACCGAGAGCTCAGCAATGAGAACTCAGAAATGGCTGAACCTCTAGATGTGAGGAGTCCCACGTCCCTGGTAAGCAAACAACTCTCAGAGACTTGGGGGAAAATGGTCTGCATAAAGAAGCCACTGGAGTTCGAGGGGAGCAGGGGAGGCAGACAGATTTTGTTAGCAATGTGAAACTTTTTTCATTTGGACTGCATAATTACCTCAGGATGGAAACCGCTGCTCTTATTCATATACTCCTCTGCTCAGCCACCGAAGAGAACAAAATTCCCTCTGCGGGGCCTCCAGTTCCTTATAATTTTCCACAGCGTAATTGTATGGTTCCAAACGGACAAAGTTTTGTGCTTTTCCTTCTGGTCTCCCTCCTCTCACAAATAAATGGATATTTTAAACACCACCCCCTTCAAACACAAACAAAGTCATAAAGTGCTCCAAATCCAGAGAAACAGCGTTTGCAAAAGAAGAGGCACAAAATTATTTGTGCCTACTGTGCGGAGGTGCGGGGCAGGGGAGAGCAGGGTGGGCAAGGCACATCTCCCAGATTGACATTTCTTAACTGGTGAGTGCCTCCTAGGTCCAAAGTGGCAACAGTTGGTGTGGGTTATGTAGCTGAGCTGATGTCTTTTCAGACACAGATAAAAAAATAGACATCAAAAATAGATGTCTCTCTCTATATATTTTTTTTAATTAACAAGGTAACAATATATAATCCGGAAAATGGGTCTCTAATGCCTCTTTCCCACCCGGTCCCCATGCAGCGCCACCGCTAACTTGCAAACAGGCCTTCTTCTTTCTCATTTCACCCTGCAGATGAGCTCTAACACGGCAGAGAGGCAGGCACGTGCGCATGCAGGAGAAATGTGCTTTAAACATCTCAATATATTACCTGTCTGGCTCTGGCATGCGGCAAGCATCTCACTGCTCCGCGGAGGCGCCCCTGCCCACCCTCCCCGCCCTCCCCGCCCTCCCAGCCTTTGATATGCAAGGAGCTAAGGCCAAATCAGCCGCGCTGTAATTTCCATTGTAAGCATCTTTAGAGATGAGTGCTTCGGCAGAGAGGTGCCAGGGCCCCCAAATTGGACTCCATAATGAAGCCCTCAAAGAGGAGCGATTTTGCAGAATTTAATGGGCTTTGGGGGACAATTTTACAGGCTGGTTTCCAGGAGCACAAATATTCAAATCGCTCAGCCCCTGTTTGAAGGCATATCTGAAGGTGCACCCTACAACCCGAGTGTAGCAGGCTCTTTTGAATCCTGTCCTTGAAACAAAAAAGAGGGAAAAGGAAAGAAAGAAATGCACTGCCCCCTGGGACTTTGCCAGCAGAGACTCTGGGTAAGCGCGGAGTGACTGCAAAGCCCTGCCAGGAGTCCTTGGGGCTGGAGGGAGGAAGTGGATGAGAGAGACCGGAGATGAGAAGGGCCTTCAGCAGCCATTGGGGAGGCAGCGGCGGGGGAGAAGAAAGGGAGACACGCACTAAAAACAACAGAAACACAGGTGGAAATGGCCTTGTGGGAAATCAGCCTGTCAACAAACAAAGCTGGAGGCTAGAAACCGCTGCCTCCCCAGTCCCGGCTCTTGGGCAAGGAGATCGTTCTGTAAATAAATTAGCGGTGGCTTTGACTGCTAGGAAATTAATACTGACACCATGAAAGCTGCAAATGACTCCCTTTTATCAGGAGCAGAAGCGCTATGCTTCGCAAAGGGATCTTTTTGCCATTCCGCCTTTTATTTTGCTTTGTTTTCTCAGGGAAAGTAAATTAGAGCCACTTACATCAGCAGCTCAGGTTAAAGAAAGGGGAAAAAGAAAGAGAGAGAGAAAAAATAGTTTCATTTCATGTACCAGTGGTTTAGAACTTCATTTAGAGCTAATCACACCCCCATCTTCCTTCGAGCCATTTCTGACAGCAGCGCAGCCTACATTGCCAATCCGAAGACACAGGCGCTCTGGTCTTTGCGGGAAACGCACCCAACGACTGGAGAGAGGGTCTTGAGCCTTCTGTCAATGGTTGGGCAAGTTCAGTTTCTGGGAAAGGCAATTAACTCATGGTCAAGTAAACCGGGAACTAATTGTTAAGATCTACCCAGTGTGGGTGTCTTCGAGGGGGTCTGAGGCATTTCCTCCAACTTGAGTTCTTCCTCCAGAAAGATGCTGCATTTTTCCCTTTTGGAAGATAGGAGTAGCTTCAGTTTATTAGCAGGAATAACCTGTCTTAAGAAGAATGACCCAATAAGGCAGAGCAAAGGCCCTGGAAATGTAGTCATGTTTATGTTCTGGTGAGAAATCAGAATATCTTCCATTCCACCCCAGTTCTGCCTACTAACCACCTTTCTCCCCAAACGAAATAGACTAGGGATTTTAAAGAATTGGATAGCTTTAGGAAAATTCACATTTTACAAATCTCTATCACCCAATATCCTCTTAGTTAAAACTTGCCCTTAACACTTTCCATACTTTTACGGTAAACCCCAAATTGAGGGAACTAAAAAGGACTTTGAAGCCTCATAAGTTCTGGACTACCAGAGATATAATTATTTGATCAAGTTTATAGGAAATTATATGCTGTTTCTTTATGCCTTGGTTATGGTTATGGTGACTGCAGAAGAGCCAGCGTTCAAGATTAGTGAACATAGGTCCAACACCACCAGAAATCAGAGGCTTGGGCGCCTGGGTGGCTCAGTGGGTTAAGCCGCTGCCTTCGGCTCAGGTCATGATCTCGGGATCCTGGGATCGAGCCCCGCATCGGGCTCTCTGCTCAGCGGGGAGCCTGCTTCCTCCTCTCTCTCTGTCTGCCTCTCTGCCTACTTGTGATCTCTCTCTGTCAAATAAATAAATAAAATCTTTAAAAAAAAAAAAAGAAATCAGAGGCTTTACTGAACATTAATTCTGCAGCGGGTATAGAGACAGGTAGAGACAGGCTTCTTAGCTCTCCTTTACTACGATGTTACTGGCGGACTCCCATGTAGACAAGAAACAAGGAAGGGTCAAAAGAAAACCCAGCCCTTGGACACCCAGCAATTAAGAAGAAGGATTTTTAATGGACACAACAGGAATCACCCTCAAAGCAGTACACACCCATTCATCAACGTGAAACAAAGGAGTTCTGACTAGCTGCCCAGCTCCCTCAAACTTTGAGAACCAAGCAGCACCTGAGCCATGGCTGGCAGCAGGCGGGACCCAAGGAAAGCTGAGCAAAGAAAGTGGACTAGTGTCAGGGAGGCTGGACACATTTACGGTGAGCCACAGTGGCAGCACAGAATGTGACAGGCTGCAGCCGCAGAAGAGGCCCAGACTGATCATGCCCTCCACCGCCCGCCCCCCGCCGCCAGCCGCACACCGTAGAGCTCATCTGGCAGGGGCCTCATTTTTATACGGGGCCCTCGGACGTGTGTGTGTTGGAATCGAGGTGCCGGAAAGCTCTCTGGACAGCTGCTTCCTGGGAAACAGACCAATTTGCCAAATGAGCAATTGTGAACGACCAATTTGTCAAATTATAAAGTTTACAGAATTCAAATTGCGTGACATGATTTCCACAGCCTTCGAGGATTTGTTTTTTTCCAAGTTTTAGTTTCAGCAACTAGGACAGTTGTCATAGATTGGTGAAAATTAACATGCATACAAAGCCACCATTTGGAAAACAAATCAAGCCCAGAAAAATAAAAAAGGGATGCGAAGTAGCATGGAACAATAAAAGGCATATATATCCTTTGTGTCTGAATGGTTGAGACATTTGAAATTTGAATTCCACACAAGATACACACTTAATCAAGCTAGCTGAACAAATCATTGAATTAGAAGATGTTGAAAACACAGTAGACCCGACTCAGAAAAGGCGTTAGAAGAGACCCTCACTTTATCGTTTATGTCATCCTGGACTCACAGAATGCCCACTGCCCCTAACAGAATATAGAAGGAGTTTTCATTCTGAAAATTTAGAGGCCTCAAAGAACAGAATGATATAGGCTCCACTGAACTTTGGCGGGTCTCTGTCAAATGCCTGTAGCAAATGGCTACCTGACCCTTCAAGATCTGGTTTAAAGTCTTTGTTTGAAAGTGTTCGGTCACTTGATAACTTGTCAGATTGGTCGCTTACTGAATCTGCTTTTGGAGAGTGGACCTAGAATTTTGCTCGGTGGTCCTCAAATACACAGATATGCGTGTTAGACGTCGCTGGCTGGCAAAGGGTGGGCTGACAAGCAATAGCTCATTTAAAGGTTTACAAGCAGCAAGATGCTGTTGACTTTGAGAACCCAGTCTCACTACAAGGTTTCTTATCATCCCAAAAGAGAGCAGAAGAATGCCCAAGTTCTGTTGAATTTAAAAGAAGGAGAAATGCACATTTGGACATAACTTGTGAGGCATGAAACCATTAATGGATAAGGCAATACACGCTATGTCTTCATCTACAATATGAGAGCAGCAATTTAGGCACAAGATGGTTACACAGGATGCGTGATCTTCCAGGCATTGTGGGGGAGCAACACTGAAGCTGAGAAATACTTTCAACCAATACGTAAAGGCAAAGGGCTGCTCTCCATTTTCTTCATGTTTTTTGATGATCCTGGAGAGTCTCGGCTCCTGGCTCTCCCAGAAGGGTCCACCATTCCAACCACGCAACATAACAAAGACTGTCCGTTGCCCACAGAGTACATTTGTGTAAATTAGAAAATGATGCTGCTTCCTTTAAGACACACTCTTTCCATGGTCAGAAAATGACTCTAATACACTGACTTTGTTCCAAGTGAATACTTTACTGCCATCTGCAGAAAAGTTGTCACTATAATTTGACCAATTTCGGATATTGACTAGGTGAATTGTGCTTCCGTAGATGTGAAATTCTTGTATAATGTGTAATCGGTACAACTATGTGGGGAATTGGACCTTGGGGCAGAATATGGATTGGAAGATGGGGCACAGACGCTGGCTGATGAACTGTGATGGAGGAGAACACGATTTATAATTGGCCTGAGGACAGACGAGAGGCTTCAGCTGGAGAGGACATGGTTTACCTGTGGTGGTTACTGCAAGTGCCTCCCCAGTGAGCACCGCTGACCTAAGACAGGGTTCAGACCGACCTCATTTCCCTTTGATCCTTTCCTGGATTACCCTTGTTCTAATTTCCTATTCTACTAATATTTGAGTCTGTTCTGACTTCCATTTCTCATGATTTAAGCCAGACACTTATACCCCAAAATGACCATTAACCCTTTCTAAGCCATTCACAACATTCGATATGCAGAAGATATGTATTGGCAAGGTTGCAGGAGACTTCTGGCATTCGCAGAGGGAACTTTCTGGTTTAAACATTTGCCAGTTCTCCCTAAACGTCCTGTGGTTCCTGGTGGTCCTATGGTTCCTGCTGGACCGTCTAACGAGCATCACTCAGTGTCGTTTTTATCCCACACATTTTTATGACAAAACTATACATATTGGGGGATTCAAATATGTCTCTGGACTAATCCCTTCTGAATGTTAAGAGTCTACTCGACATTCAGTTTGGTTCTAATAATATACTATCTTATACTGCCTACCAAACATTCATTTATGTTAGTATTACCTTCCCCTTGGGGCCAGGAACCATGTCATATATTTTTATCTTTTTCCCCAATACCTATCTCAATTCAGAGCATGTAAGAAATTATTCTCAATAAGAACTTGCTAAGAACTCACTCTGTGACAGTGTTCCTAGCATGCTTCGCCACGATGTGAGAGAGACTGCTACCAAAATACCTGTGGCAGATCTCACAATGGCTCTTGTTGCTCCTGTTGGTCATGACTTAATAGATGAGACAAACTAGAGCTGGATTTTGTCAGGATGTTCCAATATACTAATTTAGATAAAATTATACAGGCTTGAAGTTTCCACAAATTCTTACCCATCAGACTACACCCTCATCATTTCACACCTTTAGAGGAAGTCCAGGGGAATTTAGTGCAATCCAAACAGAGACAAGTTTCTGGTGAATTATAAGATTATGAATCATAGGACTTGATTTTTGCTTCACTGATGTCCTGAGTGATGCCTTTCAAGGAATCCTGGAGGGCCACTGTATAGCCCTTCCAGAAGGAACAGTGATCAGAATGTAAGGATGCAATCAAGGAAATTTTGGCATTGGATATATGGCTCCAGAAAGAGTACCTCCCAAGTCGTATTCCATGGGCCATTAGTTCCAGGAGATCATCTGACTTGTCTTACTTTCCCCTAAGTGTGGGAAACATATGTAGTCATCTGGAGGGTAACAATACATTTGACATTATAAAGGCTTAATTTGCTTTCATCTGGCTTTTTCCAAATGTATTTGAACAAGGGACTCCAACACCTTTTGGTAACACTCATTAGCGTCCTCCAGAACTAGTGCTACATGGAATGTGCACTGGGGAATAAAGCTTTGGAAAAAGGGGGAATGAACCCAGATCATTTGAAGACAGCTAGCAAAGACTTTAATATTCTTGATTACTAGTTATGAGAAATTTATATGCCAAGCAATATATAACTATGTATGATGTTTATATAACTATGTATGATGTTTATACATCACACATAGTTGACTGAGAAGAATTTGCAATATATAGGATATAACCCAAAAATAAATAATAAGGCTGCCTAAAGATAAGAATAACTTAAGCATAAAGGACTGCATCTAACTTTCCTTACATTTTCCATGATAGGAAACAAATGGCTTCATAAAAACCTTCCAGTGGCACATGCAGTAAAGCATCCAGCTGGTCCACTGCTTTCCTCTTCTGTAACATAACTAGTATGACCCAACTGATCCTTATTATTGACCAAAAGGCAACCCATAAAATCAGGCAAACTACTTGGGAAAACCAGCATTCTAAGGATTTTCCTCAAACCCCAACTCCAGATGTACAATGTACACATCTTCAATGTAACTTGGATTGTAGGAGAATGGACATGTAATATGTGGAAGACAACTGCAGGTAGAGTATCATTGGAATGATGGAAAATTCCAAAGTACAAGGTCAAGGGCTCCTTTAGCATTGTTGAATAATTATATTTACGGGACAACTTTTAAACAAAATTGGAACAAGAAATAAAATTTCTAAGACAACTGCCTTCTACACTGCAAAGTCTTTAATGTGATATACTTAGAAATCTGTGATGTCCAGCCTTTGGCATAGTATGCTTAGAGATCTGTGTTTTCCAGAATCTGGAACAGATTCACCTGATCACCAAGTCAGGAAGAAAAAACCTTTGACTGTGAAAGACAAGAAGTTAGTCGAGTCTAGAGACAATAAGACAACCAGATTAAATCTATTCCACTGAAACATAGATATATAATTTCTCTCCAGAGAATACCAAAGACTGACAAAATAAACAAAGAAATAACATGTTTCTTAACTTGTGAAATGTGACAGTCAATGGCATATGGCAAAACAAAATGCAAGGAAACAATGTTACAAGTTTTCCAGTGTTAGTAGTTATGGAGGAAGTGGAAGCAAGTCTCTCCTCCTTAAAAGAAAGTGCTAAAAAAAAAATCACTCTCAAAAGTTTCTTTATAGGAAAGCTCTTCTTACTTTTACTATAGGTAGTCTCTACAGTTTGGGGACAGGAAAGCAAGACTGACCAAGTCAACTATTTGGAATTTTCTAAGGTACCTGCTTTGCCTGCAAACATCCTCCAACTAGTGACAAAACTGTATCACTGTATCACTTCCACTCTCAGGTCATGGTGTGGGCAGGTGACACAGACCTGGCCAGCGAGAACATTCCTTCCTTCTCTAGCCATAGTGATTGGTTCAGGGATGCACAAGGGATCTCTACTGGGCAATGAGAATCACGCACATAGGGCATTTGCCAGAACTACCAGGAGAGAGGTGCTTTTATTCCCTGGAGAGTTGGCTAATGTAGAAGGTTGTAACCCTGGAGCAGCTGACAGCCCTCTCTGCTAAGACATGGGTAAGGTCTTGTCTGAAGGAAAAGCCTAGGATGAAAAAAAACAGAGCTAAAATTTACAGAGATAGATTCCTGGTATTATCTGAGTACTTGAGTCTGAGCATGATGAGTTTTCATCTACCTGAGTTAATAAATCCCTTTTTATGTTTTCCCAGCTTGGGAGTTTCCCTTTTCTTTTCCTTTTTTTTTCTTTTCTTTTTCTCTCCTCTCCTGTTCTCCTTCTCTTCCTCCCCTTCTTCTTTTCCATTAGCGACCTAACAATAAAGAAGCTGAGCCTAGACCAGTGGTTCTATCGACTGATTTGGATAAAGAGCTGGTGACTATGATTCACTAGCAACAAATAAGAAAGGTGTGCATAGAATAATGAATTTTAGGGTTGTGTTCAAGCAAACAGATTTGTAAGCCTGATGAATACTTGATGGTCAACATATTATGATGTGTGATGACTGTTATAAATTTTAAGCAGTTTTTATACTTCATTGTAAGTACTTCATATATATTAAACATGTATAATACATTCATACATACATATATGCATTCCATATAGTTATCTCACACAATAATAATAGCTAAGCATAGAAAGAACTCAGGGTATTAGTATGCCCATCTCGACCGTAAACTCAGGGAAGGCAGGATGAAATACGCCTTCTTTCCCACTCAGTCCCCACTGTCCATCACAAAACCTGGTACCTGGCTGGCTTTCCATTTGTGAAGGAAATAAACAATAACACTTCCTCTATTTGCTTTGGCATGTTCAAATTTATCTATACTTAGATCCAATGATCTTTGCCAAGTTTGCTACCTCAAGCAGGAAGAGAGAAATCAGTTGAAACATATTTTGATGTATATATCAGACAGCAAACAGTTAACATCCTCAACAGATAAAGACTAAATGGACTAAGGAGTTTGTAAGCAACTTGGAATGCTGATAAGCAAAATTGTGCTTCAAATATGTTGAATAAAATATTAAATCTTCAGAGAGACCTACTTCTTTGAATTTTAGGGTTTCCCAAGATCTTAACCTAAAATTTCTCTCCTTAGTCCTTGAAAAAAAGCAAATGCTTCCTTTAATATGTCAGCCTTAAAAAGATTATTCAATAAATGAAGAGAAATGATTATTTATTAGAAAGCAAAGCATTATATTCTTATTTTACCCAATTTACCAAGGCATCCTTTATACAGATGAGGATTTTAAATATTTAAAAAAAAGCAATACTTAAAAAACATAACCAAATCAATTCTTTATAGGAAAATCATGATAGATTTGGCTTGTATCCCCAAAACAGTATGAAGAAATCAATAAGCAAACAACAGACTTGGGAATATACTTTAAATATGAAATGGACAAAGGGTTGATATTCTAAACATGTAAAAAGTACATGAACATGCAATTCATAAAAGAAGAAATATAAATAGCCAATACGCATATGCAAACAACATCCAACTCTTGCAGTAGTAAAAATTAAAAAATATATCAAGATATACTTTATTTGGCCCAGTCAAATGGAAAATATGAACAATATTCATAACCCCCAGTCCTGGCAAGGGAAATGGGTCCTTCCATAAAATCTGATTGGAGTACAGTTTCTGTACAACTTTTTCGGAAAGATGATTTTAAAACATGTACTAAAGGCTTTAAAAGAGTCATGATTACATTCCTTAACCAGCAATTTTATTCTTAGAAAAAAAAATAGAGATGAGTATCCTGATTCATATGTTAACAATTCACATAAAAGATCAAGCTAGAAACAACCACCAAGCCCAACAATAGGGGACTGGTTAAGTAAATTATATTCACAAGATTGAAGATTCTAGCAATGACATTATGTATTGACATAGGAAGATGGTTGTAGCATACCGCTATGGAAAAGTAGGTTATAAAACAGAGAATACAGTGCATACAGTTTTTATAAGAAAAAGAATACATGTGGGCGCCTGGGTGGCTCAGTGGATTAAAGCCTCTGCCTTTGGCTCAGGTCATGATCTCAGGGTCCTGGGATCGAGTTCCGCATCGGGCTCTCTGCTCAGCAGGGAGCCTGCTTCCCCCTCTCTCTCCGTGCTTGTGATCTCTGTCAAATAAATGAATAAAATCTTTTTTAAAAAAGAAAAAGAATACATGTATTCAGATACGCATACATATTGAATAAAAGAGTATAATCTGAAATATTAACCATAGTCACTTGGGGTTAATGGGTTAGTGGGCTGTGGATATACTTTTCTTTGCATATTTCTTTGAACTCAAAGATTTTTTTTAATGGAAGGTATATGCTTAACATATACACAGAAACACACATGCTATGTGCATTGTATGATGCATTTTCAGAAATTAAATCTGTGTAATCAAATCAAGAAACAAAATATTTCAGTACCTCCAGAATTCTCCCTCTTTCCCCTTTAGTCATTAATAATCCTTCAAATTGATTATTATGACTTCCAAAAACATAGAATGGTTTTGCTTGTTTTATATAAATGAAATCTCACAGTATATAGTCTTTTGCGTCTAGCTTCTTTCATGCAACATTATGTTTATAAGATGTATCTGATTTATTATGCCTAGCTATAGTTTGTTTATTCTCATTGTTGTGGAATATTCCATCGTGTAGACACACTACAATTTATTTATGCTTTCTACCCTCGATGGGGGCTTGTGTAGTTCTCAGTTTGAGGCTACTATAAATAGTGCTGCTATGAATATTCTAGAACATGTCTCCTTGTAAACATATGTACACATATTTTTTAGATACGTACCTAGGAATGGAATTGTGTCAGAAAGCATGGTATTCTCAGCTTTTATACCACCAAGAGTATTCTAGAGGTGTGTACCAATTTACTGTCCCACTATCAGCACAGGAAAGGTGTGTGGTGTGCCCTATTGTTTACTCTATCCAGCTCTTCAGGCAATTGTGACTCCAATAAGGAAGCTGCAGAAACAGAAGTCAAGGAATCAATCCCATTTACCATTGCACCTGAAAACATAAGATACCTAGAAATAAGCCTAACCCAAAGGGTAGAAAATCTGTCCTCTGAAAGCTATAGAAAACTCATGAAAGAATTTGAAGATGACGCAAAGAAATGGTTGTGTCCATGATCATGGATTGGAAGAACAAATATTGTCAAAATTTCTATACTACCTAAAGCAATATACACATTTAATGAAATCCCTATCAAAATACCACCAGTATTTTTCACAGAGCCAGAAAAAAAAAATCCTAAAATATGTATGGAACCACGAAAAAAACCTAAATAGCCACAGCAATCTTGAGAAAGGAAAGCAAAGCTGAAGGTATCGTAATTCTGACTTCAAGCTATATTATAAAACTATGCACAAAAATAGACACATAGATCAATGGAACAGAATAGAAAACCCAGAAATGGACACACAACTATGGGGTCAACAAATCTTTGATAAAGCAGGGAAGAATATGCAATGGGAAAAAAAGTCTCTTCAACAAATGGTGTTGGGGAAACTGGACAATGACATGCAAAAGAATGAAACTGGGCCACTTTCTCACACCATACACAAAAATAAATTCAAAATGGATGAAGATCTCAATGTGAGACAGGAAACCATCAAAATCCTCGAGGAGAATACAGACACAGCCTCTTTGACATGGGCTGTAGCAACTTTTTACTAGACACGTCTCCAGAGGCAAGGGAAAGAAAAGCAAAAGTGAACTATTGGGACCTCATGAAGATTAAAAGTTTCCGCACAGTGAAGGACACAATCAACAAAATTAAAAGGCAACCACCAGAATTGGAGAAGATAATCGCCAGTGACATATCTGACAAAGAGTTAGGGTCTAAAATATATAAAGAACTTATGAAACTCAACACCCAAAATGCAAATAATCAGTTTAGAAATGGGCAGAAGACAGACATTTTTTCCAAAGAAGACATCCAGATGGCTAACAGACACATGACAAGATGCTCAACATCACTCATCATCAGGGAAATACAAGTCAAAACTACAATGAGATATCACCTCACACTGATCATAATGGCTAAAATTAACAACACAGGAAACAACAGATGTTGGCAAGGATGTGGAGAAAGGGGACCCTCTTACACTGTTGGTAAGAATGCAAATGGTGAAACCATCCTGGGAAACAGTATGAAGTTTCTTCAGAAAGTTAGAAGTAGAACTACAATATGAACTAGCAATTGCACTACTAGGTATTTATCCGAAGGTGACCAAAATACTGATTAGAAGAGGCACATGCACTATGGACTCTGAAAAATAATCTGAGGGGTTTGAAGTGGGTGGGGGGTGGGAGGTTGGGGAACCAGGTGGTGGGTATTAGAGAGGGCACGGATTGCATGGAGCACTGGGTGTGGTGCAAAAACAAGGAATACTGTTATGCTGAAAATAAAAATTTAAAAAAATAAATTAAATTAAAAAAAAAAAGAAGAGGTACATGCACACTGATGTTTAGCAATAATAGCTAAATTATGGAAAGACCCCAAATGTCCATAGACTGATGAATGGATAAAGATATAGTGTGTGTGTGTGTATACATATGTGTGTGCATGTATAAAATTATATATGTGGTATATATATATATATGTATACACATAATGGAATATCACTCAGCTATCAAAAAGAATGAAATCTTGTCATTTACAACAATGTGGATGGAGCTAGTGTGTCTTATGCTAAGTGAAATAAGTCAGTCAAAGAAAGACAAATATGATATGGTTCCCCTCATGTGGAATTTATGAAACAAAACAGATGAAAAAAGAGGGGGAAAAAGAGAGAAGCAAACCATAATATAGACTCTCATCTATAGAGAACAAACTGAGGGCTGCAGGAGGGAGGTGAGGAGCAGGATGGACTTAAATGGGTGACGGGCATTAAGGCGGGAACTTGTGATAACACTGGGTGTTATGGGTAACTGATGAATCTCTAAATTCTACTCCTGAAATTATTATTATGCCATATGTTAACTGACTCAAATTTAAACAAAAATTTGAAACAAACAAAAAAACCCAATTACCTCTATTTGTTTGTGACAAAAAACCCTGGGGAAAAACTTTTCCCAGAGCAAGCATTCAGTTAGGTTAAAAAAAGACAACTCCCATGTGAGGTCTTCTAGGGAACCAGCAGACAGGTCAAATAATGGGAATGAGGTTTGAAGGAGCTCCAATGCCATATTGCCCCCCTTCAGTTGCTGCCAGGGGGTTGGGTTTCACTGTTATTATGAGCTGTGGGTTTTCAAGGCTACCAGAGAGTTCGGGGGGTGGGTGTGGTATGGGAAGAGGGCAACCAGAAATGCCACAGAGCCTCTCCTCTTACTGAGCTGCAGTCATTTTACTTTAGTAAATGTTCTCTGAAGAACTATAACCCTTTCGTTAATTCCCAGAGTTCTACAAAAACAACAACAACAACAAAATTGGCTCTGACAATTTTTGCCAGTTTTCTAATTGTTTTTGTGGAGATGATTTTTGGAAGTCAAAATACTTATTTACTTACTCCATCCTCACCAACATCCCTCAATATGCCTTTTAAAAATTTAATCCTCACCACAGTCCTATGAGACACATATAATGATCGGGCCATTTTACAGATTACGAAACTAGTATTTGAGGTCAGGTAACATGCTCGGGGGTACAGTTAGTAAACGGAAGTGCTGGGGTTCACACTCTGGTTATTGAACCCTCCTGGTTGAACTCTTAACCTTGTATTCACTAGTGAAGGAAAGATGGGAACAAACCAATGCCTCAAGCCTTGGGCCTCTTCTCAGGTCCACCATTTCAGGAGGTGCCTTGGGGTTTGGAGAGACACTGGCGTTATTTTCCTTGAGTATAAAAGGGAGGTTATGTTACCATTTCTCTTCCTAAAGCCTCAGAATCCAAAGATTCTGCATAGAGAAATAATAGGGGTCCCCTCGCTGTGAGGGCTGAGTTCCAATGAGGAAAGCTTTCAGCGTACGTGACCATCAAATGGGTGTTTGTGCCATTTGTGTTCTCCCAACTCCATGATTATATGAAAAAAATAGCCAGGACTACACCAGCTTGAGGAACAATGTCCTTCACTGAGTGCTCAACCCTTAGAAGGATTGTTTTTTTACTTCTGTCACCAGAGTGTGGAAACATGGACTCGATTTTTCAAGCGAGTGATGGAAATAGGACTAACAAGCGGTCCCAGATTCACTCATATGAAAACAATAACACATTCTGTGACTTGGAGGTCTGGAGGTTTATGTTGGCACCAATTGGAATGCTAATGTGCAAAGAATCTGGTCTCTCCTCTCAAACACTAACAAACACCAGCCATTTCCTACTGATTGGTTTCAACCTAACAAGCATTTTTTGAGCCCAAAAGAATATTTCATTGTAGAGTATTTAGATTATGCTGATTACTCACTCATGAGCCCTAAGTTGGTCAATGAGGAACAGATTGCTTCAGCTTGGTATTATCTACCACCCACTCGCTATCACCACCACGACCACCACCACCCAGGATTAATAGTCATAAACAGAAGAAGATATCACACGAAAAGAAATCTAAAGTTTTCTTAAGTGCTTCATGAACTCTGGAGTATCAGAGATCCCCTTTGGGCATATGATAAAAGCTGTGAACATCTCCTCTTGTGAAACTGCCCTACTGGTAGAATTGCCAAGTTCATCTTGCGGTTCACAGACTCTCCAAAAAGCGTATCCACCTTTGAGAATTCTTTCTACGGTACCGTCCAGGTACTTTGTCCAGGGCATCAAAGTCTTGGTCATATAGGTTTCAAAGTGCATTTCACAGAACTACTCTGAACTTTCCTCCTACCAACTTAGAATTCTGCCTTAACCTCAGAATTGGTATGTCCAGATGAAACTGGACCATCATTTCTGGAAGACTGATATTGACTGTGTGAGCAGATCCTTATGGAGGGTATAAAGTGTCTTGGAACAAATCATGGCACCAGAAATGTCATTGATTACTTAGATGTGTATGTGTTTGCTGTTTCTCAAAGAGGTTTTTTAAAATAGATATGTTTTTATTTCATATCGGCATCTACAGAAAACATCGATGCGGGTATTAAGAAACTGGAAATCAAAATAAGTAATTTGCAGGTCATTTTAAGTATCAATGAGTTGAGTAAAACTGTAACTTTGCCACTATTTTAGTTTTTACTTTACTGCACTGCCAATGTGAAAGTCTAATTTTCAAGCACAGCTACCTTCTTTGCAGTTAATTGTCTTCAATTCAATAGGCACTACTGAGCATTGGTTAAGGGGCAGGCCCCGTGGTGGGCATGGGGTTACAAGGTGGCTGAGGTTCTTCAGGAGCTCACAGTCCCACGGGGAGCACAAACATGAAACGAACAGCTTCACATACTAGGGTTTGTCCGTCATCAACCATGGCAGCGCACAGAAGGGTTCTGTCAGCACAAAGATAAATGGTCTCTCTGCGTGAAGAGAGAATGAGGAAGGTGACAAGGGAAGAGTCGGGGGAAACATCTGGGGGAGGGAGATAAAACAACAGACTCTTGAAGGAAAAGCAGAGCATCAGGCATTCTAAAGGGAAAGGACAGGATTCTGAGAGACATGAAGCAGCAGGGCCATGGGGGACACTGTGAGTTGTGCAGTTTGACTAGAGTGTGACATGTAATCGAGATGTGGGGAGAATGAGGCTGAGGAAGCAGATAGCAGGGAGGGTCTTGTTTGCCTTGAGAAGAGGTAGGCTTGGTCCCAAATGCCCTGGCAAGTCATGTGAATAGAGTAGTAAGGTGAGCAGGCCATGTGTTAGCTGGTAGGGTCTGGCTACCTTAGGGACAGATTTAGGGCAAAAGTAGAAAGACGAAGAAGGCGGTTGTTGCACTTGTCAGTGTGAGAGGTGGTGAGGCCTGCCCTGGGGAGATGGTGGTTAGGGCAGAGAAAAAGAACCTAGCTCAAGGAAAACTTGAGAGACAGAATTGCTCGGAGTTGGTGGCTGATCACATGTGGGAGAGAGATGGTGGAGAGAGGATGAACAAATGCGCCACCATGAGCTAAGTGGGATTTTCTGAGCTGAGGGACATGTGGTGTGCCAAGAAGATGGTGCATTGTGCTTGAGGTGGACATGGGGACACACTGTGAGCGTCTGAGAAGGACACTAAAGATGGTGGTTAAAACTGTGTGAGAGATCACCCAGTGGAAATATGCAAAAAAATTAGCGTCCTTAAAATTTGGGGATGATAAACTCCTGGCAGGATACGAAGAAAAGATCGACTTACTACAAGGAAAGCACGCAGGAGGGCACGCAAACACGTGATTTTACTTACCACTTGAGAGGGTCACCAAGCTCCAGTTCAAAGGTATGAAGCCCGAGGGGAGCGTTCTGTGACAGGAGGTGAGGAGTGTTGGAGTCAAGTGTCTGGTGCATGTATCAGTAAGCATGACATCCCCAGATGGGACCATCTCCTCTAGATGACCCTGGCAAGGCCACCTGACCTTAGACAGGAGAGAAATGAGGAAGGCTGAGTGATTGCCAGCACTCCCTCACTGATAGGGCCGACAGCAGCTCGGGAGGGTGGAGGATCTCTGACCTGGGAAAACCGCCCCTGCTTCCCTCTCCTCTGTGGGTCTCATTGCTCTGTTTCCTGCCTCTGGGCACTGGCCCTCATCTCAGGGCTTACAGTGACGAACTCACTTTTCAGATATGTGTCTGTCATGGGGGGGGCAGTGGGGTGAGGAGACAGAAACTGTCAGAATTCTTATCTAACATATGACTCTGTAGAATAATTTTCCTGAGGAATTTTTTTTAAGAGCTTGTTTGTTTGTTTGTTTAACATAGGGAGAGAGAGAGAGAGAGCGCACACAGAGGGAGCAGCAGTCAGAGGGAAAAGGAAAAGTAGACTCCTCACAGAATGGAGAGACTGACGCAGGGCTGGATCTCAGGACCCTGGGATCATGACCTGAGCCGAAGGCAGACACTTAACCCACTGAGTCATCCAGGCACCCCCTCCAAGGAATTTTTATACCCATTATTTCTACTACTGTCATTACATGTTCATAAATTTCAGGTCTTGTCATTTATGGGAGCATCTGAATTTGGGAAGAGATAATGGGTGTGCTTAGGGTCACAGAATAATTCCAGAGGGAGTTCTGATTGTTGGTAGGCCAATTTTCTAGCTATAATATCATGTTACTTTAATCTGAAGATGCAATGTAAATTATATTTTTCTCTTATTCTTATTAAAATTTTCTTGAAGTACCAAAGAGTTATAATAATCAGTATAACAACTTGTGGCTTCCTGATGAAAAAGGAAGAGATGATCAAGAAACACGTGTTCGTATGAGCTTATTTCTAACCAAGTTCGGATTTTATTCATTTTATTATATTTGCTGGCTTCTCTATGTTTTGCTTTAAGAAGGCTCAGATATTTGAAATGTGTATTTATATGTGTGTGTATGTATATATATACACATGTATGTGTGTGTGTGTATATATATATATACACACTTTCACTGAATATTGGCAGTAAACTTTCAAATATCTTTTATAAATGGTAAAAAGATAAGATCAGTGAGTTAAGACCTCAACCATGATAACATGGCTTACATTATGCCATGAGGAGGACTTTGCACATGGGAGCAAAGCTCGGGAAGGCTCAGGGTTGATCACCACCAAGTGAGAGCGGAGGTGGGCATTCACTTGAGTGTCACAGAAGGCAACTGTAGCCCTTTCTCCCTCTACTACAGGCGTGTTTCTCTTCTCTTTTCCTTTCTCTCCTTAAGTTTCTGCCTCCTCACTTCATATTATTCACCTTTTTTCCCATTTTGCTTCTTGAACCTTCTAAAATAACCTTCAGCTGAGGACTCAGTCCTTTACAGACTTGGTCATAGTCGATCTTTAGATCCAAATCTCGAACTCCATGCTATTGAGGGAATTAAGTGTAGTAGTTCAGGGTGAGGGTTCTGGAGACAGATTTCTTTGCCATCCTTGACATTAGCTCAGTGGCCCCACGCTAGGCCCTTCACTTCTGCTCTTTCTCTCTCCCACTCCCTCCCTCTCTTTCCCTTCTCCCTTCCTCCCTTTCTCTCTCTCCACCACATGAAGACACAGAAAGAAAGCAGTCATCTGAGGAGAAAAGAAGAGGGTCCTTACCAGAACCAAACCATGCTGATATGTTGATCTTGGACTTCTAGCCTCCAGATCGGTGAGAAAATAAATTTCTGTTGTTTAAGCCACTAAGTTTAGGGTATTTTGTTATGACAGCCCAAGCTAACACATGTGATTTGGGGACTGACTGCCATTTCAGACTGCATAGTCTGAGAGGGCTTCTCTAAAAAACTGACATTTGAGTTAAGATCTGAATGTTGACAAAAAGGGAGTTAAGTGAAGACCTGGGATAAAGGAGTACCTTTTTGAGTAAGGCGGTTGTGTAAGGAAGACTGTGACCCTTTGTATACCTGTGACACAGACATAAGGACATCAATTCCCCTCTCTTCTATTCCTCTTCTCCATAGTCTACCAATAATGCCTCATGGCTAGGACTCGAAGACCTTACCTGGTATCTGGGATCCCTATGGAAGCATCCACATGGTCCCACCCTTCTCAGAAAGCCTTGGGCTTATTATATTTCCGATTTCCTTTTTCCAACACAACTTGCCTTTCCTGTGTCCCATTTCCTCAGTAACTCATATTGGCTGACACACCTGAGGAACGTAAATTATTCCTCCCAGATAACATCGGCATTTCACAGGGACCTTCTTTTTTTTTTTAATTTTATTTTATATTTTTATCCCCAGGGGTACAGGTCTTACAGGGACCTTCTAAAGGCAACCTGATTCTAGATGAGAGGCAGTGATGTGGGAATCCAGGCACCATGGGGACTGAGGGGGTATTGTAGAGTAGATGCCCAGCATAGGGAGATACATATTTCCTTTCAGGGCTGCCTTTTCCTGTGTGCAGAAATTACGGATATCTAGAATATACTCCAAACTGACACTGAAGAATAAAGATTTCTATTTCAATTCCAAATATAGCTAAAAATGGAGGTAGGTTGCAATTTAGGCCAAATCGTGACAATATCTCCAATAGATTATATCTCAGTACACTTACATAAGCTCTGGATCGACTAATTCCTTGTCAAAGGATTTTAGATTAATATCTGAGTTTTAAATGTTGAGCTACAAAGGAGCTGCTAAAACCTCAAGCAGCTAAAATCTAGTTCCCAATTCACAAGAAATTTGGCCAAGGAAGACATTAAATAGAGTGGTGTCACTAGTCAGAGTTGATGAAAAGCAAGCACAGAGATGGTACCTATCAAAAGGGAAATTAGAATAAATGAATATTAAAATATTTAAATCTATAATAATGTGTTCAAAACACAGTTCTGAAGAACATTATCATTGGAAGTGAGAAGCCAGTGCTAAGTCACTTATAGTCTTTTCTAAGCGAGCTTCTTCTCCCATTTCAACTCATTAGGATAATATTAGCTTCAAGTGTAATGGTGTAATTTTAACTGTACTGTACACAAATTACTCTGGTTCTCGCTCTGACAAGGTTTAGCAATAATCCCTCTTGGCAGACCTTTAGCAATTGCTAAAATGCTGGAAAAACAAAAAGGAATGCAGCCTTTAGGAAAAAAAAAAATATATATATATATACACACACACACATATATATAGTCAAGACAGCCAGTAGATTATATTTACCTAAAGAGGGGCAAAGAGTGCTTCCAAATTCTCTAAGTTTAATGTCTACCTTTTAAGAGTTCAAAGAAAAAAAAAGGACAGAAAACCCCAGACATTTTGCCATTTCTGAAATTCCCTGGACACCATATTACCTTATAGAGTTTAATGTCATGAGACAGAGCACCAGGATATAGATTTTTTATTTTTACTGTTAACC
The DNA here is from genome assembly GCF_964662115.1 of Mustela nivalis. Taxonomy (NCBI): domain Eukaryota; kingdom Metazoa; phylum Chordata; class Mammalia; order Carnivora; family Mustelidae; genus Mustela; species Mustela nivalis. The sequence goes on from NC_139022.1 coordinate 132,076,321, forward strand.
ATCTGAAGGATAGACTTCTAATACTAACCTAAATACAGATACACATACATACCCACAAACATATGCTTCTTAAAAGTTCTAAAGGTCAAGTTAATTTCTGCCAAATAGTATAGAGCAAATAAATACATCTTTTTAATGCTCAATGAGCACTATTTAATTTTCTTAGTCAGAAAAATGGAGAAGGTAGTAGCTACCTCAAAGGTTTCTATGAGGATTAACTAAGGTAGTGAATTATAAAACACCTACTACAGTGTCTGCCACACAGTAAGGACTAGTAAGAAGCATTATTACTGTTATAACTACCATTAGTGACAAGGTAAATAAAATGATTCATATTTGAATGAAAATCCAGAATCCCAAAGCACTTCCATACACATAACATTTGAATGTCCAAGCCATCTGGTGAGAGAGAAAGATGAGAACCCTCATTCCTGTAGGTGAGGACTTAGCAAAATTAAACTATTTGCTCAAGATCACATACCTGGAAATGCAACCTAGGTCTCCCAAATCCTAGTGACCCATAAAGCCTGCCCTTATTTCTCTTAACTCTTAATACCCTGGACTTGCACTTTTCACCTAGTCATTCCCTCATCAGATTATCAGAAGCCCACTTTGTATCAGTCTTCGTGGCCCAGTGTGGAGGTCAGAGGAGGGACCAAGACAGACAGGTGCTTGTGGTCATAGGCTTAGTTTCCCAAATTTGGTGCCAGGATGTTGAGATAGAGAATAATTAACAGAATAAGCAAATTTCCTAGTGTAATGGGCTAAATCATGTCCCCTTCCCCCCAACCCCAAATTCATATATTTAGGCCCTAGTACCTGGTATATTTTGAGGAAAGTGATCATTTTTGGAGATAAGTCTTCAAATAAATGATTAAGTTAAAATGAGGATCTTGGGGGTGGGGCTTGATCCCATCTGTTTGGGGTATCTAAGGAAAGGAAATCTGTACTTACGGGAGGGACTGGAGGCACAAGTACAGAGGAAAAACCAAGTGAGGACACAGCGAGAGAATGGCCAGATATCTACAGGCTAGGGAGAGAGGTCTCAAGAGAACCAAATCTACTGACACCTTGATCTGGAACTACTAGTCTCCAGAGCAGTGAGGAAATTGATTTTTGTTGTTTAAGTCTCCCTGTTTATGCTATTTTGTCATGGCAGCCTAGCAAACTAATGTATCCAATAAGTTGACAAGCACTATGGGAAAAAAGTAAAAGAAGAGAATGTTAGCAGAGATGAGGAGCTTTGGAAGAGTCATTGCAATATTTAATAGGTCTCATCGGGAAGTGAGGTTCTGAGCTAAGATTTGGCAGAAATAAAGGAATTAGCTATGGAGACATTCAGGGGAAGGCTTTTCCAGGTAAAGGGGATCGTTGGTGCAAAGGCCCTGGGGGGTGGGAGGAGTATTCCAGGTATGCTATGAAGCAACTTCTGAGAAGAAGGGACTGGGAAAGAATGAGCAAGGGGTGAGGTTGGGGAACAATGGGAGGGACAAGTCAGGTAAAGCTTTGTAAGCTATTGTAGGAACTTTGATTTCTTATTTGCATGAAATGGAGTTGCTGGGTTCTGATTAGAGTGATGTGACCTGATATAGAATCCTTTTGCTTCTGTGTTGATCATGAAGATACCACTGTAAGTTCAAACTAGAGTGGAAAGCATGGAAGTAGTGATGAATGGTCAGGTTCTGAATCTGTTGTGAAGGCAAGCCCAAGAGGATTTCCTGATCGATTGGACAAGGTATATGAGAGAAAGAGTAGAGTGAAGGATGAGACCCCCTGGATTTCAACTGAACAGATGAAAGAGCGTAGATATCAGCTTCTGAAATGGGAAGGCTGCAGGTAGAAGTGATATGATGAGGAAGAGCAAAAATTTAATTTTGGATGGATTGAATTTGAAATATCAGACATCCAAATGGAGATGTTAAATTAGCAGTCTAATATTGGAGTTTGAAGTTTGGCAAAAAGCATTCTGCTGGGGATATAGGAGAATGAGTATAGTTAGAAACAAATTAAAAACAAAGATGGAGACCTCAAATGAAGAAAGGGAAACCTCAAATGAAGAAATCAGGGAGAAGACAAAGATTCAACCAAGGAAACTAAGAAGCATGGCATCCTATATTGCCCCAAAACAAGCAAACAAACAAACAAACAAACAAAACAAGTGAAGAGATTGTTTTTAGGAGAGAAGATTGATCAACTGTGCTGAATGCTGCCATTAAATCAAGCAAGATAAGTTCCAAGATTTGACTTTTGGATGACAAAAAGAACAAAAGAACTTTCTGTGGGATGGTAGGAGAAATAACTTAGTTTAGTAGATTTATGAGAAGGACAGGAGAGGAATTAAAGACTGAATATAAGTAACTACTTCAAGGAGTTATACTGACAAGGAGGGCAACAAAAGGAGCCAGTATTGGTGGGGAAAAGTGGGAGTCAAAAGAATATTTGACATTTTCTTGGAGAAATTCTTTTTTCAAGAGAAACTAGGAGAAATAGCAGAATGTTTTTAGTCCTGTAAGAATGATCCACTGGGTGGCTCATTGGGTTAAGCCTCTGACTTCAGCTCAGGTCATGGTCTCAGGTCTTTCTTTCTGTCAAATAAATAAATAAAATCTTTAAAAACAAAAAAAGAATGATCCACTGGAAAGGGAGAAGTTGACACAGAGGAAAAAGAGGAGCAATTAGTTGGGGAGGTGAGTGGGGATGACATCTAGTGCATTAGACCAGCTTTCAGCAGAAAGGAGCATAACTGATATTTGCTCTTATACAGCTGAGTATTCGTGGGGGTGGGAGCTCCTAACAGTTTCTATTTTTTTTCTCAGTGAAAAATAAAGCAGTAGTCTGTCAAGAGGAGTGAGGGTAGGAAAGAGATGTCAAAGACTTGAAGTTAGAGAAGCTATGATAAAATGACATATTGGTTTGCATGACAAAGTACCACAAACTGGGTGTCTCAAGCAACTGAAATGTGGTGTTTCACAGTTCTGGAGACCAGAATTCCAAGACCAAGGTATTGGCCAGGAGAGTTCCTTCTGAGGCTGTGAGGGAGGATCTGTTCCATGACTCATCCATTTCTGGTGGTAGACTGCCAATCTTTGGTGTTTCTTGGAGTGTAGAAGCATCATCCCAATCTTTCAACTTCATCTTCACCTGGTGTTCTCCCTATGTAAGTGTCTGTGTCCAAACATCCCCTTTTTATAAGGACATAGGTCATGTTGGACTAGGGGCCCACCTTCAATGACCTGATCATAACTTAACTAATTATAATTATAACAACCCTCTTCCTAAGTCAGGTCATGCACTTAGGTACTGAGGGATAGGGCTTCAACATATGAATTTTGGGGGTGGGAACATAATTTAGTCCATAACAAGTGATCAAGGAGATTGGCAGCAGAACAGGAGCAAAAGGAGCCACATAACATTTGTGGTCACAATTCCAGAAGATCATTTTTTCCACTAACATTCAGTTGCATGGGTGCAAGTACCAAGTAGAAAAAGAACTGGTTTTATCTAAAGTTGTGGTTTTACAGGTTAAACTCAAGCAAGGGATTCAAGGATGTACGCCAGCTGGTGATTATTATGTTTTACTATGGAATTGAAGCTGGAAAGGGAGAGAAGAGAGAACTTGAAGGTGGAAGGGACAGAGAAAAAAAATATTAGGATCAATGGATAAGGGGTCCTGGTTGGGGGGAAAGATGGTTGAAACTGGGGCCCTTGAGGAAGTAAGCTAGAAAATTGCAAAGTGGTAGGAAGACAGTAGGGTGCATGGAAGTGAAATAAAATGGTGTTTGGTTATTTTCAATGACAAAGTCTAAGTTGACAAAAAAGTGAATGGTTGAGGCGGGGGAATGGACAAGATTGTTGGAGGAGTGGAGGCCACAGTACTGAGTAATCACTGGCGTGGAAGAGTTATCTATATGTATGTTTCCATTCACTCATTCACTCATTCACTCATTTCTTCATTCAAATACTATGTGCTGATCATAGGCAGAATGGAGTTTTGTTGAGAGCAAGGTTCATGAAACTCAACAAGAAAGCCACTGCTAGGGCGCCTGGGTGGCTCAGTGGGTTAAGCCGCTGCCTTCGGCTCAGGTCATGATCTCAGGGTCCTGGGATCGAGTCCCGCATCGGGCTCTCTGCTCAGCAGGGAGCCTGCTTCCCTCTCTCTTCTCTCTGCCTGCCTCTCCATCTACTTGTGATTTCTCTCTGTCAAATAAATAAATAAAATCTTTAATAAAAAAAAAAAAAAAAAAAGAAAGCCACTGCTAAACCCGGGTGTCCCTACCTGAGCTTAGAAGGTAATCTTATGTTGACCTATCTCATGATTATGGGAGCAGAAAAAGAGGGAAAAAAAATGTATTGAAGTTAACTTTGAAACTCCTTTAATATCCAAATAAACAATTAACCTAGAAGAAAATAAAAATTTCATTCTTTAAACATCCTTCACTGCTTGTTTTAAAAAATTATTATTATTATTTGGTCTCCTCAGTAGCTTATGTTCATTGTGTTGATATGTGTGTTTCCTGGGGATTCTACACACTCCAAAATCTGAAGAGTAAGCAAAAATAGTGCTTCTGCTTAAACCCTTCACAGTTTATAGCCACATTTACATAACATTAAATAAGTCAACAAAGGCATCATTAGCTCCCATTAAAATATGAGCAAAGAAATTTAAACGAACAAGACAGGCTAATTGGTAAGTAATGTTGTGTATCAAAAATTATGACTGTAAGATACCCTAGTTAATGAGAAGCCCTACAATCATGTTTACTACATATTTAAAAATTAAATGAAGGTGAATAAAAGTTAACAAAAGAAGATTTTCGTTTTCATCAATGCTATCATGTCTGTTTTTCAGAGTCGAAAGTAATAAGGCATATTTTAGCCATCCACCTCGACAAAACATCTCATTCTAACATATGTGATTTTTACCTTGTCAGTTCTTGAATTATAAACAGGAAAGCCATAGTCTGGGTAGAGAGAAAGGCAGAACTCTACATTATACAAGTGAGGGATCTAGGTGTGATCTCATTCCTTGGTTGTGGGAGGAATTTCCTCCTACTTTTTTCTCTGTGCGGGCTTGGGTCCAAGATGTGCCCTTCAAGTCAGCCACCTGATGCCTGATGCCTGAGATTCCTAACACCACCTGCCTAGAAGGATAATGGAGGATGAAACCGAAAGATGCTCATGTCTGATCAATTAAGTCAGAATTTTGGGGAGGGTCTCCCGCATGTGTGCTTTAGAAAAGCCTCCCCATTGAGTCTAAAGAGCCGCCAAGGTTGAAAACCACTCTACTAGCCCTCTCATTAATCAAATAGCAGCTCCCATTTACTGAGTGGCCACTATGTATAGAGCTCTCTAATAGAAAACAGAGGAGGTTAGGTTACCCCCCCAACCTTTTAAAATGAAATGTTTTCCATATAGCAAAGTCGAAATAATTTTATAGTGAAATCTACTTATAGACCACCTAGATTAGACCGTTCATGTCTTACTATTTCTGGTTTTATCATATACCTATCCCCTTCTCCATCAACACGTCTGCTTTTTTACACATTTCAAGGCGAATTACAGACATCTGTATAATTTCCCTCAAATACTTCAACATGCGTACCATTAACTAGAGTACAATATTGGCTTACTTTTTCTTTTGATATAAACTTTCTGGAAAAAAATGCACAAATCTCAAGTGTATTTTCCCACCCAGTTTAGATAAATGAATAGATCTGTACAACTCAAACTGCTATCACGATAGGCAGCATAATTTATATTTTGTTAGATGGAATCTTAAAGACTCGTTATTCAAAAAGACTCCGTAGAAAGAGCAGTTCTTTACCCCAAAGAAAGGCTACTTAACGGTGTAAATTTCATACACCGAGTCATTAGGTAGAAAATATTTGAGAGGAGAGAAAACAAAAGGGCCCCCACGCCATCTTCAGTGGCTCAGACACACTCCGTGATGGGTCAGATCACGTTGCGTGATGGAGGCACGTGGTGGGTCACGGGTCTGGAGTGCAAGCTTCTGGCAACATGGGGTCCTATGCCGTGTGTGTGTGTGTGTGTGTGTGTGTGTGCGCGCACGCGCGCATGTATGCATACATGTGTATTGAAAAAAGGTATAGTTTTGACATTTTGTTTAGCTCAAGACACTAATACTTCTTTGAAAGTAGATCGCTTTATTTGTCTCCTTCTGGCCAGAACAAATCTGTAATCACGGATAAGACGAAAGACCTGAAAGAACTGCATCTCATGCTGCATTGATTGCCCTACACCCTCACCCGAAATCTAGAGCTGTCCCACGCAAAAAGCCGCCTTACTCAGAATCGGCTGAGGGGAGAGGTTTCTAGAAAGCACAATATTACGGGAATTGAGGCCTTTAAATGCTAATGGCAAGAGGAAATGATCTTGCTTCTGAACTCTGAAAACAGAGATTGATTTAATAAACCTTAAAGAGTTTTCAACAATGTATCCAACTTCAAGTGAAAAGATACATCCTGCATTACAGTGCTGGGGTTCTCCACTTCGGCCCTTCCATTTGGAAAGCTGAGCTCAGAGGCCATAACCTCAATGGAGTCTGTGTGCCGACACTCTCAAGTGATCACTCATCATTTTGTGGCCTCTGAATTACAAGTCCTCTGCCTACAAATGTGTCTAAATGTGATCTTTGCCTATGCTGGCATGGTCTTCACCCTAGTCTAACACATCCCTCTCCCTTCCTTTAGATTGCTCCAGAAATCTCGAGTCCTTATAAGACTTTGATTATCCATTGGGTCATTCAGTGGCTATTGAATGACAGTGACTGACAACCTATACCTATACCAAGATTTCCTATACCAACTTATACCAAGATTTCCTTTCTATGAAATTATTAAGGTTTTTCCTCATTTTTTTTTCTTGGTTATTTTTCCTTTATTTATAGATTGTAGGAATTCTCTATATTTTATTTTTGTATTGTATAAAATATTGTATAATTTGTATTATATTTTGTATTGTATTTGCCTCTTATAAGTACTGAAAACTAACATCTTTCAGTATCTAATTCTCATTTCACTTTCTTTATGTTGATTTTGATAGTCAGAACCCCAAACCCCAAACACTACTAGTGTTATTGTTCTTCTGAAGCTGTGTCCCAAAGAAGACAAGTAAACCGTTGTTTTCTTGCAATTTTGACATGTGCAGGTCATCTGGGGAGGTTTTTTGTTTGTTTGTTTTTATGGAGGTATAAGTGACATGCAATATCCTATTAATTTCAGGTGCACATTATAGTGATTTAATATTGTTATACATTACAAAATGATCCCCACAATAGGTCTAGTTAGTGTCTGTCACCACACAAAGTCATTATATTATTGACTATATTCCCTATCGCATATCACATCCCGATAACTTACTTATGTCATAACTGGTAGTCTGTACCTCTTAATCTTCACTAATTTCACCTGGCCCCCAACCCCACCCTGCTCTGGTAACCAGCAGTTTGTTTTCTGCATCGATGAGTCTGTCTCTGCTTTATTTATGTGTTTGTCTTGCATTTTAAATTCCATAGATAAGTGAAATCACATGGTATTTGTCTTTATCTATTTCACCTAGCATGATACCCTCTAGATCCGTCCATGTTGTTGCAAATGGCAATATTTCATCTTTTTTTCTATGAATGAGTAATAGTGTGTAACATTCTGTCTATCTATACACACTGCATTTTCTTTATCCATTCATCTATCAATGGGAGTATGTTGGTTATTATAAATAATGCTGCAATGAACATAGGAGTGCGTGTTTTTTTTTTTTTTATTATTTCTTCAGGAAAACACCCACAAGTGAAATTCCTAGATGGTATGGTAGTTGTATTTTTAATTTTCTGAGGAACTTCCACACAGCTTTCCATGGTGGCTGTACCAATCCAGGGAATGTTTCCAATGTGTAACATGAAGGCCTGACTTATCTGTGAGCTCTGCTGGAGCTGAAAGGAAGGGTTCCCTGAGGACGTACAGTTCATATAAGACCTTAAGAATGCACTGAACATTGGGTGATGAGCAGAAGTGAGTCCATTTACAGCAGAGGCCAAAGATGGTGTAACGGTCCGGAGGCGACAAAGAACAAAGCAATTATCATGAATTGAAAACTAGGAGGGAGGACCCTGGAGTGAATGAGCTACAGTGACAGGAGATGGGAGGGGGAAAGGACACAGGCAAGGCTGGTGGCCATAATAAAAGCACCGGTTTTATTCCAATTACAAGGGCAAAGTATTTGTGTAAGAATACAAGTGACGATATTCTTGTAAACAAGTGGTTGGCATAATCAGATTTTTAAAGAAATGTACTCTGGCTGGGTGTGGAGGTCAGACTGGAGAGAACTGGTGTTGATATCCAGGGGGACCATTTCGGGGACTTGCAATTATCCATTGGTGCAGATGATGACCTGGGCTGGGGTGAGAGCCATGGAGAGGAGGAAGAGTGTCTGAGATGAATAGCATCTTGTTCGCCCCTGCCAGTTCTGGTTGATGGCACCCACTTGACAGTAGGATTCCCGATGCTCTGACTCACAGAGCATGTACAGGTCTCACCAATAAATAAACACAAATTGGCATGCCTGGGAATTGTGTATGGCCTGAAAGGCCACGGAGAAAGGTTCTTCTACATTAGCTAGCTGCACTTGGAAAGAATACACAGACCTCTGTGAATCATTTCATGGTTTATTAAACAAAATTCTGTTTGCAATTGGCAAGTTAGGAAAATAAACATCCATGTTTGTTTTCACTTTCTATTTCCTTGGTTTGTCCAGAGACTCGCAGCTCAGATCTTAGGGCTGTCCTTGGAGACTCAGGAAGCAGACCTGGATTCCCACTCTTGAATGTCACAGTGAAATCAGCCACAGATTGCCATTAACCCCTGTGAGAACAAGAGGGAATTCTTCATGTTGTTCCATCATGGGAGAGGGCACATGTGCTGCCTACCAGGGCCAGCAGGTACTAGCTTCTTCTAGTGCATTCCTGCTCCAGATGCTGCCCCTTGGCCCATCTGCCCTTCCAAAACTAGGAGAATTCTCCAAAGGATCCATGGGCAGAAGAGCTTTGCCTCACCTGAGACATGGTACTAGACCAGTGTTTACCCACAACCTCATTCAAGATGCGCGAGGGAGGGGAGATTTACTTGGCTTCATCCTATTTGTGCCTGCTTGCTGGAGAGCACGAGCCACCTGAGCGTGTGTCCAAATCCCTTGGAGGGCTTGTTAAAACAGGCAGATCTGGGGTGGGGCCTGAGAATTTTCATGTTGAACAAGTTTCTGGATGATGTGGAAGCTGCTCATCTGGGGACACATTGTGAGAACCTCTGACCTAGGCAACGTAACCCCCCAGGTCAACTTATTCAATGGACACATGATTTATCAAATGCCTCCGGGATGTCTGGCCCTACAACTGCCTCCAGGTCTTGAATCGATGGTGTCTTTGTTTTGGAGTTCTGGAACTTTCTGTGTTTCCCAGGCTGAGTTCAGCTGGGCCCCTGGGGGCATAACTGGTGCTTCCTCTACTGTGGGTTTATCTATTCCTTCTTACAGCAAAGGCCCTCTCTGGATGGCAGCACCGCTCTCATTCATTGTGCAGCATTTGGCACATAGTCAAGGTTAATTTAAACAAAATCATCAACTTTGGTAGACGAATGAATGAGCAGTTCGACCAGGGCATCTTCATCTAGAATATTCACCTGAAGCTGAATCGTATTTTTCTATTGACTCCATCATTTAATACCATATTTAGGACCTCTAATATGGGCTTGGTTTTATAGGAGGTAAGGCTCTGTTGGCAAGCATTTTAAAATCCAATTATAACAAAGAAAATAGTCCAATACAATATCACAATATGAGGAAAAGCTTTATTGTTGTTTGACATATCTAAAGTCACTTGAGCACTTTAGGCATCTGGAAGAAAAGGTCATTTTTGCTCTGCACATATTAAGCAAGTCTTTGACCCGATGTAATCGGGGGCCCCATTCAGTTACTCACTTACTGAAATGCTTATTGAAAACAATTACAATATGTTACACGAGGCACAGGAGAATGTCAATGTCGTGAAAAGACTTGGGATTTATTTCTTGTACTCTTTTTCCAGATATTAGAACCCCCTCCGAAAGGGTCCCATCCTGGATGGCTGTCCAACAGCTACCTGAATACTTCTGATAACATAAGACTCACTACCTCATGGGACAGCCAATCTTTGAATTACTGCTGACCCTTCACCTTTCCAATCTTGAGATTAAATCTATCTTCCTGAAGTTTCTCTGATCAGTCCTATTTGGACCCCCGGTAGTTACAGAGGATGTTTAATTTCTCCTTCACGACAACCCTGTTAGATGATGAAAGTGGATATGGCATGGGGGGCAGAATATGAATGTTGGAAGGGGAAGGGAGGGAAAACTAAATAGGAAATAATCAGAGAGGGAGACAAGCCATGAGAGACTCTTAACTCTAGGAAATAAATTGAGGGCTGCTGGAGGGGAGGGTATGAGGGGGGGTGGGGTAACTGGGTGATGGGCATTAAGGAGGGCACGTGATGGGATGAACACTGAATGTTATAGGCAACTGATGAATTTCTGAACTCTACATCTGCAACTGATGATGTACTACATGTTGGCCAACTGAATTTAAATTAAAAAAAAAAAAAAGAACATGGACACTGAAACTGGGTGGTCCATCTTTGAATCTCAGTTCCCAAATTTACTATCTGTGTGACTTTGAGCAAGTTCTTTAACCTTCCTGTGACCCAATTTTCTTATCTGTAAAATGGGGATGATGGGAAGCATCAAATGGTTGTTTTGAAGGTCAAAAAATTTACTCCTTGCAATGAATTTGGAACAGGGTCTGGCATATAATTAATGATCACTCATATTAGTTCTCACTATTACTCTTCATATTCTTTGTAAAGAAGTCTCTTTTCCTCTCAATTTTAGACTAAGCATCCTTACAACAGCCAGCCACGACATGACCCACAGCTGCTCTCATCTCCATGGTCTTCTCCAGGACCAGGTGTGTTAGATCCAGTGTGTTAGCTCTCTCACCGTGGTGATCAGAGCCCAACACGAGGGACTGTTTGCCCAGCACAGGTTAGGGAAGGACTGCCATCCACACATGTTCCTTAATTCAGCTTTGTGACAGTAGTAGTACTAATAATCACGCAAAATATATTGTCTATTCTATTTAAATACTACACTAAACTCTATAACATTGTTTCTCATTCCTAGGACACTTAGGAGGTAGCACAGACCTGTGTCACTAAGACACATAGGAGCAGGGATCCAAATAGATCCCAGGGCCTTGGCAGGGGCCCTCCTATCATGCCCTCTGCTGCAACACTGTCCTCACTGAGTTTCCAAGGAATGACAGGGCCTCTGACTTTGGCAGTCAGGGCGAAGCTATGGAATGAGCTGTCAGCCCTGAGCTGGGTAGGGAGAGTGTTCGGATTACAGCCTTATTTATGCATCGCTGCAATAGCCATTCTCTCTCTGGTCTTTTTCCCCAAGTCTCTTGGGTTGGGGCAAGAAAACACTTGTGGGCAGAATATAATGAAGCCCTGAAACCATTCAGAGGAGCAAAAGTCCATGCATTTCAGACACCAAAAAGATGAGAAAATTAACATAAAGTATGCAGCACGTTGGGCATTTCCTTCACATGATGTCCAGGCGTTAACAGATGCACAGGATCACTGTTCTTACTATTACCGAATAATTTGTGAAAACCCCAGTCAGCGTTCAAGGTCATTAGCGGGGGCTGTTGGGGGGACTCACAGCAGCAGTGGACACTTACTGAGTGCCTCCTCCCACCAGGCTGCCCACAAGTGCAGAGTCGTCCTTCTCTCCCGAGGGCGCGTTCTCACGCAGGGAGGCCGCGACGGGCTCTTTCCCTTCCTCAGATGAGGATGCTCATGTTCAGGCTGGTTCTGTGGCTGGTCTCACAGGTGGTTAAATTCTGGGTTGTTTGCTCTCCCTTGTAGCCGCAATTCTGGCTTGGGGCTATTTGGACACAGTTCCCATTCTTCTCTGACTAAACGTCTGGGAGTAGCCTCTGCTACACATACCATTGCCACCACTGTGATGCAGAAAGTGCCAGATGGAAGCCAGAAGGCAGGGCTCTGGGGAATGGGAGACCCTCCTGGGAGGCAGGACACAGCTACCACCCCCTAAGGCACATACGAGGCTCACCGAAAATTCTTAAAGAGGGACTTGGCTTTCCCAGATGGGGAGGAGGCCAAATCTTAGTAAGCATAGCTCTGTGGTGACAGAAAGTATATACTTTACAAAGCACTGTTACAGATGTGAAATCATTACGCTCTCACAACTACCCTGTGAGGAGGGCACAGGGTTCATCGCCGTTTTATAAGTGGGAATGTGAAGGTGTGAGAACAGTAGTTAGAGGTTCCTCAGGCAGAAGGGGACATGAGTAGGACCTGAGCTTTGTCATCTTTGCTTATTTTTTTTTCATTAATATCTTACTTTTTTAGTTCTTACTTTAAAATGAAAATACGTGTAATAAAAGCTCAAATGTGTTAGGGAAAAAAAAAAAAGAAATGATTATACATAAGCAAAGAGAAAAGACTGTAAAACTCTCCAAAGGACCCATTCCAAGACAATCTCTATTAATGTTTAGGTCTATTTCCTTCCAGACATGTTTTTTTCACAGTATATACATATATAATTTTTAACATAGGTATCATACACGTTAGCTCATGGCCCTATTTTTATTTCCCCCACACTGTATTATGTGTGTGTTTCCATGTCAGTGTGTATAAGGTTGTATAAAGAACCGTATTTCATGGCCCGTTCTAGCCCATGGTTTCAGTCTCCTCAAGTCCAACAAGCAGGCCTTTCTCTTACAGTCTGCGTTCTCTCTCCAAGACCGTTCAGGGAGTGATGGGCCAAATAAACCAAAAACAAAATAAAAAGCAAAACTTTTCCTTCCCAACAGTCTTAGGAGGGACTTTAAATCTACCCCCTTTCCCTGCCCCAAATCCCACTTAACACAAGACAGCCTAGAGCATAGGGTAGCTCCAAGCTGGAAGGCGCTATGAATTCAGAGAAGCATCGTAAACTCAATCCAAGCCCAGAAATCACAAAGCGTTTCCTATTGCCTTCTTTGAGACAGGGTTTCATGTTTGGTAAGACAAAGAAAAGGCTAGCATTACTGTATTCTGACCACTCTGATAAGGGTGAGGTCTGCAATCTTAACTAGTGCCCCCAAGCCTTTGTAGTAGGCTACGAGAGAATCCCACCTGTGGACTCGGACTCTCCTTCGAAGAGAAAATGCACCCAGCTATTGATGGAAGACCTTTCCCAAGCTCTCCCGTTACCCGGCATTGTCACTGTTACAACTCGATAACTCATTCTGTGTGCACATCCAGACCCCGCTTGCTGCCCCAGGATAACATTTGTCATTAGAGTACGTAATGCCTACTTTGGAAGTTTGTCATCTCCTGCCAGATCAGATGATGTTTTTCTCTTCAAAAAAGAGAAAAAGAAAGAAAATAAGAAAACAGAAAAAAATAGAAGTGGGGAGAAGAGAGCAGCAGGGTTAAGTATGTATGGGGGGGGGTCAGAGGTAAATGAATGAGCCATGGACACTGGCTGAGTGCTGGGTTGCAGGATCCATTTCTAGGCAACACATTCATTTACCCCCACCCTTCTTTGCTCGTGTGAGAGAGAGTTTCCAAGTGAAGTACCCTTCTACGCTTTGAATCCATGCCAACAATCAAAGGTATACAACAGAACTGCTGAAAGCAAGAGAAGGGCTGATGGAATCTTAATAGCTCTGGGAACTCACTCATTCCTTCTTCTCCTTGGAGCCCTATTAATAGTACAGTTGGTAACATCAAATGATTTTGATTCCCTTTTCCACAACTGCTATTTTGGCTCCTTTGGCATCTTCAAACTCTATTTCCCATGGTAATTATTACATTTCCTTTATTTCCAATGTCAGTTTATTTTCAAAGGAAAAAAAAATCACACAACACAGCTAAAGAAGCCAAAATAGAACAATTTGTTCTATTAAGCAAATATTTATTTGCATAATTGTGACTCCCATTTCTATATTAGCACAGCAGCAAAACCAATAGCATTGGACTCGGAAGGGAAGTAGTGCGTGAGACCTTAAGCCTCACTGGGAAACAGCCCAGGGCGGGGCAGAGCAGGGAATGGCAACCTATGTCTCCTCCAAGGCCAATGTCCCATTGCCAGTGAGGATGCACCTCTGCTATACCACTCCTTCTCATCTCACTCCTTCAGCGAAAAATTTTAACACGTTTTGGAGAGGAAATTTTATCCTAACATTACATTTAATAGAAAAACTTGGTATAAGGTAAAAAATGAACTAGAAACCAGAAGGCAAGAACTTTTTGTTGTTGTGAAAGATACGTCTCCATAAAGAGTCTCCATTTATTCTAAGAGAGGTCAACTATTGACCATAATAATTCTTGAAAAAAACAAAACAAAACAGGCAAATCCAAAGAATTCTGTGTTTGTTTGGAGGAACTCTTGTTATCTTATTGTCTAAGCCTTGCTACCGCACAGAATTTTGTAGGAAGTATATCTGTCCTAGGTCCCTTGAAATGGGAGTTTATGGTAAGACCGTCTCAGAGCATAAAGTCTTAAAGGTATGTATATTAATTTATATGAAGTTGAATAACCTTTGTAGTTAAAACCTATAAAGCATTTATTACATGTTAGGTCAATGTGCTGAGATAGATAAGGCTACTAGAAAGAATGACTTTGTTTTTATATAAGAAAAAATATTCAGGGTCATTTTATGGTAGTGAGCAGATGAAAAAGCATACTCTCTAAGCTGAGAAGTGGTGTTTTCTGATTTATAGCATCTCTAGCTTTGTGATCTAGGTTCCTGGTCATTGATGGAAAAGTAACTAATATCAGAGGTAACCCCGAGATTCAGTCTTTGAAGATATTCAAGCACACGTCCATGTAATTTGAAGAGCTTCATTGTTTATGACACGGGGCAGGCAGTCAGATCTGGGGGGAAACCATTTACAGCTATGTGGCTTTGGGCATGTCACCTGACCTCTGGAAGCATCACTTCCCTCACCTGTAAACAAGAGAACAAGAAAACGTCCATCATCCAGGATAACTGGGACTATTAAAGAAATAAAATATATGAAGTGCTTAGCAAGGTTCCTGGCATATAATAAGTATCAATCAGTAGTATTCATTGTTAATGTGTGTGCAAATTTGCAAAAAAGACGTCCTTCTCAGTTTAATGTTTGGGAAGGGCACATCATAAATGAGAAATCTAGAGACCAGGTTGGGGAAGGGAGGTGCTGGAGAAAAGGTGGGTGGGGCTGGCGATGCCGAAATCCATTTTAATTGCAATTTGAAACTAGAATCTTGACCTCCCAAAGTGGCAGCATGATCTTTTGTCATCAGAGCCTCCATTAGTCAAAAGTGGGACTTGAAAGTCAGGTAGTTTCTTTCAAATTATCCGCTAGCATACCATGGGGATCTTTTTCTCCTCTTCTAGAATCTTCTGCTAATGTTACGGAGTTTATGGTTCCCATAATGCACATGTACAGTATCTATTTCACTTAATTTGCTATTAACACTTACAGTTTCACTTACTTCAACACAGCTGGATAAAATGAATTGAAATCAACCATCTAGGGTGGAATTGGAACGTAGCTCTGAGCAGCTTTATTTGCAAACCTACCATCCTCTCACCTACCTTGTGTCATGGCACAAATTCCACTAAAAAAAAAAAAAACCACAAATATTAAATGCAGATTTGTGTCAAGCACAGTCACTATGCTTTCCTTAGCAAACCTACTTACCAGATTTGCTGCACCCCAGTGTCACCCAATGGTGTAAGGGACTTTTGTAAAAAAACAAACCATGTAGACAAAAATTTTTAGAAATCTCCATCTCTGTAAGTGAAGATGCAAACTTTACAGTGAAATAATTGGCAACTTCGAGTGTTGGGCTTTATGGTGCTGGAACTTGCTATTATAATCAGAATGTTTTTGGAGAACAGTATCTATATAAAAAGGACTCATGTAAGTAAGTTCCAGCTGCCACAAGGCATCTACCTAAGTTAGCTTAAACAAAGGAGAGTGACCTATTTCTGCATTTTACATGGACTGGAAATGGAAAACCATCCATTTGCAAGGCATCTATGCTTACCATGTTTCTCCTTTTGGAAACGTGTCATCTTATACCCCCTTTTTTTTCCTATGCAATTGATCAAACTTTCCATTTTTCTGGGAAGATTGGTTTTCTCTGTTAATCCTCTAGTTTGCCACTGGCTGAAAAAGGCCACCCAATTCCAATCTGAATGTGACCTTTTAATTTAGGGATCTGCCTTTGTCTGATCTCAGGCAATGGGCCTCTCAGTTCAGCTTCTCAAAAGAGAGAATTAGATTAGTCACCATCTAATCCATGGATTGGCTCCCCTGGGTCATAAGTCTACCCTGATCTAACCAGCTGTAATCGGGGAGAGGTAAGAGGGTACAAACCTGGTATCTTAGGCTCAGTACTCACAGATACGTCATAATGAAGCCACTGAATCCAATCTCTTGTTTCCTCACTCAGTAGAAGAAATACCCCTCGGCAGTAAGAACTTGTGATGGGACTCTTCAAACTACTTTTTAAAATTAAAACCAAAATAACCCAATGCTTCTTCAGAAGGCTTGTGTTTCAAATGCATTTAAATTTCTCCCACTCTTCCCATTCTTTCTAAATTAAATCCCTTGGAACAGGTATCTTCTATTGGTGCGCACATAGTGAAATTATATCGATAGTCATATGAAGAAAATTATGTTCTTGCACATGCCTGGAAATTTTCATTTAAATCCAGTTTTATTTTATACACTTTAAAATTTTGGACAAGCTAATGAACACACAGCTTATATAACTGTTCAGCCACTCATGCTCAGTAAAAATTGCCAATGCACACAATATCCCATTGTTTAGCACTAATTCTGAAAACTGTTCCAGAAATAATATTGTCAGGACTCTCCCTCTGAGATGGGGCCAAAAAAGTCTTATACACCTTTCAATGTATAGCTAACTGCCTAGGGCTATATCAAGCTCATTATTTATTCAGACGAAGCCTTTCACTTTCATAACTTTCTCCTTCCCTGTGCAGGAGGCAAAAACTGGGGGTGAGCGGTGGGGGTAGGTTGGGGTGGGACACAAGGCTCGTTTTGAAATGTATGAGAGTTGGATACTCCCAAAATTCCAGCAAGATTACACACACACACAAATCTCATCTGGTAAATATTACATTCTGTTTTTGTCTTTGCTTTAGTTCTTACACAACTTGACAGTTTGTGGTATTGTGCCACATTTCAGAGCTAAGGTTTACAAACATCTGGCTCATGGGCAACATTCCATTCCCCATGGGCCCCCAGTGTCTCTGGGATAGTGTTTGCAACATACCAACCGAGGTGGAAAACAAGACTTTTCCTAGAGAACAATGAGAGTAAGCAAGACATTTTGCTTCGCAAGATTCCTATCCAAGATGCCGGACCTGGGAAATTTAACCCACTTGCTGCCGCCAGAAGAACTTTGGAGAGCTGGGAATCCTTGGCCAGTTAAGCGGATCTTCCACTAAGTGACCAGTTAAGTGGATCTCTTTAAGTCCTTAGAGATACGAAACTTAATAAAGTGTCAGCACAATGAAGTAATGCAAATTCTTCAGTCATTTTAAAGAAGTATTTAAATCTCCATCCTACCCTGGATTATCTAAAGTGGGATTATTTCTGTATATCCATCTAGGAATAAGAAAATATTTTTTCTTATAGTTTCCATGGAAGAAGGGGTAACAAGATCATATGTACTAGTTAAAGCCTGTGGATTAATGACTGGCACCTTGTAAGAGCTACTTGGGTTTTTCCTTTCATCATTGTTAGCATTTCTATGTTGGGCATCAGTGTATACAGAGGAAAGTTATTTTTAAGCACTCAGATTTTTAGTGTTTTATCTTGATAATAATTTACATGCCATCTCTTTCTTTTGTTATCTTTTCTTCCTTCCTGTTTAAATGCTTTAAACATTTAAAGCATTAAATGTACCGATTAAATGTAAAGCATTAAATATACCAATATCCCATTAAACATGGGATATCGGTATATTGGTCAAAGGAAGATATTCCAGTGTTACTGTAATTCTTTTCTTTTTTTTTTTTTAAAGATTTTATTTATTTATTTGAGAGAGATTTATTGAGAGAGATCACAAGCAGGCAGAGAGGCAGGCTGAGAGAGAGGAGGAAGCAGGCTCCCTGCTGAGCAGAGAGCCTGATGCAGGGCTTGATCCCAGGACTCCGAGTTCATGACCTGAGTCAAAGGCAGTGGCTTAACCCGCTGAGTCACCCAGGTGCCCCACTGTAATTCTTTTCTAATGAAAATATTAACACTGAAGACTGTTGACTTGGAGTGCTTACTAACAACTCGAGTTCCTAAGAAACAAACTCCAACTTTTTTAGATCATATAAAATACCCCAAGGGCATGTCCTCTTTCCCTGGGGGGAAATTACCTAATCAAGTCTCCAGAACATGTACGGTTATTAACCTGAGTTGGGGGAGCTCCATAGATTCTTTGTAGGGTTCAAAGTCCCTGCAACTTTGTGCAAATTCATGTGTGTGAATAGGCATGCATTTTCCTAGGAAGAGGGCCAACAGTTTACATAAGATCAGATCATAAAACGCAAAAGGTTAGTGACAGTTGTATAGGGGCAGTGAAGATAGTCAGACTAAGGAAGAGTTCTCTGCAGAATTACGGAGGAGGCAAAGTCTCTCTCCTGTAAGCATGCTTCTTCACCTCAGCACTGGCCTTTAGCCTCCAGACACCTCCAGATGCAATCTTTCCCTACTTTCCTATGAAGTCTTCATCTTGATTTCTAATTCACTCTGAAAAATGTCCATAACTGAAAATGTCTCTAAAAGGTTTCTTTTTGGAGCCTGAAGTCTTCAGCTGATGGAAAAAACTAGGGTACCTGAGTCCCAGAACTCCTCAGCTGGCGAGTGCCTCAGGTTTGTGTGGTTTCTGTTTACAACCAGCCTGGCCCAGAGTCACTAGAGAGATATGAAAATCATCTTCCTCAAGGCAAATGTGGGAAGTGATTCCACTGGGATCACAGAGCCTTCAGTTACCCCAACCACAAACAGTTCTTCAGGTTCAGCTCTGTGTGACATCATACTGGTGGCCCCAGGGGGAGAAGAAGGCAGCTCTGACCACAAAGAATCTGTCACTTTTGATGAAACAACACGAGTTGGTATCTCCAAACAACTGGAAAGGCATATATGGTTATCGAACTCTAATTGGTGCCCAGCATGGTGCCAGACACACCAATGGTGCAGAGTAAGAGGCCAGGAACCTGGGAAAATTCTCACTCTACCACTTGATTAAAGAGGAACCTTGGACATGTTACATTACAACCCAAAGTCTTAAAATGCTCCTTTATAAAATGAACATGATTGTAGTATTTTTCTCATAGGATCACTATCAGGATTAATTAAAAAAAATAAACATGTACACCAAGGGCATCGTATGGTCTGTGAGACACAGTAGAACTGAATAAATATTAGCTATAACTGATTCTCTCACTGAAGGCTCATAACGGCTCTAGGTGGTAGGTTGTAGCCTGCCCATTTTGCAGCTGGGGAGACTGATATTAGGAAAGGGAAAGAATATAACTGCAGCCACATGCCCTAAAAGTGGCAGAGCCAGTCTCTTTTCACTGTAGGAGATGTTTTTCCAATAGTGTACACATATCACCTATCCGATGGGGAGTTAATTTGGATGGTGAATGGGACAAATAGTTATATGTTTATTCTGATGCCTATAGAAAAATATAGCTACAAATAATACTTACTAATCTCATAAGTTGGGGATGAAACTAAATATAAAAAATTAAATTAATTTTAAATCACTAATGCAGATGAGACAATGAAATAGCTAAAATTATCGATGTAATTTATGGAAGTAGAGGAAGAGAGAATGATCCCCTCATTAATGCTGAACAGGAAAAAGACCAAGAAAAAGATCAAGGTTGAGATTCAGACATAAGGAATGGATAAGGTTGAGATTCAGATTCAGACATAAGGACTGGCATATACATGTATATACATGTATGTGTATATTCAATTCATCCTACAGTTTCACTATAATTTGCCAGCACATCCTTGCTACAGCTGTTAGAGATCTGATTATGGCGTCTGCCTGTGACTCAAGCTGTTGGCTTCTTCTAGAGAATGCTGGCACTCCACATAACCCAACTAATACCCCAATGAGGAAAACATTGTTACTGATTTTGATGACAAGAAGGTTATCAAAAGGAGGCTGGGCTCAGACAGGCCTGTGGGGGCACAAGGTAGAGACCATATGGAAAGAGGAATGGTGGGGATGCCTGGGTGGCTGAGCCACTTAAACGTCTGACTCTTGGTTTTGATTCAAGTCCTGATCTCAGGGTTGTGAGATCGAGCCTGACCTCAAGTTCTGTGCTGGGCGTAGAGCCTGCTTAAGATTCTCTCTCTTCCTCTGTCCTTCCCCCTCTCCACCCCCACAGCTCAAGTTCTCTCTCTCTCCCTCTCTTAAAAAAAAAAAAAAGGAATGATGTGCCCGTTTCAATCACACTGTTCTCAGTAAATCCATCAGACCCTCATAAAGTAGCACATGGTACCAATATTCATGCTATGAAAAATTACCAGTAGATGATGTTTCCCACCCATTTTACTATTTTATTATAAAATATCTTTCTTATCCTTCTAGTATTTTGTCTTGTACCCTTAAGCTCTGGTGCTGGGGAAATAAACTAGTAGAGTTCTTGATTTTACCTTACTTACTTATCTTGCTTTTTCATTATTGATGGTCTCTGGCTGATTTTTTTTTTTATTTACTTTACAATGGTGTGAAAGTGATACACACTGAGTAGAAACCATACTTCATATTTTGAAGTACGGTTTTCTTTTCCAGGGCCAGCGATATGTGGTATAATACTTTCTTGTGATGCTGGGCAATGAACTCAGCTCCCAGTGAATTGTGTGATCACATGGGCAAAGAACCACTCTTACAACTATTCTATACCCATATAGCCACTCTTTCACTTTCAGTACAGGATTCAGTAACTTTCATGAGATATTCGACACTCTGTTATAGAATAGGCTTTGTGTTTGATACTTTTTTCCAACTATAGGCTAATGTGAGCGTTTTGGTCACATTTAAGGTAGACTAGGCTAAGCTATGGCATTCAGCAGGTTAATTTTATTAAATGCATTTTAAACTTATGATAGTTTCAACTTACAGTGGGTTTATTGGAATGTAAGTCCATCATAACTTGAGAGATATGTGGGAGCTACTTACGCTTTCAAGAGAGGCATAAGGGGGAAAGTCCTTATAGAGAAGCCCAGTTAAGACCACAAGCCTGGGCAAATAAATGATGCCATAAACACAGAGATATTATATAGTGGGGGGGGGGGTTGCTTTGAGAACCAGATGGCAATAGGTTCAAATGTTATCTGCATTTCTAGGCTGAGTGTCCTTGAACAGGTCATTTAACTTTTTGAGCTTAAGTTTCTTCATTTATAAAACAAGGATACTTAATACCCAATGTTGTCCTGAAGATTAAGTAAGAACCGATAGGTAAAGAAGCTAACATACAATAATGCTCAGAATTTAGGTGAATTATCTTCTCTCTCTTGTCAGGTCAGTGTGTTGTACCCTAAGAGCTGTTATCCTGTCTTCATTTCCTGGTAGTAAATGCAAAGATTCTAATATAATTCCAAATGTTTTCTTCCTGCATCAGGCGCTCTGGCTAAAACCCATTTTCTAAGCCTCTGTCTTTGAAAGCTTCCTATCTGAAAACTGTCAACACAGGCCTGTGACACATTAGCCAAGATCTGTTTTCATGCAAGAACAAAGTCTCGCCATATCCAGGGAGATGAGCTTTTCCAGTGGAGGTGCCAAAGGGCTGTGCATCTCCCATAAAACTCATGAATCCTTGGGAAAGTCGTGGCTTATACACTTTGTTGGAGCACTTTTATTTTCATTTCATGACAACAAAACCAATGAGAATGAAGACACTTTGGTCCAAACCTGTGAGATATGGCAAAGGCAGTCCTAAGGGGGAAATACAAGCCATCCATCCCAGCCTCTCTCAAAAAAAATGAAAAATCCAGAATACACCAGATCTCTTTACATCTTAAAGAACTGGAGAAATAACAACAAATTAAGCCAACCCCACACATAAGAAGGGAAATAATCAAGATTAGAGCAGAGATCAATGAGATAGAAACTAGAAATACAGTGGAACACATCAATGAAACTAGAAGCTGTTTTTTTGAAAATTTATAATTTCTTTCAACATTCCTTTCCTTCTCTTTGAGCATGTTTTTTTTTTGTTTTGTTTTGTTTTTTTGTTTTTTTGGTGGGGGGAGTGTCTTCTTGGCACCATCAGAAGATCCAATGCATCTAGCAAATAATTCCTGAATATTTGGTGACCCGTCCCTTTCATTAGGGGATCTATCTGGTAGTATTTAGAATCAAGTAGAAGATTGACAAAAACAAACCACTCCATCACCTTGGGCAAAGGCAGAGCAGGTATTTCAAGGGTAGGTGATACCAGGTAACATGAGAAGGGGCCTAGTTGATTCAGCTGCATCTCTACCTACACCATTGTAATCCAAGCCACCTTCATCCTTTGCCTTGGTCATTAACATGGTCATGTAAGCAGTCTCATCATATCTATTTTCAGGCACCTCTCCAATCTATTTTCTAAGGTGAAGCCAGAGTACTCATTTCAAATGCAAATCAAGCACCAGCTCCCCACCTATTTAAAATCCTTCAATGAATTCCGTTTTCCAAATGGATAAGAATAAAATCTTTAACATCGTTTGAAAAACCATTTGTAGCTATCCTAGTTCCATTCTTTTCTGTCCTACCACTCTCACTCTCTCTCTCCATTCATGCAATCTCGGTATATACTTGGGGATTATGTAGAACACAGACCTAATACTCAAGTTCAGGGCAGGTGTTTTTGTGATTATGCCCTCACATTCCTTTCCTGCAATCCTTTCCAACATATGCCTATCTAAACTTGTAATTACTGAATGCAATAATTAGTATAATTATTTTTACTCTCATTGGACTCTTAAGCAAGAACTTTAACAAGTTTATTCATCATTGTGTCTCTAAAGCCTTGGTCAGGTCTAAGGACACAGTAGTAATACTAACAAACAACAGGCATTATTACCACTTCTAAATACTTCAGATGTTAACTCCTAATATTTGCAACAACCCATGAAGAAGACATTGTTATGTTCCTTTGACTAATGGAGAAACTGAGGGACGGAGAGGTTAAATAAGCTGCCCATAGGTACAGAGCTAATAAGTGGGGTATCTGAGTCTTGAACCCTGGGAATTTGGCTTCAGAGTCCATGCTCTTAACCATTATACACATTTGCTTCTAAAGCAGTAGCAGGTGCTCTAGTTGAAATAACGATCCAATAAATATTTATTAATTTAATAATGAATAATGAAGAGATTGTTGCTTAAATGACCCCTTAGGAGGCCCGGGGTTCTTGAGTTTGTTGAGGATTGGAAAGAAAGCCAACGACATGGCAACTTGGATGGTGCACAAGATCAGCATCCTGTGGCAAACCAATGCAGTAGGGAATACCGAAGAAGCAGCCCTCTTGAGCTGTGCTTGTTATACTGGAAGCTGCCATGTCATTCTTGCTGTTTGGAAATGCTGGCAGGCAACATCTCTGCTCCTGACTAAGCAAGAGCAAGTTTAAATATAGATGAGGGCTCTAAAAATGCTGCTGTTGAGGCTGTAACAAGTGACGGTAGACTTTTTTTTTTTTTTTTTGTAGGTAAGCACATTACAAAGCCTTTGAAAGTTGAGCCTGAACCATGACTACCCTTGAGTGTTTATCCCCAAGAGTTTTTAATGTGATGCCGGGGACCATTGTCATTTACTGAAGGATTTGTCTATTTGCTATGAATGTCAAGAGACTGAGAACTTGTCTATTTACCATGAATGTCAAGAGACTGACATTCATAAAGATGAACAAATACCTTTTACCTACAGAGGCTGTGCCTTCGAGGAGGTCATCTGGGGCTGACAGCAAGTGAACAGCATAGAAGAAATTCTAGGGGGATTCTTTTGTCCTCAAAGAACAAGGAAAATGGCAAAATAAGGATTTTGCTGACCTCTTAAAAAGATTTAACATTTGGAGAGTTACTTGCTCAACACTTGGTCAACAATATGGACAGGGGACATTTACACAGACCAGAGCAGAGCACGGGTTAGCAGAAGTCATAAACAAGGAGGAAAGGATGGGGGCTCTGTCCTTGGAGAGCGGATACTTTAGTTAGGAAGTTCAAACTCTCAAATAATGTCTCAGCTGTGCTTCAAATCAGCTAATGCACCAGGGCAAATGAAAATCGTATAGACTGAAAGGGACAATGTAAAAAGGACAGCGAGCAAATTGCACCAGAACCAGTTTAGACCTTCACTAGCTACTATGCATTCTATGTCAGAGACTGGAGATAAAAACACAAATATAATTTTTCTATTCTTCAAGGAGCTTAAAACTTGGACCTGGAGACAGACATGCAATTCCAGATGTGATAAGAGGAACTTCTCTTCCAGAGAAGAGGAACTAACTTGGAGTGACAGGGGTCAGGGAAGGCTTCCCAGAGCTGTCCCTTAAAGCATAAGAGATATGTCAGTGGTGCTGATGGGAGGAACATAAAGTGGAGAAGATATATTTCAGGTCACACCGGTAACCAGTTATAATGCTAAGACTTGAACTGAGGTCTATCTAGTTCCAAATCCCCTATATTTCCCACTATACTAAGCAGTCTTCCAAGTCATGAAATATTTATTGAATACATACTCATGCTATATGTAGCTACTACTACCCCCTACTAATCTTGACCCTTATTTACATAAGAGCTTAAATGTTTGACCCAATATGATAACTTCAAGTGGTACTGTTTGTTGCTGAAGGCTAACATCTATCATAAAGTAAGCACTCAACAAATATTTGATGAGTATATTGAATAAACAAATAAATGAGTTTATACCGCCATGAATAGGTGATGAGAGTAGAGAGACAAACTGGAGTAGAGGATGAAGGACATGGAAGGTGAGTCTGGAATACAGTTGTGAAGGAAAAGAGGGGCATGAAATGGCAAATAGAAATAAAGAAGAGTAAATACAAAGGCACGAAGGGAAAAAATGACCAGGTTAGGCATAACACTCTCACAGCTTCAGTCAAGACAGCCATAATATCGGACCACTGTAACAGCCAATGTGGCTTACTGAATATCTACTATGTGCTGGATTTCATATTATTCCTTAATGTACATATGTCAAATCTTTACTATAGACCTGCAGGTCAGGTGCTATAATTTCTGCCATATCGTTCATGGTATAGCATAAGAAAGATCTGCAAATTGGCATAACAAAAATTGGTGATAGGATTAAAATCCAGGCCCTTTGGCATGAAAAGCCCAAATTCTTTTTAATGTTCTGCCTTCTAATGAGCTAATAACTATATAATATAGAATCACCATACAAACCCACCTGGATAAATTTTATTGAAAATCCTTGAATTACCATGGTGTTATCAAGGATAGAAGGAACTGTTATTAGGGTTATCCAGAGAGGCAGAGCCAATAGGATATATATCCTGCAATCAAGGCTCAATACATTAAGTTCCCAGGTAAATGGACAGATGAATTTCTGTATTATGTCTAGATTGGAGTGTATGAAAGATTAGATACTTTCTAGGTTTAGGACTAGACCTATATTGTAAAATTAGAAAAAGGTTCAGCTAATAACTATACTATGATGATACTAAGGTAGTGGTTAAGGAAAATGAAAAGTTGGTGATTTGAGTAACACATGGGAAAAGTCAAGAACAGCTCTTCTTTTCATGTTCTCAACAGTGGTTCTCAAAATATGGTCCCAATTAGTAACAATAGCATCACTTTGGAACATACTAGAAGCACAAGTTATCAGGACCCACCCCAAATAAAATGAATCAGAAACTCTGATGTGGGATCCAGAAATTTGTGTTTTAACAAAACCTTCAGGTAATTTTGGTGCATTCTATAGTTTGGGAACCATTAATCTAGAATCTCAACATGACTGTTCACTAAGGAAAGAATGAATACTTTAAAATATGGGACAAAGTTAGGGGAAAAAAAGAAGGATCTATAATTCTGAATCCACTAAGACACCAGAAAAAAACAAAAACAAAAACAAAACAAAACAAAAAAACCGTAGCCACCACAGTGAAAATAGTAGTCAAAGGTCAATGGGTAACATCAGGGATAAGTGGGTTGTAAGACTTTCCTTCTAAAGGCAGCAATGCAATTTCTCCAAATATCAAGATTGAAGCAAAACAAAAATCAAACTATAAAATATGAAATATAATGAGGGAAAGTTGGTATCTATACATAGGATGACTATTCAAATCAACACAAAGCAAACCTTTGATAATCGGCAGCAGGCACTGAAGCCATCAGATGATGTCTGTCAGAAGAGTCCCACCAACATCCTAGTTAAAAATTATATATAGCATGCTCACATATAAACCTGTTATTTGGAAGCATAAGAACACAAGTAGAGCACAGTTTTTGAACCTTCCTCTCCAAGAAAGCTGAGCAGCTCAGAAGAGCTGAGCCAGTCCCCAGAGAGATTAGAATATAGGGAGAAATCCATTAGTCTTAACCTTCTCCCCTCTGTCCCTCCTCACATGACATTTGGCAGCAAACGCTGAAGACAGATTCTTGAACCAGGCCATGGGAGCATCCAAAAGAAGCAGGAGGCTTGACTGCTGGTCCCAGAAGAACATGGAGGAGATCAGATCAATATTTTAAAAACCTCTCAAGGATAAATTACCTGAATTCATTGAGACACTAGGGTGGCAAGTAACTGAAATCGAGTCTTGGTTTAAGGTAAAAAAAAGGAGTTTGTTTTGGGATGTAGAGACCTTGTATAGGAATCAAGGGCAGGAACTGGTGAACCTGAAGATGCCATTAGAACGAGAAAGTTGAAAGGAAACCTCTTTTTCTTTCTCTCTGTCTCTGTATGCCTGTTTTCCTTCTTCACTTTCTCTGCCTCTGTTACACATGGTTGAATTTGGTCACTCTCAGTTTGAGTCTACATGTTTGACTTCTAGCCACACAGATAATCTGACTCTATTCTCCTGTATAGTTACAGATTTCTAGGAAAGAGGATTATTTGACCCTGCTTGTGTCATGTCCAGCTTTGGCCCAGATTGCCAGTTAGGGTACAGTCATACATCATAGAAAATGGCTCCTGGGGTCCATGCATGTGGAGGGGGAAAGGAAGCAGGCAGTTTCCAGGAATAATATGGGAGTAGATGGCTCTGTGGTTAGAGAGATACCTCAAGATGACTACTGTTCTACCAGAGAAGTGTACCACCAAAGCTAAACTAGTTATTTCTATCTGAAGACTTCTCAGGGAAGGGGTGGTTAATGGGGTTAATCTGGAAAGGCTGCAGAGAGGAGGTGTTTGTAACATTTCTTACAGCCATGGTTTTTAATATAATTGTACATTGGGATGAATTGAGAAGCAAATAAGTGGCGACACATCAAAGTTTGTAATCTTTGATTTACCTTACCTACGAAATTAGTATCACTATTCACAGTCCACATGGTGAAATTTATAGAAAATCTTTGGAAAATACCATGGTATAACTCAAGAATATATGACACCATTGTTTTCGTTGTTCTGAGTATTAAAGCCAGAACCACACGGTTCATTTCTAATCGTGTTATAATCTTTGATATCTGTTAAATAAAGTTAAATTCTGTGGAAAAAAATATAACAAGATACCTGTCAAAATAGGGATTTTCCTTACTGAGGGGGGAAAGAGCTCTATTGGGATGAAACCAAGATTTTTGATAGATTGGTAGGATTCAATGTACAGATTATATCGGGTGGATAACTAAGATGTACCTGGATTTTTCCACTGTTGTCCGTAAAGAGGACAAACTGCATGTAATTGTCTCAAGGGAAAAAGTATTTATATACATTTTAAAACTCTTCCATACCTCATTAAGTACTTAGAATGTCTGTTCTCTGTTGTTGACAAAACACATGTTACAGTCTATTTGTAAAAGTCATTTTCCTTTAAAATCTCACAAAGATCTGCATAAATACATCTCTTTCATCATATATTTTCCTAATCATCCACATGACTTGAATAATTGTAGGTTTTTCTCTTTTGTGACTCTTCGTTTTCTGTCCTATGATTTATGAATATGTCTATATAAGAAAAGATTCAAATTGCTTCACTGAATAGTATAACCAATCACTCCTACAAATTACCTTATAAAAAAGTACCCTGAAATAAGATTAAGAATTAATTCCCCCCTTTAACCACTCACATTCTAAGAAAGCAATCAGTTGGCCTATAGGCACACAGAGGTGCTTCTGTCCCCCAAGATTGTTTCCCATTGACTCTATAATAGACCCTGAGCTTTCTGACTACAAATAAGGCTGGTAAAAAGAAAATTATCTGGATTGGATGGCAAATGAAACCATTCTAAATCAATAGCGTCTTAGTTGCAATTACTTTGTTGGATTTTAATGTAGCCAAAACTGGAGCTTTAACAGAATGAGATACAGATCTGGAAAGCTAGAATTTGGAAACTTTGTAAGGTTTGTAAAGAACACAGATTAGAGAATCGAAGAATGTGTTTACTCAACTACTTTACAGATTTCTAGGGCTTATTCTACTGTGCATTTTTTTCACCAAATTAATTCAACAAATATTAATTGGGCATGCCCTATAGATGTAACACTATCCCAGACAGTGGAACAAGAGAAATAAATTCAGCTTCGTGACTGAGAACAACACATATTTTTCAAGTTAAAATCCAGAATAACCCCAACTAAGCTAAATTGCTTCTTGGCCTAGGGAAGATTATGTCATAAACCAAAACAACGGTATCTCCTTAGGAGAACTTCATTGTTATTGAGGATGCTCTGAACTTGCAGAAGCCCATCAGTGAAGTGCTTAGCACTTAGGTGTTGGTTTATGTTGGATCATGGGCTTGATGAAATGGTTTTTTCTTGAGGAACCTTAACTTCGATCCAGCTGTTGGGATCAGAGCCACAGAGGTGAGAGAGGTCCACTTCCCTCTTCCTCTCTCTGATTTAAGGACAGTATGTGAGCTTGGTGGGGATGCGGGGGTGGGATCATAAGGGCTCAGCAAACTCAGCAGCAGTCTCCAATGCTTTTCTTGTTTGTTGGTCCTAAAACTGCAACTCAGATTACCATGGTTTGGGAATTGAAATCCTGACATGAACAATTAAATTCTGTATTTATATTCCTAGCAATTTCATCTTGTCATTTGTGGTTTTCTTCAAATTACAAAACAATTAAATGAAGAATTTGGCAAAGAAATTGAACCAGATGCAAGTTTCTTGTCCCGCCCTCCCTTCCTCCCCCCATTCTCTTTTAATGGCAGGAAAAAGAATGTAATTTAAGTCTTCCCAGCTCTTCAGCTGTGGAACAGCTGAACAGGCATCTTGAAGGAGAAAGTGTCTCTTTCACTCAAGAGTGCAATGTAGTATTTTATCTGCAATGTGGAAGAGGAAAAGCCCTTGAAGTACAGAATTCCCTAAGAGAAATGAAACACACACATCCTCCAACCATAGCATTTATTATCCTGACATTGCAATTTAGTAAACAAAAGACACAGAGCGTGTCCTTCTGGTCTACCTTTCAGTAGAAAACACGTATGAGGAACTCCTTAAAAATATAATAAAGCTGAGAGCTTGCTCTTAAACACAAATTAAGATCTCACAGCTGAACTGGTCTGAACTATGCCAAATATGCCAAATAGTGTCATATCCATTCAGAGGAATACACAGAATTTTAATTATTTTCTCCAGCTGGATGAAGCGGAAGAGCCAATGCATTTCATACACCTCTCGCGTTCTCTATATCCATCTCATCAGAGATGTAGAGAACTTATTTTTGATGGATTTAGATTTACCACCTGCATAAACCCATTGCACCTCTTAAATATCCTCAGTTTGTAGTGCTGGCAAAGTGTCTGATAAACAGGCCCAGAACGCTCCTATAGAAACTTGCAGGACAGACTCCAGGCCGTTTGGGAGCAGAGCATCTCCAATCAGGTAATCGAGTGCAGACAATTTGGAAGACAAGATATATCAACAATCCCAGAAAGTCTGGCTGTATAATTCTAAAGTTAAACCCAAAGTGTCACATTACATTTTATTCTGAAAGAGGCAACAGAGCCTCTGCATAATAATTTCCTATGCTGAATTAGACAGAGAAACAACTTTTCCATTTTTCCTGACCTGTAACTTAATATCAGGCAAAAAGGCTATTAGGTAGAGGAAATGCTATTTGCTTGAGTGGTTCCATTTTTGTCACCACCACCTTTGCCCACCCCCAAACATACATACTGCCTGAGAACAAAGAAAAGGAAATTTTCTGAATTTTGCTTCTCCTTCTAAGGAAGAGGGCAAGGTGGGGAAAGCATAGCCTTTGGGATCAGAGAAATGGGGATTCCACTAGTACTGATGGTGAAACTTACTAGCCATGTGATCTAAGGCAAGTTGTTTTTCTCTGTACTAAGAAGTTCTCTTCTAAATAAACAAAAACAAAAGCAAAAAAAAAAAAAGGGAAAACTACCAGGATTTAAATCATGAGGTTATTGAAAATTCTAACAAAGTGTTTCTTAGCAGAGACAAGCTTTGTCCAAATGCAGTCTATCATTGACATTAGAAACTATACTCTGCTAAAGTCCCACCACCTCAATGACTTCTTAGTATTTGCTCCCACTTTGTGCTCTCAATTTAATATCATGCTTGCACTTGGCACTTAGTATTCACCAGAATTTGAATTGCTCTTTTTATACCTATATTTCATTTTCCTTTCCTAGGCTGAATAACCCTTAGTTTAAAAAAAAATAATTAGTTTTTTACTATAAAAACAACACATGCTCCAGATTACAAATTTAGGAAATTTGGATAAGAAAAATAAATGAAGATTACCCATTGTCTCATGCCTAGCTGATAACAGTTCAGTGAATGTCCTTTCAGGGTTATTTGGTTGGGGTATTTTTGTTGTTGATTTTAGTGGTGTTTTGTTTTTGTTTGTTTGTTTTTGCTATATATAGTATCTAGTTCTCACACCATAAAATATGTTTTCTTACCTGCTTACTCTCCATTCATACTGGGACATTTTATATGTTATTGAATTATTCTTTGAAACTTTGTTTCTAATGACTATTATATCATATAGATCTAAGATAATTTAATGAGACAACCTATATTATTGGACATTTAGATTGTTTCCCAACTGTTGCTTTAATAAACCAAAGTTTTTCCTCCAATTTTTTAATTGAAGTTCCATTTAGTTAACATATAATATAGTATTAGTTTCAGATGGAGTGTTTAGTGACTCATCCCTTACATACAACACCCGGTGCTCAACATAAGTGCCTTCCTTTAAAAAAAAAAAAAAATTTGTTTGTTTTAGAAAGAGCATGAATGGGGTTGGAGTAGAGGGAGTGGGAGAGAGAGAGAATCTCAAGCAGACCCCTTGCTCAGTGGGGAGCCCAACCCGGGGCTCCATCACATGATCCAGAGATTGTGACCTGAACTGAAATCAAGAGTCAGACACTTAGTCAACTGGGTCACCCAGGTGCCCCACAAGTGTCCTCTTTCATACCCAACACTCACTTAATCCATTCCCCACCTACCTCCCCTTCAGCAATCCTCAGACTGTTCCCTATAGTTAACAGTCTGTTTCTTGGTTTGTCTCCCATGTTCCTTTGTTTTTTTTTTTCTTAAATTCCACACATGAGTGAAATCATATGGTATTTGTCTTTCTCTGATTGACTTCCTTCATTTAGCATAATACTCTCTAGCTGTCATTGCAAATGGCAAGATTTCATTCTTTTTTATGATTATTATATATATGTATATACACGTATGTGTGTGTCTATGTATATATATATATATATACACACACATAATGTGTATGTGTATATATCCATACACACACACACACACATCTTCCTTATCCCTTTATCAGTTGATGGGCATTTAGGCTCTTTCCTAACAAACCAAAAATTTTAATGCAAGACTTTTAAGAGGAGGATTTCTCTTATCTACTTGAATGCCCTATTTTTCTAGCATATAGTCATGGATCAAGACATGTTTGTTAAATATCTTTTGCGGATCTTAAAGACAAGTATGTTTGGGATTCAAAAGTGTAAATAAAAATTGACCTCTAGAAAAGGGGAACCCTCCTACACTGTTGGTGGGAATGCAAGAAGTGGCAGCCACTCTGGAAAACAGTATGGAGGTTCCTCAAAAAGTTGGAAATAGAGCTACCCTATGACCTAGCAATTGCACTACTTGGTATTTACCCTAAAGATACAAATGTAGGGATCCGAAGGGGCACATGCACCAAAATGTTTATAGCAGCAATGTCCACGATAGCTAAACTATGGAAAGAACTTAGATGTCCATAAACAGATAATGGAAAAAGAAGATGTGGTATATATACACAATGGAATACTATGTAGCCATCAAAAGAAATGGAATCTAGCCATTTGCAGTGATGTGGGTAGAACTAGAGGGTATTATTCCAAGTGAAATAAGTAATCAGAGAAAGACAATTATCATATTATCTCCCTGATATGAGGAATTTAAAAGGCTGGGTGGGGGGTTGTAGGGGAAGGGAGGGAAAAATGAAACAAGATGGGATCAGGAAGGAGACAAACCATAAGAGACTTAATCTCAGGAAACAAAGTGAGGGTTGCTGGGGGGTGCGGGGGGATAGGGTGGTTGGGTTATGGACATATGTGCTATGGTGAGGGCTGCAAATTGTGTAAGACTGATGATTCACAGGCCTGTACCTCTGAAACAAATAATACATTATATGTTAATTTAAAAAAATACAAAGCAAACAAACAAAGAGGGACCTCAGAAATTGGGGTGTATCAGAGGTTCAGTGCAGAGGACACACGTGGCAGCTCCATTCGTATCTATACATCAAGTCTCTACATTTCTCTTTCTGCCTTCCTCTTCCCAGTAGACCTTCTATAAACCTTCTTCATCTCAATAGGTTTCCAAAATACATAACTACTTTATCTTAACAGCCATCCTTTGGCTCTGTGTATGTGTGTTTACCTTTGTACTGAAGTAAAATGTACATACAAAAAGTGCACATGTAAGTGCAGCTCCATACATTTTCATAACCTGAACAGACCTATGTAGCCAAGCACTTGGACCAAGCCATCAGAACAGTTCTAGAACCTTGGAAGCACATCCTGTCAGGTTCACTTCTAATCATGACTTCTAAGGTAAATTACCACTATCCTGACTTAAAATAGTATAGATTTGTCTTGCCTGATTTTGTACTTTCTGTGAGTGGAATACTCTATTTTGCCTGATTTCTTTGCTCAGCATGAAATGGGTGAGTTTCATTCTCGCAGTTGTGTGTAGTTATGCACTGTTCATTCTCACAGTCAGTACACTCTACCACTGTGTGACTTGAGAGTGGTTTCTCTATTTTTGTCTTTTTCACCAATAGAAACTTTCCTTGACATAAAACCTCATTTGGGATTCTGTCATATAAACACCAGGAAGGAGAGAAACTGTAGAGGGAAAGGTAGAGCCTAGATCACCATCTGTTCCTTCTCCTGACCTACTTCCTACTCTCTCCAGTACATACTCAGGACTGTGATTATGACTGATTTTTATTTCTATCCCATAATTTTCTCAGTTTTCTAAATAACGTTTTATATACACATACATATGTGTATAGGCGTGTATATATTTACATCAGCTTTATCCCCTGAAAATATCATCCATTTAAAT
Source organism: Mustela nivalis (assembly GCF_964662115.1). NCBI lineage: Eukaryota > Metazoa > Chordata > Mammalia > Carnivora > Mustelidae > Mustela > Mustela nivalis. The sequence goes on from NC_139022.1 coordinate 132,110,203, forward strand.
GCTACTGTGTGAGACTCTCAAAACCATGTATTTTTTCCTTCAGCCAGTGGAGCCATGACAGTTATGACAAAAACACATCCAGGTCTGGGACTGGAAAAGTCTAGGGTGGAGTGCTCACAGTGGGAGATAGTGACTAAGTTGTCAGTGTGGTTGTTTTGAGTATCTGTAGACAAACATAAGATACTACCTTTAAAAAAAAAAAAAAAGGAGAAAAATGTCATCCAACAGCAACCACGGTCAACAGTATGGTCTCACTAGGGATCTGCCATTGGAGTCTCAGGAACAGATTTGTCTGTGTAGACGAGAGCTCTTCCACTTGGATGTGAGGAAAGCAACCCAAGTGCAGTGACTGCCATCTCTTATAACCAAGTCAGCATTTGCAATGGTCAAACTGGATGTGTTTTTCTTGGCATGGCCAAGCTAAACTTTTGTCATTCACTGAGCAGACATTCACCAAATTAGAAACACTGGGACAGGCAATTTCTCTGATGTTTTGGTTTCAACAGTACTGATCTGTAATTATTTCTCCAAACAAAAAGAAAGTGTTTGACAGAGACATTTAAAGACCTAAAACAACTTTCTTATAGGAAACACATGCTTTTTCTCCAAATTAAAACACACCATTATGCTAATAGGCGGACACTCAGCAAGTGGAATTTGCTATAGGGATTTGTTGGTGGAAGGGGCGAAGCTGAGGGGGTGATGAGAAGGTAGGAGACAACTGACTTTTGTTAGCTGTCCTGAACAGATGCCAAGAGAGTGAAGTCCAACAACCGTGTCCTTAAAATGACCCTGTTATACACACTGGGGAAGTATCTTTGGGCTTTTCATAGAAATGTACAAAGCTGAGCTTCAGAAAACACATTGAGAATGAATTTCTGGTTTGTATTAGTGCCTTCTCACCTCGTCCTGGATTTGGATTATACAGCTCTTTATGCTCGAAGGCAAAAAGATTTGTAGCAGGTATGACGGGTCTTCTGCAACTTCAATAGCATAACTTGATGCAAGAACATGGATGCCAGCCCTTCCTCAAAAAGAAGTTCGTCTTCTCTCTCATGTTCTCTCCATTTTCAAAACTGACCATAGTCTCACTGATAAAAGGAAAGAAATGACATGTCCTAACGTGCATTGTCCTTGGAGAAACTTGAATGTAGAATTGGGACATTTAGAAAGCACAGTAATAGCCAGGAGAAAACTTTTACAATTGAACACTTTTAGTGATTTACAGCCTCAAGCTTCAAAAAAACGACAAATTCCACAATGTCTCTGGACACCTCTGAATGATCGTACAGTGAAGAGGTGGTTTCGTTTGTGTGTGGGTGAATAAGCTGGGAGTGCAAAGAGGAAAGTGTGGGGAGGAAAGTTTTGCCAAAGTCATGTTTTCTTGATTTATTTTTAAACAACAATTAAGAGGAATACGGCCAAGCTTTCTTCCAGCTCTCATGAACTCATACATTTCCTAGCACCGTCATTCATCTTAGGAATGTCCCTCCCGAGCTTACTGGACTCTGTCTACCTCCTTTTGTGTAATTGTTGGCCATGGCAAGCATCCCCAAGATCATCAGGGACCCAGAACTTGTTTTTGTTCATTTTGTTTTGTTTGTTTGCTTTTAATGTGTGCTTTGCTTTGTTTTTGTTTGTTATAGGGAATATTGCTTGCTCTATCTGTCCCCACCGATGGCTTTCAGTTTGTTTCCGGGACATGTTCAAGTTTCATTTCTATAGTCCTAATCCCCATACACTCACACTCTCACTTAGCATGTTAGGGCCCCATGTTAAATAGTAAATGGCATTAGGGAGGCACGTCACTTTAACCTTCTATCAGTTATCACTGCCTCAGTAGGAATCAGGTTATCTGCCTAGTTCTAGAAAAATTAATTACTCCCTCCTCTGACATTTGTCATATATTCCAGTTTTTCTAAGCACTTTCTGATTTTAGGTAATTTCCTCTTTTCAAGAGGATGATTCATTAAACTTTTACCTACTTATTTTATTTGTGTATGTTCATAATATCTTACATAAATTGAAGTGTTCACCAAAAAAAAAAAAAAAAATCCTGTCTCAAAGCATGTATCTGTCATTTTCTTTTCTTTTGGGGGGGGAATCTTATTTATTTACTTAAGAGAGAGAGAGCACACAAGCAGGGCAGAGGGGCAGAGAAAAAGGGAGAAGCAGATTCCCCGCTAAGCAGGGAGCATCATGTGGGGCTCGATCCTAGGACCTGGAGTTCATGACCTGAGCTGAAGGCAGAAGCTTAACCAACTGAGCCACCCAGGTACCCTGTGTCTGGCATTTTCAATCTAAAAGTGCAGTATGGGCCCCGGGAATTTGCATGTCATTTGCTTTCAGCAGTCATGGGAATGTGCCATAAGGGTTTGCATACATGGCTTAGCTACCTTCCCTTCACCAACAACCACCCCCGCCACTGCCCCTGCCATGATGTTGCCTCAAGGGCAAAGTTTTTTAGCTGGTTCTCAGTAAATGTTTGCCCCATGATTAGTAGATTTCAAGTGAGCCACTAAGTTTGGATTTCAGAAATAAATGAACCTAACTGTACATGGACTGGTCTGCGTATCTGCGATCTAGAGAATTAGAATAGAGAATTACGAGAAAGTGGTCCCAAACAACTGATAATATAGCAGGAGACTTCCAGAATAGTGGCTCTCCAATGGGGATGATTTTGTCCCTGTGGAACATTTAGCAATGTCTGGAGACATGGGTTTCACAACTGAGGGTGTGCTAGTGGTATCTGGTAGGTAGAGTCCGGAAAGGCTGCCTCACGTCCTACAATGCACAGAATGGTTGTGAAGAATTATCTGACCCAAAATGTCAACAGTGTGGGGTGGAAAGATCCCTGTTTGGGTACATAGTCAGCGGATTTGGGTAGGAATGTAGAGGTGGGCTGGAAAATGAAAATCATAAAATAACATGTTACGTGTATCCCAGGTGCTAGAATAGTGTTGTGCATTGATCACCTCTTTTAATCCTGGCAATAATTCTTTGAGGTCGAAATTATTATTATCCTGTTTTATAGGTGAAAACCTGAGCATAGGTAACTTACTCAAGGCCATACAACTAGTACAGCTGGCATTTGAACCCAGGGTGTCTCTACTCTCTTAGCCACTCCCACAAACTTTGTGTCTCCTGGGGTTCTCTCTCAGATTCTTATCTCTATTTAGTAAAACTAAAGATAATTTGTAGTGTGCAATAGCATATTAAAATGCAATAAGAGTAAAACATACAAAAGCATCATGCTAAGAAAAGAAGGTATTATAAGATGCCAGAAACACACGTGTATAGGAAACACGTATTACTACTCAAAACTAAAGTTGGCCTTCAAAGTTGGTTTTGACTTTCCAAGTGGACAAAGCAAAAAGGTAATTAATTGCAGTTACACAATGCACATTGTTCATAAAATGAAAAGCCCACAAATCTTATAATATTAAGCATACTCTTACCAAAGAATCCAGGAAATCCACTCCTTGGTATTTACCCAAAGGAGCTGAAAACTTACAGCCACATAAACACCTGCATGAAGATATTAATAGCAGCTTTATTTATGACTGCCCAAACCTGGAAATAACCAAGATGTCTTCAGTAGGTGAATGGGTAAGTAAACTATGGTGTATATTCAATGTTACAAAGAAATGAATTATCAAGCTGGGAAAAGGCATGGAAGAAATTTAAATGCGTATCACTAAAGGAAAGAAGCCAATCTAAAGGAGCTACACAGTGTATGATTCCCACTCTACGACACTCTGTATAGAACAGAAGAGTGGAGACAGTAAGAAGATCAGTGGTCCCAGGGATTGGCAGGGAAGGGGGGATGGATCGATGGAGCCCTGAAGATTTTTAGAGCTGCGAAACTACTATGTAGGATACTACAATGGTGGATACATTTCATTATACATTTTTCCAGACCCATAGAATGTACAACAACAAGAATGAACCCTAATGGACACTTTAGGCCTGGCCGATAACGATGTGTGAACGTAGGCTCATCAAGTGTAACAAACATACCACTCTGGTGAAGGATGTTGATAGTAGAGGAGATTATGCATGGGTGGGGGCATAAGAACCATGGAAAATCTTTATACCTTCTGAAGATATAAAGTCTATATGAGGTCTATATGAAAATGAAAACAAAACACCTCTCCCTGCCAAACAAACAAACAAAAACATCAAAAGATAATACAAATCCAAATTCCACTAGTTACTTAGGAGAAGTCAATGTTACCAGCACAGAGGACTGTGAAATCTCTGAGTCTTCATAAGTAGGTCATTACTTGTGTGCTCTAGAATATCTCCATACTAGATGGTGAGTTTTGTATGGCCATTTCTCTCAGCATCTCTCAATGCAAGAATCCAAATCAATTTGAAAAAAAAAAAAAAAAAAGTGATAGACTATACATGGACCCAAAGAGACTGGTCCAAAGGGGCAAACCTGATGTGGTCTGGCTGAATTTAGACACTCAAGCCAGAAGGATGGGTTGGCTGCAACACCATGCATCAGTCTTCTTGGGATCCTCACTTTACCTTTGAGAACTCAGTTTCCACATATGTAAAATGGGGATGTTATGTGTACCTTGTGAGATAATGGTTTATAATTTTTTTTTTTTAAATTCACTCAGTGAATGTCAACCGGATACTTACTCAATGTCTGCCACTGCCTGGGGCCTCCACCTAGAAGCCAGAGACGAGCATGACAGGTCTGACCCCGGCTCTCGCAAAGTTATGACTGAGAGGTGAAGAGAGATTCACTGACACGTACAGCATAAAAATCATACACCCAGCAAGTATCTACTGAGAATCTACAATGAGCGAGGCACCATTAGACAATGGATCTATGTATCATGTTGTTGTTGCTTTGAAACTGATCAATTTTTTTTTTTCTTTTTTGGATTCTGGCATTGAGGAAGGTCGAGGGGAAAAGCAACTAAGCGGAGCAGCCCTAATGGTCTCCTCATTCAGTTCTGAATGAGGAGACCATTAGGGCTGCTCTTCCTCTTCCAGAGGTCTTTACCTTTACTCAAGGGGGCAGCATTCATACTGCAGTCTAAGCGAGGGACACTGTTCTGAAGGGGTGCAGTGCCCCACCTACCCTCCTGGACCCCCGGCACTTGGGGTCATCTAGCAACCCATCTCACTCTAGGCAACAAAAATCATTCAGGCTGGTTCTGAGAAAAACAGTATCAGGTTTCTACAACATAGGCTCAGATAAACATGCACTTTACAAAGTCATGGTATTCCTTCAAATGTGCGGTGTTGAATCTGTCAGTCGCAGGATTCCAATTTGCTCAGTCAATGTCACTAACCTCCTCTGCCTTTCAGCTCTGGCAAAGGTTCTCTTTCCTCCCTGATCACTGGGACATAATAGAGATTCATTTCCCTTATGAAAGGAAGCTCTACCAAGAGAAAAGGGAAAGGGAATACGTTTTGTCACCTCTGAGCTAAAACTATTGTATTTCTCTAAAAGCAATCATCTTTAGACATTACAATGGCATGTGCAGGGCACTGCATAGCATTTTTATAATCGGTGTGCTTTGTCAATTCCAGCCCAGACTGGATTCATTCTTCTCCAGAAATCTCACCAAATCGAGTTTGATTTTTCCTATGAAATGATATTTGGCTGCACAAACATGCTCGACTGTATTGAAGGACGCAGTCGAGAACACCAGCAACTCAGTGATGTAATCCCAGCCCCGGATGAGAAACATCAGAAGCTTTCAAACTCCCTAAGCTTTTTCTTCTCAAAGTTCAAAAGGTCTAATTCTTTCCCACTTAGGTCTTGTCCATTCCCAGATCTGAGCTGGGAAAGGAGAAGGCAAGAGTTTATTTTAAATTATATTTGGCTTTCCAAAACACTGTGTTTTCAGTTTTGAGAATGAACAAAAGAGAAGTGTAGTTATCTAAAAGACAGAGAAAAGACAGTGCTCTCAGAATATTGCCATGATCTGTACTTGTTTCGTCATACTACTACTAACTCTACCTCGTGTACAGTTAGATAACAATATCCAGAGCGCCTGCTTGGCCTGGAGGGACTGTCTTTTCTAAATCAGCAAATATTTATGTGGATCTAATTGATGTTCATATGAAGTTCAAAGAGTTCCAGAGATAAGATGTTTAAAGATGTATAACTATCCTGTTAAGGGCAGATACATAGTTGATAATATTCTAGAAGATTCATTAATTTCCATTGATAACACATACTTTTAAAATTAAACAGGAAGTTAGAGCTTGTCTTTTGACCAAAGGCTAATAAGTAAAAATGTGTTCTAGTTTTTACAGTGAGTTTGGACGTTAGATATTTTTACACGTCCCATCGAGAAAACAAGTTCTGTTCACACTTTTGAGAAGCAAGGTTTCTTATCAAGGGAAGCAAGACTTTAATAAAAACCTTTAAAAATAGAAAGACCAATAAGTGTGCAATTAATTAAACTGATTATCCTTTTTGTGTCATTATGAGCAGAAGCTAGCTGTAACAGCGATCACAATAAGGTGACAGTTAATGTCTAAGATAAGAGATCACCTAGACCATGTGTTGTGGGTTTTTTTTTTTAATTTTAGTTTATTTATTTGACAGAGAGAGAGAGATCACAAGTAGGCAGAGAGGCAGGCGGAGAGAGAGGAGGAAGCAGGCTCCCCACCGAGCAGAGAGCCTGATGTGGGGCTTGATCCCAGGACCCTGAGACCATGACCTGAGCCGAAGGCAGAGGCTTTAACCCACTGAGCCACCCAGGTGCCCCTGTTGTGTTTTTCTTGGAAGAAGCAGAAGATGAATATGGCAAGGGATTATTATTAATTACTGTTCATTTAATCAAGGAAAGAGTCCTGGAGAAATAAGCTGGCTTTTAGACTGTGTCTATTCATATCTATCTACTTTAAAAACGAACATGAAGAGTATTAATCTTAGCATTTTGTTTTTGTTGCATAGTCAATCGTACTATCACATTACGCAATGGACACTAAGAGCTTTCTTTTGAGCAATGCCCTCCAGATCAAGATCAGCAAATAAATGGCCTTTGAAGAAGAGATCAAATGCCTCATCACTCTACGTTGTTTGCTTTCAACATTGGCATTGAAACAGCATGTAGAGACATTGCTCCTCATATTTAAATAAGGGCACATCTTTAATTGTCTAAAAAGCTTCAGAGTAGTACCTGAAAGTAGAACATCCCTAATATGCTAGGATCTATTTCATATCAAATGACAGTTGTTTATTTATGACATCAATTTATTTTTCACTTTGCAATTACGTAAAAATAGCAATAACATAGCAAGTGAGATGATGCGATTGATCCGCGTACTGAATTATTCATTCGATTCCAGTTGTTGACTTCACATCAGACATCGCCCGAGGTACGGTGCATAAATCATGACGAATCTTTTGCCACAACCACTCAAAGAACCTATCTGATGCTTTTTGTATCCATTTATGCATATGGCCTGGGATTCCTGGTATCTCCTTAACTGGGTCCAAAGTGATACCATAAATCAAATGCTGAAGGGTGGGGCTCCAGCAAATGGCCTCCAGGAAGTGGCCTGCTCTTCTGAGGAAGGTCAGTTAGCTGATACTGACCACACTGGTCTGTAATCTCCCAGATTTACTGTGTAATCATACTCATGGCACCAAAATCCAGCAAGTCACCAACAGTGCTGGTGTGGGGTGATTTTGAACTGTTGGATTAAATCCCAACCAGATTACGGTTGCTGGAATGGTCTCCACCATGAGCCAGACTGAATGCCCTGCCTTCACATTCATGAACTTAAAGGGTACTTGATGATGAAAAACTTCTCTCATTATCTAGAGTAAGATAGGGCTCCTGCTTGGGATCTCACAACACCTGTGTTTCTCTTTATGGCATCCACTCACGATACTTGAGTAGTAGTTCTGGCTTAAGGTCATTTGCTCCGGAACTAAACACCGCTATACTTTCCAGTTTCCTCGCCTAGATATGGACACAAAATGGACACTTGATAAAAATATTAAATAAATAAGTAAAAGTCATTCTCATTACTCAGCTACAGCTCTCTTGGATAATAGAATTCTCTTTAGAGATGAAAAGGTGTTTACCAACTTTAAACAAATATGCTTGGAAAATATCAAATACGACACCATCATCTTGTGCTCTACTGCTTTCTAATCATCTCCTACCCTCCTACTTTGGCAAAAAAGTTTACTTACTTTAGAAGATTTCACCCAGGGAAGAAACCAGCATTTGCTAAAGAATCCTTACATTAGCCTATGGTGTCTCTCTGTCCTTGTTTCAGGCAGCTGAATTTGCAATGTACAAAGCAGATCTATTAACCTAAGATTTTTTTTTTAAAGATTTTATTTATTTATCAGAGAGAGAGAGGGGGAGAGAGCGAGCACAGGCAGACAGAATGGCAGTCAGAGGCAGAGGGAGAAGCAGGCTCCCTGCTGAGCAAAGAGCCCGATGTGGGACTTGATCCCAGGATGCTGGGATCATGACCTGAGCCGAAGGCAGCTGCCTAACCAACTGAGCCACCCAGGCGTCCCTAAGATTTTTTTTTAAAAGGCATATTTTCCTGGTCTAACCTCTCTCCCATCCTCCCATCTCACATTCTATGCTCAAATGCTAAGAGTGGTTGTTTTGAGGTGGTAAGATGATAAGTGATTTAAAACATTTTCCCTGTATTTTCCACATGAATTTAAGAACAGGGATTTCTTACTTTGGGAAGAAGAGGGGGAAAAAATCAACCATTAAAAGACATATTTCCCAAAAAATGAATTACAATACTAGCAAAGTCAGCAATAATTAGGCTCCAAACTTGGTTTAAAAAAAAGAAAACAAGATATAATCATATCTAGTCACTAAGGTAAACCTTAGTCTATGAGTTTCTCCTGCATGCAACAGTGGCAGTTCCAAAGTTAATGTTTTAGATGTTAGTAACTTTCTGTCATTTGTTTAGTGGTGAATTTTAATACTCTTGTTCACCCAACTGCCTTCCTTCTAACACTAAGGACCTGGCACATAGTAGCTATTCAATAAGCATTTGTTGATCTCATAAATGGGTGAATAAATTTCATCAGAAAACCTGAGTTCTGAGAGGTTAAATTACTCAAAGAGGCATTGGAACCCAAAGTACACTGATGACTATTCCCCTAGTCCCTTGCCTTTATGCCCAAGTGTGCCTATGGGCTTACGCACTGGAATTTGATTTTCTACGGTGTCTTGGGCAGATAGGTGGCATCAAGACATTGTTGTCAGATGCAGCAAACCTAGTCCCCCAGCCTGTCTCACCTTTACTCCTGGCCACGCACTGGGCTCCAGATACCAGGAAAAGGGAAGGGGAATCTTGCCAAGTGCAAAGGGAAGTCTGCTTTGCCTGGCTGCCAATGCCTGGGATTTGGCATGCTAAGGCATCTGCTGTGGTTGTGGATTTGGGTCGAGTGATTCCTGCTGAAAACACTGTGAATAATTCTAACAATGTCACTGCATGCTGTTCCCCTGGTCTTTCTCCTCTCTGGGTCATGTTTCTAGCCACAGATGATTAGTAATAAGCACTAATCAAGACACTGGTCGGCAAGACAATGCCAAAGTCAAGCTCTGCTAAAAGTATACTACTAGGATAGCAAGTTCTGATTTTGTTTTTTGGTATCGGAGAAGAGAGTGGGGATTAAAAATGAAAAAGAGCAGCAAGAAACTGATTCTCTGGCAGGTTAAGCATCATCAACCTTCCTTGTTTCCTAAGAGTTAGAAAATAAAGTCTTAGAAAGTTTGTGGCGCGTTATTTTTTCCACATGTGGGTATGTGATAGAGCTGGGATCTCCCAGAAGGCTTAAATTAGGGTCTTGCTTCCTCATGCATGGTGGCTTTCCATGTTGGTATGTTGATAATATATATTTAAACAAAACAAAACAAAAAAACATTGCCAGTCTAAAAATACACCCACACCTAATGGAGGACTTTCTCAAATATATCACCCATCTTCCCCAGGCATCAAGAACAGGAACTGTCTTTTCAGGTTAACAGAGCCAGTAGGAAGGATTGCAATGTTTATGCTTCGCCTCATCCAAATGTCATCTTATAAGAAGATCATGAAAATGAGAAACTTTAGCTCTTTGCTTTTCCAATCCTATAGTATTCACATAAGAATATTTCTTACTTCCATTGGCTCTCTTACCCCACAATCTTTATCTGCAAACCCCACTACGTATGAACCTGATCTGTGTTTTGGCCATAAATTGTCTTAAGAAACATGCAGCCCTCCCACATCCAAATTTATATTTCGTCTCCTTGCAAAAAAGTCATCGTCGTCGTCATTATCTTTAACACTGAGTTCTTACTAAACGCCAAGCACAAGATTAGGTAATTTACATACATAATTTAGTATTTTAGAAAGCTCTATGAAGTAGGTACTATCATTACATCCATTTTACAGATGAGGACATTGAGGATCCAAGAGGCTAAATCACTTTTTCATTGTCAGGCAGCTAACAGAAAAGCAGAGCTGAATGCCAGTGCAGTTACCTGAACTCATGCTCTTAAACACTGAAATATATAGAAGCTTGAGAAATCACAGCATCCCCAAGGAAGAGAGGACCTGAAAGTTCATATATTCCTGAAATTCTTCACCTAAGTGGTATATTAAATTCATGTGGGAAACTTTTTGGAAACTGGTGCTTTAGTCTCATTTGAATCAGAATTTTAGGCAATGGGACATGGGTATTAGTATCTTATGAAATAAACTCAGATGATTCTATTTGAAATTGAAGTTAATATTTGGTTCCTAAATGTCACCAAAGACAGTGTCATCTAGACTGCTTTTAAAAATATATATAATAGAGATATAATTCATATATCATATACTTCATCTATTTAAAGTATGTAATTTGATGGTTTCTAATATATTCAGAGTTGTGAAACTGTTACCACAATCACTTTAGAACATTTTCATAACCCTAAAAGAAATCCCATATCCACTAGCAGTCACTCCCCATTTTCCTCCCATACCCCCAGGCCTAGGCAACCACTAATCTACTCTCTGTAGATTTGCTATTTGGGACATTTCATATAAATGGGATCATCTGATATGTGGTCTCTGTAACTGACTTCCTTCATTTAGCACAATGTCTTTGGGGGTTCAGCCACTTTGTAGCATGTACTTTTTTCTTATCACTGATTAATATTCCACTGTATTGAATTATTTACTCTGTGTTGTGTTTTGAAGAAGATATATATTCTTTAGACCTACTTTTTATTTTTTTTTTTTAAGATTTTATTCATTTACTTGACAGACAGAGATCACAAGGAGGCAGAGAGGCAGGCAGAGAGAGAGGGGAAAGTAGGCTCCCCGCCAAGCAGAGAGCCCGATGCGGGACTTGATCCCAGAACACTGGGACCATGACCTGAGCCAAAGGCAGAGGCTTTAACCCACTGAGCCACCCAGGCACCCCAGACCTACTTTTTAAAGAATCGTTGGGGTAGGGCCAGGTGTTTCAATGATCATTCGAATTTGGGGATTAATGACTTCATATTCATCCACTTAGCACATTTTTTAATATTGTGCTTGAACATCCCCCCCGAATAACTTATTGCATTGAATATTCTACCCCCCTGCCCCGCCAAATAACCATTGCTGTTTCATCTGTGGCCAATACTGTCAGAAAGTTCTCTCTTAGCTTAGGACTAAAATCTTTTCTTAGAAAAGAAATCTTTTTCTTGCTGGTCCTGTTCCCTTATGGAACCACACACATACATCATCTCTCATCAGATGATCCCTTTGAGGGATGCCTTCTGATGGCTCTAGGTCCCAAGACTTCTTTTCCCCAAAATACACATTCCAAATTCTTTTGAAGGATCCTAAGATGAAGTGGTTTTGAGGTCTTCTATCTTCCCAGTTGCGTTCAAGTTGAGCTCCAGGATTCTTCAAACATAGTGCAGTGAACTAATCATGACATTACGATCCAAGCTTACTTATGGGTTGAATGAAACCTAACATATATGACCCCAAAATAAAGGGCTTATAAAGTAGCCATGTCCAACTGCAGCATCATATATCAAGAAACATAAGTTAGCAACAAAATCCATTTGAACATTAAAAATTCAAATCTTTAATGAATCTCAAAGGACAGGAAGAGGTGTACATTTGTCTCCAAAACACACTAGAAACACACTCTCCCCATTGATGTTATTCTATGTCCTGCACACTGGTGACCCCTAATCTCCCCCAAATTCTCTCTCACTCTCAACTCCTAAATCAAGGACTTCTGTGATATCCAGCTGTGAGAGCAAGACTGTGGTGGGGGTTCATTCCCACCCATCCTTCCTTTCACTCTTTTCTGTTCTCCCTGATTGAATCTTATCCCTTTCCAAACCAGACTTCCATTCCTAGCTTTCTCCCCTGCCCTATCCTGTGTGGCTTAAATCAAAAGATCCTCAGCCAATGAACTTGGAGTTTTCCTCAGAAAGCAAGGTGAGAGAAACACTGAGTATACAAAGACAGAATGCCCCATAGTGAGTAGGGAAAGAGAAGGGCTATGAACACATACGGTTTTGTTCCTGTTACAAAAAAATGGGAAGCAGTCTAATACAAGTTCACTATTCCAGGACATATCTATCCTCTCAGAATCTTCTAAGTCCTAGGTTCCCCAAAGTCTTCACACAGAACCCAGGGTCCCGGGATTCTAATGATATTCTAAGGAGTTTTCTCTCTCCATGCTCCTTACTCTCGTTAAAATTGTGTAATGGAGATGGTTACATTTCAACCTCATTTGAAATCCCTTTTCCTTCGAGGTACAAGGTACATCCCTAAGGGTGTAAGCTCCTAATGGTAGAGCTCTTGTCTTCAAGACAAATATCAAAAAACATCCTCTGAGCACGTATTTAAAAGAAAACAGAACAAAACAGAAAACTAAATTGGTCCCTAGCAAGTATGCAATGCAGAAGGTCTTACCTTTTGATTGCTACATTAAAGAGAGAAGACAATCCATTGTCTTATATAAATTCTGAGCCCATAAGAGAGAGCTGTGAACCATTTAGCCAATTAATCAATTAGTCTGGCAAAGAGTTGCCACCTGAAAATTCAGTTTCTCGAAGTGGGTGTTTGCAATATTTTATAAGGTCTTTATATTATTTATTATATTATAATATTTATAATATGTATCTTACATAATTTGAAAATAATTTTTATTTTATAATAAAATCTTTTTATAACATTTATTATATTATTTATTAGGCCTCCTGAACATCCTTTATGTGTGAGGTATCTTCAAGTCAATTTTAAATAGTTGAGTGTTAGCATTTTATAAATCTTTAATAAAGCACACTAGGATGGGAACAACTCCTCGGATCATTTTTGATTAATAAGCAGATAATTAATGTGACTTTTCTTAATAGAAAGGCAAAAATGACTCAGACAAGCTCCCAATGATTGCTTGAATTTGGGGGCAGAGAGAAATCTATCCATGAATGAGTTAATGCAAGATACAATCAAGTATATGCAACAATATTTACTCAGATCTCATGTTGTAGGAGTACCATAAAAGAAATGTTTTCACTAGAAAAATAGGGATTCAAAAACCAGGTTAAGCACTAGGAATGCCTTTGGGAAGCCCACAACATTAAGCCTTCTACTTGCATTATCTCATTAGTCCTTATAACAACTTTATTAGGAAGATAAATCAATATATTTCTCAATCCTGATTCTGCCTCATACCAACTGTGAATGTGAACATATTCTTTAACCTCTGTTCCTCATCTGTAAAATGAACATAATAATGACACCTCCTTCAAAGCCTTAATGAATCAATTTACGGTTATCTTCGGGAACTTAGCTAATGTTAATTAACACAGTAAGTCCTCAATTATTATTATTTCAGGATGGACGAGCAGAGGAAGTAGTCAGGGAAAAAAGTGTAGAGATGATATGACCAAAAGCAAGAACAAAAAACAAACAAAACAAAACAAAAAAAAACATGAGAGAAGGAGAAATATCCCAGAAGGCCCTACCAGAGAATGATGAACAATGGGATCAGATAGGTAACATAAGCAGAGCGAAAAATGCCTGAAAGATTTTGCAGAGCAATATAAAGGTGAGTTACCCATCCTTAAGTTTTTAAATCACAGCAGGATTACAGGACTTCAGATAAGAGACTGGTGCCAATGTCTTCCAGCCAAAGATCTCCAGGAGGACACATGTAGTTGGGTTCATTACTCTTTGCCATGGGGGAGAATGAACACCATTGGGAACCATGGAAAATCTCAGTAAGAAGAGTTTTAAAGGACTTATCATAGGATTTGGCCTTGGAATTGAAAGAAAAGGGGTTTATTCTGGATCAGGTGACATCAAGAAGTGGGTATAATTCTGTAATTGATTATTTTAAAAAACTTTATCTAGAAAGAAAGATGACTAGAGTCAGGCTAACCTGGAGATAGGTAAAGAAGTAGCTGGTATTCATACTAACTGAAGGAAGGAGGTGTTTGGTATCTTTCTTGTTTGAACAGTGACCTGTTTTCATGTTTAGTCAAAATTATGAGGTGGCCTTGTTTTTTGTCTCCCTTCCTTATGATCACTGAGTGACCTTGTCTGCTCTTAGTGTTTGGTGAGAATGTTTATGTCCAAAAGAAGGACATCATGGCCTGCTTTGAGTTCCAAGCCACCTCCTAACAACACCGAGTCCTAGTTATATATATCAGGTCAGTTCCCAGATGTCAAAGGCTGCTGTTTCTTTCTAAGTGGGCATGGGTGCCATGCTTCAAAAGACTCATTGGTGGGTGCCTGGGTGGCTAAGTGGGTTAAGCCTCTGCCTTCGGCTCAGGTCATGATCTCAGGGTCCTGGGATCGAGCCCCACATCAGACTCTCTGCTCAGCAGGGAGCCTGCTGCCCCCCTCTCTCTTCCTGCTTCTCTGCCTACTTGTGATCTCTCTTTCTCTGTCAAATAAATAAATAAAATCTTTTAAAAAGAGACTCATTGGTATAAGATATGAATTGAGCAGAAGAGACAACTGAAGTCAGAAAGACTAGTCAGCTGGTCACTGCAGCAGAAGTGGGCAGCACTGTCCATGCATTCATCTCAATGAACCCCAAAACAACTTCATAAGGTAAGAGCCATGATCATCTCAATTTTATAAATGAAAAACTAAGGCCTAGAAATGCTAAATGAATAGCCCCACATCACAGCTAGGGGTTCAACCCCATACCTGCCTGACTGCATCGAACCATGGCACTACAGGGACCTTTGAAGCCAGGGGTCTGAGGAAGAGAGGTTCTCCACCCTGTGTGCACACTAGAGTAACTGCTGATGTTCAGATGGGTGCCTGAGCTCTGTCTTGAGAGATCCTGATTTAATGTGTTGGTCTGCGATCTGGGCATCATATTAACCACATCTCAGGTGATTTTAATGTGCAGCCGATTTGAGGTCTAGTACAGTAGGCGAACGGATCTAAACTCCGTCTGAAGTTAACAGTGGCAGTCTGTAACCCGGTTAACATCCCAGTGTGGAGCTGGGGAGAGTTGAAGTGCTATTTTGCAATTTGACAGGTTCTTTCATGAGAAAGAATAACGCTGGGTGTGGTACAAAAATGATGAATACTGTTTTTCTGAAAATAAATAAATTAAAACAAACAAACAAACAGATAAATGTGCAACTTCTTTTCCTCAAGAAGGCATACTAGCATTCAATAGCCCCAATTTCCCCGAGCATCATGGTAGCCAAGAATAACTATAAGGATAAACACAGACTTCCTTAATTTCACTGTTAAACGGTAAAACAAATGAGCCGCCTCTAAGAGCTTGAATTTTGTGAAGGAATGTGCTCATGCAATGGGTCTTTTCTCTTCCACCTATTATCTGTGTTCAAACAGAGAGGTATTAGATAGTCTACCTAATCCTTGCTTCCAAGTAACTAAGGATAAAGATGCACTTTGGGATCTGAATTTCATCCTTAAGTGGCTGATGAGGGTAGCAGAACTTCAGAAATCAGTAGGAAAACTTATGGGGAGCCAAACATAATTAAAACAAAATAAAGTGAAGGTGGCAATAGCTCTGTCGTTAAAGTCTCTCTCCAAAATAGATACTTCTCAGTTTGAACAATAATGCCGTGTGATGACCATTAAAGGAGTACACCACAGAAATTCCTGCAAGTTGCAAAACAACAAAAAGCCATCAAATATTAGTGGGGCTTGAAAAGTTGGGTAAGCCTTTAAATAGCAGGTGTGTCTCACCCACAAGCAAATGCAGGAAGTTAGCAGAGGAGGATGTGGGGATATGTTTGGAATTGGGAAGGCTGGCACTGGACAGGAAGGAGCTGAAAAGGATCACATCTCCATTCAGCTGATATATCTATATCTCTTCCTGGAGAGAGAGAAGGAAAAAAAACAACTTTCCATGGAAATTGCCTATTGCCTGCCTCTAAGCCAAAGTCTCGGCCCTAAAACTGTGAGCCAGCTAACTGATGAGGAAATTGCATAGCCTAGGACAGGTTTCCAGTGTGTCAGACACTAGTGCTAATGGTCCACGAGAAATTGTTCAGGGACTCACAGGCGGATATTTACATTTTGGATAGCTTTATGCTTATTGAAATGCGCCTTATAAAAATATACACTCAGTAACACCAACTGACAAATACTGTTGCTTAGAATAAGACTAGAGTAGATATTTAAGTAAAGTTGTAAGCATACCAAAATGTCATGATGGATGACAGCAGCTTGGGAAATAATTGTGTTGTGTAGGAATTAAAAGAATAGGTGGTTTAGGCCACTGCTCTGCCTCTCACCAGCTGAGGGACTCTGGGCAAGTCGGTTAACCTCTCCGAGCTTTCGTTTCCTTATGTGTAGTGTTAGGTGGCCTGTCGAATTCTTGGAAGCCAGAGAAGATTGAAAATGCTGATCTTGCCAAAGGAGCTGCAAAGATGCTCTTACAGAACCAATTATCTGAGACCACATTGGTCGTTATTTATAAAACATTGAAGAGACAAAATGTTAAATGAAAGCACATTCGCAAAAGCTCGTTGGTAGTTCTTAGCTCCTTCTTAAGAAGCCAGAAGGCTCTAATAATGACTCATCAGCATGGGGTCGAGGGAGAACACACATTTCTTCGACCTTTCTGCCCCTCTCTTCTTTATCATGAGATAATCCTCATGATGGAGCAGGAGGGTAGGTGGGTCACGGTCACAAACAAACATATATTAGCCTGGGACAGATTATTCCCCAAAGCAAAACATTTTAGAGCAGCATAGCAGTTATCGACATGGGCTTATGGCAACTGCGAT
This sequence comes from Mustela nivalis, assembly GCF_964662115.1. Taxonomy (NCBI): domain Eukaryota; kingdom Metazoa; phylum Chordata; class Mammalia; order Carnivora; family Mustelidae; genus Mustela; species Mustela nivalis. Next base: position 132,127,440 of record NC_139022.1, read on the forward strand.
TTGGGTTTGGGTCTGTGTCTCACTTGGTTATTATAATGCTATCAGGAACTGAAATAACTGAAATGGATAGAATTCTAGGAAGTCTCAGTTGCCCCATCTTTTTTTTTTTTTAAGGTTTTATTTATTTGACACAGAGAGAGATCACAAGTAAGCAGAGAGGCAGGCAGAGAGAGGGGGGGAAGCAGGCTCCCCGCTGAGCAGAGAGCCCGATGTGTGACTCGATCCCAGGACCCTGAGATCATGACCTGAGCTGAAGGCAGAGGCTTAACCCACTGAGCCATCCAGAGGCCCACCCCATCTTTAAAATGCAGATGGTCATACATACCCTGTCATACATTAATTTTATGAACTGTGAGTTGAGACCATGTTTGTTTTTGCTCATCATGACTGGACTTCAACAAATGTTTTCTGAATGAATGAATGAGAGGCAGTGGGGGTAATATTAGGTAATGCCTGATCTATAGCTCTGGATACATGTCAATGGTAATGGGTGTTAATATTTATCATGGATATCTGTTGTGGTAGCACCAAAGCCATGGGTTTCTGAAGTGAAGCATGTACGTAGGCATAAGTCATCGTCTTGTCACATCCTCAGCCTTGACCATAGTGATTGGCTTGGAGAGGAGCCAATGACCCAATCACAGTAGTGAGATGTTGGCTAGAAGTTCTGGAAATAGTCCACCAACTTTTCCTTTTAAGAAGTGAATCAGAGCAAACACAGGACCCTGAACTATTGTAGCCATTCCATGAGTACGTGGAGCCTGACAAAAGAGCAAGCACTTAGAGAGAGATCACTGGGAAATGGAGAGAGAGATCCAAGTTTCTGGTGACATACTTTGAGCCTTGTATCCAGCAAGGTAAAGTTATATCTGTGCTGGTCTATTTGATTATATAAGATTTATGGAAATCTTCTTGTTTGTTTCACTGCTTATAGCAATTTGAGTTATGTCAGTTGCAACCAAAAGAATCTGGATATAGCAACATTGTTATCATCATAAATAAAATAACAAAACAAAACAAAAACTAGGATCCTATGTCTGCAAATCAACAACTTAACATTTTTAGTTTTGCTTGGGCAAAATTTGAAGGTGACCTTAAGTTTCCACTTAAGACAGAACACAGCCAGGACACTTGGGTGGCTCAGTCAGTTAAGTATCTACCTTCTGCTCAGGTCATGATTCCAGGGTCCTGGGATCCAGTCCTGTTTCAGGCTCCTTGCTCAGCAGAGAGTTTGTTTCTTCATCTGCCCCCCCCCCCCAGCATGTGTGCACTCTCTCTCTCTCTGTCTCTCTGGCAAATAAATTTTTAAAAAAAGAAAAGAAAAAAAAAAAGACAGAATGCTGCCACCTCCTTCTTGAGTGGCTCATATTGCTTCTTTTCTAATTTTTTGGAGAGTGGGGATATGGCTAATACAGATGTTTAGAAAGGGAAGTGTACACAGTATGCCTTTCTTTTAAATCCCATAAAACATCCTGCATCCTGGCAGAAATAGTTCAGCCACCCTCTTCCCTGGCAGTGATTGCTTTCAACCTATCATCATAATTTTCTCCTTCCCAGTTGATCGGTGTGGGACCACCTCCTCAAATCACCAGTGAATTACTCCTGAAAGTAGCATCTGGGCCCACAATTAAATTCGTTCACACATCAGAGGCTGCCCATTACTGGACATTGGACACATGGTATAATTTGAGAGTTAATCAACCGATACCTTGGAAATGAAGTTTGAAGCATCAAGAAGAAAGGCAACTCCAAATTCTTCTTTTGCTCCCTTGAGGGGTTTGGGTACAGATAAAGTTCTGTGATCTAAGAACTTGAGAACTATTTCCATGCTATCCATTTGTATCTCCTCAAAAGAATAGCAGTAACTTGCTTTTAAAATTCATTTGCAGTAATTATATGATGCAGTTGACAATGATGGGGATGTAAAATCACCCAATACGTATCTAATGAGACTTCTTTAATATTTTTCTTTTTAGAATTCACTATGCACAGCAAAAGGAAGAAGGAAGGTACAAAGAAGTACAAAGTACAAAGGTACAAAGTACAAAGAAGTACAAATGAAACATGGTTTCTGATTTCCAAGAGCTTAAGTCTAGGAGAATAAAACTCAGTGATGGGAAGGCTAGTTGAACTACTAACATATAACTATTACTAATAAAATTCTAAAGAGTGAGCCTGCAAAGTTAAGTTCATAGGTTTTGGAATCCAACAGGTATGGACCCAGCTCTTGTACATTCTCAGGACAACCTATCCAATGGCTCCTGAACTTTAGTTTTCTCAGGTGGAGAATGGGTGAGCAGTAAATACCAAATGCATGTGGTTACTCTCTGAAGATGAAAATAACTTCCACATTTTCATGCTTGGCACAGAGAGAACACTCACCATATTTTACAGTTTTTATGGTTTTTAAGAACATTCAGCATTACTACTGAGTCATAGATTGAAAGGGGCAAAACAAATATCTTTTAAGTAAACATCTTGCACTGACTTCAGTTTGCATTACAACAAAATGCAGCAAGGATTTAACAATTATGAAACTTATATAGTGACATTTATTGCAAAAGCATAGCGCTTTATCTACGCTCTCTTGATAAAGGAGAAGTCCTGGGTGAAAAGCACAGAAGGAATGAAGAAAGTTTATGAGAAAAGTTTCCTTATTGACTAAAGAAACAGTTCTACTGATTAATTTCCCGGTCACCCACAGAAAAGAAAGAAAATAAAACTGCTAATGTAAGGTCTGAGCTTGTCAGAATTATGTCATATTCCACAATTTTTTGAAAATTATTAATGAAAATAATAGCACCTAGGAGTTCTAGGCTTTCATTAGGTTCTAGGTCCATTGCTATGGGTCTGGTATATATTAATAAGTAATAATAATGTTGATGGCTGCTAACATTTGATGGCTTTTATGTACAAACACATACTTTATCCTATTTAGTGGTTGTGAAGACAACTCTTTGAGCTAGATTTTCTTTACCTACTTTTCAGATGAAAAATCTAAAATTTCCCAAAGTTAATTAGCTTGGTCTAGGTCCATATAGAATAGGAATTCCCTAGACCTAGGTCTTATTTGCTATACTATACTGGGGCACAAGGAAGGGATGCAAATGTTTAATATGATGTTTATCAGTCTTTTAAAATCACTTTCAACATGAGACATTCAACGCTCACTCCCACAGACATAATGTAGGCACAATGGTTGAACGCCACTCAGAAAGAATATATGCATGAGAGTGACTTTTGTCCTGGAAGGTCTTTGATTCCAGTTGGGTTTATAAAGACAAAGTCACTCACCAGTGCTGTATGTTGTGCATAGTGGCTTGTGATGCCATATGCCAACATGTGCCATAACCCATGATTGAGAGTCACTAGTCCAAGTTGAAAGAGCATTGTAGGAGGGTCAGCGCCTCTTCCAAATCCATGACCCTATCACCTCCACCCAGCTGTCTCCTTTTAGGGCCCCATCCCTTGCTGAGTAATCCTTCTTCACAACCGGTAGTCAAATGGGATTGATATGCCCAGTCCTCTCTGAGGATGTGGCCATAATGAGTGAGTGAGGAATACAATGAAAAGAGATGAGGTAGTTTTCCAGAAGTGATATACAGTAGCTAAAAAATACAACAAGGAACCTTCTCCAGATTACTGGAAGATTTTAGACCATGGTCATGGTTTTCTTCCCAACTTCTCCCCCAAGAAACCTATCTTTGGAGAATCTCATGCTATTAAAGTAAGGCACATTTGGGAAGGAAGAGAGAATATGAGTTGAACCACAGGCACTCCAACAAGCCTGTTATTTATTTTATGGCCATACTTTAGTGGGACTGGATGCCTTCATCTCATCTCTCAACTCCCTCCTTTCCACTCTACTTCCCGGTACTCTTGGGATATTATTATTTTAAGAGTTTAATGCTGGTCCATTTAAATTGGGAAGGCTGGGCAACTCACTCACCATAATGCTCTTATAATTTTAGTCACAAAGCATTATGGCAATTGAAAGCCAGACATGCTTCAATTTCCAAAGGCTGTGACTTCCTCTTGCCAAATGATTTTGTAGTACACTACCAGAGGAATATGTTACACATCGCTTCACCCAAGGGGTTATCCTTCTGTAGGTAGCGAACTTGAGTGACCAGGAGTTCGTCAATGACCAATCCCTCCCATGCAAGAACTGACAACTTAGACAATGAAGAGAACTACATTTTAAATAAAAAGATGTAGAAGATGCCAGAAAAAAATTTTCCCCACGTTCTGGTTGAAGCTTTGATACTAATTCTATGCAAACTATATAATAGACATTCAATCAACATTTGTCTTTTGACTGTTCATAGAATGATGCCAGGCACTTGGGGGGAATTCAAAAGAAATGGGAAGCAAAGGTCATTTCCTCAAAGAATGTTTACTCTAATTGGAGAGAAGAGATGTGGAGACAGCACTCATTAGACAAGTACGTTTCAAAGCAAGCTGCTTATAGTTAAGTAGCAATTAGGTAACAGAGACAAGTCAGAAAAAGGAGCTATCCATGCAGGCTAGAGTGAGGAGGAAAGTGCCTACTGGAAGGAAAACACACAGGATTTTGACAGAAACAAAGGATGATCAGGAAAGAGGCTTCGGGTCAGGAATAAACTTGAATAAACAGTATCATATTAACAAGTAATATTTTGCAAAGTACTCATTACTCTCCTCTGACCTGTCAACAGGGCCTAGGGGTTGGGAGGGAGTCTGAGAAGGGCCATTCTGCCCACTATACAGAAATGGTGGAGAAACCCAGTGATTTCTGCTAGAGTTCCAAACCAAATGAAACACATTCCCTGAGCTCAACTGACCTGTGATTTCCTCTTAAGCCACCAGCTTAAACAAATGGAAGGAAATTGGCCCCTTTTTACTCCTCTGCGCAGAACATGTGCTGAGAGCGGGTAAATGCCAGAAATAGAAGATAGTATGTTTAATGAAAAATAACAGTCCATTTTAATGAGTACTTCTAATTATCTTGATTTTTCAAATGAGAACACAAGCTCAAAGAGATTGAGCCACTTTGTCTCATCTGGTGAAGCAGGAGCTCCCACCAGGGCTATCCAGTTCTAAAGTCCATGTTCTTAATCGTTCCTATGAGGCACTCCAAGGGAAGTGAGGACTGGCAATGCCAGTATCACCTTGGAAGGCAAGGTCCCAGGCCCAACCCAAACTTACAGAATCAGAAACTCCGGGGACAGGGCCTCACAATCTGTGTTTGTAAAAGCCCTTCATGCCATTCCAGTGCAGGCTCAACTTGGAGGACTATAGTGCATTTACCACTTCTCTGACTACTGTGTGAACAATGAGAGTGAGGAGGAGAACTCTTTTAAACCAAACACCCATGGGAAGACTTCTGAATATCTCTGAACAGCTGATGAGTCTGCAGTGGCTAAGGAGTTTACAAATGGAGCTGCTATTTGTGGATGAAGGCACAGGTTGGACACAGAGACCAACTTCTGGGATGACACTCTCCAGGGTAATGGCGGCCAGGCAAAGTCTCCAAGCCCAGCTCTACTATCAACCCACACTGTGACCTTGGACAAGTCTTTGGGCACTTGGGGCCCTCATTTGGTCATTTGCTCCAAAGGGTTCCAGGGTTTGCATTATTCCTTCCTCCTCTAAAACCCTTCACTCTAAGGCAATTATTGCACAGCCAGGGCAGAATTAGTGGCAGCCTAGGAAGCCAGGAAGAGAGGATGACTCAGAAGGTTTAAAGGAATCAGGAAGCTTGCTTATTGAAGACAGTAAGGGTGGAAGCTAGGAATGGTTAGGACAGGAGTTTGGGGACAGACAGTGCATTCCAGATGTGAGAGTTGGAAATCAGGCATGGGGTGGGGATTGTGGGGAAACGAATCAGATGTGGTTGTAAGATTAACCTGAGCCATTGGGTTTGAATACTATAGAGAAAAGTAAACAAAACTCTCAGGGAGTTTTTACCTTGACATTGAAGGGAGGTCATCAAATGCACTGACGATTGTTTTTTTCCTTAACCTAGCACAGGGGTTCTCAGCAAGGGGCAATTTTGTCCCTCAGGAGACATTTGGCAATGTCTGGACCTGTATCTGGTCATTACAACCGAGTATATATGGGGGAGGGGGTACTCCTAGCACTGGTAGGGAGAGACCAGAGATTCTGGGATGCTGCCAAACATCCTACAATTCACAGGACACCTCCTGCCCCCATAACAAGGGATTAAGTGGCCCAAAATATCAACAGTGCCTAGGTTGAAAACCCCTTACACAGCAGAGGAGCCTAGCCGGATGGATATGTAACAACTAGGTTATTAGATAACCAGAGCTGTAGATAATGACTACCACGTAACTACATAGGGTTCTGAGCACTTTCCTGGCCTGCTGTCAAAGCAACTCTCCGTGCTTACCTTTTTTTTTTTTTTAATACTTTAATTTTTAGAACAGTTTTAGTTTCATAGTAAAATAGAACATAAAGTACAGATTTTCTATATTCCCTTTGCCCCATATACACAGAGCTTTTCCCGTTATCTGGGCTCACTTTTAGTAGCTTTCTACCTATAAGCTACAGGGACTTAAGAGCCCTCCAGTACTCCGCTAGCAAGGTGAAGCACTGGAATTTGGACTGGGATCAGCAGAATTTGAGAGCCAGTGCTCTTGTGCATGGCCTGGTTCTTTCCACGGCTCTGATGCTTTCCTTGTTGTGTTAACCTGTCAGCTCAGGGCCCATTCTGTTTCTAAGGACCCAGGACCCTTGAATTCAGAGCCCCCTCATCTACTTCAGACTCTCACTATTATTTTATAGGATGAATCAAGAAGCTAAGGCACTGGAAACAGACCTTGAAAAAAACCAACTGTGTGAAAACAGTCTACATGGAAGTATTGTTTTCCAGGCACTTCAATGCCTTTGCGGCCTTTGCTCATTCTTTCCAGAGGAGTCCTGAGTATCAGCTGATAGGAGAGGTGAACCATGAAAAAATGCTGGGTTCCAGTCAAAGTAATTCCATTAGGGGCAGAAATAGCTTGCTGAAACACCAGGAAGGGAAATCATTTGCAGCATACCAACAGCTGGGCCCAAATGACATCACTCGCCAAAATCAAAGGAAATGAGCTAATCAGATATGCATAAAAGCTCTTTTTGTTTGCTTGCTTAGAAAGTTACAATTTGCTTTCAAGCTAGAGGTGAAAAAAAAATCTCTTTGAAAAATTTTGGCCCTGATATTTTGCTTCTTTAAATTGTTTTCAGTTACTGGAGCCGACATGAAAATAAAATGCTTGAAATGTTCTCAGGTCACTGCATATTAGGAGGAATTACCACAGGAATGTTATTTTCACAGATTCCTGCCAGACATTTGATGGTCCTCAGCCCCATGCCCTCGTCCTCAATGGAAAAAAAAAAAAAAAAAAAAAAAGAAGGAGGGAAAAGTTACCCATTTGTCTTTACGCACTACATCCCTTCACATTTTGACCTCTTTTCTGTTTCACTGCAAGCTCATCCAGTCCTATGACTGAGTAAATGCATATTAAATTAAGGGGAGAAGGCTAGGGGTAAAATAGAATTAAACAGCATTAAATAAAGGAAGCTAAAGGCAAGGAATTCAAAATGATCTATCTGATAAGGGCAAAGAGGGAAATCCTGCCAGTCCCCAAGGATGGAAGCAGGAGATGGTGCCAGGTGAGCCTTGGGTTTGGGAATATAAGTACAGGCAGCAAGATTGTGCAAGAAATGGGAGCCTTTGGGTTCTAGTAAAACCCATCTTCTATTTCTGCTGGGCTCTTATCACAGCCCTGAGCTGGGAAAGCAGGGTAGGCTGTTACTGTCACAGGCACTGACCCAGCTCACTTCTCACCTAGGAGCTATCTAAAGACTCGCAAAAAGAAAGGTAATTAGGCCAATGGTCTGAGGTGAAAAGGTGCCTTGAGAGAGTCAGGGTCGCCTGTTATTGGGTGGATGGGACAGCGTTTGGTTAGTGCGAGGATGCCGTTCCACTGACGTCATTCCTGAACCACCTGAGTTAGCTGGGCTGGGAGAAGGGTCGGCTGCCAGGCCCTTACAGTCCCCCGAGTGATGAGTATTTACTAGAGGGCCTGGATGGCCACCTGAAAGTGCAGGGGCCCATGAGGCATCTGTGCTCTGGTGGCCCTCACAGGCTCAGACACTCAGGGTGCCGGGGAGGCTACACAAAGCAGAGGCCCTCTCTGCGCCTGCTAACCCAAGGCCTATATTTAAGCCACTCCTAGGAAAAGGGAGATTTTAGGTCATCCTAGTGCAAAAATAACTTCACAGTTCCTGTTTTCCTCTCTGTTAAGAATATTTCCTTTATTTATTTTTTTGATGAAGAAAGGAAATAAAAGTTTCTCCATAAAATGACTCTCTGGAAGACAATGTCTTTCTCTACAAATGACCAACAAAAAAACAAACAACCCAATTAAAATGCAGGCAGAAGACTTGGGTAGACATTTCTCCAAAGAAAATACACAAATGGCCAATAAGTACATGAAAAGACGCTTCACATTACTAATCATTAGGGAAATGCAAATCAAAACCACAATGAGATACCACTTCACCCATTAAGATGGCTACCATCAAAGAAACAGAAAAATAACAAGGGTGTGTGAGAATGTGGAGAAATTAGAGTCTTTGTGATCTGTTGGTGGGGGTGCTCCATGGAGCTACTGTGGAAAACAGAAGAGCAGTTCCTTCAAAAATTGAAAGCAGAATTACCATATGATCCAGCAATTCCATTTCTTCTATATTCCCCAAGTAATTGAAAACAGGGTGTCAAAGAGATATTTGTACAGCCATGTTCGTAGTGTCTTGCTTTATAATAGCTAAATTGTACATGCAACCCAACTGTCTGCAAACAGATGAATGGATAAATAAAATATAGTATATACATATGATAGAATAGTCTTAAAAAGAAAGAAGAAATTTGCTCACTTAATACAATGTGGATGAACCTTGAGAACAGTATGCTAAGTGAAATAAACCCATCACAAAAATACAAATACTGGATGGTTCCACTTACCTAAGCAACCTGAAGTAGTCAAATTCAGAGAGACAGGAAGTATAATGGTGGTTGTCAGGTGCTATGGGGAAGGAAAGACGTGGGTACAGAGTTTCAGTTTTGTAAGATAAAATGAGTTCTGGAGATGGACGGTGGTGATGGTTATACAACACTATGAAAATGGACTTAATACCACTAAGATGTACATGCAAAAATGGTTAAGTCGTTGCCTCCAGAGTTGGATTCCATTATTGTTCCCATTTTAGAGACAGGAAAACATAAACGGAGATGAAGTCAACTTGTCTTGGACACAAAGCTAATGGTTGGCAGGGTGGGGATTCAAAGCCAGGCAGGCGTGCCCTGGAGGGGGTCATGCTCTATAACCAGTGAGCCATACTGTGAAATTAGAATTAATGCCGAGGATTTGGTAGAAAATCTACACTGGAATACTTTGGTTAAATGACACAGTTAGTGACCCAATGGGATGATACTCAAGAAGGCATTGTCTTTTGAAAACAGAGAAGCCTCTCTATTTGCTTAGTTGGATTTGTTCTCAGACAGTTCAACTTATTTTTTTTATTTCTTCTAAAAGTTGTTAAATACTCAAGCTGCTATCTTGAGTGGCTCTAAAAGCTGTTTGAGTCGTCGATGGTGAAAGTTGGGTGTTGATAAAAGATGCTGCGTTACTCTCCGTGGCCCAGGAACCATATTTCAGGGTGGGTTTGAGTTCTTTTTTTTTTTTTTTTTAAGTTTTTTATTTATTTCACACACAGAGAGAGGTCACAAGTAGGCAGAGAAGTAGGCAAAGAGAGAGAGAGAGGAGGAAGCAGGCCCCCTGCTGAGCAGAGACCCCTCCCCCCATGCAGGGCTCGATCCCAGGACCCTGGGATCCTGACCTGAGCTGAAGGCAGAGGCTTTAACCCATTGAGCCACCCAGGCGCCCCTGGGTTTGAGTTCTTTATAGAGCACAGCACCATCTGACTAAGATGGAACTTTTCCTGGTGCCTTGTCACCACCAATGAAATGGTAATGTAAATAGGACCCCTCACCAGGCCAGGCTCCAGAAGGTTACCTACCAGAGTTGGTGGAAAGGACTCCAGAGAAGGAAGTGTTTGGGACTCCTCAAAAGCCTCTAAGCATATGCCACCGAACCAGCTCCCTCCTGGAGTGGGCTCAGTCCGCACAGGAGGCAGGATCCCCAGGGTCCTGCACATTCAGTGGAGGTCCTTGGTTTTGCATTCGATTCTGTACAGTAATTCTAAAGCATGCTGGATTTGGGGACCAACTGCTCTAGATTAAAGGAAAGAACAAAAAGAAAATCTATATGCAGATGTCTGGGTGTTCAAACATCCTGCCTTTAGGGCAGTCATTGAATCCCTTTCTGAGATGGAGGGTGAATGGAGAATTCTGGTGTTCTTCTTTGCCTGAAGGGTTTAACTTTGCTTCACTCTATTTTAATATTTGGCACATATAACCTGTATAGCACATATAACCTGTATGTATAGTAAGGAATTTGTTTGTGTTTGTGAGCTATAGCGTGTATGTGTGTGTGTGTGTGTGTGTGTGTGTGTGTGGTGAGGAGGAGGCTGTGGGCTTGAGTTGCAAAATCAGCTCATAAGTGTTTTCGTCCCATTCTGCTTAGATAAGTCTACTGAGACCTTCAGAAAAGGGGTCCAGCGGAGGCCAAACAAAAACAGTTCAGCAAACAAATCCGACCAGAAAGTAACATGAATTCCTCACTGTATTTCTTGGAGTGAAGGGGCTACTTGATACACACCTGTCAGAGCACAGAACGCCGGGGTGTAAAGACCCATGCTGTCACTTACTAGGTGAGTAACTCGGAACAATTTTTTTAATGTGGTTAAAGTAAGGATTCATTTAGGATAGAACTACTGTACGGGAGTGTTGGGGGATTAAAATGAAAGGAAATAGAGGAAAGGTGCTTAGAACACTGCCAGGCACAGGGTAAGTGGTCGAGGAATCTTAACTCAAGAATTTCTCATCTCATTTCCTCTTCTCTGCAAGCTGTGCAACACTTCTAAATCTTACCCCAAATTCCTTCTCTAGTCTTTGACTCCTCCTTCTCTTGCTGCTTCCCTATCTTCAAAGCCAAAGAAACCATTTTAAAGAGGGGGAAAAAAAAGTCAGGAAGAGATTGTGAACCAGAACTCTGGGTTCAAGTGGGAAGATGTCTAGGAAAACATAATTTTTCTTCATACACACATAAGACACTGTACTCATCTCATTTTCTTCACCACTGTTGGAAGCAAGCTCCGAATAACAATTAAGAATAGGAGCTTTGGAATCGAAGGCCTCTGGGTTTGAATCCTTGCTTCTTTGAGACCACAGCAAGGTTCTGAAGTTGATGGAATCACAGCTGCCTCTTCTCTAAAGTGTCATTGATGATGACCTCCCCTTCGGGTTATGAGGTTTAAAGTCATGAATACTACAATGTGGGGGCCTGGAGGAAGTAGTTGGGAGTGACTGCAAGTCACAGTTATTCTGTTTTTGTAGTGCTACCAAGAGCTGAGACGAGATGGGAAGAGAACATCAAGGTAGAGACTGCCCAGCCTTATCCCAGGTTCCTAGAAAACCTACTTTCAGCTTTGTCCCTCCCACTGCAGTCCCTAGAACTTAAATTTTTAGCCTACTGACCCTTGCTGTTTTACCCAGAGTCAAAGAATCCATCCTTTTCCTAAAAGCTAAGAAAGATGGGAAAAACAAAGCCTAATTTACAGGTTGTCCTTCTCTGAGCTTACAAAAAGACCCTCAGAGGGCCCACGAGCAGAGGACAGGGGATGGGGTGGGAGCTCAAAAGCAGAGAGGAGGGGGTGTGGGTCCCCAGGCCCCTACAGCAGGCCTTCTTCCAAGTCTAATTGCAGCACATTCTTGAGATCTGCCGTCATTCATTGAGCCATGATGCAAATGCCTCAGCATTATGGGTGGAGAGGAGTAAGCGTATCTATGAAAGACACACCAAAACATATGCTGACCCCTTCAAACCTATGACCATATTCTAAGTGGAGCCAAACTAAATGAAATCAAGGTCTCTGTCCAGCATTTGAGAGCCAGTGAAAATAGGAACTTAGTGTTTCTCTAAATTCACAGAGTATATTACCTTAGTCATAAAATTGGGGACTTTCAAATCTAATTTGTTCAGCACTAGTGCTGTTGAAGGCTGGGCAGGGTTCCAAAAGAAATCACCTCCACGCAAACAGAGATTAGCAGCTCTCCACTGGAGACATATGGGAATGATTCCCTATAATCTCCAGTAATTGTGGCTGCATTACATTCAAATCCTGTTTTCAATTTTCTTAAACTTCTAGACTGATTGTGTTATTAAATCATGCTGGCTGATGTGTTTAATAAGGACCTATTAAATGTTTATAAAATTAGGGAAATAAATATGGGCTTTTAGTTGGATTGCCCAATGGATCTGGTAACCTATTGTTAAAATAACAGCCCTGCTTTAAAACTGGGTCTCCTGACTACATACATTGGTCCTCGCTTTAAAACACCAACCCAACATTCAAGCAGAGCTGTTTATTCTAACACTCCATTTGCAAAAGAATTTGGCTCCCCCGTCCCCTTCCACCCCACAAAGAAAGGCGTAGGTTCAAAGAAGACCAACTAAATGCAAGATGTGGTGTCTTGGCTGACAAGAAATGTCACCTCACCTCCACTGAACCAGCGATGATACTGATTTCCAGAGAAGACCCAGAGAGACCAGTTTTGTTGTGGTGGTTATCGTTCGAGACTTCCCCTGGCCTAGTTTCAAGCTGGAAATGGCACTGAAGTTCTCCAAGGCCTTCAGCAGGAAGGTTGGATCAATCTTTAGAGGGGGAAGGAAAACTTGGCTAGGATTTATACAGCAGGGAGAGACAATGAATAAAATCCCTTCTTCAGAGGGGCTTACTTGGGAATGACTCCCCCGTCGCATCTCGGTGATCACAGATGATTTGAGTGTAGTTCTCTGTGACATGGCTCAGATGAGCTCTGTAGCCTCTGCCTCCTGGCATTTAAAAGCGAAGACTAGAAATGCCTGCAGAAGAGATCCAGACACGGCTGGGTCGTGCCTTCTTAAGACAGAAGGTACGGAGTGCCCATGACGCTGGGCTGCTGGGCAGGGGAATTTGTATCCAGCTCTGTATTCAGTGCTGTTCTGACCTGGGAAAAGCATTTCCTTATCTTTGAAATGGAGATGTCAACAGTATCCACACCTCTCGGGGCTATCATACAGATTAAATAAGACCGTAACAGGGGTGAACTGTGGTGTTCTGGCTCCTGGTAAGGGCCCAAAGACGGTTACTGAAAAAATGAGAAGTGAAGAAGTGGAAGTCACGGTCCAAACTGTGATCTCTTTAAAGTGCTAAAAATAATTACTATACTATGTTAAAAATAAATATTAATACAATATTAACCGTCTGAGTGCACTCCTAAGTGTGGCATTAAACACAGTATTGCATGACTCTCGTCCAAAGCAATTCCCTAACACGGACACAAAACCATAACTTCAGTCCTCCCTGCCAAAACGCTCTCGGCCACCTGGCCTTAAACCACAGTTTCCTATACCCTCGACCACAGCTCCAGTAATTCTGTTATCTTCAAGGCAAACGCAAACCCCACTTTCTTGGACGACTTAACCTTTGAGTTTCCCCTAAGGAGGAGGAGGGCAATTAAACAATCTTTCTGGCACTTAAAACAAAACAAAACAACAAACCACATCATTATCTTGGTATAAACACACCCCCTTAAAATATTCTAACAACTGTGTACCAGCCCCCCGCACTCGCCCACTGCTGCCACCCCCCATTCCAGAATATTGTAAAGCGACGTGAGAGCTGGCCTGGTTCACATTAGGGGCTCTGAAAGGTTGGAGGAGAATTGGATAGAAGGTTAATATTTGGCAGAACCTTGTAAATGACCTGATTGTTATTTTATATTGCCTACAGTCTCCAAATCACTGCTGTTTGCCAGAAAGGCCCCAAGTGTGGCCAGGTAGTTATACACAACAGTGTCACAAGCCAGCTCCGTGGAGGGACGCACTTACTCGTGTGTGTGTGTGTGTGTGTGTGTGTGTGTGTTTTTCGTGAGTGCACAGGCACCCGCTGTCTTAACTTACACCCAGCCAAAATACAGCAGAGACCCCAGCACAGCAATTATTTTTACGGATTTTTTTTTGGTTTGCCCTCAGGGGACCTTCTCCCAGTTTAATTGTCTAAGGGGATTGTTTCCTTGTGGGATTTTATTTCAAAATGTTCCTGTTAAAATTTCTTTCTGAGGGGGAAGGAAAGAGACGCCGGATTTTTTTTTTTTTCTTTTTAAATCTTAAACACATAAAGCCACAATCACATCAAAATTCACCAAACTGTGTATCCTAAAATTAATAGAGGTGTTTCGTGATGCATAGATTTTTAAATTATTTGTCTAAAGATATGTTTAGAATTGATTATATTAAAGGTGTATAAATCTTGGGTTCCCTGCCCCCACTCCTGCGCCTTGGAAATGAATTCGAGCAAACCAACTGAATTTTAAGTTAAGACAAACAGGGGGCGAGATCATTTGTCTCCAGTTATACATGAAATAGCTTATAATAGCGGATGCTGAGTTCATGAAGTCTATGTTCGACCCCCTTTGATATAAATTCCATCATCAGCTCACAAAGAAATTGTGTTTATGCATAAGACAGTGCTCTCTAACATGAACTCCTATAAATTATGAGAACAGAAAATCCAAATTTATAAGATGCCATTTCTGGATTTATTTTTAATGCTCTCTCCTGCATATTACCAAACAAATGCCACATTAGCAGAGGATGAAAGGCTTTTTACTGGCATAAGCTATAGCCATGAAATTCACAGCACAGGCTGGGGGACTGTGAATGAAGAAGCAAAGAGAAAGTAGGAGAGGGACCAGCGCTTCTGAGTGCTTGGGAGGTCTGAAGTCCTGCTATTGGCTTCCCTACAGACAAAGCGGTATTTTCCTTTGAAAGAAGATGCCTGCCCTGATCTATTAATGATAGTAAGCATAGGTGATTGTTTTTGTTTCCTAAGAAATAAGAGTTTGTATTTCACTTCCAAACACCACCCAGTAGGGTCAGATCCGATCCTCTTGTGCATCTTTCACTAATTCATTCAATTATTCATTAATTCATTTTCTTCATCATTTGTCAACTGTTTAATATGTATCAACCGTTCATCTAAGGAACTGAGGACATGGACTCTAGCAAGAAAAGCAATACAGGGTAGTAGTTAGAGCACAAGCTCTGGAGTCCGAAGAAATAATAATAATAATATTGGCTAACATTTATTGAATGTCTACTTAGAGCCTGTCACCATTCTAAATTTTTACATGTGGTAACTCATTTAACCTCCTCATATCCCTATGAAGCTGGACACTTTTATTTATTTTGACAGCAAGAAAACTGAAGTTAAAAGTAGGTTCTCATAGTTAGCAAGGAGTAGAATGAGCATTTGAACACATGGCTTCAAGGCCAGGAGATTTAATCACTAGGTTGAAAGGAGTAGGTGTCCCTAAATCAATCAGCCAATCAATCAATCAATCATCAGTCTTCCAGCTCTACTCTTCATTGGCCATGTGACCTTGGCCAAGTTGGTTAACCACTCAGTGCCTCAGTTTCCCCAACTAGAAAATGAAGATAATAACAGTACCTGCGTTACATTGTGAAGTCAAAGATTAAGGGAAGAGTTGTCTGTGCACAGCACCTACGATAGTCCCTGGCACAGGAGTGTGCTTGTTGTTGGCTCTCAATGTTTCTTACTATCGTCATTATTTGATAAATCTCTCGCTCATTACACACAAAGGATGCATTAAGACATCAGGATTTAATTCTTTCATGGAATCTGTTTAATGAAGGGCCAGATTCAAACAGTTATCAACCAGTAGATGTAGGAACAAGGTCAACTGACTGGTCCAAGGCAAACCACCAGAATGGCCAAGTAAAATCACTGCAATCATTTTGTAGTTCAAGAGAGGTTTGGGGGTTGTTGGTAGGTGGGATTCAGTGGTGACCTCTGAGGTCAGGCAATGACCCAAGTCTCCATGTTGTCCCCTTCCTCCCCAGTTGTTAGTCTCCTTTCAGGAAAGGCTTGAAGCAGTGCCTGTGAGCACTTAAGACTTTCGATTGTGTCCTCTTTTTAAAAAATCCAAAACTCATGAGGGCAAGATGTTAAAATATCAAAATACACAAGAACACTCAAATAAATGGCAACTATTCAGTAATACCTCATTCTGACCAAGGTTTGGACACCCACCCTCTTGGGTCTCTGTCTTCAGAAATCAACTATTGTTTGTTGACTGTCTTATCTTCTGTCTCAGACAGAGTTCTTGGTGGCAAGCAACAGAAATTAAACAGGGCTGATTTGTGCAGAAAAAAAAATATATATCGAAAGGATATAGGATAAAACGCTGGGGAACCAAAAAACTGCTATCCTGGAAGATGAACCACAACCCACCACAAAATGGTGTGAGCAGGACCATGCTTTCTTCAGCATTGAGCACTCTGTCTGGAACTTGTACACCTGGACCAGGCAGTCCTGGAGATCATCTTTCTTCTGCTTTCCTGCAAAGTACATTTTGCTGTGCTCACCATCACTGCCAAAGAATTTCCCACAGTTCCTGCATCTTTGCAGCTCTATCCTCGGGCATGACACCAGGAGTAAGTACATATGATTGACCAAGCTTAGGTGCATGCCCTCGTTGACAGGGGAGTCTTGAAAGCAAGTTTCTGGTATTTTTAGATTCTGTAGATGGAAAAAGACTTGGCCTGTCTCTAAATCTCATAATGTGAAGGACTGCAAAATAACAGGGAAAAGGTTTAGCTGCTACCAGCCAAAAATAATGGCAAAAGTCCACTCCATCTTTCCAGTTTGAAGAGTGATTCTCTAGGGATGATTTTGCCTGCCCCCTCTTGGGGTCATTTATCATGTCTGGAGACATTTTCGATTGTCACAACTGGGAGCAGTGTAACTATCACCTAGTGGGTAGAGGGATGAATTCTCCACCGTGGATAGGATGGCCCCCTCCTAACCCAGAGCAAAGGATTAAATGGGCCAATATGTTAATAGTGTCAAGATGGAGAGACCCTTAGTTACACTGAAATCTCCATGTGGATAGGGACCCTCTCTGTTTTTTTTCAGTTAGGTCCAGCAACCATCAAGGGAAGGGCTCTATATTTGACTAGATAAACAAGAGAAGGTGCATTAATAGCTGTCCTTGATTGTCCACTAGTTTTAATAGCAAACGGACCAACCAATTGTTATTTCTTTTAGTTTCTGACTTCTTCCCAGGCACCATGGCTTCTAATGTGCAGCTGTCTGTGAAAGAGAAACCTGATACATGTTTGTCAAATGAATAAACTCAGGGTGAAATCCAGAGTCTAAACAATGCTTCCAAAGCCCTCAGTGATCTGGTTTTCTTTAAACTTTTAAACTTTTCAGCCTCCTCTCCTACTTTCCACCCTTCTCACACTGCTCCCATCATACTGCCTTCCTTGTTATTCTTCCCATATGCCAGCCATGTTCCTTTTCCCTCTGTCTGGAATGTTCTCTGTCCTCCCCACTTCCCAGATAGCTGCAAAGCTCAATCTCTCACCTCCAAGAAAATCTTTGCTGAAGTAATCTCTTTCCAGTTAAGTTTACCCTTAGCAACCTGAGGAGGTATACTTGCTACCCAAACCTTGGCATTCCTGATAATTTTTCACGGCTCCTTGCATTGTACAGAGCTTTATATATAATTGATATGTGTTTGTTATCTAATAATTTAATGTATAATATATAGTGTGTATATATGATTGAGATATAATTAGTATACAAAGAACTACACATAAGGAGTACATAAAATTTTATGAATTTTGGCATATTCAAATACATGTGACACCAATAGCACATTAAGGTAATAGACATATTTATCATCTCCAATAGTTTCCTTGTATTCTTTTGGTTTTTGGTTGGTTGCTTGTTTGGGTTTTGTGTGTGTGTGTGTGTGTGGCAAGAATGCTTAGCATGAGATCTACCCTCTCAACAAACTTTGAAATGCACAATACTGTATGAATTAGAGGAAATATATTACATAGCAGAATCTCTGAAATGTACTCATTTTGTATTATTGAAACTTTATACCCATTGAACAACTACACTGCTCTCTCACTCCCTACCACTATCATCACTTTTAGCATACTACAGAATTTACTAATATGTTATATTTACATCTTATTATCTATCTTCTCCCTCCTAGAGTGGCACTTTTTGTGTATCTTGTCCACGATGTATACCAAGTGCCTAGAATGGTGTCTGACACATAGTAGATGCTCAATAAATGTTTGATGAATGAACAAATAACTAAATCAACTGGAAGACATGGGACAGATTGAAATTACAAATGGTACCTCTGAAAGACTTTTTAAAGTTCACATAATGACAGATCCATGCCGGCACCACAAATGCACAGGACTCCTGTGTGTTGGACAATGTATAAGGCTGATCCTGGAAACAAGGCACTGCGCTGTCAAAGGCCGTTTCCTAAGGCTTACTGGGTGTCAGGAAGGGTCCCAGGGGCTCCAAAAATAGCCTCTACATCTCACAAATCTTAGTATCTAAATTTTACAAATGAGGAAATGAGGCTCAAATAGATTAAGAAGCTTTTCTAAGGACAACAGAGCTGGAAATAACAAAGCCAGGACAGTGATCTAGGTTATTTCTGATTCCAAAGCTCATGACCCTGAACCTTACCTAGAAGAGCTTTGAGTCTGGCCTGGTGGGACTGTTCTCACGGTGCTAGATCTCTAGAGCCTGCACCAAGTGGCAATATGGAGTAAAGAATTTCCAGACTAAAAGACAAAGAAGGAAGTGAAGTCATAGTGTCACCACATAAGTGTTCTCTCTAAATCATCATTTAATTTTCTGGCTACTTAATAATAATACACCAATGAACTGTGTCTACTTAATGATTTCATGTTAATCATCAGATTGGTACCTCTTTAAAACTCAGTGCATTCTTTAGACCAGAAGACTTGTCCCTATTTTATAGATAAGGAAACTGAGGTATAGAAGGAGATAGTGACTTGTACCAATATGGCCAGGAGTGGAATTCAGTTTTCCTTTAGTGTTTACACACGTACAGATGTGGATATATGTGCCTACATGGGGTATATGAGTGTTCATGTGTGTGTATGTGTGTGCAAGCCCCAGATGCTAATGTTAAGAACAACACGTATTGACCCCCCCCCCCCAGCCCTTAGGTTCTCTGCACACTCCAGACACATCTGGAATTCAAGGAGAGAGGAAGGTTCTGAGACACATGCTGAATGATAAGAGTCTGGACATATGGTCTCTAGGCTTGACCTTTCCACCATCCTCACTTTTCAAAAGAGGAGTTTGGTCACATGATCCCTAAAGTAGCATGACTCCCTGATACTAATGTGAGTCCTGAGTTTCTGCACATGCTGTTCTCTTCTTGCAGTGTGTTTGTGTGTGTGTGTGTGTGCTCTCTCCCTTTAGCCAGTCAATTCATATTCATTCTTTACATCCTGGCTTGAACCTTACTTCTTCAGGAGGATCCTACTCTTTCAGGGGGGTCCTGAACTTGCCTTTCATGGCATTTAGCACAGAAGCTTGAAAGTGTCCTCTTATTTGTATGTTGTTTGAATAAAGCCTATCTCTTTGAGTTGTGCCTTCCAAGAAAACAGGAGCATTGTGACTTCCCTCACTGCCCTACACCCAAGGCCAAGCCCTGAAATATGGGAGGTTGCTCCATCACTCTGTGTTGATTGAATGAATGTAAGATAGTACCTGGGTTTGAGCTTGGTTTCTACTAATAGGAATTTGTGTGACAAGGAGCACCATTTAAAGATCAGTAAACCAGCAACCATTCTCTCTTCACAGAAATGTTTTAAGATTAGCCATACGTACTTTGGACTTTTGACTGGCTGCTTTAATGCTTCTAGTAGCCTGAAAAATTTATATCTGTAAGATTTTTGTAAATCTATGACATAAATATCAGACCACTTGGATTTTTTCATTCCACGGCAGCCTTGCTTTTCTTCATTACCTGAACTATACAAGGTGGTGCCAAAAGCTCTTGGGGTAATTTTAAAAATTAAGAATGCTTATCCAGGGACGCCTGGGTGGCTCAGTTGGTTAAGCAGCTGCCTTCGGCTCAGGTCATGATCCCAGCGTCCTGGGATCGAGTCCCATATCGGGCTCCTTGCTCCGCAGGGAGCCTGCTTCTCCGTCTGACTCTGCCTTCCACTCTGTCTGCCTGTGCTCGCTCTCGCTCACTCTCTCTGACAAATAAATAAAATCTTTAAAAAAAAAAAAAAAAAAAAAAGAATGCTTATCCAAGGAAGCAAGATGGCAGAGGAGTAGGAGACTGAAATATCATCAGGTCCCAGGAGTTCCACTAGATATTTATCAAGCCATTCTGAACACCTACAAACTCAACAGGAGATCAAAGAGAAGAGCAGCAATTTTAGGAATAGAAAAGAGACTACTTTCTGGAAGGTAGGACAAGCAGAAAAGTGAATCTGAAGCAACAGGAAGATAGACTGTGGGGGGAGGGGCTGGCTCCTAGCAAGTGAGAGAGCAGTGGAACACAAAGTCAAACTTTTAGAAGTCTGCTCCACTGAAGGACATTGCTCCAGAGGCTAAGTGTGGGTGGAGCCGTCATGGCGACAGTGTGGTCTCAGGACCTGTGGGGTCACAAAAAGACCTTGGTGTCTGAGTGTGGCAGAGCTCCCAGATATCAGAGCAGGGAAGCCTGTTGCTGAGATGGAGCTGAGGAGTGAGCTCTCAGCTCGGGATTACCTTATATTGTGATCCAAGGCACAGTCAGGCCACTACTCTTCAGGCAGAGACCTCACAAGTGGCAGATGCGAGGAAACCACCTCTTTCCTCCTTCAGGAGAAGCGGTGCAGGAGAATGCTGCAGGAATCAGCTGGGTTTGGAGACTCCAAATGGGGCCATGTACCAGAGATAGAAACAGTTGGTCAGGTGAGCACAAAGGCAGCTGGAGACCAGGGAGATGGGAGAGATTGACAACTTTTCTCTGAGTGGCACACTGAGGGGTCGGGCCAAGAGCTCTCGGCTCCTCCGACCAGAAACTAGGAGGCTGCCATCTTCATTCCCACCCTCCAGAGCGCTACAGAAAGTGTTCAGGGAACAAAAGCTACTGAGAGCGAACCCAAGCAGATTACTTAGCCTGGCTCCCCGCAAGGGCGGTGCAATTCCACCTCAGGAAAGGCGTTTGTTTGAGAATCATGGCAATAGGCCTCTCCCGAAGAAGATCAGCAAGAACATCCAGCCAAGACCAAGATCAATGAGAACTCTGGAACTCCAAAGCTAAGGGAAAGAAACACATATAATTCATGGGTTTTTTCCCCATGATCCTTCAATCTTTCAAAGTTAAATTTTTTTAACTTTATTTTTTCTTATTCTATTTTTAAAAAATTTTTCTCTTTCCTATTTTAATGTTTTTTAACTGTTTTATCTTATCAACACCTTCTTTAAAAATTTTTTTTAAACTTCCATTGTTATAGTCATATTTTATTCCTTCATTGTATTTAACCTTATTTTTTGTATACATCTGGGGTTTTTTTCTTTAAAATTTTGGGACACAATTTCTTCTAATAGATCAAAATACACCCTAAATATAGTGCATGTCTTTGTTCTAGTCTCCAGCTTGATTACGTTTTCTTCTCTTTTTTTCTTTTTCCAGCCAACTTCTTATCTTATCAGTTCCCTTTTTTAGAATCTTATTTGATTTTCATCTCTACAGTCATATTCCATCCCTTCATCATGTTTACCATATATATACATATATGTATATAAATGGGTATGTATATACATATACACACATATATGTATACCCATATATGGGCATGTATATACATATACACATATATATGTATACCCATATATATACATATATGGGTAAACATGATGAAGGGATGGAATATGACTGTATATATGTATATGTATATATATATATATACATATATATGTATGTGTATATATATACATATATATGGGTATACATATATATGTGTATATGTATATACATGCCCATATATGGGTATACATATTCAAATATGATTCTAAAAAAGGGAACTGATAAATAAGAAGTATATATATATACATATATATGTATGTATATATATATAAAAGTTTTTTTCTTTAAAATTTTTGGAAGTAGTTTCCTCTAAGAGACCAGAATACACCAAAAATCAAGTAGATGGCTCTGTTCTATTCACTAGTTATAGTTAGATAGATATAAGATTTATATATATCTATATATCTTATAGCTGTCTATCTATATATATAAGATCAATCGATAGATAGATAGATAGATAGATATCTTCCCTCCACCCCCTTACACTTCCCCCTGGTTTTGGGTCTCTTCTGAGTTGGTTAGCATATATTTTCTTGGGGCCTTTGTCACCCTTTTAATATTTTGTTCTCTCATTCATCTATTCTTATCTGAATAAAATAACAAGGCAGAAAAACTCATCTCAAAAGGAAAAAAAGGACAAGAGGCAGTACCAATGGATAGGGACTTAATCAATATGGACATTAGTAACATGTCAGAACTAGAGTTCAGAACAACAATTATCAACATGGTAGCTGGGCTTGGAAAAAAAATGGAAGATATTAGAGAATCCCTTTCTGGAGAAATAAAATCCATTTCTGGGGATTTTAAGAAAATTTAAAATTTAATAAAATTTTAGTTAAAGAGCTAAAATCTAACCAAGTTGAAATTTTAAAAGCTATTAATGAGGTGCAATAAAAAAATGGAAACTGTTACTGCTAGGATAAATGAGGCAGAAGAGAGAATTAGTGATATAGAAGACCAAATGATGGAGAATAAAGAAGCTGAGCAAAAGAGAGACAAATAACTACTGGACCACGAGGGAGAAATCAAAAGATAAGTGATACCATAAGACAAAACAATATTAGAATAATTGGGATCCCAGAGAGAGGGCAGAAGGTATGTTGGAGCAAATTATAGTAGAGAATTTCCCTAATATGGCAAAGGGAATAAGCATCAAAACCCAGGAGGCACAAAGAACCCCCATCAAAATCAATAAAAATAGGTCCACACCCCCTCATCTAATAGCAAAATTTACAAGTCTTAGTGACAAAGGGAAAATCCTGAAAGTAGCTCAGAACAAGAGGTCTGTAACATACAATGGCAGAAATATTGGATTAGCAGCAGACCTACCCACAGAGACCTGGCAGGCCAGAAAGGACTGGCATGATATATTCAGAGCACTAAACAAGAAAAATATGCAGCCAAGAATACTATAGCCAGCTAGGCTATCATTGAAAATAGAAGGAGAGAGAAAAAGCTTCCAGGACAAACAAAAATTAAAAGAATTTGCAAACACCAAATTAGCCTTACAGGAAGTATTGAAAGGGGTCCTCTAAGCAAAGACAGAGCCTAAAAGTAACAAACCAGAAAGGAACAGAGACAATATGCAGTAACAGTGACCTTACAGTCAATACAATGGCACTAAATTCATATCTTTCAATAGTTGCCCTGAATGTAAATGAGCTAAATGCCCCAATCAAAAGACACAGGGTATCAGAATGGATTAAAAAATGATCCCTCAATATGCTGTGTACAAGAGACTCATTTTAAACCCAAAGACACCTCCAGAATTAAAATGAGGGTGTGGAAAACAATTTTCCATGCTAATGGACATCAAAAGAAAGCTGGGGTGGCAATCCTTATATCAGATCAATTAGGTTTTAAGCCAAAGACTATAATAAGAGATGAGGAAGGACACTATATCATACTTAAAGTGTCTATCCAATAAGAAGAACTAACAATTTTACATATCTATGCCCCTAACATGGGAGCAGCCAATTATATAAGTTAATTAATAATAAAATCAAAGAAACACGTCAACAATAATACAGTAATAGTAGGGTAGTTTAACACCCCCTCACTGAAATGGACAGATCATCTAAACAAAAGATCAACAAGGAAATAGAAGCTTTAAATGACACACTGGACCAGATGGACACCACAGATATATTCAGAACATTCCAACCCAAAGCAACAGAACACACATTCTTCTCTAGTGTATATTGAACACTCTCCAGAATCACATCCTGGATCACAAATCAGGTCTCAACCAGTACCAAAAGACTAGCATCACTCCCTACATATTTTCAGACCACAATGTTCTGAAGCTAGAACTCAATCACAAGAAGAAAGTTAGAAAGAACTCAAATACATGGATCTAAAGAGCACCCTCCTAAAGAATGAAAGGGTCAGCCAACAAATTAAAAAAGAATTGAAAAAATTCATGGAAACAAATGAAAATGAAAACACAACAGTTCAAAATCTTTGGGATGCAGCAAAGGCAGTCCTGGGAGGTAAGTATATAGCTATGCAAGCCTTTTTCAAGAAACAAGAAAGGTCTCAAATACACAACCTAACCCTACACCTAAAGGAGCTGGATAAAGAACAGCAAAGAAAGCCTAAACCCAGCTGGAGAAGAGAAATAATAAAGATCAGAGCAAAAATCAATGAAAAAGAAACCAAAAGAACAGTGGAACAAATCAATAAAACTAGAAGCTGGTTCTTTGAAAGAATTAATAAGATTGATAAGCTCCTGGTCAGACTTACCAAAATGAAAAAAGAAAGGACTCAATTTAATAAAGTCATGAATGAAAGAGGAGAGATCACAACCAACTCTAAAGAAATGCAAACAATTATAAGAATATATTATGAGCAACTATAGGCCAGCAAATTTGACAATCTGGAAGAAATGGATGCATTCCTAGAGACATATAAACTACCAAAAACTGAACCAGAAAGAAAGAGAAAAGCTGAACAGACCCATAACTAGTAAGGAGATTGAAGAAGGTTGAATCTCTCAAAAACAGGAGCCCAGGGCCAGACAGTTTTCCAGGGAAATTCTACCAAACATTTAAAGAAGAATTAATATCTATTCTCCTGAAACTGTTCCAAAATATAGAAATGGAAGGAAAACTGCTAAACTCACTTTAATGAGGCCAGCATTACCTTGATCCCCAAACCAGACAAATAGCCCCTCAAAAAGGAGAATTACAGACCAATATCCCTGATGAACACAGATGCAAAATTTCTGGCCAAAATACTAGCCAACAGGATCCAACAGTGCATTAAAAGGACTATTCACCATGACCAATGGGATTTATTCCTGGGCTGCAAGGTTGGTTCAACATCTGCAAATCAATCAATGTGATACAATACATTAATAAAACAGAGAACAAGAACCATATGACACTCTCAATAGATGCTGGAAAAGTATTTGACAAAGTACAGCATCCTTTCTTGATCAAAACTTTTCAAAATGTAGGGATAGTGGGTACATACCTCAATACCATACACACTGTCTATGAAAAACCCACAGCAAATATCATTCTCAATGAAGAAACACTGAGAGCTTGTCCCCTAAGGTCAGGAACATGGCAGGGATGTCCACTATCACCACAGCTATTCAACATAGTAGTAGAAGTCCTAGCCTCAGCAATCAGACAACAAAAAGAAATTAAAGGCATCCAAACTGGCAAAAAAGAAGTCAAACTCTCACTCTTCGCAGATGATATGATACTATGTGGAAAACCCAAAAGACTGCACTCCAAAACTGCTAGAACTCATACATGAATTCAGTAAAGTGTCAAGATATAAAATCAATGCACAAAAATCCATTGCATTTTTATACAAGGAGAAAGAGAAATTAAGGAGTTGATCCCATTTACAATTCCACTCCAAACCATAAGATACCTAGGAATAAACCTAACCAAAGAGGCCAAGAATCTGTACTCAGAAAACTATAGAGTACTCATGAAAGAAATTGAGGAAGGCACACACACCAAAAAAAAAAAAAAAAGGAAAAACATTACATGTTCATGGATTGGAAAAGCAAATATTGTGAAAATGTCTATGCTATCTAAAGCAATCTAATCATTTAATGCAATCCTTTTCAAAATACCATCATATATTTCAAAGAAATGGAACAAGTAATCCTAAAATTTATATGGAACCAGAAAAGACCCCAGATAGCCAGAGAAGTGTTGAAAAAGAAAACCAAAGCTGGTGGTACCCAAATTCCAGACTTCAAGTTCTATTACAAAGCTGTCATCATCAAGACAATATGGTACTGGCACAAAGACAGACACATAGGCCAGTGGAACAGAATAGAGAGTCCCAGAAATGGACCCTCAACTCTATGGTCAACTAATCTTCAACAAAGCAGGAAATAAGGTCCAATGGAAAAAAGACAGTCTTTTCAACAAATGATGTTGGGAAAACTGGACAACCACATGCAGAAGAATGAAACTGGACCATTTCCTTACTTCACATACAAAAATAGACCCAAAATGGATGAAAAACCTCACTGTGAGATAGAAATCCACCAGAATCCTTGAGGAAAACACAGGCAACAACCTCTTTGACCTCAGCCACAGCAACTTCTTTCCTAGAAACATTGCCAACATCAGACAACTGACAGAATGGGAGAAGATTTCACAAATGACATATCAGATAAAGGGCTAGTATCCAAAATATATAAAGAACTTATCAAACTCAACACCCAAAGAACAAATAATCCAATCAAGAAATGAGCAAAAGACATGAACAGAAATTTCTGCAAAGAAGACATCCAGATGGCCAACAGACACATGAAAAAGTGCTCCACATCACTCAGCATCAGGGAAATACAAATCAAAACCACAATGAGAAACCACCTCACACCAGTCAGAATGGCTAAAATTAATAAGTCAGGAAACAGCAGATGTTAACGAGGATGTGGAGCAAGGGGAACCCTCCTACACTGTTGGTGGGAATGCAAGCTGGTGCAGCCACTCTGGAAAACAGTATGGAGGTTCCTCAAAAAGTTGAAAATAGAGCTACCCTGTGACCCAGCAATCGCCCTACTGGGTATTTACCCCAAAGATACAAATGTAAGGATCCAAAGGGGCATATGCACCTGAATATTTATAGCAGTAATGTCCACAATAGCCAAACTATGGAAAAGAACCTAGATGTCCTCCAACAGATGAATGGATAAAGAAGATGTGATTATATATATATATATATATCTCCATACACACAATGGAATACTATGCAGCCATCAAAAGAAACAAAATCTTGTCATTTGCAACAACATGGATGGAACTAGAGGGTATTATGCTGAGCGAAATAAGTGATATCATATGATCTCCCTGATATGAGGAATTTGAGAGGCAGGGTGGGGATTGTAGGGGGTAAGGAAGGAACAAGTGAAACAAGATGG
Organism: Mustela nivalis; assembly: GCF_964662115.1. Lineage (NCBI taxonomy): Eukaryota > Metazoa > Chordata > Mammalia > Carnivora > Mustelidae > Mustela > Mustela nivalis. The sequence goes on from NC_139022.1 coordinate 132,154,733, forward strand.
GATCAAGAGGGAGACAAACCATAAGAGACTCTTAATCTCACACAAAAAATCTGAGGGTTGATGGAGGTTGAGGGGGGAATAGGGTGGCTAGGTTAGGGACAATGGGGAAGGTATGTGCTATGGTGAGTGCTGTGAAATGTGTAAGCCTGATGATACACAGACCTGTACTCCTGGGGCAAATAATACATTATATGTTAATTAAAAAAAATAAAAAAGAATACTTATCCAGATGAACTGAGTAAAACTTCAACTTAGAAGCTTTCTCTAGTGTCCATTTTTTTTTAAAGATTTTATTTATTTATTTGACAGACAGACATCACAAGTAGGCAGAGGCAGGTAGAGAGAAGGAAGGGAAGGGCTTTCTGTTCCACGCTGAACAGAAAGCCCGACACGTGGCTCGATCCCAGGACCCTGGGATCATGACCTGGGATGAAGGCAGAGGCTTAACCCACTGAGCCACCCAGGTGCCCCACTAGTGTCCATTTTTAAAGCCACTTTAAGTAACCATGTGGTAAACTTCATCTCATGACCTTAGGATTCCTTGCTTTAAACCAAAGTGTTCTACCCGGCTTGGCCACTTTCTTTCTTCATCACACTTAATGTGAAGCCAGGTGACTTCCACTCCAATTCAAAAGTTAAATCTATACTACAAGGATGAAAACTGCCTGCCATCAAAACTTCTCAAAATATCCTTGGGACTTGAGTATTCTGGTAATGGCAGCCTCACTGTGATAAATACACAGCCTTTTAGGGTGATCACTTGAAACATGATAGTGTTTACAGTTTGTTTTTTAGGACAACCAAATTACTTTATGTGGTCATAACTCAAAATTTCTTCAGGTTAGATCAGTAAGATAAAACCTGTTTTTACATAGCTGTTTTCGTAGTATTTGATTCAACTATTCATGGAAGACGAAACAGCAAATAATGCTATTTATCGACGTGTTCTTTTAGCTCACTAGGCTGTAATGTCAGAACAGTAGAGACCATGTCTCCCATGTAGCTGTTGTATCCTCAACAACAAGCACAGTGCATGGAAGCAATGCAAAATGGTGCCAACACATTCTGGATTGTCCAAGACAGTCTTCATTTACTCTGGCTTGTACTGGTACAATCTTAAATAGCATCCCCTTACTCTTGAAAATGGCATTGTATGAGGGATAAGTTATATAGCAACAAATGTTTTACTGTATCATGGTGAAATAATGGATGAATAAGTAAGCAAACAAGACCTACATCTCTCATACGTGACGTGATGAAGTTAGTAAGCGGGCTCTCTGTAAACAAACCAGACAAGCCCTGACTTGTAGTGTGTGCTGATTTCTGTGGTGTAAATGCTCTCACTATGCCTGATTCTCTACTGATGTTGTCTCACTGATTGTGGGGTCAGGAGGAGTTATGTAAGCTGGTCTGAGCCGGCTTCAGCACACCAGTGTCCTAGTAATTCTAAGTCATTGGTATAGAGTAGAAATACCAAATTGAAAATGGGTGTGTGGTTTGTTCTAGGGATAATAGGAAGTAAAATGTAATAACTGGTATGACATGGGTACCAATCCACCAGAGTGGTTGCTGGTCTAATCACTGCAGATGTGGACTGTAAATGAATAGGATCGCCAAGCAGAGCCTCCTGGTCCTGGCCCCACGGGGACCGAAGCCACCACATTGACCTCATCTGCCCTGAACACTCACTTACCAAACTTACTGACTTAGTTTGTCAAAGGCAAGCCAAGGACAATAGCAATATGACTTCCAGGTCCTGTAACAATCTTTTGGTGTTTCCCGGAATTTTGAACAGAGCAGACTAGTCCTCCCCTGTGTGTGGTGTACTCTCCAAAGCTGTGAGTGGATCACAAAGCATCACAGATCCATGCTGGGAACTCCTGCTGGCCTGCCCTACTGGAGAATATTCCACAGTTTCTCTGTTACCTTGATGTGGAATTGAACTGTAGAGGAGTTAGACAACATAAGCTAAAAGTATTCTCAACCTCCCTTTGATTTAGGTAGGAAAAAAAATTTTTTTTAAGATAAAATAAAACATACTCCCAGGCCATCAAGACCACAGTTCTTAGAAGATATGGGCAAACTTTCAACTCTGCCAAGAAATAGATAAGTACTCTAGGAGATGAACACATAGAAACTCTTAGAGGAAAATGAGGACATTCAAAACTCTTCCTTGGACTCTGTCTTAGTCCATTTGGGCTGCTATAAAAGAATTACACAAGTTGAATGGCTATAAGCAACAGAAATTTGTTTCTTACAGTTCCCAAGCTGGGAAGTCCAAGACCAAGGCACCAGCGGATTCAGTGTTTGATGAGAGACTGATGCCTGATTTGTAGACAGCTCTCTTCTTGCCATGTCCTCACAAGGTGAAAGGGGTGAGAAAACTCTCTGGGTCTCTTTTATAAGGGCACTAATCCCATTCGTGAAGGTTCCACCCTCATGACCTAATCACCTCCCAAAGGCCTCACCTCTAAATATTATCAAATTGGGAATTATGTTTTAACATAGGAATTTGGGGTGGACACAATCATTCAATCTATGGCAGCATCTTGAAGGGTAATGGGAAGAAGTTGAGTGAAGTTGCCACTTTGATGCTGAAATGCATCCCATTTTCTCTCAGAGAACAAAGAGGAGCAGGCTACATTCTTGAAGGTTGTCAGACTCCTTAGATAATTGATTTCTGGCAGTCAATGTCTTCATGCAATGGTTAGAACATGTCTAGTGGATAGAAGGAGCTAGATGAAGATGTTGCCTCTTTGGAGAAGATCTACATATAACTGGAATTGGCCACCACCTACACTGTGGGATCTGAAGGCATTGAAAGCTCCCAAATCACAGAGAACTGACTTCATGGGTATGCAACCTGTGCAGTTATACAGGATCCCCATGCCTGGAAAGGCCTCACCTTAGGTTTAATGTTCTGTTGTTGCCATCTTGAAGTTCTCAGTAACTTTTGAACAAGAGATCCAGGATTTTAATTTTGCACCAGCCACTGCGAATTAATTTGTATCCAAAGGGCCAATAAAGTAGATAAGGTTTTCATTTTTCAAATTGTACATCCTAGAGACAGTAGAATTGCCATCAACATGTGTCATGAACCACCAAGGGATGAAAGGAAGAACAACGGAAGTACATGTAACTTAATCAGCAGGGATCACAGGTTCCTTCCCCTGTTAGCAAGAATACATCTTATTGGAACAATCAACCCATCATAGCTAATCAGAAGGCATACTTGGGAAGAGGTAATGATAGGGCACAGGAAAAATGGGGCAGCACAGAGAAGGAGTAGCTTGTGCAGGGAAGCTGAAAATCCAAAATAGAGAAGCAAAGACCGATTTCCTAAATTTGCAAAAGTTGTTTCTACCTTGGTACCCACAGTCCTCTGAATATGCTTCTTTCTCTTTCTCTTTCTCTTTTGCCTTCCTCCTCCCTCCCTTGCGTCTTTTACATAATCATCACTAAATCTTTATGGTAGACAATGAAACATAATAAGAGAGATAATGGTAAAGTACTCTGTGAGTTCAGAAGAGGGAGACATCACTCCTAGTGTGTGGGAAGATACATTTGGAGGAGTCAGCACTGTAGCTGGTCCTTGGGAGACAGGAGTGACTTGGATACAAGGTGATAGAAAGGTTTTCTAAGGAGAGAGGACAGTGGGAACAAAGGCATGAAATGAGAAAGCCTGGGGGTGATTATAAAGAACAGTGCATTGCTTTGTTCGGCTGGAGCACAAGGTTCATGACGGGGAGCAGTGGGAGGTAGAGCTTTCATTTCTCCCTCTATTGATTCTTTTCCTAAATATTTCAGATGAACAGAAGCCACAGTTTAGAGAAGGGGATGCTTAGCCAAGTAACTGGTCCTTAGCGACTAGTCTTATCTCTACCTTGCACTGTGGCATATTGCAAATTCCCTTATTTGGAAAATGTATCTGTCAGGACAGACTTGGTTATACTGTAACAATAAATATGAAATCCCTAATTTCAGTGGCTTAAAAATGTTAACAAAGGTTTCTTTCTTGTTCCATGTTCAACGTCCACAGCAGATCAGCTGGAGCCTCTGCTCTGTGCTATCCTCATTCAGCGATTCAGACTGACGAAAAGTCCCTACCATCTGGAGCTTTGCTGGTTGCTCTGGAAGGGGACAGAAGAGCAAACCATATACTAGCCCTTGGAGGCTTTTACCCAAAGGAGGCCCATGTCAGCTCCACTCACATTTCACTGGCTAATAATGCGTCTTATGACCACACCCAACTTTAAGAAGTCAGAGAAAATGCAATCCTATTATTTGCTTAGCAAAAGAAATACTAGAAATACTTAACGAATAGCACTAATGTAATGCCAAGAAATATTAGAAATACTTAATGAATGGCACTAATGTAATGCCACAGAGAATCTCAAGGTGACTTGTTCCAAGGCACCCAAGCACTTGCTTCAGTCTGTGTATTGCATGATTGGATGACTAGTTTTTACGGTCTCATATTTTGGTGCCGTGGCAATGCAAATTGATCGATTTACCTATACAACTGAAGCTTGTTAACTAATTTCTTTTAAAACTTTTTGCCTTTTTTTTTTTCAAATTCAAGTTACCTGGGAACTGTAGACATTTTGATCTTTCCAGCCCTACTTTATTTCTCATACAGACGTCTCCAGCAAGGACTACATGATCAAGTATTACTTATGTATTACCTTGGAATTTTCTCTAGTTTGGAGATGAAAGAGCGTCACCACTTCCTTCTACTTTTTCCAAGACAAGCATCACTAATCAATCACAGTGCTCTTTTCCACGGAACCAAATTTGAATTCTTATCAATAAGGTGTTCCAACTAATCAGAGTTTTAAGTGAAGTAAAACCAATTTATCATCCTCCTGTAACAGGGCACAGGGGAAAGTATTATCTAAAAACCCAGACTACTTTCCAAGAAATCAGAGGCGTAATATTGGGAAGGACTTAATTTTTTTCACATGTATATTGATCTTTTTGTTCAGCAAGCATTTACTGAGAAACTACTATATGCCAGGCACTAATCTACACACTAGGGATACGATGGGCATGATAAACCTGGTCCCTTCCCCAGTGGAACTAATGTTCTCATGCCACTAAGTATATCAATGAGTTTGTGTGTACAAGTCTGGGAGCAAGATTTACAGATTCTTTCATTCACTCATTTACTTGCTTGTTTCCCTGTGTTAGACAATAGGTGACTCCATAGCAAGTAGTTTATAAGTAAGATAAGCCCATCTTCAAGGAGTGCCCAGGCTCAAGTTTAGGGGTTGGACAGGGCCAGGGGAGACCAACTGACAAGGAAATAAATTCAAGACAGAGCAACGGTAAAGATTATGATGCCACAGAAGAGGGGGTGATCTGATCATCTTTGGTGGCACAGGGATGGCTTTGAAGAAGGCTGGAGGAAAGTGAGTGGAATTTTCCTTGAGGAAGAGGAGGTCAAGGACGATTTGAGCTGACAGGTGCAGCAGGACAGAAAGAAACAGACTGGAGGGAGTCTGGGGAAATTGACAGGAATCACTAAATATGAAATGTTAAGGACAAGAAGATGAGGTTGGGAAGACTGAGAAAGAAGTCAATAAATGAAGTGCTTAGGACGGGATTTTAAGGATGAGCCGTAAGAGCCTGTGAGGTTCTCTTGACCCCCGTGACACCAGTGCCCAGGTTGCTCTTACTCTATCTGTACATAGAACCATCCAGATGCTGATGGTGCACTTGCTTCCTTCGCTCTGCTCTTGGAGTCACTCTTCCTTCTTGCTTTACAGCCCTCTGTCTGAAATGCAAAAAAAAAAAAAAAAATGTGACCTTTGCAAGAGAACAGTATACTCTTTCTAAATATATAAATAAACAAATAAACCCTGACTGCCTTGAAGGGGACACTCTCAGTTGGTGGTATGAAAAGTTTCATCTTTTTAAATGTAAGCCAACAGACCTCCACAGCACCAGAACACCTGTGCCTCCCCTGTCATTTGTGGTTAGAAGCCCAGAGTTGGAAATGTGTAGAACTTCACCTTTTTATCACCAGGAGGAGTTGGGCTTGACCTCGAGCCATGTCATCTTCAAGTCTTTTAAAGTGTTTTTGTGCCATGGATGCTAAAGGCTATATTGGTATGCTACTCACTGTAGGTGCAGAGACCCCTTGAACTGCCTCAGGACACAAGAGGGGTTTCCTTATAACAAGGCTGTTTGTAGCAGGTGCCTACTTCATTTCCCCCTTTCTCTGGGGACTGGCTTTCCTTGTTTTCCGGTTCACCTATGTGGTGAGGCAATACGTAATCACTGTACTATTTCTTCTTCCTTGGAGTCAGACAGACTCCATTTCTCTGCCTCTCTTGTAGTTACGTTTGCATCATCTGATTTCATTCAGGCTAGTGGAATGCAAATGGAAATGATCTAAAACCTGACCCTTAAACACATCCCTTGTGCTCCTCCAGCTCTCTCTCCTCCTGCCACGACAACCTGGAGGCCATGTGCCCAGGTAGCATTCCTACATGCGTGAATGAGAAAGATACGCCTAGAGTGCCAATGAGAAAGATACGCCTAGAGTGTTAAGCCACTGAGATTTGGGGTTTGTCTTTTGTGGTAGGTGGCAGTCATTTCCCTAACACTACCTGGAGGAAAACCTGATGTTCCCCAGCCAGCAGGATTCTATTTCCTTTGTTCAAGAAACTGGCTCCACTGAGACCTTCCTCTTAATTCTCCTTTCCTAGGGGAGGGAATCTTCCATTAGCTGAAGGCAGCGCAGAAAGCCCATTGCAAAAATATTGTTTCTCCCACAAGAAGCATGTGGATTGAGGGGATGAGAGAGTCAATTCTTGCAAATGGAAGATTTTACATAGGTGGGTCTGACAAACAAGTCAGTAGATAGCTCTGCTTAGAATCTTCCCAATATACTTGCAGGGGCATTAGGAGAGAAAGCCCTACACTGAGCATTTTTGCAAGGTTCTAAGCTCCACTCTGCCAGCATTGGGCTCTGAATCTTTCCCGTTAATACCGAGACATAAGCAGAGTTCAAAGGAACCACTCCTTTCAGAAGGCCCTTCACCCCACCCCAGGATCTCTGTCCTGGTTGTCAGGGGAGCTTCTAGCTGTGAAAGGGCCAAACTGGGAATCAAACCACGAAGCTGCAAGTCATTTTCCATAAGCCACTGAACAGCTGTCAGATGTTAATGAATTTGACTCAGTACCACCCAGGAGCTGGATTTGGTGGACAAGAAGTGAAAAGCTTCCAAGTCTATGACACAGCTGGTCACACCCTCTGTTCCTTGGAGAAGAGGTTAATCTGAGGGAGGAGGAAGGCTTGCCACCAGAGTATCCTTGGCCACTGGGGCAGAGGCACCATCCATCCCTCAGTGCTGTTTTGTAAATGCCTCCTGCCTGTGGGGCTGTGATGCTTTGTAAAGACAAATGAGTGACAAACGAGTGCATCACCCTCTGCTGACAGCTGCCAACGGAGGCAAGCAGGTCTGATTTGTATCCAGCTCATTTACACAGAGAATAACCCTTCAGCCCTTTTTGAATACCCTGGACTTAAATGTCAACCATGGAAAGGATGGTGGGAGTGGACGGTAGCTTAAACACGTGTGTGTAGGGGTGGGTGGTGAGGGGTGGGCGAGCGCCTGGGTAGCCCAGTCGCTTAATCATCTGACTCTTGGTTTAAGCTCAGGGCATGATCTCAGGGTCTTGAAGTCAAGCCCCTCACGGGGCTCGTGCATAGCAGGGAGTCTGCTTCCCCCTCCCTCTCTCTCCCTCTATTCCTCTCCCTGCTTGGATACTCTCTCTCTAAAATAAATAAGATAAAGTCTTTTTTTTTTTTTTTTTAATTTGACAGACAGAGAACACAAGTAGGCAGAGAGGCAGGCAGAGAGAGAGAGAGAGGAGGAAGCAAGCTCCCTGCGGAGCAGAGAGCCCAATGCGGGGCTCGATCCCAGGACTCTGGGATCATGACCTGAGCTGAAGGCAGAGGCTTTAACCCACTGAGCCACCCAGGTGCCTCTAAATAAGATAAAATCTTCAAAAAAAAAAAAAAAAAAAGTCAGGTGTGTACCATGTATGTGTTTATTTACTTATTTTTTTACAAGAGGGAGGAGTTGGCAGCTGGCAAGACCAGCAAAGCTCTTTAAGAAACCAGTGGCTCCTCCAGGAAGGAAGGGGCAGACTGGTTTAGAACATGGAGTTTTGCTGGAGGGAGGGAACAGGACTTCTCCTGGAAGGACAAGGACCAGACCATAATACGACAGGGATTCGGATGAGAGATGGGTGGCTGACAATAACCTCGCTGTTTCCACTTCCAAAGCAGAGTTGGAATATATCCAGTTTCCACATCCATTGCCACCTCTTTTAGGGTGCCCGGGCTATTGAGACGATCTCCTGACTCGTCTTCTTTCTTTCCTTTTTGCGCACTTCTAATTCATTTTCATTAGCAGCCAAGTAGTCTATTTAAAATAGGAGCATGAGCCTCCTTGCCTTGAGTTCTCCCAAGACTTAGAAGGAAGCCTGTTTATTACTGCAGCATGATCGGGCTGACCCTTGCTTGTCTCCGTATCCTTGTGTCTTGCTCCATTCCCTCTCCCTCTCTCTCCCTCCCTCCATTTCTCTTTCTCTCTTCTCTCTCACCACCCTGCAACCTCACTGGTCTCCCTTCAGTTCTTTGAAGTCCCTAAATGTGTTCCCCTTGCAGGGCTACGCTTAGACTCTGCTTCATCTCGCACAGCTCATCTCCTGGCTCACTCTTCCCCTTGACCTTCAACACCACCCCCTCAGGGACTCAGGGTTAGCTCTTAGCTCTGTCCCTTACCCACATGGAGGCCTCAGGCAGGCGGTGTCCTCTCCAAGCCTCCAGGTCCTTCCTGGTCATGGAGCGAAGAATGGTATGTCCTCCTCCTCCTTACCCCACCCCCCCAACCCCGTTACACTCCGTGTGGGGACCGCACTGTGCAGGAGACATTACTCAGCTGGTGTCTGGCATATAGCAAAGTGCTCAAAAAATGTCTGTTGCTTTCAATAATATTCATGGTATTGCTCTTATTATTATGTAGTTCCATTTAGTCAAGACCCCAACTCCTCCCTGGAGAAGACTGAACAGGCCTTTCTCATGGTGTGTGTGTATTTTGTTTTGTTTTGTTTTGGGTTTGTTTTTGTTTGTTTTTGTTTTTTTTTTTATCATGGTGGTACATAACCCCAGCCTTCTGTTCTATTCCTTTTACACCAGACAGCATTTTACCACAAAGAGCGGCTGTTGTTTCTCTAACGGCAGTCACACACTTAATGCTTCAATTTCCACATTTTATTTTATATGTAATTTAAAGCCCATGGTGCCTTAATTGTAAAATAGGCCTTATTAAAATAATAGCTTGAAAACCAGTGGGGCTCCCTGTGCCGAGCAATGAGGGTTTTTAGCTTAACGGCTGTTTACTAGGATTTAAAAAGAGACACAACCCAAATAAAGCTGTAAAGACATTTCCAGCGTGAGTGATGGGCCGAGGACCAGCTGATAATTAAGCTCCCCCTCCCCCTCACATTTTTTTCCCTTTTGGTTGCTGTCTGGAGCTTTCCTTAGAAATCCAAAGCACACCCTTTGCTGCTTTTATGATTGATGAGGTGGTGAGGATACTTCAGTACGAGTAAGCAACGTGGTGCTTTGATTAATGATGCTGGTGGGACTCCCAGAAGACCAAACAGAATAACACTGTTATCAGGAAAGCAGCTGAAGCTGCTGAGAGGGACAGCAGCAACCAAGCCTGTGTAGACAGTGAAGCCATCCATCGGGTAGGTAGGGTCTTTAATTCAGCCCAAACCCAACCTCTCCTCCTAAAGGGCCAGAAGCCAGAGAGGAGCGGACCGGATGGCATGATTTCCAATGGAATCCATAAAATTGGCAAAGTCAGGTTCCCTGGAAATCTGAGAGCATGAAAACACACATGAGCTGGTAGGAGTCTCAGGCTCTATCATAGTCATGATGGATTTTTTTCAGTGTGATCTTTTCTAGACAGCAACATTTAGATGAAGAGATTTTATAGTATAAGAAAAATAATAGCTTCTATCTCCTGAACACTGTCTTGGACTTACATTGAATCCTCAAAAATAACCAGGAGATGGGTATTACTATTATTCTTTACTTTCTAGCCAAGGAAACCTAGACTCAGGAAGACTTTATATAGTACAGGTCCACAGAGCTCTTGAGCTCTGAGGCAGGACTCAAATCCAAGATGGTCCCATGACTAAGCCAATGCTCTTGGCCACGTTCCAGTCTTGGGCTTCCAAGAAGAGAAAGGGGTTATGGGAATACATCTGATCAGGCTTCAGAACATCTCAATTTTAGATCCTTCTGCCGCTCACTGTGTGACCTTGGGTGAGATGTTTACCTCTCTGTGTTCAAGTGTCCTTGACTGGGAAATAGATACATTCTCCCTTACTCACAATTTTTGTGAGGATCAAGTAAATTAACATTTACAAATGCTTTTTGCAAAGTAGGAACCCCAATGGACTATTTATTGTAGCAGAACTGTCAAGTGAACCCACATAGAAAAGCACTTAGAAGGCAATTGAACATTGAAAGAGCCAAGCAAATTAAGATGCCTGGTTCCAGAGGAACCCAATATAATTTTCCAACTCTTAGATGTATGACTTTGGGTAGGTCACAAGAGCTCTCTGAATCTCAATTTTCTATCCTGTAAGATCAGGTAATACCCCTCCCTCAGTATTACTGTGAGAATTTCATGCCATTATTCCCACACTGCCTGGCAATGTGCCCCCAATTGTTAGCTAGTGTTATTATTTCTTTCCCTTTGAGCCACAGTCCACTCCTCATTACCCAGTCAGGTAGGGCTGTGCCTGACTTTCCCGTTGTCTCTCTGAACCTCTGTGGCATTATAGACTGAGAAAGGAAATATGAGTCACAGAGTGCCCCAAGGCTCCAACACTGTGGTTTTGAAAGGCAATCTACCTGTCGATAGCAGAACTACTGGCCTCTCGGGGGACTGCCTATCCTGGTGCTGCTGAGTTCCACAAGCCCTGCACAGAGAAGTGCCACAACAGTGGGAGACGCAGCCAGAGAAAGGGCAGGAGCATCTGCAGCCTCCTGGTGTTAACAGGGATTTGAGCGCAAGGCGAGCCAGACAGAGCCCCTGCCCCTGCCACACCCATGCTGCAAGTGCCCCCACGTCACGTGTGCATGACCCTTCCCACTGCACAAAGCGTTTTCACACCCCACATGCCTGACGGTGAGTGGAAAAACCAGGGAAAGCCACAGAAGGCTCGCTCTGGACCGACCTGGACCCACATTACAAAGCCAGAGTGCAAAGACGAATGCCAGCTTTCACAGAATGTGAAACCAGACAGCCCTAGGGTTTGAGTCACGGTGCTGCCATTTCTGAGTTCCAGGATCTGGGGCAAGTTCCTTAACTTCTCAGCGATCCTTCTCTTCTGTAGGGAAGCAACTAAGTGGAGTGGTGAAGAAGGCAGCTCTCGCATCGGAAGGTCTGGGCTCAAATTTGGGATCTGCCTCGTCCACACTGTGTATTCTCTGATAATATATACTGTTTTCACTGTCTATAAAATAAGAAGTCTGCTCTGAGGATGAAATGAAGTTAAAAATATATGTAAAAGTATACATATGTATATATAGTCCTTAGCAGCAAGTCCTAAATAAGCCTTAGCTGCTGTTTTGGTCAAGATGAATCAAGCTCTGCTCCAGTGAAAAATAAACCTCGAGAGCCCAGGGGTTCGGCATAATAAAAGTTTATTTCTCGTTCAAGCAGGGGGAGGGATTTCTTCTCTATCAGGCAACTCAGGGATCTGGGACCTTTCCCTCTTCTGACACTGCCCTGTCGACCTGTGGCTTTCAAGTTTTTGTGGCAGAGGAAAAGAAGGCAAAGGAGGCACACAGCTCTCACCTCCCCCCGCACGGCAGGGGCTCACAGTGTGCCCACTCACCGCACTTCGGCCAGGGCTGGTTCTAGGACCCCAGTCTCACTCTGCGGGAAGTCCACAGTACCGTCAATTAGGCTAAGGGCCTAAATCACATTGTCATTGTACAAAGATTAAATGACAATGTGTATGGAATGCTTAGCACACTTCTTGGCTCAGGGTTAGTGCCTATTGTGGGCTCTGGTGCTGGTTATTACTTTTGACTCAGTGCCCGTCTGACTTCATTTACGGCAATTCTGACCTGGATTAAACCACTGGTCATTCCTGCTCGGGGTCCATTAGTGGATACCAGATTCTCTTAGGTGTCATGTTTTTCACTCCCCTTTGTCAATGTGTCCGTACCTGTCCTCAGCCTTCTTCCCCCTTTCAGCGCTCCCAGGGTGCCCAGCACCCTGAAGAGGACCCTGAGTATATTGATGCTTCTTACCGTGGCAGAAACAGCTTCAATGTTACATGACAATTTTTGATATTCAAACTGCTCTCATCATATTGATCGTGACACTATGCCAACCCCTACAGGAAGACTTGATGGAGTGCCCACTATCTGCCAGGAATTGGATCAGGCTTTAATGCTCACAATGACCCTGGGAGGTCAGTCAGAATTCTCAGCCTTGTTTCCTATGAGCAAACTGAAGCTCAGAGAGGTGAGGGGACTGCCGTAGTCCTGTAGGACATGAAGGTTGACTCAACTCAGGATGACTCCCTATGAAGAGCCCTTTCTACTGTCCTCCCAAGGCCCGTGCTATTCACTTCTATGTATTTTGAGAATTGGTTACACACACTGTGGGCCTTTTCTAAGCCTTATTTAGGTCTCTTCCCTTTAATAACTTAAACTTGAAAAATTTATTAATTTGAGCTAAACACCTGCAGAAAACAATGGCCTGACATATCATCCTTCTGGGGCATAATGTGGCTAAAGATGCACGGTCTTAGCCTAGAGCCTGCCAACCACTAATGGTGGAAGTCAAGTACTCATCCAGGCACTATGAACACCATTCTGGGACAGGGATAGATATTTAGAAGTAATAATAATAAAGCTCATCTTTCCTGTCTCAGTGGCAATATCCAAAAAGTGAAGACACCAATGATCACGGAACTCAAGGAACTTATACTCTAAATGGAGACCCAGGGCCAACATGCACAGAAAGAGCAACACATACATGGCTTCTCTCTCACAAATATTATTTTTTATGCTTTGTAGCTCCCCTTCCTAGAGTGTAGATTCCTGTGCCAGGTATTTTAGAAATATTATCTTAGAGTCACGACCAGCATGATGTCAGGATTATTTATCCTTATTTTCCTATGCAGATGAGGACACCAAGGCTCAGAGAAGTTAAAGTGACTGGATCAAGCCCCAAAGAAAATGTCAAAGTTGGAATTTAACTCCTATATCCATCACTTGCCATTCTATCATACAACAGCAGCATGCCATGGAAGGGATTGACCCTGGACGTGGGTTGCTTTTCTTAAGGAGGTCCCCAGGGCCCTCGCATATCAGTATGGCATCTCAGAAGCTAATAGAAAGGTAGAAGAGGTCCTACCATCAGGTAGGACTCTGCTTCTACCAGAGAAATTTCGCTGTTATATTTTGCACACTGGGTTTTCTCATACATATTTTGTTTGAAAATATGTATCCTACTGTATGGGACATAGAAGAAAAAAAGAAAAAAGAAAATTTAAAAAGAGGACTAAAAAACTATTGTTTTAGTACCATGGCCTCAATTCTAAGGACTAGACATTAAGGTCCAGGAGATGCAAAGATTTGCCTAATGATCAAAGAGTTTTAGGCAACAGACAGTGGTTTTGAGCATGACTTGGCCACTCTTTTCTGTAACGGGCAAGACAGTAAATATATTTTAGGCTTTGTGGACAGGCAGTCTCTTCACAACTACTCAGCTCAGCTATTGTAGGGAGAAAACAGGCACAGACAATGCATAAACACATGAACATTGGAGCATTCCAATAAACTTTATTTACAGAACAAGCTGAGGGCTGGCTTTGGCCCTCGGGCCATAGTTTGTGGACCCCTGGTTTAGAACAAAGGATTCTCGACTCTTTATTTAGCACTTTTTCTACAAGACAAAGCTTTTTCCTTAATGACAGATGAATTGTACACCCCTGTTGTTTTCTTAATGTTGGGGAAAAATTGAAGATCAAAGTTGGAAGTGCATGAGGATTTTATTAAACAAAGCATGGGTAAACAATAAGATAGACTTTAGACATGTTAGCCTGGTTGGGGGCAGAGCTCCCACGATAAGGAATAAAAGGGAATCATAAATAAGTGATTTAAGGAAAGAGCCTTGCCCTGATGATGGTATTAATGTGTCATGAACTGCGAAGTGTGACTAACTCAACTCTCTGCAATCAAGGTCCAAAATAAATTAATATACTTTGGTGATGGAAATGATGGTTGTACAATATTGTAAATGTTCTAAGCACCACGGAATTGTGGCCACTAAATGTGGTCAATTTATATATTATATGAATTTAAAGGGGTCAATTTTATATTATATGAATTTCACCTTAAAACATTTTTAAAAATAAATTAATAGCTAAAGGAAATTAAAAAAAAATGTGAACATGAAATGACATGGTTCTTTGTGGTCGAGCCTTCACCTTGGAGCTGGGACTTCAGGCCTTGGGACTTCCCTTCAATGGGTGAGGCAATCTTCTGCTATGACAGGTGGTGGCATGACATTGTTTTTTATTTTCCTGATTTGGTGTCACATAGATCTGTTCTTATTCTTAGCTTCTTTGGTCTGCCATTTCCTCACCAGTAAGCTGTAGGCCAGCATGTGTACCATTTAGGAGTGATGTGGCCATTACATGAAATTCTGATACAAAGAGTTAAATCTAAGAAGTGTTCAATAAGTGCAGCTTTTAATACAGTTCTTTCTTTTTTAAAAACTGGGAGAGTAGGAGTTAGCCATTTTAAAGAAAAATGGAGAGAACAGTGTTCTAGTAAAGGGAACAGCATATGGAAAGTCCTGATGGGCTCCAGGAAAAGAGGAAGCTTATTCTACTCAAATGGAGAGTGGTAAGATATGGAAGCTACAGAGAAAAGCACAGAATGGATTGTGAAGGACCTAGTAAACAGTGTTTATTGGTTTGGTTGTTAATTGGGGTGATGAAAAAGGTGGCTTATTTTTAAAGGGTCATTGCAGCATTAATATAGAAGCAGAGGGAGGAAAGTCAGTGACAAAGGTATAACCCAGGAAAGAGATGAGAGGGACTGAACACAGATGAAGTAAGGGGCAAAGAGGGGGTAAGAGTTGATGATGTTGCCCAGGTTGCTACCTTGGACTCCAGAGAGATGGTGACAGCTATCATGAAGATGGGGACAAAAGGAGAAAGACAAGTTTATGGGGGAATATGATGAGCTCAGATTCAGAACATTACATCTGAAAGATCTTAATGTCTTTATTTTTGAGAAAACTTTGGCTTTCATCTCTTATTCTTACATTCATTCATTCGTTTATTCATTCATCATTTATGGAGCTCTTTGTATGTTACAGGCAGTATAAATATACTCATTAAGCTAAATTTCATAGCTTTAACTACAAATATTTATTACCTAATACTTCCTATGGGCCAGGAATTCAAAGAGTTATCTGGGTCATTTTGGCTCAGGATCCCTGTGGTCTATCCATATAATGAAATATTATTTGACAATACAAAAGAACAAAATATTGATACATGGTACAATGTGGATGGACCTTAAAAACATTATGGTAAGTATGAAATGTCCACAATCAGAGACAGAACAGAACCACAAAGTAAATCAGTGATTGCCTACGGCTGGAGGTGGAGAGAGGTTGGGGGGAACTAGGAAGCCACTTTAATGGGCAGGACATCTCTTTTGAGGGTGAAAAAAAAGGTTGTAAAATAGGGATGCCTGGGTGGCTTAGTTGGTTAAGCATCTGCCTTTGGCTCAGGTCATGATCACAGAATCCTGGGATCCAGCCCCACATTGGGCCCCCTGCTCAGAGGGAAGTCTGCTTCTCCCTCTGGCTGCCCCCACTCTATGCCCATGTTCTCTCTCTCTCTTTCACTCTCTCTCTCAAATAAACTAATAAAATATTTTTTTCATGTTGTAAAATACATTGTGGTGATGTTTGCACAACTCTGTGACTATATTAGAAACCACTAAATTATACACTTTAAATGGGTGAATCTATGATATATGAATTATTTCTCAATAAAGATGTTTCAGAAAAAAAAAAAAAAAAAGATGGCCATAAAGGCACTGCAGCAGAGAGAATAACCAGTAGTGCAAGAAAACACAGCTCATGGGAGAAACTCAGTGTGTCTGGAGCACGGAGAGAGGGGAGAAGCATCAGATGAGTCAGGGGTTAGACCCTACAAGACTTAGTGACTCAAGAAAGGATATTGGTCTTTATCCTTAAGAGCAGTGGGGAGCCCCTGAAAGCCCTTAAGCAGGGAGTCACATGATCATATTGAAAATTTTCAAATTTTATATAATAAGTACTTAATAAATTAAAGCTAATGTTTACATTGTGAATAGATTAACGGGGCAGGCAGAGGTCCTGAAAGCCTCATTTTTCATCATGTTCCCCTGAGGAATGCACGTCCCAAGGCTTTGGGCTAGTGCTTCAGCCCTGTGTCATTATGAGTGTCCCGCTTGTTCTCATGTGCTTTTCATCCACTCCTTGTGTCTTAAATGGCTCCATATCATGCTCAACATGGGGGGACAGGTAGATGTGGTCTCCCTCGGGTGCTGACCCCACGTTCCCACGTTGTAGAGTCCCTGGGATGCACGGCTTCACTGAGCTCTTTATCCTCCTCCAGATGGCGGAGTGAAAGAAATATCTGGTAAAATGTTAATTTCACCTCATTTAAGTGCGGTTTACATAGGTGTGGTACAGTTGAGGCCTCTACAGGAAAAGCTGATTTCAAGTTCTGGCACAATGATTAGCTGATTCACAAAAGATGTGAGTCTCCGTTTCTTCCCTGCACATCTGTCCTGTCTGCTTTTAATTTGGAAGCACCAGTTTTAATTTAGCGGCAGGACTGTAAACTCCATTTCTGTGAACACAGAATGACATACTTTGTGGAACGGGGGCCTCTTGCCAAGATCTGACTCTTAAGTAATTGATGGCTAGTGAGTCGCTGAGAAACGCTCCAATGCGAACACTTTCCATGGCAAAAACCCTGTCATATCAGCTGGATTGCAACTGAGCCCTCTGGGCCTCTGCCCATCTAAATACAGGCCGTGTCTTGAACCACGGCCTCTGGAGCCTGAAGGGAACCTCCCGCTTCATTCTAAACATCGAAGCTCTGTCCAACCTATCGCTTCCCCGTGTCCCTCGTACTTTGTTGGAAGCTGTGGCCCAGTGTACAGATTTCCTCATCTTTGGACGTCAACCATATCAGGAAGGAGGCTTCGGTGCTAGGGGTTGTTTTGTTCTGGTGAAAAGGACACTCTTTTCATCACATTTAAAAACCAATTTTTAAAAATCTCACTCATATCCAATATTTTGTGTGTGTGACAGAGAAAAAACAGGCCTGGAGTTACATCACCCCTGTGGTTTAAGAAATCTTTTTCACAATATGTACACTGTTTCAGGGCTGGGATTTTTGGAAAGGGAGGAAAGGGGTAGAGCGAGAGGGACAGAGAAACAAGACAGAAACATAAATCGTCCTAAGTAAGATGGGATGGATAAGCGAAGGGAATAAAATGGGCGAAACGTCCCTGAGTTTGGAATCCTCTAAACATAGAACTAATACAAAATTCAACTCTGTCTGTTGTTGTTGTTGTTTTTTTTTAATTAAAAACTTTTTTTTAAATATATTTTTCTTAGACCACCATTAAATACCTGTCACTTACCATGGTGCCTAGCATCAAGTAGATTTAAATACCCACTTCTGAATATGTAAGGGAAGAAATGAGTACTAGCTACCTGCTTGCCATATGCTCAGCTCTGTTGTGGGTCACAAGCCAGGGGAGCCCTAGCTAAGGGGGCCTATGGGCAGTCAGGTGTAGGATAACAGTAAGGGGCCAGGCCTTGGAGTTACCTAATCCTAAGTCTAAGTCCTCTGCCACTTGCTAGCTCCGTGGACTTGGGGAAAACAATTGGAGCTGCCTAACTCTGAGTTTCCTGAAATTGAAATGGGGACAATCATAGGACCAGCTCGTGTGGTTGCTGGGAGGATTCATTGAGGTAAAGTGTAGAAGGTGCTTACAAAAATGCTGGGCACATAGGAAATGCTCAGTAATAGTTACATATTACCCAGCTATTATATAGTTTGGAAATGGCCCATGGCAGCATCACACAATAATTCTTGCCTTGGCTCTCCCCAAAATGTTCCTGAATTACTACTTTTATTTCACATCTAGTCGGTTGCCAACTCTTTTCCAAAGCCATAGTGAGTGTGCAGGTCCTGCACACTCCTGTTGGTTTTATTTAAGTGTTAAGGGTCCCATTGTCCTGAAACTAAAGAAGGTTTTGCGAAAATCGTTCCTCCCTGGGGCACAGTGGCACTCAGCTCCAGAACAAACAAGAGAACATCCCAGATGGTTTGCAAAGTGTTTTCGGTTTCACCAAGCATGTTCTCCTCTAATTTTAAGTTCCCTGTGTATTTGAGGTAACATGTAATCAACAAGTCCCTGGTCAAGTAAGTTCTGCGGAAGGAAGTATAGAAAGAATATGGGAGAATGCCAACGCCCTCAACGAGAGAGAATGCAGTATGTCCGGAGTGAGTCGGTGCGTGCACCAACAGAGCAGGGTCTGCACTCGGAGGCGGAGAGGAGACCGCCCTGACCCTCCTTTCCCGTCAGCAGTCATGTGCTCACTTCGCCACTCCAGGTTTACTGAGCTCACCAACCCCACACGATTTTAGGCATGGTAGGTCAAAAGCGATCCTTGCTCTAGTTGGGGTTCAACTCAACCTTTCCTTTGTAAAGGCCCAGGTCATACATGTTTTCAGCTTTGTGGGATGCTTAGTCTGTGTCGCAATTACTGAACTCTGCTATGGTATCGTGAAACAACCCACAGATAATGCGTAAACAAAAGGGCAGGGTTTGTGTTGTCCTATGAAACTTTATTAAACAACAACAACAACAACAACAACAAAACCACATGGACCAAATTTGCCCTGTGGGCCATAGCATGCTGGTCTCTGGATTGGTTTATATGAGGAAAGACAAACCACCCTCTCAAGGACTAGATAACTCAGGGCTAACCAATGAAGAGGTGAGTCCCACCTAAACACCAGTTTAGGGGCAAGATAGTAAAGGGCCAACAGGTGTACCCTTGAGGAAGAAGTGGATTTAAAGCCCAGTCCCATCAATTATTAGCTGTGTGATTTAAGACAAGTTACTAAATCTCTATAAGCCTTGACTTCCTCATTTGTTACATGGATATAATAATATTACTAATCTTATGTAATATTATAAGAGCATTCTTAGTAAATATTATTAATTAAATATTATTTAATCTTGGCATCAAATGAGGTGTGCTATGTAAAGATTTCATGCAACGTCTGATGTCTAATAAAGGCTACTATCCAGAGTGGATAAAGCACAGATTCTGGAGACTATGGTCCTTGAGGCCTGTTCTGTCAGTCCTCTAGACCAGGGGTCAGCAACCTTATTCTGTAAAGGGCTAGGAATAAATATTTAAGGCTTTGCAGGCCACATATAGTTTCTGTCACATGCTGTTTTTGTTTCCATTTTAATTTTATAATTAATTTAAAAACATAAAAGTCATTCTATCATTCTTAGCTTAGACACTGCACAAAACCAGGCTGTGGGCCACATTTCGCCCAAACTTTGGCCTGAGGGCCATCATTTGGTGACTTCTGCTCTAGACCACAGCTGTCCCAGAGAAATAGAGTAAGAGCCGTATTTGTGAGGTCTGTGTGTCATTTTAAGTTTTCTAGTAGCCACACTAGAAAAGGTAAAAAAAAATTTTTTTAAGTAAATTTTAGTAAAAGATTTTGTTTGACCCATTTAAAATCTCATTTCAATAAGTAATTGATTAAAAATTATCAATAGGACTATTTCGCTTTTTTCCCCTTTTTTTCTTTTTGTGTCAAGTCTTTGAAATCTGTGTGTACATTACATTGACAGGATAGCTCAAGTGCTCTGAAGTCACATGTGATTGGTGATTCCTGAGTTGTCCAGGGCAGCCCAGGATCTCAGTAATTCTTTCCAAAATGAGCATATCATAGCATTTACCTTTTAGGGTCACCGGGAAGATTTAATGAGATAATACATGGAAGGCACAGAGCGCTCTGCCTGGCACAGGGTGATCTTGAAATACCCCTGATCATGACAAGTGAGAATCACTATATTGCAATCATGGTATGATTATTTGAGGGGACAGTCTGTATCTATTTCTTTCTTCTGGAAAAAAAAATTATCCATCCTGATGAACAGAAGCCCTTCCCCAGGACCCTTCTCCCCAAGTTTTCCTTGTCATTTTTTCCAGGGGCCCAAAAAGATTCTGGCTGTTCCTCTGAAATGGCAGCTTCCTTGAGACCCCGGCCATAGGCAAAAGACTTGGCTATCAAACACGGAGTTTAAGGGCTGAGCCACAGCCCACAGCCTCTCTGGAATGCTGTGATGGTGAGCATGGCCCAGTCTATTTGCACACATGCTCCTTGGCCAGTGCTCCAGGCAAGCCCTCTGGCTCCATCTAGTAACTGTGTGTCTCTGTTTCCCCTCTATGCTATACCATTCTCATTTTAATTCCCTTTTTTGCCATATCAATGCTCTGCTGGCATTCCCTACAGGTTGGCCGGAGGAGCAGGGCCATAGGTTTTTAGGGAGAGGTTTTCTGAGAGGCTTGGAAAGTCTTGTACTTGACCAGACACTCTGCAGCTGCAGCTCTGTCCCCTGAAAAGCTGGGGATTTCTGAACATCCTCATTGGACCTGACGCTGGTGTTGTCAAAAGCAGGGTGATCCGGATAGCGCTTCTCATGGTAGGGCATTCTTCTGCCTCTTAGTGGGAAAGCGTTTCCATACCCCAAAGAGCGACCCAGGTTTCTGGGAAAAGCCAAATCAGACAGAGGGTGGAGAATGTTCCTCGACTTAATACAGCAAAAATTCTTTCTGCTTGAGGTCGTCTAGTATAACTTCCTCGAAGAGGTGGTTTTTATATTGAACAACTCCAGGTCAGGGGTGGAATGACATCACCCACTCATGAAACCCAATCCTCAGCAAAAATTCCCTCACTTAGCATTTTGAAGAATAGGGTCCTTGGAACCTAATCCTTGTTCTGCCACTTACCAGCTGTGTGACCTTGAACAAATCACTTAACCTCTCTGAGCCTCAGTTTCCTCATCTTTAAATGTGGATAACCATATACTGGATTGGTTTACAACCATATAATGGATTGTGGGTAAGACTCAATTAGCTGCCATTGTTGGGGCAGATTTAATTAGCTCAAAGTGTGGCATATAATAGACACAAATAAAATGGTAATTAATTATTACTCTTTTTTCTCAAGTGAGGTGGCTGGCTACTCTGACCAACCTCCTTTTTTTTTTCTCTCTCTCCAATGCTGCGCCCAGGGCTCCCTCTTGCATCCAACAAGATTCAAAATGCTGCCTCGTGGGTATAAGCTCACTGGCCAGGAGCCTTCACCCAAGGTGAGTGGTAAATAGAGAAAAATAATTTAAGCAGCTTGCCAGGGAACTAGCAGAGAAAACGAAATGTATCCCCCTTTGTCACTTGACGTATTTTCTGAACAGAAGAGCCCTCCCCCACTCTGCCCTGCATGCCCCAAGTTAGCTGCCAAGTCTCTGACAGAGGCATTCACATGTTTAGAGTACCAAAGTTTGCCACTCCTATCAGGAAATACCTTAGCACTTAAGCAGGTGTAATAGGCCTGATCTCCAGAAAACAGGAGAACTTTCTGAACGTCTCTGAGATTCACTAATACTGTCATTTGAAACTGAACCACTTGGGGAAAGGAATGTACACATTGATTTCCTTTGTGGCATTCATACATTTGGTCTAATCTTGAAATGAAAGATTGCAGCTGAGGTGTATACATGCAAATTTTACTTCACCAATTCTCTTACTCTGTCAAAAAGGGCAGCATTTGTTACAATTATCATTCCTTTCATTACTATTGAAAACGAGAGTAAAAACTTAATATTAATGAACTGATGTATTGCCTTCCATGCTATAACAAAACTTTTATAAAGGCAAGCCCAGAGAGGTCCAGCTTGTGATTTTGGCTCAGGTCACGATCTCATGGATTGTGGGATCGTGCCCTGCATCAGGCTGCATGCCCAGTGGGGAGTCTACTTGAGACTTTTTCTCTCTCTCCTACCCCCCTGCCCTTCCCCTTATTCTCTCATGTGTGCTCTCTCTAAATAATAATAATAATAATTTATTAATAATAATAAATCTTTTTTTAAAAAAGCAAGCTCATATAGCTTTGAGCCAATAGAAAGCCATCCTTTGAATTAACAAGCACTTTAATTCCTAAAATTCCCTTTAGTCTAAGGGTTTTTTTTTTTTTTTTTCTGTAAAATGCCAGATAGTAATTATTTTAGGCTTGACAGCCTATCTGGTTGCATTGTGGAGACAAAGCTTAGAGGATACATAAAGTAATGGACATAGTTGTGTTCCAATAAAACTTTATTTACAAAAACACAGAACAGGCTGGATCTGGCATGTGGGGCGATAGCTGGCTGACCCCTCTTCTAGTCAAACAAACAAACAAAAAAGTCTCTGGAAAAAAATTTCCATTATCTCCATGTGAGGTAAATTCATGATGATAATAATGTGGGAAGAGCACTGGCCTAAATGTGGAAAGATTAAACAGCCTCTCTGTGAATGAGCCACAGTTTCATTTTTTTTTTTTTCCAGGTAACATCAATATGAACGGTTCCAAAATCAAAATGGGAGAAATAGGAAGGCTATAATTGAACTGAATAAAAGACAGAAAGTGGTGTTAGCTTATTTATCCAATTAATTCATTCAATAAGAATTTATTGGAAGTCTATGGGATCAATGTACTTTTCCTCATCGGTGACCCGGCAGTAAGAGAGGTCTTTGGTTTTGTTTTGGTTTTGTTTGTTTTAAGAAATTCCCAATACTCTTAAAATCAGACCCTGAAAAATATTCTCTGTCCCGTTCAGGCAAAAAAACATAATAGCAATTCTAATCCTGGCTTTCCATAATGAGAGCCCTTGAAGTATACATGGGGATAATTAAAACCAAAAAAAAATTAAAAATAATAAAAAAGCTGGTTATATTAGTGTTGTAACTTGGGCACTGACACCATATGACATAATTGGAGCTCGCCTCCAAGCCTCATCTGAATCCAGCATTCTAAAGCCCTTTCGTAACAGCCAAGAACATCTGCTCTAAAGAGGAGCTCTACACCCAGGCAAGCAGGAAGAATAGCACAAAAGGGTGTGTTTTCCTTAAAGTGCAATAATATGTTATGAAAGTATCAAATATCTATCATCGTGACAATAATTATATAAATACTGGCTAAAAGATTGGAGGAATAAAGATATATCAATTAAAAAAATTCACAGAAGTGGCGTTAGATTTTGGGATGGGGTTCCATTACTTTTCTAAGGTTGGACTTGAACATATTTGAAAGGAATGAAGATGATCCTGGTGGTGTTTTCATTATTATTTCTTTTCCTTCAAGACTTCCTCACTTCAAGCAAGAGTTATTTATTAACAAGTGGAAATCATTACTTTGGGACTTTATTCATCACAACATTATACGGAAAAAAATAGGCTCCCAAAGCTGACTGAATGTCATCATGTGCTTTCCCCACTTTTTCTAAATTGAGCTCATCCATAAATTTTTAGAAATAGCATCTTTAAAACCCACCAACAAATTTTCCATGGCAGAGAATGCCCTTCTTGTTCTGACACAACTGTTTGAAGATTTTTCTATGCCCTTCCCGATCGAGAGAGAGAGAGACGGAGAAAGAGGGAGAGAGAGGAGAGAGGAAAATGGTGAGAAAACACTCTGAAACAGGGAATTAGTTTACCCACAACTTCTTCAAAATTGCATTTTTTTTGTGGATTCATACAGTCTCTAGAGGACGGAGCAAGATGTATTTCATCAAAGTGTTGAAGCCCGTTCTGAATGAGGTTGATATACTGCATATGTGTGTCCGAATACGCCAGGTCATTCGCTGTGTGCCTGGCTCCCTCTCCAAGGTTAGTGAGACAGACTGGACTCTTGGAGAGGGGGCGATCTCTTTAGCACTCGTCAACACGGCCAACTTTTAATGTTGAAAAGTTCAGAAGATGTAAATGGGTTTGCAGTGCCTGGATTCTCTCAACGAAAGGTCTTATCAGTGGAAGTTAAAATGGCAGCTGAAAGTTCCAATTTCCTTTCTTTTTTCCCCAGTGTTTTTTTGCAAGGATTGTTCAAGGATGCTGAGGGATGAGCCACAGGAACATAAAAAGTGTTAACTATCTCGAAGACAAACGCATTAGGTTTTGGCTTGTGCATCAGATTTACTAGTGCATACATTCCCAAATTTCAAACATGTTCATCTCACTTGTACAAGTTTTGTCAAATTCATGTATCACTTGACTATTATTTACTTAATATTTTTCTTTAAAATGCTTCTTTTTCCCCCACTTTAAGTTGCATAGAAATAAAACTTTATATTACTGCTACTAATGGAAAAACATTACCATTTGCCATTAAGGAGTTTACCACAAAAACACACAAAGCAAGGAAAACTAAACCATGCTATTAAAACCTAGCTAAATACATTTGCCTCTTCAAAGCTCCATGCCTGAGCTCTCTTTTTAAGGGAGATTAGCAAGTGTTAAAGAAGTACTGAGACATGCTAGCACCTAAGACTTGCTTCTTGGAGTGACTGAGAATTGAGAAAGGATTAACTGTCTTACTATGTGGTTCAAAATCACTTAATGTCCTTTTCCTAAAGTGAACCCCTGAATACCTAGGCATGGCTCTCATCTCATCAACTATGCAACCCACAATTTGGGAACCTAGTTAGCAGTCTCAATGCTTTAAATACCATTTTTAGACTGCAGAAAGTGCTTCCATATACAATCTTCTATTTGGTTTTCATGATAAATCGTGATGTAGACGGAACCATAAATACGATTTTTATTCTATTGGAAACAGAAGTACAAAACAAGCTATTTTCAGTTTCACATAGCAAGTCAGTGGCAAAACCCTCTCTAGAAATTGGGATTTTTTAAAACATATTTTGATGGTTATTGATAAATTCTCCCTTATATCTTTAATAATGAATTGTAAGGCTCCTATCATGGTTTTGGGTTTTGTTTTTTTTGTTTTTTTGTTTTCCTTAAATCACCTTTTCCCCTCAAACTAAAGATATTTAAAAACAAATTCACTACAAACTTGAAGAGACTCTTAACCTCAGGAAACAAACTGAGGGTTGCTAGGGGGTGTGGAGGAAGGTTGGGGTGGCTGGATATGGACATTGGGGAGGGTATGTGCTATTGTCAGTGCTGTGAAATGTGTAAGCCTGATGATTCACATACCTGTACCCCTGGGGCAAAGAATACATTCTATGTTAATTTTTTTAAAAAACTCACTTATTAACTCAACAGGCAATCTTCTGTGTTCATCAATGCAAAGGTTACAATGGCCCTCCAAATCTTTCCATATCAGTGTTTTACACAGAAATGGAAATAGAAAAATGAGCAGCTTTTAACCATCGGGAGCAGCAGCATTTAGGTCTCTGGACTCCTCCTGGAGTCTAGTGGTTTTCAAAGGCAACTTTCACAAATGGCGGTATTTCTCATCCACGTACCACAGAAAACTAGCTACTGCCACCAGGAAAGACTGAAATGTATGGATCTTGGGTATACGGTAACAATTACAGGGCAATCATCTGGTTGCAGGGTTGGATTTTATGAAATTCCCTGAGGTCTCTAAGCTTTGATTCACATTATGTCTCTACTGCAACAGCAATTCAACCATTTGGAGCCTGGTTGGTTTTATTTACTGGAATAAGTGCTGAACAAACTGATCGATCACCAATCCAATTTGGTTATCTTGTATTACTGAAATAATTCTGCCAAGTAAAATAACCAATCCTAGTTATGATGATGGTAGAATTGGAGTGCTTACAAAGCAGAGGAGATGAACCGTTAACTCGATCAGCTGTATAAACAAAGTTTCTGACCAGTGGAAAATGTTAGTCAATATCCAAGGCAAGGGAAGGGCTTTAGATGAAAAATCAGAGAGGCTGTTAATGGATTATAACATGTCTCTAGACCCAGAGGGAAAAATAGATAGAAGGCTCCTTCTCCCGGTTAGTTTAAGGATCAGTGAAAACCTTTGAGTCTGCTGTGGCATCGGGCTGAAACACGATGGAGGGCATGCATCAGGGTGAGGTATTTTCTCATCTGCCTGCCCAGCTCCTGAAACTGTGTTGATTCTGAGTCTGAGTCATGATGTGAAAAGGATGTGTTCTTCTATTGCTGGAGCCATATCAGATTTAGCAAGGAAAGTACAAAATGTAATAAACATGTAATAAACATTTTCTGAGTCCTGTTATTTTAGAGATGTCCAAAAATTGTGAGGACTTGAGTAGTTCTAACAAAGTTATTCACATTATATATACCAATCTAATTCAGTTGGAAAATTCTACAAATCTGAATGATTCTACAGAAGGTTATGTACAGTTTCAGAGTGAGTTCTGTTATGAAAATACCAGGTTTATTTGACAATACACATTTAGGTTATATGTGGGTTATCCTATGTATTTATAACAAATGATTTATAGATAAGACTGTAAGCTCTTTGAGAGTAGGAGTTTTGTCCCCCTCTTCATTATGTCACCAAATCTCAGTCCCATGACATGATAGTTTAATAAATTTGTATTTAATGAATTTGTATATAATGAACGATACAGTGGATTACACATTACCTGACAAATCTTTCCTCAGCCCTCTTGTCCAAAGAACTAAATTAAGAGATGAGCTAGACATGAAATAATGGTCTCACAGTAGGAGTGAAGGTTAGTCTGACAGAGAAGTTACTACAATCAATCACTTCCAAGTTGAGCCCATGAGTTAGCCCTGAGCCCACAATAGCTCAGACTTGTCATTGTGTTATTCAAATGTTTTAAAAAATTCAATTTTGTAGCAAAGCTTTAAAGAGCTTCTATCTCCTATCCCAAAGAATCTGAATATGTGATGAAACATCTACAAATTCTTTTAAAATTAAAAACTTAAATTAAAAAAAAATAAAAACCTAAATTTAAAAATATTTTAAAAATATTTTTGACCATCAATAGCACACATGTATGACAACTATCCCCCTAAATCTCTCTCCCTCCTTTTCTTTTCCAAGCATTCTTGCAGATTCACAGGCAATGTAGCTCTTTTATCCCCTACCCACTCTTACTCTTTATGATATCATTTAAATTAGTTCCTTCTTTCATTTTACTAACTAGCTTCTCAACAGCAGAAAAAGATTCTGGAAGCTAACTCGGCAATAATATAATCCTTTCCTGCTCAGAAAAAGTGGGTAAAAGGCAAAACTGTGTCTCATGCATAAATAATTTCTGTCCTTCTAACACAAGTAATATGTCTAATTGCATCCCGAGGGTTTCTGGGACCCCAAATCGCATGAATAGCCATGCAGCCCGAAACTTCATGATGTTCTGGTTTCAGCAAATCATGACGGGCGCACATGTGCAAGCCACTAAGTCACTGAGTCACAACTTTCTGTTTTGACATAGGAAGTAGCAGACACAGGAGGATGGGCAGGAGGGAAAAGCCTGGAGAATGGACCATGGAAATGGAGCCCACTCTCTGGACCACAAAACCCTTTTCCTGAATCTCCCAAAAGAGCTTACATGAGGCTAGAGTAGACTTGCTCTGGGCATATGCCTTCTTGTCCTATGTTTATCTCATTCTAGGCTTGGGATTTTAACACATCCACCCTGGCTCTTTCCTTAGCACTAAAGAAACAAAGAACAGAAATGACCAAAGCTCTTGCTGTAAGAGATTTAAACATTATTTACTCTCCATTCTCATTTTTCAGCTTAAAATCTCCATTTGCTGTATGATCTTAAAGTCTGATGAAACAAAGCAAGCTGCAACATTATTTTAGTTTTCCCTGACTCTTGTTTTCCTTTGACAATGAATCTGGGTGCTGTGAGTTCTGCTTCGTGTTTGTGCTGGCTGAGGGCAGGTGATGCTGATCTAGGAAAAGTGGGGTTTTTTTTGCCCCTCCGGGGAAAACGTGTCATTGCCTGAAGACACTTCTGGTTGTTACAAGGGGGAGGCAATGTTACTGGCATCTAGTGAGTAGGAGCTCAGAAAACATCCTAAAAATCCTATGATGCACAAGGACTGCCCTCCTGCTCCCTGCCTCCAACAGAGAATGATCCTACCTGTCCAAAGAGAACATTTAATTTCTGGATCCATTTAACAGCAATTTTGACACTGTACAGGCTCCAGAATATCATGCCTGAGAAATGGGGTCCTCCTCCTTGTCCCAATTCTCTCCTGAGATATCCTGAGTGAGCGGTAGAACCTAGGAGGATGTTCTGCTGGCCTCCTATTTGGCCAACATGCCCAGGACATCTCTCTTGTCTTTCCTTGCAGGAGGAGGCACTGACTTAGATCCAAGGAGAGGGTTACAAACCTTGGTTTCCACAGACCCTGTTCTTTGTCACTCTGGTGGAAGGTTCTGCCAAAGGGCCAAGGGAGGAGCGGCGGGAGTGAGAGCCTCTGTTTAAAATGAACAAAGGCCTAGTTTCCAGACACTCTGAGACCTCTTCCCTAGGAGCAAGACAAGGCCCAGAGGCTGGCAATTACTGGGGCAGTGTTGAACCCACGCACACTCCATGGACTTACTCACCAGGGCTCCCAGCCCCCAGTGAAGTGCTGGGAGCCAGTTCCACAGCCAGCCAAAGGCAAGACTTGGCTGCCTGTGTGATTAATTGCCTTTGTTTCCACACAAAGGGAGTGACCCGCCACAATGGGGCAGTGGGGGGGGGGGGAGTGGCCTCCACGGGGAGCCCCCTCCCCTCAAGCCCAGGGTGTGCCTGGGAAGGAGCTTCTGTGCTTAGCTCCAAAAAAAGGTATCTTTCCAAGAGAAAATTATACAGCTCAGAAAGTTAGTCATTAATGTAATGGTCTGAATCTACAATGAGAAAAAGATTGAAGCTGACATGATTTTTATCTTTGATATTATAGCTTCTGAAGTTGAGAAGTAATTACGTATGTTAATATTACATCCATTCGATATTCAGCGAAAAAAAAATTTTTTTTTTTTACAACTGTTTCTTAATTAATCTTCCCTTTTCCCGTTCTCTGTTCACAATGCCGGCAAACCCTCCTGAAATTGATCAGGGCTGATGTGAAAAGAACATAGTGAGGAATTAGAAACATCTAGGTTTGAATTTAGACTGATGTTTACTTTAGGCATTCAGTAAATAAAAGATACAAATAATAACCACTGCCTTTTGAAAATGCCATGTTGTAGCAGGCACTGTGTGAAGGTTTCACACACACGCATTATTTCATGGGATCCTCTCAAAACCTTATGGGATGTGAATTATTCTTATGTCCATCTTGGAGGTGAGGAAGCAGTTTTGCCAGTGGAGAGGCTGAGCTCCCGGCTGGAGCTGCTTGTGCACAGTAGACGGGCTCCTGAGGATACCATCCCCTTTCCACCCTGTATTTTGGCAGCTTGTGATGAAGAGGGAGATGGGGGTGTGGGGACTTGGGGGGTGGAAAGAGTAACTTTCACTGCCATGAATCATACCACATCACACACCTTCTATCTAGGGCTACCACATATTCCAGGCCTCTTCTCTACCTACAACCCCCCAAGGACTGAGTAACCGAAAGCATCAGAAAAGCAATAACGAATCTCTCTGTGCTCTTCCCTCCTCAGCAGAGGCCAGGAGTCCCAGAGTGCTAGAGAGAATTACAAAAGCAAGGAAGCCGCAGCCACTGCCCTTCAGCTTAAAATACAGACACATTAAAGAGACACCATGTGCAAAGCACAAAGAACCAGGCCACTGTCCTCACCGTTTCAATTCTCCGGGCAGACCTGGGGCCTGAGACGCCGATGGCTGAATCCCGCATTCCTGAAGGATCTTTGAGTGTCTGCCCTTTGATATTTGACAGTAAGAATAAGGTTATGAAGATAGATGACATGTATATGTGATTTCCAGTACAGGGTCTAGAAGTAATTTAATATCGTCATGATCCCTGTCGTTCTTATTGGGTCTTGAAGTTGAAGAGGATTTGGATAAATGGAGAAGGGGAACTTCAGGGAGATGGAGCAGAGGAAGTAAAGGTTTATAAGCGTAAGTGTTTGTTATAGGATGCCTATGGCAACTGCCTGATTCCATTATTTCGTTAATTTGTCATTGCATCCAACAAATGTTGATTGACCACCTATTGTTCTCCAGACCCTGTGCTAAACTATGAACAGGGAGATAAAACAAGAGTCCAACACTCAAAAGGTGTAATAATCCTGGGAAGACAGGACAAGGGCCATGAAGGGACATAACTTAGGTTTATGAGAAAAGGACAAGGGAGCAATTTATGATGGTTTTTATTCAGGTTGATCAAGGATGATGTTCCTGAGCAGGAGTCTTAGGAGCTGAAACGTGAAGGAAGAGCTAGAGTCAGTGAGGCCATTAATTGGGGGAAGAGTGTTCGAGCCTAGGGAACAGGCTACTCAAAGTTGCTAGGTCAGAAAAGTCAGGCCAGTGGAGGATGTGGAAAAGATGGACAGCCTCTGCTTGACTCTCGGCAGGCTCAGGCACCAAAATATTGTCTGTCACCTTCTCCTTACCTTTCTTTGTTCAGCTTCTCACCCCTAACACCCCCTTGGCTCACACCGTGGCTCTGTGGATTTGGTCTTCTCTTCCCTGCAGATGACAAGCACCTTAACAGGCTTGTGGTCGTTCACGCACGCAAACTGCCGAGAGCATGCTGCAGGAGGAGATCCCTTCAGATTTCCGCAGACCCACTGCTGCTTCTGACAGACTTGGCTCGGCACTGGAGAAGGCTTATCTGCATTTGGCTTGATCTTTAATTGCCAGCACTGGTCCTTACGGCCTCTTGCTCTCCTTTCTGTGGCTTATTAGAAGGAAGCAGACAGGGGCACCTGGGTGGCTCAGTGGGTTAAGCCTCTGCCCAAGTCATGGGGCTCTCTGCTCAGCAGGGAGCCTGCTTCTCACCCCCCACCCAGGCCTGCTACTCTGCCTACTCACATGTGATCTCTCTCTCTCTGTCAAATAAAAAAAAAAAAAAAAAAAAAAAAAAAAAGAAGCAGCCATGTCCAGTGGACAAGGGAGGGAAATGATTATAATGTTTCAATACATTTTCAACATCCCATACAAAGGAAACAGTCACTTTCCAAATTACCTCTTTGTAAAACCTGGATTTTCTTTATAAACAATTGGGAGACAATCTCTCTCTCTCTCCCTCTTTCTCTCTCTCTTACTTTTTGGAAGATGCTTTATAGGAATTCACGAATCCTTACAACCGATGGGTAGACGATCAGAGGTTTTAAGTGACAGTCTCTTGCGAACAGTCAGGAGAGGAGTGGTCACACGGGGTAGTGTGGCGAAGGGTAGCGGTTTCCTTTGCAGGAGCTGGGTGAGGAGTGGCACAACAGGGAGGCCCTGCAGGGTGTGGGGAACCACTAGGACCTCAAACAACAGCAATAGCATGGCATGTAACATGTGACCACTCAAATACACCTGTAGCACTTCTATTTTTATTACACAAGCAAAGCTTGACTATACCTAATTTGAAAAGATCTGGTGAAAGCCAGGAATAGTCAGAGTAAATTGTGAAATTATCTCCCTTCCTGCTCCACTCCCATTATGCCCACTCCTCACCTGGGAGAATCATAGTGTGTGCCTCTTTATGCATGTTCATACCTACGTATGCACCTACACACGTATGTCGTAAACACAAATGTCCCTTTCTCAGTTGAAACATCTGGGAGAGTACGAGCTCCATGGAGATCTATCATGCGATTTGTAACAGCTACCTGGAATAGAGGTGTCCCCACAGTGCTGAGTACACTACTGGGATCAGACCTAGGCAGAGACAAGGACAGAGTGAGGGGGTGGGGGCAGGACTTTGCCAGCGAGGCACAAGAATTCATGTTTTTTAATTCTGTCTTTGGATATAAAGATGTGTTTTATTTCATTTTTATTAGATGTGTTTTATTCCGTCTGTATTAGACCCAGCCATATTAGACTAACAACAGCTCCATTTTAGTTGGTAAGCTAAGAGCTTTGCATACACAATTCTTTAAACATTTACAAACACCCTACAAAGTAGGGACTATTATTAGCCCCATCTCGTCGTAGGCGGTGAAACTGAAGTTTGTTTCAGAAATTAGGGAACCTCCCGGAAGTCACGCAGCTAGGAAGCCATGGGGACATTAGTCTCAGGTCAGGCTTTCTAACTCTGATGTCCATGCCTTCACCATTATTACAATGTATCTCCAT
The DNA here is from genome assembly GCF_964662115.1 of Mustela nivalis. Classification (NCBI taxonomy): domain Eukaryota; kingdom Metazoa; phylum Chordata; class Mammalia; order Carnivora; family Mustelidae; genus Mustela; species Mustela nivalis. The sequence continues at coordinate 132,187,125 of NC_139022.1, forward strand.
AATCATATCCAGGTCATGAGAGGTGTCCTTTTTTTTTTTTTTAAAGTGCCTTTTCATTTTGATCCCTAGAGACTATTTCAAGCAGGTGTGAACCGTGTCTGTCTCGAGGCACAAACCTGACTGGTTTTTACTCCTTGCCCACAAGGCCCACAGTCCTTTGCTTTCTGCACACTCTGAGTACTCGCATAGCTGGCCTGATGGCTCCCTGACCCTGGTGACTCTACAGGGAGATGTCCAGCCCTCTAGCAAGCACCCGGCCGGCAGCTTCGTCGCTGGGAAAGGTGATCTGAGATGAGAGGGTGGCTGGTCAGCATGCGGAAGAGGAGGTAACACGCCCGCCAAAGCCAAATGCGGTTTGGAAACTGCGCTCATTAGAATACTGTAATTGGTTCCCGCAGGGCATTCGAGGTTAGTGACACAGAGGAGACAGAAGGGGAGGGGCTGAGACGGAGTGTACTGTATGGATTGTGTTTTCTTTTTTACCTTTTCTCCTCCAGGAGGGAGCTTCAACCAGCCTCCCTCATAGTCAGGCTCTGGGTGTGGAAGACAGGAAGCCTTGCACTCCCTGTCCCTTGCCTTGTTCCCCCTCCCTCTTGTTCACATCCACCCTTCCCCGGGAGCCTGCCTGCGGGCCTCACTGGATCTCTGCTGCCAGAGGACAAAGCCACTGATTAGCAAACTCACAGAAAGGTGTTGGAACTTGATGTGACACCCCTCACAGACTGAATGAGGCAAATACAATTTTTCAAAGAACTTCACCTAGAAGGCAGTGCTTAGCCCAAAATCATAGGGACCGAATGGGGGGGGATCGGCAGGTATCCGTGAAATGGCAAGTCATCCTCTAGAAAACGGATAACGCTTTCTGCCACCCACTCATAAAGCTGGACATTGCCGTCAGGGTGCCAGAATGTTCCCACTTATTGGGGCGAAGAAAGGAGGGGAAGCATCTCCCTACCCTGAGGGTTGGATTCTTTTTTTGAATAGCCATACTACCAGTAGGTCAAGATAAAAGGTGATCTCCTGATACTACATTTAGCACTCCCCAGGATATCCAACCCTGCCTTTCTGAAAAATCTGATGGAGGGAATTATGGTTTTTATACTCAGAAGCCAGGACATTTCTGAGGAGCTGAAAATGTTTTACCTCTTGATCTGGGTGTGGTTCCATGGTTTTAGGCACACACAAAAAAATTCCTCCAGTCATGCACTGAAGATCAGTGCATATAACATTTTGCATAAAATCTCAATTTTACAAAGTAAAAAATAAATACCTGTCCATTGCCGAAAACATCAGTTCTCAAAATCTTATCTGTACACCAATATTTTCCTGAAACTCTTTTTTTAAAAAAATAATTCAATATTTTTATTATTTTTTAATAAACATATAATGTATTATTAGCCCCAGGGGTACAGGTCTGTGAATCACCAGGTTTACACACTTCACAGCACTCACCATAGTACATACCCTCCCCCAATGTCCATAATCCCACCCCCCTCTCCCTACCCCCTCCCCCTGGCAACCCTGTTTGTTTTGTGCGATTAAGAGTCTCTTATGGTTTGTCTCCCTCCCTTCCTACCCCCAAACCCCCCAACGTTGCATCTCCACTTCCTTATATCAGGGAGATCATATGATAGTTGTCTTTCTGCAATTGACTTGTTTCGCTAAGCATAATACCCTCTAGTTCCATCTACATCGTCGCAAATGGCAAGATTTCATTTCTTTTGATGGCTGCATAGTATTCCACTGTATATATATATGCCACATCTTCTTTATCCATTCACTGTTGTTGGACATCTAGGTTCTTTCCATAGTTTGGCTATTGTGGACATTGCTGCTATAAACATTCGGGTGCACATGGCCCTTTGGATCACTACGTTTGTATCTTTAGGGTAAATACCCAGTTGTACAATTGCTGGGTCATAAGGTAGCTCTATTTTCAACTTTTTGAGGAAACTCCATATTGTTCCTGAAACTCTTTTTATTCACTGATGATGGTCTATCTTTTCTCTCTGCTAGCTAAATCCTTGGTCTAATTAAGGGCCCAGTGAAGACTAGCTTTCTAAAGAAACTCTAACTTTGATTGCCCAAACCACATTGATCCCTGCTTTCTGACTTCGTATAGGACCTACTCTCAGAACTGGGGTCAGGTCTAAGGTTATCAGATCTGAGGTTTACACAATATGGGGAACTCTTTATAAGGTAAAGAATACAAAATTATGAATACAAATCAGATTACAAAATTAGATTACAAAAAGGAGATTGAAAATTCCGGGCCCCTTTTTCCTCAGGAGTTCTTTAAGCAATTTACCAGCAGCGTTCATGTAAGAAAAACAACCTGTTTGCAACTCAGCTTCAGATCTGTATCTAGAACTCTCGTCAGCTCCCGACTACCCTCAGAATGCATACGGGTCAGACAAGCGAGGGGAGCTCTCTGAAGCTCAGGCTTCATCATTCTGCAGTAAATCTGTGGGTATTTCCCTTCAGCCCCGTCTGAGCAGAAACTTCTCTGTTTCATGCACACACAGTCAGCCACCCTGGGGGGCTGTAAAATCCTACAGGGCAAAACCACAGTTTCACATTGCTTTCAAGACCTTCAGAGTGCCCATGTCAGCGTTCTTTTTGGGAAGGGCTCTTCGTACTGTTGAAATAAATGTCTGGGAGGAGGGAAAGGGACTCCCAAAGACAGGTGGTGGTGAGAATGGGGAATGAGAAGTCATTTGTTGGAATAAGTGGATTTTTTCCATGCTCCCACTCTCCATGTCCTGACTATTTGCCCAGCCATACACTGAGCCAAACATCTTTTAAAAATCGGTTTGACTGAAAATTAACCCCAGGCCGTATGGAAAGTAAGAGATGGTCTGGCTTGGATCAGACAGGTAAAGGCATTTCCCTAGGCTGCCTGCCCTCTTGCATGTCATGAAGGACTCCACAGAGGAGAAGGAAGAAGAGAGAAAATAATGGTGAGAGAGAAGGAAGAGGAAGCGGGAAAAGAAGATGAGGAAGAAAGGAAAGGTCTTGTAAAAACAAAAAAGTCGGAGATTAATGGAAAAAAGAATACTTAATAAAGCTCTCTTGGGCTCACACTCTGTCTTTTTTTCTTTCTTCCTTTTTTTTTTTTTTTTTTTTTTTTCCTTTTTTGAGGCTGCTGTATTAAATTAAAGTCATACATAGGTTTCAAAGGAAATCACATTTCTGCAGTCTGGTGAGCCCACCTGACAATGCACGCTAACAGAATTGTAAATGTAAAGGGTAATGCTTGTCAGTGCCTGACAGTTCTAAATGGCCTTTTAGTTCAGTACGCAGAGCTGTCATAAAAAAACATAAAAATGCATATGCAGACAGCTGAAACTGCTATGCACATCATTATCTGCAAATGGTATAAGTATCCTGAACAAAAGGCCTTCCAGTTTAAGGACATGCATAAGACATTTCTCTGCCTCCAGCTTTAAAACAAAGTGCTGTCAAGAAAACAAGATTCCCAGTGCCAGAACTGAGGTTTTTCTGTCAGTCAGTGAGGTGCTACATTTGTACATATTTTTCTGACCCTGCATATGAGAAGAGCATTCTTAACAGATGTGTATTTAACTTCTGGCAGCTACTTCTGTTTCTTCGGCACCTTCCTTCGTATTTCTTTATCATTGTTCTAACAGACTGCTGAGAGGAGTGTCTCATTGTGTACCTACTCATCCTACCCTATCTTTGCTGCTTTCTTCTCATTTCCTTTATGCCTTCTTTTCTTTAATGCCTGCCTGCCTGCCTGCCCTCCCTCTCTTGGCCGCTCCTTCCTTCCTTCTCTTCTCTCCCTTCCTTCCTTCCTACTTCCTGTCTTTCCTTCCTTCCTTCCTTCCTTCCTTCCTTCTTTCCCTCTCTTTCTTCTTCCCCCTTGTCATTCAGGAAAAGCCAAAGGAGTTCAAGCTTGGGACTGTGGTGATCAAATTGTTGAGGTATTTGTCTTTCTTTCCCTCAACAGTGATATTGTCTGCCTTGAAGACTGCAAGTTGCTTGAGGGCAAAAAGGTTTTTTTTTTTTTTTTTTTTTGATGTAATCATTCTGAAACCTGGTTGCATGTCAGAATCCCATGAAGAGCTTCACAAAATTCTCATTTCCTAAATCTCCCCAAATGATCCCCTGAATCAGAGTCTCTAGGTTTGGGGCCAGGCATTTGTATTTTTAACAAACATCCTGGTGGTTGCCATTTTTTCCTTCCTTCAAGCACGCATCGGACCAGCATTTACTGGGCATCCACCCTGTGGCAGCTCTGGGCATGTCCTCATAGACGGAAAGACAAACAGCTTGCATTCTGTTCAGTGAGACAGGCCAATAAACAAATAAATATATAAATATGTTTGGTACAGAGAGTGACAAATATCTGAAGAACAGGAAATGGGCAATGGAGTGGAGAGTGGCATGAACCAGGGTGAATTCATGTGTGGAGATGAGGCAGTTCTTGAGGAGCTGACAGAGGATCTGAGAACTGAGTGGTGAGGAGTCAGCCATGAGAAGTTCGGAGGAAGAACATTCCCTCACTGGATTCTTTCAACAGAGAAGTATTACTGAAGTAGCTAAACTGAGTTTTATACCTCTGTGCCAAGTGAGACACAAGCCAATGAAGCCCACACCTCACCCCTATCCAAACTACTATCCAACTATCCAAATCCTGCCCAAACTTTGGGGTCACCCTGAAATACAAACTTTCCCTCCATCATCTAAACTTTCCCTCCATCCATCAATGCATCTGTTCAATGTCTGTCCATCCAATGTGTTTGAAGGCTAGATTCCAATATAGATGTGTGTAGGACATTCTACAATAAGTTCCCTAATTGGGTTCAGTTTAACTCCATTACTTCCTAAGTCTCAGAATGTGGACCACAGAAACTACTTCTAATCAGGTTGCATATGTGGCTAAACTTATATAAGACTGTAGTCTTAGGTTAGGGGCCATATTTTACAACTTTACTGTTTCTGGCCCCATGAGGACACTCTTCAATCTTTTTCATGAGCTTTTGAGTGTTAAGCTGAAACTATAAAATCTCCAGATGAATTTCAAGGAGAGACAATGACCTTTAATAATGATTTTCCCCAATGACCAATGAGCACTCTATTGTTGGAGATCAACTTTAGTGCAGGACTTGGAAGACAATATAGCTAACTGTCTGAAAGAGTGGGCCTTGGAGTAAGAGATCCACCAGCTACGAGAGCAGACGAACCATGAAGCCTTGGTTCACTCAACTTAAAAATGGTGATAAGATTAGGACTTACCTGAGACTATTATTATGATGATTAAATAAAATAAAGTATGCATGGATGCTTAATACATTTTGACATCCAGTAGGCACTGAATAAATTCTATTCAACTATATTCATTATGATTATTACTTTCCAGTGCACTATTAGGGTAAGACACTGCCATGTGACAAACTGGACCAACCATCAGAGTTCTGAACATTGCTGTTTTCCCTTACCTTGAAAGATATAGGAGGTCCAATCTCTCCCAGAGCCAACATGCCCAGTTACCCTCTGGAGCCCTCTCTAAGGAAGGCATCATTTTTTATACTATGCTTTCCTACTCTATTTTCTTCTAATAGAACTTAGGTCTTCTAGCTATTATAAAAAATAATGCTCTCCTCCTCCATCTCTTGGGGTTTCACTCTTGCTAAGAGCAATTGCTTTTTATTGAATGTGCAATTTTGTTGCTATGGAAAATATAGTGATTAATGAGACCCTGTGACCAAGGTTAGTTGGGACAGGCTAGGACTGGTTAGCATCATGTCCTTACTTTTTACAGTACCAAAGTAGGCTACAGTAGGAACTGCATTATCAACCCCATTAGTAACTTTTTAGAGGGGATATACTTAATAAAAAGAACCACTTCGTTGTGTATAATTATAAAAAGATTCAGAAGTGAAGTAACTTAAGATGTCTAAGTTGGTGGAATATATAGCAAATATAATTTTTTAAAAGATTTATTCATTTATTTGAGAGAGAGAGAGAGAGAGAGAAAGTACAAATGGGAGGAGCAGAGGAAGATGGAGAGAGAATGTCAAGAGGATTCTGCACTGAGCACAGAGCTGAACACAGGGCTTGATCTCATGACCCTGAGATCATGACTTGGGCCGAAACCAAAAGTCAGGGGCTTAACCAGCTGGGCCACCCCGGCACCCCCACAGTAAATACAATTTTTAATTGTAGAAAGGGAATTAACAAATAGATAGGAATTTATAAAATTTACCATATAAGTGGGATAAGTTCATATGAGAAATTTTCATAATTATAGCAGTGTGAAGAAATGCTTAAATTCTATATAACTTAAATTATATATAAAACATATGTATATGCATATATACATATTTTATATACATATAAAATTTATATTATATGTGTGTATGTATATGTGTGTGTGTATACATACATACGTATTATTTTTAGAGTTAAAAAAGACATCAAGAGTCGTCAGTATAATCTTTGTAGAGATAAGTCCCTCCCATAGTATGCCCATAGCTGGTCTGAATTAATTACCTCACTATCTATAGAGGCAGTCCTATTGGAAAAGTTCTACACTTTAATCTGACATCTAAATCTGCGTCCTGGTAAATTTCTACCCTGGTCTTTTTAGAACAATAGAGAACAAGACTATGCCATTTTTTTTCATAAAATGTTAGCTTTGAAAAGAGCCTTAGAGATCTCACTACTGAGGCTTCCCATTTTGCAGTTAAGAAAACTGAGTGTTTCTTTTTCTACAGGCTTCCCCTCCAGGTGGTGAAGAGTTGATGTTTTCCTTATAGCACGAGCAGAGCTTGAAGTGTTTGGGAATTCCAACTATCTAGCTGTCAGAATTCCAAGCTAGAACTCAGAGGACAGGTTTGGGATTCATCAATAAAGCTAATAGTCATTGGTATATTTCTTGGTAGGAAGCTCATAGATATTAAGGAGAATATCCTAGAAAAAGAGGTAAGATGAGAAAACAAGAGGGCAGGATGAAATCCTAAGGTTCTTCCATTTTTATATCACTGTGGAAGTTAGTTTTGCTACTTGCCATGATAATTTAAACCAGCCAAAACTGAGACCCCACATGGCCCAGTCTGTTCTCTGTGTGTTCAAAGATAGAACTGTTTAACTCCAAAAATCTTGAGAAATATTATAAACTTCTTAACTGTGAGTTTCTACTTTTAAAGGAATAGCAATTAAAACGCTTCTCAAAAGTTCTGTTTAGTTGGGGCTCCTGGGTGGCTCAGTCGGTTAAGCATCTGCTTTTGGCTTTTGGCTCAGGTCATGATCCCAGGGTCTTGGGATTGAGCTCTGTGTCGAGTTCCTCACTCAGTGGGAAGCCTGCTTCTCCCTCTGCCCCCCCTACCCACCTGTGCTTGTTCTCTCTCTCTCTTTCAAATAAATAAATAAAATCTTAAGAACAAAAAGAAAAAAGTTTGTGAGATTGAGTCCTGCCTCAGGCCTCATAATGAACATGGGGCTGCTCAAGATTCCCTCTCTCCCTCTCCCCCTGTCCATCCCCCTGAAACGGGCTCTCACTCACTAACTTGCTCTCTCTCTCTCTCTCTCTCTCTCTCTCGGGGGAAAAAAAAAAAAAAAAACAACAAAGTTCTGTGCAGTTGATCTCTTCCTTTACGAAGCATCTGCCTCAGGACACCTGCTAAAATCTATTCTCCCTCCTATTTCCAACCTCCTATACTCTCTCTTTCTTTAAAACTTTTTTTTGTTGTTGTTTTTTCACCATGATGTGGCTTCCTCCCCTCCTTTCCCAAAGTCATGTTGCTACTCTTAAGCTGAATGTGTGCTTGCCGAGATTTCTGCTTTAAAGCATCTTGGACCACCTAGGCATGGCTGGATGTCTTGAAAGCCCTCACCGCCTACTTGCCCTCACTCCACACAGAGGGAAAGCATGGGGAGTCTCATTTCTTCCACCTTCCCCTGGACATGTATTTCTTTTCATTTTCTCATCTATTTTCTTAGTTACTATTCTTATGGATGATTTTTTAAAAAATTTTATTTATTTATTTGACAGAGAGATCACAAGTAGGCAGAGAGGCAGGCAGAGAGAGAGAGGAGGAAGCAGGCTCCCCACTGAGCAGAGAGAGTCGGACTGATCCCAGAACCCCGGGATCATGATCCAAGCCAAAGGCAGAGGCCTTAACCCACTGAGCCACCCAGTGGCCCCAGATGGTTTTTTGATAAATCATTCTTGATAACATCATATCAATAGTTCCCTCAAGTTTTTTGCATTTGAAAATGTCATAAGCACGTACTTAGGGAAATACTCGCTAACGTGTTAAATGGAACCAAATCATGACAGAATCAAGTGGCATGCCAACAGAGACCCTGCCCTAGGTTGACCATGATGATTTTCTCTTGAATAGTATTGGAGCGTACTACGTGACTGCACATATTGGGCTTCACGATTGACGTAGGTATAGTGACTTGTCCAAAGCCCAAAATACGATGGAATTCAAATTCATGGCCACTAATGCAAAATCACTAGTTGTTCAACAAATTTAAAATTTATCAGAACTAATATCTGGTGTGCAGTCCACCAATTTTTCCAAAAGGAAATTCTGACAAAACTTGGCTAACATTCAGATCAACTTGATTTGTGTCCCATGGTCTCTTAATGTGATAATACCATTTTTTTTTTAAAGGGAAAAAGTTAGTCTTGTCTACTTCCTTCTTAGTGAACCCATGTTTGCTCTTACAATTCACCACATTCTTTGCTCAGGCTCCAAAGCTCCTCTAGTCAACAGCTTGTCCTAAATTTTGGTTGAGTGTGGTTAAAATTAAGTTCCTATCTATAGTTCCCAGAATTGGCTGTTTAAAAAAATCATTAAAATGTTTATTTGCCTTCAGCATTCTGACATGGATCTCATTCCTAAAACAGCCTCAAAGATTATAAACAGCTTTGCTTAACAACATAATATGGGATCCATGTCCACAGTCCACACCCACACCCACGGAGATATCCTGCTCCCTTCTCCCCTCCCTAGCAGTCTGGGGAGAAACAAATTTCTCTTCTCACACAGAAAACTTCCACTATCTGTCATTTTCCTTTTCACCTGCCGAGTTCCTTTACACCTTCCTCTTCCTCTTGGCACCCTAAATGTCCAAATGTGAGCCTACAAGACAAGTCCTTCCGTTTACTAAAGAGTCTGCGGCCAGAAGGACTCCACCACAGGGCCAGCCTCCACCCAGTTTTGAAATAGGAAATACGAGATATAGACAGAAGAACTACCTACAGAACCGTGAGTTCTGGTCTCAGCCATAGTATTAATGTTGCACTTGGGCAGTTTATTGAACCATTTTCTGCTGCTCTTAATCTCGACATTAGAGCTAAGACTACCTTCCCCCCGAATTCATGTGATGGTTGAGAAAAATCAACAGAAGAAAATGGTAAAGAAAAAAATACAAAATGCCTCTTTGTTGTATAAGGTTAAAATAATTCAGCTTCAGAGCTCAGGCTGGGGACTGCGCTGTGCCGACTGGCCTTGCCCATTCTCTACCTTGATTTTGGCATCCTTGCCTTCATTTGGCTCTCCCTCCTATTTCCAACCTCAGTCTGCTCCCACTCTCTCAACCCCAGAACTTTCCCAGTTACTGGTCCCTCATCTCAACATACCGCCCTGTGCGTTCTCAGCAAGATGATTACTGACTAATTGGGTAAACGATCCAAACTTATGAGGAAATGGGTCATAACGTGTTCCCTCTCCAGGCAACAAAATAGCAAACCCTGGACCACCGTGGTAGTTACGTTCCTAAAAATTACAGGATTGGCAAAACCATGCTTAGGAATGTCCGGGTCTTCTAACAAAAGGAGATTGGAAGGCAGTGGCCTTATAAATTAGTGTTTTAATACATATTTTTGAAACACAAAAAGGAAAAGATTCTAGAAGGTGTCCATGTCAGATAACATATATCTATGTTTATAATCTGCTTCTAATAACGTCTTACTGGAGTGTTTAGCAAATATTGCTGTCAAATTCTAAGGCAGATTCTTCCTCTAGTTTTCTATTAGACAAAATCTAGATTTTCTAAAATTATGGTCACCAGTTAAAAGCCTGTCTATTGACTCTGGCCCAAGATTTTTTTTTTTCTCACACAGTGTTTTAAGCATTTTCACTTTGAATGCACTTCAGAGTTAATTGCCACAGTGCCTACCACTTTCTATTGACCGATGCTGACACTTGTGTATTTTCATAAAGAATATAGACTAAGAATCAGAAAGTCTAGGTGTTAGCTCAACTTAGGCATAAATTTAAAGTACGATGTTGTTCCAGCTCTCCCATGTGCTAGTATTATGAACCTGACCTCATTCCTTCTCTCTCCGCCTCAGTTTCTTCTAAATGATGGAGATACCATCAGCTTCTCTCTAAGGCTGAGGTAAGGGTCACATACAATAATGTATATGAATGTAATTATTGTGTTGCAAACTATACTATAAATGTATGGTGTTTTAAAGTAACTGCCCCCATCCAGTATAAGACAACTCTCCCCCCCACACACACTTACTCACATACCCTGCCTTCTTCCACCATCTGCCAACAAAACTTTGTAAGTTGAAGAAATACAGTAGAAGACAAAGGGTCATTTACCTTGGTAGTTAATGCCCTATATGGATTCTGTTTATATAGGACTGTCTACAATTTTTCAGTCTAAAAATTACTCTGCACAGTTGCTTAATGGCCCTTTTATCTTCTCTTTAATCGCATCTAGGACTTCTCACCACTCCCCCATTAAAGTTCCCATTTGTCTCTTTGATCATCCTCCTGGTCCTTATTTACATGCAGAACTGTACATGACACATACTATGTTTCTGGGCTAGCTGGGAGCGGTTGAGGCCAAATGTATCAAAGAGCCAAGCAAAAGGCAGAAAAATCTTATTATTCCAACTACATAAAACATACATGGTACAAGTGTACATACATACATACATGTATACGCTCGAACATTTAATACATATATTTAGATACTTAGGGATAGAACGACAATACAAATGGCACACACATTGCTATGTTGAAGGCACTATCCGCGGACTACCACTGGAGCAATGGCTCCCAATCTGGCTCAAGGAACTGTAGAAAATACACACATATACCTGGACCCTAACACCGGAGATTCTGATGTCATTTGTCAGGGTGGAGGTTTAAGACAGGTTGTTCCAAAGACTCTTCTGACCCAGGTGAATCTAGTGAGTTGCCAATACTGACAGCATTGCAATAGGGACAAATCTTGGAGCCATTCTTGTTTTATATGCAGCTGAGTCTTGCCATGCATTGCTCAATGAAATTTCTTTCTTTTTTTAAATAGAGACATTCCCCCCTGGCATTATGGTTATTCATAGTCTGCTCCCTCTAAAAATTCTGCTCCCAGAAATCAGCCTTAAGAGAAATACTACCCAAATGTGTAAAGACGAAGATGCAAGGAGACACCATGAGTAATAGTGAATGACCGGAAGCCATCCAAATGCTTATCAATATAGAACCAGTTAAATAATAATAACAATAATAATAATAATAAGGCACAGTCAAAACAACAAAATGTTCTATATGTCTTGAAAAGAATGGCCTACGTTTAGAAGTCTGCTCTGACAGAAAAAAATACCCAGAATACATTTTTATAAATAAAAAAAGCAAGTTGTAGGATAGTATGTATAAAGATACATTTTTTGTGCCAAACTCTGACCCTCGAATGAGATGACTAACCCAAATTGTAGGATCTCAGTATGTGGATCTTGAATTAATAGAGAAAAATTCTGCTCAGACAAAATCAAACGATGTAATGGTTGCATGTGGGAGTGAGATGAGATGGGTGGGGGGAAAGGGAGGCTTCTACTTTTCACTTTATATTCCTCTTTATTATTTTAATGCTTATAAACAGACTATATTGTGTTTGTAATTTTTAAAAGAGAGGAAAATTATTTGCCAGCGACACCCACTCCCTCACACACATTGCCTTCCAAATGTTAATCTGGCTGTTTAAAAAAAAAAAGAAGAAAGAAATGATGGACACTATCCTGGCTGCATTTCTCTGCGGATCAAAAACACCCTGCATCTTTTCCATTCAGCATTCCATTAACGTGTAGCAGAGCCAAGTCCTATGTGTGGGAAAGTGTGCCTTTGTGTGTGTGGATCCCGTTGTAGTTACAACGGCCCCTCCCTTTGGTAACAATTTAACACCCACATGCATCCTCAGGAAGGTCAAAAGGGAAAGGCAAGAATAAAAAAAACATGTTTTAGAAATGTTAACTAGCTCCCACTTCCAAAATTCTTTCCCCCACATTAAAAAACGACATCATGCATGTTTCCATGAGTGTCTGGTGGCTTTAATAAAATGAGTGGTGATATCGTCCACAGAAGAAGTGGGAAGCTGGCAGCATGCTTTTCATCGGAAATGAGGCACTGCGCTGGGAATAACACTGGATTTTACAACATAAATTTAAAAGTCATCATGCTTAATTCTGTGTCCTTTTCATAATTCATACAGGAGTCTTGTGGCCATTTTGAAATGTTAGAGTCTTAGGGAAAGAAAAATCATGGAATTTCCATATTCATGGAAAATCAGGACCTTCTCAGATGACTAAAAGATCTCAAGATTCCATTCACAAAAGAAAAAGTAGGTAATTTCCTGTAATTTTATATTTGAAACTTCAACTTGAATCTTCAGTAAATTAAATGGCAAAGCACAAGTTTTATTATCATCAGCATGTTTTAAGGTGTCTCAGGCAAGAGAAACAAACTTGGGGGATTTGTGACAATATTTCAGAGGTATTTCTGAATGTGCTGTGGTACGGTGCTTTTTGTTAGTCTGTTTTGATCAATTGCTCTCCTTCTGAAGGAATGAATGAGCAAGTAAAATACAGCACAGTCTTAGACGATATACAGCCTGGCTTCAGAATCCTTGGACAGGCAGATTTTATACTAGCTTTACCTTCAAATCCCTCTGTGATGCCAAGCATGTTACTTTGTGTGCCACAGTATTACCATCCCCTCAAACATGAATGAAAATACCTGCCCATAAGGGATGTTTAAAAGTTAAGGGACAACTAATAGAGGCAACATAATGTAAATAGAAATGGTGGAAACGAAAACTGAACTATGTCGGGTAACTTCCACAAGCTTTTTTTTTTTTTTTTGTCTCTATGAAATGAGATGATAAATTAATAATTAACTCAACAACTATTTAGTTCCTCCACGTGCCAGGCACTGTTTTAGTGCTTGGAAGGATCATTTCTGCCTACTCACAGGGATAACATGGTGTCAATAAAGCAATGTCCATCAGACAGCATGAAGTGTGGTATCCTCTTATGAGGTCATTATTCACATATTTTTCTTTTGTTGTTTCCATAGTGTAGTGGTTATCAGGTTCACCTCACATATTTTTCTTTTGTTTAGAAATAAGTTTATCGAGCACCTGCAATGTTAAAAGTAATGAATTGGACGAATCCTGCCTCCTAGATCTTAAAGTCTACTGTGGTTGTTGAGTACACGGAGAGCATTAGAATTGTCTTTAAAAAGTGAAATGACACAAGCAATATGACAACCCCATTTCCTCAGTGACCCTAGAGGTTGCATGGCTCAGGAAGGGTTCTGGTAGGGGACTGGCTTGGGCGGAGCTACTGCTGCTGCCGAGGTGTCCTCAGCCTCCCAGTACTGCATCTTTTCAACAGGTGTTGACTGAGCCCTGACTACGTGCCAGGCCCAAGGTCATACACTGTCCTGGGACATATTCTCCAAGGAAACACACATGGTTGTTGCTCATATGGAATTTAGCCTTCATACAGTTTCTCCCAGTGCTTCCATGTACAGGCTTTGCAGTTGGATATATAAAATATTACTCCTCAAGATGGGCTAGACCAGCTTCGAGAGGGAAGGGAGGGAAGAGGCCCTGATCTGTAACACTTGCCTTTTCCCATGGTGTAAAGACTCCCACTGTGGATGATTTTATGATAATGGTTTGACAAAGGCTTGAACAATTTCTGAACACTTAATCATTAGTTTTCATAGGCTGCTATGAGCTTGCTTTAGCATACTATTGGAGACCAATACATTTTTGTTTCCTCTTCAGCCTAAGAAATATCAACATTTGTTAGATACCTGATGACTATCCTCCAAATGGCCCTTAATTCCAGTCTAAATTCTTCCTCAGACATCTACAAAGTCCTTCCAGGATTTCTTCCAAAACCCACAGGGCAATAACCAGGGTGATTACAGACTGGCTTCTCACCCTGCAATCAGAAACTCCCTCTAGGCTAGAGTGTTCTTCGGAATGCTGAAATACCATCTTATGAAACAAAAGCTTAAAATTCAAACACAAAACAAAAACAAACAAACAAACAGATTTGGGGTGCCTGGCTGGCTCAGTTGTTAGAGCGTGTGACTCTTGATCTGGAATGGGGGGACTTGATCATGTTGGGTATAGCGCTTAATTAAATAAACAAATTTGTACTTGGCCTTTTCAACCTTATCGTATGATTTCTAAGTTAAAAAAAAAAAAAAAAACTCAACTGGCTAGAAAATAATGTCATAGTAGGAAAGAAAAAAAGTCAAAAAAGAGAAAGACCCTGTCCATGAGTCTTTCACTTTGTAAACACCCTCCCCACACAGAATGCATGCTAGTTCAAGGGAACAAATTTTCCATATGTGTTGGGTGGAGCTCAGAGGTCCTTACTTAAATAGAAAGCTATTTACTATTTTCTAAAATATCCCATGCAAAAGTACATGCTCAATTAAACTTTGTTTAACACCAAGGGCAATGGTTAAGTGTTTATGGGGAAGCTACATAGGCAAGACAGTGCCCCTTTAGAAGTAGAAAACACATTCTTCATCCTCCAGAGGTTTGTGTCTGGTTGGATTGAGGTTATGTGTACTTACAAAAGGGTGGCTTGAGGGAGCAAAATTAGGCATGCCATAAACTAATGGTTTTGAAGAGATGCTGGAGAAGGCAGATGAATTCCAAACTCCTCTGTTTCCCAGGTTGTTCACTATCTGGTCTACCTATATCATCTCCCGGTCCCTTCCTCACACTCTGCCCTGCAGTCATAGTAAACCTCTCTCAATTGCTTAAGCAAAGAATGTTTTCTTCTCTCATTGGGCCTTTGCATTTTCTGTTTCTTCTTCTTAAAAGAGGCCTAGCTGCACACCATTTCCCTTTCCCCATATGATCTGAGTATGACTATCTCGGATTCATACTTTAGATCTCAAGCTAAGCACTGCTTTTTTGTTTCATTTCTTCCAAAAAGACTTTTCTGACCAATCTGTGTTTGGTGTTCCTCCTTTGGACTTCAAGGTTCTATTCTACCATCCCAGGCTATGTATCACACCTAACTCTAATTTCCTATTTACTTCTGTGAGAGCTCATTTGTCCCATATACTATGATAAATATTTTGCATGACATATTTCATTTGAGGCAATCTTTTTAATATTACTATTTTGCAGAAGAGAGAACTGAGGCTCAAAGAAGTTAAGTAATTATCTGTGATAACACTTCTAGCGTATCAGTTAAGATTCTTGGTAGTAGAACAGAAACCATTAGAGCTGGTTCAAACAGTTAAGTCTGTAAAAGATATGTAGCTTCTAGAAGCTCCCAGAGGGCCAGAGCTTTGGTATGGAGAGTACAGAGAATCGGCACACTACTAATTGGATACAGACACACCCAGGAGAAAGACCCACTTATACCATTTCCTGTATTGCCCATCTATCAGTGCATCTGACACTAGCAACTGGATACTGGAAATGGTACCACAGCTCTCTGAGAAAGAAAGAAGCTTCTTTCACAATGAAGATTTGCTCTCTCTGAATATAGTCACCATCTCCCATTAGTCAGGGCTGTCTCCAAGCTTGTGTGGATGCCGTACCTGCAACAGAGTCTAGACAAAGCCATTTTTAGCTTCTCAGCCTCTGTGATAAGAATGTCAAACTAGCAGGGCATTGAAATAGGCACTAAAGGCACCATCTTACAGTAAGCGCTATTGGCTTCACCCAAGCATGGAGGACCTGGAATTTCAACTTTGCCTTCAAAGTCCATGAATGGAATTGCTACCCTGCTCCCTATGGGTAGATGTCTGCGTCTTGGGATATGTGGTTTTTCCAGGCTGATGAACAGAGGAACACTTAAGATTTAGATTTTTGGATTCCTCACAGATCCCTTTGTTTTTCCAGTGGACAAACATAAAACCTCTACTGAATGATACAAAGTCAAGAGGAAGGAGCCATCACCCTGGGTTCAGGTAGCCGGAAGTGGCCCTGGGGAGACAACAGAGCACAGTCCTTGGAAATGGCTAGGATGAAAATGAATCAAGGTCGATGATGTTGTTCTCATACCTTGGTTAGGCATCTGACATTTGTAAACTCTTGTTCTTTCAGGAGCCCTGCAAGGGAAACAGTATTTACCCTACATTTTAAGGGACAGAGACTTGGCTTGAAGGTGAAGATACCTGATCAGGTTTACACAGATGTAAGTGCCAAAGACAGAGCTCAAAGGCAGATCTCTCTGCTGTCAAAACTGGGCTTTTCAAGGTGTTGACAAGGACAAAGAGCACAGGTTCTAGAGTAAGACTCAAGGATTCAAATCCCAACTTACTAATTAGATGGCCTTGGTGAATTCATTTAAGCTAACCGGGCCATGATTGCTTCATCTATAAAATAAAGATATTTGTATCTACCTGGTGGGGTTATTGAGACCATCTAAAGAGGGAAGCTTATATGAAGTGTCTGACCTTAGCCAGGCTAAATAAGACATTTGCTGCTGGTATTATTGTTGCTACACGATCATTATTTGTTGTTATGACCCTGTGCCATTGCCTCTCTGAAGAACGATATTCTATATTCTAAGAGGGAAAACTGCACGTTGAATAAAAATGCCAGGCATGTGCATTTGCATGGCACATTCATGGGGCCATGAGATCCTCCCTCTTCCTGGAGTGAGGAGTTCCGGCAAAGGAGTAGTGGGTGATAAGGCTGTAGACGGATGCAGAGCTGCATTGCGCCGAAAGCTTTGAATTCCCTAGGAGATGGGCTCGATTGGGCCCTGGCAGAGACCTGCCTTGGGGTGGTAGTCACAGAACTATCCCCAGCTGCTGAGCTTCACATCCTCGCCCCAACACAAAAGGGAAGGATGAGTGACACCTCAAACAACTTTGGAGAGTCTAACAACAATTTTCAACTTCAAACAGGCCACACATAAAAGTTGAAGACTTTTGCTACAAACCCAACCACCGGGAAATCACTGCCTGGCTGACATTAATTCCCCAGTTACTGTGAAGCCGTTACTGAAAATGCAACTTTTTTTTTTTTTTTTTTAAATTCCAAGTCCTTTAACATTTCAATCTAGGGCATGGGCAATGTGAAGCAGATGCAGGTTAGGTCCTGCTTTAATCCCCAAAGTGAGTATCAGTGTTAACTCCACAAGGAATTAAGGCCCAAATGTGAGGGCAGGGAGAGACTCAGGGCAATCCGAAATCATTCAGATCCTACTGGAATTGGCTTTCTCTAAGGCAGCCTCAACATACAATGGGTCACTATGATCATCACTGGTATTGCTTGTTTGTTTTCTTAATTTTTAATCCCACATTACATTTTTACAGCATTTTGGAGTCTGTAAAGCTGATCTAAGTATGTTGTCTTCTTTGATTTCACTTGATTTATGAGGATTGGACAAGTTCAGTTTCAGAATCATAGGGTTAGGCATAGAAGGAACCTCGGTGATCCTTCCAGTTTTGTTTTGGGATGAGCTGTCTCAGGAGAACACGTCAATTGTGGCCTCACTGCCAGGCCGTGTCAGAATTTAGGATAGTTTCCAGGTCACCATACTTCTAGATTTAAAAATTTAAAATATTCATTGAGTATTAGTGCAATGGCATGTGGCCTTGAGGTTGGGGTAAAAGTAAAATCCTGGTCTTAGAGATTCCAATCTAGCGGGAAAACAATCAGCTAGTTAGGCAATTATACCAGTGGATAGATGTACAGATGAGCTACAGTTAAGCACAGCTTGAGATAGAAATATCTATGCTCAGGTTTTCAAACTAACACAGAAATGTTTAGGGGACACCTACTTTTAGTGTTTTGGATTAAACAAGGCATAGGTCCATTAATTAAATTAAATTAATTAAATTAAAAATAATTCACACAAAGTAGAAATGTACAAAGGAAAAAGTAGAATTTACTTTGATGCCTCTACCCTGAGATAATGCAATGTTAAAATCCTGTTTAACATCCTTCCAGATACTTCTCTGTAGCTATCTGATTCTGCATAGTTATAAATATGGCTACAGCTATATATATATATATATATATATATATATATATATATATATGTGTGTGTGTGTGTGTGTGTGTGTGTGTATTCATATATGCAATTGTACATTGCATACTGGTTTGTAAACTCATCTTTTTATTTTACAGTGTGACATGGACAAAGGTTAATAGCAATAAAAACAGAATTATTCCATCATTTTTAAAAGTTGAATACTGTTTCACTATAGGAATATACCATATTTAACCAGTACCCTATGGTGGTCATTTGGGTGTGTGCGATTCTTTGTCATTATAAACAACAATGCCATGTGGGACCTTACACGTGCGTCTTGCAAACTTAGGGGAATGTCTCTTTAAAATAAATTCCCAGAGACGGGACTGCTCTCACGACCTACACCGTTGATTTGATACAAACTGCCAAGCTGCCTAAGGAGTTACTTTCCAAATTTTAGGTCCTAGACATCTAGTTGTGGTAGAGGCCTCCCTACCCATAAGCTCACTGTTAGCTCCCCAGATTCTGCAAGTAAAGGCCAGCATAGGGGAAATGTTGGGCAAGAAGCAAAATTAACCTGTGACTGGCTCTATGAGGTTCTCTATGCACATTATCTTGCGCAAGCCACACATCATTCTTGAGAAGTTGGTTTCATCCTGTCCACTTTATATGTGAAGACTTAGAATCTCAGAAGCTGAGTGAATTTCTCAAAAAAACTTCAGTTCAACATTGGAACTTGAACAATCACGAGGCCACAATTGCCCTGGGCCCCTAGAGGATGAGTAATAAAAGTAGGGCCAAGAGGCCAAGCTTTATTTGCTTTGAATATTGCCCTCAATGTTGCTGCTCCTTTGTCCTATTCCTAACACTCTATAGAAAACTAGCGCTAAGGATGGGTGTGGTGCCAACCCTCCCTCCGGTAAATGTCCCTCCCTCCAGCAAATGATAAATGTCAGCACCTGCTTGGGGCTCCTAAGTTTGGCCTTTATCTTTCCCACAGGGCTGGCTTTTTTATGAGTTGAAGTCTGAGAAATGAGTGAGTTTCCCACTTCTCTGAGATCTTAAAATAGGAAACATCAGCCAGAAGCTATGAGAGGAAGCCAGCCAAGGTGTATGGTTGTTGGAAATAAAACTGGTAGGCCCTTCAGGGCAAGCGGGAATGGACTCAGGGGCATTTCTCCACCATCTGTTTCAGCCTCCAATGTGTCTTGATAGATGGGTTTTGCTTATCACTCATTACTCACCTCATCTTTCTCCCGGAGCCCTGTTCCTTGAAATATGGTTCTCTCATTTGAATAGCAATGACTAAGTGCATTGGAACTTACTGAAATACATTCTAAAAACACTAAATTGAGAACACACAATTCAGCAATGCACCAATTGCCAAACTCTAGTACAAGCTGAAATGATTAAAACAATTTAATGTATGAAACACGCATTCAGGAAGGCAAAGAGAAGGAGTAAGTTTTTCCAGTGCGATGTCAGCCCGGTGATATTTCGGAAGAAGTGGGTGGAGGCCATTGCCAAGAGAAAGTGAAATAATTGATGAAAACCCACAGGAAAATGCCCTTGATCTTGAAGTTATTACTTCATTTTATGAAATACCTTAAAAGTCAATGACAGACTATAAAGTCAGAAAGTCAATTGTTTTTTCCCCTCCTTGGATACAATTCTAATATGTGCATATAAACATGCCAGGCATTCCTCTAGAAAAACAACAACAACAACAACACCTATATCCTGGGGTCTGGGTCATGTTTTCACATAGCCTTATTGTTCCTGTTATGAAGTGGACACTCAGGTATTTGGCCTGGGACTTTTATCCACACCCAAGTGACTGGGTGATTTATAGCTTGCTATCCACATTCTCATAGCTTTTTGGTCAATTTTAAAGCCTCAGACTAGGCTTGATGTTTACTCTATCAGGAAAAGAAACACACACACACACACACACACACACAGAGCAAATTCAGGTCATAGACTAACCACTATCTCAAGTGTCTTCACCCTGGAAGCAGATTCTAATTAAAATTTCCTCCTTGGGACACCTGGGTGGCTCAGTGGGTTAAGCAGCTGCCTTCGGCTCAGGTCATGATCCCAGCATTCTGGGATCGAGTCCCACATCGGGCTCCTTGCTCAGCAGGGAGCCTGCTTCTCCCTCTGCCTCTGCCTGCCATTCTGTCCGCCTGTGCTCGCTCTCTCTCCCCCTCTCTCTCTGATAAATAAATAAAATCTTTAAAAAAAAAAAAAAAAACTTCCTCCTTCCCTTCTTTCCATCCTCTCTTCCTTTCCGTCTCCCTCCCTTCCTCCTCCCCTTTCTCCCTTCTTCTTTCTTCCTTTCTTCTTTGCTTCCTTCCTTTTCTTATTTTTTGTCTTTTCCTTTTCCTTTCCCCCTTCCCCTTCCCTTCTCTTTCTCCTCCTCTCTCTTCTTTTTGATATCCATGATTGGGGAAATACGTGCTTTCATCTTGCCTTATTCCAACGGATTTCACCCTCTTGGGTTTTTGGACGTAGTGCTTAGCATCTCAGGAGAAAATGTTTCCTGTGCAGCAACGGCTGCTTATACTTCCTGCTTCTTGTTAGGCTAGAACAAGGAACCAGGGAGCATCAAAAAGTAGAAAAATGAAATTGAAATCTTTTGCATTTCTCTAAACAGAAAAAAATCCTTTTGTTTATTCATAAATAAGTAAATATTATTAAGCTGCCCTGATAATAGCCCCTGCTCCTCGTCCTGGGGCTATAGCAATGGATAAGAGAGGGATGATTCCCAACTTTACGGAGCTCAGAGACCAGCTGATCAATATTTACCTTAGGAAACAATGCTGTAGATATGGTCTCTTACCATTGCAAGCATTTATTTCTCTATGTATGTTACCAAGGGGCTCATGGGAATTAACATAATCTCTGGCTGAAGAAGTAGACTTTAATTGGCTTAAATCAATTCATATAACCTCCTCTCTACTGGCACAGCTATAGTATCCCTACCATATCAGGGTTGGGTATACAAACAGTACAAACTGTTGTTCCAATTAAACTGAGGAATCTTTTAATGATTAAGGAAAGAGATCTGAATCCCCTCTCTTTCCCTTCACTACTCTCCACCCAACTCTTGTTGAACATGAATAAGGAAGCGATCCACTATTTCGTGGCCATTAAGTGGGCCAGACCTATGGGGACATGGAAAGCAAATTGGAGCGCAGAAGGAAATCAGATCCTTGTAGTATCAGTAAGCTACTAGATCAAACCCTACCTGAAACGTCTTGAGTTTCCGCTGCACCCTTTTTCTGTATACCAGTTCCAGTCAGATATTCTACTACTTAGAGATGGAAGCATACTAATGTACACAGCAATGTCTTATTTACTCAATAACCTCAAGAAATAAAGTGCTCTTCTCACACAAATATTCCACCTAACTGAAGCTGGACACAGTGTATATCAAATCTATTTGATTTAAGCTGTTTTTGATGGGAATTGTTATAAATTATATTATATACTTCAGCACCTTAAGAGTTATACTGAATAGAGGATGTGAAAAGTGCTCTTAAAATCCTAAATATCTCCTCCATGTTCCCAAAGTACTCCAACACACTCACAAATTATTAGTTGGATTGGATCGTTGTCCACCTGCCAAATTTACCTGAATATTGTCCCTTTTTTAAAGGCTGTTTTTTATATTCTAATTTTGCAGTTAAAATTCTAGCCTCCAGCTTTCTCTCTGTGTAAAGATCACCATGTCAGACTTTAATAGCTATTTTCTAAATGTAACTTATTGCTGATAAACCTGTTATAAGTTAGGAAACCAAATTATCAAATTCGCTAGAATTATTTGTAAAATAAGAGTGAAAGGACTCTAAATAAATGACTTAGGTTGGGCAGAGCAAGTCTTTTGTGAATCACAGCTTCCTAATCCTGTTGGTGGAACTCTAGTTTCCCTGTGAGAAACCTCAGAAGCCCCACAGTAGGGATAAGGAGTCAATATAGCTGTGGGGTCCTGGAGCCTCCAAATACAGCTTCATCTCCATTTTTGTCTCCATTTGGCCCATTTTTATTCCTTATAAAACAGATAATAGGATTCTAGAAAAGTTTTTACTTAAAAAAAAGGAATCATTTTTTTTTAAAGATTTTATTTATTTATTTGACAGAGTGAGATCACAAGTAGGCAGAGAGGCAGGCAGAGAGAGAGAGGAGGAAGCAGGCTCCCTGCCAAGCATAGAGCCCAATGTGGGACTCGATCCCAGGACCCTGAGATCATCACCTGAGCCGAAGGCAGAGGCTTAACCCACTGAGCCATCCAGGTACCCAGGAATCATTTCTTTAAGAACAAAAATGAAAACTCTTCCTCCATGCCAGTTTATATGATAGAATAGCATTTTACCATTCTACTTGTTCTTTTCAGGTAAAATATATTCCACCAGTGGACAAACTCTCGGACGTGCAAACTTACAGATATGGTGCCAATGAATGCAAGAAATAGAAGGACTGCAAGCACTGCCTTGTAGACTCCAATGGCTTAAATTTAGTTTTACAAACGTTGTTTATTCAAATCTCACTTCAACAAAATTCATCTTTGTAAGGTCAACATTTTACCAGGTTCCATTAAATCTAAGATGGCACCAGTTTTAAGGGACACCATTACTGGAGGTAGCAGGAAGAAAGAAAGGACTGCAATGAGACCATAAACCACACAGGTCTTTTATGCACCACTTCACATGCAACAGCTCTGTGCAGCCTTTGGCCCATTTCTATCTTGCTCTGTGCCCCAGAACTCCTCTGACCCTGCAGTGTGGGATGCCTGCACTTGGTACTGGAATCAGTGCAATGAAAACTGTGGACAGGTCATGCCTCGTGGAGCAACCTGTGGCCAGCTAGACACAACATCCTCAGGCAGATGGTTATGAGCCAAATTTTATAAGGCTGCTCACAGAAGGTGCAGGATGAATTACTCATTGCCTACAGCCATGACCATGAATAACACTGCCTTGCATTCCCTCCTGCCCTGTTCACACACTCACTCTGGCTCTGGAAACCCATTCCCCCAAATTAAACTACCTGCATGCCCTTGCTACAAGCAGTAGATCTCAGGAAGGTGCTATGAATAGGAAGACACATCACGAATTCATTTGTGAAAATATTTGTATCTTAGAATCGTGAAATATGGTAATCTATGAGAATAAGATACAGATTTGTTAAGTAAACAAACTGGTATCAGAAAACAACACCTCACTCCAAAATAAATCACAAATTTAATAAGCCTGCAATTTAAAAAAAATTTTATTATTTTTATTTATTTATTTATTTTGCATATGGTTCTGCTTTAGTGCCTATTGCTCTGTGTCTTTGTCTATACCCCTGGGCAATATTCCCTGCTGAGCCAAATAAGGATGCTTTGCTCCTGTAAACTCCTCAGCCATCCAAGAGAGATCGAATTATGTTTACATCAGTCTCTGCAGAAAGGCAGAAAAATACATTAGGGACTTTCACAATATTTCTTCAAACCTGCTCCTATATGGTTTAATAAATGGCACCTCCATCCACCCAAGTATTTATAATAGAAGCTGGAAATCATCATTAATACCTCTTTCTAAGCCATGATACCCAGTTCATTAACAAGTTATGTTGAATCTGTCTCTTTAAAATTTCTCAAATCTGCACATTTCACTTTATCTTTGCTACTATCATTTATTTCTCCTGCCATGCCACCACTATCTTACCTAGACATTCATTGTATCTGAACTGGTTCCCACTTCCACTTTATCTGCTTCAATCCATTTCCCATACTATTCCATACACCCACCCTCCCATCCATCCATCTATCCACCCATCCGTCCATCCATCCATCCATCCATCCATCTGTCCATCTGTCCATCTATCCACCCAACCATCCATCCACTCACCCACCCATCCATCATCCACCCACCAACCCATCCATCCATCCATCCATCCATCCATCCACCCATCTGTCTATCCATCCACCCATCTGTCCATCCATCCACCCATCCATCCATCCATCCATTCATCCTCCACATTTTCTCAACTATTTATTCAATGTCTATGTGTTAGGCACTGTGTTAGGGTTTGAGAATTCAATGTTATCAGTATCATATTTGTCTTCATGAGTCTTACAGACAAGTTTGAAAATCAGAGTATTCATCATATTGTGTGCCCTCCTTAATGCCTATCACCTGCACTGGGCGTTATATGCAACTAATTAATCATTCTACATCAAAAGCTAATGATGTACTATATGTTGGCTATTGAATTTAAATTAAAAAAAAAGAAAATATACATGCTTAAAAAAAATCGTAGTATAAAAAAACTACACACACCATAAATCTGAAAATTTTTCTACCTTTCTTTGGTGATACCTAATTGTTCTCTAAATATTCTCCAAAATCCTTAGCAAGCTTTATAAGGTTCCTCATGATCTGGCCTATGATTTCTATGCCTTTAATCTCCAGTCTCACTATACCTGTCACCCTGAATTTCCCTATCAAATGAACACATTCTCTGGACTCTAGATACCGTGGCTTTCTATCAGGTCTTATGGCACCAAACTTCTTCTTATCTCAGGTCATCAGACTTTCTCCTATTCCTCTGGCATATTATTTTCTTTCTTTTTTCCCTTGTTAACTCTAATCCCCTTCATTGGGAAAGTCGTCCATGAAAATTACACTAGGTTGAATTCCACTCTTTTAAAAGCTCACTATATGCTACTCTACTCATTAAATATTTAGTAAAATAATTTTTAAAAATGTAATGTCTATGTTCTTTATCAGAGTGAAAGCCTGTGGATAGCAGGGCCTTGCTATACCTCATGATTAGATCAGTATACAAGTATACAAGGGCCTTGTATACCTCATGATTAGATCAGTGCTTTTTATATAGAAAATTCCCCAAAATACTTGTTAAATGAGTCTCAGAAAGGTCTTCTATGATAGTTAGGCTAAAAAAAAAAAAAAAAAATTGGGCAATGATTCAGGAACAAGTATCTACACTTTACCCTTACCTTTGTTGGCTACATTTCTTTCACTTGTAAAATAAGTGGATGCCTGCAGAGATCTAAACTCCTTAGATTTTTGAGTTTCAATGTCTGTAACATAGATGATTTAAGAATTTAAGGATTAAACCTCCAAAATCTGATTTTTCACAGCTACCTGAATTTCAAGCATGCTGGCGTGTCATAGCCCTCCTGGTATATTTTAGGGAATCCAAATTGAAAATATTTAACATGCAGATAGAATCTTGCTTTAATTGTGGTATGTAACATGTCAACAAATATATAATCAGTAGAAAAATATACCTGAGCCAATAAAACCAAATTTTTGTGGTAGATTCTGAAAAGTAGCTTGAAAGAAATAATACAAAAATTTAAAAACCATCTCTAGAATTTCAAATCATTTTATTTCAGGTTTTTATAAGCTTCTTCTCTTCTAATAATTTGAGCTAATAATTTATTGAGCAATTGCTATGTTCCAATAAAATATTCTATTTAATATAAATATGGTGATATTAACTTTGCTTTGTTAGTGTTTCATGATGCATCTTTTCCCATCTGTTTACTTGCAACCCAACAGCAACTTTACATTTAAGTTTTATCTCTTATAAATGGCATATAGATAAAGCTTTTCAAAACACTCAATTTTGTAAAGAGTTTTTAATTCATTTACCTTGATTGTGATTACTGACACCTCCTGGCTTTCTGTTTTTTTCTTTTTCATATTTATTCTTTATTTCTTTATTCCCACTTTCCTGCCTCTTTTGGATTCCTCAAGTGTTTTTATTTAATATTTTCTTCTCTTAACCTTCTAGTTATATATTCCTGTATTTTATTTTTAGCAATTATCCTAGAAATTTCAATATGCAACCCTGATTTTAAAGGTCTATGTTAATACTTTTACCACTTCCTAAGTAACAAAATAAATAGTTCAGCTTCACAACATTGTTTTTGCTCTTCCACTCTTTGTGCTATTGTTTACCTATTTTTTATTTCTATAATGTTATAAACTCTGCAAGATTGTTTTGTTTTTGCTTTTAACAGTTCGTAATTATTTACATTCACTTATCTATCTATCCTATCTGATGTTTTATATTTCTTCCTGCTTCCATTAGGGTTCATTTACCTTCAGCCTGAAGATTTTCCTACAATATATCTTGGACTATCTATTTGCTTGCAATGGATTCTCTCATATTTGGTTTTTCTAAAAAGGTCTTTCTCATATAGGGCTATAGATTGGCAATTTCCCCCCTCTCGTCACTGTAATGATGTGATTCCATTGTCTTCTGACCCCAATAACAATAATTATTAAAAGTTAGTTATTTGTCGGGGCGCCTGGGTGGCTCAGTGGGCTAAGCCGCTGCCTTCGGCTCAGGTCATGATCTCAGGGTCCTGGGATCGAGTCCCGCATCGGGCTCTCTGCTCAGCAGGGAGCCTGCTTCCTCCTCTCTCTCTCTGCCTGCCTCTCTGCCTACTTGTGATCTCTCTCTGTCAAATAAATAAATAAAATCTTTAGAAAAAAAAAAAGTTAGTTATTTGTCTTATTGGTGTTTTTTTTTTTTTAAGGTAATGGTCTTTTGTTGTCCCCCCCCCCACTTCTGGTTGTCTTTAAAACGTTTTGTCTTTTAATTTTTAATTGCTTAAATAAAATATGACTATGTAGTTCATTGCTTTTATCTTAAAGTTTATGGAGCTACTTGAATCTGTGGGTCAACAGTTTTCATCAGTTTTGGATATTCTTGACTATCATCTATTCAAACATTTCCTTCTGCCTCACTGTTTCCTCTCTACCAGAAACTAACTAGAGGTTTTGTATCTTTTGATTGCTTCCCATTTTCCTCTTGTTCATCCTATTCTTTTTTTTTTCCTTTGTCCCTTAACTTGGATATTGTCCATTAACTAGCTGTAAATTTACTACTTAAATCTTCTACTATCTCAGACAGCTGTTTGAATATTTATGTCTTGCAATCCTTTTTATGTACTATAATTATTGGCTAAAATTCTAAAATTTTCCATCTTTTTATTTATTTTGTCAATTTTCCCTAGAACGCTAATCATAGTCATTTTATTTATTTATTTATTTATTTTCATAGTCATTTTAAACTCCTTACATATACACTCCAATACCCAGGTTTCTGCAGGTATGTCTCTATTCAGTCTTTATTATTTTTTTTTCCTGATTATTGCTCACATTTTCCTGCTCCTTTGGGGTCTAGTAATTTTTATTTTATTTCTTTT